>NC_071637.1:8800512-10020271 GCF_014839835.1 Dryobates pubescens
CATCGCCTGAGCTCCCTGTGGAGCTCTTCAGACTTGGAAAGAAGTTAATTTTCTAAAATACCCTCATATCGACATGTTACACTGAGAATTTATTCATGGTTAATAGTCAGTTTAATATTCAGGAATACATTTCCTAGCTTAATTTACCACTCAGCTATCAGTCCAGGTGGTGGTGGTGTAGACAGGAGTCCACACATCACATGTGTCACAGACAACTTGCTGTTACTGGATCCGGAGTCCAGCTGAACTCAGTGTTCAGTGCTGCCACTCTAAATTCACAGAATTTGGAGACTGACATTATACCTCAGTTTCTTTTCATTGCAACCAGGGCTAGATTTTTTTTCCTTTCTTTTTTTTTTTCTTTTTTTTTTTTTTTAGCAAGAAACATATTTAGGCCTCCTCTGCTGAAAGGTGTGAACATAATTTATTCAGGTGGGCTCAGAATTTGCTGTTCGATAGTATACCAACTGTCATATCTAAATACAGAAGTCAGTTCTATACTTTTAGTCTTTGGCACAGGCTACTGTTTAGGTAAACATATGTGATACCTTATCTGACTGTGTCAGAATGTATCTCAGTGTACATTTCCAGAGTACTGTGGGAAAAAGACTGAATTTAATGGGGGATATATTTCACCCATGTGTGTTTTAGCCAGAGCGCTTTTCATTTAAATAAGTCACATTCACAACACCTTGAAAATATGCCTGCATGCTTATTTATACTGAAATTCTTTTCCTTCCTGATCTGAAGAAAAGTTCATTTTATGGAGAGCAGATGTTTTTTAGCTTAATGCATTTTTATTCATGTGTTTTAGCTTTGTTCAATAATTCTTAAGTACACTTGGGAATTCCAGAGCATATAATTGTCCTGCAAGTTTACTCAGAACCATGAGATGGCTTCAAGCTGGTCTGTCATTCAGCTGGTGGACATGCCAATAGCTAAGTGTCCTACTGATGAGCCCTTTACTTATGTATTTCTAAAACAATATTTGGAAAGCTTTGCAGAATTTTACAGAATAGGGATATTCAGCCCCTAAGTAAGTGAGCAATTCCAGGTCAGGGCAACGTGAACCATACAAAGAGCTAACCCAGATCCTGTGAAACTGAGGAGGGGAGATTTGCACTGAGGCAAACTGGTGTGAAGTATTACTTATGCAAAAAGCATCATGGGATCTCTTGTCCTGTGCTCTCTTTTTGTTTGTGGTTTGGTTTGGTTTTGTCCTGGAGGGGTTAATTTTGCTATTTATAAAAATGGGGGTTTGTATTCAACTGTACCAAAGTACCTCACCAATAAATGTGAGAAAAGACTTTTTGTTGGAAAGAAATTTTAGATTTTTTAACTCAAAAATGTTGGAAAATGTGAGAGAATGAATGAATGATTTGCTCTGTAGTGGTCCATCAACTGAATTTCTAAAGAGCTAATGTGGAAAAAGGTGTGATAAATCTGTGTGTTTGTGTTCAGTGGTGTCCTGAAGGAGAAGAACAAGCTGTACTGTAGAAGTTCAAATGGAAAATTATTGCTTCTTCAGGGGAGTGGGGGTGGTGGGGTGGTCTGTAATGACCATGAAAGCATGCAGTCTTTTAAAACAAATTGCAATAGATACATACATAGATCACAACATTTTCTTCAGCCTCAGCCACTAAAGTTCACAACTCCCAGTTTCATTTTGAATTCAAAGTTTGAATCAATCCAAAACTGCAAGGCCAAACTCTTCTGAAATTTCCAAACTTCATCTGCTTTTGATGTGAAACTATAAACCATGAATTGAGTTCTCACTTTGTAATGAAAGTCCAGACTCAGTGAATATTTGTGCATTTTGCTTTATTGTAAAAGTTTGCCTTCCTGTGTGAGTATGAAAGTAGCACTTTTGCCCCTGAGACTGAACTCGCATGAACCCAATTTAACAAATTTGCTTTAAATAACTTTTTCAGGATTCTCTGACTGCTGCTACAAAATAAGCTGTGGCAAGTAGCAGGCTCTGAATATCCAAAAGAAGGAGAATGCACACATAAGCAAGTTGGCACAGGCATGCCTTCTATTGTAGTTAACATTTTCAGAAGGAAGCTGAACACATGAATCTGTCTTCCACCATAAAAAATGGCTGTTTATCAGAGGTTTTAACATGATGAGGGAACGGACTGCCAGTCAACCACTTTTTAATCTCTCTGTCGCTCTGGTTTCTCTTATGTTAGAAATTGGTTTATGTTCCATTGGAACTGACCATCAGTTCCAATACTGTATCTTTGGAGTCATTTCCAAAAATTGTTCTTTTAGGCAAGAAATCTAATAACAAATGTGGAAAATCAAGTGTGAACGAACTCCTTCCCTAGGCTGTCTTATTGAAATAACATTTCATGCAAATAATCTCATTAGTGTAAGGATTTTGTTCCCTAGTTTCTACCAGTAACTTAAGTTCAAATGATTGAGCTATGAGCTCCTGAAAGACAGAGGGATTTGCAAGGATGACCATCAGGAGATCCAGCATTAAACAGTCAGGAAGAAGCAAAGCCCCCATCTTTGGGAGATTGCAGCTCTTTACAAGGGTGCACCCTGTGTGAGGAATCATACCACTCACTTCTGAGCTAGCCAGGCAGGCATTTTTCAAACGTTTCACAAGGTGGGGGGAAAGAAGCTAGATTTAATGGTAAGTAATAATGCACCATCTATGACATTAAAGGACATCATTGGCTCTCTATGGTGTAAATCAATGTAATGTGTGAATCCTTTAAAAGTAACATGGAATTTAAAATGGAAAATATGAGAAGCTAGCAGAATTACTGCTAAAATCATCCGTTTATTATCTAGGTATGCTTAATAGCCTGCTAGCTGATGAAAAATCATTTGCTAACCCCAAGGAATGGTTCATTTTCCAGTTCAATCACTCAGCCATGTATTGGTCAGAGCTTTTAAAAAATATACCCTGTATTACTTCTTTTGTCAATGTCTGGAGATAATTTATAACAGCAATAACTTCCATTAACACACCTACTGAGCAGTTTAGTTAGAACAGGTAAGATTTGCGAGTGGACTTGAGATGTTTTAATAGCAAACCAATTATCCACCAATGAGTCTAACATTTTAAAGTGGTTTTTGGTTGGACAGAAATTAATTCAGTTATATAGTAATTAATAGACTCAATTGTTCCATGGCAATCAAGATCCTTTATGTAGATTGGCAGGCTTGTTTCTTCTGTACATTAAGGTAAACTTACAGTGCTCTGATGTTTCACTTACACAGAAAGCATAAAAGGGAACTTAACATCATTATATTCTGTTTCTCTCTTGCCTCATTAACAAATAGTTGGCCTTTCTGTAACAGATTTTTTCCAAGCATTTAAAATCTCTTATCAGAACAGCCACTTCCAGATCACAAATCAGACAAGTTTAAGAGAAGCCCTTGTCGGACTGCCCCACACTCATGATGTTATAGCCCAGTTACATGCAAGTCAGACTCTCTCACCTTTTGTGGCAATGTGTAACTTGCACTCTTCTGTAAGAAGAAACACTAGGTTTATTTTCTCTCTGTACCTGGATGTGTGTGTTTAGGGCAATGGTTTGACAATACAGATGGTTGCAGCAAATTTGCTGCCAATGAGAGCATTCCAATACCTGCCACCTAGGGCACACCTCCTCTCATCTTCCTTGGCCAAAACACTTATATTCAGTTTTCCCAGCAACCAGACAATTTAGTATTAAAATGGCAGAGAAATAGCTGTACAATGAGAGTAAACTCAGTTTAACTGCCTGATCTGTTTTACCATTGGTCAGATGAGCACTAGCACAAAGGAAGGGAGAAAAACATGTGTGGACCAGATCTGAGGATATGGAAAACTTCTTTAGTAGCAATTAGCCATTAGATTTGCTCAGCTGGGTACTAAACAAATGAACCCTCTGTAGCTTAGATTTAAAGAGGGGAGGCACTCCAAGAATGCTCTTAGCAAAGAAATGGCTTTTTATACATGTAAGGTTTCTTATATGGTGCTATTAAAGAATATTTCAGCTTGAAGTTTATCAGACGATGGCTTTAAATCCTGAATGTTTTCTTCTATTCCTTTGATATCAGAACTCTTATTAGTGGGGTGAAAAAAAGAGAAAAATAGAAATCAATCTTTGAGCATCAGAAATCAGATCTAAGAAGATATTTGTTTCCTACTCCTTTGGACATGTTCACCTGTTTGATCTCTTGAATCCACGTCAAAGGTGCTTTTGGAAATCTATGGGATTTGCGCAGAGCACAGAACGTGTGTTGGGGGCGATGGATGCTGCCCCCTCATAGGTTTACTCTGCAGTGTTGTGTTTAATTGGTAAGCTCCACATTAAGTCATGTGTGTGCTGAGAGGTTCAGGGATCATACTTTTTTTTTTCAGTTTCCTGAACATGATTACATTTTTTGTAATTTACATTTTTAGCCACTAAACAGTGATACATTATATTTAGAAAATGAGATGTTCTGAGTGTTAGCAAGATGTGACAGTGACAAATCTTATGAACGTTAATACTGAAACCCATCATAGTTCAAGTCCCACTTGCTGTATTATAGCTTAGTCTAAGGCTTGGGAGGGGGAATGTTCTAGTTATCAAGTTGTCATTGTTCAAATGCCATTTTTTTCCCCTCAATTTAAAAACAATATGCCATTGTAGAAGCTGTATTTAGTGGTTAGGAAACCTTTCGAAAAAGGTACAAAGAAAAAGTCACTTCCCCAAAGGTCACAAATAAGTCACAGATTTGCAGCTTTTGCAGTGTGTGCTGCATACCTCTTGTGCTTATGCAGCCTGTACAAATGCACAATGCCTAAGCAGGGGGGAAAAAAAAATATCCTGAGCTCCCTGAGTTTGTACTACAGGTGTTAAATGTCTGTCAGAGTTTCTATTGTGATCAGGGATTTATCACTCAACTCTAATACCTGGCTCCAGGCTAAAAATTGGCATATGAGAAAGCAGATTTGGTTTAAAGGTATATTGAAGCCGTAGAAGTGGGGAAAGTCACTCTCTGGCTCACAGTTCTGTTTTCAAGAGTGCACCTGAGTGAGAGTTTGGGGATTTGATTCTTGCTATAGTATCTGGGGGGAGGGCTCAGGAGAACATTCTCCTGAGATCTCATTTGCCTGCAGGAGATGCTGTTTTTCAGCACAAGGCCCTGCTGGCAGGTTCAGGGGCCAAACACTCACCTTGCATGCGCCTAGGAATCAGTGTTGTTGCACAGCTGATGACTTTGGGTTGGAAATCCCAGATGCAGCAGGTCTTTGACCTGACAGAGTGCCAGAACTAGTTCTCCTCTAATGCATTTCTGTGGGTTCTGAAATTAAAAAAACAAGTATAGTATATAATAATAACTATAATGGGGGTAAAGTAGGAAATGGTTCTGTGAAGCACAGGCTGTTTTCTGATGTCTTCTAGGATAGTACAGCTATGGCTTGTCCCTTGTGCAAGAAGACTTGCAAGATAGCAGCTTAGACACGTAGTATCTGGTCATCAGAAGCCTGAATTTCCTCTTGTTACTTCCTTTCCACTGAGGTTTTGGCATGACACTTTCTCTTTGCAGTTCCCCAGTGCTAAGTACCTCAATACCCTTGTTTTCATTTCTATTTTGTACTGCCCAAACTGTGGTAAGGTTTTTGGAGAAAGTAAAAAAAAAAAAAAAAAAAAAAGATCTGCTAAAGACTTTTTAATTTGTAGGTAATAGCCTGTAAATTTTCCAGCCTGGATGTGTCTTTCACTCTCTCTCCCAGGACATACCTTAGATACAGAGGGACACGGAGAGGGTACAAGGAACTACAATGGAAATGGTGGTGCTCCTTTGGGTGTCCCCATGGTGTGATGGGCTGCAAATACTACTTCTGTATTCATGGAGCAGGGACAGTATCCTCTCCTGAGCCATTGTGTGATGCTGTAGAGTGCATGGGTGGGAGCTCTCACTTTGGGCTCACATGAAGACTTGTAGGAGCTCCTCATTTATAATCTTCCATATCAATATTCAGTGTGATAAGGATTCATAGCAATACACATTGACACAACAGAGACCATATTGCTCTACCTAGCCAGCTATTCATAAATTGTAAGAGGACTATATGCATTTATTATTTTTTTAATTGGAAAACTAGGGAACAACTACTGTGTATCCACGTTAAAGGGCTGGGCTTAGATGCATGGCAGCTAACAAATGATGAATTAAAGCTGTACTTTGCCCAGCCTACCTTTGTAATGCAAGCACAAGGGAACAGGCTGAGTGCAGAACGGAAGCACTGGCTCTGTGTGTTTGTGATTTTAAGGGGGGATGGAGATGCCAGACCCATTACATTGTTGTTACCCCATGATGCAGTGTGTGATAACACGTGAAGCAGCTTGGCACTTCAGTTAGTGCTCAGATCTCTTATTATGGGTGTGCTATGTGCATGCAATTGTAATTCAGTTAAATTTATTTCGATATATTTTGTACCAAACTCATTGATCTTTTGTTTTGAAAATAAAACCAAAATTATGCTTTTTTTTTGGGGGGGTGCTGTTTATTTTGCCTTTTTTCCCCTTTTTTTCCTTTTTTTTTTTTTAATTTTTAATAAAGGCCAGTTACAGCAAACAGTAAAATCTGCTAAATTTGCACACTGTAGCTGCTGGAAAGATTTGTGAGTCTTTGTGTACTGCAGTAATTTTGGTATTGGTTGACATTGCTAGACAGAGGCAGTAGAGATACATCTGCTTTGTTAAAGCTGGCGTTTCTCACAACTGGGGTTACTACCTTTTGTCTACAGCAATCTTTCAAGACTGTATTTCAGGCTACAAATTTTTCCATGAGGAAACAAAGCAGATAGCATCCTTTAGCAGGCGTAAGTCCAACAAATGTCAAATTCTGAACAACGTTACTTTGTGTCTCTATTTAACATTAAAGCTGATGGCTTTTTGACAGGTTTATAGCTGACAACTTCCATAGCCAGTCATGCAGTTTGAGCTAATTTGATGAATCAACTTGATGTTCTATAGTCCCAGTTGGCTTCAATAGCGTATGTGCTCAATTTTCTGCTGGAGGTCAAAAATAAGCTTTGAAATTTGGCTAATCCCATCACATCCGCGGAACATGTCTGGTGGAATAATCTTTGGACATGAAGTCTTGACTAATGCCAGAAATAGGAAGGAAAACTTAGTAATTTCATTAGACCCATCAATCATGAGTCGTGTAGGCACAGCAATCAGGGGTCTCATGTCCAGTAATTTACTTGTAAGCTTTCAAATGCTTTAGTGGTTAGGGTAGTAGGAGGAACATTCCTCAAGCCTGTGTCTTGTTCTAGAGGAAAATGGGACTTATTGTTAATCTACATTTAGAACAAATGCTAGCTGGATGGTGGTGGGGAGGGAGAATGCAAAGATTTTCTCATTATGTCTTCCCTGAAAAGATGGGCTCTGCCATGGCAGTGGAGTGTGTTAGAAATGCCCTGTACTATGCTGGTATTAGAACTGCAGTTTTTATGGTAAAATCGTTACTAGTCATGAGAAGGAAGCGTCTCAGCTAACCAAGCAGCAGGAGATGCACTGAAACATCTAATCTTAACAGATTTCCCCAAACAATGTATTTGGTCCTTATTCTTTCTTAATGGGTTTTAGGGCATAGACATTTCAGTTTTGCCTTCTGCTTGCACTTTTGGGCATTAGTATTGCTCCAAAGTGAAAACTAAAAGCTTCAGCTTTCATGATGGCTTGGCATTGAAAAGGCACATACAGCTAAATGCATCTGTGTTCTGTCATGCTTTGGTAAAATAGCATTATGGTCAGTTTAAAAATCTGGTACTACTGTCCTAGATTGCACAAGGTGCTCATGGTGACTCTAGCTTAATCCCAGGATGCCAGTATTAGGCAATAAAAATAGTGAATCCTTGAGACATGAACTGGTGGGCTTTGCAGACTAGTCCCTGGCAAGAACAAGAACACACGTAGGCAAATAAATATACCTGAAAGGGGCAGTGCTGGGGCTGCACAGCACTTACCATTGTGTTGGCCAGGTAAGGGTGTAGTGAGCCTGCTAGTGTTAATTTCTGTATTTGTCTTGTCTTAAATGTGTTTTAACTATGTGTTGACAAATCTGTCAGATATGCAGTGCAAACACAATGACAAGATATTTGTCTGTAGCTCTGGTATATGCACTAGGTTTCTGGGAGCATGTTCTCAAAACTGAAAGGGATAAGACCTATAAGCTACGTGTGGTTTGTGATTTGGCTTCCATGACACAGTGAGAGTGTTAGGGTAGGTGCTGTTGGAAAGAAGTCTCTTCCGCAGCAGGAAGAAGTACTGAGGTCAACATTCATAAATCATCCTGAGCAGAAGTCAGATTCTTCTTGTCTTTGTCATTGTGGTTGTCTTAGACGCAAAACTTTTCTTAAATGTGATGTCTATTCATTGTCTTTTTCTGCCTGGAATTCTCCCTCACTCTATCTGAATTACCTGATACGTGTCTTGTGACTTTCAGCCTTATGCACTTGAATGTTGGTTTTGGTGTGCACTCGAAAAGGCACTTGGCAGTAGCTGGTACAGAGCATAGAGACACACTTTCCTATTACAATTCAGAAGGATCAGTTTGGACTCCAACTTCTATTCCAATTCTAAGCTTGGGAGGCAGAATGCATGAGGTTTAGTGAGAGGGCTTTCTTGTTTAGAGAATACTGTGCATACTGTGGAAATGCTGTGCATTTTGTACTATATATGCACATATATGTGTATACATACAAAATGTCTGTGTGCATTAGTATTTGTTTGTATGTTTGTTTAAGGCAGAAGCCCCTAACATGGGACAGAGCAAGTTTCCTGTCTGTTGAACTGATGATGCTCCTGCTTCTGCTATGTGCAGCAGCATGCTGCCATTACTGAGCCAGCCTTCACCTCTCCCCTTCACTCATTGCCTTATAACTCAGATGATATAGCTCAGATGAGTCATGATCATGGAGCTGGGTTTATTAGCAGTGTGTACTGAATCACCAGATTGAATGCAAGGGAATTATCAAATACATACATATATATATATACACACACACACATGCATATGTGTGTATGTAACTACTTTTGTATTCTATTTCCAGTGATTAGATCTGAACTATTATTGGCACTAAATTAGGCAGCAAACAGATCTAGGTCTGTTTCACCCTTTTGCTCTGAGTAGTAATTCATGTTACATCAAAGGAGTGGATTTTTAAGGAACACTTTTGATTTTTAAGTTGAATTTGTAACAATTTAAGTGATTTACAAGGAGAGACTCATTTGATAAGGAATGACACAGAGTCTGAGCATTTATAAGAATATAAAACAATTCTAATGAAGCCTCAAGATTGGACTTTTTTCTATCAACATTTCAGAACATTTAATTCTCTTTGTCAACCGCTGCCTTCTTGGTGTATATAAATATGCAATATTAATTTGGGTTCTCCTTTGCCTCTTACTAACAAATTGTTCTCTGTGTGTTCATAACTGATGTTTCCATGGTCAGGCAGTTTTCCTGAAGTTTGCCAGTGTGCTATTTCAACTTGCTTTTTTTGATTTGAGTACTTCATGAGAAGAAACCGCTAAAATAGCCTGAACTAGTTTTCTCTCAAGGAGCAGTATCATACTCAGGCTGACTGCAGAGCTGGATACAAATTGCGTCAGCATGTCTTTGTGGGGCCAACTCAGCATCCTTTCTTTGCCTCCTGAATTTGACACTGCATTGATGGGCATGGTGCCAGCTGTTAGCAAGTTGTGCCCTTAGTTCTTCTCATGATTCTTATTGAATCAGCAGCTCTTTGCATTATCACTGAGGGAACCTCAGTCACTGTTGTGACTAGTCCTGGAAACTTCAAGAGTACTGCCACGAAAACACTTATAAAAAAGTGAAAACCAACGTTGGTCTCAGTACTTTGCCCCTACCTGCATTAAGGTTGCAATTAGGAGTGCTTTAACACCTTATTTATGATAAGAGAAGGAAATGACATTCTAGCACAAAAATCCCCTGAGCTTTAATCGGCCTAATCTCAGGGGCTTTTGTGTTTTTGCCTCCATTTTAATTTTCTGTGCATTAGATCGTGGGAAGTTTGAAACCTGTTTACCAGGTAATCTGATCAACATTGTGACTCACCCTATACTAAAAAAAAAAAAAAAAAACCAACACAAAAGAAGACCAAAATGAGACAGAGAGGTGGGAAAAAGCTTTTGCTGTTAATATATTTATATTAGTTGTGAATGAAGAAAGATTATTTCCATCCCGAAAGTAACTATTTGTTTTATATGCATAAGATGAAAACCTACACCAGTGTATGGATTGCCTGGGTGCATTTAACCTGGCGTCTCCCTGCTCCCAGGAGCCCAAGGTGCTGAGAAGGCTCTGGGGCTTTCCCCTGCACTTTGTTGCTGGTGCTTTCAGGCTGGTGGATTAAGGGTCTGAAGTTTGCTTTGGATTGCTGAGAGGTGTCTGCGGTTTGTGGTGTGCACGTACCGGGAGGCAGGAAAGGTAGAGAGGAGAAGGAGATACAGTAGAGAAGAGAAAGAGATACAGTTGTGTGTCTTCCTGGTCAAAAGACTACTACGTGGTTGGACATGTGATGTAAGGAGAAATACATTTGCTGTAGCAGAAGGTCCCTTCCTCGCCTGTGTTTTGATGTATCTACAGTGCTTTGTCTGCTTACGTGTTCATAAAACATTATGCATTGGAAAATAGCAGCTTTCCCAATGCCATATGCTGAGAAATCTTAAGAACAGTCTTAAAAATCATGAGTGGCTTAGGAGAAATTTTTTTTTTTTTTTTTTAATAACACATTGGATTCTTACAGTTTGCTTTCTACTTTTAGAGCTGGTATGTTCTTGATTTGAAGCTTTTCCCTGTGACCATAAAAGCTGCATGCTTTCTTTCTGTAATTTTTGTTTTTTAATGAAATATGAGAGTCTTGGAAAACTACAGAACTGGAGGAAACAAACTTTAAAGACAAGTACTAACTATCCTGAGACTAGTGATAAAACAAGTAGAATGTGCTACACTGAGAAATGGTCATGATTTCACACAAAGCCTCTGCCCAGTTACATGCCTGATTTATGTGCAGCTACCTCAGCTGTGCACAACAGTGGAATTTGCCCATTTTTGGGCAAATGACTGATCAGGTAACCTTGTGGGCAGTTATCAATCCTCCCTGTGCACACTTAGGATGTGCCTGTGTTCTGCATAGGCAATTGCAAATTTCATGTATCTGCACATTTGTCCCATAATAGTTGGCCAAATACTTGTTCTTAAGCAGCTACTGTTGCTATATTGTCAAATTCATTGCTAGGCTGCTTTGGCACTTATATTCTGTGCACTTTTTATTTGAGGGAAGCTATAATGCAAACATGCTATAGAAAAAAACAGTGGGCATGTCTTTTTTTCTTTCAGTTTCCAGTTGCAAGTGTTCAAAAGAAGTCACAGTTACCCAGGGACTTCGGATCAACAGATCCTGAGGTCCATCTATCTCCTGTTGAATGCTCAGAAATAAAGGATATAAGAATTGCTACTGAGTTTTTTGCAAGTAGTGCAATGGTTCTCAGAAACATAGGCATGTATCTTTGGTGACCCAAATCTGCCCAGAATACAACCTAAAAATATGGTTTTACATCAGGCTTTTCCTGTCTGACTAACCTGAAACATCTATTACAATTCCATGGCTAGGTGCTCAAACCTATAGCACCACAAACACCATTTTTCTGTTTGCAACCCAAAAGGGAAAGCAACTTTAAAATTTTATTGCTTTAGGTAAACTTTAGAAGTGATGGAGTGCTGCACTCATGCATCTGGGGACAAAGTTTGAAATTAAGTCCTTCAAAACCCCATATGGTAATTCTTAAGTTTCCTTTTTGCATATGTAACTAACAGATGCTGCAATGTCTTCAGATTCCTTTCATACCTTCCAAAATACACACAATATATGCAGCCATTGTAGGTCTGGAGATTGTATCTGTCAAGACTGGCTGCACGTGCAAGAAACATGATGGTAAAATATGTGGCAAGCATGGGAACTGCATGAACAAGAAGTTCTGTGCTTGAGCTCTTCAAAGGAGTCTGACACTGTCCAAGTGAAGAGTTGATACATTCAGGAAACTACATCTCTTGCCCACGAAAATCAGATGACACCAGTATATCATCTGCCATCAAGTTTCTTTCCACATTTTATCTGAACTACTTTTTATTTGAACGATCAGCTCTAAGTATCTTGTGTATCTACAGAGGTAATAAAATAGCCTTGAGGCCACAGAACAGGTTGGCATCTCCTTGGGGTGCATTTTAGCTATGTGTATTTTGGTATGGTATTATTGGTACCTTCTAGAGACAAAATATTCACACATAAGAAAAGAAAAAAATGGATCTGATTTTTTTGTTCTTTTTAGTATGGTTGTGGTGGTAAAGAGGGAAATGGTACTATTGTTGCAAACCCTTGAATCTGAATTTTCCAGGGACATCCAGATTCAGGATTTTGGCCACATGATGTGTCTTGGTCACCAGTTTAATTAAGACTTTGTATGTGACCCCACCCCAGCTGTGATCACAAATGGGTCTGCTGCAAATATGGTAGTTGACTACACGTCAAGAGTGTGTCTGAAGTCTTAATAGCAGACTTTTCTGCTTTGTTAGCTTTAACTTTTTAAAGGATAAAAAAAGTACTCATCCAATATCCTGTTGTTCCTCTTTGGATCTACCTGCCGTGTTTCCTTTGCTATGCAGGAAGAGAAGCATTGTCTGGCCTTGTAGCCTCTGAGCTACTTCACACTGAGCATGAATTCACAGCCTTTCCAACTTTTTGAGAGTTTTCAGAGGTGCAGCACTTTTTCTTTCCCCCCCTATCTCTCTTACTCTCAGTATGTGAGTTCTGCAGAGTCTTTCATCATACATCCCTGCAGCCCACAGCTAAGGTTTTGATCACAGGGACCAGACGCACAGAGAAGGGATGTGTCAACACTGACTGGGGTTGTGTTAGAGCAGGGACTCTGAGTGGCTTCCTGGGCATCAGACCTTGGCTCTTTTTATTTCTTTGAAGAGCATAATTTACATATCAGGCAATGCACTATTGATCCTTTATTGTATCTGTTCATGACTACTAACAGGCTGGACTCAGCCACATCTCTTAAGACTAAATTAATCTCAGTTTTCTGAGTCAGAAAAACATGTTTGTTTCTTAGTTACTGTATGTGTTTCTCTGTTGACTTGAAATGTATTCTGTAATCCCATGCATATGTGATTTCCTTCCTGGTACTCCAGAGTGCACTCTATAGATAACACTTCCATGGTATTTTAAATTCCTATATCTTGACTGTTTTCAGAGAAATGAATATGATTTAACCTTCTTTAGAGCAAGGATAAACTTTGAAATGAAAACTAACATATGGTCTGTATGCTATTTTTATAACTTTATTTTATAATTTCTGAGATGATTTTGAGAGCTGATTATTATTTAACAAGTGAAGCAGGCTGTCAGTGTGACTGTCGCAGTGCTCCTGTGGATTAGTCCTCAGCTTTCTAAAATCCAGTTAAAGAGAAGCCCTCCAGAAGTGGGCATTGTAGGTCCGTGCTATGGCGCATAGGCAGTGATGCTTGGGGAAAACTTCATGCTAACCCCTGATGTGCCCAACTGGAGCAAGAGTCTGTTAGTCTGTCACTTTTCCTAGAACAAAATTCACTCACACATATTTTTTTTTTGTTAAATATACTGGCTGTCAGACTACATTATATTTCTTCATGATCCACTGCATTTTCTGTGTGTTTCCTTGAGAAGATCCTCCATACTCTTATCAAATAAGACCCTCTCCTCCTTCCCTCCTGTCTCCTAGGCATGCTTCTTCTGGTTTTCCTGTGCCACACAGATTTGACCTTAGAATTTTTCAGAGGATCTCCAAACCACAGCTAGCTTCCCCCAGATAAAGGACTTGTGAAATCTGCTCGTAGATCAGCCCAAGGGAATTCATCTGTCTTCCTGGGATTTTGCTAAGTATAAAGAGTAAGAATCCAGAAATAAAAAAAATAGTAAAGGAACCTTCCACCTTGGAAAAGACAGAGGATACTGCACAGCTATTGGACTGGCTAATCTATTGGGGAAAGCAGGGGTGGATAAATGTAGATGTGCTGTCAAAACATGTGAGGAATCCATTTGCACATTACTATGGAAATTTTTTCTCAAACAAAAACTTCAAGTACAGATGTCTAAGTGTTGCAGGCCCTGCTGTTTTATCTTTTGTGTGATGTTGCCTCTATTCCCAGTAGACTCCAAGAGTACACCTCAACTTCACTGCTTCTGCATACAAATATTTGCCTGAAATATATAGTACATTGTAAGGTCACTTGCGACTATGCCTGGAAAAATCAGACAAAAAAACTGAGTAAGTTTTAACAATTGAAATTAAGTAGGTCAAGAATCCATCTAGCTTGTCTGGCAATGTGCTCTACAAGCTAATGAGATCTTGAGAGAAGAACCACATGTATGAGGTTGCCAAGGTGAGCGAACATCCTCATTACAAAACAATGAACAGGAGTAGCAGTCTCTGATTTTTGTTTTATCTTTACCCAACAATGCACTCTAAAAATGCTCTACCCTGCCTACAAAACTTTCTGGAGTGGGTAGAAGTGTGTTATGAATGTAATTAACTGCTCTGTTGATTACAGAATGTATCCCTTCATCTTAATGGGTGGGATGACCAGGCATATATACTTTGGTACTTAGATTTCATTTGTATCTTCAAATAGATGAGAAAGATGTATTCAGTGATTATAGTATGCAGGATATGATGTTTATCCCATAGCTGATTATACCATAGGTGAGTTAAGACCTCATTAAGACTTTGGTGTCAGAGCTAGTGCTGACTTGCATGTTGGATAAAATCATTTCCCAAGGTATATAGGTTTTATGAATCATTAAGATATAAAACACTGTTGCAAACAGTGCCATGGAATAGGTATTATAGAAAAAAACAGTAATACATAGTCATAAGGATATATAATTATATGTATGTGTGGGTATATATATAATGTTTAGTCTAGACATCAGTATAATTATGCACAATAAGATGTGACATCTGAGATTCATGTGTGTTATAAATCTTTTTGAAAAGGAAAATGGTTAAGTCTGGGAAAGTCTTAATTTTTCCCAGCATTGCTTTGCCTCAATGCCTTTTTATATCTGAGTTCTGAAAAGAGGACAAGGCAAATAATTTATTCTTGAGCCATTTGCTTTTAGTGTCCCTCTTCTCATGTGATCCAAAGGCCACCAGTTTGCTCTCTAATGTGTAGATGAAACAAACTCTTTTGTTGTCCTCAATCAGGAGACAGAGAGCTTGAGGCTGCAGGGTTGAAAGACATGGCTGCATGGTCTGGAAAGATTGCTGGATACTATAGTCTGTTATTTATAATATCACAATATCTTTTTTTCTAATGGAACTTTTAGGCTTCTTTGGAGAATCAGGGCATGACAAGAGCAGAAAAGTTAAAAGAATCTGTCTGACAAATATTCACATTTTCATCTTCTTTGACTGGCAAATGAAGGACCAGCTTTCAAAACCTGGCCAGCTTTTAGTGCCTGTAATTTGCAGGAGAATGTGAATGGAATTAATTGTGGGTGGAATTTAAGCTATTTATTTGTCTTAAGAATTTAATTTTTTGAGAAGAAAACAAACATTTTAGTATGTGTTCCCAACTCAGTTACAGAACTGAACCTGTGGGGCTGCAAAAGCTGGGAAGGCCCAGATAAGGCTAGGATAAAAATATTGCTTAAAATCAAACCATTCAAGGTTAACAAATTGTGAGACATCTTAAACAATTTAGCCAGCATATTGCATGCTCACAACTGTATTTTCTGCTTTGCTGGCTTTAACTTGTTTTGACTAGTGTTGAAGCTTCAAACCAGTTGGGGACCACACAGCTACATATAATTAAACATTAAACTTGTTAGTGGGGTTAAAACTGTTAAATATATCAAACTTCCAGGGCACTCATTGAACAGCATGTTTATTTTATTTGGCATGTTATTTTAAGTATACCTAAGAAATCAGCAAATGCAAAATGCCACGGGGAACAAAGAGACTGCAGAGAATAAGCAGAGGGCGTGGGATGTTCAGATACTGGAAGTTTGCATCTCTGCAAACAAGGCATAGGAGATTCACATGCCATGTCAACTCTCAGATGCATTCAGCAAATTCTTCTGACAATAGTGCAGGAGAATGCAAGTGCTTTGTTGTGCATCCTACTAGAAATATTACATACTGCAGAGAAAAGAAAACAGAGAGGGTTGGTCAATATTTTTCTTGAATTTACTCCTAGTGGTAGAAGCTCTGCCCGGAGTATTCCATTTATGTTTGGAGCTCTGCACTATATCATTGTGCTGCTCTCTAAAGTAAATTTATTCCTGAAAAACAACAACAACAACAACAACAACAACAAAAAAGATGGCTTTTCTTGTACCATATATTGCTGCCAGGAAGGTCTGAGGGATTAATTGATTTTATTTTTTAATATGATGCCCCAAAAAACCAAAACCAACAACAACAACATAAAAGAGGCTTATTTCCAGGCTTTATTATAGTTTTTAATGGCTTTTATTTTATCAGATTTCCAAGTGAAATGTCACTTAGAGATGAAGAGTGTAAAGGAGTTTCACTTGAGAAAACAAAAAAGACTTGATAGAACTTCTAAGTCTTTTAGCTGTTTTATCCCCCACCAAAACACTTGCAAATTGTGCGTCTCATCTGTGGATAATTATGACCTGGAATGCTATTTTTTGGTCAGTAAACTCTTAGCATGAAAACACCCACACCTGTAAAATGCTGATTAAAGCTCTCTTCTTTTTTTTTTTTTTTAATCTGAATGGCCCAAGTGTGGGAGAGTGGGTTCTGTTTCTCAGAGTAACACAATATTGTTTGAGTACATCAGGAACAACCTAACAAAGGGGAAATCTCTGCATACTTTTGAATGCCCTGTACCTCAAGGAGCTACTTGGGTGGATATTTTGTGGCTGACCACTAGCAATGGAAAGCCAATGTAAGTAGAGTCAAACTGCTGCCTTACTCCAGCTCAGCTCTCTGTGTGTGAATATGGATGAGCCAAGGAAGAATAGAAGCCAATGAAAATATTCTGCCATTAGTTCCCGGTGGTCTACTGTCACTATGTATATCATTTCATTAAACATCTTTGTCATGCAATACGTAATATGTCTCCAATAGCTTGGGTTTGACTTCAAGAGTAGAGCCAGAGCAAAGATTCAATTTAGACTTTATGCTTTCTGGCTGCTCCTGTGTTCTAACAAAAACATTGTCTGTTGACTTTTTGAAAAACTGCACACATTTCAGGTGAGGTTTTCTTGCTGCCTTAAAAGTGGTTAACTACCAAGTTATCCACTGCTGGCTACCGTTCACTTGTCTGAGAGGTTGTTAGGAAACTAGAACTTTCAAGAAAGTATTGCCCAGAGAGGTCATTTCCCTCTCTTCTCTTTCCACATACAAATAGACAGGGCTAACTTTCACTGCTTGCCTTGTGACATGTGTATCAAAAAGATGAAAATTCTGTTAGTACTCACAGACAGAAAGGCCCTTTTCAGTGCAGGAGACATTTGCCAGTTTTTATAAGGAATAAGAATGTAGAATGACACAACAGGTAAAAGCATTTTGATTAAAATAGTTGATCTTTTGAAAACTTCAGTATTCAGTCCTATGAATGTGAAATTTAGAGTATGAAAAAGTAATCTTTTCTAATGATTAGTTAGTACATGTTTTCAGGAGGGAGCTCAAAGCTCTGAGTTTTCCCCATGAAAACTGATATATAGTTAGAACACTAAGTGTGGCTACTAGTTATACACAAGTGCTTTAAACTTTTAAATAAATTTGGCTCCATTCAAGAGACCAGTGTGGTGGTTCAGCTCATTAGCATTTGGGCAAATTTGCTACACTTTTAAGGACTGTTTTCAGAATGGCCTAACCCGACAAATGCAGTGAATTCCAGATGCTAATGGCACCATTTATCAAGACCAAGCTTTTTAACATAATGCATAAACCTTTCCTGCATGGGAGTTTTACCGTGCATTCAATTCCAGTGCAGTTCACTGCTTCAGGCAGAGGAAATGAAGAACTTAAGCAATGTAAACACACTAGGAAAAGGCTCTTAGATCTGTGTGGCTCGTGGAGATGAAGTACTTATTTCCACAAAATTTGGCTTTCACTGTAACAGAGTAGGGTGAACTGCTTTGGGGACTCTGGAGTTAAATGATCTGCCTGGGTGTTTTTATGTTTCTCCTCTCTGAAACATCTGAGCATCTGGTATCCTAACAAAGCTTCTGGAAAAATGAAAGTATCTTACTTTTTGAGGACTTAGAGATTAACTTGCTTTGGCAGGGGAAACTTTACTGTTTCCTGTTTGCTGGGTTGTGCTACACAGCAAAGCTCTGTTAACTAGATTCAACTAACACCATATTGTTATTTAGCCTATTTAATGTCTGTAGCTACAGTGTAGCTAACTGTTATGACATCAGAACTTTTACTCTCTGTGATGTTTGAAATAGTATTAAAAGTAAGAAATTGACCATGCAGAGAACAAAAGCATTGTTTTGAGACTGATTATGTTGAAGCCAATGTTAAATGAGAAACAAAAATATGGAAAGAATCAAACAATTGAACATGCTCCCCATCTCCCAGCTTACATTACTATTCCTAATATCTCCAAATATTCCAGCTCCTTGACATTTGAAAGTGATCCTGTGAAACCAGCTTGATGTCTGTCTCTGTGCTGAAGCAAATAGCAATGTCCATATTTCTCCCATTCCTCAGACCCAGGATTTTTCATCTTTCTAGGCTTTTGTGCCTTGTCAGACTAAGCTGACACTTCAAAATATAACATCTGCACTCAAAAAAGAAAAAGAAATAAAAAGAAAGGAAGAAATTTGTTGCATGTTTCTTAAGGTGCCAGTTCTGGAAAGCAATGAAGTATGTACTTAGTTTTACATTTATTCACCTTAGCAGTTGCAGGAAGCAGCTCTGGCATATAACAGCTCAAAGTGTGACCAAAGGGCTGCAACTGTTGCCTATGTTGGTGTGAGCTCATGTGATTCTTTTTCTTTTTCCTGCCTGTTTTATTCCAAGTACAGTTGGCTTCAGGTTCCCATCTCCTGTTATTTGCAATGCAAGAATTTTGGTCCTTGATGCTGCAAATGTTTAACTGCAAGCATATGAGTAGTCCCAAATGAAAGCCCTGGAACTCTTCACATCTTTAAGTACAGTCTCCAATCCTGGAAATTCCCGTGCATATGCTTTCCTTTACCCCCTTGAGCAGTCTCATTAATTTCAGCAGGACTACCCACAGTAGTAAAGTTAAAGTATGTATGTAAGTATTTGCAGGTTCAGGTCCATAGTGACATTTCTCGTCCTCCACTGTTATTTTATCCCCAAGCCTGTTCATTGTCAGAAAATGAATCTTTGAGTAATCAGGCTTCACAACTCCCCTCAACCCCCTTCCTGGAACTTATCTTATATTCTGTTCTCTGGCAAGGCCTATGGACAGCAGCAAGGCTGTCCTAAATCAAATAACCTTAAGAATCTGACGTGAATTGACAAGAGCCAAGTATGGCCGAGCTAAAGCTTAAATCAAGCTGAAGTGAATAATTCTCCCTGTTGTAGTTTAGTTTTAGTAGCATGCCTTGCAGTTACTCTCTTCTTCATCTGATTTATTTTGGTTTTAATGACAGATAATAAGCTGGATGGGAATTATAAATGAGAGAGATCTGAGTGCCAAAATGCTAGAATTTGTGTTCTTACATGACCTGGAAGAGAGGTCTCCATTGCACTTCTTAGCTGCTTATGTTTTGTAACATTTCATTCCAAATGGGCACTTGAGGTTTGAAGCAGGACAATTAAGTAGTTTCACAACTTTGGTACAAAACCCATCTGTGTTATTCAAGTTGTGCTGCATGAGTGTAAGGATCAGAGAAGTTTGCAGTCCTGGACAAATAACTGGGAAATCCTCTTCCAGTCCCATGCCAGGTTTCTGGGTAATTACCTCTCCTCCAGGGAAGTGGAGAGGCTGTTCTTGGTGAGACATTGTCACCCAAAGCCTGCATGCTTACATCTGTTTCCTTAAAAAAGCAGCTGTACAGCAGTAAAGGCAAATACGGTGACAGCAAGAGGGGCAGTGCAGCCTGGTGTTCTCAGCTGAAAGGCAGGAAATCCTGACTGCTATTCCTGGCTTATAAATGGCCTGTTTGAGGCCTTAGGCAGGAGACTTGACTTCTCCAGAATCATCAATAACATTGAACAATGCACCTGAAAGCCTGCAGTGCTTTACAGGACTTAATTCCTGCTGAGGAAGTTTCAGGCTCTGCTTTGTATTCTGAAGCTGTATTCCCAATGTATCGCACTTATATGAAATAGTGAAAAAAGCAGATGAAGAAAATAGTTGTAACTTTTATGTGAACACATAAATTGAATGTTTTAACAGCTTATATCCATCAAATGCACATGTAGCACTGTTCCTAAATTATGTCCAGAACTGCAGGTGCAAATAAAAAATAATTTCTCTTTCAAAGAAGGAGACATACTCATCAACACACACAGCAGCTTTACATGAATGCAAAATTGCAGTGACTGTGCATTCAAAAACATGCCTAACTGGCTTTAAAAATCAGACTCAAACAATCCCATAACTCCATAATCCCCCAATATAAACAACTGACATGGACTTTACATTTGAGTGTATTAAAAGTGGGAAGCATCAGTTGTTTTAAATGGAAACACAGCAAATTACAGTATCTGAAACTCTGTCACTTGCTCCAAGCAGAGCCCAAACAAATTATGGCTTATCTGAAAGATTTCAGATAAAATTTTGGATAGGATTAACTGTGATGCTCTTTGTTCTCTAAGCTTCAGAGCACTTAAGGAGAGGAGCTGGCAATATGGACAGTGTTTTATGATAAAAAAAATGTAATAACAGTTTTAGAGGAGGAAAGACAGCTGCACATAAGCAAAGTTAGAATAAGCTTGGAATTTCTGGGAATTTTATTGGTGAATATAAAGCCTTCTTGCACATGTGTAGATAAGCATATGGGTGTTTTGTGGGGAGAAGACAAATATAGTTACTTCTGTTATGCATAGAAAATTAGAAAGATCTAAAAGTTTGTGTTATTTTCTGCATGACAAGAGATGATTGCTCCTATTTTCAGAAATGGATTTATTATTTTTTTTAAATTTATTTTTAGTTATATTTTTCCCCTCACCCTTAAAAATGACTATCAGCTTCCCTGACCAAAACAAGTTTTCTCAAGTACTGCGTTTTGGGAAGTTATTTACTAAGATTACTTCGGTGTTTTAAAATGACGAGGCTGAAATTCCAGCTTTGGATTACATTACATTTGAAATCTTCATGTTTGCCATAATTTCAGCTCCTAAAAGCAGGAGAGGAAGGAAAAGCAAACAAAACCACCAAAAAAAGAGAAAGAGAGTAAAAGAAATGTTTATTTAAAAGGGCCAAAACTTGTTTACAGCTATAAATGAAACAAACTTCATCAAATTCAGGGGAGCTAGACCCCATTATATTAGCAGAAAATAGGGTCCTTTTTTTTCCCCTCCTTTTCAATAATTTTTCAAATGCTATTTTTAACACTTTTAGGGGGGAGGGGGAAAGTAGGGTGGAAAACAGTTACAGCCATTTTATCACATTTTACTCCTAACAATGAAGTACAAATGAAAAGAAACCATAATGCTCTGTAGAATAATACATTAATCATCATCAGTCGTCATTCAGTGCAGTACGTTCTTTCCACACCATGCAAAATATGAGCAGATACCCTCATGAGAAGGAGAAATGTCTTATCTAATCATTCACCTAGCCTGGAGTGCATAATGGGTTGCAGTGGGGTTGTGTGTTATTTGTCATCTTGTGTGTGGGGCAAAACCCACCTGATAGGTTTCTTTTGAACCGTGAGAGATTTATGAAAGGTTTCACCCCTCAAGGGGTGGAAATTAAAGGGGTTAGAGGCCCAGCTACCCAGAATATTTTTACTCAGTGGCAGATTATTTTTTACTTGAGGAAAAAAAAAAATGCTGGAAAAGGACCCTTTTCCTAAGTTTTTTTCATGAGGAACTACTGAGCTAAACTTGGTACATTTTGCCTCATCATTGAAAGTTGTTTTTTCCCAACTATATTTAATTATGTAGCATCCAACTGTTGTTTCATCTAGCCTTGCTTCCTCAGGAATGACCAGGGGCCTGATCCTGCACAGTGAAATAGGCCATGTGACAGGGACTCAGCACCCTACACCAACTGGAGTCAGTGATCTACCAGGCTGTTGAGGTAGTAGATGGGATCTGAGGGTGTCTGGTATGGGAAACTTCTCCTGGTGGGAAGATGGGTCAGGAGATCTTCAGTCCCTTTTTCTCTTGGACTGAGTAGGGTGCCTCTGACATTACTGCTCTGGCCATGCAAGACACCCTTATGCTCTAGCCCAACAGCAAAAGAGACCCTGGTTCAACATATCAGCAGTGGAGACACTGGACATAGATCCTGTGATGAACTTCAAAGGTTTTAATCTAGATCTTTTCCAATCTTTGCACTGAGGAAGTGATGTTTTCTGGGGGGAAAAAAAAATTGTATTTTTACAGTCTTCTCTGATGAGCTCTTTAGGATTGTTGTGCACAGTGTGGCACATAACACACTCCACAGCTCTCTGCATAGCTTAGTGAAGTGACTATTTCACAACTGTTACTCCTTCTTCATGAAGGAGCTAGAGTTCAGTCTCAATATTTTTCTTCATTGAGCTTCTTCAGTAACTCAGTCTTCAAAAACTAGGGTAGGAAAGTAGCCCCAAATATCCTAATGCAATCAAGCCTTGAACTCAAAATAGCTGGTTTTGTACCCTATGACCTACAGCAATTCCCCTTCCTTCCCCCCAGCTTTTCCACTTGCTCACAGGTCCCACTATTACTCCTAATGAGATAAATTTATTGCAGTTTGGAGTCAGCAGCAGAAATAGTAACAGAAGGATAGTCAGATGCTTTCCTAGGGATGTAACATAAAGAAGAATAAAATTAGGAGGCAGCTTCCAAATTACTTGGATACTTGTGAAAAATTCATGTGAAAATGCTTGATGAAACTTCCCCTAATACTTCTTTCCCATGTCCCTCCCATGCTCTTTTTCTTACACAATATTATATGCATATATATATTTCTCTTCTAGTCCTTGCATCTGTCTCATAAATACATCTCATAAGTGTGTGCATGCTTCAGTATGAAAATACACTTTGTACAACTCTGTGATGTTTGTACTGTTTCCAATCTTCTCTATCTCTGAAAAATAAGTAGGTGTTATACTTATGTCATTTATTGCTATTTGTTTCTTTATGTTGGTTTCTCTTAAAGTGCTCTTCTCATAGCATAGCTCCAGGGCATCCTTGCATACAGTTATGATACATAAAAAAACTGAAAGGTACAATTTAAACTGCAGCACCTCATCTGCTCTCCCTGTTTGTCTGTATTTTTCTCCCTGCCAAACATCATATTCCTTTCATTGGGCCATATATTATGATCCACCGTAAAGAAATATAGCACAATGGAGGGTGAGTCATTCTGGTTAAAAGGTTAGGGCCACATCCTGCACTCCCTCCTCCAAAAAACTCCTCTGTGTTTGAAGAAGAACATTTTCCAAGTTGGGAACATCAGGACTCAATCCTAAATTATGTGTGCTGTCATGGGCTAGCTTTTTTAGCTACATGATGCTTCAGTTTGGAAAGTCATCACCATTTCTCTTTGCATTGTGCCAGTTCTTAAAGTTCTTCCTTAGTCTTTGTTCTTGGAGGATCAGAATTACTCAGACTAGAAAGATCCAGACTGTTTAACTAATCCTTATCTGTAAAACAGTTACAAGGAAATTTCAGAGGGATCTCAGCCAATGCCTTCCAAAGTCCAGATCAGAGAACTGAATGGGGGGTTTGTGGTGTACATGAAGGACTTCAAAACGTGTCACATGTAACTCAGCAACACTCCCCATGCTTTCAGTACAGGCTTTGTCTAAATTAGAATTTGTAGCCCAAACAGGCTTAATATTTGGATGCCTTCTTGTTTTTAGCTCTATGTGGAGCAGTCTGGGTACAAAGGTCTTCAGGCAAGCAAGATTTGGAGCTGAAAATGCCAAGAGGCCAGACTAGTCACCAGAGAGAGACCCAGATCTCTCTGGCCTGCTCAAGCACCTCTTACTTGGGGCTTCCTTCCAGGTACACTGACCTGGAGCAGAGCATGGTCTGGCCCTGGTATCCTGCCAACTGTTAGAGCTCTTCTCTGTGGCATGGAAACATCCTCTGCCTAACTGGATCTGAAGCCAGTTTTGCCACCTCCCAGGAGAGCACACTAACCACCAAACTATTCCTGTTTTGCATAGAAACATATTAAAGAGAGAATGAGAGGAGATAGACAGATTAAGTCTGCTGGCTTGGGTGCCGATGTGGGAGCACCACCTTCCAGTTTCTCTTCTAAATCGTATTCAAATGCGTAGACAAAGTGGAACAGTTTCAGTGGGAATGACTGGAGGATACTCACCTCAGTAGGGAGGGCAGCATCTGGGGGCTTTGCTCTGAGATGGAAGTTAAAATTCCCACTCTAAAGCAGGACATGGAGGGGTTTAAACATGAGTCTTCTACAGTGAAGATATATTGTAACTGGTGGACTCCCGCCAAAAGTAAAGATGATTGCAGTCCTTCATCTGTGAGATTCATCTCAAAATATCACTGTTGAATCAGGCAGAGTGGACAAACTGAGGCAGGATATTTAGCATTTGCCTTGTGAATCTTGTCGCTATATGAACCCAAATTGCAGTAGACAGGCAAACAGCAAAAATTGCAGTGCATAGCACATTTCATTAGTGGAAGCTTGGACATCTGAGGAATCTAGGCTCTTCCAGACTGGCTGAACCTGGCTTTTGAGTACTTCATTTCAGGATTAGTGGCTCCTAATGTGTCAGTTATGTGAGCATGTAACTTCATGATCCTAAGCTTTCCAGATTTTACCTTGTTTGGTCTTTTAAAATTCTTCCTGTAGCTGTTCTCCAGTGATTTTTTTTTCTGTTCCTTATGCTGCATCAGTCACACATCAGGTTGTGGCTACTCCCTGGTGGCTTGCAGAGAACAATAACATAGGTGAGAAATTATGCCTACTCATATATTTTGATTGTTTGACTTTCCCCTATATCTCTCTGGAATATACCTCTACCTGTGTGCTTATTTACATATTAATGTGCAAGTATTTGCAGACCCATGTATTTAGCAGGACACAGAAACTGGGGAATAATCTGTAGATAGTAGAAGTACATAATTTTGATTTACAGTCTAACATTTAAATGTTTTGAGGTCAGACCTCTGAGCGAAAATAATTCACAACTGGATATACAGCTTCCACAGGCTGTACATTTATTGCCAACAAGTACAACACAGATTGTTTTTTACGTGCCTGCTTTTTATTGCTTTAGATGCTGTTGCAGGATAGTTCACATAAACATTTATATAGGGTTTAGAAAACAGTTGTTAGCGAGGAGGAAGCTTTTTCTGTTTACACAGCCTCCGAACAAAGCCACCGCGCGGAGCTTCCTGTAATTGACGTGTGGGCGGGTTTTTTTCAAGTCACTGACTGGAAGAAGTGAGTGTCTGAGATTTATTCCTGACAGGACTTAAATTACTGGTAGCCTGACACATTTGTGAACAATTACTAGACACTGAGGTGTTTAAAGTAATGGGTACTGTTTGCTCGAGGGATGGGGAAGTTTCAAAACCATTAACACAAAACAATTTTCCTTTTGATTAGTAAAAAGCAAATGTATACTTTTTTTTTTACTTTTTTTTTTTAATAAAAAGGCACCTTGTATTTGTCTTCTTAAATAATTTTTCCTCTCCACATGCACATGCTTAAAAATTCCCTTGATTTCCCTAACAGTAAGTTATGGTACATTTGTACAAGCGTCGGTTAGCTGAGCTTGCAGTCAGCTTTCAACATGACACCTATCAGCTTGCAGTCTCTCCAAAGGTGAATCCGCTAGTGATGTCTCATTTAGAGAAGGATCTTATTGTTAAGTTGTCCACAGTAATAATGCTACTGACATTGTTTGTCCTTCTTTAATTTTTCAGCTTGAAAGAAGGAAAGTGAAGGGCCCCAACATTTGCAACTTCATCCATTTGAAAATTTTGTACTGAAAACATTTATTTTGTGCTTAATTCTCTCATTAATCTACATTACATTTGTTTATGTATTTTTAACTCTTCAAGGTAAAAGTTTTCCAGCATTTGCATTCAGTGTTCATATGCAGTGATTCCTTCCATTCCTCAGGAGTGCATCTAGGAAACACACTTCATTCTAATCCCCCAAGTTTCTAGTAGCCTTTTGAGATACTCTGTCACAAGAGGAATGCATTACCGCCCTGGATTATTAAACGTTTTTAGGAAGCATCCTACATGCCCACTGAACTCTATGTACACACTTTTATCCATCTTCCTTCATTAATCACAATCTGTTGTACAGGTGCTGTATCTGCAACTCATCTTATTCTGATGTTCTCTATGATGAAACTCAATAAAGATGTTAAAACTGCATACATCTACTAAAAGCCAAAATAAAATATTTAGATGGTGAACATAAATCAGTATTTTAGAGAAGACTGGTAAGCCTGCTTCACTACTGGTCTAGCAACCTGAAGGTAGATTGTTCTTCCTCGCCGAGTCAATAAAAGTGTTTATACATGTCTTCAGTGCAATGCAGCTGCACAGAGAGCTGCGAGAAATATTTGTATTAGTGGTAGGTTGGGATGCAAAGCTGAGGTCATTGCCTGCACTCATGTTGATCCAAGCACTTATACTCCAAGCCAGGTTGCCCAAAATCATGGCACCAATTTAAACATGCTAAGCTTTCACTAAAATAAATTTATATTTCATTCCTTGTTTTAGTTATTCCCTCAACCACAAGGATGAGATGCTCCTTTAAGGAAACAAAAGGGTAAAATCACATTCTCAGAGAAGCAGAGAATCTTAGAATGGTTTGGGCTGAAAAGACCTTAAAGATCATCTAGTTCCAACCGCACTGTCACAGGCAGGGACACCTCCCACTAGACCAGGTTGCTCAAAGTCCCATCCAACCTGGCCTTGGACACTTCCAGGGATGGGGCATCCACAACTTCTCTGGGCTTACTGGCTCACCACTCTCACAGTAAAGAACTTCTTCCTTACATCTAATCTAAATCTACCCTTTTTCTCTTTAAAGACATTACCCCTTATGCTATCATGACATGCCTTTATAACAAGTTCCTCTCCCAAGTTTCTTATGGTACTGGAGGCTGTAATAATATCTCCCTGAAGTCTTCTCCAGGCTGAACAACCCTAACTCTCTAGCCAGCCTGTTTTCATAAGAGAAGACGCCCCTTCTTTCAGATAATCTTTGTGACTTCCTACTGGTTTCACTACAATAGGGCCTATATCTTTCTTATGTCGGGTGCCCCAGAGGTGAACAAAGTTACTCCAAGTGAAGTCTCGCTATAGTGGAATAAATGTGGAGAAGCACTTCTCTTAGTGTACTAGAAATGGGCAGCATTCAGACCAGTGGGCCAAAATTTTGGTTTAATGTACAATAGCAGTACATTCTTGTCTTTTACATTCATGGAAAATAAAGACATTCTGTGTTTTTGATGCAATTTCCAAAATCATTTCCATTAGTTTCATTATGGAGAGAGCTCCTGAAAATCTGTCCCATGTGTGCTGTGTGGGACACTCTCCACTACATCAGTCAGATAAACCACTGCCTGCTCTTCATTTGAACCTGTATAAAAGATTCTGTAAAATCTACAAAGAGGGAGTTTTTATTCCCTAGTTCTTGTTTTCTGTGTCAGTTCTTGATGCATTAAGTAGTAAAACAATTTGTAGCATGCTGTTAGCACAAAAGAATGAAAAATAATACCAAAAATAAAACATGAAGCTGCAATGAATGCATCTATTTTTACACATTGTTTTCTGTCTGAAGGAAATTTCAGAAGCTTCAGCAAAAGAACCCAAACCACTTTCAGGGTATCGAATCACTATAGGGATGGCTTTCTCTTGGTTTTGCAAGTAGTGTTAGTAGTGTTCTGAAGTATTTGGGGAAAGGAGGGGAAAAAATGGAATCTTATTAATGTCTATGGGGATCTTACCAGTGTCTATAAATATCTGAGGGGTGGGTGTCAGGATGAAGGTGACAGTCTTTTTTCAGTGGTGCCCAGTGATAAGACAAGGAACAACAGGTATAAGGTGGAACACAGGAGGTTCCATCACAGCACAAAGGAAAACTTCTTGCACTGAGGGTGATGGACCACTGAAACAGGCTGCACAGATGTTGTGGAGTCTCCTCTGGAGACTTTCAAAACCTGCCTGGACACATTCCTGTGTGGCCTGCCCTAGGTGGTCCTGCTTTGGCAGAGGGGTTGGGCTTGATGATCTCTGGAAGTCCCTTCCAACCCCTAACATTCTGTGACTGTGTCTCTGTAGTGGCAGATGTTCTGAACTTTCTATGGTCTTTTACAATTATTCAGGGTGGTGCCTCTTGTGTAGGATAGCTGTGTGCTGTTTTGCTCACATATTCATAAATTTTTCTCGTTTGTGAGAGTCACTGAATAGAGCATGTGAATTGTTTTACCCAGTAGGTGGTGGAGCAATAATGAAGCACTGTGATTAAGTAGTGTTGGAACATCTTATCTTCCACACTGAGTGGGAGGCACCATTAGTAGTAAAAGTAATTACCTGTGTAGAACGTGCTGATTGCACTGAGTATCTACTCCATGACACAAAGAATGTCTTCTCAACTTTAGGGACTTTAAGAGGTCTCCATTTGCTGATAATTTCACATTTTAAGCAACAGCACATAATTCCTTTTGATTTTTCTTCGGTGTCAAGATTACAAATAAACTTTGCAGGAGCTTTTTCTCCTCATCAAAATTCTGTCCTTGTCATTGGTAGCTGCAAAAAGATCAAAATATCACACAAGAGAAGTGGCACTGCAAAAGCAGGGTATGTTCCTAGCGTGACATCTCAACTTGCTTGCAGCTTGAGGGGTGTCCTGCAGAATGAGACTGTGGTGCCCTGATCTGCCCGGCACAGTGTTACTCTACAGAAGTGATGCAGATAAACAGGACACCAACACTGAGCATCTAGAAAAGGTCTCAGCTTACAGAAATCTCCTTTAGTGGGGGATATGTGGGAAGCTGTTAGATCTGATGGCATCAGCCGCTTACAGGGTTATTCTCACAGAAGCCAATCTGTAGTATAATACACTCTGTCCCATAAGCATTCATCCATCTGCCTGGCAGTTTCCAGTAACTTGAGGAATAAAATATTAAGATATGATGGAAATAAGCATTTCTTTCTATCATAGAAAAATTAGTTTGTTTTTTATTTTACCTGTGATTGTACCTTTGGTAGCTTTTCTATCTCCTGTAGCTGTGAAATTAAGCCTAGTGCTCATCTCTACACTTTTAAACCATTTTAGCTACTTTGAAAAACTTATGAAAAGTCCTGGGATCCAAAGGGGCCCATGACTTTTAGGATAAAAAGGCAACCTAAGAGCATTTATGGGTTTTTTTAGGTCTGATTCAAAGCCTGTTGGAATCACAACAAAGAGATTCTCACTGATTTTTAAGATTAATATCCGGGGTTTGAATGTAATGTCTAACATAAAAGCAATGGTGCTAGACTCCTGAAAAGTACCTGAGCACATTCGTAATACTGTGGGGGTTAGATGACAGCATTGGGCAACATTTGTAGACAGGGAGAGTCAATTAAGATAATTGACAGCAGAGGAAAAAAGCCTTGTGAAGGGGATGTATTTTCTCTGTTCTCTGTATTATTTTGTATAGGCATTTCCTTTGGTTATTTTGGAAGGATATGAGGTCATAGTGATTGGAGACAGAAACTTTAATGAAGGTGACAAACTGTCATTGCATCGATTGCTTATTTCTCTATCATCTATGATTGCTTCCACCTCTAAAACAGCAACATTTGTTTAAGGAATGGTTTTGGTTTAGTCACCATCCACAACTTCAGATTTTTTTCAGAAGCTTTTGTGAGTTTTTTCCTGCTACAAATGAAGTTTGTAAATCATGTTTCTAATTTAGCTTTTCTCCCTTTTTTTCTTTCTTTTCTTTTTTTTTTTTTTAAAAAAGTCTCCTGAGGGAACTTTTTGTTTGTTGTTTTGTTTTGGTTTGCCTTTTTTTTTTTAATCCCTCTGAATTACACAGACCTGCTTTTTTCTTGGGCATTTTCTTTTTCTTGTCAATCTGTGATACATTCTGTTTATGTTATACAACAGTAGGGTCCTGGATGAACTATCTGTGACCATGACTGAAAGTCTGAGGAGTGCATTTAGGAGTGAGAAAAGATTAAGTTGCTGGAGCCACAACAGTGGAAATACATTTTAAATAATCTTCCCAAAAAATTAAGTAATGATTTTATGACTAAAGTAAGGCCAGATAATGATTAGCACCATGTGAAATTTGGCATTTTCTTCTTTGCAGAAGTGAATGCAACATTTTTCTTTGGTATTAGTTTTCATGGACTTGGTTTAGCTTAATTAAAGCTAAATGAAAAGTCAAAGAGAGTATTATTTTTATTGGGTAACATCCACCCAGTTTTGTGCAGAGCTGTTCCACTGCATGTTTTGTGTGGTTCTGGTTTGAAAACATGAGCTTGGTTTCATATTGGACCTGAGTTGATTTTATTCTTGCTGGTGTTAAACTAAGCAAAATATCTGGAAAATATTTCAGCAAAACAGCCTGGAATTTAACTGAGACCAAATTTAGGCACATTTTGCATGGCAGATTATATTGCTGTAATTATGAGGAGCAATTTAATGATTAGGGGAAAAAAATATTGTGAATATCTGTTGTTCATTGCTGGTGTTTACAGAGACTAAGTGCCTTCAAGGACACCAAACAGACAATTTTTATCCCTTAGTGTGGCATGAAAGCAGTGAACAGAGCTTTTACTCATAGTAAGAATATAACTAGCATAAAAATTTGCACAGTGCTTAGCATTCTTTTCCTGTGTTCCACTAAAATTCAGGAACACTCCTATTCCACATGATACCTTTTAGTATCACTCAGGGATATATTTTATGGTCCAGTGTACATTCTTATGCTTTAAACCACAACAATGTTAAAATACCAAAATAGCTGTGCTCCTTCAAATAAGAGTCCAGAATATTTGCATCTCCAGCTACTAAAGGTAAATGAGAACACCTTTATCTTGTAATCAGGTAGTAGATTAATCATTATTAGTGGCAAACTTTTGTATTGTGCTGGGATCCCATTGTGCTACAAAGAGCGCAATCATCAAAAAAGGCAATTGCTGATCTGACTTTCTGATTAAACCAGGAAATTACAGATGTGCATTCTACCCAATAAAATTTTAGCTTTGCTGAAATGTGTTCCATAATTTGAATTCAGGAAAACAAGCAATGTTTCCACAAATATGCTGGGGTATCCTAGATATAAATTTTCTTTTAAAGTCATCTAAGCTGTTGATTGTGAAACTTAACTACAGCAGAAAGTAGTGAATGTGTGCCCTTCATATATCAAACACAAAATATACTGGTAGAGACTGATGGTCTGTGCAGATATTATGCATGCAGGAATCATACAAACAAGCAATCAGACAGTTTTATTCAAGAATTATTTAGGTGAAAGAAATCTGAAATCTGAGAAAGCTTCTGGAGCAAACCAGAGATACATGTGCCTGGTTAGCACCAACAAAAACATTGCAGTTCTTGCTTTAAGATGAGTATCCAAATTTTGAATCTTGATTCCTATCCATTGCTTAGACAGAGGAATGTGACTCCAAGCAAAAACTTACACAGGAGGAAGAGAAAAATGAAATGTGATGTTTTGGTCCAAGTGAGTTTGTTTAAGAAAGAAAAATTGAAAAAGCATTTTTGGCAGTTAAAGTGTTATGTGGGTTTATAGTCCTTTTTGGAATATGCAAGTATGTCACAATCAATATTGTTCTTGATAAACTGAACTACAGACAACCTTCTTAAAAAAGAAGCAGAGCCTGATCCCTGGATCAAGTAATGAAATTTGCAGAGGAAAAATCATAGTATGTGATGGCAGAAGGATGCACACACCTGATGTTAGTTAGTGGGGAAAATGCTGGACAGAAATTGTTAGCATGATGGGTAATTAATTTGCATTGAGAGCATTTGAACATGAAGGCAACAGAAACTTGATTAGGGAAATAATTTCAGATATTATTTTAATTCTTTCTAAATCCAAAAAAATCCCTAGAATCAATCATCCACAAACTGCTACATTTATAAGGATACAAGGTCAAGGCACTAGCATGCAGATGATCTCATTCCAGCTCCTGGCTTTTCCATGGCTTTCGGCACCTCATCGAGGGCCAGTCTCCAAGGTTTTTATTCACACTGAGAAGTACCGCTTGAGTAATCCAGCTGAATCTGATTGCAGCCTAATGTACTTTTCCACATGATCAATGGCCTTTTGATCAGATTAATGTGCTTTCTATACAGTGGACTAAAGGTATTTCCACCCTATTCTCCTTTGGCATCTTCCTTTGTAAACTGCTGGGAATAAGTGCTATGCAGCCATGTTTGTAGAGTATTCAGGGACATGGAATGGATGGAAGGAGAGGAGGAGGCCAACTGAGTTGCAGTTTTGTTTAAAGAGCAGCTAATTGTGGTATGTAAGTCTAGTTTCTAACATTTCCCCAACAGAGCATTCAGAGAGAGAAGAGTCCCTGTCAGGAAGGGCACCTCTTGGCAGGGACCTACCTGCAGACTCTCAAAGGTATTTAGGCACTGGTTGCTGTGAAAAGTGCTTAAATTTGAACAGCTGCACAAAGGCATTGAAGAAACCTACACCCAGCAAGGTCACCTCTACTCCAAACCTTCACCTCCTTGCTGAATCATCTCTGAGTTTTCACAGGAGCTGCCCCTGTTAGTCCAGTCACAGCAGAGAGGATGCACCCATGAAAACATGGGGGTGTTTAGCGAGGAAGGGGAGAACTTCTGGGCAGAACTGTGGCCAGCTTGCTGAATTTAGCGCCCCATCTCTTACACGGTGTTAATATGGAGATCAGAGTCAATAAAACACATGGAGGCAAAATGTATCATTCCAATTTACATTAAGGAACTTAAAAGTTGTGAAATATGTGAAGAACAAACTGTTGTGAGAAAATAAGTGCCAGCCTTCCTGCAAATCTTATATCTGATTCTGCAAGCATGGGAAGTCTTCAGCACTGTTCCTGACTTGGCTGCCAGTTTATGTGGGAGGGGAAACAGCCATTTTGCTCGAGGGAAATATTTTTTTAAAGTTCCATGATGAGAAGGGGTTTTGTTTGTTTGTTTGTTTTTGTTTTCTTGCATGAAACGAGTTTTGCACTTTAAAATAATGGCCCAGAGGCTCGTTTTTGACTCCATTTGTTTCAGCTGAAACGTTATATGCGTGCTTCTGTGTTGAGATTTTGGCAACTTCACTTTGTCTGCGCCCAGACATACACATTGTCTCTGTGTGTGTGTATAAATGTACGTACACAAGTTTAAGCTTTCATCTGGACTGCGTTTTTGACTAAAGTGTAGTTCAGACAATACATTGTTCCAGTTTTAAGGATTGTGACGATAAAGCACAAACCCCACCAATTCCAAGCCCTACCCCAACCCCCTCCTCTCACAAAGTGGCAGGGGCAGATTTGTTTAAAAACCAATTGGCCGTGCAGCATTTGCCACATAGGAGGCTCAGGATTGAGTGATTTTTTTCAGGCAGAATCAGCCAGCATTTGCGAACCAAAATGAAGTGAGAAGTTCTTCAGATGTACTTTACTGGGGTCCCACCTCCTGGGAACAGGAGGAGTTTGGGAGTTTCTTCTGAAAAATCTGCCTTTTTTCCGTAGGTGTTGGATTGGAAGCTGAAGCTTTGAAAATCTGGCCTCGGAGGCCTATTTTTAAAATATGGTTTCTGCTTTTTCAGACACAATTTTGTGATCCCAGCTAATTAGGAGAACAGCCATGTGGTTAGACATCTGAGTGCTAGTCTTATTGCTTGTAACAATGACCATGTTAGAAAATCTGGTCCGATGTGGTTTTGTTGTTATTTTGTTTTCTTGCTTTCAGAATAGGCTGGAATCTGGTTTTCAGGCCGCATTGGACTCCATTTCTGATGTTATAACAAATAAAGTTGCTATTCAGTGAGACTGTTGCTGATGGCCCTGAATAAAATTGCAATTGAAGTGACATCTTTTATTTTCAAATGTTAGTTTCTCCCTTCCTTCTGCATCTGCTTTCAGACCACTATTACAGGAGAACTGCTGCATGACCCTTCTTTGCTTTACCAAATACAAGACCCTTAAGTATCAATTGAAATTAAAATTTAAGTTTCAATAGGATTGTTGGTCAGCTCTCCAGACTGAAAACTTACTTTCAGTTCAGTATATCATACTAAAAAAATTCTAGTTTTATATGACAATTAGACTTAAAAGAGACCTCAGATAGGAGAGTGAAATTAAATACGTAATGAGAAATTATGTCCTCAACTGACCTCTTTGGAACAGGAAAAGAGTTATCAAGGGCAAAATTTAAGTCTGTTTTGTAGCATTTGGCTGGCAATTTGAAAGAGAAATTACTCCATGTAACTATCTGATATTGCATAGTACACTGCAGAGCCTGGTCGCCACGCACAGATACATCTGATGCGTGTAGGTTTTATGGGGGTTAGTCAGAGAATTAGAGCCAGCACTGCATTCAGGAAAGAGAGTATAGACATGAATTATCTCCAAAGGTAAATGCAAAACTTGCATACCAAAATTATTAAGGAAATACTGCAGATTTTCCATGATGCTGGTTTCTCATAGAAAGCCACTGATGATAAGCACAGAGCAATTATAGGGGTTTTTTACTTAGCTTTTACTAATTGTCCATGATCTCCCAGGACATTAGAGCCTGAACCTGTTTATGTCACAAGCCTACTTGTCCCTCGGGTACAGTCATAAAAACAAAATATCCCAAGAGGTTTGTATCCAAATAACATTCCCTAGTAGGAGGTAGGCCTTCAACTGCTGCTTTTATGTTACCTTCTTATTGTTCCTACACTACACCCTTGCTAAAAATGTCAAGAGCAGTTCCTCTGTACCATCACCGTTCTGCAATTGCCTCTCTATCGTAGTCATTACTTGTGATATAACAGCGATCAGTCGGGATTAAGACCTCATTGTGCTAGGCACAGTATAAATACATAACAAGATACAGTCTCTGTCACGAAGAGTTTACAGATTGTCACCAGCCCTGAACAGGAGCAGATTCCTCACTCGAGTCAAAGGCACTCTGTGTGGGCATAACAGCCTGTCTTCATTTTAAATAATGCAGGATAGCAAGAAGCAGAAAGAGAGACTAACCGATGACTGAAGGAAAGAAGCAGCAATGGGCAGATGTGTCATGGTTTTAGGAGCTCATCCAGCCATTCCTGGGTGATTACCTGGAGATTTCAGTGTAGAAGCCTAAACTGAGTAATCCTGCATGAGGAGGAGCGGGAGGTGGGGGGGTTGGTGGCAGTATCAGTTTACATGAACACAGTACAACACATAAGAGCTCAGCATGGCCTGTTGCTGGCTTGTATTTCTTTTGGGTGGCAATTCCTCCTGGAAATCATCATCAGATGGGCATGAGGAGGTTAATCTGAGTGTGTCTGTGGGGAGGGTGGAGAAGGAAATCAAATCCTTGTCAGGACTGTTGGGAGATGGATGTGGAGGCTACTATTGCTGCTGATTTCTGTTTGAGGTAATTTCTATTTAGGATATTGCTAATATCCTGTTTAGTGGGAAAAGAGTTGATTCACTAAAGGCCTGTGCTGCTTAAATCATTTGATGCTGGGGAAAGTGAATTTTCACTTGGTTACATAGACCCTTGTTTTGACACATCTAGCAATCTTCCAATTTTTACTGAAATCAGTAAAAGTTTTTCCCTTCATTATGTGCTGGAGAGTCAAGGGTCTGATTCACAGCACTTGAAAGCAAATGGGAGACTTGGTGGTCCTCATTTAGGGTTTATGACGAGTGTAATTTAGGGTTAATGATGAGTGTAGGCCATCTGCATTCATGTGTGTTCCTTGTTGTCCCTTCACACTGACAAGACAAAAACTGTTCACACCCTTTCCAGCACACACTTTCTCTGACTATGGTGTTTAATTCCAGGGATTCCACTGCAGTAGGCTTTCACATGAGAAAGCACCAAAAAGTGAAATAAGCAGATGTCTTCTAGCCCATATCTAGAGTCACCTGGATGACTCTTGCCACGTTCTTGCCACATTCACCTGGCTGGACCCATTCATCTCAATGCAGAAACTCCAGCTTTGCACGTGTCCATGCTGACAACCTGTCTTGTATCCAAAATGTCAGGAAAAGAGGTGGCAACATTTTTTTAGATAGCAAACATCCAGTCCCCTGTGGCTCCCCTAGATGTCCTGGTGCAGAGCAGACCTACTGTGTGCTGCATCTTTCCTTTCCATAACATGGCAACAGATCCCTGCTGGAAATCTGAACATTAAACAGTAAAATAGAGCAAGAGTGGTGACTGATCAGATACTCTTCCTCTGCTTTCCACTGGGAACACTCCAGGGCAGAAGTTTGTAAGGGATGTATTTTTTTTTTCTTGCCTTTACCATTACTGTGGTGGCATTGACCTATGATAACTGAAATCAAAGACCTTTGTAAGTAGGCAGTGAATACACAGGTAACAAACCAGGCACTCCCTATCATAAAAAATTGTATGAACTGAAAAGACTAAAAAAATTTAGGATGATACCCATTTTGCAGATGAGGGATTTAAACTGAGATTGAGCAACTTGCTTAAAGTTTCACAGAGAATAAATATACCATGCCAGGAGAGAGATAAGAATTACACTGCTTCTGCCTGCAGTATTGCATCTCTTAGGCACATTTCTCCCCTGCATGTTGCCTTACACCAAAACCTCCCTCTTTTTCTAGCACCACAGTCCTGTCTATTTGATTGGGATTCCAGTATGTTATAGATGTCTTTTCTCACAACTTAGGATCATGTCTAAAATAAAAAATGAAGCCTTCAAGATTAAATCCAGCACAGGATTTAGGTACTTAAAGTAGGATTTAAGCAGTATTTTGATACTTAAATGCAAAGTTGAGACCAGTGAGATGCTGCCAAGATACTGCATTATCCGTGGAAGTGCCTGCACTCATTTGGTTACTCAGTTTATGATCTGAAAATGTCTTAGGAGGATGATTTTTTAATTTTTTAAAATTTTAAACCAGTTAGTGAATATTTTGCTGGACAGGACTGAGTATTTCTGTCCAAGCTACCTTCATAACCATGGGTAGGTTTCACAAACTGAGCTGTGGGTCTTCAACTGTCTGGTATTCCCAGGGCATGTGCCTGACATGGCTGGGATCATCACAAAATCCAGCAGAATGACCACTTTCCTTTAAAACTTGGCAGCCATGAGAAATGATTATCATACTGTTTCATTCCCTTCCAGGGTCCAGGATATCATAATTCCAGTGTCACAAACCTATGTCTTTGGCTTTTGAGGAGGGCATCCTAAACAGCAGGTTTTTGGCCTGGGAGAAGGTTCTCTCTACCAGCTGAAGCAGCAGCTAGGGAGAAAACATTTGGATTAATTTATGCAGCAGAAGAAGGAGAAATAACACTGAAGTAGGAAGATGCCTTTGTCACCTAGTGGTGACAGTTTACTGATGGGTGCTGACCTGGCTTCTAGGACTGTTCCTAAATTCTGTCTTGTGACTTCAAAAAAGGAGCCAGTAAAGTTCTGAGAGTGGAGACCAGATGCAGGACTGTTACCCTGCTCTGTCCCTCAGGCCCAATTAATTTTTCATTATTCTTTGTGCAGCAAAAGAGCTTTTGAAGGAAAGCCTCAAGTTGTTCAAACCCAAAGCACCCAACAGCGTTGTTTGGGGCATCCGTAGTAGGTGAGAGTTTAACTCCCCAAGGGAGAGAGGGAACAGGCTTGAGTCTTCCCTGTCCTAAGTAAGTGTTCTCACTGCAAGGCTACTACCAGAAAGTTAATGTTTAAGAGCCATCAGCTGCTGTTTTGAGGGTACTGAGACTTTTCTCTGAAGGATACAAAAGTTATTCCTTTCAGGAGCAGCTTCCAGACTGGATGCTGGCTGGGAGTGAGACACCACCCTGCAGCACAAAATGGGGTGCCTGGAAGACAGGACAAGATAGTCAGCCCTGGCCTTTTTGAGGGGTCATCCTGGGCAGCTGCTTGCTCTGACTCCAGCCTGCCTTGGGGCAGCAGGCCTTAACCGATTTGGACCACGTTCTGATAGACTCTCCTCACATGGTGCACGGGGCGGCCTCAGCTCCACTCGTAGATGTCTAGATCCTGCTTCAGGAGCAAGCTGGGTCCTCCATCGAAGCAGGCTGCTGGCGTCTCCATCTGTGGGCTGGGAGGTGTCAGAGAGTTGTAGTTAGAGGAGTGGAAGCAGAGGTATGGCTCTCTTCCTGCCTTGTTTTCAGTACTTTGACGTAATGTGAAGCATTTTGCCAGTTGCGGTTTTCTGAGAACAGATTGGTAAACTCTGACTTGTTGCATCAGCCTGACAGCTGACTTCCCACACAGCTCAGAGTCTGCAGCGCTCCGCTGGGGCCAAAGCTGAGCTGTGATTCATCTGCTCAAACAGGTCCAGCACACCAACAGTCTATTAGTTGTTGTAATAATGCTGAGGGTGGGTGGGAGGTAGCTTAATGCCCTTTGGACTCACTTTAAAATATCTCTTTGTCCTCTCTGTTGCTGGGAAGTCAAAAGAATATGCTTTGTTTGAAATTTTCCAGGAAAAAAAAAAACTTTCAGAATACCAAAGCTTCAAATAGAAGCTGATGGCTCCAGTCTGGGCACAGACAATTGAGTTTGAGGGAATTTATAGCAAGCCTATCCTTAATGTGTCCCAAGAATGACTTGATTTGCTTGTTCTATTCCCTAGTAGAAGAAACTGTGGGGATACAAATTTAATACGGTCTAGGAGCTTGTGTTACAGTTTACTGTGTCCTTGGACAGCTGTAAATCCTTCTCTGATGTATTTGCTTAATATTTAGGCTTAACATGTTTTAACCACAAATCAGGCTACAATAATGAACCTGGAATCCGTTCAACCCTTATCCCAGAGTCCCCACAAACAGCTTGAGTCCCAGAGGTGAAATGATGGTGATCTACCTGTAAATACCCTGAATCCTTCCTCATTTTGTTACATATGCTGAGAATAACAAGACACAATAAATCATGAGCCTGATCCTCAGCTAAGAGAAAGATTTACATTCTCCTGTGCTGATTTACACCAGTGGAGAAGCTGATTCCACTGTGAACAAATACACTGTTTTAATCTACCAATCGATCCACAGCTCAGCTAATGAAACTTTGCAGCCCTTAAAATGTCCTGGCTCCAACTTGAATGTCTCCTGCATCTGGGTTTTCTCTCATCAGCACTTTAGGGCTGGTACTGCATTAAAAACTGCACACACGACTACAGTTAAGCTTTTCAATAATGAAGTCACTTTATTTATTGAGAAATTTCATCACAGGATACATGATTCTTGGCAGGGCAACTCCTGAGCAGGAAGCCTGCAGTTACAAAGGTATGCATAAAAGTGTATAAGGGCATATTGTTTGCTTTCTTTTTATTACAGGAAGGATATGGTTTGGTTGTGTTTTTGATGAGTTTTATTTCATTGTACACTGGGATTTTCCTAGACTTTAAGTTAAAACTTGACAAATATTTTCGTCCCTCCTGTTGCGTAGATGTGGGGAGCGGCTCGCTCTGTGTTTTGCACTGGCGCTTTGCAGACCTTACACAAAGGTCTGCTCTCCATGGGCATACCTCTTCAAGCAGCAGAGTTGGCAGAGATATTAGGTAGGCAGGAAGACTTCAGATAATTGCTGGGGTTAATAGAAAATGGTCTAAGATGTACGTGTGAAGGATAATCTTAAGGTTATATTAAAAAGAAACCAAAACACCACACACACGAAAAACCCCAACAAGCAAAAAAAAAACCAACCAAAACCAAACCAACCAACCAAAAATTCAAACCCACAAACAACAAACCCCCAAAACCTTACAAATAAATCCAGTGACAAAATGAACTAGCTAAAGACATTGATGATTTCTACTTCCTATGGCTATTTAATTGCCTAATTGCAGTCATTTTGAACTGATTGCATGTTCTTTTAATTTATTACACAGCATTTGGCTCTACGGAAGGACCTAATGCAGGGTACTTTTTACAGAGGAGATTAAGTCTTCCTGAAAACAAATGTTCAGTCTTTTCTAATTGAAGACCTCTCTGCTTAGATGACAGAAAAGACCTTAAGAGAAAGCCTGGTTTATCTAACAGGTAGAAAACTGAAGATTTTGAGTAAAAGGAAGTTTGTAAGCCTCTCTTGTCATGCTGAACACTTTTCCAAGCCCTGGCTAAATAGCCCAACCATTGTCTTTGGCTGACTCCCAAGTTCCTGGGTTAGAAACTGTGATAGTGTCTTACTCCAGAGTGCCAATTCCTCCTTGCCAGCTCTCTGTATCTAATCCACACTGTGATGAAGTCAAGAAATATAGAAATGTGATTTAAAAGCAGGAAGATGGTTGGATTTGAACTTTGAGAAACATCTATTCCAGCTCCACACTGAACTGGGGGTTGAGGCTGCATGTAGTTGTTTTAGACAAGCCAGCTCTTCCCTTGTTCCTCGTATGGTTGTTTCTCTGGGGTGCTGTTAAAAGCCAGACTGAAGTGTCATTTGCAAGTATAAGTACTGACTTCTTCAGTGGCCTTCTTAATTGCTTTCTACTGAATCATTTTCATTATCCACTGTTACATGATACAAAAATGGAACCCAAATGTTTGTCATCAGTTTTCTTTTAGGACAAAGAGATTCAGATAGTTTTAGTATTGACTTCTTTACATTATGGATCTTGCTATTTTGGGCCATCAAGGCCAACCACTTGTACTGTAACAGGGGGAACAAAACTGTTTTTATAAGCATTGTGTATTCTGAGAAAAATGTTTCTATCAATCCAAAATACAATTAAAATTACTTTACCAGGTTATATTAGGTTGTGAAAACAGTATCAGTAGAGAAAAAGGAAAATAAATAAGTCTACTGTGTTTTGCTAGCTCGCTGGTTCTGGGTATTTAGTCTGTCTGGATTGATGGGGAATGCTACAGTTTGATATCAGTGGTTTCACTGATGCTTGTGAATGGTGCCTTTTATTGCTAGACTAGCACTTAAGATGATTCAAATGCAATCTCAGGGGGGTAAAATGTACACAAAATAACCGCCGTAAACAAGGCAGCCAATACCAAGAGTTACAATTCAGAAAGTTGACTCCACAAATATTTTCAAGGTGTTTAAGTGCTTATTTTGACTGCATAGTTACCACAAACTTTTCAGACAAATTCTGCAGAGTGTCTCAGATGCAGGAGGAAAGCTGTGATTAGGCATGTGATCTTTGCTGCAGAACTTGTGGCGGATGTCTGTAATCTTGTTTTCAAGATGCATATTGCTGTGTGGCTCCTGGAGCTCCAGTTTGGCTGAGGGCTGCGCTGAGCTGGGTGCTGTACAAACAGGAACAAAACCAGTGCTCATATCTCTCCAAGTTTACAAGCAAATAGGAATTAGCTATTGGACTCTGAAAACACCAATACAACATTAATTTCACTTAAAAATAATCCAGCTGTTAATGTCACACAAATGCTTGCTTAGCCTTTTCTTTTAAGATGAGTTCTGCCCGAAACAGTTTTGCCAAAAGGAGCAAATAGCTATAATGATTTGGGAAAACCTTGCACAACAAATAGCTTTGCTGGTAAGAACAGCTTCATTAAGGAAACTATTTTTCCTCCAAGAACTGTTTGCAGAATTGGGCCCAATGATATCAATAAAAATTGTTTCTGCAAAATTATTTTAAGAGCATTTACACTGTTTACGCTAACAAAGAGACTCTGGAGATAGTGACCTTTGAGCTTTTAGGAGTTATGTGACTAATCCCATTTTTACAGATGACTTTTTTTAATGTTCATCACAAACTTCAAGGGAATGCTGGTAGAAGAGAGGATTTAGCCTAAGCTTCCCAAAGTTTGGCTTTGGCCTTAAACCAGTAATTATATAAAGCAAACTGATTTCATAAGCTTAAGCTGTTGTGTCACTGAAAACTGTTCAAGGAACTTCCATTTTGTTGGCTCTCGCCAACAATGATGAAGCTCACCTTGCTCAGGAAGGCTGAAATGTTGAAAGTTAATTAAAAACCCCACAGGAATCCAGAACAGCAACAAAATCTTGAAACTTCATTGTCCTGACAAGGACCTTCTGAAGTGCAAAAGACCAGTCCTGCTTTGGAACCCATCTGGACCATGATTAGGGGAACTCCTCTGTAGTGCCATATTTACTAGCCTAAAGCATGTGTTGTTAATTCACTGTGTCTTAAGTCACAGCCTCACATCTATAAAGTTTAGGCTCAGCAGGAAAACATGAAAAAGCACTCCTATATTAATCAACAGTGCCAGAAATAAACCTGGATATCAGGAATTTAAACCTCATACTGCTCTGATGAATGCTGCAGCCTACCATATACAGCAGGGCTGTATATTTCCTCTCTGTGAAGGTTGGGTGTTAAAAAAAAAAAGGAAGAAAAAGAGTAAAGAAATGCATTTACTTAAAACACTTATCCTTGTAAGAGTGCTATGTAAAATGTACATAAAAAGGTATTTTTCTTCCACAATTTAGGCAAACAGAATTTTTAGTTAGATATTATCACCTGGAGAGGGCCCAATAATAAGTAATTTAGTCTGGAGAGGGGTTTTGTACATTTCTGATTAATATTTACAAAAGGCTTTGTGTATTTTTCCCCTAACGCTAATGAGGCAGCAGATCAAGTTTAACAAAAAGGACACTGTAGATTGAAATATGGTATTGTGCCCATCAAAGTCTGCCTCCTCTCTGCTTGGCTTATGATGAATACCGTTCTTTAATAGCGGGCTGGTGTTCGTGAAAAACTTATTACAGAGACTAAGAGAGAAGCCAAGAATGAAGGAATGCCTGACTGGCAGCAATCAATCACTCCCTTTTAAAGATGAACTGATCCTTCTTTTTTTAAAGTAACACTTCATAAAAAGGTCTCAAACATAAATATGCAAAGCATTAGAGCAATTACATTCTGCGTGATCTCTGCAGTATTTCTGGTGCACGGCTTGACTTTCGTGTGGTGTATATAATGAATGCAGTAAAATGGCAAATCTCTCTAAAAGAAGGCTGATATTTAGAGGAAAGTTCTTGCTGAAGAGTGTTAATTATCTGGAGCAATAAAGTGAGATTATTTAGATTACTTTTAACAACACATCTCCATATAGGCTTTATTTAATTGAAGATATTTTTCTCCCTTTTCATAAATGAACTTGATCTGTTATAGACACACACAAAAAAAAGTCACATACATAGGTACCAATACCAAAAAGTGAACAAGGGCCTGATTTATTTAATGGCCATCACAACTGTGTTCATCTTTACATACCTGATTTGCACATGCACTTCCTGCAACTGTGCCTGCAATCATAATCATTTTACATGCACATTAAGCGTGCAAATGGATACAGCTGTAAAAGAAGCTGAGTTCTCCATATGTAGTGCAGAAATACTGATCTTTAACATACATTTCTTTGGTTGTGGCTACCCAGCTCCCAGGCTGCAGACCCTTACTCGGTGTTGTACAACCAAATCCCCAGAACACAAGGTACCACTTTTAATGCAATGTGGGAGGGTTGGAAACAGAAACTGATGTAGAAGAAAATATTTTTTTTTCCAGTCACCACAAAAACTTTGCTCTGCACAGCAAAAGCACAGAGTTAATTTAAGAGGTGCAGCCCAGATATTGCATCCAGGTACTGGGAATTTTTAATGACTTGTTATTTTTACCCCGTTTAGAGAATACACTTTCTGTTCCTTTTTAAACAAATTGCTAAGAATGGCTGGACAGTTTCTGTCAAATGTAATGGATGGTAAACCATAAAATGTTAATGAACTAGTAACTATGGAATCTAATATTAGATGCAAAGGGTGTTGTTTAATATGGCACAGTTGAAAAGCATGAGCATCGAAACAGCGAAATGTCAGTAGTGAAATACCTGGTGGGTATTTGAGACCGCCGGTGGGTTTAGACTCTGTGTAAACACTGTCAGGAGAGGAGAATCAGCTCGGGTTTGTGGAGTTCAGTGAAAGTCAGAAATATTTTCTTCCTTTCAGAATAGGAAAATGACATTTGGTGAAAACGGAGGTTCTTTCCCCTAGCAGAGACAGTGTGGGTTACTCATAAAAGCATAATGGCTTTCATTCAGAGGTGCCATATGGCTGCTTATAAGATTTCTGCACAGCACTTGCTGTAGCAGTAACTAAACAAATGGCACTATAGTACAATATAATACCTGTCAAGAGCAGTGATAAAGAATGTTTTATTTCTCTGCTCTCTGTCCTCTTTTCTCCCTTCCTCCTTGGAAGCAGCTGCCTGTGTGAGGCAGCACCCACTAGATGGTACTGCCAGGCTTCTCCCAGCTGTCGCTTCTCCTCAGCCTCCCCGGCCTGGCAGGCACCGCCGAGCGCCTCGGGGCACCGCTCCCCACCGCCTTCCCGAGGGAGGGCTTGCGATGGGCACAGACAGCTGGGCAGATGTGGCAGACATGTTCTTCCCACTGGCTCCTGTGCTAGCGCTGGAGCCGTCTGGGGGACAAAGTGCTCCTCATTTACTCTTTCTTAAGCCTTAAATTAAAGCCCAGATCTCCAAGTGATGCTCAACACAGTGGTGATGCTTATGGAGAGACTCCACAACTGCCCTGAGCCCAGACTCTGGAAAGGAGGCTTTAGATCCTCCTAGCTGAGTTGCTGGGAGCGCTATCACTGCTAGCAAAGGGGATTCGGCACCTCTGAAGAGCAGGCACGACCACTTCACTGCCTCTCATCTTCTCTCTGGAAAATATTTGTTATCTTTGTTTTTAGAGGTTAGGTTATTCAATGTGTGTGTCAGATGCTAAGTTTCTGCAGTAAGATGCAGCTATAAAGTACCAGCAAACAAATATGTTTAACTTGCATTAACTGCTGTCTCCTTGAGCTCTCTAAGCTGATTAGCAATGGACCTTGTTTAAATGTCTTTTAATTTGGGTAAAAGATGGCTTCACCTGCTTCACATGAGCAGAGGGATGGAAAATACTGCAGTCTCTGATCACTGGCTAGCCTTCATGCATTGTTTATAAAATAACACATCTTCTCTCTCCCTGTGTTTTTCCCTGTAGGATCAATGCAGGCTTATACCAGCTCTGAAATACAGTGGTTCCCTGATCGGCACCCTAACACTTGCACTTTATCATCTCCTCCTTAGGAATCACGCTCTAGGGAAATTCAGTTTAAACCTTTCCTGATTAAAAGCCAGCAGTGACCACATATGTAGTAAATGTGGGGTTTTGTGTGTGCTTTTCTCATTTCTTAGAGTACTTCCTTCACACAGTCTAAATTCAAGATTTTGCATGATGCATTCTTCAGTCCTTCCGTCCATCTGTCCGGATAGGCAGCCTGTTTGATGAGTTAACCATTCTGAATGTTTTAATATTTATGTGACTCTTGTGCAGCTCAGCAGTTGCTTTATGTGGGATTGCATATTTGATAAGATCACAGATTCACTCTGTGCCAAAGCTGAAGTCCTACCGAGGTCTGACTGTACTTCAGATGTCAAAAAAATATGAATAGGTGGTCTTAATGTTCTCCTCTGGTGTTTTATCTGTCTATAGAGAATATAGCTTAAAACAGATTAGAAGCAATAGAGGACTTGACATATACTGAGAGAGCAGTAAGAATGATGCTTGTTGACATTATCGGCTAAACCTGTAGGGGAATTTTCTTTTTTTCTTTCATTCTTTCTTCCAGTCTTTCTTTCTTTCTGTGAAATTTGCTTTTTTTGTTCCTGTATGCCTTGTTCTCTCTGCAGCAAGTTCCAGTTTCTATCTAAAATAGCTTTGTCAATCCGGGCATTTCCAACACACTACCTATCTGTACAAGCCCATGCTTGGTGCTCATTGCTCTTCTACCCAAATGGCTCACAGGGCTCCCTCTCTCTCTCTGTTGTTTGAAGCATATTTATTTGCAAACAGCCTGTGTAACTCTAATTCATGCTTATTCTGCCTAGTTAGGAATTCATTGAACTAGACTGCCTGCATTTCTCTGCACCCACATACTGTGGTCCCTCTGCACTTCAGACTTCATGTGTTAAAAGATTTGCAGCAAATGCCATTATGTACTGAATAGATTTGTGCTTATGTCCACTTTACACTGCTTTGGGGATGTGCCCAAATGTGTAAGCAGTCTGTGATCCTATGCAAATGCATCTGGAAGGAAATGATGAATTCATCTCTAAAGCAAAAGAAAAGAAAAAAAAAAATCTTGATTTTTCAGTCCTTTATAGTAGTGTCACAAATAAAGCAATAGTCATGAAACATGGATTGCTGTTGAATGAGTCATGGAAATTTCTACCAAAGTTTTGTGAAATCTGAATATGCAGTGGACTGGAGGAGAAGGAGAAGATATTTCTGCTGACATGTAATGTCTTGATCCTATCTCATTCTTGTTGTTAGGAACAATTTCTGCGGTTAGATGCCCAAAGCAGAGCTTGAAGACATGTGGATTTCATAACTTGAATTGGGAAATTGCATCCTAGCATCAGGATATGGCTCTTCTTAGCACACACTGACCTGAGCATTGGGAAAGTCACCTGGGTCCTGTTACCACCAGTTTATAAATGTTGCTTTCAGAGGCTGGCTCCAGAGATGGCATTATGAATGTGCAGTGGATGGAATATTACTTACTTGTCAGCTTTAGATTTAAAAAATAGAGCATGAGACATGCTAAAACCTGAGATGAAACCTGCTCATCAGTGCTGTGCATTCAGTACAATTCACATCAGTAGGTGTCAACTGCCCATGTTGAATGGTACTCCTCTACTGTTCCTAATTCATGGCAAGCTAAATACAAAGTAAATTCAGTAGTTGGTCTTGCAGGCACAGACAAGCCCTGTGGCTCCTTCTCTATCTGTGGTATGGTCTGGTTCTTAGCTCTGTCCCTCAGTGTCTCTGTAAGAACAGATTCCAAGCTGGTTGTGAAAGAGACTGCAAGCAGCACCACGTTGTCATTGGACTCACACTGAACTGTACCTAGTGCTGTATGTCTTGGCTGAAGTTCAACACCATGTTTTGCTGGAATTCATGAGCAGCATACCAAGATGATGTGAGGACCGAGAAGATGAATTTGCTAACATGCAATCGGAGGACATAGACACTGCTTTGTATTAGTACAGTACAAATCCATATTCAACACAACTCCAACTGTTAGCATACAGGAGCAACCCAAAAGCTGGTTTTCCAGTGTGGAGGCTTTAATTAAATTTGAAAAGGGAGGATCTCAATACAGGGCTATGAAGTGTCTGTTTTTCTGAACTTGATATATTGATGGGTCACCGGAGAGGTAAATTTGGGACAGTTTCAAGAATGGCACTCTGAAGTAGTTGGCAGATGTGGAGTATTGTGCCATTTCAGCTTGTGCACAATATGGCAAAGGCTGAAAAACAGGAGATGCCAATATGAGGGCATATTTGATGTCCTATCATCTCAAAGGATTGTTCCTTTATCTGAGGGGGGAACTGTAATCCTGTGGAAGTGCTAAAGGAAATCTGAATTGTGTAGAGTTATTGGCATTCTGTAAAGTAGGAGTATACCTAGCGTGCCATAACAAGAAAAGGTAACGCAGCACTGTAATTAACATGATGTTATTTTTAATTCACAAAAACACTGTTTATAGAGCCACAGTGAGAGAATCTGACTGTTAATGAAGATTGATTGCAAGTCAGACTTTGCCTTTCATTCAGTAGATTTTGTTCTCTACAAGCAGAAAGTGAGCTTGGAGTGAGATCATTTGTTTGCAGCACAGTCCCTTGAGTATCCTCTCCTCTTTCATCACAGCCAGGGGGACTTCTGCTTCACCCTGCTCAGGCACTGCAGCACAAAGGGATGATGAGGCTTTCTCCCTTTCCTCTTTCCCTTGCTCCTCCCCACCTCTTGGCAGTTTCTGCTCCAGATAACAGAAGCCCTATTTACTGTAGTGCAGTAGGTAATATGATTTCCATCAGACTGCTGCCCCTAATGAGACTGATTGAGCTCCATTTACAGGGTCTTCTGCATAAAGTGGCACAGATCAATAGGGCTCAGCAGGTTAGTCTGTCTGAAGAGAGCACATTTTTTGGCATGGGACATCTCCAAAGCTCTAGGGACACAGCCTCTAAGGACATGTGTCAATACTCTCAAAATTCTTCTAGGTCTTCATAGACTTTATAGTGCTTTGTATGTACCACTTTTTGTAGAGAGGGTTGGTATTGGTGCCTACAGTGCATTTTGTAGACAGCAAGTGACCAGGGCTCCTCATAGGATCCCTTTCTCCCTTGTCAAATGGACCTGGATGAGATAAGCAACTGTTTCTTACAACCTTACAGCCCTCCTCCCATGGGCAGCATCTTCACTGACCACCATGGTGACAAAAGGTAGTATCATGAAGCCACTCATCTGCTCCAGATCCACTTTGCTTCCCTAGCCTGTTTTGACTACAAGTCAGTGAGCGATCATACAAACAGCTCAGAAATTGTACAGGAGTGCCGTTGCAGGAGCAACTTAGGAAAGAAACTCACAGGAGCAGGAAGAAGTCTTTCTCAGTTGAGCAGTAACATAAAAACCACATTTTACCCAAAAGAAAGCATGCAACAAAAAGTTAAGCTACCCTTCATGTGTCAGACAAAGAAGCTGAATATATTTCTGTCAATTGTTTGAAGTCTTTCCAACAAATTCCCTACATCCTTGTACTGCCATAAATAAATGTAGAAATACTATCCATTATATGAAGTACCATGCAAGAGTCCCTTCCCAGGCTTTGTAAAGCCGTGTTGTAATCACACCACGACGGAGTTTTCATTTGCCTTTACTGCTAATTAGAACTGCAATATTGTGTAGCAGTAAATTTTACTGATGATCAAAACTGTTTGTATATCTTGTCACATAACCTATGCATTCCCAGGAAACGACAGAGCTTGATTCTGCCTTCAGAGGAGACTAAATTTGAAGGAAACTTGAATATCAAATGACACAAGTTAAAAAATGTGAGACAAGTTTCAGAAGGAAAGAAGTTTTCAGATCATCAGTTGAAAGTAGAGCTGGATGAAACTATTGTATCAAACACCTCTTCAAACCTAGGCAAAGTTTTGACTGAAGCTTGTCTGTACAAAAAATAAATTGGAGCAGAATTATGACTTTATGTGGAAAGCAAATCTGGGTTGAAATGACGATTGAGCCCTAGAATCTGCTTTGCACTTCGAAACGGGACCGATACCAGCAGTTTGTTCCCAGCCCTACAAAGGGCCACCTCGCAGCTCTGCCCTCCTCTGAACTTTCAGGGTGTTTGAAGAGCAGGGCTCTGATCTCAGTATTATATATCCACTCACCTCTACTGAAAAACACATCACGGGAAATACAAAAGGGGTGCAAAACCCAAGTGAATGGAAACAATCAAACAACAGAATTATTTCTTTTTTCCCCCTATGAAACCCCATAAACTGAAACTGCTGAGGTCTGCATGGGAGTAATTAAAATGCTATGTACCATGTGTTTCAAAGACTATCTGTATTTTCCACTCTGCTGCTAGTATCTAGTAAAATCAATCCCTAAATGCTGACTGCCATTCAATTTTGCGGCAAAGAAGCTTCAACTTATTATCCTGATTTTATTTAGGGTTTATGTGGGGAGTTAAAAACCTGGACCTTTTCCTTATGTGCAGGTCTGTTGTTCTTTGTCAGGTTATCATTCCTCCCTTTACTTCCTTCAGGGTTTATCCAGTTTACACATATGTAAAAGGTGAATTATCCCACTTTCAGCAGTTCTTCCATGGTTTTCTCTGGAGAAATTCTGTGCTCTCATGCTGCATTTTTTATCCCCACTATGGATATTTAAAAGAAAAAAAAAAATAAGGCAATTTTGGCAGGGTTGTAAGCTACCCTCTCAAAAGCAAGGAAGAAATTTTGAATTAAGAGTAGCTCAGTATGGTGTGACACTGTCCTTAGCTCACCCCATTATTCCTGTGTGTTGTGGCACATATGGCATTAGTACAGTGTGTGAGATTCCCTGCAAAGCTAAGGAGAGGTAGGTTGATTTAAGGACATGGTATCCAGCCAGATTTTTGGCTTTAACTTTAAATTTCCTTTGTGTTTGGGGAAGATAATTTTAAAGTGGATCATAAATGTTATTTTGAAGAGGGTTTTTTTTTTGGGGGGGGTTTATCTGAAAGCTTGAAGTGATGCTGTCTACTGGACTTTTTAGCTACAATTAGTTTAGAAAAGAGGCACATCATGTAAGTGAAAGTGTGAGATGCTGTGCCCTTTAGGAAACTCAAGATATTTGTTTGTCTTGGTGACAGCAGCAGTCTTCTAAATGCTATCTCTTCCTGACATGAAGAGAAGAGCCTGTGAGCAGAGCATTACTAGCAGGGCAAAATAGCTGTTTTGAAACCCTTGCTAGTACTCATACATTCAGCACAATTTTGATCAAAAAGATCATCAATTATTGTGATCTTCAGGAGCTTTCTGTTGGATTCTCAATAATGTGCTCTTTTAAAATTTATATTGAAATATTCTGCTCTTAAAAAAAAAAAAAAAAAAAAAAACCAAAACAACAACAACAAAACCTCCAACAAAATTAATGTAGAATAACAGGTCCTGACACTTGGAATGTGGTTTGAAAGGTGGCTCTTGTGTGTGAGCCAGAAAAAATCTGATCATAAATATCTGCATTTGAAATATTTAAGATATGCAACAAACTGCTCAAAAGAAAACTAAAGAACCAGAGTGATAATCTGGTGAGTACTTTCAACAGACTAATTATTTATAAATGTGGGAATATTTAGGAAAATGAGGAATTTTCAGACAGAATGAGCAGAACCATATTCAAATAATAAATTTATTCTGAATGATCCTCCCAGCTCTAACCCAAAGGGACTGTATATTTTTGTAAGAGTCTTCCATTTCAAATCAATCTTCAAGCAGGTAAGGGTTTTATGCCATGAAATACCATCTAATGATGTGTTTAGGATACAAAAGCTAATGTAAGAGTAGCAATAGTGGCTTTAATTTGTCAACAGCTTCCCCCATGAGAGTTTCACAGGGGTTGCAAATACCCTAGTCATTTTAATGCCTTATTTACAGCTGCATTAGGCACTCATATACACATGCTCATAAAAATAGTGTTGCCTATTTTCATTCACAATTGTTCACTGGGACTGCAGCTTTTAGGAATTCTGATTCCTAGTTCTGTGGTGCCTTTGTAAAACCCAGCTTTTCAGGCTTCTTAAGTGCTCCTTAGTTTTCTGGCATCTTTTGGTAGAAGTTTACAATTACATGAAAAGGAAATGGAATATTAAAAGAGAATGCATAGCTTCCTGCCTTCTCTGGCACAGACCCAGAATCACGGAGGTCCCAGGAAGTTGTAATTTGATGCCAGAAAGATAAGAATAACAGATATGAAAGAAAAAAAAAAATGAAAGCTCCAATGGACTCCAGACAAAGTTATGCAAAGCAATAAAAGATGCAGGTGAGGGATTTTTAGGACCTGACGATAACATTGTCCATTATTGCTGAAAAGTCATGTGCGGGGTGAAAAAGGCAACTGTTCAACAGAGCAGAGCAACATTACACAAGAGTCAGTGCCGAAAGGAATAAAATGGTGTGTCAAATTGAAATTTTTAGGGGAATGCAGGGAATTGCCCACATTACAATTTGGCTGCGAACAATGAGGATAACACCTCTTCTCCTATGCAATATGAATTGAGCCTTTGAACAACTGCAGATGGTCAAAACCTGTATTTGTCACTTGTCTGAAGCAGTATTTCTGCTATATATTGCAATTAATTTATTTTTTTCTGTAGCTTTTTCACATGAGGTGCAGAGAGTACAGCATGGGTTTCTGGTCATGTTTGCATGTGCATCTGCGTCCAACAGCAATGCTCATGACCTAGTGACAGCGTCATGATTCAAAGACCACATAAGGCTAAAAAAACTCCCATTTTTTTCAATATCAGTAGAAGCACTGCATGGTTGGGTTTGCCAGTTTGTGTGATCTGCACTGGTCCTGTTATCCATTTTTGGGGCAGCATCCAGGGTCATGGGCAGGGACTGAGCTTCCCTGGCTCTCCCAAATTCAGGTTAACTTGTTTTTAGTGTGAGGGTCTTGGGAACTGAGTGGATGCAAAATGGGGTACAAAATGAGGGACAGAGTTTCTTGCCACATTGAGGTGGAGGAGAGAGGAGGACATAGTGATATGCTGAGGATCACCTTGCTGTGTAGTGATCCCAAACACTCCAGCAACACTGAACCTCTGAAGAAGAGGGATGGAGGGAGGAACCCTCATCCTCTCAGTTCTCCTGGATCTTTGACCCAAAAGACTTCCTAGTGACGAGTCAGCATTTGAGCAGTTCCTGTTACTTTTTTCAGTGTCATGGACATGAAGGACTCAAGTGGTACTAGAAATGGTTGGGAAAGAAATAGAGACACAGTGAATGTAGTCTATATTTTATGGATTAAACTTTTTCATTATTTGACTGAAAAGGTTTGGTTAGAGAAATATCATTTCAGAAGTTTTAAAGAGGCATCCTGTCAAAATAGTTTTCACATTGCTTAAGCAGAAACAGCTCTTGGTTTCAATGTTCGAGATAACTGGGGAAAACTAAGAAACAAATAAATGAACATGTGAAAAGATTATCACTGAAAGTGATTTGAAATGGTCAAAACTAAGCTCTTTAGTTAATATGAACTTTTTTTTTCTTTTTTCATTAGCCAACAACTTTTTTTTTTTTTTTTTTTTTTTTTTTTTTTTTTTTTTTTTTCATTTCTTGGGAGGAGAAAAAGTTTTAAATCTTGGAAATTCTCACAGGATAGGAAACTGATTTCCCATCCTGTGCTAAGATACAGCTACACAGCACTTCAATATATTTATCTTCCTATCCTTCTATGCAGGATAAGCAGGAATATAAATCTATAAGTGAAGAGACAGGTTAATGTAAATGGTTTGAGTGACTCCGATCAGGTTTTTTCCTTCCCTCGCTTGATGTCACTGAATGAAAAATTTCACAGCAACAACGAAATAAATGTGTAGTAATAGTCCAAAACAAGATTGAAAAATTTCCAAAAGTTGAAATGGAAGCATTTTTGTCAGAGTTTATTTTGTATTTTGTATTTTTAAAAGTTTAGGAAACTTTTGTGACAAGCAGATAAATGATGAAATTCTGTGAACATGGAATTAAATGGAATCTGAGAAGTGACAAACAGGGGAAAGAGAGAGCATATAATTTTAGCACACAAAAAGGTAACTAAGTTTGAAAAATTGCATTAGTGTATCATTTTCAGTATATAAGCCATTAGAGAAAAAGTGTAAATTACACCCTGTAACAAAGTAAAAATGTTTTCAATGTTTAAAGGTAATTTTGTATTACTGCTACTATTACTTAAACTCTTAGCTCTTATAAATATCTAAAGACAGGACCCCTGGTGATATTACCTGTGTCTTAGGCAAAGAGCAACAATTTCAATTCCATTCAACTACATTTGTATTTTGCCAAGTGCTATCAAGCACTGAGTTGCATAATTTGCTATCTAAGTGAAATAGATATTTTTCGTGCTGCACATTTATCACTCTCCTGTGGGCCTCGTTACTGACAATCAAATCATAAAAGATGTTCAAAATTGTCATGATGCACTTATTTTCTCATGATATTTGATACAAATAGTTTCTTCTACAAAAATGTCCTTTTTTTACTGTAGCGTTTTAGAGTAGTTCTTAAAGAAACAGGATGCATTTGTTTTTTAGCAGATTCTACATAGGCATTTGGGAAGAAAAATAGGCTTTGATAGCTGATTCTATTTCTAAATATATCAGTAAATAAATCTCTTTTCTAGGAAAGGAAGAATTTATGCTAAGTATGAGCTGATAACAGCAAAATAAAAATACAGGAGAAATTCTATTTGTACCTGTAAGACTTGCAATTTGCACTCCCCCCCTCCCTTAAATAAGAGTACAAGAAACTCTAATACCCATATCATCCTCACCAACTCCCAATATTCAGTAAGATTTTAGGGAGCATCATCACAAGATCATTAATTTCCCAGGCCCACTGAATCCTTGCTCTTGTGAGTGATGAGCCAGCACTAAGAATTTCTCCTGACCTGGAGCAGGAAGCAGATTGAGAATATCAAACCTGTTTCATACAAAACTGTTGAGCCTCCAGGAACAATGTTTGTGTCAGTCACGGGGGGTGATACTTGGATATGTTGTCTGCAGAGTGCTTTAAACCAACCACTCCCAAAGTTCACAGCCGGATGTGGTTTTAAGAGAGCATGTATGGCTCCATCCCCAAATCAAGGTAACAGTTCAGCCCAAATACCTTCTGAAGCAGCCTTGCAGGATTGTATCAGATTGTGCTGTAGACCCAACAGATCTCTCCTTGGGCAGGCAATCTCCTTAAAAAAGAAACTAAGGAAGCAGGATGGCTGGAAGATGTCTGCCTGCTCTGTGAGTTTTCACTGCATTTTAAGCAAGAGACATCTTGAGGTTTGTGCTTACCCAAATACTTATGCTTGTAAAAGCAAAGCCCATAAACATTTGTTTAAGGCTGCCCTGACATAGAGAGTATTTAAACTTTTCACTGCTGCTGCTTGTGAGACATATCAAAATGTACATTTTTTTCCCCAAGATTTTATTCCCTGCACCCATCTCTGTGATTTGATGTGCCAGTTAAAAACTGATAGTCTCTAAGGCTGTGATGGGGATAGGTGATTTGTAGTAGAAATATGGCACCACTGACCTCATGCAAAGGAACAGCTGATGTTACAGTAAGAAGATGCTAGATATTTATTTGTAGGTGTAAGGGAGAAATATATTTGTTAGTGAAATGGAGCTTGCTGCAGAGTGCATAAAGGTGAATTATTTGTCAGAAGACTGAAGGAGGTTTATGCAATATAGTATTATTGAGCCGGGCTATTAGCAGAGTGAATTGCTATTGTGACATGCCATTAAATTGTTTTTAGTGTCCACAAAGGTATCATTCTGGAGCAGGCTTGGTTAGTAACAAAGTTATATATTTACTGGACAGCAGCAGATCTCAAAATAAAAATAGTCTATCTGACCATAAAGTAAAATAAGAGAGAAGAGGGTCCTTTGCTGGAAAACTTGACCTTTTGTACCACTCCCAAGCACTGCTGAAGTAACCATGAACAATTTTTTCCAACATGCACAACCCTGCAAAACCAGGGCTTTGGTCCTGCTGCCTTAGGTGCAGAAAGGAGTCCCAGGGAAAGAGGTCATGAGCAGACAAGGATCAGCTCAACCTGGAGGATTGGCTTCGCCTTGCTGCCCACTGCTGCTTTGTTCATATCCTTGATGCCTTCCAGCATTTACATATGGCACATAAGCTTTACCATTCTTGTCAGATCACCTTGTGACAGTGACTCCTGTCCCAACTCATCTTCTCTCTGTTTTAGTCAGGAGGATTGTGACTTTCTGTGGATTTCTCCAAATCTCAGGCAAGGCTTTGTTTGAACCCAGGAGGCCTACATGGCCTCCTCTTATTGACAGTCAGCATTGCTGTCTGACTCAGCTTGGAGTCTCTCAAGCCCTGATCTTCCCATGGTCATTTTGGGACCAGAGCTCATATGCTATGTCATTTGTATGTTACAGAAGATGGTAACAGTCTTCCTCATGTGCTTACAGAAAAGCAGAATGAGGCTAGAGAGACCATAGGCACAGACAGAAACATTAAAAATTATTACAATGTTCTAACTCTGACTTTGGAAAAGCTATAACATTACAGCATTCAATAAAATGCCTCTAATGTAATCATATTTATATTCTGATTGGAGAAAAAAAAAAAAAAAAAGAGGAAAAAAATGACAGGCTTAAACATGTTAATTTAACAATTCAAAAACAAAGAATGGACTCTTAACTTGAGATTTGTTTAGAAAAAAAAGAGGAGAGAATTAAAAATATGTATATATGTATACATAGTTATACATATTAGATTAAATGTTTTAGAAGATAAAGCAGTGAAAGAAAAGTAATAAATAATGCATGGTGAAAATGTGATAATGTTTATTAAGAAGCAACAGCCTTGTCATCTTCATTTTCTTCTTCAGTGATTCTCCCCTCAAAGGGTTCACTCATTTGGGACTCCCTGCAATTTAGCCTGAGGCCACTCTCTCTAATTCTTGGTTGGAAATATACCTGCTTTGCAAAAATAAGTTAAAAGCAGAACAACTATGCACACTGAAGGTCTCCCCATTAAGCCTCTTAAAGGCCTGATACTGGATTTTATGCTCTTGTTGTTGTGGAAATCTGGGGACAGACAATAGTGATCCAGGGAGAGAGGGAAGGGGGAGAAAATGTGTGAGAGAGTAGACCTGAGCCAAGGCTGCTGGGCTTGAAACCTTTTTCTTCGGTTTATTGCTCTTCTGACCTGAGACACGACATACTCCTCACTACACCTTTCTTTCCTGACCTGTAGAAAAAGCTTTCTGAACCTACAGCAACAAGCACAGCCTGTGCATCTACACAGACACATCAAAAGGGCCAAGCAGCCCATCCTGCCTTGTGGAACTCAATTTATCACACTGAAAAGCCCTCCTCCTCCACAGGCGGGAACTGGCTCTGTGGAGCTAACTGAAGCCTGAGCATTTACATTGCCTGAGAAGTGAAGGTCTGGGGAACAGCACAGAAATGGAGAATATTATTATTCATTAAAGCATTGTTTGTAATCAGACACTTTTGCCCTTCTTCTTTCTTTGTCTAATCTTTTGTCCCTAGCGAGAATAATGAGGAAATTTAGACTACCAGTTAAAGAATTTTAGTACTGATAATTTGCAGTAGCTCAAACAATATGTTGACGTTAGTATGCTCTGACATATAAGCTGCTTAATTAGAGTTGCCATTTAATCTGTTTCTGTTCATTCATTTGCACTTGACTAATATGGGAAAGAAAGTATACCCACCTAGGTTTAACCAACATGAGTAAATCCTTGCATTATGGAAACTAGAGTGTAATGATGATGTGTACATAGAGCAGGCTCTAAAGGTGTACCTTCAATCACATGTGTGAATGCAAAGAGAGATCCACAACCGAACATGTGTTACTGTGCACAGATGTAGGTTCTCATTTCTGAATGTCTCCCGCAGTGGATAACATTAGCTTGCCGATATATTTATGCTCTTATTATTTACTGAAGCTTTCCATGGGACGTAATTCTAAATTATCCTTCTGTGCTTTATTAGAGTCTCTGAGATTTTATTCATCAGCCCAGCAAGGCGTTAGCAAAAATACAAAATATTCATGATGTTTGTTGTGGCGTAAATAGATCAAGAAGATACACTTGGACTTTAGTTAGAGGGTAGATATGGTGAAACACAACAAGAAGCCTTTATGCTGTGGGGCAATGTAAAGAGGCTCTGAAAGGACAGAACTACATTTACACTCCTTTAAGGCCCTTTTATTGCCCATGCAGAATTCACATCTCTCATTTCTCAATAAATGAGATAACATTCATAGTAAACCATACTTTACTCCCTACTTTACTTGGTATATTCGATAAGGGAAACATTCAAAGCCTAGCGTAATGGAAGAGCTGAGTGAAATACATGTATGTGCAGACACCTGTGCATCTGCTCTCCTCCTCAAGTCATTAATGTAACCATTTGTCTGCAAAACAACTGGGCTACTTGGGTAATGAAGTGAGAGCCAAAAGTAGGCAAGTTTTTTCTCGAGAATGTATTTGAAAGATAAAGAAGAGTTAATATTGTTGTGCTACAGAAGAAGGAGCTAGAAGCATATCAGAAAAAGAGAAGCCAACGTAGAAACAATTTGCAAGACAAAATTCTGACTGCAATTTTCGGGGCCTAATGGGGATAACTTCTTCCATGAATCTGTCTTAGACAAAAACTGCGTCAGTTCCCAGAGAAATGATCCAGAGGATAGCCCTTCTTTGGACATTTTTACCCAGGAAAGATAATGTGTAATTGGTTTTACTTCTGGTTTTCAGTTAATGACAGAAGCAGAAGTGCCTTAAGTGCTAGAGAAGATCATGTTCCCAGCCTAATCAGAAGTGTGAGTGCTTGAAATCTCCAACTAATAATTTTAGCCCCCCTTGCAAAATCAGGGAGTTTAGTACATGTAAACTCCAGCCCTAGAATTTTTGAAGTTTCACCTACCACAAACAACAAAAGACATCTCAGAAATTTAGGAAAAAACCAAAAGTGGACGGTCTAATATTCATCATCCTACCACTAAAAGCTTCCAAAGCCAAAAAAATGGAGACAGCATAAGAGGAGGACTCAGAGGAAGAATTCAAGATAAAGAATAGTGCAGTGCTCTTCAAATGATAGATTAATTTTTCAGCATACCTAAAATTGCTGTAACCTCAGTTTCATGAGTCAGGAAGTCTGATAAAACTAATATATAGCAAAAAATAGTAAGGTAACACCTGGGTTTTTATTCAGCAAAGCTAAATTTGGATATAAAAACAGACCTACTTTTCAGAATCAGAAATTTGGTTCAGCTACCATGAACCAGGTGTATGCTTAAAGGGAAGGATCTGATCCTCATAGGGATTAAGAACAGCTTTACACCAGAATGCTAAAACCAATATTTACTCTTTTCAAACCACCTTAATAATAATTCAGTATAAAGTATAAATGCTATTCTATACTTGAGATAAAGTTAATATTAAAGCCTCCCTTCCACATTTATGCAAATATCCTAACCTCAAAACAGTGCCAATTGTATTCCATTAAAATGGGCAGTAACAACAAAAAAGAAATCTTCCTTTTACTTTCCATTGCAGAACTCATTGCCTGAGATCTTGGTGAAATAAAGGAATCTGTTTTCCTTAATTATTGATATTAAAATTGTTGAATTGTTATCTAAAGCGTAGGCTTAAGACCTGTAGTTTACAGAAGAGTCTGTAACAGGAAATTTCTCTTCCATTATGTATATTAGCATCCACAGCTGGGTCAGCAGATGGATGTGTGCTTAGAAGCTTGTAGGCGTTTTTCCCCATAAAACATTTGCTGAACAAAAAAATATTTAAAGCGGGGTGGGCCTTACTGGAACAGATCAAAATAGACACTCTTCCTTATTGCTTTTTAAAATATGGCTTTACCTTTGTCTCCTCCATTCAGCCAAGAGCTACCACATGTGAAATACAGCTTCACTACCTCTTGCCATTCCTGAGACTAGTAGCTTTTAAAGATGTTCTTCAAATGCTTTGGTTTGCATCACTAATGGATCTCTCCCTGCAGTAGGAGTTTTCCTGCATCAAGTTTAGGATTGCTACTTGAAGTGTAATCTTTTCCTGCTGCAAAAGGATAGTTATTGGTTTCTAATGTTGCTGATGTGAATCAGTCAGTAAGTTCAAACCTCTGCACCTGGGGCAAACTAGGGAAAGTCAGACTTTATGTGACACTTGACCACAAGCAAGCCAAAACATGTCCATGTCTACACATCTTCCTATCTAATGCAGCATGTGGAATTTACATGAAAGTAAACTTTCACTCTCTTCTGCCAAAATGCAGTGTCCCCAGGGTGAAAGGGAAAAGTCCATGCAACTACTATAGTCTCTCTGGTTCTGTCTATAGTCTTATACAAAATGTATGACCAAAATGATTGTTTTCAGAAGAAACCATCAGTCCATAACTGGGGAGTTCACTTTCGTCCTCATACAGGTCAGGCAGCTTGTCTCATTAAACAGCTGGATGCTCCTTAGAGGTGCCTGGCTCTGGAGGAGTTGACAGCATAATTATCAGGGATGAGCAAACAGGTTTTGCCTAATTTTGACCTACTCAAATGACCTTATTTTGAAATTTAGCCTTGAATTTACAAGTTACTGGATTTAAAGTGGCTGTGTAATTACACTGTAATTATACATTTCCATACTTGCCATAACATTACCAGGACTAATTAGATTGGGTGCAATTTTTATCCTGACTTGCACTGACTAGTAGTTAAAATACATTGATCCTATTGGTGGAGTCAGTGCTAATGAAAGTATTGGAAACCAGCCCATCTGAATATAGCCTGAGTTAGAAAGACTAATAGAAATGAAAAAAATTACTCACTGGATGCAGCTTATAACATTTGCCCATTATTTATTTCAGGCTGTTGCTGCTTTAATGAATGGCTCTGTTCTGAACCCTTGGTACACAGGTTACTTACTTCTCCGGATTGCATTCAATTTCCAGTATTGAGTGGAAATTGGTCTAGAATGTGAATGTTTGTGTAATTGCTCATTGTCCTCAGTATCTTTTACTGGAAAAGTTAAAGTTTGCCTTTTTATGAGTTAATTTTGTTGTAGAAGAACTATCTATTAAATGCAAGTTATTAGCAATTGCTCTTTATGTATAAACTCATTTGAAAAGCTATGTGTTTAAAGGTTTTAACTACAATATTCCTATTGAATGAGCTTTTTTAAACTAAGTAACTTGTTGATATGTTCTACTACTCATTAATATAATGTCTTTCTCCTAATGTGCACTTTGGTTATGTTAATTTGATTTCTTCTGCAGATCAAAGTCTCAGAAAGAGACATACATTCACAGCTCCAATACCATGTGAAAACATCTATTATAGGAAAAAATGTAGCTACATTATAGTTTAAGTGCCATTGTGCTGTAGACCCAAAGAAATAATTTCAGTGGATAGAAATAGGTTTTATATGTCTGAGTAATCATTTTGGTCCTTGTGCTACAGAGGGTCACAGCAAGGGGAAGATTCCTGTTTTGGTAGAAAACAGAGCGATCTCAAAGACTTTTTCCTTTTCCATCAGCAACCAGATTTGTTGACAGTAAGGCTCAAAAATGTGTCATTTCTGACCAAGACATCATCAGGAAAAATTTATCAGCTTCTGGTCACAAGCACACAGGAAGGAAGGAGAGGGGGTTATAGAAGAGCCAGAAATGTGATGGAGGTGCAGTCATCAGTAATGTGATAGGATCAACATCAAGTCCGTATTCTGAATTCAGGAGAACAGGAAGTTACACTTAGCTCTCCCACATCCCTAAAGAATTCCTTAACTTTTGAACTATTGAGCCATCCATGGTTTCAAATTGTGGGATTTCTGAACTTTGTAAATGTGATCAGACATTTGTCAGCTGAGAGAACATGACAATAAAACCTTGGATTAATGTTTGCATGTGTCATAGGTTGTCTGATTAGAGGCATAGTTTCACACATGTGTTTCTGTGTATAAATAGATGAACAGAGCTTATACTGAAGGTCACAGACACAGATGGGTTCTCAGCAAGCACAAATCCTCTGAATGAGAGGTTTCAGGTACCATTAGGCCATCAGACCTACATGGGAGCCTAAAAGAAATGCTTCTCCTTTCTCAAGGTGAGAAGGGGATGCTCTGAATGCCCTGTTCTCTAAAATGGGCAGAGAGCTGAGAAGAGCCACTGCCTTCAACTTTGGAAGGAGGAATTGTGGTGGGAAGTGAGACACCTCCTCTATGCTGTGAGGTCCTGTGAGCAGCTTGCCACCAAGGTTGAAATAGATCTGTTTGCTGATGACAATTAATGGATTTTCTGGGAAATCAGAACCACCTACTATCCTTCAGTGGTTATTACAGGTCTTTGCCTCCCTCCTTGGAAAGGCTGAGCTGAGGGCCTGCCCCCAGAATCCATGTCATTGTTCTAACAGGACAGTAAGAAAAATATAGTCCTTCAACCCTGTTTTTCAGTATAGGAGCTCATAATCACTTGCAAGTTGCTTTTTGTATGAAAAATACAGTTTCACCTGCAGAGCACTGTAAATCTACCTGGTATAACCCCCACAGCTTCCACTGGCCCACAGCATAGTTTGGGACTTCCAGGGAACCTGCCCTTTCTATTTGTTACTCTGAGCTTCATGCAATAGGGAGGATAGAGCTCATGGTGATGTCTTTGTTGGTCCACCAGTGAGCAGTCAGGGTCCATGTGTACCTGGTGGGTTTACAGCAATGGAGGCTGGGAGGTTCCCTGAAAACCTATCTACTTCACAGCAGACCTTCGATCATGGCAAACTGAAACTCTGTATCGCCTGCTCCTCTTTCACTGCTGAATGAAAGGAGCCTGAGGGATCATTAGTATCCTTCCATCACTTCCTCATTAGTTCTTAGATAGTGTTTTAATGACAGCTTGAGAGGCTCAGCATCCTGCCCTCTTACTATTTATGATCCCCACAGTGCTAATGTGCACTTAATGAGAAATTCTTGTCTTGCTTGTAAATCCTGTAGCCGGCATTCAATTTATTGACAGATGTTTGCTTGGGCCTCTTTAAAATTACTTCATAAATCTTCCAGGATAAAAGGCCTCAAGTTTGGTTATTAAGACAGGCCCTTGTTGACAGTTTCATATTTAACTGTTTGGAACTGGACTGTCAGGGCTGTAATGGAGTGCACGGCGGAGGGTTTGCATTCTTCGGGCTCATTTGCCGTGTTTTCTGCACCTCTCAGGTTTTTTCTTTTTTCTTTTTGAAGTGTGTTGACTGTCCCTTATAATCCCTTTAGTTAACTTCTCTGTGACCTCTTTGTGCACGGCACTTACTCATTTAGCATATCAGCGTGTCAGCTGTGATGAAGTGTTTACGCTGATATGAGCTGAGGGCTGAGCAAGCGCTACATGCCAGGACCTACTGGATGTAATGCTGATACGAACTGAAGGCTGAGCTAGCACTTCATGCTGAAGCCTACTGGACATTTCACAGAAAGCCAGAAGTTTGCCGCCGCCTTCTTCCACCCTCATATTTTATTATTTTCCCCTGCTAGGTCTGGGGCCATGTCTTGTAAAACCTGGTGGAGGGCTGTTACCAGCAGGTCAGGGCAGCTGGGATTTGGAAATAAATCCCTGTGGCCCCTGAAATGCATCCTGAACTGATTTCTTTCACTGTGTGATCTTCAGCGCTCAGAGTGCTGTAACCACATCTGTAGGTACCAGTGCATTACGTCTCTAATCCCTCAAACCTGCTTTTAGCTAAGGAGCTGGCATTGCATCTGTGTGTCTCTGCTTGCTACAGGTTACTCTGAGGAACAAGAATCAAGTGAATGGTTTTCCATTTCTCTTGTGGCTGTTCAAAAGCTCAAAATGTAATACCGAGTGACAATTAGAGAGATCTGGTCCAAATGCTGTAGCATTTAGAGTGGGCAATGATAGAATTTTAGGTCATTATTTTAGAAGAGAGACTTTTTTGTCCTGATAGTGAAAAGGAAAGATTAAAAATTTAGTGAGCTGCTAGAAAATTGGGATAATTCAAATAGTTATTAAACCCATGACATCAGCCAAATTCACTCCACTTAAGTCCGTCAAAAAACATTCAGATCAGACATTGGACGGTAATGAGCATCTCAGCTAAAAATAAAATGTTTGGGCCCTTTTTTTGCTTACTTGGTGGTGCCATATTATATTAGATTGCTTGAGTAGTGTCACATCACATCGTGTTACTTCTGTGGGATCCTCTGCTGACATGACATAATGCTTTTTATACTAACAAAATATTTTTGATTGGATACTTGCCATCCAATTGCTTTTGTTGAGCCATTAGGTTTAGTGAGGTCTGTACATATATGTATTAATTCAACTGAACAAGAAGCTGAGGTAATTAGCTATCTACAGTTGGAGATAGCTAATTCCCTATCTATTTGTGAATGTGAGGACTCTGGACTTTACCACGCTTAAAAGTCTTCTAAGGTCCAGCAAGTGTTCGTCTGAGGAACTCACTGAGGCATGAACAATCCCATTAGGATCCTTGCTCAGGTGAACAGAACACATCTGTGTGCTTTTTCCTGAAAGAGAGCCAGAAAAAGCCTTTCCAGCATAAGTCAAACCCCACAGTATGTTTCTGCATTCTCATTTTGCAATTAAGATGAATTTAAAACCATATTAAGCATATTAAGCATATTAAGCAGGAAAAGATACAAAAGGCAGGAGGGCTCAGGATAAGGCATGAAAGAATAAGGAGAAATAAGCAGTTAAAGTTTTTTTTTACCAACTTTGCTTGTACATCTAACATCACTGAATGTTAAAAGATCCAGCAGGCACTGACCAGATTGTGAATACAGCTAATGTAAGAGGTTAGATGCTGCTTCAAATTTAAAACAACACTATTTGCCTGAGTTGCCCTGTCCTGCTGTAATTTCTAGGAGTAAGAGAAATAGTACACCCTAATGGCATCAGTTACAGCATTTGTGGGTTCTGTAAGCAAATAAAGCCAGGGTGACACTGACTGATATAAGGAGGAGCCTGAAAGCCTGTGCAGATGACACCAGCATCTTCACACTGGTGAAACTTGGAGTTATCACTATCATATTCCGGAGAAGCTGAAAGTACTGAGATTGAAGGGGAAGGAATAGGAGAGAAGCACAATTAGTTGGGATAAAGAGGTCTAAGAACAACAGAAGGAGCAACCAGGCACCCCACGTTCATGCCGTTTGTCATCTGTTTTGATAGCTAATGTCACATACTGGCAGGTGTAATGGATGACAGCAAACACATTTCACTAAATGTCTTTGTCCCAACATGCTGCAAGGGACATGTGAAGAAATGACTATTTTGCAAAATTTTGCTATATGTGAGTTCTCCTTATTAATAGCCTGCTACTGCTCCCAGCTGGATTCAGTAGTATAATCCCTGTTGGGTTGGAGAGGAACAGGATTGCACCCTGAAGGATTTGTGCTTAGCTGTTACTTCAAGAACAGATTTGCCAAAGAAATGCTCAGAGGAGAGAACAGAGTGTTCCAGCACACACAGGTAGAAGCTGGTATTTCAAACTGAGCACACTGGGCAATCTTTGCTCATGATTCATCAGTCAAAACACGTCAATTTTATCCCAGAACAGCTAAAAAAAAAAAATCTGCAACTACTTGACAAGTACATTTTTGGTGCAGGTCCCAGTTCTTCCCCAGTTGGCCCATTGGCTTGTCTGTCAGCATCTCTAGCACAGTGAAGAAAATTAACCCTGCAGTGTGTTCAGTTTGCTGTTGTCCTGTTTTTCTTGAGTGACTCCATTACTTAAGATTCTCAAAGGTAAAAAGAGCAAACTGGCACCAAATTCTTACCAGAAGTCAACAGCAAGTGGGCATCTAAATTTCCCACATGCTTTTTAAAATCCCTTCACAACCAGGATTGCCTTTTGGTTTTGTTTCATATTCTATTTTAAGGCTCCACCTGATCATCTCTCACTTGCTTGGTTTGGTGGATTTTATCTACTGGCTCAGGACATCTGTTTGGTTTTTGGTGTCTCGGGAACATAATATTTTTTTAGTTGTCATTACAAATTTCAAACTTTTGCTACCTGGGTTTATAATTCAGCCTCAACAGACTTTGATCAATGCTTAAATTATACTTGGCTAGTTCTATCCTGATGCAACAATACTGATAATACAAAATGTGGGTGTTTTTTTCTTGGCATTATCCTAGTTATTCTTTTTTTCTCCTAATGTACGGTGTTCTGTTCTGTAGTATGTTCAGAATATCCTTCAGTGCTTGCAGAAACCTCTTGTTAAATTTACAGAACTGTTATGTATTCCCTCCTGAAGGATATTTTAATTTTCTCCCCTAATGGAGAAGGATAAGAGCGGAAATTCTACTTGTGAGTTATCTTTCATAGTGAAAAAATGCATCTGTTTCAAACTGAGAAGTTACTGTGGAAGCCAGAAAGTCTCACTCAGCTGTATCCTCAGGAAATAAAATAAGAAAAGAAACTTTGCCCCAGGTGCTCCAATTCAGTCTAAGTCCAAGTTTGGCTATGAAGTCATATTTCTTCTTCTGAACCGGAAAGAGCAGACTGCAGAGTGTGGAAGTACAAACAGTAGATGGACCCATGCAGAGTGTCAGTTCGGACACTGCTAATTTCCTGCATTTTACTGTCATTCAGAGCTGTGGTTCCAGTTCATTTGTCATCATGGTTTAAAATGGATTTGCAGTTAACTGGTTTCAGGTTGAGATCAATGGACACATAAGCTGGCACTAGCCTCCTGCCACTCACTGATGATTTGCTGAGAGGTTGCATCATTACTGCTAAAAGCATTTGGACCTGCACGGCACAACCACACATTGTTCTCTCCTCCATCTCACCTGTTGTATGGGCTTTTGTTGCTACTCCATTTATCATGAAGGGACATGCATGACAACATTCTTTCAAACTAAAACAGAGCTTGATCTTTATTTAAATCTGACAGTGGCCCATTGGACCCCACCATACTCTTCCCCTCATTTCCTCTGGTTGGCCAGTTAATTTTAGTAACACATCTTTAGCCACTATTCTTTGGTGTGATCATTTCTTCTCCTATATCCTTACAAGAGTTGGGTTTTGCTGCTCAATCCGCTGACATCATAGGTAGGCCTGATAGGTTGAGCTGCCTGATGATCACTGCCTTTCTGCTTTTTGAACAAGTCTTATTCCTAATTTATAGAAAGACAAGAGTCTGTCCATGCAATGAAAATTTTCTGTGATCTATGTGGGCTTCCACTGATGGATGATGAAAGGCCTGATATTAATGCCTTGAATATGTATAATCCTGAGCTGTCCATGTTCTAGGGTTAGCAATCATTCAGTCCATTTTATACATTTCATCACATTGACTTAATACAGAGCATGAAACCATACTGGAGCACTTCTAGTAGCCTAGATAGTGTTGGAAAATCTGAGGAATTTGCTCCAAAGTTCTCCCTAGGCTATTGCTGTTGATAATCAGCATCTAAAATGTGATGAAATTTCTTTTGTTAACTTTGCCTGCATACTTAGTTGTATTTCACGTCACTTTGGACTCCTGATTAGTTTTTTGTACACGCAACTGTACACATCAAATTCAATAAATGTGCAGGAAAGGCAGCATTATCACCCAGCTCCTTTTGAAAATGCAGCCCCAAGGGATATATTTTCATTGCAGCATGTGGAGATTTTGTCACATGACATTCGTTAATCTTTTCAGAAACCCTACAGCTGAATTGCAGGGAACGCTCTATAAATGGATCCCAACATTTCCAGCATGGGCAGACAGTCAAGCCAACATTTTTCTTTGGGTCTAATTTTACTACCTTGGTTCCATGGAGCTGTGCTTACACGTGAGAGATGGTCTTGTAAATAAGGACAAGTTCTGTGAACAAGGGCGGAGGAATGGTTTGTTTGCTTTATCTTTGTCTCAGGAGACAATGGCATTGTGTTTGCTCTGTAACAAAGTCTGGAAAAGGCTTTGTGATGTAGTCACACAGAAGGGGTGGGTCTAGAACTTGGCTGTGGAGTGCAGGAATGAATATTACACTCATAGTAGCAGTAGTGAATTATGTGTAAAAAAGTCACCACTTAGAGATTAGAAAAGATTGGCGTTCAGGCTGTGTGCACAGTCCTCTTTCGCTTACTCAATGTGCAGTCCTGTTGTGCAGTCCTTTCTCGTGACTGCTAACTGTTCTGTAATTACCCAATGGACAGTTGGGCTCCTTCTTCCTCTCCAGCTGCTCTGTAAGAGGAGAGTGGCAGGACTTAATTCTCCTATCAAGGAGGGCATCACAGGGTAAAAAGTTCTGCATGGGTTTGATTAGAGCTCTGAGCTTATTGTCTGCCTGCTTGGCAGTGAAAAAGTGGCTACATGTCTGAGGCAGCCTAAGTGATTTGCCTGCAACAAAAATTCCTTGTGAAAACATGAGTGATTTTAAAAGAAGCTTAAGAAAGACCTGTCTGACAGAAAATGGGTTCAGAATTAAATTTTCCTGTTTCTCAAGCATTCTTAAAGCCAGGATTTTGGTTCAGTTCCATTACTGAGAGAAATTAAATCAAACATGATTGTGGATACGTCTAATCCAAACTTCAACCACAGGTCATGCAAAGTTGTCTGAGCTGATTTCTTTGGGCAGCTGGGTGCCAGGGCACTGCCAGCATGCCTCTGGAGCCTGAGTGGCTGTCTGAAGCCAGTGCTGCTGCGGGGGTAGGTTACTGGTGTAACATTAGTGTGGATATGACTGGAAGAGTTGTGACTGTACCTTTGGGTTTTCATTTAGACATCTTTGATTCTTAAACTGCAAAGCCCTTCAGATAGCCTCAGTCCTTAGTCTTTAAACTGCAGCTTGCTACTTAAAACTACTAGTTCCTCTGCTCCTGCCTCCCTCCCTCCTCTGGGCCAGGCCCCCTGGAATAGTCTCATGACAATGTCCTGGTCAGCTCTTTTCTGTTTAAAAAAAAACCAAAAAACCCAACCAAAAAACCAACAAACTTGATTTCCTGTTCTGGTGAGCCATATATCACTGACGCTCCCATCTGTGCCATTTGTCTGTGACAGAATGACAGGTGTCATTTATCATTGGAGCTTGAGGAAGCTGTGGGAAGAGGGATTGAAATTTTTTCTGGAAGCAGTCAGTGTCTACAGACTGCCAGATCATTAAAAAGGGGGCTTTCCAAAGAAAGCTGTGTGTAATGTGATTGCACTTACTGTCAATGACAGGCTGAGAGAAAGAAGAAACATCAAAAAAAGAGAGAGAGAGGGGGAAGGATCGAAAGGGAGAAAGGGAGAGAAATGAAGTTTCTGCCAGGGGCATTTAAAGCTACAGCACAACAAATGCAGGAATCTTTTTTTGGTTTGGTTTCAATATCTGCATACTAAGTAAGGCCTTTGGAGATTTCAGCTCAGCTTGGAGTGCCAATAAGGAAACCAAAACAGGAAACTCCTTTAACAGCACTTATTCGCATCACATATTATTTAGGGCACTGTAACAGAGTTTGTACTTTAAGGAGCGTGTCTTAAAGCACAATGACTTAAGGCTGGAATAGGAGCTAGCAGAGACAGGAAAACCTATTTGGTCTGCAGCTGAAGCTCCTAATAAATCAAAGGGCAGAACTCAGACCAGATACAAGGCCCTTTTTCAATAAAAAAAAAAAAGGAGACATTTACAATGTCCTGTTTGCATAAGGACATTCAGAAAAACCAGCATAATATCTTTATTTCAGCACCTCCTAGGCAGTCTTTGTTTGGGAATTTGAGCTGAGTCTTATGGTAAAGAATGCTTCTCACACTGCCTATTGCAGCAAATTGTCCTCCTACCACAGGTACATGAAATCAAAAAAAGACAACATGTTCAGGGAAAAAGGGGCAAGAGATGTAAAACAAATGTTTCAACAAAAAAAGAAACTGAGGGAGAAGGTTGTATTTCTTTTTATCTGTTGTTTTCTGTGGTCTCCTAAGTTAGCTGTGTATGCCCATACCACACACTGCTTATTGTGCTTTTTTCTGTAGGAGCTGTGTCACAGCTCCATTATAACTTTTGTAACACAGAGAAGCTGAGGATTTGGTCAGGAGTGTTAAAGGGTGACTGGGTAGCCTGGAATAAGGCATTTCAGTGCTTACTTCTGTGAGAATCTGTGGCTGTATGAAGTTCCAGCGTAAGTCTCAGTGAGTTACAAAACTGAGGCCAAACTAAGTAGACAGAGCTAGCAGGGTTAATAATTGAAGGATTCAATGTCAGATGTGTGAGTGAAGTGTGAATCTGCTTTAAAGAGATGACACAGGGCATGAACTTTCTCCTCTGGGCTCTCTTTAGAGTGATGGTTTTTCCTACAGGCCTTTGGGAAAGACAATATGGGGGAAGGAGGGGGGAAAACATGGGTGGAGAAATTTTCATAGTCACTCTTCCATTCTTCTGCCACCACACATACCCATGTAAAAACAAGGAGAATCAAACTGTGCTAGATAAAAGCAGAATCTTATAATTGAGGTTCATATAGGGAAGACTGTTCAGTTCCCAGCTGTGCCATAGCATCTGTGAGTGACCTTTGGAAAGTCATCTGATTTCTTCATGTTTTCATTTTTCTACTCTTTAATAATAGACTGTTCAGATTTTCAACTCTTGTAAGATAGGAACAATCTTGTAACACCTTGAGTGCATCCTGTCTTGCATAGGATGCCCTACTCTTAGGTTATGTTTCTTCCTGCAACTACTATTCAAAGACTATAATTGCCATGGTTATGAAAAATGGCCATCCTGCCTTATGCTTAACAGTTTCATTAAATTATAGCAGTTGCATGTATTTACATAGACATGTATTGATTTATGCCAACATTTGTCTCTATGGAGAGCTTCCCCTGAAATCAGTGGGATCAGAGCAATCAAATAGAGACCTAATGACTTAACATGTGTAAGTGATAATGCTGTTCAGTTGGATGATAAAGTTGTTACATGTGTTCCCATGTAAGTTTGTTTGTACACTCTTACCAATGTGTTGAATGCCACTATATCATTCTTATCATCACCAAACTCAGTATCATTCGTTTCTGGCATTGCAACTGCACAGCATGTGTGCACATGGAGATACATATATACATGTGCACGCAGACACACATAAACATATTTATACAGCAGATTTGAAAACATTGTTACTAGGTTAAGGCAAATAATTTTTGCCTGGCATTTAATTTTTGAAATGTTGGGCCATAGCTATATGTGCTTCCCTGTGTGAAGGAGGCTGGGTCAAAAATGCTTTGAGTATCATATCCCTGGTTGCAAAACAGATAACCCTGTTTTCAGCAGCTACATGAAAAAAGCAGAATATAAAATCAGGCCTCAAAGTCATGTATATGGTTCTGCTGACATTTCTTTCTGTGGGGTGGCAGAGACTGTCCCTGTCATTCTCAGCAGACTACACCTGTACTACTTCTCTAACACTCAGGTTTGTCTGTGCTTGAAAGCTTACCTGGAAACATTTCCTGTGGGTCCACTGGCAGATAAGAAAAATGGATGACATACCATAGACACAGATATCTCAGGGGAAACTACAGGTGGTAGCAGATATCAGCTTCATGTTTTAGGATATTTAGAGTAAAGTTTGTATCCAAAACTTTCAGTTCAAAACGAAAAAAAAATTAAATTATTGCTGGTGTGGATTTGCTTTGAAAATAGAATTGCTGTTCACAGAGATAAAATTTTGCCTTCTGGCCAAGTGGTTATAATAGTGAGATCTGGTTCAATACTTCAGCACAGCTACTTTTTTGAGACTAAACACTGCAGTCTTTACTCAGCTAATCCTACCATTAGTTTTACTTTGAATGCATAAAGAACAGTTAGGGATCACAAAATGTAGACCAATGTGCACAGCAAAGGCTTCATTAGGCTAATGGGGAATTAAACAAGACCAAGATATAATTTGCTCTCAGGAAAAGAGAGGAGATAGAGACTGAAATGTGTTACAGAATCTGCTACACATGCTCTGCTTTGATTTGGAGCTGAATGCAAGTTTTCCAAGGCTGATACTTTAAAATTAGGAGGAATTACACCATAATGTGTGATAGTCTCCTGGCTTTTGGTCTTTATTTAATTTCTGTCAACTAGAGAAAATGATTTAAACAGTAGAGGGGAAAGAGAAGAATCCATCAATATGTACATTTTTTTTTACTCCAGAGATTAAGTAAAAGTTTTTGCATGTATTTACATTTTTGCTTCCGTAGGATATACTGCACAGTTATATTTGGAATGGGTCTTCTGAAAAGCTACAGAGGAGTTAATGAGAATAGGATGTTTGTACAATTCTGTAAATATTGTTTTATATTTCTGGGAGCAGCAATCATATATCTTGATTTTTTCCTTCTAAGCTAGCCGGCTCACTTGGACTCACATTTAGGTTAAACCTTTGGCAAGAGTTCAAGGAGCAGGGAAACCAGCTGAGGATCTGATCCAGTGAGTGAGATCCAAGAAAGCTCTTAGATGTCAAATGTGCAGCTGACATGGATTTTTGGAGTCTGAGGCTCAGGGAGAGGGAGAAGAGGAAAAGTTGTGCTGCTGTGCATGCCCAGAGCTACCAGCAGCTGAAGCTTTTGCCAGCATGTCCTTTCTAAGCCCACGCAGTGTTCATACAAGGGCCTCAGTGTGTTTCCCAAGAGCTAGACACATTCACTCATGGCACTGCTGATGCATATGGGCATCAGAGTTGAGCATGAAGCTGGTTTGTATCCTGCGTGTCTGGGAAAGTCTCTCTCAAAGAGAGTGTCTGAGATGGCATTTCTCTCTCACTTGTGCTCTCTTTCTCTCTTTTTACTTAAACTCTGTAGGGCAGAGGTAAAGGTCAAATCAATTGATTTCTCTGGGTATTAGCAAAGTCTTGGTGGAGATGCAATTCACAGTTCTATAAGCTTCCTTTGGTACTGGCTTGACTAAAGGATTTTGAGAAGAATCTAAAGTTAGAGATACTTCTGTCTTGTTTAGAATCTCTGCCATTTGTCTTAAAATGATTATATTTCAAGTTCCTTGCTAAAACAACTTAGAAATGCTGATAGGTATATGGGGGTGAAAAAGACACTGAATATACTGTGATACTGTGATTTATAATCCATGTTCCCTCTTCATGTAACTATGAAATGCATCATATTCATTTTTGTCTTTGTCACAGATTGATTGACATATAATATCTCAGCATGACACCTTGATATTGGTGATCAGAGTAATTTGTTTCAACCTGCATGCTAAACCCTCAAGGTTAGATATTCCTAAAATATAAACATAAAGGATAGATTACTGCTATCATTTCCTAGTTTCTCATCTGTTTTTACCAGCAAAGTGCTAGTATTCCATCATAAAATAGCTGATTTCTTTCTATGTATCATTTCAGTGCCCATTTTTACTGTACAATTCTTTTTAATTGCAAGTCTGAGTTGTTCCTGAATTGTACATAAATACATTGAGGTCATCCAAGTAAACTGGCTGTATCTGTGAGCTCCTGTATGCTTCATGAGCTTCAATGCAGAATGGGGCACTGGTGTGGCAGAAGACAAATCACACTGTCAAACTCCTGAGAACAGAATCCGTGCTCCTTTTCTATTTTCTTGCAGCACATTGTTTCTTTATTCTTCCTCTTTACACATTGCAAAATACACCTAAATTAATCATTTTGATACTTGGAAAATAACGTGTAATATCCTCCTGTATTGACTGGGCTTTATAATTTATTTAGTGACTCCTTCCAGCAGTCTTATGAAGCTTTAGAAGGTATCTGTGAAGTTGGAAGAGTTTATAAAGCTGACATCCTGCTTGCACACAGGCTTTGTCACACAAACACACCCACACACAGCTTCAGCACCTTGGCACTGAGGTCCAGACCAGACCTTGCCAGCTGCTGAGTTCAACCCCACCCCAGCAACGTTCTTCTGCTGAACTTTTCAGTGGCATTATCTGACACTGACAAACCTGTGTCTCAGGCTGTAAAAGCTTTTAGTATTTTCCTTGTTTATGTACATCCTATTTTATACCGAAGCCTGCTTTTAATCAAAGTTACTGGACTGGGATGGATCAGCTCTAGGTTGCTGCTGCCATGCTGCCTGGAAACATTTCACCAGTGTGATACTACATGTGTTGGTCAGGATTAGGGGTAAACTGGGACCTCAGTGGGAAACCCATGGAAATGCTATTCTGTGTGTCTGAGACTGGGCAGAGGCTCATGTTGCTAATTCTGGGACTGACATAATCTATGGCCAGCTTCTCTCTTTGTGGTATTTCTCTGATGTTGAAATTAGAAGACTCTTGGGAGGGAAGATCCGACTTGTCAAATGAAGGGTAGTAAGTGTAATAATATCATTGACAATTACATTTTCAGCAATTTTATGGTACTTTTTCAGATTAGAAGCCTTTGAGTTCCCTTTCCTCTCCTGCAGATAGCCAAGAACACACCTTCCCACAATCTGAATGAGGAAGGAGGGGTTTTCTACTGGTATCCTCAGCCAAAATTTTCTTGCTTTTTTTCTGGCTCTGCAGCATGATTCTTGATATTATCACATGGTGAATAACAGGTTTGGGGCTTATTGGGCTTTTGTTTGAGTAAGGACTGATTTACATTTGCTGATTTATTTTAAACCATCACCAAAGTCCAAATAATTGGAATCTGTTCAGAAAACTGTGTGTGGATCATATGCACATAAGCATTCCTAATGTGGGAGCCTGGTCTTAGGCTGATACTGCCATTGGCTACTGCTTTATATATCATTTATTTATATGCTCCAGCTGCTTTTTATCTGTGCCTATGCTCTCTTAGCCTCAACTACTTGTGCCCATACTAGCTAATATAAATGTAATACACATAGAGGTCAGAAGCTTCTTTCCCCACAGAGCTACTTTACTGTGATTTATAAGCAAAATAACACTACGAACATTGTTTGCCCCATCTGCCCATCACAGCATTTCACCAGCGGTTAGCAAAATGCTCCAAGATCCCCCAGAATTGAAGGTTCCATTTAAATGTAAATTATTATTTACAATATCTTATGCTTGATACAAGTTTTGGGGAAGTTTCATCTTTAAACTTGTTTGCAGCAGCAAATCCTTTCATGGCTATAATTTATATGCAAAGATTTTCCCTGTCCTATCACACATATTCCAGTATGTTTTGATGAAGTCTGAATAGTTCAAATTGAGGTCTAGCATTGTGCATTTTACTTATTTCATATCTTATATGTATTAAGTTTTGTCATAGGTTAGGGCTTGCTTTTATATTCCTCTAAGAGAAGATACAGAGTAAATGATTATGCAAGGTCTTCGTTATTTATGTATACACTTCATCCTCTGTGTGTGCTGCTCTGGTCTGCAAGTGAAATGCAGGATTCTATTTTAATTCTCATCAGTGTGTATGATCATTAACAGCTACTGCACACAGTATAGAATAAAACTGCAATTCAAAGAAGTGTGCGGATACATAAACATAAGTGAGTGTATCGCAGAATGAATGAGAGAAATTGGTTCTTTTCAAACATCTAACTTATCTTCACTTTAAGGGACAGTTCTGCTGTGCTGTCTCTGCTCCAAATGGCACTGAAATTAAAAAAAAAAAGAAAAAAAAAGGAAAAAAAAAGAAAAGAAATTAAACATAACAGTAAAAAAAAAAAAAAATTCATTGCTTTTAATAACATTTTCAACCATGTGGTGAGGGTGGGATTCCTGATTTTTATTTTGTTCCCCGAGACTGCAATTTTGAAACTAGCAGGAAAGGTCATAATGTATTGAATGTTGCTTTGCCATTTCTTTAGCACTTCTGAATTTCGGTCGGGTTTGGCCGAAGCACTGAAACGTTCAGCATCTTCCTTATTCCCTTTCCAGGCAGCAGTTGTAAGGATAACCCTCGCCCCCTTCCGTCCAGACGCTTGTCTAGGGCTTGTTTTCCATTGTTCTGTTCAGCATCTGCTCACCATCCTGCCTGGGAAGAGAAGCAAGGCCTTATCTCACAAATTTTATCCATCAGCTCCCTGGCAGCTGTCACTACAGTATCTAAACATCATACGCAGAATGAAAGCTTATGCTTATGTTTCTCTGTAAAGTAGGAAGTTGTTCCTGCCCATTTTAAACTGATTTCTCAAGGTATGTAGACCAGCACTGGTCATTTTACTAAGAGAAAAACTGTTGAACTGTCATTTCGCTCTACTATATTGATTTACAACCAAACCCAATAATCACATCATGATGTTTTGATGAAAAGCAGATGGCTGTCAATCCTGTTCAGCTTGGAGAAGTTCTGAACTCTGAAGGCTGCTCCACATTTGTCCAAGCAGTTTTCACTCTTCTTTTCTCTCTTCCTGCCTCCACTCTTGTGAGTGAAAGCAGAGAGCTCAGCCTTCATCTTCTACACTGGACTCATCTCCTCTTTGTTTTCCTTCAGTCCTGCCTTCAGTGCTCAGCAGGAGTATATATTTACTCATAATGAAGTTGGAGAAGAAAACACATGTAAACATAATAAATTCAGAGAGAAGGTGGATGAACACCTGGACTCACTGATGTGTTGTGTCTGGACTAAAAGTGGAGTAAAAAAGAGACCTCTGAATAGAGACAAAAGTTCTTAAATACACAGATCAGTGAATGTGCTACAGTAGCAGCAGAGCTGCTGTAGAGTTGTAGAGCTTTATATCCTTCAAGCAGAGAAAGAGGGAGTCCTGGCTGAGGAGGTAGTAGAAAGATTAGGTATTTAAATTTACATTTTCATCATTAGAAGTTATTATGTATACTTCAGATTTAGCCTGAATTTCAAGTGAACTTTCATGTTACTGAAAATCTTGTACTGTTCTGCTCTGGCCAGCTTTAATTCTACATAACAGGATAGTTTATCCTTCCTTCTTGAAACACCAGGCTCTTGTACCTGCTCTCTGTTTTGGTAGGTCTTTAGGTTTAATAGTATTGTTTCAGGATATAAATCTCTTAATTCTCATAATGTGTGCATGCAAAATACAGTAGGCTTCCTACATGATGGTAGGCATGTCAGGCAGTCTTTCTTTACTCTCTGTGAAAAAGGAGTAAGAGGATTTGCATACCTGCCCAGGCTTGTTAGGAGAAGAAATGCATTGAACCTGTGGGTACCTGGTTGGACAATGACAGAGAAGTGTAAGGAGCAGCAGTGGCTGTGTTATATCTTTCTGAATGAAAGGTGCAGGGTGACTTGACACCATTCCTGTTACCTACCACAGAGTAATTCTACAGAGCCACTTGGCAAAGTAAAATAAAATTATTATAGCTTGGCAATAAAAACTTCTCTAATACAGCCTCTTGGGACTCAAATGTTTTTCAAATAAGGTAACTCCTGCCAAAGAAAGAAACAAAATCCCTCACAGAAAAACAAACAAACAAAACCACCCAAAACAAACAAAACCACCCAAAACAAACAAAAAAACCCCTCCAAACCAACCAACCAAAAACCCCAAACAAACAAACCCCCCCACAACAGTCCAAAAAGTATTTCTTTTCTAGTTTAACTGCATTTTTTGCTCTGCCAAAAGACAATGAACTTCAGTGCTTGTGAGCCCCTAGCCATTTTTGACAGCACAGGGCTTCTGCTGTATATGGTACAGTATTTATAATGTTTTTGCAAGTGTCTCTTTGATTGCACCATTCCTTTGTCTGACCTGTACTTTCAAATAAAAGAGTTTTGCTTAAAAACTGCGTAATAAATCAGCTGTAGGAGACAAACACGTTTCTTTTCTATCAGGGACTAAACGTGAAAAAATGGTTTGAAAGAAGCTAGGTGTAAATGATGGAGTTCTGTTACCAGTTTTGGCTTTGCTGAAACAAAGTAAAGGTAACGTACAGGAGGCATATCTCAGGGTCACTGCAGTCATATGTCAAATGCAATAGTACTTTATTTCACAAAGAGATCAAAGAAAAGCTTTTTGTTATTTTTCTTCTCTATGGTGAGAAATGGAATAGGTTTTCTCCCCTTTTATGGTTAATAGACCTATGCCATAGTCTTAGGTGAGATCACCCTCTCCAGAATATGATTACATTTCAGTAGTTAAAAAAAAATTACATAAGTACTAAGCATGATTTGACCTACCTTTACTGTGTCAGACTGCTGAAATTATTTTACATTTATATAAATCCTAGCTGCTCTGCACCTTTTTGTAGCTAAAATAAACACTACTTTGGGAGCCTAGGGTCTCATGGTGGACAACTTACTGCATGTTAAATGTCTCACAGTAAATCTGCAAGAGGTTTTAAGCTGAATAGAGGGGGGGGAAATTATTTTCTTTTCCATTTGAAGTCTAGAAAAAAAGTAAGTAAATTAATTTCCAAAGCACAGGAACCAGGAAAATTCCTTTTCATATTCTCCTCATATTCTGCAAGCACCATTCCCACAAAAAAAAAAAAAAAGGGAAAAGTAAAACAAGTTTGAAGTGAAATAGCCAGTTATTGAAACACTTGCAGAGACAAATCCTGAAGTTATATAGGCTGCAGTGATTATATTTTTCAAGCCATACTTCAGAAGGTGTCGTGATATACTGTAGTTGTCTTTAATCCTACAGTTATCATATATTAAAGAAATGCTAGTGTCTTCTTCCTCTGCATGTGCATGTTATAGTGAGAGACTTATTCTCCTAGGAGGTGTGAGGTTCAGGTCTCACCAGAAGCAGATTAATTTCTCCAGAAGAGTTGTTATTAAAGGAGTGTGCTTCATAGGATAGGAATGAGGCTGCAACATTCCTCAATGTCCTGTAAACTATTTGGGAAGGACAACCTTATGTCCCTTAGAGGCCAGGGCCTCAGAATAATATCACATCTCCTTTCAGAGGAGTACATACAACAGTTGCAGTGTTTGTGGGTTTATTTACCATAACCTAGGGTAAGGAAAAGAGCATCCCTTAAGAATTCTTCACAATGTTACAGATAGTTCCTATCTTACATCTTCTTTACAAAAGCTGATGAAATTAATGAGAAGTGACAAAAGAAAAAGAAGTCAACTAACACAGTGGCTGGGGTCAAGCTTGAGGAACGAGCACAGTGGGTTATAGCACCAACAGAGTAATGTAGGTGTGAGCAAATGAACTGTCTAATAAATAATTAACAATTAATTTTCTTCCGTCTTTTATCTTTGCGTCTTTTTTCCCCTCTACTTTTCTACCCTGTGTTTCTGTTTTGCATTTTCTATGTTCCTGCAATTAATTAAAAAACAGAATCAAAGCGCAAGGTTACAAAGTTCCAGTTCTGAAATCCTGCCAGAATGAAAAGTTCTGCTTCTCCGATCCTATTAGTTTGTGCTCATGTTGAGGGCTGGATGTGCATATTTTATAGAGTGTGTGCATGGCTGAGAAACGGCTGCTCCTCCTAGGCAAGTGGTTCACAATACAGCCCTTCTACTTCTGAGCAAAGGAAGCTTTGTTTTATAAATCTCCAATGCAATGTACATGCAGTTTTGTGTCATGTTATATTGTCATATGACAAGACATGAACCAATGTAAGCCATCGTAATGCAGCACAATGCATTGTATGAGTTACACCTTGTCAGGTTTTTTGGCTTCAGAAAGGAGCTTTTTTCCCAAAGGTGGTAAGTGATGCTAGAAAAAAATCCCTGTGTTACCTAGAAACTGACAGGTGCCCCTATTTTCTGCCTATCCAAATTAAATTTAATCTGAATGTGTTTCCACACAGCAAATCTGAATGTTGCTTTACTTTTTGTCATTTCCCAATTTTCATGTTAGTGGTCTGCTAATGTGATTAACCGTTTGCCTCAGGCAGCTTGGATTGTGCTTTGTCCAATTGGACAACTGATGAGCTCAGCAAAGTTTAAAGCTCCCTGCCTAAGAAGGGATCAGCATCTGAAACCTATATACTGGCCTGAGGAAGGCTCTAGTCCTGCAGATAGTGAACATGAGACCACATTATGCTGTCATTAAGCTAAGCAGATATGCATACAGATCGTCTGTCCTTTGCTTATCGCATACAGCCTTATCATACATTCAATACAGCACCACTACCTACGTGGTATACAGGTAAGCTCTGCATGGCAGAAGCCTCTGTAAGGGAAAGAAATGATACATTTTTATGGGTAGTTAGTGTGGGGAGCAAATGCTATGTGGATTTAAAATAATATATATATACCAAAAAGTACTTCCTTTCTGGATTTGATGCAATTCTAAATGGCTGTCATGTGCCGGCTTACCATACTCCCTTACTGCCCAATGCCTTAAACAATAGTTAAAATCCTCACAATGAATTCTTTACTGCACCAAACACCAAATTACAAATGTACCATATGCACACCATCTCCAATAACTCTCCATGTAGCATTAACACTCCTGTTTGGTGGGGAAGGAGGGTTAAGTGTTATAAAGCAAATTCTATCTGTTTCTTTGAGCAATTTCAGAGTAAAATATTACCCTCAAGTTCAAAAGCTAAATCCGAGTGTGATACCCAGCTTTTGGCATTATTTCACACTCAGGGTAACTTTTGTAACTCTTGAGAAATATTGCACTACTATTGCCTTCAAACCAATCACAGCTTTTTGTACTGTATATATAGTGCTGTCCAAGCACTGGAGCAGAGCTAGTGAGAAAGATTACATGGAAGAAGTTCAAGGTTTCACAATTATTTTTGAAGGAAAAATACCTGTTTAATGTAGGGACCTTGCACATGCATTTTTTTTTCTGACTAACACTGTGTTCTAATATGTAGCAGTAGTACTAGAGGCATATTCATATACCAAATAATTGCCTTCCTGGGTGAATTTTTCCCCTGGGCAGCAAGAATTGCATGTTACATGTTACCAGTTAAACTCAATTCCTTCCTCAGTCAAGATCGTAAATAGGATGAAACTAGAGCAGAACACACCTAGTGTGTCTCACAGTGAATATTATCAACAATTACATAATTATTTACCCAGCACACTTTTTGTCAATCTGGAATTAGACCAGCACCATTTAATGAACTGGAAGATTCAGAATTTCTTTCTTCTTAGCTAGTTCTTTTTAAAGAATATGGTCTTCCACATCAGAGTTAAATCCAAACCTCATGTACCCAAGCACTAGATTTATCAAAATTTGCTGTAAGAGCTTACAGATAGAGCCATATTTTGTATCTGGGTTAGGTGAAAGGAGAAATTGCCCTTTAAGATTGAAAGTAAATGGCAAAAAGCATCCATGCAGAAAATTTCTATCATGTTCTGGAACCCTTTCTCCATCAGCTCCTAAACTTTTCTTGATTTTCAGTCTGTGTGCTGTCCCCACTTTATATGACACTCATCACAATTAGTATCTGGGCACCTACTAGTAATTCACTTAGCAATGAGATTAATCAACAGCGATTTCTGAAAATCTTTCATTGTTGAATTAGGTTCCTGACACACAAACTCTGTGGAAGACCTTCAGGTGATATATGTGCTGCTGATTTATACTCACTGAGGGTCTGCCCTGCAAAATAGTAACTAATAGTGCATGGTCCCCAGGTGAACACAACCCGCTAAAGATTCTGTGCCTTAACTTACTGTGTGACATTCCTAGAGGATGGCTCAAACTGTTGGCCGGTTTCCCCAGGAGGAGAGATCTTTCTTGGGTTTGGGAACCTCTTATTTCTTCTCCTTCTGTATAGATAAAGTGGAAGTTTGTGATAAAATGGATAATAATGGCACTAAAGGCTAAACCAGTGTTTATCAAAAAGCAGTGGTGCAGCACCAAAGAAACAGAGGCCGGTGATGTTCTGTTGAGGGTCCACTGTCCTGAGAAGTGACCACGGTTAAGGTAGAGCAGGTCTAAATCTGTACAGTAAATACCTATGTATCAGATACCTGCTCCTCTTCTTAACATCCACTGGAAATGTAGTGCCTCTCCAACTCTCCCCCGGCAAACACGATTTTGAAACAACACAGAACAAAGAAAAACGTGTTCCTGATATAATTATGCCTTCTGCAACTTAAATTTTAGACACTCGGCTTCATCTCTTACTTAAATGTATCTGTGTATTTTAATAGGAACATTCAGCTATGCTTTTATTAATGCAAAAACATTAAAGCACTATCCCTGAATGCTAAAGCCTTAAAGGGCCGTTTCAGACAGAACCTGTCATAAAATGTGCTCTCAAGCGTGTCCCCTTTAAGAGATTCAAGAATTAAATGTTCCCGTATGTGAATTTTATTTTGTACAGCACATTTGCTTTATGGCTACAATTAAGTTAGATGTGCCGATAACAATGTCTGCTTTCCATTTTAAATCGCACATTTCAGACAGTGTGCATTGTTTTATTATCTAATCCACATGCTTTTAATTGCAATTATGGTCCCTTATGAGTCCCCTGGGAGGGCATGATTGCAATTAAAAATGTAATTTAAATGTTAATTAATTACATTCATTTTCTAAACTGGGAAAATTTCATTTATTATTTTCATGTGTTGTGCACTTATCCTAAATGCGTTACCTTCTAAATGTTGTATTGTTGGGGTTTTTTTTTGGTTTGTTGTTGTTTGGTCTTTGGGTTTTTTGTTTTTCATTTTTTTTTGTTTGTTTGTTTGTTTCTTTTCAAATTAAGTGTAATGTTTATAAACCAGGGTGTTTAATACCCTTTTAAATTTTGTTAGGATGTTTATACAAATTATTACTTTAAATTAATTGTTTCCAAGCTCTCCGCGCAATTTGTCTGCGTCACGCAAGCCGGAACGGAGTTGAGTTTTCTCTTCTGGCGAAGTGACACACACGTGAGGACCCAAAAAGTTGCTCAGAAATGTACAGCGATGCATATGTGCTCTTAAACACATTTTTGCTGGACAGGAGAAGAGGATTTATTGGAGATGGATGCTCAGTGCCTTTGTTGGTTTTCTTTCTGGTGGTTCGTAAGGCGCAACCAGCTGAGGAGGACGAGTGCCCTCATTGGCACGAGCAGCCTGAAGTCTGGCCTCAGGTTTTGCAACAAGTGTAACAGGCAGGAAGGCAGAGAGAAGGAGCTTGTTAAAAATAGAAGCCAGAGAATCATGAACCTGTTTTTTCAGAAATTGTAAACTTAAAACCAGACCATTGGGGGAAGAAAAAAAAAAGATCTTTCTATTGCCTGTAGATTTTTTAAATATTACCCTGCAATCATAGTGTCCCCCCCCAAAATTATCTGTTACAGGTGAAAGATGATTTGTACAGAATCTCATGACTCAAAAATTGATGAAAAATTGTCACATATCTTCTGAGCAGCTAATGCTGCTGTGTCAATAAGCCTGCAGAGCCAGATGCTTCAGTGTTGAAGCTTCCTGCTGGATTTTGCAAGCAGCATTTAAAGTCCAGTATTTGAAATAAAACTCCTTGAAATCTTCCCCCGGCTGGCTGCTTTGGTCACATTGACACCCTGCAGCCTGGAGAGCAGGGCAGGTGACTTTTCAAGCAGGTGCTTAGTCAGGTACTGATGGTTTTGAGTCACTGGGTTCAGTAATTAAAAACTGATTAAAGATATCCCGATCCATCCTGCTATCTTTACAAAAGATATTCTCATTACAAATTTGTGGTCAGTGCATTGGGAGAAAAAAAAATAGAAGAAACTGTAATTTATTTTCTCAGACACCATCACAGAACAAACCAATTAAGTCAGGAAAATTCAGAATTATGATGTTCTGATAGAGTAGCAGCTCCTCTGAAGAGTGAGATGAAGCTGGAGTATACAGCAGGAAGATTTTTGTTTTAAAGTACCACTGCCGGTTGTAGCTGTAAGGACACTCTTTCAGAAGGGTTTAAGCATTAAAAAAAGGGCATTAAACTAACATGAAAAATGTCTTATTTTTTGGTGAAGCAAAGCTCAGCCTTTGATTTAATGAATTGCTTACAAAATAAAAATCAAAAGATATTGTTTAGGTTGAATCAGTGTTGAGAGTTGTATGGCTTTCTCACAGAGCAATGCAGGGAGAACAGGTATGTACACAGACCACAAATACAGCAGGGCGAGTGGGGCATGGACCTGATAAAGATTTTATTAAGCAGTTACTCAGCCAGGTGCTCACAGGAATTCTGCCCAGATCTGGGACCACTCTTGATTCCTACAGTACTCAGTGTATCCCCTCGGCTCTTCCATCTGAGATTCCCTCTTTGTGCTGTCTGTGCCACTCACGTTTTCTTTACCTTTATTGCTCCTCTCAGTGGAAAAGACTGTAAAGTCAGTGGAGGTAGCTCTGCAGTCCAGATTTTGTGTGTCAGCTGCAGCAAAATACAGGAAAGGAAAGAACAAGAGCTTTGTAGCCTCCCCCCAAATTGAAATAATAAGTGGCTTTTTCATTTCATTTCAGACAAATCTTTACCTCTGATCTAGGGGCATCATTATAGATGCACAACTCTGGAAGTTCCTCCATTGGTTTGGGATGGTGGTGTTCATTTTGTGATGAGGAGATCAAAACAATTACATGACTCCTGATAACCCTCATTGACTATCTATTGAAAAAATCCAATTCTAAATAAATTACTATTGTACTTTTAAAGCTGTGCATGACATGTCCTACTTACTGGGTGACCTAGATTATTTCCATAAATTAACCTCTTTTACCTTCCATTTCCTCTGCCATCCTGCTGTTACCTTCCCACAACTGCTCCATCACGACGTAACTCATCCAGTGGATGGAGAAGACAGTGATGCTGCGCTGAGTCTTAAAGTGACGTTAAGAACTTACCTACCTAAGTGTTCATTTGCATCTTGCTCACTAGACTTGTCATATATCTGGGGAGATAATATATTATGAGATGTGTACTGAATTAGCTGTCAATTGTAGTGAAGCTCTCCCTTAACTATGTGAGGAGAAAGCTCTTGAATGAGCCTCAATCTCGGGTGTTTTTTTTTTTTTTTTCAGCTGAGATGTTTCATTTTAGTCACCCAACCCCAGCCAATTTTATTAAGTCTGCTGTCAGCTGTGACCCCTGCTGAGGACTGGCAGGGCTGAAATAGTTATGCTGCCTGATGTCATTTGTGGCAGTTACAGATCCCACTCCTGCTTCGGCACAGAGGGCTCTGTTCTGCAGCAGCCGCATTCACATCAGGCAGAGTGAAAAGGCTCCAGGTAAAAAGCCATGTGGCATTCTCCAGTGCTCTGTGCTAGATGACCCACCAAGAGAGGCAGCAGGCAGGTGGGTTGTCATGGTCTTTCTCTGGAAAGGTTTGAATAGTGTGTGCTGCACTCGAGGAAAAAGGGACCAAACCTTAGCATGTCAGGGAAGCTGAGCTGGCATCGCACCGCCAGCCTCGTCTGGGCAAGCAGTCAGTGCTTGTGCCACATGTGAAGTCAGCACTTCTCCCACACCCATGGCAGGATCACCCTGAGGGGGTGTTTCCAGTGATTAGCTTGTTCTGGGAATCCTCTTCTGTGCCTGACAAGCAAAAAGAACAAGCTTTGGTGCTTGGTGCAATCCCTGCACATGGGTGTGAACCATTCTGCTGCTGGCACAGGGCAGAGTGCCAAAACACAGCTGCATCTGGTACAGTTTGTGGCAAACTCTTTTGCTGGGGTGACGGTGGGGGTAGTTTGGGCCACCATTTTTATGGCAGTAGAAATGCTTTAGGTATAGCTAACCCTGCATAGACCTGCTTTCCATCAGTCTTTGATCAAAGCCAAGGTTAAGGGACCAGGAGAGCTCACTGTCCTTTTAAACACCAAATTTGTATACTATAGTTAGCAGTTTCTTTACCTGGAAGGAAGGCAACAATTTCAAAATTTGCTTCACATTGATGATTTCAACTTAACTACCATTATTTTAATCAATAAAGATAACCCTAAACTCTGCAGGGCTCCATCCTCTCCTTTTTAAATGCATACATGCACAAGTCACTGCCTCCCTGAGTAGCCCGCCTGGTGACAGTGATGTTGAATTTGGTGCACTGTGTGCCTTAGCTACATGGAGTGCCTTCACACCCTGCAAGGAAGAGTAATGTGAAAAGAGAGATATAGTCCTAAAACTTAGAAAATCCAATTGTAGCTGCCTGAGATCACAGCATATTATATTCTTTACATGCCAAAGAAAGTTAAAATCCTGAAAGAGTGATACTTTATCGTCAAGGTAACCAGAATAGGTTCACCAACAATTTACGTGGCTCTTAAGTCTATTTACATGCTTGTTTACTTGGCTTTTTCTAAAAGGAAAAAAGTAGTTACCTTAGCAACTGCCTCATCACATGGTGCCAAGGGTTCCTTTGCTATCAAGTATCTTCTGCAAGGAGCTCACAGAGTCGTTTTGTAGGCACATCTGCTTTACCCAGTGGAGTCTGGGGATAGTCCACATGTTAGTTTGTGGTGTATTTGTTTGGAGGGCTAAATATTGTATCCCAGACAAGCAGTGAGATGTATCCAAGGCTCCTTGGCTTGGGGAAGCTGTGCAAGGACAATGCCAAGGCAGAGATGGGGAAGCAGTGCAAACCCAGAGGTGATAAGGACGTGGCTGTGCTGTTTTGGAAGGGAGTAGAGGTTGGGCCCAGTAATGTAGGTACATAGTGGAGCAAGGAGTCATTAGGCTTTCCATGTAAGTTATGAGTGCAAGAGTTTGCTGCTTCTGTCCCCTAATCTGTTTCTGGAGTTTTGTATTTAATCAGCTTCTGCTCTGATCAGCAACACGTGTAGGAAAACAGGGGCAAATGAGATGCCAGTGTACTTTGTTCCTTCCTTGCCCTTCTTTCCACAGAAGATTTTGCCCTGAACTCTGAGTGAGCATACTGCTGTCTGGGCAAACTCCCAAAAGTTCAGAAAACTAAGTCACCAGCTCAGGCTGTCTTTGTGCCTTTAAGTGTTTACAAGACGGTTGCTTCATCAAATACCCTCGTTTTATTTGCTTTCCTTGCTCATTTTGTTTTAATTTGATGGCTTCATTGAGGCTTCAGACTGACTGCAAGGAAACTTATTCTTGAAAATAATTCCATTTCTGCGAATGATCAGGGCCAGATTTTTTAAGGTAGTTACACATCTTGAGATGAAATTCTAGTAGGATTTTCAAAAGGACCTCAGCAGGTTAAATGCTTGATTTATTTCTAACCTACTTAAACACCTGTAAAAATGCTGTTGTGACTGGCCTGGTTTCTACAGCACAAGACTCATAGACTTGGAGTTTCTAAACCATTTTTCATCTCCCGCCAAAGGGTGACAGATATCCTTTACTTCTGGGGAAAGACTCCCTTTCAGCCTGGCACCATCATGATCCACCATGTCACTGTTCTTACCCGCTCCATCAATCCCCCTTGCTATTGACAGAGCTGAGGGCTGTGTGGAAGAGGAGCTCACTCCAGCAGTGCCGCCGTGCAGGGAGCTAACAGGGTGACAATGCAGCGTTCCCTCTGCAGATAAACATTGATTAGGCAGACGAGGAGTTGGGTGTCCTAAGCAGAGTATTCCAGCAGATTTGCTGACTCCTCCACCTTTGGGGGTTAACGGATTGTTTTGTTTTGGCCTAATCTGTCCAGCAATGCTAAAATCAATATTAAGCTTGGCCTGTCACTGTACCTTCCTCCTGCTGTGAGCACATTCTCCACACCACACTGGATCGCAGAGAGTGCTCGGATTCGGTAGTACTTCTCTCATCTCAGATCTGGCACTGGCATCTGGTGTCTTTCCACAAGGAAACACCCAGAGCTGGAGGGACATGTGCAGAGCATCCTGTGCCTCCTACCCTCCTTCTTCATCCAAAGCAAGTCATTCATCGCAGAGAGCAGCCTAATCCCAGCACAGACTGAAATACTTCAGCAGTGATCCCTGCAAAATAGAACAGCCACCAGCACTGCATGTAAAACACCAGAGACAACAGCATTTTTTTCCTGAAATCATGTGGCAGGTTTTCTCCTGTTTCCTGCTGCCTCTAAAATGGAAATGGGTGTATTGAGTTATTTACATGTTAATGACAACCAATAATAAATACTGTTTCCCCCACAAAAACTTCAAAGGTTTAGCCAAAGCAGGCTAACTATTTAAGAACTTCCACTTTTTATCATGGAAGGGCAGTGACGTGAGTAGCCTCAAAGCAAGTCTACAGATTTGTTCCTGTGCCCTAACTCCTCAACTGCCAAGCCTCAGAGCCTCTCTCACTTCCTTTTCCACTCTAACATCTAGCTATGAAAGCGATTTTCCCTAAGTTTTGTCCCACTCACTCAGCAATGAGTGGTACTTTTTAGGGTATCATTCGAGAACACTTAGCTGATCTTCAGGTGCTCAGTTGCCTTTGTTTCTTTGTTTGCACTTTCTCTTCTCTGAGTCATTTTTCCTTTGAAGTTTCTGAAGCACTGATGAGCAAAATACAGCTACTTTGGCAGATTTTTCTCTTTGTAAGGTGTAGCTGGCAATTTGGCACAAAATGACCAAGCAAACTGCATATGGGTTGGTAAGATGACAGTGATTCAGCCAGAGGAGCCTCTTCATGTCTGCATTTGGCCCCCTATCTCCCCATATCTCTGACTCCTTGGAGCTGCCTAGGTGCTAGGAGGTTCAGGACTCTTGCAGGCTGTGCTGGACATGGCCTGGGTGCTGCTTTGGAGCTTGTTTGCTGCATGTTTCTTCTGTGGTCAGACTTGTCATGGAAAAGCTGCATTTGTGGCCCTATATGCAGTGCAACAGAAAATGCACCTGCCCCTGGAGACAGGCACAATTGTATAACCCATTTTCTCAGCATTACAAAGATTTGAAACGTTTTCCTTCTGCTGTGGGGCTTCTCTTGGTTAAGGGCCATGCTGATGCTCTGCTGATGGTCAGTTCACTCTGCTGCATCCTAGAGCTGGCTCTGTGTGACGTCAGCCACGAGTTTCTCCCACTTTTGTGTGGGCTTGCCCTGTGGTTAGAGAAAACCTTGTCCTGCATTTAGTGCACAATATGTTCTCTCCTCCTTGCTGTTTTGAGGCAGCCCATAACATTTGTAGTGTCCCGTTTCCTCACCCCATTGTCACTGCATCAGTCTTTGCTATTACAGAACCAAAGGGTCCTGCCCATGCAAGCTGCCTCTCACCCCAAATAGGATGATACCACTTAACACAGGCCCTTGCTTATGTACCATCTTTCAGCCATGGCCTTTTATTTTTCTGTGATGATCCCAGGCCAAATAGTAACTGCAAAACCTCTCTATCCCATACATATATTCCCTTATATGCTTTCCTTTCACTGAGGCTACAAAGAAGGCACAGGGATGGCTACTTAGATCGAGAAAAAGCTGAACAGTCATTCTCTTTCTAGTGCTGTGGAGGACTCTAGGGATCAGTTCTTCTGTGTTTCCTTAGTTCCAAGACTAATTCTTTCTTTTATACTTTCTTATTTGAACACTTAATCTGGAGATAACTGCTGTGAGACTTACTCCCTTCACAAATCACCTTCATCCCATCACCCCTTGCTTTTTCTGGCCAAACGGTGTGGCAGAGGAAGAGTGATCTGTGCTTCAAACAATGGCTCAGGAGATGCAAGTTTCTGTTGCCAGCTGTTTCAACACCCTGCGTGACCTTCACCAAGCCATTCAACTTGGCTCTGTCTCAGTTTCCCCATCTGTAAAGGGATATGAACATTTGCAGAGCACTTTGGATTGTTATTAATTCTTCATAGAGTATCTGAAATGTGGTGAACACTTTAAGATGCTATAAAAGTACAAAGTATTATTATTAAACTCAGGAGGAGGAAGTAGCTGGCCCTCAAGGTGCTTCCTTCATCAATCCTTCAGAGGAAGGTCCTTATCTTTATGACCTAAACACAGAATTTTTACTCTGCTCTTGTAGAGGGTTAATGGGTGTATTTTAAATAAAGCTCTTCTGACCCAAGCTGGAAGAGCACCATCAAAATGAATGAAGCTGATGACATCTTAATTTTGTCTTATGCATCTCAGTCTAAAACAGCAGGATTGCTTCATATACTGCACAACAGTTTCTAATCTGCAGTGGAAAGCTCCGCTGCAGTCACTTGCAATTGGCCCTTTCCTCTTACCCTCCAATAAGCAGTAGACACAGGGCGACTGTAATGGCTTGACAATAGTTGCACACCCTGGGGTTCTGCTGCTCTCAAGAAAGAAAAAAAAGAAACAACCAACAATGTCATGGACAAATGAATGTTGACAGTGGCCATACCAAACAATTCAAGAAAAAATTGCAGTTTTATACGTATTCCTGCTCTCTTTGTCAATACTTTAAAGATGGTTCTTATTTCAGAGCAGGTATTGATTGTGTATAGGTTAGGCCCCTAGTTCCATTTGTCATTTCTGATATTATAGCACGTTATCGTTTAAAGCTGTAATGGGAGAGGTGGTTGAGCTTAAGGCAAGCTGGATGTCTGAAGCTTTGATAAATGGCTAGATGGTCTTTGTTTCTGCAGCAGTGAGCAGTTGGCTGCTATTTGCTTTACCTTTTATCCAAGAATAACTGTGTGATGGGTTCTGGAAGTGAACAGTATCATTTTGTCAGATGTGGTTCAGAACTAGCCGGGTGGTCCTAGCGAAGCAGCTGAGGGATTTTTAACACCCGACAGGATGTGAGCAAAGGCCCTGCATAAAACTGAAACAATTCTGGCTCCACATGGCTGCTTTGGTCAAAAAGTTCTCAGAGCTGTTTTTTAAGGTGAGAGGACAGGAAATGCTGGGGGGTGGGGTGGGGAGGGATGGTGCTTTTAAAAGCAATTCTATTCATATGGAAGGATCTTACAAGAAAGATCAGAAGACAATAGGTGGATTAAATTTCTTTGATGAACTAACAAACTTGCAAATTTTTTGCAGATCTAAATAAAAGGTCTGCTTTTCAGATGCAGTGAACAGCCCCACCCCAGCCTCTGAATATCAGGCCAGTAAAATGTTTGTGCCTGGGAGTCTGCAGAATTGTGAAGAGGGAGGTAGCACACTCTTCATTCTTTCCCTCTGCATCACTTACATTTCTCAAGTTCTGCTATTGCTTTCATGAAATCACATCTGTTTCACAAACTCAAAATGCAGGAACTGCTTTGTGTGTTGATTCCACTTCATTTGAATTACCAGGAGTCTGGAAATGTAACTAGTCTTTTTCCCAGTAATAGACATACAGGTTTTGCAGAACCTCTTCTATTGAATTTTGTGTTCCCCAAAATAAGAAGACACCTATGGACATTTCATGTTCTGATTCCTTTGAGTCAGGAAAGCTCAATTTATAATTTGAGTTTAGCTCAATGCAATACCAAGGTCTGCCTCAAACCTAATTGAAGCCTGTCCCAAGTCTGTGCTTATTAGCAAATATAGGCCTGAGATTCTATCTCACTGGTTTGACAACTTGGCTGTAGTAATTCCATAATCATTCACATCATGCTTGTATGGGACGAGTATTCAGTACAGCTTTGGAGCATTCTGTATTGCTTCCGAATCAGTCAGCAAGGTGTCTTAGCAGGTTGGATCTTGGATTCTCTATGAGGGAGCATTCAGACCACTTGTTGTTCCAGCCTTTAGGAGATGGAAATGGTATCTCTTAAACCTATCACCCAAGCCTGGACAAATAGCAGCAGATTGAATCCACCAGTTCTTTTACAGATACCATGAAAGGCTGATCAGCAGTCAAAATAGTTCAGACTTTAGTGCAGCTCACAGCATGATAGCATGGGAGCTCTGCTTTTGTGTCCATAGGAAGAAAGAAGTTACCTTTCCTGACTTGCAAGTAGAAACAAACAGAAAGGCTAGAAGTCAGTTATGCAGTTCTTACTCCTTGTACAAGTAACGCTAAGACTTACCAAATCCTTGTTTTTTGTGAGATTCCTTTTCATTCTTAGTTTGCAATCAGCTATACTGCAGACACATTTATTTGTAGGACTGACAAGATAACAATGATAGATAAGAAACCAATGAGATGTCAAATCTATGCAGAAGATGCTGGATCGCTGCAGAGAGGGAATCACACTGAACCTTCCCCGTCCCTCACGTGCTTGATGATTCAAGCCAAATCCAGGCTTCTGTGGCTGTTTCAGGTTTAGTCGATTCTTGAACCTCTCTTTGATCATGCCTCTGCTGCTGCTGGCTTTGCCCAGAGCTGTAGATATAAAAGTATTGCAAGAGGGGTATTTCTGAATGTGCAGTGCAGCCCAACACAAACAGGCCATGCTCATAATCTATCAGTATAAAATGATCTCAGGATAACCATTTTCTAGCCCAAACTGAGGATCAGATAATAGACGGTTGTGGTGGTTTGGATAACGCCTCACACCTCCTGTTGGGCTGTGTGTGCATGAAAGGTCACTTTGCACTTTTCACTTTTCACAGAAAGACTGGTTGTGTTCCTGGCCAAACGGTCCCTGTTCACGAAGCTGTGCCTCTCTGGGCCCCAAAGATGACTGAATTTCAATGAGGCTTTATTCTTCAAAATGAAAGGTGCTGTCTAACAGTAAAATATCGTTCTATTAAATTCAGCCCATGGCAGATCCACTACTGAGGGCTATTGAGGCAAATAAGAGCAGGGTGATGGCAGTGTGTGGTCATAAAGTTGCAGTATTCAAAAATGTAGAAAAAGCAGGTTGTCAGATTTCAATAAAGCAGTGGAAATGAATAGATACATCTCAGAGCTGGTTGCTTCCTAGTGGGATGGAATTTGAATAATAATATCACACTTGAACCAACATCAGGCTGGATTAATGGCCAGCACAGGCTGAGCACTAGTATGGTGGGGATGCAGCAGCAGCACCACTGTAGGTGTTGCTAATGATACAGAGCAATGCTTCTGCTTGTTTGCACATGGAATGGAAAAAATAGGGGAGGAGGAATCTGGGAATTATTGCTTTAAGCTGCAATTTTCAACAAAGAAATCTTGCCATTCCAAACTGTCTAGACCTTTAAAAATAAAAGATGTGCAGTATTTACAATGCTCTTCAGTATTCATGAGGCTTTGCTGCTTGTTGTAAGGCGAGATGAAAACAATACTCAGTAGATTTTCATAAGTGACACACAACTGTAAGATTGATAGATGATGTGGATTTAATGTATGTGGAGTTCAGCGCCAACATAAAAGCTGTGATGTACCCAAACACCAGGTTTATTAAATCCCTGTTTCCTTAAATGATCATCCAAAGCCTTTCACCACTTTCTCCTACCAGAAAATAAAAGGAAAGAAGGTGGGAAAAAAGAGAGGAAGGAAGGAGGGGGGAAAAAAACACAACCAAGGGATTCCCCTTAGTTTTGGTAGAGAATTACAATATCAGAACTGAAAGAGACAAATATTTAGACACTCTGAGTAGAGATTAATGTGAGAGTCAGAAATACATGGAATCCACTTAAATTGATGTGATTTAGTTATGAATGGTTAAACATAAGTATTCTCTGTCAAATGCCAAACCCTACTCTATTAACTCTTTCCACTTTGCAAGCCTACTGTGTAGCCTCCTAAACCTACTAAGTGCTTCTTTGAGCCTAGGGATCCACTCCCTGACCTCTCTGTGCAGCAGGGCCGGAGTACAGCACAAAATCCCTACGTTTGCTCCAGCAGAGAACCTGATAGCTCCTGACTCCTGCCTCCTGGCGTAGACCTGCTCAAAGTGTGAGAGCTGCACTAGAGGAACAAGGGCACAGCAAACTACCCTCCTTTGAAGTGTCAGCTGGGGGAGCTGGGAATGGAGCTGCTGACTCACCTAGAGCCATCCTTCACTACACACATCCTCCAGTCTCTTTGGGACCTGTAAGTCAGCTGCCATAACGGCTGTCCTCACAAGGCATTTCCCATGCACCTTTGCTAATTTGAAGCAGCATTTCACCCTTAGTCTGACATCAAGTGGATTATTTTCACATTCATTCCAACTTCACCCATTAGGCTGTGTTCGTATGAATTAGGATTGACTTATGCAGTGTCCCAAATCCTCTTGAAAATTATTTCTGAGTTGCTTAATTCCCACTGTCTCTGGGGGTGCAACACACACACACTCCTTGATAACAGCCATGAGTAACATTTTCTGCCGTGCATTTACAGCGCTCCTTAACAAAGGTGTATTTGCTTCTTAGTGGAACATTTCACTTAGTTTCAGGGTCATTTCCTGTGACAGCTGAATGTCTGTCTTCTTTATCACCTCAAGATTTAGTGAAATGATATAATTAGTGTAGTTGTGCTCCTTAACCCAGCCAGCTGTGCTGGAAATCAGGCCATTTTAGCTCAGCTGAAATGAGCAAATACCAGGAAAACTGCAATCAGCCTTCCTGCTCAGGACCAAATTTGACTTTGTCATAAACTAGTAACATTATCATTGGATTTCTGCTTGGTGTGAACCATTTCCTATGCACTGGTTGATGATCAAATGTTTAGATGCTGATTTCCTGTGGTGCTCAGTGGTATTGTGTGCTGGGAGATGCGACCAGGAAACCTGGAGACTGAACCTGGATACACCTGAACTTGTTCCATTCAGCTCTTCCCCCTGTACTTCTGAACCAGTTATTTTTCAGGTACTCTTCTATTTTCAAAAAAAACCCAAAGATTTAAATTTTACTTCTTCTCTGCCCTACTTCTCTTCCTTAAAAAAGGAAAAAGGCTGATTTTCACAAGGACAACATTGGCAGTTGTTTGTTGTTTTTTTTTCACTTCTCCTATGCTTTCTACTTATAAAGCTTTTCCTGAGGTACTGGTATTTTTTGTAACACAGAAGAATAATTTAAACCAAAAATTGGGGGATAGGGGACAGAAATATAAATGAAGAAGGTCGGTGTATATATGCTTGAACTTCTAAAGAAGATAAAATCAGTGACCCTATTCTCTTCCCTGTAGCTCCTGGTAAACATCTGAGGATATTGTTTGTAATAGGAATGTTTATTGTAAAACTAAACTTCAGTAAATACTTGTGGAAAACAAATGGCAAATCCAATGAATCCAGTATGATAATGCATTTGCTTTAGAAATTTAAAGCCAAGATATATATTCATGCAATCAAAGGCAAAGAAACTCCTGTGTACCTGGTCCAAGTGAACCTGCATCAAAATGTTCATGCCAAAAGGGATACATAAGGAATTATTTGCAGAAAACATTTTGAGTTATGAATAATATGATAAAGGAAACTTGTAAATTGTAAGAAGCTGAAAATCATCAAAGACTTTTTACATTGCACCTCTTTGGTTTTGCTGCTTGTGCAAGAGTGTTCACACTTTGAAAAGACCTTAGATTTTGTACACAGATTAGACCAAATATGCACAGAAACATACTCATAACCACTCAAAGAGAATGGAAAAGCAGTAGAGAAAATGGATAGCTAAGCCTCAGTGTATAGAACAGGGAAGAACCCAGGCAAATAAATAAAGGGAGTGCAGTAAGATGGTTGTGCCTTCATGGAGTTGTTCCCTCTGGTAGAAGGTGCTTTCCTTTACCTGTGAAAACCTGCTTAGTGTTGTTTGCCTTGTTTGGTTTAATTTCTATAATTCAGTTTTTCTGTATGTGAAATCCCAATATTTTCTTTAAATCAGAAAGATTTAGGAAAACAACAAAACTTGGAAAAGTTGGCAGTTCATTCACCCTCACTACAGCTAACAGGAGCACAAGAACTTACCAATTCTGTGGCTCTCTTTATACAGAATTAAGCACAGGGGGGAAGCATTAATGTCTATATCTAAACCTTTCTCTCTGTTCCTGTTTACATACTCTTTTCTTTACCCCTCTTTTCTCTTCTCACTTGTTTATCATGTGTCCTATTTTTCTTCTTGTTTAGGTTACTCCTTTTTCAAATAGCAAATCTCTCCAAATAGCAAATCTCAGGCTGCTTGTGTTTTTGCACCGTGCTCATCATCGTGCTTTCAGATGGGTGCTAAAGCACTTCTGTGCCTCAGCACAGCTCACTCAGAAAGTCATTTCTTTGTTCCTTGTTTGCATTTACAGACCCTGTACATGCTCTCCACAACTGCTTTGCATGTATTTCTTTATCAGTCTGCCAGTCTTTCTTGTGCAGAAAGATGGGACTACCCACTTCTGTTACAGGTGGTGCTATCAGTTCTCCCAAACAGGTCTTAACCTGTCCTTTAACTTCATTGCCATGCAGCTGGTCATTTAGTCACACTCTTGGAAGCTGATATTTCAGGGCTTCTCCCACTTCTTGTGCACTTGTAAATGTTACCACGAAAGTGCCCTGTGCCACTTTTGAAAGGTAAAAGTGATGTCTGTACTTTCAAGAAGTAAATAACACAAGTGATGCTGCTGTGTTTGCAGACGTAGGTCATGAATTCTGGAGCTGCTAGCCTTCGTGTGAGCAAGTATAAGTGGCATTGGAGACTCAGGAAGGGTTTCCTCTTCCTGGCCTGCAAATAGGGAATCTGAATTCTCTTCTCATTGCTACCATAAATTTGAACACATTAGGTGGATGTTAGGTTCTGGCATCTTTCTGGCACAGGCACATCATGATATACAAACATGTGCCCTTTTCATAAAGTCATCAAACCCAGATTTCCACATGGTCCCCAAACAGGTCACTCCATGTGTTGGTGCCTCCATTCGCAGTAAGGCAGAGGTGATAGTCCTGTCTTTGACTGGCATCTCCCTGTAATACATCCAGTACCAACAACAACAAGGCTCTCACCTCACCTGGGGTTCACCTCTAACAATAATAAGATGAAATTAAGAACAGGCACAATAAAAGAAAGCTAAATGAGTGCAGGTTAGGACCAGTGTTTACAGGGTTTATTTTCCAGCACAGGGCTGTGGCAAGCACACTTTGAGTGCTTTTCCCAGGGAGGTAACCTATCATGGATGTGGCTTGAACTTTTATTTGTGATTTTCATGAGCCTTCCAGAGCGGTGCGTTCCCTGCACTGAGGTGACTACTTTGAGTTCGCTTTTTTAATTAAGGTTCTGTATTGTAACTAGTCAATGTACATTATTGGGAGAATGAATGTCAATGCCAGTGCTTTTTCTTTCTCTCCTTTATCTTTGTCAATGATTCAAAGACATGATTTATGGTTAGTCTCCGTCTTTCAGGATCATCCATCAAGCGCTGGTTTCACTACAGGGCTCCAAGTTGTAAATCATGCAGAAAGGCTGTCACTCATCTCATTTAACCCTTTAAGCACAGGGATGGGAGAGAAGGGCTGTTCTCTGCAGAGCTGTAAAAAATAGCAATAAAAGGGCTATAACAGTGGTGAAGTTAGACTAATGTATACAAATAATTGTTCCTTCTAATGCAATAATTATTATTAGGGACAATTAAAATAGCAGGGCATGATTCCACCCTCCAAATTCATTCAGAGAACCTGGAGAACTTCAGGATTCCATAAAATGTGTCACTTTTTTTGTTTTCTCTTTTGAGCTCCTTTCAGATTTTTTTAATGTCCATTACAGACATGAAGAGCTGAACTTCACTTTAGAATCAATCACATGCTACTTCTGATCATGACCTTGCAGTGAATAAAGAAGAAGTGCAAAAGCCCATTAGCAGCTGCTATTTTCAGCTCTGTAAATTAAGGGTTCTTTTTCTTGTCTCCTTTTCCCCACTCCACCCCTCCTCTTTTTTTCTTTCTTTTTCTTTTTCTTTTTCTTTTTTTTTTTTTTTCCCTTCCCTTTCTTCCTCTTTTTGGACAGGAAGACAGCAAAAAATGAAATGTGTAAGTGGCATGGGAGCTTCCACACTTAGCCTTGTCTTGCAGGCTTGAGGACCGGTGACAGCTTTGGCCAAGTGGCTGATTGCTTCTCGGTGTCCTCCCCTGCCAGCCTGGGCTGCTGCTCCCAGGTCACATTAAGCACTAACTTTTCAGTGCCTCCACCTGCTCCAAGCACAAAGCCAGGGAGACTGGCATTAAATAATGAGGTGTCTTTCTTTTTTATCTTGCTGGTTTATTTATTTATTTTTGTTTCAAAGTGTCGGAACCTGGTAATGGAGGGTTATTAATGAAAAATATATGTTTGGGGTCTATTTGTTTAGATTCTGCAGTGACTTGATGGCAATTTTATCCCTGAATTATGTATGGCTCTGTTTTGCCTAGGCAAGCTGATACAAACAACATATATAGTTAGAAAAAGATATATCAGTAAATAAACTGAAAGGTTGTAAAATATGAATGTTTATCATCCAGACGATGCCACTTCTCTTCTTTTTTACATGAACTCTACTTGAGACGGTATTTAGGAGCTTGGGACTTCTTCTGTTCTAGCAATCTCTGCAGCTTGTCACAAAAACAAATGACACCAGAGGGAACCTTGTCTTACACTGTATTCTTTTGCATGAACCTCAGTCTTCTTAAGGTGCTCATAATTTAAATTTATGTCTTGATTTATTGGAAGATAAAATCCTAACGTTCTTCCCTTACAGCCCTATGCTCCTTCCCTTTTCCATTTCAGTGTTTAGCACTGCTCACCTACCGCCAGCTGAACGGGAAATGGAGAGCACCAGACAAAGGTGTGCATCCAGGATGATGGATCCTGGTTTGTTGTGCTGAGGGCAGACAGAGTGCCCTGCTGGCAAGGCATAACAAGCTGCAGCCTTCCCTGTTGCCTGCATTAGCCCTCTGTGTACAGAGCTAATTCCTGCTATAAAGAATAACACCTGCCACTGCTTTGTGAGCCTTGTCAACGAGCTGAATTTGTAAACAGGTCTTTTTCTGTATCATACAGAGTGTTTGGGTTGTGAGCTGAAAGGAACTTTGGGGAAAACAACAGATAAGATGTTTAATTGTCTGGTGGGATTAAGAGAAATTTTTTATCCTTCATATAGGAGATAAATTCCATTTTAAAAAATATCATCCATTGCAAGCATCATGATAAATTAGCACTTGTTTTAATCTGGACTAAAGTCTCATCCCACAGGGATCTCTAAGAACTTCTGCTGTTAAAATATAGCATAGAGGAAATTATAATTTTAGCATCTCTCTGCAGTCTTAATTAAGACTGTTCTTCTGATACAAAGCTGTGGTGTCTAATTACCAGAAAGCTGTCAGAAAGTAACTTTCAATAACCTGTGTCAAAAAAGAGTTGGGAAGACTAGAAATATTTATTCATTTATGAATTGGTGGTGCTAGTAGATACTTTTTTATGTCTAGCAGTTAACATTGCTGCTAACTCCTCTATCAATATCCCACCTGACAAGATAAATTCTATTTCCAGCTCCTCTTCACCGAACAGTTGCCTTTTGTGCAGACATTTGGTAGGTTTGTTTGAACAAATAAGGAAATGTTTCCTACCGTTTTATATCTCACACACTCGCAAAGTAGTGGAAGGTTTTGTTTGCAGTGTATCCCACACCTCCAAGCCAAATTTTGGCACAAACTTTGAAGCATTTTTACATTCAAAAGCACACAAAAACCCTGCAGTGCAGAACTATTGGCTAACCTTCAGTAGAGTCAGGACTTCACTCAGAAGACTCGGTCCTAGTTCCTGTGGGGTTTTTTTGTACTAAGCATGTACCATTGTCTCCAAAGCCCTCATATTTAAGACAAAAGCTGTTCTTTTGTTTGCCAAGAAGTCAGCAGAGCCTGTGCTTGCTCATTGCAGGTCTGACTTGGAAAGATCATGAACCTTATCTGGGTTTTGATGACCATCTCCCTGGTCATGAAACCATGACTGAGGTGAAGGTTTTGATTTCGTTACCAGAATACTTTGTAGCTCTATTGGCTGAAAGTCCCTTTTCTGAGAGTTGCATGAGGTTAAAAAAAGGAGAGGTAATATGATGAATGCTGACAGGTACATTTGCTACAATTGATTAAACACTTTTGCCATCCTTACGATTTTCTTTCACCCGCCTCGTCTCTTGCCAGAAAGAGAGGTGTGAGTGACTTTGTCATTGACATTAAACACTTGTATATACTTCTAGCTGCAAAATGCTATCCCCAGAGTTTGTTTACTCGATCTGTATTTCCAATCAGTGCAGAAGGTTTACTAAAGCAGTTCATTACTGATTTATTTATGATGTATTTAGATAGCAAATATGGTTCTGTCAGCAGTTGCTGGCTAAACAGTGTTGACAGACATTAATAGCATATGGTATAGGAATAGAATTATGATCTTTAAGAGTCTTTGTGTCTCAACATACATTTACAGTTTGCATTTTTCCTAGGTAGAGAGACAGAGAGCTTCCAAACAAGAAAACAGTGTTTCTTTTTCTTTTTGTAACCTTTGGGGTTTGTTGGTGGTGACATTAAAATCTTCTGTGCCTGTTTAGCTGTTCAATTTAATGGAAGACAAATTCTCCCAAAGGTTTAATTTACTCTCACAAACTGAAATCACTGCATTCTCACTATGGGAAATGGCCTTAATTTTCCCAGCCTTCAGTATACATCAAGCATATAATTCATTTCTCCCCTCTCAATACTTCCCTCATTAGAAAACAAAGTTTTTGATATTTAAATGTTACATAGTTTAAGTTGAGAAACAGATCTCCTCAGCCCTGTAAAGTGCATTTGCAGACGTGACTGCTTCTGTCTGGCAGCAATATATTTATACAGGGTGGAACAGAAAAATACTTTGATTTTTGACCTTTAACTGTCTCCTTACGCTAACACCAGCAGTTTTACCAGTGTCAAGGAGAAAAAGCAGAAACTGTGGCTGCTAATAGAGGAAGGAAGAACAGGTAGCAGTGAAATAATTTTCTGGCAGTTGATACTGGTTGGGGAGGACTAGGAAGATGAATTTCATATGACAGTTACCTCTCAGTCACATGAGGACAAACTAATTGGGAGATAATCACAGAATCATAGAATATATCTGTTTGGAAGAGACCTCAAAGATCATCCAGTCCAACTCTCAACCCAGCACTGAAGGGTAAACAATAATATGGGAAATCACCTCATCCTTCTTTTGAGGTAAATGATAATGGAGGAAGTGCAGTGGTGATACACTGTTTAATTTCCAAAGTAATGAGCAACATTTTGCTTTCCATAAGATGGAATTAATCCCCCCAAAATTCATTGCTGGAATTAAACTGCATTTCCTTAGGATTGAATGTTCTCAGAACTGTGCTTCAGAGCCCCTGCTAATACCCAAAGTTATCAGGTTAAAGAAAAGGAGCAAGGAATCTCTGAAAAAGTTCTATGGTCATGCAGAACACCACCAGTGAGTGTAGGTGTGCTGTTTGCTAGGAGTCTGAAGACTTTTGAGTAACAGCTACATGATAATTGTTGTTTTACTTTACTGCTACTCTTAATACATTGTTAGAGACTTTAAGATGTAGACACTTCCTACTTTCACTGCTATTGGCAGCAAACATTGAATATATATATTTCTATATATACTCATCAGACGAAAAGACACTACACTAGCAACAGGAAGAGCTTCTGTACAGTGACACCTGAGAATAATAAAACATTGAGCCAATTCTTCCTAAGTCCATTTGTTTCAAAGGAATTACACCAGTAAGAAATGTAGCCTGTTTTACATGGAAACATTAACATGTTATTAACATCTGAAAAATTATTAAACATTAAACACACTGCAGATTAGTGTCAGGGTTATCTCACCAATGCATGAAGCTTGACAGACCCCAAGAGCTGTCTGACCCTGTAGGTAACCACTTTGAGAAGTTTGCCTTTCTGCACCATACAGGTTTACTACTTCTGCAGTATGAAAGCTCTGCTAGACAGTGGCCATGGTGACGTCTGATAGCATGTGGCTGCTGACAGCTCTGACATGCGCCAGCTGGGGCCTCCTGAACAGGGTCTTTGGAGGACTTTTCTGTTTGAGCAAAACACTTTGGAGAAGGGCTGTTGATGTAGAGCACTGCTGCCATGTCTGGGAGTGTTAATGCTGCCACTGCCTTATGTCTGTGGACCAAAGATATTAGACAATAAGTGAGATGCCACGAGATCTTGTTTAAACTAAACTCTGAGGCGGCAGCAGCAGCAAAGATGACCAGACCAGTTTTGCTGGTTCTTCTCCTAGTGATGAGACTAGTTTGTATGGGGCAGACTATGAGAACATCATGAATTCTTAAGTAATGAGTTCAAAGCAAGTTTCAATCTTTCTAAATCTTTTTATTTAAAGCACATTTTTCTCTCTTTGTGCAACAGATTTCCAATCAGTATAAGGGAACTGACTGCACAGAAGGAGCAATGAACTGGCAGTATGATTCATGGTGAAAAATTCAAAACTTCAAATGCAGATTAGTCAAATTCCAGCTGTGCATTGGGGGATACATGCAATAATTAGGCCATGTAGAGAAGGCAAATTGGTAGTCATATCAGAACAAACCTTGTGTAGGTACTAGCTAGGTGTGTGACATGCTCTGCCTTTGTTTATGTTTTAGCACAGATTGATAAACATGTTAAATTTATTTTATTTTATTGTTTAAGCTGGTACTGCTGGTAGAAAGTGGATCAGCCAGAAATGCTTTAAAAGGGAAACATTGTTTGGATTTGAACATAATGGATAAACTGAGAGTGTTTAGACAGTCTATAATGAAGTGTTGTTGGCCTCTGGTCTAGAATAAATGCTTTGATTTTATAGTTCCAAATCAACCTTACCCATGAAAATCTCAAAGGACTTTCTCTACTTAGCAAATCAGCAAGGGCTAAATTGGTGTCCATAGCCAGTGTATCCTTATGTATCATCAAAAGAGCTGTGCAGGCCTAAGCTTATGCAGTCTCACTGATTTGGGGGGGAAAAGAAAAAAAAAAAGAAAAGAAAAAGAGTTCTTGGTAGGTAGTCCAAAATCATAAGTTGCACAAGAATTTTTTTGTCATAAACCATTGGATGATTGATAGCAAAAGGATTTTACTGGTGTGAAGGCAGTTTCTGTTCAAGAAGTAGTTGAGTTGATGCCTGTGTCATTCTTTTCATTAAAAAGTTCTTGTTCATCATATCTCCACCTTTAATATCATGGTGCACCCACCACTCTTTATTTCTGTATGGTTTCAGTTATTGCTTGAGGGGTCTGAATCGAAATAGAAGTGCAGTTCCTGTAATATAGTCTCACACCATGGATGCAAATGTAATGTGCAAAATCCCTTATAATGCTTCATTTTCCAAATGCTCTCTTCATCTACTTCCACACAACTGTAACAATGCAAACTGCTTTTGCTTTGACCCTGGTCGTTGTCCTGCTCTGTTCACCCTCCTGATCCCCAGCAAAATTTTGACCAAAAGCATTATACATGTCAGAGAGGTTAAAACCCTGTTCACGTTTAAGGAAACCCTGTTGGACTGATCTGTGCTCTGCACTTGTTTCGTTTGATTTATCTCCTGCCGTTCGTAGTTTCACTGATCACTTTCTTATTACTTTTACCCTTCCATCCATTTCAGTTTTGTACTCCTTTTTGAGCGATTTCTTATACCGCCCCTGCCACCTGCTCCCACCTGATGAATTGTCTGCTCAAACTGTTGATCTTGACCTGGCATGGTCTCTTCCACAGAAAATAAATGGTGCCACACAGACATATAATGATGCCTTAATAAACATCCCAGGTACATTTGCTCCTCTGCAGCAGTGCAGAGCTCCAAAGGTAGTGTCCCTATTGCATGCTGATGCCTTGGAGGCAGTGAAACGGAGGAGTCGGGAATTGAAACAAAAATGCTCTTTGTGTGTATTTGACCACACTTGAGAATTCCCTGGACTTCTTTTTTCCAAGCTGTTGTCTGTGCTTACACTTCTGATTACTAGAAACAGCCATAAATATGTTTTAATACTGTAAACATTTTTAATAGCCTTTTAAAAATTATTATTTTAATGGGGTTTTGGGGGTTGGTTTTTGGTTGTGTTTTTGTTTGGTTTGCTTGGGGTTTTTTTTACATTTGGGCTGCTGCAGCAGCAATTTATTTTTCAGAAAGTCACTATTATGAGTAATTTGGTAGAGGTCAGATGCCCTCTGTTGCTTTTCCTTCCAAGTCTGAGAGAGTCCCAGGGGGAAAAAAATGCAGGGAAGTTTATAAAGTTTTTCTTACTCTGTTATGGAGTTGAATAATAGAGGCAGTTAATCCACTCTTTCAGCTCTTTCAGGATTTTTGATCCACTGGACCACTTTGTGAATTCCTGCAAGCCTTAAATCCCATTCTGCCAGCTATAATATATAGCTTTTTTGTACCCAGTGATGTCCCTCACTTCAGCAGTGGTTGCATCATGATACCTGTGCTGAAGAAGTCATTTCTGTCAGTAAGTGACCTTCCTGATTATTGGATATTTTAGCCATAACTCATAGCTGTTATTTCTTGCTGAAATTCAAAAAAAGCTGATCCTGTGCAGCTGCAGCCTTCTGTTGTTGCTGCTTGGCTTTTTTATGCTTTGTTCTGTATGATAAATTCCGGTTATCACTTAGGACAGGGCAGGAATGCAAACTGAGACTGGGGTGATTATGATCTGTACATGATCTGTGTACTGACCCTGTGTCTAAGCCCTTCCTTGGATCATTTGAGATATAGTTTAAAAGAACACAGCTTAATATTTGTGTTTTGATATTTTTTTGTCTTTAAAATGTCCATCATTTTAATAATTTTGAGAGATATTTGGAAAATTCCTTTATTTTCCATGTCAGTTGGAAGCTTTTCCTTCTGACATGGATTTACTTGTTTTGAACAAATCTCTTGCAGAATGGAACCAACAGCACTAATTTTACTACTGGTAATTGGTAGTATTCTTACTATTAATAGCCCGCCAGATCGACAAGGAAATGGTCGAGCAGCATCCCAGATTGTGTGGAAAGAAAAAGGAAAGCCCTTAGAGGCTATCAAAACTGAGAGCTTTAAGGGGCAGGATGAATTTTGTTCATTGGTGGTAAAAGAATTTTGTAGGGCAGTATTGGTATTGGGGGCAGCAATACATGAATAAAATTACAATGGCAATAATAGGGATGCAGGATATTTGCATTATCTGGTAAGAGAGTGACAAGATACAATTCCCCCAAAACCTCAGCTGAAAATGATTGCAAGTTCATGCTACCAAAGCCAGCACAGCACAATTGTAGGTGATGCCTCTTGCAGGGGGGTTATTTCAGGCAGGTCCCTTAAAGAAGTGATTTCCAGCTTTGAAACATGTTCCAAAGGATCACAGATTGATTCTTATCACCATTGCTGCAGCCTTCTCACTGCTGACTGCAATGAGAAGTGAAAAGCAGGACCAGGTGCTCTGTGTGCCCCCTTCCTTGGGTAGGCAAGTGCCCAAATTTTATGTAGGTAGATGTATGCATATTGTATACATCAAATACTCTTTTAGGTGGCTTGCTTGTGTATCCTTCATTCTGACAACATGGTAAGGGATAAAATAGAAATCTGTGCACTAGTAGCTGATCCCACCCTGACCTGGATGTATCAGTGCCAGCAGGAGGAAAACCTTTTCTCTAAGGAAGTTTCATTACCTGCGAGTAGTTCTTTTCTACTGCATGGACTGAATTTTGGCTCCTGTATGTGACTCAGGAACGGTGTTGTGCATGTACAGACTGTACGTTTGAAGGAGATCTTTTGACCTTTCTCATCTCTGACTGGTGTTGCATAGATGAAGTGATGTAGAACAGAGATTTTGTGACAGAGTAATAATAAGAAAGAATCTGACTGCCAGTTGCTCATTATTGGATCTCTTTTAAATGCCAGAACCTTCTGTGTTTGCCTTCAAACAACACTGAGCACCTAAATCACCATAGTAAACAGATATAGAAAGAGACAGAAAGGTTAAAAGTGTACTCATAATCTCTTGCTTTTCCTCCTAAACATGTTTGATAGCAATATTGTTTCTTAAAAACAATATGACCTCATTTGTAAAGCAATATTCATGCTAAACTAGTCAGCTGTTAAATATACCCAGCACAGTGCATTATGGTGAAACTAAACCAGAATTTCAATTATTTTCTGGACACATTTAAAATTATAATACTTTACTGGATTAGTGTTATAGTTCATCCAAATTACTCACAAACTATCGTATCAATCTCTTGCTACTGCTTATTGCTTTACATATCTGAGAAGTTTGGTTGAAGTAAGATGCCATCTGAGCTAATGACCTTCATGCTGGCTTAGTGCTTTGATGTTACGTGGCTATAAGGGCAGGGATGTCTGATGGTCAAAAGCCAATGTTTGTTGGTCATAATATTTGTCACAAAAAAAAAAAACCAGGCTAGTCATATGAACTAACATTTGCAACAGTATGTTCCTGAAAGGGTGGTTGTAGCCAGGAGGGGTTGGTCTCTTCTCCCAGGCAACCAGCACCAGAACAAGAGGACACAATCTCAGGCTGCACCAGGGGAAGTTTAGGCTCGAGGTGAGGAGAAAGTTCTTCACTGAGAGAGTCATTAGCCATTGGAATGGGCTGCTTAGGGAGGTGGTGGAGTCACCATCCCTGGAGGTGTTCAAGAGGGGATTGGACGTGGCATTTGGTGCCGTGGTTTAGTCATGAGGTCTGTGGTGACAGGTTGGTCTTGATGATCTTTGAGGTCTCTTCCAACCTTGGTGATTCTGTGATTCTGTAAAGAGGGAAGTAAAACACTTGAGGATCTATGTATTCCTCACTACTGTTACTATTTTGCTGAAATCCCAGTGCATGAAAATTCACACTTCAAAATTATTTGCCATTTTTTATTGCCTGGAATGCAAGATCAAAACAAAGCAAGAAGAGGAGCAAGATATATTTCATTATACTCCCACTTTCTACCTATGTGCCTTATCTAAAAAGATGTTAAGAGACAAATGATGTTGCAGCCATGGTTTAACCAAGTTATGAGTAACCAACTCAGATTTATGAATATAACTGGCAAGGATGGCATAAAGAGGAGCTCACTGGAGCCGCAGTGTGTCTGTGTGTCCAAAGGTAAATCAAAAGGCCTGCTGCTCTTTAGATAAGTGTTGTGTTAATTGTGTACTTTTATGGCCATTTTACTGTTTTTTACAAACAGGCTGTAATACTAGGTTCTATCCAACAAGTTATTACAAGGAGTTTGCATTTTATGCAGCATCTTCAGCTCTGTATGAATTCTGTGCTTTAAAAAAACATGCAGGAAGTGCTGTTGGCTTCATCTCTATCCATCACTGGATTGTGAAGCTGAGTACTCAAGTAGCTCAAGCAGCATTTTACAGTTCAACAGACAAGGAGGCTGGGATTTTGAAGAGAAAACGGCTGTTCATGGAGGTTACCCATAAAAACATCTGAGCTTTGAACTGACCCTGGGTGAGTGGCCACCTCAGCATTCAGTGGCAGATGCTGGAGTTATGACAGCTGAGCCATGCTCCTTGCTCTGGCAGATTTTCTGTCGAGGCTGACTTGTTTAATCTTTAGTCACATTACCAAAATCAGGCTGCTACTGTTTACATCCTAACAATTGATTATTAAGTAATTACTGCTGTGAAGCATCATCATGCCACAGCCTCTCTTCATGACAGACAAGCCTATTTACTCTTACCCCAAAAGGGACAAACTTTACCTTTAGGAGCTTTCTTGAACTCGGGCTCAAATTCTTCTGCAGGAGATTGGATGCTTCATTGTACTTAGTCAAGTTGGTCTGTTTTGAAGTGGAGAGGCTGAGAAATGAGTAGCCTTTTAAAAATACTAATCAAACAATTTATCTCTCACATGGTGCTATTCAATGCACTGAACAAGCATCAGTTATTAACAGAAGTAGTAATTTCCCACAGCAGCAGACCATACCTAAACACTCAAAACCAATAGTGTGAAGGGCTAGTACTTAAGATTTTACATGTTGAACATAGTAATGAAAAGGAATATGATTACATGGATCTATTTTTAGATAAACATTGTGCTTTCATATGCTGAATTCTTCAGTCTGTTCGAGAGCCTTTCAAGGGAAAGTGTTGATCTTTCACTGGTTGGTTACATGTAGTATGCCCAGCTTCGAGTGCACCCCTCATGCATTCAAAGCTAGGGCCCAGCTCTTTTCAAGGCTGTCTGTGAGATGAGCCATGGATTCAACAGAAGAGAGTCAAAGATACTTTTTTTATTTTTCTTTTGAGATAAAAAGCAAGTGTCCATAAACATAATCCTCATCTTCTTTCTGTTCATAATTGTATTTAATATGAATGCACTTCGTTACTGGAGAGACGTCTTCATGGCCATACAATAGCAAACAAATTCTTCAGAAGCATCTTTAATTATTCATTTGGCTGTACTATATTTTATGCTGCTTTTCATAAATGTTAATCTTTATTATTGCCCTACCAGGAAAAAAAAAAAAAAAGAAAGGAAGAAGGAAAGAAATACCTGTTATTAAATGACCTATCAGGCTGACATGGATAAATGTTGGTAGCTATTTAATTGTTTCCCATCTGCAGTTTTATACAGTTTCTATCAAACTGAAGGGTAATTTTTTTAGTAGCTGCTTATTTTAAATGTACAAAACCCTTGTGTGTAATTCCATTAGCTGCCCTACAGCATTGCAATCTACAGTTTCCCTGAGGCTGTTGTGAAATATTGATGAAATCCTTGCTTTTGTGGCTTCCTCTGATACACTAAACATTTGTCTGATGTTAGTTGAACTTGAATGGATCTGTTCAGAGTTATATCAGTAGTGACTTCAAAGGCTGTAAGGCTGTTACAGTTTTTTTTTAACAAACTGAAGTTTCAAAGCCTTACCATGTGGTACTTTAAAAAAACAAAGTTCATATCAAATGAACCAAAGTGCTAGCAGTACACTGGTAAGACTCATTACAATTTCAATCTATACAGATTTATTTTTTATTTTATTTTACTTTCTGATTGGTAGCTCAGGCCATTTAAAGGAGTTTAGATTGGTATTAGGGGAACCTAGGGTAATGAATGAGGGGAAACACCATTTGAAATCTGGATTGTTAAGGAAGTGATCTACATATTTACAAAGCCACTCTGCTCTTTTCCACAATGTCAGGACAAGAGGAAACAGAAGAAAGACAAAGAGAGACAAAAGTTTCAGACTTAATGTTTTCAAGCAGTAAAGTGATCTAAACTGGTACAAGTAAAGTTATTAAGGAGGGAAACATATTTGTTGCTACTGTGTTCCTTGAATTTTACAGGACCAAACAGATTTTGGAAAGCACCCTTTTTATCTGGGCCAGCAATTAAATGCAACATGTCTTGATGTCATGGTGATGTGATGAATGCCTGATACCCGTCTGATACTTTGCTGGGCAAGGACTTTGGTGCATGGAACAGACTCTGGGCTGACGGAACAGATGGGGCAAAGGTGGGAGTCTGCTGCTCCTGCCAGCAAAGGGCTGTCACTGTCATGTCTTTTACATTCAAGTGATTCAACAATTCATAGCTCTCATTAGAAGTGTATTGAAAATACAATCTGGAGAATATCAAACACCTTCAGCTGGTTGAAATAATGAAATTATAAGTTCTGGGGGTTTGCAGAGGATTACAAACAGAAATGTTTTTAACCAAAGGCAAATCATTCACTTACACTGTAAGCCCTCATGTAAGGAACTTGAACTGTTGGCTCTGAACATGGCTAAATTCATTTCTGCAACAACTAGCACCTGGCAATTCAGCCATTTGACCTAACTGAATCCAGAGCAAGGCAAATATGATTTTGGGGGGTGCAGTAACTGACTATGTAAACAGCAGCATCCTTAAGGAAAATTGTTTAAGAGAAAACTCTGTAGTAATTCTGTCCCTGCTATGGACTCTCGGCTCAGCAAAGCACATCCGCTCACCATGCTTTTGTCAGTCTTCCTTTTGTCTGTTTGTTGTGGGTTTTTTGCCTGTTTTGTTATTGGGTTTGCTTCAGGTTTATGGGTCACTCACAAACCTGTTCCCTGCACATATGCTTCCAGCCGCTGATCATTTTCATTTGACTCATAACTGTGTAGGATGCAATGTATGAAAGACATCATCTGTTCTGCTTTGTGCTGCTAAGAGTCCCACTGAACCTAGTGGTTATTTTGCCTTCTTAACCAGTAGGAAATTGGATATTTAATAGAAAACTTTATAGTACAACTCTAATTAGAGCACAACAAAATGAAAGCCCAAATTGCCTCATTCCAGCATCATATATAAATAATAGTTACAGCTCCATGGAATTGCCATTGTGTGTTAAAAGTGATATATGGCAGAAGTCACTCCAAGTTCCTTTTCTCCTAAGCTGCAGTGGCTCACAAGCTTGGTACCAGAGAGGGTGCTTATGTCCTCCAGCAGTGAATGGTAGTGAATGTTTCTTTTCCTAATCTGAAAGAGGCAGAAATGCAGGTCCCGGTATCAGCTGCTGTAACTATTTGGAAAACAAAGTTCTAAAAAAGCAATGCAGCATTGGTAAAACTTTGAAATGGCAAGTTGCCTTGGACACTGAATTACATCAGTAGGGTGATGGCTGAAACTTCCATATACAGCCACTGCAAACTGACTTTGAGTGTCATGACAAACAGCAATAGCCACAAACGGTTCAAGTGATTTCCCATTATCCAACACAATTAACTAGCTTTCCAAAAAACAGAGGCATTTGGGCATATTCAGCCTTTTCTAAGGTTTTGAGAAAATCTAAAACCTTAATCAGGATGCATGTGGATTTAGAAATAAACCTCACACTATGAGAACATTGAGGCCAGATGACAGAGCTGCTCCTTTGTCTCTGACACCCATGATTCAGAGTCAGATGTTCTCTGCTCCCTCCATGGTGAGAGTGGTAACCATTCCCTGTGTTTTCTTCCCATCCTGCACAACTTAACAGGAAGTTATTTCTGTGGTACTGAAATTTTTGGCATGGCCTATAAAGCTCTGAAATTATATAGTTCACTCTTGTATTACAAATTTCACATTTTGAGAGATCCTTCCCCAAAATTCCACTGCAATGCCAAAGGGTTGCATTAGTTTTAATCCCATTAAATTCCAAGATGCCTCTGATAAAAAAAGTTACGCAACAAAGTAGAGATTTTTTTCTCTCAGATGCCAATTCATCTCTGCAGTTGTTTTTCAAACTGGGATGAATCTATAGCTATGAACTTCCACAATGAGTCAGGTTAAGATTTGTCTTTGGGTAGCTAATGCAGTTAGACATTTTTGAGAAAGAGGAATGAGAAGTGGTCATTATCCATTATCTGCATGAAATAGTTCAGAGAAAGAAACAGTTTCTGCCAAACACATAAAGATGTTTGAGCTGAAGCCAGACAAGAAGGAAACAAGATCACCTTGTAGCACTGCAAGATTGCTCTACTAATGATGTTATTGCAAATAAAACTGAAATATATCTATAAAGAAGTGCAGCTGGTGCATGGGCTTTACACGGATTAGCAGTCATATTCTGGACAATGATTCACTGTCCCTTTTCTTGGCAGCAAATAAATTTTCCAGTCTTGGAAAGAAACATGTATATATGCACATACCTTTTTTTCAGAAATATTTCTCTGTGTGGAAAAAGAGTAAATTTGAGTGAAAATAGCATCCACTGGTGAAAAGGTGTCAGTATGAACACTTTAAAACAACAACAAAAAATGTATTCATAGTCTACAATTCAGGGTCAGGAGTGATGTGTAACGTGCTGCAAATTAAGGGTTAGGCAGGGGGATGAGGGCCTGAAAGTCAATACTGGATTCAGTATCACTGGGCACTTGGCTCAATGCTGTCTGCATTGTAGGGTCAAGGCTTCAAGGTGGATGGGGAAGGTTTTGAAGCCGTGAGGTCAGAAAAGGGTTTTTCCATATGTATTAACTGGACTTGCCTTCTCTTAGTTTCTCTGTAGCAATATGCTAGAAATATGTAAGAAAATATTATGTGAAGAATAGAGAATCAGCTGGTTTTTGAAACCCTTGTCCTTGAGAAGCAGATTTCTTGAGTTACCATGAATCCAATCACAAAGACGCAGAGGAAAATATTTTCAAAAGTTAAAACATTTTAGAATTGCATTTATGATTATTACCCATATGATATCATCCTAACTGATGTCATGATTTTGACATATACTATCTTGGGATCAATCATCACTAAAATCAAACACTGTGTTTCCATTTAGGAAGCCAGAAATTGCTTCCATTCAGTGCTCTGAAGCTCCTGGGTTTTGTCCAGTCTTCAAGACGGTAGTGAAATTAGAGTCTTCTTCAGGACTGCACATTGCCCATCTTACATCTCTGCCTGGGCCTGTTTAATTTCAGAAGGGGAAATTCTCATCTGGGAAAAGGAGGTTACTGAGTTTGGATTTCTTTAATTTTACTTTTTTTTCCTGAGACAGCTCTATATGAGCATCTCAGAGGTTTGGAATGTCAGAATAAGCCTGGGGGAGAACTGGTGGGAAGAGAACAGGTCACTCAGCCATTTATTATATGGACATCAGTATGACGTGCAAAATTTATGCTACTTATTATAGATATTGCATTTAAAGCATGTGAGTGTACAGGCTTAAGTCACCCTTTACTTACAAAATAAATAATGCAAAGTCCACTTAAATTAATGTTACTTCTGTTAAATAGTTAAATCAGTTCCTATCAAACTTCATGTCCAATGAAATCTTACTAAAAACCACTGTTCGAAGCACACATGCGTTTCTTGTGCCCTAGGTTGTCTGCACAGAAGAGGTCTCCACTGTCCTTAAAATGCCCACAGCTATTTAAATCATTTACATAAACAGAAATGGTTTTACAAGTAGGATACTGAAATATGTATTCAAAGCTGCCCAGAACCCTTAAACATAAAAATGGCCCTCATTGATGGTTTTGTGAAATCGTGGTCATGCTTTCTACTAAGTTATTTTTACCACTTTCCTGAGGTTGTGTCTGTATCTTACACAGACACACACAAAAAAAGGATTTCTCAGTACGAGTTACTCTTCTGTAAAGGTTATAGTAAACATGTCAATGCCTAATTAAGCAGAAAATTTTATCTGTATTGTGGGGGATGTGCAGCTGTCTGGTACTTCTGCATCTCCTAGTGAATCCTTTTAGAAGGACAAAGATACTGTGAGGAAGAAATGACCATATGGATCTTCCAAAGGGGATAAAAAAATACACCCTCTGGTGAAAAATGAGTTAATAATATTCAAAGAATTGGTGCTGAAATGGAGAATCAAATTTGCACTGACCCAAAGCTGTGTGAATGCTTTCTGTTGTCTGTTTTGTCTGATCCTTTCATTGGAATCCCTCCTTATTTTTGTTTTGCTCAGTGTAATGTGCTTGGCACTGTGATACATCCTGGCAAGGGGCCAGCATTGCTACCTACGCTGTACAGTATCTGTGACACCGCGAGAACCATGTCATTCCTGCTCATCAGTTCGTGCTGCTTGTTTAACAAGGTTACTACTCATGATGTGTAGGAGCTTTTGCTGCCTTCATGTCCCTCCGTTATCCTTGTTCCCCTGAAAAACATTATGAGCTCAGAAAAGGGTACATGGAAGGTATTAGCTGGTTATTAGGCCAAAATGTTTAGGGAGGGGAAAAAAAAATACTTTGTTCTTAATGTTGTCTTTGCTGCCTGCCTTAGTCTGGTCACCTGTGCATAGGGCTACTGATATTTGCTGTACCCCTACACAGTACTAAAGGGGTTATTTTTTTAGTATTTAACACTTAATATTTAATGTTTTGTTCTTTGCTGAAAGCATCTGCCAAAAAGCACCATGTTTCTACTACTGTATGATTATTGTTTAATCATACTAAAATGTTGTCCAGGTCATTTGCTCATAGCCATTGCTGTTGTCTTCGCTCTTGGTTGTGAAGCTGCCTCACACCACCCCCAGAGTGAGCCAACCCCAGCTCTTGCCCAGTGTGATCTGTACAGATCAAAAGACCATGGGAAGGATGTAGGAGAGATGACTCATGTGGATTTTTTAGCCCATCCACAGAGAGTCATCATTTCGCTCTTCTAATACTGCAGCTTCATCCAGGAAAGAGTTTCTCTGCTTCTGATTTATCTCTTTGACTTGGTGGTAAACATTTGTTGAAAGGGGTGAGATACACATGCAAATAGACTGAAACACATATTCATTTTCTGAGAAAAGCTGGTTTATGGCTCCTTGAGAACCTGGTTCATTTTGCTCCCTCGAACTTGGCACCCCTGCACAAATGGTATCCTTTCAGCAAATCAAAAGGGATGAGCAGAAAATGTAGAAGCATTTTTATTAACATTTGGACAATGCCTTCCAGAGGTTTTTTTCCGCAAAGGAACAGGATTTTAAACAAATAATACTTTCTGGATCATTTACCTTGTGCTTTCTGAGCTTTTAGGGTTAGTTTGCAGTTATGAATATGTTAGGGTTGTTCCAGGTCAAACAGGACAGAGTGCTAGAATTTTATTTTACTTTAAATTAGTTATTTTTAAGGATAGCTTCGATATGGGTGTTTTGGTATTATTTTCCTTCTGTTCCTTGACAATTCTACCCTTTCTTTCACTTGAGGCTACAAATTTGATAGAATTGAAGCTTTATAAACTTTGAATTCTTGCATATTAATTTTTCAACTGTCCCATACAGGGCAGTTAGAATTATATTCCTGTGACGGGAAGCTTGTTAACTCAGAATCCCTGGCAGTTATAAAGAATTATAATCATCTGCCAATAAAATGCAGCAACTTTCAAAAAAAGAGACATCATTTAGCTTTTTTTCACTTCCAGAACAGGCAGTAAAGTTGTAGATTAAAATGAAGTCTGGTAAAGAAAACACATAGTGAAGCTAGAAAGATCGAACTGTAGTATCCTCCTTTAACAAGTTATTTCATATATTGACATTGCATTTCAGGTTATGTCCAAGAGGAAGATTTAAAGGAAGAGGAAGGTATAAAGGAGGAGGAAGATGACGATGACAACAACTCAACTGCTCAGCTCCAGGGCAGCAATGACACTGGCACAGATGAGGAACATGACGTGGGTCCTGAGCAGAAAGGGAACTTTAGTTACCAGAATTCCCCTGTCAGTCATGTATCTAACCAGGACGCAGAAAATGAATCACTACTAAGTGATGGTAGTGATCATGTGGCAGACATTAAAAGCATTTGCTCTAGAGAGCCACAGGACCCAAAAACCAGCACCCATCCCAAAGCCCAGAATGAAGCACACGATTGCATGGATAAAATGACAGCCGTCTATGCCAACATCCTGTCAGACTCTTACTGGACAGGCTTAGGGCTGGGTTTCAAGTTGTCCAACTCTGAAAAGAAGAGTTGTGACAACAGAAATGGAGGGAACAAAGCTGACTTTGACTGGCACCAAGATGCATTGTCAAAAAGCTTGCAGCAGAATTTACCTTCCAGACCTGTCTCAAAACCCAACCTGTTCAGCTCAGTCCAGCTCTACAGGCAGAGCAACAAAATGTGTGGAACTGTGTTCACGGGCGCCAGCCGGTTTCGGTGCCGGCAGTGCAGCGCTGCCTATGACACGCTGGTGGAACTAACAGTTCATATGAACGAGACAGGTCACTACCAAGATGACAACCATAAAAAGGACAAGCACAGACCTACCAGCTACTCAAAGCCCCGAAAAAGGGCTTTCCAGGACATGGACAAGGAAGATGCACAAAAAGTTCTGAAATGTATGTTCTGTGGTGACTCTTTTGATTCCCTTCAAGATCTGAGTGTTCATATGATCAAAACAAAGCATTACCAAAAAGTGCCTTTGAAGGAGCCGGTACCAACCATTTCATCAAAAATGGTCACTCCAGCAAAGAAACGTGTGTTTGATGTGAACAGGCCTTGCTCCCCTGATTCCACAACGGGGTCTTTCTCAGATACTTTTTCTCCTCAGAAGAATTCGAACCTGCAGTTGTCATCTAACAACCGCTACGGCTACCAGAATGGTGCCAGCTATACGTGGCAGTTTGAGGCCTGCAAATCCCAGATTTTGAAGTGTATGGAATGTGGAAGTTCCCACGATACTTTGCAGCAGCTCACAACCCACATGATGGTCACTGGTCATTTCTTGAAGGTCACAAGTTCAGCTTCAAAGAAAGGAAAGCAGCTTGTTCTGGACCCTTTAGCTGTGGAAAAAATGCAATCACTGTCTGAAGCACCAGCCAGTGACAGCCCGGGTTCAAAGTCAACCAGTAAATCATCTGCAGAAAGCACAGCTCCCACCTCTGAACTAAAAAAAGAAAGCAAAAAAGATAAAGCTGATGATGCAAACAAAGATGAGAAAGCAGTAAAAACTGAAGAGTATGAAGACACTCTTCAGAAACCATTGGATCCCACAATGAAATACCAGTACCTCAGAGAAGAAGATTTAGAAGATGGTTCAAAGGGTGGTGGGGACATTTTAAAGTCCTTGGAGAACACTGTCACAACAGCCATCAACAAAGCTCAAAATGGAGCACCCAGCTGGAGTGCATACCCCAGCATCCACGCAGCTTATCAGCTTTCAGAAGCAGCTAAGCCTTCTTTGCCGGTGGGTTCCCAAGTACTGCAAATCAGGCCAACGATCACCAATAAATTAAGGCCTATTGCTCCAAAGTGGAAGGTCATGCCTCTGGTCCCTATCTCAGCAAATGTGGCTCAGTGCACTCAAGTGAAGAAGGAAACTGATGACAAGGAGGAAGTACAAAAGGACTATGCTAAAGAGGGCATCCAACCAGAGCCTGCCTCAGTCAACCAGAGTGAGAGAGAACCTCTCCTCAAACCTGAAGCCTCTGTGGAGCCAAAAAAGACAGAACCATGTCCCTTGAAAGAAGAAGACAAAATTAAAGAGGACAGTGGAAAAGAAAAACCAGTCCTCAAGGAACCAACAGCAGCTTCTCTTAGTAATGGTTGTGCTGCTGCCAACCATTCATCTGAACTGCCTTGTGTCAGCCCTCTCAGCGCTCTGCAGTCAGTACTGAATAATCACTTGGGCAAAGCCACTGAGCCTTTACAGCCTCAATCCAACTCCAGCCCCAGCTCTAGCACAATTTCTATGTTCCACAAACCTAATCTAAATGTGATGGAGAAGCCAGTTTTATCTCCTTCTGCAACCCCACCAAAACCTGCGAGTGTATCCAGGCACTATTTGTTTGAAAACAATGATCAGCCTATTGACCTGACCAAATCCAAAGGCAAGAAAGCTGAGTCAGCTCAAGCACAATCCTGTACTTCTCCACCTCAAAAACATGCTCTGTCTGACATTGCTGACATGGTCAAAGTTCTTCCCAAAGCTACTACACCAAAACCTGCTGCATCTTCAAGGATCCCATCTATGAAATTGGAAATAGATGTCCGACGTTTTGAGGATGTCTCAACAGAAGTCTCCACTCTGCATAAAAGGAAGGGCAGACAGTCAAACTGGAACCCTCAGCATCTTCTCATTTTGCAAGCTCAGTTTGCTTCCAGCCTCTTCCAGACATCTGAAGGTAAATATTTATTATCGGATCTAGGCCCACAAGAGCGCATGCAGATTTCAAAATTTACTGGACTCTCAATGACCACCATCAGCCACTGGCTGGCAAATGTCAAGTATCAACTTAGGAAAACTGGAGGAACAAAGTTTTTGAAAAACATGGACAAAGGACATCCAGTCTTTTATTGCAGTGACTGTGCGTCTCAGTTTCGAACCCCATCTACTTACATTAGCCACTTAGAATCCCATCTAGGTTTCCAAATGAAAGACATGAACAGGCTGGCTGTGGAGCAGCAAACCAAGGTAGAGCAAGAAATCTCCAGAGTTTCAGTTCAGAGATCTCCTGAAACAATAGCTGGAGAAGAGGACACAGACTCTAAGTTCAAATGTAAGTTGTGCTGTCGGACATTTGCGAGCAAACATGCAGTAAAACTTCATCTAAGCAAAACACACAGCAAGTCACCAGAACACCATTCACAATTTGTAGCAGAAGTGGATGAAGAATAACTCTTAAGGTATGCATGCTCTATAGAGAGTTTTAATGTCATCATTTTGAGGAGGCTTCATAAGACATTCATACTTTCTTAAATGTAGGAAAACAGTATAAAATGCATTATGTACTCCTGCTTCATTCATCTAACTGCATGTACATATCCATTTTATAGTGTTTTCAAGAAGAGAGCTTGGTAACTGCATAACCACATTGCTCCATATAGAAAAGTTGCTTTGTATAATCTTTTCCAAATAGCTGTTTTCCCAGTGCTCACTCTCTTTTGTGTTTCTAAGAATTGTTTCACGTCCTATGCACTTCGATGTGGAATGCAACAACTAAATGCTACTCTTTGCAATGAGAATGGAAAAAGCAGGAAAAAAAGGCACTGAAACCAAAAGATTATTCCTTCTTTCAGTGCTAACACACCACTCAATCTCATTTTGATGGGGGAAAAGAAGACAATTCCAATGTCAAATTATCAAAATCTTAAGTATTCCAAGTTTCTCATAGTCTCACACCCAGCCTCAAGAATCTACATATAACTCTGAGAAGTTTGTATCTAGAAGTTTGGTTATTCTTTTGTTGGTATTTGGATATTCGGTTTTGTAACATATTTTGCACTTACTTAAACACTTACTATTGTGAGTGGCCTTTTTTGTCGCATCATTTTAACTACATCATTCCCTTTTTGATGTTTAAGATGTTTGCCTTTATTTTGTTTCATGTTGGTGGGAGTGCTAGTCAATCCATAAACATCACTGACCTCAGAGCAAGTTTTCACATACCCTGGGAGGGGTGTTCATGCTTAATTGAGAAAGCTTCTAGATCTTTTTTACAAGCTTAATATTTCAACGAGCTGTTAGTAGGATACTCCTACAGTAGTGTTGCTATTTTTTGCTGAATGATACACCAACAGAAGTACTGCCATGACCAATGTTTATAACATGTAATGTAATGTTCAGATGCCACACAAGTTTTGCATTTTTAATTTTACTTGATTCACAAACTTGAATATTCTTGATTTAAATAAATATGCAGAACATCAACTGAAAGTCCAAACAGAAGTTTTTTGTTCTAAGGAGTTTATTTCCAGGAAGGCTCTGTTAGTCATTCCCAGCTATTTCTCCAGGAGGCTCAGGCTCTGCTTCTGTTCACAGAATAACCATGTGCAGATTCAGATTTTCTCCAATGTGTTCTTTACTTGAATAACATTCAGAAAATGAATTCATCAGACAGTCAAAGTTAAAGACGTGTTGTGCATTGTCACTTAAGCCACCTGCTATTGTGGCTATTCTCTGGCTAATTGAGGGTGCAGGCACTTTGAGGATGAATACCCATTTGTGCAAAGATTTCACATTTGTTTGCTGCAAATATTCATGAAGCTTTAAGAAACACTTTCTGTGTACAGAGCCAGCACAAGGACCATGCATCACTTAAGCTCCATTAAAAAGGCTACTTTTGAATAATTTAAACCACTAATCAAAGGGTTACTCTGGGATGGGTAATAGAAGCTGTACAGAGAATAACGTCAGTAGTCAAGTGCAATAAGATTTAAGTTTAGTATACATCTTGTATGTGCTGCCTGCATTTGACTAGATTTATGCTTTCCACATATTTTAGCCAGCAAAATTCTGTCTCACTCAAAAGGAGTTTGTTTTGTAAATAAGCTTCTGGTCTGGCCTTTTTGACCCAACATTAGAACTCAACAAATAAACGTTCTTTATTTCTCTGACCATTCAAAGTCAAAAAAAAAGTAGATGAGACTGGTTAGGAAAAATATACCATACTTTGTTTCCTTCCCCACCAGTTAATGATTATTGAGACTCTGACATTCATAGTGTTCACAGAAGAGGTATTAGAGGAAACCAATAATTTGGGTGCTATCAAACAAAAGCTGTCTGCCAAATATATTAATATAACAGTTATTTTGGCACATTCATGGCTTAATACATGACAAATGTTTCAAATTTGGTCTTAAAAGCACCATGTTATTACTAAGAGGCAAACCAAACACCCACCTTTATAAACATGTTACTGTCTCTGAGGATTTGGGGAACAAATACAAAGAGCAAAAAATCTCCAAGGGGGAAAAAAAAAAACCAACACCAAGCAACAACAAAAAAATGTTTCTGCATTGTAACAACCTACACAGACACAGCGGGGGGAATTATTCAGGTGATAGGTAACTACATAAATAAGGTACTGTCCTTCCTGCCTTTGGGTACTGAGAAATTGCTGTCCTCTTAATACTCATCCATTTCTAATTTCTATCAAGATGCAGGTTGTATCTTACCTTTGGAAAAAAAAAAATAAGATATTTAAATTGCAATGACTGAGTGATAGCACTGTTATCTGGAACTACAATTTTAGTCGGTATGCATGATAGCACAAATTGTATGAAATGATGGGGTATTTTGGATAGCATTGTAAAGATTTTATTACAGTTTTTGGAGCTGTAAGCCTACCAAAGTTCTGCCTGTGTTAGAAGTGTGAAGGCCAGGGTTTATTCATGCAGATTCTTCCTGAGATCTGCAAGGAGACTAAATCAAATAGCAGGGATTTTCAGAGTTTACTTATTCTTACCATGCTGTTTTTAAGATTCAGTATACATTTGAATAATGACATAGAGGAGAGCACAGTACTTAGAAACAAGAAATAAAAAGCATACTGAGATTCTTAAATGCACACATGCCTTTGCATTTACTTCTTCTAGGCAATATTGTAGTGAAAGAGAGATAAAAATAGAGGAAACTCATGGAAATAAATGGAAATAAAAGGGTGGAAATAGTATTTGAAGTATAGATACACATAAAATCATTTCTATATTTCAATGAAATTTACTATTAAAGTTTATATTTTTAAATGTTAGCTGCCATTAAAAATATAAATGGATATGCTGGGTTAGTACCTTAGAAAAATGTCTTAGTACCTTAGGAAAATATCTTATGTACATGGATTTATTTTTAAGACCTCTGTGGGGCTGTTTGTAAGAAATTTGCTATAAATTCTTCTTAAATGTAAAGACTTATATATCTGTTTTATATTCATCTTTGGTGTTTTCTTGAATTCTTATAACTGCTATGGGTTTAGTAATACGATGTAAAATTAAGTGTAATATACAGCAATCAGACGTCTCGATTCTCTTTCATTTAACCCGCTTAGAATTTGTTTTTATGGCTATTCTGCAAAGAAAACCCACAAACATTAGGGAACATGGACTTAATTAGAAGTAATTTGGATGTTGACTTACACCTTTGAAGAACACTTGTTCATTTTTTCAACTAAATTGGAATTTTTATGTTGACCTGAGGGGGGTGGAAAAAAGAAAGACAAGGCAGAATTGTATTTCTCACTTTGAAGTCAGATGCGATTGGCTATGAGCTGGTCACTAACCCAGGCTCTCTGTCATCTTATCTACAACTTCTTATCAAAATAAGTCTCTATAGAGTCAAATTTACTGACTTGACTGGGGAGATTTCTTTTTCAAAAGACCCTGATAAGTAAACAGCAGCTACCTGAGATGAACTAATTTGAAAGTAAGGCTGCTGCAAAACAAAAAATATGAGTCATAATGATAAACAGTTTTTCTCTCTGTTTCCTCCTTTGTCTTTTTTTAACCATCAAGTTTAAAGCTTCTACAGCGCTTTTTTTCTACTTTATAGGAGACAACTGACATTCTGTGGTAAATGGAAGAAAGAGCAGAGCAGAACTGAAAATCCTCTAATGCACTGACACTAACTTGCCCTCTATTGTTGAAAATGAGCAGGCAATCATGATTGTTCATCAAATGGCTCCTAATGCAGTTAAAGCATTCAGCTATAATTTCTCCTTGCATTTATAATTACTGTCATAGACTGCACACCTCAGTGAGCAGATTAAAGCTATAAACTATTTAGCCGTAGCTTTAAGATGAGGAACTTGATTTGTCTGGCAGCAGTTATTTGTTAGAGAGCTTGACACTTCACATAAAAATGACTCAACTTGATGAAGAACAATGCAGTTTAAGCAATGCAGTGATTTTAAATCAGTCATTATACCACGCCCTGTAAGAATTGCAAAGCAATTTGTTAAATGATATATAGGACACGTAGATAACTGTATGTGTTAAGTATACCAAAATAGAAGATTTTTTTCTTCTGTGAGTTTTATTTTCTCATCCCTCTGAAACAGTGAGAGCTGTTTTGAACATCTTGTTCCACTGTTCACCAATATCGGTGTTACCTGGGCAAGGACAATTGTGTGAATCAGTAGTCCAAGTCTATGTTTTAGAGAATTTAGCTTGCTCTTCATCTTTCATTTCTTCATAGCAGCATATGTTAAACACTGACAGACCATTGCAGGAGAATCAGACATGCTGGGTGGTGTCTGTCTGCAATTGTGTCCTCCTTGACTTGGTAAGCAGTATTTATCCAAAAAATGGAGGGTTCTGCTCCCCATGTCATCAGCCACAGAGAGTTCATTGCAATGAAAGACTTGATTATTCAGTTTGAATGGAATTTTTCTAACCACATGTTGTTCGATAATGATGGCTTCTCAGTGGTAAAATATTGTGAGGGTTATCCAGTTTTAAAATCAACTTTTCTGTGGATAAACTGGGTAGCATTGCTGAGCACCAGGAAGAAGAGAAGAAGAAACAGAGGAGCAGGAAGAGGAACAAGTTGGCCTTTCCACTGTGCTGAAAGAGAGACACAGAGCCCTTCCTGAGCCCATACTCCAACCCATCACTCCTCCTTCAAAATCTTTCTGTTCTGGAGAACCTTCTGTTCCTCTAATCCTTGGAAATTTAGATCAGGGGTTTTTTTGTTATTTGGTGGGGTTTGGTGTTGTTTCTTTTTAGAATTTTAAGTCTTCACATTTTTCCTGGACAGCATTTTTTCAATCTAGCAATAGTGCTCATAAAACCAATAATAGTGTGTTCTTGCCTTCCCTGAGAGCAGGGTCAGGCCAGACAATACATCAGAGTGTGTCAGCACAGATCTATCAGGGCAGATTTACTTCCTTTTTATGAATGCTACAGGTTCCTGTTAAGATCAGTATTATTTAACATTGCATTAGCACATCCAGCCTGCTAGGTCAACCCATATTGTTATAGGCTCTGTATAAGCATACTGTATACGACAGTTCATGCCCCCAAAAGGCAGGAACTCTTCTGCTCACAAAGAAACAGCAACTTTTAAGTATTTTGACCAGATTTAACTGACCTTGAATAGCACCTACCTCCTCAGGCTTTCAGAATTCATAACTTGCTGTGTCTGATATTATTAAATGCTACAGCCTTCATAGTCTATAGAAGAACATTTTTACCCAGTGAGATTCAATGGAAGGGTATCTGAATCTTGTTTAAACTTTTTCACACCTCAGTAATCAAATCACAAAGATCAATAACAAAAGGAACCTTTCAATAAAAAGAATGTAATTTAACAGAATGATCACTCAATGCAAATATGATGGAGCACAGACAGAAAATGAGGAAAATTACAGATATGGCTTTATGGAAGGAGGAAAGGAAGAAGACATTTTTTACTGTTTATTGGGATAATGAACAGATAATTCAGGATTATTAGCCTGTAGCATTCAGGCCTGATTCTGCCATCTCTTCACATCTCAGCTCAGAACTGGGTGTGTGCATCTAGGCAGGGTCCATTGGCTGAGGAAGGATCAGACCTTTCCACTGGGTTTCACACATGAAGATTTATACTAGTGAAGCTCTGACTGAGGATGCTGCCTGCAAGAATTGGAATCAGAACAACAAGCAACAGAGAGCTTATGTCTTAAATGTGACAATGTTTCTTCTTCAAGAGTATCTTCTCTTCAGGAAAGGGGCAGCAAACACTGGGTTCCAGTGATAGCATTAAGACACAGTACCAGGCAGCAAGATCCCAGTTCCTGAGCAGCTGAGGGGACTGATACTCATTCTGCCACCTCCCTGTGTCTGAATTGCATTTTCCCAAGACCATGAGTTAGCCAAGCCTTTGAAGGTGTGAGGCGACAGAAAAGTTTTCCTATGCTCAATTTTGCAAGAGGCATCCTGCTGTGGGGTGCACCATTGGCTCTGCTGGCTCTTCTTCCTGGCAGCTGGACAGTCAAGAAGGGCCACAGGACATGGCAGAGGCCAGGCAGCCAAGAGGAGTGTGCCGCAGGGGTCAGAGACAGAGGGAACCACAGCAGCTTGCTGGAGTGGAGGGAAGGAGGGAGACAAGGGGCTGGGAGGGGACTTGTTCAATGTAGTAAATTTACACAATCCCTTTATTGAAACCAAGCTGTTCCTCCTCCCCTCCAAAATCCCTCCCTGCCAGCACTCAGCACCAGCTCTTCTGCCAAGGGTCAGCACATGCAGGAGTAGGGGAGGGAAGGCCGGGGGAGTGGAGGAGGTTGTCATGTCTAATGAATACCCTGAATGTATCGAGAGTTTTTTTTTTTCATTTCAGAAAAGGTTCCATTAAGAGGGAGACAGCCCTAACATGTGCTTTGGCCCCTCATCAGATTTATGAGTATTTGCTCTGCTCTTTAATAGGAAACTCTGCAGCAACTGCCACCTTGCCTGCTCTCCCTGAGATACACAGTGGCTTCTCGGGGAAATGCACTTCATTATTAATGTGAATTTGTACGTTTTTATGACACTGCTTGGGGGAAGGGGCAGGCAGAGATTTCCTGGTGATATATGCTCATTTCTAACCATTTATTGTCCCAGACAATCGAAGAACAATGATAAACATTGTTATAGAAAGTGGAGAGTGCCACATTGACATTTTTGAAGGGAAAGGAGAGGTGGCTAGAGTGGCTTTGATATGGTTTTCCCTTCCACCCCACCTCCTCTAGCAGCAGTGTCAGGTCAAGCAACAGAGTGGTTTGTGTGGTGGCAGTTGCTGCATCCCTTCACATACCTTTTCTCTGGACAGTGAAGACCATTTGCTTGGTGCTTTGCTGCAGCAGGAGGGGTACAGATGACGGAGGAGTTCATCCTTTGGGAAGCCTGTAATGCAGAGGATCACAGGTCTCAGAGTGAATGGATTCTCAGAATCCCCATGTCCCTGTAATCCAGCAGTCTTTCTGATTTATTATCAAGTGACCAGCATGGAAACTATGCACACAGAAGCTGCATAGAAAAGAAGGCCAGGAAGAGAAAGGTGAGAGTAGGTGGTTTACCAGGTCGTTCTCATCATCCTTCAGTTTCCCTTTCTGCTGCCATGTTCATCCATGATTAACACACCCATGTAAGAACTCCAGCAGGTGATGAGAATGGTGATTTTGGGCTGCACTGGAGAATCAGAAAAGTTCATCCATCAAGCCCACCCAAAACAGATCAAGAAGGCCATGATCTCCACATGTTCCCTTCTCCTGCCTTTTCCAGTAGTGCTCTGTTGCCTGAGGAAAATTCCTTGGCCCCCACTGGGATATTCATTCTCTGCATCACTGCCAGGCTGAGATTTCTCTGTGCTGTGGAGCCTGTAGCCTGCAGCTGTAAGCGAACAGTTGCCGTGTTTTGTGTTCATATTCTATTCCCTAGCCCTAAGTATTCACAATCCTTTGTAACAGGAGCTGTGCCCCACAACTGAACACTGCTAAGACTTTATTGCATTTTTCTGCTTTTCTCATAAAGCGGAATGGTAGTGAGGTAAGAACATCAACATAGCCATACAGGGTTAGGTCAGTGGTCCATGTGTCCATACTATCTCTGACCACGAAGAGTATGAGCATAAGAACAGAGGAGATGAGACATTCCCAGAGCATATTCTATTTCCCCCTGCTCTCAGAGCTGCAGAGAGCATGCAAGAAGCCTTCTTGATAGCTGCAGAAACAGATAGGCTGTGGGTGGGCTTCCAGTTCAGTAAGTCACCTCTCTCTGTAGTCCTGCACAGCTCTAATCCGTTGGCCTTGGTGTTTTATGGTGCAAGACCCAGGTTTGTCATCCAGGGGAAAAAACGATGGAGGAGGTAATTCTGTTTATTTGATCAGTGTTTTTTTAAAACGTTGTCTGTGTTCCCAGGAATTATGTGGTGGCCTCCTTCTATAAATCACAAATGCACAAAAAAATAACTCGCAGTATGTTTCCAAAGAGATTAGGGTGAAAGTTCCTACACTCATATTTCATGTCTGGAAAAAAAATATCTACAAGAGTGATAAGTATAGCCAAATTGTGTGTGCAAGCACACCCTGTCATTTGTTCTCCATGTGCCATATGTTTTCTGAATCCTGCACCTCCTACATACAAATTACACGCAATAATGGTGGGGGGCACACATTACTCAGGATTATTTAGTTAAACTCTGACTATATGGAGGGAATTAACTTAGATAAAGTCAAGCCACTGCGCTTTGGTTTGGTTCTTTGCTTATTCTGGAGTCACAGAGTAGAAAATTAAAGATCCCACTGTGCCAGGCTTCATGTCATTTGGTTTTAATTTAATTCATCTCCTCAATTCTCCCTGTTTCTCCTTTTCCTTGAGTATCATCGGTAGGTGGTCCAAGCACCATCAGAAGATTTACTGGCAAGACTAAATGTATGAACGCTGTGAACACATTGTTTTTCTGGTATGATTTAATGACCTTTTTGGCATTCCCATGGCTGTTGAAATCTTCCATAATAATTCCTTTGGCAGACAAAGCTGCTGTTGATCAGGTGAAAGCTGATGCAAATGTCAAATGTCAATAAATTTGTAATCCATAAATGTAATACGTGGTGCTGGAGTGCAGCAGGAGATACCCAGGATATGAGCTACATCTTTCTGTGAATAGAAGACAGGCAGGAAAGGAATGGCATCTCCAAAACCTCTCCATATCCAAGTGCTTTTCCTTCTCCATACTCCTTGTTCTGCCTGCCTGTTTTCTGAATGGCTGAGCTTTACTAAAAGAGGGGTTTATGGATCGCATTTGTTAGAGTGAGTCCAGTGGAACAGGTTCTGTCCTTTGTTCTGCTTTTGACTCATTGTGTGAGGCTGGGATTGAATTTCTGTTTTTAAAGGAGCTCTTTACTGCTTAGAGATTTTGGAGGCTTCAGAGCTTGATTCTAGGAATTATTAATTATGCAAGATATTCCAGTAAATTAACAAGACCATTTACATAACTTAGGTGTTGCAAGAAGGAGTCATTACTCATTTTTAGTTTTAAGATACTTGGAAAGGGTGAGCCATCTATGAAGCCTGATTTTATACACAATAAAGACATAAGAACAATCACAAATTTTCCCAAGAGATTTTCTTAAGGGCCCTCCACTTTGACCTTTGGCTCTGGAAAGCTCCAGTTTGTTTGACATTGAAAAAAGGCAAATGTGTGAACACAGTGCCATGAGCATTTGCACTTTGAACATGCTGGGGCTGAACACGGCTGAACTGGAAAAGGCTGCAACAGCTAATGTGCTGGGAAAATAGAACAGAGGCATTTACTTAATAACTCAACTAATTCCTTTAGCTCACCTTGTAGAGATTTAACCTTTGAATGAGAGAGTCCCTAGTTCAAAGTCCCATGTCTCCTCTGTCCTCATGTTAATTTTTAAATTATATATTGTTGTTGAGGGGCTCTCGTGTTGAGCATTACAGGCTATTTTTCATGTCTAAAATGGGGAATTATAACTGAACATTAGCTACTGGCTATAAATCACACAGAACAAAGTGGCATTGCATCTATTGAGTAACAAGAGTGGGAGAATTGCAACTTACTTAAAACGAGACGGGAAAGAGGACACAAATGCAGTAGCAGAGATAATTGTGCCTTGAGAAAACTAATGGTTCTTCCAACTGTGTGATCCTCTGGACTTCCATTCTCTGGAGCTCTCCACAACCAGCATTATAAGTGCATGGTCACAGTAGGAGCTCACTCAATGTGGAGGGCAAACATGGAGCTGGAAGCTATTTCACACCCTCCTGCCATGTCACCTAGTGTACTGTGGTCATGATGGGCTAGGGCTGGGGTAGGTAAGAGCCTTTTCACAGCCTGGAAACAGCTCTTTTCTCTTTTGCTCTCCCCATCACCATCCTCCATCAGCAGGCATGAGTGAGCAGTGACCACAATTCCCTCTCTCTGGGATGTTTTTATTCTAAGTTGTAGCGAAGGCCCAGGTAAGGAGGAGGCAACACAATGTTGTGAACAGGGCAATTATGGAGGCTGCTGACTGTGAGCTGACCAGCTCCTTTTCTGCTGCTCAGCACACAGGGCAGGAAGCCCTGCTGCTCCTATGCCTTTCTGAAGGGTTCACTGATGATACAGTGTCCTCTTGAAAGATAACCAAATAAGCTGAGCATGGCCTCTTTCTTGCATGTCTCTCTGCTTCCCTTTCTCCCTTTTTTTTAATTTTTACTTCTTTCACAGGATCTTTCCAAGTTCTCTTGTGTCATCACTGGGGTAAAAAAGATCTACCTTTTGCTCTGTGGAAATTATTTGGTTGCTTTCTAAGAGAGAGATCATCTTGAACTCAGTGCAGCACCTTGCACTGAGTGCAGCATTATGTCTGCTCTTGGTTTTGGACCCTAATGAATCAAAGATTAAATAAGAAAAAGAAGAAAAAAAATCCAGCTACACACACGTTTCAACCTAAGATGCCAGAGGTTTCACAGGTTGTTTGTTGCTGTCTGTTCACATATTGCTTGTTTTGGGGGTTACACACGTTCGCCTGCACATCATCAGCCACTGGAGCTGCTTAACAAACTACCTGAACTGAATATAGCCAGGGACTTAGGATTAGTTCTTCCTGCAGTGCCAGTCTCTTCTTAAAAACAGCACAGATCTCCACACACAGATTTTACTGAAATTAAAGCTTTAGATTTCTTTCATAACAGACAATAAGGAAAGTAGATTTTACAGCTAGACCAGGTCAGCATCCTGGGAGAAGGCTTTTGCTCAGCAGCTGCCACCAGGACAGGGAAAACATGAATCCACCTGCTGCTGTCTGGTGAAGGCAACCTGCTCATTAGTGCAAGATCCTTTTCTGCTCACTTACTCAGTGCCCTGGTCTGACAAGTGGGTGCAGTGTTTCCAGGATTAATTCAATAGTCAATACTTTATGCCCCTCACAGCTTCCGAAAAACCCTGGGCTGTCTCCAGCACTCTGTCCCCACACAGTAGGTTCAGACGCAGTGGTCCCCAGGCAGTAGGGTTTTGTTCTGTTTGTGCAGTGCCAAGGGCAATGGGTTTCTGAGTAACAGTAATTTTAATAGCTGCTTTGTTGATTAGAGACAAACTTAAGAACATCCTTAAAAGCTTTGCAGAACAGAGGCCTATGTGCTATATATTTATTAAGCTGTTCAGCAGTAATTCAGACAGCTGAGAATTGTTGAGGACCAGGTCTATCTAATTGTGTGCCTAAATCATAGTTTCACTGTGATTCAGAGGTATTAACATTATAGTCTACACAGAATGGCTTAGGTTATATGGTCAGATTCCTGCAGATGGTCAGTTTATACCATAAAACTTAAAATTAAAACTTGCACCATAAAGCAACTGCCTCAAATTTATTATATATTGCAGCACAACAAGCAAATTAATACTAGATGCAGTATATGCTTAGACATTAATGTGAGCAGAAGATGAAATATTGTCTCCCAGCTCATTGGTACCTGTTCCCTTCAGAGCAGAATTGAATTGCACAGGATCACCAAAGAAGAGGAAGTCACCAGGAGTGCAGTCCCATATGGAGCTGGGCTTGCTCGCTTGGGGGACATGGGAAGGACATCCTAAACCTCGTGGAATGAAGCTTCAGGGTTTCTGAACTTGCAGTTCTGCTCTGCATCATGCATGCAAGAGCTGAGCTCTCAGCAGAATCTTTTTGTTATTCATCATAAAGAATCACAGCTGTGAAAGGAGAACCAGGGAAGGAGAGTGAGAACAGGCAGGTGCTCTCCCTTGGACTAATGTAAATCAGGAGAAACTCCATTGCAAGCCCACTGAATTATGTTGCTGTCACTTGGACATCAGACCAGAATCAACCCCTTTACCTGCAACAGACGAATGAAATATCTTAACGACTGTGTGTCCAGGAGCCTGCTAAGCCTCTCACAGAGCTGCTGTCAGTATGTCCAGGGCAGAAGCATATTTTTTTTTCTTACTGTTGTACATAAGGGCTCTGCTGCTGCCGACAACTTGAAATGTGTTAGTTCGGTTTGTTCAAAATGGAGTGTGTTTGTTAAGTGTTGCCTCTTTGATGTTGCACTGCCATCTCCATCTTTGTCATCATTGCCCATCTTTTTCAATCTAATGAACTCAAACCATCAGTGCAACTTAAGTTCGGCTGTCTGTTCTTGCATAGTTAATATTAAAAATGTACTAACAGTGTGGCTGCGAAATCAAATTATGCACATAAATATGCTGGCATAGCAGAGGAGGCGGCAGAAGCTGAAGTTAGCAACATTGATGCCAGTTCACATTTGCAAATCAACCGTCAATCTGTCATTAAACATGTTATCAAATGATGATAAGTGTATGCTTCTTGCTTGCATTGGCGCGCTTATTCCCGATGTTGATGTGCATTAATGGGATAATGTGCATTAACATAGTCTTGCTTGGATGAACACAAAACATTTTTTATCCGTCTCAGTTTGTTTCCCCCTGTGGCCCCCAAGTAAGTGTTTTGTGTTATCAAATTGCCAAAAAATGGGAAAACACATTACTTTTAATTAGCAAAAATTTTTGAGTCATTATTTTTTACCTTTTTTTTTCTTTTTTTTTTTTCCCTCCCCCCTTTTTAATTTTTCTCCAGACATCTCCTGTGTGTTGTCACTGGAGGTGGGGAGGGACACAAAAAAACCCTCATTCCGCTGCCATCTTTAAGTAAAACGATTAATGTCAGAAACTCATAGACTGACAATTACGTGCTGTCTTAATGCACTGGCCTTTCATCTGCAGTCCTTGCTTTTGACAGAAGTGATGGTTTCAGTTCAGCGATATGAAAGGCAGGAGAGGAAATGATCTCAGGCATTCCCAGCCCGTTGTGTGGTGCCACACTCAGACATGGCAAGCAGTCCTTGAGCTGGCTTCATTTAACAGTTTTGCATACGAGCAGGCAAAGGCTGTACCTAGAGATCCACAAAAAGCTAAAGAGGAGCACAGCTGCTCTAGGAGGGAACAGAGTTTCTGAAGGAGATTCCCATGTGTTTGCCCAACTCCGTAATTTCCTCGCACATGGAACTGCATAGTCAGGGCTCCACTCCGTACACACTGTTGGTACACTGCTCTCTATTACTGCTGGTAAACTTCCAGGGAAGTTTACCAAAACAAAAAACCCTCAACAAAACAAACCAAAACAAAAAACCCAAGCTTGCTGAATAGAATAAGAAGTGACTTAAGGCATAAAGCCATTTTAAGAGCCATCCCACAACAGACCAAGCACGTACCTGCTTCACAGTCTCTAGCACAGCAGTGCCCATGCGATGAGGGCTTGGCTCATCAGCTGCCCACAGAAGGCTCCACTGCCCTGGGAATGATTTGAGCTAAAACAATAGATAGTATCTTTGCTTATTGCTTCTGTTTAGAATTGAGTTGTTTACCTAGGCTTCTGGAAAAAGTTGAGGTGGAACTCCACTGGAGCATGAAGAGCATCTTTTGTATTTAGGGGACTTAAGGTTTGTAAACTCTTTTCTAAAAGTGCATAAAGCAAGATCCTTCCCACCTTTGGAGAGCAGCTGTTCTTTTAAATGCTTTCATACTTATGCAGCAGAGGCAAAATTGTGATGATCTACCCAGATTTTTATAGTAAAACAGTAATGAAAAGCAACAAGGATAATGTCTGATCCTGTTCAAAAGACCAGGAACTCTTCCACGAGTTTTACTAGGGGTTTGCTAGTTGTGTTATCATATCAGGCTCAAGAGTTGCCTTAAAGAAAAGTCAGTCACTTAAAGTGTTTTATTTTTAGTTTATGAGCTTGAAAATAAAACTTTTAAAACTTTTATGGAAGACATCATATTATTGATGTGTTTCTAAAATAGCACTTTTTTCCCCCTCATATAATAGAAATGTTTATAAATTACTCTTAGTTTCTGCTTATGTCTACATCTAGCCTCCAAACATGGTCTGCGATTTATCTTGAATTTTGAAGATAATAATAGTAGAATAATAAGCTTCTACAAACTGAACTTTTTGGTAACTGGGTCAAGGTTTTGATCACTTTCTTTTTTTTTTTTTTTCCTCAATCTAATAGCACCATTAACTTTAGGCATCCTTTTCAGGTCTATGGTTTCTTGTTATCTGGATGATTTAAAGGAAAAATAAAAGGGAATAATTATTGATTTTTTTATTGTCTGATTCTTAAAAGTAACCCATTGAGTTTCCTATTATTTCTGAATTGTGGATGCATCAGCACAAACTTCATAATCTTAAAACTCTAATAGCAGTAATTCTCTTCCTGCTAATTCTAGCTTCAGTGAGTCCTCATGCTTCCTACTTCTAAACCAAGGAGTTTGTCTTCTAGTACAAAGAGCTTGAATGTTAAGTATATTTCCTGCTACACATCCATTACTGGCAGCAACAGTTTTAGGTTTTGGTTTGGTTTTTTTACAGTTGTGTAGCTTTATGTTGCTTCTACTCCATGAGTTTTAGGTTTTGGTTTGGTTTTTTTACAGTTGTGTAGCTTTATGTTGCTTCTACTCCATGAGTTTTAGGTTTTGGTTTGGTTTTTTTACAGTTGTGTAGCTTTATGTTGCTTCTACTCCATGAGCTACCTTGAAATTAACTTGTCAAATGTTCATCCCCCTACTTAGGGAAGATTCCTAATCAGATGAGTGGACCGATTTATCATGACTTTGAAGAGAGGTGCCGGAATTCAGAAGGCATTAAAAAGCTCACTGTGAAGGCTGTGTATGAGGGACTGCTGTAAGGCAGCTCAGGCTAGGCTGAGCTGTGAGAAACTATTTGTGTATGAGATGGCATTTGGAAAACTGGAGTGAGAAGTGTGTCTCGGTGCCTCACTTTTCACATTGACTTTGACCCCTTTTTAATACATCTCCTTCAAAGTGCTTCATCACCAGGTCCCAGCTTTGTTTCTTTTAGGGCACTTGGCAAATGCTAGAACAAGGTGGAAAACTGTAGACACTGAGCATCACAAAACTGAACCCTGATTCCAAGTACTGTCCATTTTATGCTGCTGTCTGGGAGAAGTCTGGATCCTGATTTCATCTTTGCTGCTTCAGCCAGTCTCTACTTTGAACTGATGTATGAATCAGGTGTGTTGATTTACCAATTTTCATTGAGCAGTTTGAAACAGTGAGATCTGTGTTGCTCCTCGGTATGTGTATCTCAAAGCAAATGTTGAATAAGGGATTAGCAGCAATAGGGTTACGCTATTCTTCCGCCCTGTTCTCCCAGTCTTTATTCTTCACACTGTATCGTCTTCTATTATCTTAGGTCTGACTTTGGAGTGGTTTCAGTTTTTGAAAATGCCAAGTAATTAGTCAATATGTTTTCACCATATGTATCAAGCTCAGTAAAGAGGCAACCATTGGCCTTTGTCATGGCACAGTAAGCGTTCGTTTTCTCAGCACTTCAAGTTACGCTGAGCGTGTGGTGAACGCCAAAGAATTTAATGAGGAATTTTACAATGAAACATTTGACATAATAATTCACAGTTCAGTGCAGTTCACAAATCTGGGGTGAGACCCCTTTGAAGATCGCCCCTGTTTGTGCTGTTCACACTAGAGATCCTGCACAAGCTGCTTCTCCCCTGGCTGGTTCCCTTGTATGAGCAAAGAGGCTGTGCAAAGGCTGAATAGGTTGTCAAATGGTCCTGTTTTACATCTTCTTGGCACAGATACCGCATATGACAAGGGAGAATTCTTGAAACCCTTTTCCCCCTTCCAGACTGGCTTTTTATTTACCCCAAGCTAGTTAATACATACTTTCCAGATATAAATTTTTCCTTTAAGGCTTCCACTGATGCTGACTGTTAACAATCTTTAAAAAAGGTCAGAATCTGATCTTAACACTGCTGATGTGAAGTGGCATTTACCCAAATTTTGCCATCTCCGGAGCAAAAATATGTCCAGTGTTTTCTAGAGAGATGAGATAGACAGCAGCCTTGTCTGGGCCGATTTCCCCTCTTGGGAATACTGTCTTTCAGTTATCTGTGGAACAGGTTTCTGCATTCCCTGATGGGTTTCTCTAGATTCGCAAAAAAACCCACCCAAAACAACCAAAAAACAAACGTTTGAGCTCAGGTTTAGTTCAGTGAGTTATGGTTATTTTGTTTAACATTTTGGGGAATGTGCAACAAATAATCATGAATGAGAATGATGTCATATTGTTTTACTGCAGCCATGATTTAAATTTATGTGGCATTGCTATTGGAGTCAATAGGACTTCTCCCTGAGTATGTTTTGCAGGGTACACTATCGTTAAAATATGACAGTTAATGGTCTTGTTTATGTTATTACATTTAATGAATAAATATATCAGCCTGTACATCAAACTTGGGTTTGTTTATACTCTTTAATTGTAGTCTTATCTCCCCTAGAAGCATGTTATATCTTTTAATTTTATAATTATCCACTTTATTCATGTGTGACACTACAGAACTGCTGCTTATATCCTGAGACATCCAAATACAAACAGATGGAAGACAGGCAACCACTAGGAAATTCAGATCTGGATCTGAATCCAGCTCCGTGTTTTCAGAACACTCCGCAATTTCAGATCCAAGGTCTTGGTTTGGGCTGTTGTGTAAAGGATGCAAGAGTTTCATTCGTATAGCATCTTTGAATATGAACCATCAATAGGGATTTTACATGTTTTTCTCTTTCAAAAAGACCTGAGGTTTAAAGGCGAAGAGGGAATATATCTCACATTTTGAAGTTTTTGCAACAAGGGGAGAGGAAACGGAAATATAGACATCTCATTTTAGCCTAGTCGTTACAACACTTGGCTGGAAAGGGTACATGCCAGCCCATGCTCCAAGGACTGTTTTGTTTGAACTAGATCCAGGACAAACAATGCATCAGAATCCTGGGTAGTTAAAACTTAGGGTCTGCTTCCTCCAAGTAAGCGACTCTTACTAGGCAGCAGAAATGGTCCCATGCCCATTTTGTCTCTCTTAATTTGAGATTTGCTTTTGTGAAGCTTTCAAAGACCAAATAGAGACTGAAAATTGTACGTTTGAGTCCCCTACACCCTGTCTGAGTCATCTAAGCACAAAGAAATCCATAAGTCAAAGAAATAATTGTTTTAGAAGAGCAAATTCTAATAGGATTTTTAAAGTCTACAAATCCACCTTCTTAGAAATCTCCTAGACTATGAACACTGAAAAGAATAATGGAGCAGAAATAACTGGGTAGCTACATTTCAGCTATAACTGAGTAGATGCTCAAAACCCCAAAGATACAGACTCTATAATTGCAGCTCAATCCAGCCTCAGCATCTTTCTGTTTTCCAGGTCTGGCCATAAGCAAGCACCCTCAGAGCTTGATGATTTTGTAGGTTCCCTTCTGAGGCATCTTGCTTCTCCTAAGCCTGGAATTAACTCTCTGCTCAAAACATGCAGTTTCCCAACATTTCATTACCCAGCCCCTCTGTCTTTCTTTACAGCTGAATGAGGGTGATTCTGTGATGGATTTTTTTTATCAGCAGAGATTCCCTGGGGTGGCACTAATTACCAACCAAGAAAGGGTTTGGCAGGTGAGTCTCTTCTAGACTAAAGTTAGATGAGTAAATCCATCAGCTAGGGAGCAGTCAGCAAACATTCGTACCTTGCTGTGGAGCAAGGCTGTTACAAGAGAAGAGCATCTCTTCGCTCATAGATCACATCCAATGCCAAGCTTCTTGTCTGGGATCTTTTGCCAGGAGTTACAGGAAAATAAAACCAGAATGCAAAGTCTAAAGGTATGGTATTTATACTGTAAAGGTTTTTCTTATCTAATTACTTGTATTATAGTGATGAAAAGTTTAGTTAAGCACCCTGGGTGTTCTGCATGCACATAGGAAGACAGCATTCACATGATTCTGCTTGTTCTCCTTTATATTTTTGTCTTTTTGTCTGTTGGTGTAACACAACAAATATTGACTGTGTGATGCATTTCTGCAGGTAGTACCTTCCTTTGGATCTAGTAGCCAAAGCACTTGTAAAGGCAGGCTGGGAAAGGGGAACACCCATGTATAACACCCTTGCCCAGAACAAGTCACTGAGTTTGTAGGAGAGCAGCTGGCAAGAAGAGACATGTGCAGCCAGGTGATAACAACTACAAATAAGGAAAAAGGTTAAGTTTCCCCAGGTACATAAGTAGTTTCTGAAAGCAGCATCTTTACTTAGTATATTGTTTTCCTTCTTAATTGATTTATCTAGTTGCTGGGTGATGTTTAGCCTCTTTGATTTTGAAAACCTCTCATCTATTTTGTGTTTGAACAGAGCTTCTGGTTAAGTGCCCTCACAAAAGTCACCTCTAATGCAGTCATCTAAGGAAGGGGAAATTTGCTTATGAGACTGACACAGCCAGAGTGAATACATTTCCCAGTTAGCACTTGAAGAGGAAAACATCATAATATTTAAACCAGTTTTGAAAACTTTCCATGAAAATAGGGGAAGGGGAAAAAACCATAAAACACTAGTTGAATACAGAGAGAGGCCAAAGAGAGTTCAGTTACCATAGAGATTATTACTGGCAATTGGTATACAACAGCAGATTGGGATCTGTTACGGTATTTTTATTAATATTTTTTTTTTTCTAAATTGGTTATTTATATATTTTGGATCCATCTCTGTTCTGGGTCCAGATTTTACTCTTTACCCGTCACTCTTTTTGACATGAAGCAGTAATGACTGTGGCACGTATCAGTCATCGCCTTCATTTATAAACATTAGCAGGGGTCATGAGCACATAAAATACCACGTAGACAAGTCACTGTGCATGGCTTTGGCTGGCAATGAAGGGAGAAGCATCACAAACACGAGGCTACAGCATAGGCACTCTCCCATGCAAACCCTTATTGCCACTATAATGGTGATGACTTTTTTGTAGGCACAACAGAATGCCTTTTCCCTTCTCAATTTTCCCTCATGTATATGCAAGCCTAGTCATTTAGCACATGCACATTCCAGTGCATAAACTGGGAATTTAGGACATAACCTATTGTAAAGCCTTTCCCTCTCCTCCCTGTCTTCCTTTCCTAAAGATTCATCCTTTCCTCTGCATGTTGCAGCAGCTGAACACCCAGCCTTTTTATAGCCACTTCAGCAGTAGTGTGCTTAGGGGGCAATGTTAAAGGACTTTTTTAACCAGTTGGCTTCTACAAAAGTCAAGCCTTTTTTTTTAAGTGCCCAATCCTGTTTATCCAATCCTGAACCTAGTTTGAAATACTGATGGTTTAGGGTTTTTTTCTGCCACACCATTTGCCTTCAGGGAGGTATTTTTTAAGGATGCCTGAGATCAGCCAGAGCCAGGTAGGTTTTCCTCCCCTTTGCCCCCTCTCATCCCCAGCCTGTTGCTCCCTGCCTGCATTTCCTGCACTTAGGGTGCAAGGGCAGGGTGGAGCACAGGCTCAGGGAGATTCCGAGCAGGGAATCTGGCTACAGGGAATGCTCTCCACTGCTCAGTGTGAATAAAGTATATTAAAAATAAAAAGAGAGAGAAAGACAGGGAGAAACACGGGGTATGTTTTTTTCACCTCTAATCTCCTTTAGTTATCATGATCTCAAGAGTTATTTGTAATGGTAGTAGGCACTGCATTTCAGATGGAAATGTGATTTTCCACGCTGACGGTGTCACTTTAAGTAAACAAAGTTAATTCTGCTTCCTGCTATGCAAGGCCTAATCTCATTACCCAAACCACAAGTAGCATAACAGAAAATACTCCCATCTGTCAAAGGAACTTAAAATAAAGGTGGAAATTGTTTTTGTGTTTCATCCCTCTTCTTCCCCCCAGATCCCTCAATGGACGCTAATTATCACATCATATCTATTTAAACCTGTTCAGATCCCTCAGCCTCTGGCTGCGGTTCCTCTTTCATTTGAGGTGCCTACAGAATAACAATGTTTATGCTGCATCTTAGACTGAATGCTCAGCTTGGATGAACTGTAGCTAAAAGCTGTGAGCCAGGTGGCTGAGCCATTCTTGCTGCATTCTTCTCTGAGGATGCAGAAGCCAGGTTACGTCAGGTCGGCTCAAAGCTCTCCCAGAGGTGATCAAGAGTATGCTCAGCCCTTTTCCCACCTAAAATAAACAGTGGAAATCTCTGTGCCAGAGACAGTCCAACAGGGAGCAAGAAGCTTAGGATTTGGTGTGCTGACTCTGTGCCTCCAGCTCTAGGGTATTCATCAACTTGATGTCTGTAGTCTGGGAGATCCTGGCCTCTCCAAAGCTGTGTGAGATGGCAGAGCCAAACAAGCACTAGTGCCACATTACTGACAGCACACAGGACTGAGTCACAAGCACACCGCTGTCCTGAGTTTGTTCAGCCTCAGTATGCTCCCCAGCTTCTCCCAGGCAATGCCTGGGTCTGCTGCAGCTATGCAGAGCAGATGGGGCCAGTGCTGTATTCAGCTACCTGGCCACCCTAGACTTTAAATCACAGAGCAGTGCTGAACTGCAGTCCCAGAGCAGCATGAAGCAGCTCCCCAGCAGTGCAGCACTGGTGAATATAAAGATCGATCTAGAGCAGGGTGGGGGGCAAGCCCTGTGGCATTTGCCTGCAGTCACATAGTAAGGTCACTGCGCTCACTCCCTTGTCACTTCCACGGGTATAAATCCAGAACAGCTTCCCTGTTTAGCTCAGTGCAAGTTCCCTGTGACTCACACAGCAAGGGGAGTCAAGGAATTGGCATTACAGGCTCCAGCAGGAGCTCTGCCAGCACAGGGAGGAGACCCCAATGGTCCCAAGTCTGACTTTAGGCAGAAGGAAAATCTAAACATGCTACCTAGTAATTCTCAGCTCATTTCAAAACAGCAGCTACCAATCACAAGAGAGTCTTCCACAAAACTCTCCAACAACAGTGTTTTGCATCCTCTCTTCATTTAAAATGACCTTTATGTGTTGATAATGTCTGCCTTGCTGAGCCTTAATTACTTAATTAGAGAAGCAGGTTCTCTATTAGACAAACAAATTTTTTTTCAAACTGTATTTTTTTCTTGCAATTATGATGTTTTCTTTCATTTTAAGCTGTATTTTAAAAGCTGTAAAAAGTCACTTGCAAATGGCTATAGTTTGTTAATTCACTTAATTTATTAGACATTTGAAGGCTTTCTTTTCCACTATTTTCTGAGGTGAATTTACAGCAGGAATCTCTCCTGGTAGGGATTTCTCTGCCTTTCACTACCATGCTTGCATAGCACTTTGCCAAAAAAGCTAGGTCTTGCTGAACAGCTGTTATAGGTTCTGGGTGTGTTTGGGAGTTTATTTATCATGGGTAAGTGCTTAGGGCTGAGCAAAGTATCCTGTGCCTGCCTCACATGTGGCAAAGTTTGTGCCCTTCCTGAGAGCTCTGGTAAGTCTTGCTCTGAGCTTTGATTGATGTGTTCTACTTGAGCTGGCTTTTTGCAGTAGGCTCAGTTTTGTTTTCTTTCTTATATGGGATTTTTGAGCAGTATTATCCTGACTTTGTAGTGGTGTACTTAAGATCTAGCCAATCAATCTATTTCTGTAGGGCTGCTTCTGACTGCAAGATTGTTGATAGTTTTAAAGTAGCCAGTTGATTAATTTGTTCTGAAAAACATATAGGATTTGCCTCAGGTTGGGGGTTTTGGGAGAGCATTATTATCCTAATATGCTACAGTGAAAGCAGAGGGTTCCAGAGGGGATTTGTACTAATGCTGATCACAGAGATAAGTTCCACTGACTGAAACATCATTCTTGAAGTAAGACTTGGGGCTGGAGTGACTTCATTCATGCAAATGCTTCTGCAATAGTCAAGGCAGCAAGAGCCACGTTGCAGGTACTGCAAGCAGTCATAGAGCAGAAACTAGAAACACTAAGGTTACTCCAGCCCCAAGGATCTTTCTCCCCAGAAATAAATGCTGTCTTTCAGTGGTCTTTCTAAAGTAATACCTTGCTGAAAATAGAGAGTATCACTGTAAAACCTTGACTGATAAGTGACTGAATTGGGGGAAATGGTCCTGAAGTGACTTTGGGCAAAAATGGCAATGGAATTACTAGGACCACTCAGAATGTGAAGTGAGAAAACTTGGGTTCTGCTCACAAAAGGACCTGGGATTAATTTTCAATGTTTTGGATTCTGAAAGGAGTTTCGAAGGCAACTTGGCTGCCTCTTCCTTTTTATGTTCGTGCCTCAATAAATAACACCTTAATACTCTGGTTGTAGCTGTGTCCCCCCTGCTTTTAGCACAGTACAGGCAAGCAATAGGAACAACTCTTCTCCACTAGAACCAGCAAACCATGTGGGGGGGAGAAGGAAAGCACTGTTATCCTGTTATCTTAACCCAGGGGATGAGGAAGGGAAGGAAGTGTTAGTCATCATGAAGGATAGTAAAATCTGATGGGTAAAAGGATGCCCATAATTATTTGACGAAATAGGGTATGCAGGAGGTGCAATAAGCCATATCCTCCTCTGACACCCATGATCACCACTTGTTTTCAGGACTTTGAAAACTTTGCTTACATTCATTTCAACCTGGGTGTTTTTTAGGATCTCAGCCACCCTGCTCAGACTATTCATCTCTCTGCTAATAAAAATTCAGAGAATGCCAAGAGTTAATTGCAAAAGGTGATACGGGTTCTCTTTGGCTAGTTCTGCATGGTAGTTTGGGCAGGCTTTCTCTGCTCAAGCTCCAAGCCAACAAAAAGCCAGGTGGCTGCATTGGCATAGTGCTGAGCCCTACGTAATACATCTGATGGCAAGCAGGGTTTATTAGCTTGGCACTGCACTCCCTGAATTTCAAGGGGTTTGGAAAGTTCTGGCTGGCATCCCATTGGGTCAGACTTACCCTTCTTAAATGTGCCTAAGGTAACAGGGGAGTATGCAGTCCTGGTCTTACTGATTGCAAAATTCATGGGACCTAATACCTGTGTAGCTTGTGGTGGTACACTTGGGTTTTTTGAAAGCTGCTGTCACTTCAGCATAAGGAAAGAAGTCAGGAGTACATTTTGAGGTGTGGTGGGATGTTTGTGTGGCTGGAAGAAAAGAACTTGCAAATGGCAAAAATAGATGTTTTCCTTGCAAAGGCCAAAAACACTTAGAAATGATCTATGTCTAATATATTTGTTGTACCCTGAGGGCATAGAGAGATGTGACTTTCAGGGGAAAAAAATGGCTAAAACTTGCAGTTTTGAAAACATATATTTTACTTTAGGGCATTTTCAAGGGCTTTTTTTATTGTGTCTACATCCACTATTTCACTTATGCTTTTCAATTCCCATATATTATTCATGATGTCTATTTTAATAAGTTTTAGGTCAAGCCATTGTTCTCTGTTAAGAGTTTATTACAAATAATGTTGCTTGGATGCAGTGTTGGAGCCTCTCTGAAATGACACCTTGTGATTGTGGAGGTGTGATCCAAGTAACAGGAGGACTGAAGTCCTTTTGCGAGGCTCAGATTTCTTCCTTCATTTTAGTTTCTCTCTTTTTACCTAATTCCACTCAAAGCCTCGGTATCAGTTAGGTCATGTAGCTGTGCTATCACAGTTCCTTGTGAGAGAGGTTCAGAAATGAGATAAAAGAGTTGCAAAGCAGAGCTAAAGGAGCCAAAGTATCTGGATTCAGTTTCTGCCCACGCTATTAAGGCAAATAATATAAATCAGCAAGAGGTGCATCTTCAAACACACAAAAGCACACACCATGTGTGGGATGGAGAAGAAACTGATGCTTGTTTTGCCAGAAGGAAGCATTGTCGGCAACAGGTCTCCATAAGAGCATTTCTTAACTGAATAGCCATAGAGAACCAGGGTTCTGCATGACATTTACTATGTGGCATGGGTCTATCAAGTTTATTGAAAATGTTCATTTCCCTAAAATTAAGCACAGTCTGACTGACCTTGTTAAATCCTCACCTTCCTTTTTCAATTTAGATTTATTTTTTTTCTCCCAAATGAAAGAGGAGTTGCTTGCAAGGAGCTGAGCAGCATGGTTTGGAGTGGGGCTGGGTGCCCTCCTTCCTGCGTGACCTAGTGTGAGCAATCCATGTTCACAAGGGGACAGGAAAGCCCGTTGTGTTTAATGTGCTTTGCCAAGGCAGTGTTTCTGGCTTTATTCTCCTCCTTTCTCTCCTTTCCTCTTTGTCTGAAGACCCTGAAACAGATGTAGAAGTTCCTCTTCAGTTCAGGCCACCTCCGCAATAAATGAATTTCTGAGAAAAATCTGACCCAACTGTGTTACAAAGAAACTTGGTCTGTGCTGCCTGTGAGCGTTGTTGGGTTACATCGTTATGATCAACAATCAGCTTGGTATTTAAACAAAAGAGGAAACCTTTTTTTTCTGTGTCATAAGGAATGTTTCTGAGACCATAACATCCTATTAAGGCAAAATAGGGCTGGCGACAAAGTCTGTTTGATTGCATCTGCCAATTTCTAATGACTGGAAAGAGAGGCGCACAAGCAGTAGAGTTGAAAATCAACAAGAATTTCTCCTTTTACTGCTGGTACAAGTCTGCTCTCTGTAGCTTCAGCAGTGGAATTCATTACTGGGGATAAGAACAGAGATTAGGTTAAAAGAGCTTTTCACTGACAAGACCTTATTCACAATGAAGTGCTTTCAGTCACTCCCTTCAGGTTTGAAGTTTTCTGACTGTATACAGTGAGTGATACATTATTATAATAGTTTGCATTACAGTAGTGGCCAAAGGCAACAGAAGCATCCATTTTGCTGGATACTTTACATAGGCACGTTAAAAAATGATCTCTGCACAAGCTGTCCATATGATTTTATTTCTCTGGTGTTTCTTTTTTTTTAAAGGAGTGTCTGGTTTATGGATGCAGTTTTGAAAACTCTTACCTCATTGAGCTGTTTAGACTAAGCCTGAGTCAAAGACAGCCTCTGGTTTTTATAGCTCAATCTTCCAAAGTCGGCTATAAATGCAAATAGTGAAGAGATGCCCCAATGTTAAGATGCTCTCATAGTATAGGAAGTGCCAGTGTGATATGTGTGAATAACTTTACCACAAGCCATTTTGTAAGCTCTCAGAAGTTTCCTCAAGTAAAAATGTGCAAACTGTATGCAAAATTGAGACACTTAAAAGCAAAAGGGGAAAGAACAAAAGTAATTACAATTGCAGTTACAGTACTTTTGTTCTTCTGAGCTTTTTGCTAGACTTCCCTTAGCTGAACAAAGGAACTGAAGTGTTTGTCTGTTGACTGCATTCTGCAAGCCAAAACCAGGTGAGCGCCTGTCGAGGCTGTCCTGGGCTCTGCCTTGAGAGCCCTTTTGGTAAATCCTAAACTTAGTTTTAAGCTCTAATTAAATATTTGCTGAAAACTAGGGCCTGATCCTTTTCTCATGTCTTTTTCCCATGAGGGAGCTTCTCTCCAGTCAGACAATTCATTCCTGCCTATAAGTGAGAGTGGAATTGGGATATATGGCACTGTATCAAAAGATCTATTCTATCTCCCAATGAAACAAACACATCTTTTGAAGTTGTTTAGCTGTTTCTGGAGTGAAGCAAGAACTTCAGAGACAACACTTTGACTGTTGGGTGAAAAGGAATGTGTTCTATTCTTTTCCCACTCTTCTCCCTGCCTTTACCCCCTCTTCTCCTTATTCTTTTCCCTATTTGACTTCTCTCCTGTTATTTTTTTTTTCCCAAGGAATCATTAAAGTCAGGTCTATAGTCAAACCTTTTGCCAGCACAGTAATTTTGGTTAGAGGTGTCATTCTTTTTTTTAATAGCACTTCTATATTGGCACAACCTTCAGCATAAGTTCAGCTGTACTAAAGAAAAAATGTGATTTTGCTGATACAGCTTATTTCATTGAGGGAGCTTGTAAAAACTTAACTGCTAAAAACACTCTTTTGGCAGGACAAGCTGCATCTGTATTAGTGGTGTTTGCTGGTGTAGCTGAGCTGTAAAATGTAGTGTTGGCCAACAACTTAACCCTCAAAAGTACTCCTGTTGAAATGTGTTTTCTTTGAACTTATTTGGCCTCCATATGCTGAAGAAAGGATGTTTGTAGCATACTAAATTCACAAGACTAAAACAGCCTTTATAGTGATTAAATTCAACTCCCTAAACATAACTTAGGCAACTCCCCAGCTAGATTTATGTAACTTAATCTCATCTGGTAAAAAGTATAGCTGTGCTAAATGGAAAAGCCATGGCTGTGGCCCTGACTCTCTTCCCCTTTCCTTGATGATAATATTATCCAGGAAGATATTATTCTAATGCGCCTCAATTTCCTCATGTGTGACACAGATATCCTGCTGTCTGTCTCAGTGGTGTAGAGGTTCAGGAGCCTGGCTACAATGCATTTTGGCATTTTGGTACATAGAAGGTTTGAACAGTGTTCCTGATGCCAGTTTAAGAGGGCTCAGTGGCCAGTGGCCAGTTCATACTTGTGAAACTGTAGCACCACTTACTGGTTTTGCTGGAGAAATTCCAGCCAACAAACCCAGGCAATGTTGTTTATCTTCTGCTGTCATCATAACTATTTCCTGAGAGCTAGAAAGATGTACTCCTGCCTTACACTGCTTTCTGTAGCCTAAAGGATCAAAGATAAGGATTATAATGGTTATGTTCAAGCAGAGTTGTTGTTGATTGGGATTTATCCTTTTAAATATGTGTAAGTCATAGAAAGCTTTGCAGTCAGAAATATTGACTTCATTGATCCGTGCCAAGAGCAGAAGAAACCCATGTGGGCTGAAGTGGAAAGGCTGTGCAAGATGCTTATAATAAAGATGTTATCTGATAAATAAGATATTGCTTTATTCCTGACCAAGGAAAATTAGAAATCCAGACTTAAAGTACACCAGTCAGTTCATGCCAAGTTAACTGTGGCAGCATTAGTTTTCTGTGATCAATATTCAGTACTAGGACCTTGCATTCTTGTTTCTGGTCAAATGAGATAGCTATGTAGCTTCCTAGTTCTCTTGTTTATGGGTTTTACAAGGAGACCATCTGAATGAATCAACTTCAGGAGCATAATGAACTATTAATACAGAGAACATCACCTTCATCATTCAGGATAAAGTGAATGTAGTCTAGGTCATGCTATTGCCTTTGGAAACAGCTAAAATCCCCTCTCTGATTAGCTGAGATTGCAGAGGCTGACAAGGGAGGCAAGGGAGGTTAAAGGTGTCCAACACATCAGCTGAACATGAACAAACAAGAAATACCAAAGGAAGAGCAGTCTGTGCTGCAGGCCCATCAGCTGGCTGGCTGGAGGCTTCCTGAAAGGTAGGCTAACATGGGGACAGCAGGGATGCCATGTTGGAAAGTGATGTTCCCAGGTCTTTTGCTCCATCTGAAGCAATATCAGCTCACCAGCCTGCAAATACAAAGTAGAGGAAGGGGAGAACTATGTCATAAATGTATCTCCTGGTATTGTAGAGGCTTTTGCAGACTCGGAAAGAGGGCCAGCTTTCAACCACTCTGGCCAATATCTATTTTCTCCTTCGCTGGCAACAAAGCTGCTCTGTCCAGCCTGCATGGGAAAAACCCCACCCATATCTACAAATGGTCCTCTCCTTTAAAAACACAAACTTCTGTGTTTTCTACAGTACATCCTTGGCCATCCCCCTGCCTTAAACTTTTGAACCCTGTTAGCAAATGCACTGTGGGCAGAGCAAGGCGGGGAGTCCTTACCCCCACGGAAAAAAACCTGATCTGAAGAATTCTCAAGGGGACAATTGAGCACTATCAAACACAACTGCAGTAATACTTTACTGTCTGCTGCAGATATTGAGCCCTCATTGCAGTAATTGTCACGGTGACAGAGCTGGGAACACTTGCTGTAATTAGGACAGTTGTTTTGTCATGTGTAACGATCTGAAGAGAAGCAAGGAAAAGAGGGGAATGAGCACTAATCTGCTATAGTGTAGTGAAGGAGAACCATGCACACACAAAATACAGCACGGCTGCTAATATATTGTAAATTCAGATGAGCAGGCATTTTGAGAAGGTGAAGAAATAAATGTTAAAACAATACATCTATTCAGGGGAATGTCTGCTCTCTCAGGTGTCTGTAGCTGGAATAGCAAGTGCAGATGTTTTTCTGTAAAGGGTTTTTTTTTTTTGAAGGTGATCCTGGTGATATCTAAAAAAATCCTCAACTAAAACCATATGTACATATCTATATAGATATACACACGTGTGTAGATATAAGTGTGTGTGTGTGTATATATATTTAAGCACATTTCTATAGGAGGCATATGTCTTCCTCCAGTGTGCTGCTCCAGCAGTTTGAGAGCATACAACACAAAATTAAGAAGGCTGGGCACTCAAGTGTGTAATGTGTTTAAAACTATTTTAATTTCTCTGAAGTAACCACTTCAGCCTCCTACACTTCTCTGTTTCTTTTATGCAGACTAGTATTAAAAATAAGCACTATCCTTTTTATTTTTTGGTTATGCTCCAAGTTACCTTTTATTCTTATTCACTAAGCCTGCAATGGCTGTTATGGTTGAGTTTTATCTGACAATAAACACCACCCATGTATCAGAAACTCTTGGAAAACAAGGCTACAGTTCTGGATTTGTGTGACCCAGAGCTGTAGGGTATCGAATACCTCGTTGATATTAAGCAGGTGAGCATTAAGCATACACAGCAAGACTGTACTTATTTCTACAAAATTAAGACCATTTTGAAACTCACCTCTTAGATAAATTGCCCCTCCTTCAATGCCTGATGAGGCAACATTCCTGTATAACTCACACAATTTGCTTACTTCAGAGTTTCCTGTAGGCAACTCAAAATGCTGCTGAGAAGGTAAGAGGGTGAATCGATTCATTTGGTAACTATGACGCCCTTCTGGTGTAAACCACACCTCTACAGATTGCTGTTGCTGTATGGAGTACCCTGGGACTCTAAATAAGATGATCCAAACAACCATTGGGTGGTTAGAGACAGTAGTATAAATTCTTCTGATTGAAAACTTCCAATGTAAAGTTTTTATCAATGAGAAATTGGTTTTTCAACTATTTTTTTCTTGCTTTCCACAAAAAATTTGACCTTTCATTTCACAGCTGGAAAGATCTTGAGGGAGATTACACTTGCCATTTAGTGTTCATTTTTAGCATTAAGCTAAATTTAGGGTTTGTATTTTCAATTATCTCTTTCTACCATTCCAGTTTTCCCTTTTTGGTGAAATCTCTCCTTCACTACTGAAACCAGTCAGAATTTTACCATCTCAGTAGGACCAAGGTTCCACTTTTTGCTGCTTTACTATGTGAAATCATTCTTGTAAGGATCATAAATGTCCTTTAGGGATTATCAACCTGTAACCTGTTGTTTAAAAAGTTTACAGGGATGATTTGGGGAACAACAGACCGCTTTGTCTGCTCTTGATTCCAAGTAAAGCATAATGATTAACCCAGAACTCTACTAACAAAGAATTAGAGGATAAAATACAATTAATAACAGCCAGCAGGGTTTCAAAGACTATAAATTTTGTTACATAAACCTGCTGTCTTTTTGACAGGATTACATACCTACTTAAGAAAGGTAACTGGGAGGACATACAAGACCTGCATTTCTCCAGGGGTTTTGACTTAGTCCACCTGATGTTTTGCCTCATTAGGTTTTTAAACATGTTACAGGTTTTTAATACTGGCTCACCAGTGGATCTCTGTGTTTTGTTAATAGGAGAAACCACTGAAACACTTCCTCTTTCTAAATTGTATTGACTATACCATATTTGTACCAATGATCCAAGAAAAGATAGAAAATACTTTAAGTGAAGTCTGCAAGGTGAGATTGGACTTCATGAAGTAGTGAATAATGAGGAAGAAAAAGTTGCTAAGCAGGAACAAAATGGCTCTCCAGGTTAAGGGGGTTTCAGTGCAACAGAATTCATTTTAATACAGGCAGATATAAAGAAAACCTTGTGGGAACTAAGCATATAGATTATAGTGATGTGTTATCTACTCCAAGACACAACCACTTATGAGGAGAGCTGAGGTGACAGCCTATCTATATAATGCTGTGCTATGAAGGGGGAAAACCAACCAACCAACCAACCAAACCCCCACATCACACTATTCTGTATAAACACAACTAATCATAAACTAATTAAACAAAAATACAGCAAGTTTAAATAAGTTAGGAATAGACTTTATTCTTATATGTAGCTTTAATTGGGCCACAACGTGCAAGAGTATGTGGAAATATTCTCAAGAAAAGTTAGGGGAGGCCAACAGAAATGACCTGAAGGCTGGAAATCCACCCTTCTGCTGTGAAGTTTAAAGAACTTGACATATTCAGCTTATCAAAAATACTGAGAGATGCTTTGATTGCTTTGTGCAGGCATGAGAGTCAGCTTCTTGGTCTAGCTGAGGAAGCATATTTAGCTGGATATTTATGTCGACCAAATTTAGCAGTAAAATAATAACATTATATTAAAATAAGACACAATTCCTAGTTGTGAAGGTGATGGAAGTTCATGACAGTTGCTCAAGTACACTCCTGAGGGCTTCCCTTTCTTCAAAATGGGATTAACTGCCCTTTGAAGCAAAATTTTATTGCAAAGGCAGTTTGGAATGGCTGTGTTGAGTGTGCTTACATATGTGTGCATGCCTGAAGCTCATTTAGGTGAACATTAGTGTGTTTGTGTCATATAAGGACACTGATGGATGAGATTAGGTGGCTTGATCAACTAGACAACCAAACAATCCTGTATGGTTTCCATATGAATAAAACCTTTCCTCTTCTTAGTTTTAAATTAGTTCAGTAAGAGAATTTATCTGTATTTACTCTCTTGAAAGGTATTTACTCTCTTGTCATTAGAATTTCCAACAAAAACATTTTCTCTCTTAGTGATTTTTTTTTTTCTTCTTCTTCTTTTTTCCCCAACCCCAGACTTTAGAGATTTGAATGTTTGGGGCCTTTTGATGGAAAGTGGAAAAAAACTTGTGCAGCAAGCAGATACCTTTCTACTGAAAGGCTGCCTTAGTTAAAAATCTAATTTCCACTGCAATAGGGAACAAAAAAAGTTTTCAAACAAGAAGGATGAAAAAAAAAGACAGACAGTTCCAGTGTCCTGCATCGCTATCTGAACCTTGCCAGAACTTCTGTAAGAGAAGGGATTGACAAAATAATTCATTAATGGGAATGTTCTCCTCACAGAGGGGATTGAATAGCTGCATGAGAAACTTTAAAGCCTCCTTTGTGTATCCAAACAGAAACATGGCTCAAAGAAACAAGCATCTACAGCGGTTAGGAGTGCCGTGAACCCTGGGCTATTTGTGGATTGGCTTTGAGAGAAGTTGCTCTTGATTTAAGAGTACATCCTAATACACAGCAGCCTGGAGACTGGGGAGACTGGCAAGGGAGAAAATAGTCTAGAGAGTTTGCCTGGCAACAAAGGCACAGCAATTTTCTCCAGCGTTGTTGTGAAAAGAAGATGCTTTTGTGAGTAGAGAGACATGTGATAAGTGTAGCATGAAAGCACCGCGGAAGTAATTGTTCTCCTGAACTCAGTTCTGGTCTGCTCTGACTCGCGGTGGTCAAGGTCTGAAACAAGGAGATCTGTTCCATGTGTTGCATTTAACAAAAGGGTTTAAGAGACTTCATTCCCCACAAATATACCCTTTGCCTGCATCCACAATTACTGAGGTTGTAGGATTGATAAAGGAAAATGCAGCAGAGTGGAGGCTGGATTTGGACAAGGGCTTAGCTTACAAATTTTAAGGCACTGATTTTGGTGAAACCGGTTGGGTCTGACTGATGAATGTTGTTGTCAGCTCTGTTTGCCAACTGGATTCCACATCGACATTTCTTCTCTGTGTCTTGCTACTATATTTTGGAATATTTTCAGTGATGGTGCCTGTGCCATTTTAGAAATGTGTTAGTTGTTTCTGATGCTGTTTTATTAGCTTTCCCTGTGCATTGGAATGACAGTGGGCCCACAGGATTTATCAGTCATCTGTGCCTACTTTGATCCTTGCCCAAGAAACATTTATGTCAACGTCCCCACTTGCCTCTGTACCTGTTGCCCCCTTGCTGTTTGTCCACAGTGTGGTTTGTCATTACACAAAATTCTGAGCTCTTTGTGATAAGACTTTTCTTCAAGCCACCCACTGAACACTGACTGGCAATTTCCTGGGTGTTTTTGGTGCTGAGGGCAGCAGCATTTGGCAGTGTGTGACATTCCCACAAGTGCATTTCCCACCCAGTGCCATAGCAGTTGGTTGTCTCTGGCAGTCAGCAGCCCAGGTTGTCTTGAGAAGTGGTGGGTTTTCCTTAAACTCTGATTAACCAATTTAAATTCTTCAGTCATATATTTCAGCACAGGACAGAACAGCTGACTGAATTTAAAGAGTACTGCCACAGTTGTGTAAATGAATGTTTCTTAAAATAACTATTTATACATGTAAATCTTTCCCTGGATCTCCTAAACACTTTGCATCTCTCCCTCTAACTCATGCAGTGGCATCTCTCTCTGTCATGCATGTCACATATAACCAGATTGTAAAATCCAAGGAGCAGAGGGCATGTCTCTCTTCCTTTTGTACAACACCATGTAGTGGCTGGAAGGATGAGGAAGAGAATATTTTTCTGCCAGGGACACAGCAAATTAGAGAGGCTTCTCCACAATGGAAATTAAATTTGTGACACTATCTTGAAGCAGCCAAGTTAGTATTTATCTGCCACTTGGTTTAGAAAATTGGTTTGTTTGGGGTTGTTCGTTTGGTTGGTTTTATTTTCCTGTTTGAAAGTACAATTTCAACCCAAACAAATATTATCACTCAACAACATTACTGGAAATTTCTGATTGTCAATTTTTGTTTGGCACTGTGGTCTCAATGGAGATTTGGAGGAAAAAAACTTGCAGATGTTAAAATCATAACAAAGTGTATACTTACAATATGAAACAAAACCTTACATTCATTCATGTGACACTTCCTTTGTACTTTCAAATGACAAATACAAATTTTCTTCTTTTTCTTTTTCTTTTTTTTTTTTTATCCCAGAGGTCAAAAAAAAAAAAAAACGAAGACAAAAACATACATCTAGTAGTGATTAGCAACTCTTCCAAATTAATTTCTAGGTTAACTGGAAGCAGGAGCAGGGAGGTCATTCTGCCCCTGTACTCAGCACTGGTTAGGCCACACCTTGAGTACTGTGTCCAGTTCTGGGCCCCTCAGTTTAGGAAAGATGTTGAGTTGCTGGAATGTGTCTGGAGAAGGGCAACAAAGTTGGTGAGGGGTTTGGAGCACAGCCCTATGAGGAGAGGCTGAGGGATCTGGGGTTGCTTAGCCTGGAGAAGAGGAGGCTCAGGGGTGATATTATTGCTCTCTACAACTACCTGAAGGGAGGTTGTAGACAGGCGGGGACTGGTCTCTTCTCCCAGGCAACCAGCATGAGAACAAGAGGACACAGTCTCAAGCTGTGCCAGGGGAGGTTTAGACTGGATGGTAGGAAGAAATTCTTCATAGAGAGTGATTGTCCATTGGAATGGGCTGCCTGGGGAGGTGGTGGAGTCACCATCATTGGAGATGTTTAGGAGGAGACTTGATGTGGTGCTTGGTGCCATGGTTTAGTTGATTAGATGGTGTTGGATGATGGGTTGGACACAATGATCTTGAAGGTCTCTTCCAACCTGGTTTATTCTATTCTATTCTATTTTTAACTGTAAGATTGTAAATTGTTCATGCCACAAACCAACACAGCTACTAAAAAAGAGTTAATGTTCATGCCTTTCACTTCTCCCATTTAGTGTAAAAAGTATTTTCCTTGTTGTCTAGTGGTCAAACTTATTTTCCCAACTTTAGAATAAAGACAGGTAAGCTGTACAATGCAAATGCTCTGATGTAGTTTACTGCTACCTACTTGAAGGTATGGATATATATTTGGCCATTGTACTTTCATGGAAAACATTAGATGGACAAAATGATCCATCTCCTTGCAAAAACTGTCCATTAACATAACCTCCTTCATCAGGAGAGCTGCCAGGTTTGGGTTTAACTCTATATTTTCATCAGAAAGGAACACTGATTCCAGGAGGCATTGAAGGTGGAAAGCTAATTTTTTGAGGGCTCATGATTGAAGCTTATTTTAGCTTTATATTTTCCTTCCTATCATGAAGGAAAGTAGAAATAAATGAGCTTGATTCACCATTCAATTATGTTAATTTATAGCCCTGTAACCCTAGCAGTCATGCTGACATATAAATGATGAAACAGAGCTTGTGATCAGATCACTATTACTACAAAAGAAGTGCTAAGCCAGGGATAAGTGAAAATTTTGGAGACCAGTAGTGTACAGATGGCAAATGCAGTTTGCCCACAGACCCCAGAAAGTGTTCTGTCAAGGTACTTAATGATGATGTTCTCTGGAATTAACACTGAATTCTCACTCTGAAGAAAAGTTTCTAGCTTATTTATTTATTTTTAAACCTCAGTGTAAACTAAACCCATGCATTTACTTGCAGAACAAACAGGACACTTCATCAAAAATCAAAGCAGATAATCTTTATTTTCATGAGCTTAACAGCCCAAAATGCATGAGAATGATAATAAAATTTGGACACTGGATGAAACATGTGCATAGTTCTACTTGAATCATATTTATTCCAGAATTCATATCCTTGACTTCAGTTAAACTGTCTCGTGACTAGATTTGGCCTGTAATTATTACACTGTTAAGCCCAGGCACACAAAGGAAATGGAAAGATGCTATTACCAGGTAGCTGTCATTAGGGCAAAGTCAATTTTCTGTCTTGTGCCGTGAATTTTCTTTAGGTTCTTGACAAAATGCACTTGTGGGCATGGCAGGATGTGGCAGGGTCATGGAAGAACAGCCTAAGTGCCCTGTGGCTCAGTGAGCTCAGCAAGCAGAGGCATCACAGGAGCAATGTGCGTCTGAGGTCACTGATGACGTAGCAAATTCATTACACTGAAGTAATTTCCCATTTCAGTTGCAAACTGGGCACCAGGGCTGCTGCTCAGGAGCTGAGGCAGAGCTCTACACACACTGCTGCATTGAGAGGACTAAACCCCCTGTCAGTTCATCTTTAGTCCTCTTGTCTCTGAGCTAGTGAGCAGAACTAACATAATCTTAAAGCTTGTTTGCTCTGGGATTCGATTTTTTTTCTTTCAAATGATAAAAATCTCTTTTTTCTAGCTCCAGTGAAAACAGATTTCAGAAAGTTGAAAGGCCAGCCAAGTGTGCTGAAGTAAACTCTGGCTCCTACTCACTTGCTGGCATTTTTTGACTATATTGGAACCTGTTACATTAAAATGGAGTCCTGAGGGCACTGGAAGCTACAGCATGTATCTTTGGGGAGAAGATTTGGCAACTTGGAATTCTCAGGCAGGGTTTACAAAAGCTACGATAAATGAAAGAATAAAACCATTAAAAGCACAACAAAAGTTTTCTCATTCACCCCTTTCTCAGTCCTCTGGTGCTTTACATGCCATCAGTAAACTGAAGTTTGTACCCAGGGAGAGGGGGGAAAAAAATAACCAAGGGACAGGTTAGACATGGAAATGTTTGCATACACTGCATGATTGTTTCCACGATCACAAGTGAGCACACAAATGCCTGGTTTGCATTTCTATCAGTAAATGTGCTTGCACATCCTTTTCCCACATGTAGCACATACTGTGTGCACAGCCTCTTGGGACAGATCATATTTTTCACAGGACACACGTTTCTGTTGAGCAGCGTTTTGGGCTGCACATAGCATTAGACTCAGAGTCTTGTTCTGTAACTAGAAATATCACAACAAGAACATGCACAACAAGAAGGTGGTCTCTTCCACCCTGGTTTAGTCTATATTCTATTCTATTCTAACATAGTGATATCCACCACATCCTTGTAAGTAACAAAAAGAAAAGTGAGAGATGCCAGAAAGTAAATTTGCACTTTCAAAGTGAGTTGGGATTGGTTGCTTGGTTGGGGTTTTATTTATTTATTTCCAAAGTCTCTTAAAACTAAAGTCTTGAGTATTGATGTGCAGCCTGCAGACTTTTGCTGGGCAGTTCCTCTTTTTTCTGACCCAGTTGTGGTGTGTGGCAGTAGCACAGCACAAGCTTGCTGTGTTGAGGAGATGAAGTGCATCAGAGGACAGTAACTTCACAGTACCATGTAGCTGATCTCAAACAGCTTAGTGCTCAGTTGCTCTGCAAGCAACTCTCCCTTGCTTTGAGAGCAAACAGACACAATTTCAGAGCTACTGGCTTTGATACCCTCATTTTAGGCAAGGAAATACAAGTGAGGTAATCATTAGGAAGCTCAGCTGGCCATAACTACTTCCCACCCATGGGCCTGAGAAGAACATAAGAGGCTCAAACCAAGTCATCTGAAGCTGACAGGTTTTCTCACATTAGTAATTTTTCTTAATCCTCTCTGAACCTAATATCTGATAGTGCATCTAATAAAGCATATAAATAGTATTTTATGAAGCTACAATTCCCTCCCAAGCTCACTGGGGATCATTTTTTCTCTTTGAAAAGCAGCTCATCATTAGGAATCAAAGATGTTTGATATACAAAATAATATCCCAAATTAGGGTTTGTCAAATGTAGGTTTGCAAATCTCCCTGATCTTTTTTTCTGCACTTCCCCTCCCCCTTTCTCTCTCTTGCTCTCCCCTTATTATTATATCTTGCAACCAGAGGCAAAATAAAACTGTTCCACCCTTTCCCCTCTTTCCATCCCTCCCTCTACCTTTCCTTATCTTATGCCCTCTTCAGCAATAGCTCAGCCACGTGGCACCCCCACCAGAGCTGTACCCGCAGGGCAGCTGCATTATCCTCAGTACATCCGGCAAAGGCTTCATTAAATTGCAGCTGCCTTTGCAGCACCCACCGGACACTCGTGGCAGTCCCCAGGGCTCCTGGCAAAGCAAGAAGGCTGTCGGAGGAGCCAAGCAAGAGGGGATGCGGATGGCTCTCCCTCCTCTGAGTGCCAGCAAACAGTTAACGGTTTAATACTTTACAAAAAAGTCAAGACAGACTTGTGATTCTTGATGTTAATGAAGGTGTCACACATTGTCTAGAGAAAGTTGTGCCTGGCAATCTTCCTTTTTTCGGATGCCTACACCACTGACATTTCATCTCGCATTCAAAGAGCACTACCTTAATGAAATGCATAATTAACATATTCTAATTGTGCTGAGCGCTGTGATGATTTTGACAGAACTCACTTTCCATGTCTAATTTGATGCTAATTTAATCTGTTCCTCTCCCGCTGACATGACCTTTCTTGATTGAGTTTCACTGAGGAAATTTTTTGATGGATTGATTTATCAGCATTGCGGAGACAACAAAGGCTCAGGGTGCATGACAGAAATCGGAGCGGGAATGGCCCTCCAACGCCTGCATGCTCTGAACTTTCTGGCTGCAGTGTCCTCTTTCTAGAGACTGCTTGTCTGATCTACTGATGGAATTCAAGAAATGTGACATCTGTGTGTGGGTTTGATCTCCACAATAAATACAGTAAATATCTTATTGTGCTTGTGAATCCCATAGAAGGAAAACTTCTCCCTTTCCTAATGCTCTTCCATAGTAAGTGGTGTGGCCCACCAAGTAGCCGAGCAGTGCCAGCAAGGGCAGGCTTTCCCTGTTCCTCTGCCCTCCAGCAAGCACCTGGGCTTTTGGGACCCCTTTTAATTAACCTGGTTGTTCCTGGCTCTCAGCAACATGAAAAAGTGCAGTGAAATGGGGTTATAAGACACATCACAAAATATAACATACTTATTAGGTTACTTCATTAAACTTCCTCTAATGCTACTTACAGATATGTTTAGTATCCAGTATGGGTATTTTGTTACACCTATACATGCACACATCTTATGTCTGCAGATAAATATAATGTATGGATTGTGTCTATGTAATTATACCTTCATTTGAACATTATGGAGATGGCTTAATAACCCTCTTTATATAGTGTAATGTATTAGCTCTATCTCATAAGGCAGAACCTGAGCACACAGGTGTGCAGTGAATCTCACAGGGGAATATCCAATTGTCCAAGTGCTCCACAAAACTTCTCTTCTGTATCAGGTGACCTGTGTCTATTACTTCATAACTTGATAACTTTTTCCTACCTTCCTAGTATACCTATCTTATTGTACAGGGTTTTATATCAGGGGGGGTGGGGGGAAGTCCTTCCTGACCCTCACAGTGACCTCTCCTATACCCTGAAGCATGAGATTTAAGTTATCTTTGCATGCTACACTACAGCTGTTGCTGGTCATAAACTTAGAGTTCCTTCTAGAGCATTAGCTGCTTTGGAAAAAGCAGAGATAGCATCTCACTTCAGAGATCATAATAATATTTAATTGACAACATTGTTGAAATTAACATCATAAACACTGGGCACATACATTCTTTTTTTTCCCCCTTTTTTTCTTTTCTTTTTGTTTTAATGTTTCATCTTGCTGCAGATTTATCAGCTTAAGACACACATGTTCACTTTTGTTAGAAGTTGATGGAAGAGTTTAGTTTTAAAAAGGACTTGTTGATAAAAGTCCCAGATTGCTTCTCATCAGTGTTTAAGCTATGCTGAGCAAAAATAGATGCTTAAGGAGAAAGGGGAAGAAAGTGCAGAGAGCAGAGAGAGCTGGTGAGTCTCACAGCTGCAGCTGTGGGCTGTGTACGTACTGCACGTGTGTGGCAACACGTAGCTCTGTGGATTTTCAGTTACACTGTGATCTGAGAACTGCTCACCTTCAATGAGCTTTGCAGAAAAGCACAAAGGCAGTTGTGGAAAGTGCTCTAGCAGCAAGCATGGGGTGGTGGTTAAAACCTATCCAACACCAAACGGCTCACACTCGAAGAAGGCTGTGCCCAGCCAGGACTTCGGTGCTTTACTTTCCAGCCTTGCAGTGTCCTTCCCCACACACATGTGGAAGGTGAGCACGGAAGAATGAGGGGTCCTTATCCCTCCTCTGATGCAGAAGTAGAAGGCTGAACCCTAACCAGCTCAAACTAGAACTGGATTTATGTATTGATGCTGGGGAATCACAGCCATCTGCACTGGGCCTGAATTTGCTTCTCAAGTGGATTTTTTAAAATTTTTAATTTTTTTTTTTGTTATATTATAACATTTTGCACTGGAGTCCATCCTGTCTTGATTTCAGTTCTTTGCCAAAGGAAGGGCCAATGCTGATTAACTCACAGATCCCCTGCTCTGCAAAAAAGATTTGGCACTCGTGTATACGTTCTGGCTAAGTCTGGGCAGCTGCATACCAAAATGTGTAAACCACGTTATAACTGTGAAACTATGAGTCATTCAGTGTTATTTACCATTGATACTGGCAGGCAGCCTGATCTGTTACTGTAATTATGTCTCTGTCTCTACCAGTGAGATCAAAAGTACAGAAATTCCATGCAATAGGACTACAACTGTATTAGTAGGGTGAAACTGAGCATCTGGATCGGAGGAAAAGATATTGAGTGCACAGCGTTACAAGAGATCAAAGAGGCAACTAAATCTAATAAAACAGTAATAATTGGTAAGCTCACTTCCAACATATGGAACATCAGAATTGGGTATTAAGATGTTATTTCTTAAGAAGTTTAAAAAATTGGATCAGATAGTTTGAGGACATACAAGACTTGCGTGTGTTCCACTCGGTGTTTCTGGAATCGCATGCCTGCGTCCATATTTAGGAGACTAATTTAAGAACAGGGTTCTTTTAAAAAGAAAAGAAAAAAAGCCAAGTCATCCAAAAGAAATCTTACTTGGATATTTCCATCTGTGGTCACCTGGGTGCTTCTGGTTATTTTACTGATGAAACCAATCGGAAAGAAGGGGAGTGGAATTGAGTTTGCAGCCATGCCTGTTCATCAAATGCTTTTTTTCATTAGAACGGTTCACTTCAATAAAATCCTGGGCACTTTTGATAAGACAGTATTCAAGGAACAAAGCTGTTAGGAAATGACTTGCTCATAAGTTGCAGCAATAATTTTTGGCCTTAGAATATTGCTTGGTGTTTTTCATTGTCAGTCGAAAATGAAAATGTAGCATTTCAATTGTAACCCATTAGAAATGTAGCAAGGCACAGTGTTCTGTGCAGCTGATCTACAAATTGCACCAGAATACTTCTGTGAACTTTTGATCTGCCAGTACTCCTGGGGGGGAGGGGGGAAAACAACCCAGCATTCCAAGGAAATACCCATTCATTTGAATGACTGAGTGTTCAAGGAGAAGGTTTTTCCTTATCAAGGCTTCTACAGAAGGAAAGAGAGAATTAGTAAAATGTGTTTAATGTAAATAGGACCTGACTACTGCATGGAGGAAAGTTTTGAGCCTCGAATGCAAAATGGCTGAGGACAGAAATGCTTGGAACATGGAAAGGAAAAATAATGTATAGATATAGATAGATGCAGTGAGTCATTTGGTTGTAACTGCATCCATATTTTGGTATCTCCATTGTTCAGATTTGTTTCTGATAGAACTCTAAAAGCTGTGATTTATATCTGTGGAAAAGTTATTTCGTATGTAGGCTTTGCACAAGATGGTTTGTGAGAGAACAGATTTGGAAAGAGACACCAGTAGCTAGATGAAATACTGGTTAAAATAGAAACAAAACTGTGGCTTCTTTTTCAGTGGACCATGGTGCTATTTGCATTAGCATTTAGTATCACCTATTTTTTGACCAACTCTCTGACATCTTAGGAATGATAGTTATGACTCTCATAACCTCAATTCTTGTTCTAAGAAAACATCATAGAAAATATTTCTACTGTAGCCTAAGGGGTATATGGTAAAGCAGAGTTTGTGGATTCATTACAGGAGAGTGGCATCCCATCAGGTGATGGGTTTATCAAATATTAAAGAACTTTGTATTCTTCTTTCTTCCAAAATTGAAAAAGCATCTGGGAAAACCATTCTGGCCTTAAAACTGCTCAGGTCTGCCCTTTATTTTGGACTATTTTGAAGGATTAACTGGCAGCTCTTTATTCATTTCAAAGAAAGAATGTTAGTAAAACAGGATTGTGCGAGCTACACATTTGGACTTAAATTAAGAATTCCACTCCTCATCTATAAATATGAGCTGTATATGTACATTCTCCACAGCCCCTGAACTTCAAAAGCGAAGGGAGCAGCTGTCCGAATCTGTGGTTGTTGTCACTATCCCCCAACCATTGTCACGTTTGAGAAGCCCACAACCATATATGTGTGTGTGTGTGAGTGTGTGTGAGTGTATATATATATATATATATAAAATGTAATTTATATTAAATTCCACTCCCAGCTATGGAATCAACAACAAAACAAACAAACAAAAACTTGCAACGCCGAAATATCTGAAGCAAGCCTTTTTATATATTTTTTTTTTTCCTGAGGAAATATTATTGAGGTGCTGAACAACATTTGATCACTTGCAACCCTTTCAACTGACGTTCTATTATTCACATGTCTCTTTCATTATGCAACAGATGGTGAGTCCTGTCGCTGATTTTTTTTTTTTCTCCCTCTTCCCTTTTTCTTCAGATTCACAAAACTTCAATGGATTGTAATATGACCCTAAAAATGAGTAGGAAAAGCAAATGCTTGTTAAGGTTCTATCTTTGATAATAATCCATTGACAGAGAATAACGGCTGACCTCCTATAAACCAAAAAATAAAAAGGAGGGAGAGGAAAAAAAAAGACACATTTGCCTTATTTTATGAAGAGCATTTGTCTATAACATTTGAGTGAGCTGCAGAATGTGGCCTTCAGCTGAAATGAAAGATGGTCCTTCTGTTGCTACACAAAGCCATATTTGCTGCTGCAAAGTGCAAAAGGATAGGCTGACAAATTGATAGGATGTCAGGAGCGTCACAAACTCGTATTTGTCTTCGCAAACATCTGCATATTTGTGAAGATTCTGAATGAGAAATATTTAATTTAGAGGCCTCGTTTGGCAAATTTGAGACCGTCGTCATGCTGAGCTCTAAACATTTTGAGAACTGTCTTTAAATACAATCCCTCGATCTGTTCTCTGGTCACTTATTAATAGCTAGTTCACAGTGCTAAAAGACTGGGGGGGGAGGCTCATAGCAATTAAAAGCTATGCTCCATATGTTTTTGATGTTTTTTTTACACTCATCCTAGACTAACTAGATCCTGAATTATTATGCTAGGAGTTATTACATCAGTTAGTTTGCAGTAGCAAGTAAAATAATAATAAGGCTTGCATGTTACCCCTCCTACTGAGAGATTTTAAAGTTGCTTTCAAACATAGGGCTCAGCCTGACAAAGGCTTGCATAGCTGATTACCTTCAAGCACAGAAACATCCACTTGCCCAGCTGTCAAAAGAGTCTTCACCTAGTTATGGGATGTGCTGGTGAAATGTGCTCAACTTTGGCATGAAAAGTATCATGGGATTGTTTTGGGGCCAGATGGGACTCATTCATGCCTTCTGACCTCTAGGAACTTCATCTGTGTCCTTGGATTAGAGTTTAGGCTCTCTTTGCAAGATATAACCTTTGGTGGGCTACTCAGAGTATTTCATTTAAGTACCAACTTATCTTCCTTAGCTCCAGAGGAAACCTGAACTGCTAAAGTATGCTTGGAATAATGCTGGTATTTAGATTCAACTTGTAGAAAAATAATTATGATTTGACAATATGGATACTTGTTTTCTTGAACATTGACAGTAAGATTATTAATACAGAATATCTGCAAATAATTTCTTCTTTTGCACCTCATTTTCTATGATGATAAGGGTTGCAGGAGGAGTTCAATAACTGTTCAAGTTTATGCTCTTGTCCTGTAAAAAAGATGCATGCACATGCTCAGACTGAACTGCTTGTTCATCTTTTAAAGCAAATTCCTGGATGGACCAAGCCAAGATCTGAATGCTTTTTCTTTTTGACTATGTATGCTTGCTTTAAGACATAAGCTAATTGATACCACAATATCATATTTCTGTAGCAAAGTTGATAGACCAGATGCTCAGCTGCTACAAGCCAGTATAAAGCTTTTCCATTTTACCCAGATAAGAATCTAATTGAAGACACATATTTTTGGCAGGACTGGCTCTTTAGACACTATTATAATTTGGTCTTTTGTGTTTCTGCAAAAAGTCTTTCAGGCTCTGCCTCTTTGAGTTAGGCAAACACGAAGGAATCGACATGAGTCTAACTAAACAAAAAAATCAGCCCCAATGCCTGCTTCTTGCCAAGAACAGTGCCCCAGAACTAGAGCACTGCTGTGTTTACTGGCCCTTTCATAACACTGTCAGTATCAAAGAGTTGGTAAATAGAGAACTCATCCAGGAGGCTGTCAAATTCTTCTGCACTGCTGCACACCCCAAGATGATATGCTAACTCCTCTACCATTTTGCCAGTAAGCCTGAGTTTAGAGGCTGGGTCAAGAACAAATGACACTTTTCCAGTAGGCTGTCCTTCAGGGGAAATTATTTTATCTTATTTTTTTCTCAGTACTGACATGAAAAGGGAGCTATTTGATGCTTTGAATTGAAAACAGCTATGTACTTTTTGAGGACCCCTAGGTTTCTTCATATCATCACCTCCAACCCATTGCTAATTCTCAATCACACTTTAATATTTCTGATGCACACATCCCAAGCAGTTTGCAAGCATTCCTGAACCAAGCTAACACTATTTGTGTTACAGTAGCCTTCTAGAAAACTGGCAAAACAAAACAGTCCTGCCCAGATGAACTTTGAGCCTGAACAGTGAGGCAGCAGCACAGGAGACTGACTGGTTTGCCAGGGGCTTGCTAGGAATCAGTCATGGGATGAAGAATAGACTCTGGATCTCTGTCGTCGTAGGTTGACATTTACTCCCCAGATCAAAAGGTCTTCCTTAGAACCTGGTGCTCCTTGTCTTGAAGATTGCTGTGGAACAGCAACTACAGTTTCATTTCAAAGAACAAGAACACAACAGAAAGGTTTAAATTTTGTCCTCTAATTATTGGCAAATTAGATCCAAATGACAAGTCAGGTTTTGTCCTCTGTCTCTGGGTCACTGCTTTTGTCATATTATCAGAAAATTTCCATATCCTTTGATACAAAACCATTAGCACTGTTGTGGGTGTTTTGCTGTGTTTGGGTGGTTATTTGATCAGTTGTCGGGCTGGGGGTGGGATGCCTGAAGATTGGCACTGCCAACTTCCTGCATGGTTCAACAGATTGTGAAATGGATTGTGTGGCAAAAAGTGTTTCAGTTTCCTTTTCCCAGTCCACTCACTGATTCTCTCATCCTACATACCAGGGAAAGTAGTGATGTACAGCATGAGTGACTGTGAATCTTTTCCACCTATTCTGAGAGAAAAGGGGGGAAAAAAAGTTCAAAAAATAAGAAAAGAGGCACATGTATTGTGGCAGCCCAGATGAATTTGACATTCCTGCAGATATGCAATAACAAAATCTGCTTCTTTTCCCGAGTTCCTCTACTCCAGTAGTCTTTGTTGGCATGATTAGCCTCCTTGGTAGCATCCTCCAGAGGGAATTCTACAGAGATGAAATACAAAAACTGCTTTAAAATGGTAAGTCACAAATAGGATCTGCCACAAGGCATTATAAACAAAACTAGACACAAGAGACTCATAAAAAAATTAAAGTATAAAGTAACAGAGAAAAACCCAAATCTTCCTGACTACAATCTCATTTGCACACCTGATTTGTTTGCACAGCTTCCAGGATACAAGAAGCACAAAGGCAGTAAAAAAAGCAGTCAAATGACCAACACAATGGCCATTGATTCAGGCATTAATTTAGCACAGTTTTCATGCCCACTAATGTGAAGGGTACATGCAGCTCTGCTTTGCAACGTTTGCAATTTTTCTGCCTGTGTGTGTTGCTGAAAACTTGGTTTTAACAGCTCTTGTAACAAAAAGAGAGACTCTAGGGAGAGGGAGAATAATTGAGCAAAGCAATTTCTAAACTTGTAAGGATCACAATTGTCTAACTACTACTATCATCTGGATAAAACTAATCAATGTATTGAATACACTACCAATAGCCCCAAGATATGAGTGTGATTTATTTCTCCTGACACATTCATTTCACAACACTGCAAACATAAACTTCTGACCTACAAATGTAAAATGATATTTCAGCATATATGGACTCTTTCATCACAATCTTAGTCTTCTTTTTGGATCTTGGAAATCTTGTTATTGTTTTCATTTTGGTCATCCTTTGGCATTCCTTAAAGCAAACAGTTCCATTATTATTATTATTTCTGGATAACAGTAAATTTTGCACAAGGAGTCCTCCCTTTCCCATATTCCTCTCCTATAACTCCATCTTCTGAGAATTTCATACTTTTGAGGACTACCAAATCCAAATTCATAGAGGTGTTCACCTCAACAAGCAGAAATCTTTAACATCTCCCAATATTTTTAAGAGTAAATCTTTCTGTTAAATTCTTCACTGTTTTCCTTGCTCAGAAAACCTACAATTCCTCACTCCACTCTCTGTCAACTACAAAATGTTTAGAGATGTGTTCTCCAGGTTTTAACCTCAGCTGCCTTAGCACCTATCTCTCAAGATGTGTCATTCATCGTATCTCCCAAATTGTAGACAATCTACAGAACCAGGCTTTGCTTTTCTACTCTAATGGAAATTATTTGCAACTGACTGGTGTTTATACCAAAGGAATGAATTCTGCTGCTCTTCATTTTTATGCCTGCCATTGCCATTTCCTTGTTCCTTGAAAAAACTGCCAGACAGGGTGTCTGGCATTGTGGTGCCTGCCCACACAATGCCAACCATGAGCAGCTCTCATGAAACTCATGGAGATGTGGGGTCTAGTTTTGGGCACTATTGGCTAAAGTTGGCCCATGGATAGTGCTGACTGGTCATATTGATCTTTCAGTAATGAAAAGCAGGTGTATTGCTAGAAGAAGAGCAGCTGTGAGGTGGGTGACATGAATGAGCAGCAATACCAAAAGTCTAGCAGGCATTAGAGAATTAACTTCATATTCAACCAGTTCAAATGGGAATGCCATGATAGGAGTTAAATCACATAAACTTAAGTGTGAGGTAGTTCATATTATATTCTGAATTCCAGATCTGGATGCTGAGCCTTGGCTACCCAATTGACTGTCTCAGCTGCTGTCCAGCCTTGAATCTTGAATCTCTATTTTTCTCTGTCTATGCTAAAGGAAAAAGCTAGACTGCAGAGAGACTGGCCAGGAAGCAAGGGTTCCTCTTTGTGAAAAACTTCTAGATTTGACACATTCACTAAAATGGCCCAGTTGTAAAATTTGAGAGGGTCACACTCAGCATTGTTCTATGCTCTGATTTAGGCAGAGTGAGACCTGAACTTTGGTCTGTTGTGTGTTTAATATGCATGCCAACCAGTCAGCTCCATTTCAGTCTCTGGACAGTACTTTGGTTTGACCTGAAAACTGTTAATTGCAATGAGAAGAACAACCACAGTGGACAGTATTGTATGTCAAAAATTACATTCCTGACATTGCAGCTGGGTGACAGGTTGGTCATGTTGGTAACAAATCTTTAAGGAAAGTCCTGTCAATAACATAGTCTGTAAAATATCTTGAGCCCACTGAGCAAGAACTGCTGCATAAGTATAAATTAAAAAATACTACTTGATACGCTTCATAAAATTATGCATTGGATCTATTGGAGTAGTTCAGGGACCTATTGTAAAATTGAAGCTTACATATATAAATTTGAGATCTAGGTCTCTAATGAGTGCTCCACAGCACAGATAAACTTGCTATCCATTTCTACTGCTAGCACATTCTTCTTTTGTCTGCGTGGAAACTCTGGGTTTAGACCCAAGAGGTGGCATTGATTGTCTCAGTGTGAGCTTGTGTGGATGTGTGACTTAGGTAGGAATTGCATCATGGTTCCATCACATCATTAAGACTGGATTTTGACCTCAGCATGGTTATTGAACCATGCACCAACTGCAATCTTCTACTCAGTTGAGTATGCTTGGATGTGGTAAATGTATGGTGGCTGCAGCTACTGACAGGAACTGCCAGGCATTCAGCTGTGTCCAGACAGCTGTATTTCCATCCATAATTAAATCATCATGCCTTTTTTCTTCTTTTTTTTTTTTTTCCCTTTGTCAGTTTGCTATATTCACAAGTCTATTTGGTAAATGGACAAGTCTATTTGGTAAAGCACCTTTCTGCTTATCAGTCCGGTATCTTTTTTAATTACTCTGTAAAGATTGAGGCATTGATTGTCATCTTACATGCACCAGAAGCAGCACAAAAATTCTTTCACCTCCCTCCTTAAGGTAAAAATAATTTGCTTCTCCATAGGCTGAGCAATCAGTTCATGTCAATTAGGAATGGACAGCATCACAGAACATTATTTCCAAGATAACCTCTAAAGCAGCAAAATTGACTAGGCCTGTGGAATTAAACAAGTACTAAAACTGTTAATGTAGTCTTCAAACTCTTCTTCACCATATCAGGAAAAAGAAAAGCACAGACGAATATATTACTGTGCCAACTGTGGCTTTATTTGGGGATAACATGGGCATTTCCTCTCAAGAATTCATCTAGGGCTTGTTAAAGATGTGTCTGACTAAATTTGCCACATTGATTTCTGCTTTTCTTTCCCTTCCCCCAAGCGCACTTCTGCTACTCTTATGTAAATCATTGTGCTGAGACAGTTTATTGAGATGTATGTTATCAGTCCATGAAGTAGCAGGAAAGTGGGAGCAAATTTTCTGCAGCAACCTTTGGCCTGTTCTGCGACACTGTAAATCTGATAACACAACTTGCAGTGCTGGGCTGTGAAATGCCACACGAGATCATAATGAACACACAGTTCCAAACCTGCATCCCACTGTGGTTCCCTGAAGTGACCTTTGGAAACTCAAACTAAGAATATAATTTCAGGGTGAAGTATAAATAGCATTTCTTCCTGTGATTCAACTCTTGGGTCCTCCTGAGATCCTCTGCAAGGGGAAGGAAATGGAAGTGCTTCCTCTGCAGTTGTAGAGAGAGCAACAGCTCAGTGTGCATATCAGATATTTGCAGTAGGAATAGTGGGTTGGGTAGGTCCAACCCAGTACTTTATTCTCAACAGCAGAGAATTAGAGGGAGGAACTCCAGCAAAGCAGAAGCATATCTCAGCCATCACATACATGTGGACAAAGTGCTTCCCTACCTGCCTCCACTTATTCTTGTCATTTGGCCATCGTACATTGGTAGCAGTCATGCATACAATTTTCATTCATGCAGACACAAGCATCCCAATGACTTCTGGGATTTTTTTTGCATCATGCCATGAAATCTTCTTATAGGAAAGAAAAGAAAAGAAAAGAAAAAACCATCATTCCACTCTGTTATTTACCATTGAGGGAAAAAAAAAATCTCTAATTGGCTTCTGCTGTGCTTTAATAACTAAAGAAAAACAAAGGTGTTCAGTCATTCACATAATTTCCTGTTTTTAAAGAAGTTTAAATGTGACTCAGTGATTAACATTAAAAAGTAGCTACTGTACAGGTATAAGAACTACTTCATTTTTTAATTGTATTTTAACAGGTATAGATTCAATGTTCTTGACATTTATAAGAGGTCCTTAATTTCCAGCAAAGTAACTTACTGAAATACCCAGTCCTACAGCTTGATCACCTTCATGTGCATTCCCAGGGCTCCTGTGTCAGACCAGGCATATATTGGTGTTGCCTGTAATATTACACTAGCCCATTCTAAACAGAGTCAAAGGAAAATGTTTCCAATTTTCCACACACAAAAACAACACCACAAAGTTTTACATTATTTTATTTTCTATCCTGTCTTTGGTGTTTCATTTTGCCTGGAAATCTGTTGGGACAAGTGCTCATGGAAGCACCATCCCTGGAAGTGTTAAAAAAAAAAAACCCAAACATGTAGATGTGGCGCTTTGGGACATGACTTAGTGGTCATGGTAGGATTGGGTCGATGGTTGGACTTAATGATCTCAGATGTCTTTTCCAGCCTTGATGAATTGATGATTCTATGACTCAAAAGCTCCTTCTTTGGTGAAAGTTCCCTTTGTTGAACTGCATGTTTGTGCAAAATTGGCTTTTTGGGTTGTGTAACTGATATTATCTGAACCTAAAAGACATACTAACAAAACTGTCTTGTTTAGGTTTGGGTGTCTATGACTGATGTTTATAGAAAAACTCCATGCTGCTAGCTGGAGGCTGAACAGGGCTGGGAGGCTGGAGTGACTGGGTTTCAAATCCCTCTTAGAAACATTGGCCTGAGCTGTAGTTTAACCTGTCCCCAACCTCCCTATGATTCAAATAGAACAATTACTAGGGTTTAGTCCTGTCTTCCGTTGACCATATTGTGAGTACATGGAGGTGTTAAAGGAAGCAAAGATTTGCATATCTCCAGGATACTTGGAATGTGTGTGTCTCCTGGCAGCCCACAGGCAGGAGCCCACAAACTGAGGAGAAAAAGGGACCTAGTGGGCAGAGAACAGAAGGTTTCAGAACAGAGTGTATAGATCTGAGCTACCTGTTAATGGACTCCAGACTTGTTTCTTGCTGCCTCATCTCCCTCTGTATCACTCTAGTGTGACTTCAGTAGTGACCATTTATCACAGAGCAAGTGATGAGCCATTTAGACACTGCTTCTGCTAAGAAAAGCACCCCTATACAACGTGTGGTAGGGGTGCTACACATGAGCGCAGGGGTGCTACACAGAGGCTCAGCCACAGAGGAATGTGGATCATCAGCCAGCGAGAACAAAACTGGTTTACTGCAAGTGTCACACAAGCATGGCTTGCGTGGGATTTTTTGTTCCCATGCACCATAAGTTCCACTTCAGGATTCTAGTGTGACTGATGCTAAAATGCAAAGTAAAACCCATTTCAAATTGCTGAGTATCATCTTCTGTTCCTTGAACTTGGATATCAAGGCAGGGGGAGTTGGGCAGTGGTAAGAAAACCCTTCCCTTCTGTCATACTTTGTCAGTTGTTTGATTCGGTTTGTCTGGCATGATACATGCCTGCAGAACCCACCCCTGCAAGGCTGCAGACTGCCGTAATGCCCACGGTAATGTATAAATACATTAAGCAGAAGTCCCGATTTTGTAGGATTGCTGTTGTTTTTCATCCTTCTCTGTGACTGACCCCTGCAGATCTGGGCCTCAAAGAGGTATTTCATGACAAAAGGAGCTCACAAATGGTGTAAGATGTGTGTTGTGGAAAGGTTGGCATCATATTTCTTGTGTGTGAAAAGGACAGCAAAAATCACTGAAATGGACTATAATAACTGATTCCACAGAGCTTAAAACTCCCTCAAGGCTGAAACATCTCGGGCCTTTCTGAAAAGAGGCATATATTTCGAAGAGAAAGGGGAGAGGAAATAAAAGAAAAAAAGCCTAATCTTCTGCTGATGTGGCCTTGGCAATTGACTGAACTGACAAGGCTGTGTATTTGTAAAACAAGCTGCGCTAAGTATTTTTTTCGGCCTCGTGTTTAGAAACACACGGGGGGGGGGGGAGAAAAAAAATAATAAATATGGAAATCAAATGTAAAAACTTCTTGCACTCGCAACCGGCTTCCCGGAGGGAATTCCTGCCTCTGTTCTCTGCTCTTCCTCCACTCAGCAAAACGACTGCCAGTCATTAGCAGAGCTGTACGGCGCGCGGTACAGTAATTGAACACCAATGGGCCCTCCCTCATTTGCATCCCCCATCTCTTGATTGGCAGCTGTACATGAAATGCCATATCAGTTGAAAGTATGTTGTGAGCTGGCACTAATGATCCAGTGGCTCCGGGGAAACCTGCCATATTGTAATTCGGCTATCAGGCATGAAAGAAATAATTCTAAGTGCCAGCAATGTGAAGCCGAATAAATGTTTCAGTGCTGCAGGTTGCCAAGGGTGACACTTCTGATTTAGTATAAACGAATGCCCCGTTGCCTTTGGGGTTGGGGGAGTTCGCATTGTATCCGAGATGTGTGTATAAAACATTAGTATTAGAAAATGGCTTCGGCACGGGATGGGAAACAGAGGCCTGGTCCCAGGCGGCACGGGAATGTTTACAACTAATGACTGGATGAAAGGATTTTTCTACCTACTGTAATGACAGGCAAAATAGGATTTGCTTTCCCTGAGATGGAGAATAATGGCTATGTTAACTCTGCCTTTCCTTTTTCTTTCTCTCCCTAAATGAAATGCTCTTTTGTAAAGAAAATCACATCTATTTTCTTTAGTGTAGTGGAGGGAGGGGGTGGATTTTAACTCCTTGGGAGTTGGGGTTTTGGAGGGAGGGAAGGCGGTGACAAGGGAGTTAGTGGGTGGCCCCTCCAGCCAACCCCTCATCACCTATCATAGGCTTCATGCCAGGAAAATATTTTTCAGTAGCCTTTATGCTCATTTCATGTTAAAATACAGTGAGAAAGGAAATAAAAGACACCTGATTCCTTAAAAATATAATGCAGACAGTTTTTACTTTAATATTTCAGTTCCTGTACATTACTGTGTCACAAAAGGTGAGACAGGAGGGACAGGTGTCTGCAGACACTTGAAAATGGGAAGCCAACACATAGGAAGGAGCTGGTGCCTGCTTACCTATTGTGACCACACATGCAGCTGCACTAATTGCCAATGTAGCTAATTAATTGCATCTGCACATGGGATGCTGGTGGCTCTGCACTAACCATAGGTGCAGGTACAAAAACCTGTCAGTAATTTTTTTTAACAATGTCCTCTGATGTTTTGGAGAAGATTGCACAAAGGTGTGTGGACAGTTTCAACCTCTTTCCTTTCCATGTCAGTTCACAGGGAAAGTAAATTCTTAATTCTGTTATCCACACCGAAAATGGCACTATCTTCAAATGTGGATCACTTTTGTTAACCTCATTGTAACTCCAGCAGGTTTATCTGAAAACCTAACTGGCAGAGAAGAAAATAGTACAATGATGCAGAAAATTAATCCATTTCTTAAAGCTGAAACTAAGTCGACAGTGAAACAGGAAGATCTGAGAGTAGCTAGTTCAGCTTGGTAATGGTTAAGCTGCTGCTTTGCTGAGACCTCAGTCTTTTCTGCCCTCTATGTCATTTCATTGTTTTCATGTATTCTTATATTGCATCCATTTGTTGTCTCTTGTTCTATGCGCTTATAGTAAGTTCTTTAGGAAGTGAAGCCATCTCTCTGCTTTGTATGACACCTATGCCATGGTGGCATCTTCCTCACTGCCTGGTGTTTCAAGGTATTGAAGTGACATGGTTGATGATAACACTGAAAAGCAGGACACACGTGTCAGTCCTCATAGATAAAAGAGAAACTGTACCCACAACAGGGATCTTCTGGGGGCAAGTTGCGAGGTGTTTCCTGTGAGATGCTGGATGTTCTCTGCTCCCATATGCATCACTGAAAATAGAAGACATTCAGTATCACTCAAAATCAGATCCTGAATATTTTGTTGAGGCTTTTATTGTTGTTATGGTGCCCCATGATGAGCTACCATCTGTAATTTGTGGTCAGCAGGGATGCAGGAAGAAAAATGACAAATTAGAAGCACAAAATGCTTTAAGATGAATGAACTACCTGAGAAAGAATGTGTGTCAGCCTGCAATTTATGAGGATAAAGCATCAGAGATGACAATCTATTATCAGAGATCAGATGAAGCCTAAAATTTTGGATATAGATTTGAATAGCCCCAAACAGAGGCAGCAGATGGATTAGTAAGCTGATATTCAGAGATTTCATTTGGCCCCTCTTGGAAAAAAAAGAAGGATTTCTTTCAAACAGTGGCTCTTGATTTAGTTTCAGATGTCAATCACTTGGCATCTTCAAAACTGTTTGCAAAAAGTGTTTTGGTTCAGCTGCATCTCAGCATAATAAGCCTTTCAGAAGTGTCTGTTCAGACACTGAATATTATTCCTTTTATTTCTGTGCTGTCCTGCATCATCTGTATCCACACAGATGAGCCTGGAGAAGAGATGTATGTACAAAGGAACCTTTTACAACCTGGCACATCGATATCTAGTGCAGGTTGCTCCAGCACTTTTAAGACACCCTAAGGATGGCTGTTCTGGGCCAGACCACAGGTATATCTAGCCTGACCTATTGCCGGTGGCTGGAGGGGGACTGTGAGACAGGTGGTGATGGCCTCCCCAGCATGCCACCGCAGCCTGCAGTTCAGGGACTGCCTGTGCCATGGGTTGCATCTGCCTTTCATGGCTCTCCATGTCTGTAGCCTTACACAACCACTTCTCAGCACTTCTAGGGTGTATTTATGCTTTTGGCATCCATGTAGCATTGAGTTCTACAGGTTCATCTGCTGCTGTGTGAAAAGAGAAGCATTTCCTTCTGCCTGTTTCCAGCTCTCTGCCTGCTTCAGCAAGCAGCATGGTGGGACCAACAGGCAGGATTTCCAGCTAAAGTTCCCAGCATGTTTCACCCTAACTGCAAAGGCAGAAGAGTTGGCTGGAAAGGAGTCAGAAACATTTTCTCCTTTCAGTCATGGTCTCACCAGATGCTGCCACTCAGGTGCAATTGGATGGCCAATTCACTGTTATGATTTAAAGGAATATCCAGTCTTTGGGAAGTAGAAGGAAACACTGCCATTGTCTTTTATATGTTCTCCTTCAATTACAAACCCAAACCACCTGTTCACTTCTCACTAAGTAGGGCTGGTTCAAGGCAGCTTTGATTTATACCATCCATATTCTAGCTAAATCCCCTGATCTTTCATCCATGATTTGAAGATTTGCAAAACAACCAATATATAAAAGGTGAATTATTGTTTTCTTTTTTTAAATATAATGAACAGTATATTTGTCTTGGTAACACACCAGCTATGTTCCTGATTTTTGTAACAAGTCTCTTTCCTAATATAAATATCCTCAAAGCGAGCAAGATGATTTCAGTAATTTGAGAACAGAATGTTTTCCATGAAAGTTAATAATATGGGGCATCCCAGAAGTAAGACAAATATGAAGACATACAAACCAGATGATATAATTTTTATTTTTATAGATGAAATCCTGGGGAAAAGCTTCTTTAAATTACCTAAGCATAAAAACAAATCCTTTCTAATAAAGACAATAATTTATGCCATAATGAAATCTGTCACATAGTTTATACTGAGTTCTTTGAAAGGATTAATTTTGTGGAGATAGTCTGATAGATCCAGAGTGCTTTCTGCAGGAATTGCCTACGTTTTTTTCCAGAAGTGAATCAAACCCACAGAGGACATTGAGACTCTTGAATGTGTCCAGAGAAGGTCAGTGAGGCTGGTGAGAAGCCTCGAGCACAAGCCCTGTGAGGAGAGGCTGAGGGAGCTGGGGTTGTTTAGCCTGAGGCTCAGGGGAGACCTTATTGCTGTCTACAACTACCTGAAAGGTGGTTATAGCCAGGAAGGGGTTGGTCCCTTCTCTCAGGCAACCAGCACCAGAACAAGAGGACACAGTCTCAAGCTGCACCAGGGGAAGTTTAGGCTAGAGGTGAGGAGAAAGTTCTTCACAGAGTTGTTAGCCATTGGAATGTCCTGCACAGGGAGGTGGTGGAGTCACCGCCCCTGGAGGTGTTCAAGAGGGAATTGGACGTGGCACTTGGTGCCATGGTTTAGTAGTCATGAGGTCTTGGGTGAGAGGCTGGACTTGATGATCTTTGAGGTCTCTTCCAACCTTATTGATTCTATGATTCTATGAAAGTGAGAGCAAAGAGCCAATCATCTCTCCAGCTGTCTGTGTTTAGCTGTCTGTCTGTGTTTGTGGTGGTCTATCTGTGCAAAGTAGGTGGTCAAATGCACGTGAAATTCTGCTCGGCCAGTATCAGAAGTAATAAATGTGGTAAAGCAGAATAAATATGCAAAATATAGTACTTTAACCTAATAACATGACCACTTGCAAGCTTTAGTATAACACTGAAAATCACTAATGGAGCACTGTGCAGATTTTCATGATACAAGCAGTCAAGAATCATGCATAATGGAACAGTGCAACAGCTAACAGCAGATTCACACAAGATAATTTAAACTTGTTTGTATGGAAATGAAGAACTGATCTTTGAAGTGGTCCTTAATGAGATTCTGCTTGATCCTCTCTGTATCCGGAGAAAGTCTTCCGTTTTCCTTTTGCATCCGGCTCATGTTGCTGGGGTGCAGAAAAAGGACTTGTTTAAATTATGAATGCCAATTTGCATCTACATGGTATTAGGTGAGAACTAAGTGCCGCCGGTGACTTCACGTACGCTCGCAAAATGGTTATTAAAAGTTCTCTGTTTGCAGTCCACTCCTACACTGCCTATTGCTCAGTTTGCCATTCCTTATCGCTACAGGAATCTTGACCACACCCACAGCTTAGTGTAAATGAATTCAGAGATTGTCTCAAGCTGCGCTGGGGAAGGTTTAGGCTGGATGTTAGGAAGAAGGTCTTCACAGAAAGAGTGACTGGCCATTGGAATGTGCTGCCCAGGGAGGTGGTGGAGTCACCATCACTGGAGGTGTTTAGGAAGAGACTGGATGGGGCGCTTGGTGCCATGGTTTAGTCAATTAGATCGTGTTGGATGATCAGTTAGACTCAGTGATCTCAAAGTTCTTGTCCAACCTGGTTAATTCTATTCTATTCCAATAAAATTTTAATATGGATTAAAACTACAGGAGAGGTGTCACCATCTCACATGTATGTTCCACAACGGAACAAGTACTAGGAATTTTGGTTGGTTTCTGTTGTTTTGTTTTTAATGGACTTTTCCTTTCCCACTCATATGCCTGAGCACTGAAACATGCTGAAAATAGTTCTGCAGTTTGTCACAGCTATAAAACTCCACTCTAAAAGGGCTGGAAGGCAGACGCTGTGATAGTGCATCCTGGAATATCTTAAACTACCATGAAGCTTCTGAGCAAACTCCCCCATACAGCATCAGAAAATATTGCTGAGTGATCAGCCTTTTCTAAACCTTAGCTCCGTCTCTGAAAGCGTCCATCTGGCAAATGAAGCTTTGTTTGTGCTTCTGAAAGGCAGAGAGAAAACATTCAGTTGTTTTTTTCTGTTTGTTTGTTTGCACGGCTTGTGGAATTAAGGAGGACTTACTTAAAGTTAATGATTGTGTTCTCATGAGGGGAAAACTCCTTTCTGTGAGCTATGGGTTCCTTTATCTATTTTTGTCTTCTGATGGGACATTTCTTCCTTCAAAGACAGAAACCACAGTAAACACATTTCAATGACATTAGGCTCCTAACCGGCTTACATGCTTATTTTTCAGATTTCAATTTTAAAAGGCAAATAGTTCTCTGTAATGGAGCAGGGAGGAGGAACAGAGTTTATTGTGGTTCATTTGTTGAGGTTCACATAAGGCCACAGCAAACCAATATGTGTGAGTTACCTGACTCTATAAAGAACATCATGGAGATCTTTCTGCTTTTAAGAACTGAATGAAATGGTAGGTAGGATTCACTCAGATGCATGGGAATAGCTCCTGTTAAAGTTTCCTGCTGCTGGGTATATTTGTCATCAAGGGTCACCCTGAAAGGCATCCAGCCTCTCCAATGTGACAGCCAAGCCCTTCTCAGCTCTCTCTTCTAACTATGGTTAAGGGCTGGTGTGGGGTGAATGTATCTAATATCAGTCAACTTAAAAGAGGTGATTGATGGCTAAACATAGAACTTATTGGAAGAAACTATTGAAGGAATATTTGGCTTTCAAAGGAAAACACATTATGAGAACTAGAGCATATTCAGTTTGTGCTGGGCTCAGCAGGAGTGGCTGGGACACAGCACCCAGCAGGATCCTTTCAATCTGTTCACTGGGCTTTATCTTAGCTCTTTTCTCCTGTGAGTTTCAGTCCTGATTTCTTCATCCAGGTTTTTCGTCACCAGTGCTTTCTCACCAGCAGATTTCTGAAACACTTTTGTCCCTTCTACGAGCAATAGGAATCTGTTTGGTGTCATATGATTGCACAGTGGGAAGGATACTGTCCCAGAGACTAGCTTAGTCCCATTTTCCAAGGTCATGAAAAAACTTTTTCACTTTACAAGAGTTTGCAGAGATAGGATGAGGGATAATGGCTTTAAGCTGGAAGAGAGTAGATTTAGTCTGGATGTTAGGAAGAAAATTCTTTACAGTGAGGCTGGTGACACACTGGAACAGGTTGCCCAGGGAAGGTGTAGATTAACCCTCCCTGAAAGTGTTCAAGGCCAGGTTGGGCAGGACCTTGAGCAACCTCATCTAGTGGAAGGTACCTCTTGCAAGCAGATGGTCTTTAAGGTGCCTTACAACACAAACCATTCTGTGATTATAATCTATTTAACCTTGTGTGTGTGTGTGTGTGTTTTTAATTCTAGGCATAAGAAATATAGTGTTAGAAATTTTTGCAAGACACCAAATTTAAGACAAAAAAAAGCAGAACTATTTCCCTTATTGATACAGATTTTGAGTGTTTCATTATATATCCACTAAGTCAAAGCAACAGAAACTGTTAAATGTGTTATGTTGTGGTGGGTTTATCTTGTTCCTTCATGCCACCATTTTCTAACATCAGTAGCACTTCAGAAGGTTATGATTTTGATCAGCTGGTTTATTGGAAGTTTCTTTTTGGACATGTCACCTTTGCAGCTGGTAGACACAAAAAAGAAAGATCGTGTGTGTGTGTCCCAAGTACCAGCCATGCTCAGCAAACATCAAGTGACTGGTGTTGAGCACCTGACACTGGGGTTTTCAGAACTTACAGCCCTTTGGTAGAAACACTCAGCACCTTCTCAAGCAGTTTAAAGGACTTCCAGCTCCTACAGAGGTGGGCAGAAATATCAGAGGATTGAGAAGAAACTTTAGTTTATTTGTGCATACCCTTTTTTTCTTCTATAAATGTCACATATGTTTTCTTAGCTTTTACTGAAGCCCATTAGGCTCTATTCTGCTTTGCTATGCACAGAATATACACACAGAGCTATTATTATTGCCTAAGGGGATTCTTATAAGTTTTACAGTATCCATATAGATTTGACAACTTGCTGCATCTGATTAGTTACTGTGTTTACTCAATGCTCTGAGAACTCAACAGATACCCAGAGTGGGCCCAGGACTTAGAGAGAGATTTGGTGGCAAATTCAGCTTTTGGCTTCTGTACTGAGCTAAATCACTCCATAGCCATTGCATTCCCCAGTGACCCTTGGTAAGAAATGATGGCTGCACAGCCCAACCTCTCCTGTGAATTACCTGTTAATTTTTCTGCTGGATCACTATCTAAGCAGGAGGACTAGAGAGAAAATTAAGATATTTGCTCTTCTGTTTTCTTGCCTAGAAGACTTTCATGCATCTGTCTCAGTAAGTCTAGTAGGTGTTAATACTTGGTGTTCATATGTAAATCTGGTCTTAGAGAGGATGAGGAACAGTCTGTATTTCAACATGTTGGCCATGTAATTACAGGCTGATTACATGCTTACATATGTGCCATTTCTAGCGGGACAAATGAGAGATGAGGAGGCAGGTAAGGTCACACATCTATTCCAGAAGTGTCAAACCCTGTTCTGTGGAAAGGGCCAAATTAAGGTTTTAATTATGATCCAGAGACTTGTGCTACAGCATGAGGGTCATGCACTACCCTTGATCCACAGCGGTCTCCTGCTGAGGACCCTGGGAGGTTTGCATAAAGATCAAGGCTAGAATGAGACTCTTAAGATATCAAGGAGTTCCCCATTAATAAAGGCTCCCAGTGCATTTGACATTGCTTAGTGGGGAAAAAAGACATTATATATGGTGTGTTTAGACTACAGCTAGACTTGCCTTCTTTGTATATATTCTGGCAGCAACTGGACACATGCAAGGGTGCAACGGCAAGCACAAGGCTTTCTCAGAACTTTTCAGAGCTTGTTGTGTCAGACTTGTTATATCTAAATCCTTGTGGTTGATGTTCTTGCTGTTGCAGTTATTATTTTCTTTAGTTTCTTATGGGGACAAACCTGGTTTTTTACAGTGCTGTTTGTCTATCCCTCAAAATTTCTTACAGGCTCCTTTCTCTCCTCTACTGAAGCATCCAAAATAATTTTCCATCCCTGAAAACACAGGACTGGTGTATTCAGTGATTTGTAGAATGGGTTTGAGGTAAGCTTTTGAATAAAACTTGTACAGACAGGTCTTACAAAATTGAGCCTAAACAAATATCTGGGGGCTCCCCTGCATTGTAACCATGAAGTCATGGCCCAGAGAGTGAGATGTAACAAAATCTGTTGGACTGAGCAGGCACTGATTAGAGCTTATGTCTGTATTAGCTGAGCAGTCAGGTTGCTCCTGACAAGAAGCCACGGAGAGCTGATGTTGCATGAACTTTGTGTTTCATCTCCACCCGAAAGCACGACTCTGCGCTCCCCAGCGTGCATGTGTGTGCTGCAGAGATGGTCACTAACTCACTCCTACCAAATTAGCCTGCAAAACAGTTGGGGTAATTTAGGACTTGCACTGCCTGATCATTGGTACAGTTACAACAAATAAAACATTTTAATATGAGCAGTCACTGAATGTTTACTGTATCATATTGCTGGGAGCTGAATGTGTGCCAAATGCTATAACAGAAGGGAGCATATGAACTCCAGAATGATGACACTAATAAGGAAATTACAAAAGGCCCAACAAATGGCATTTGTGTTAAATCAATAATGCTCTGTTTGTTATTTTTTATTCTAATCTTCCTTCTAAAAAAAAAAAAAATTATCTTTCCAAACAGTTGGCAATTCCCATTCTTGTTCTTCTTCCTGAACATAATTAAAAACATGTTGTGGCGTCTACTTAAGACATCAACTTTCCCAAGCCTGTCTTGTCCACTGCGTTTTAAACAAAGACACTTGTTTTGGCATTGTGCCCTTAATTAATCATTTGAGGCTTTATTGCTGTACAAAAAATGTCTTTGTTTAATGATTCATCACAAGCCCAATTTCTGCAGAACTTAATCAACTACAGAACTAACTTTCTAATCAGCTTAAAGTAAAAGGGGGGAAAAAAAAAGAGAGAGCAAGCAGGGTTGCTTTTGGTGTATTGTTTTGATAAAGAAGCATCCATTTGAGGCACACCAACATTCTGGACTGTTTATGATTTAAAACTACAGAGATCAGATTGGTCAGTTAACTTGGGGGTTTAGGAGAAGGAAATCTGTTGCTTATTGAAAACCCTGTGCCTTGAAATTCTCGCCAGCATCACTAGCCACCACTTTGTGCAACGCCACTGAGTGGCACTAGCCAGGCTTCCTCTGAAAAGGGACTTCAGACCTTGAAGAGAAACTTGCAGCATAAAGTTTGGTATGATAGGAAAGCAGTAATGAACATGGTTAGTTTTACAAAGTGCAGAGATTTGCTTTGTTCCTGGCTTTTTCTTTTTATTTTTTTTTCCCTCTTTATGTTTTTATTATTATGATTTTCTTTTATAACATAACATTCTTCCATTTTACTTTCACTTTAAATCCCCTGTGGGTACTATCAAACTTTTGTTCTAGTGGCAGATTTGTACAGTAAATGAGTTTCCCATAGGACTATATAGGAAAGGCTTAAATTTTCTATGATTGTGTTGTTCTCCCATTTGATCTGGAATAAAAGTTCAACAGTAAGGAGCTCGAGTCCCTAAATGATGTGAAAGAAGAGTTGTGCTTTAGTGACTGTAAGCAGGACCTAGCCCTCACCACGCCATAAGCTGTCCAAGCTCATTGTAGGGTACCCTCTCAGCTCTGATCCAGACCGCACAGCTACAACACACACACAGATTGTGAGATGATAGTCGTTGGCTCGTTGTGCAATTCATCACATACAGCTGAGGTGCAAGTTAAATGACTGACATCTGACAGACACAGCTATGATAGCTCAATTATTCCAGACGCAGGAGTAAAAGCTCCTCTGAATTTTAGTTGAAGTTGTCAGAATTGCACCAAAGTATCCTCAAGACTATTTTTTTTTCCTTTTTTCAAAATTAAGATTTCCAGTATGTTTGTAAAAATATAAAAATCCCCAATTCTCTAAGCAACTGTACACAGCTTGCACTGTGTCAAAACATGCCTACTTTGAGTAAATATATTATTACACTATGTTAATGTGTGTTACGTAACGGTCATCTATATTAATGTATTCTTCATGTAAGATAATAATATTCATTTACTCGAGTTTCCAGCTTATGCTGCTATCCACATTTGGATTTTTACTGCAGAATTTCCTTTTTCAGGTCAGATAAGACAACATTTCATTTAACATGCAATGCCACACTCCCTGCATTGCAATGAGTTTTGCCAGTTCTTATTACCCACCCCAGATGAGGTTTTGGGCTGGGCTGAAAACAACAAAGGTTTCTGTCCTCATCATCACTTCTGTGTTCAGAAGGTGTTAACATTGTAAATAAGCTCAGCAGAGTCACTATCAAAGGCTGCCAAAGCAAGACAACAAAGCAACAAGACCCCTTTGCTTTTTGATGATCGATTTGAGGTTAAAAGACCCAAGCCCCGGCAGCTCACCCAGGGCACCCATGGGAGCACTACTCGCATTTAGAGGAGAACTGAACCTTTCTCCTGTTAGCATTGACTGTGTTGAGAGATCATCTCAAAGTTAAATGCTGTTTGTTTTCATTTGTTGATTTTGATGGTGGTATAAAATGACACAAGGCAGGCACATGTGGTGTGCAGGGTTCCCAGCTCAGCTGCACAGCCGCAGCTTTGCAGAGCAAGCCCCACCAGAGCTCATCGTTGTCCCAGCAGCAGCAGCATGGCGGCTGATGAGCCCTGCCGTAAATGAGCTCCTGTGATCCTTACTGTGCCAAAGTCTCATTCACCTTTGCAACATTTCCTCAGGTTTTTGGCTAAGCACAGCAAACAGCCAAAACTTTATTAATGCTCACCCTGCGCTGAGTCCTCACAGCTCTGGTGCCAGCCCGCAGTGGCTCAGTGTGATGGCAGCACGGAGAGGCGAGGCCACACAGCAGTTGTCTATTGTCTCTCCTCCCAGGAAGCCTACTTAAAAGCGTAGGACATGTCCTCTGGCCTGATCACCAGGGTTACTTTTCTTTGCTACTTGGCAGCTGCAAAAACGAAACCCAGCTGTAAAAAATAAGTCTCTGCTCTATTTGGCAAAGATCTCTTTGGAGTCGGAGCGTGTGTGCATGCACGTGTGTCTAGGCAGGACGAAAGCAGACTTGATGAGCAGTTTAGTCTGAACATGTGTTTGCCACCAATTAGATTCTTATATATTCACAAGTGCTGAATGCCTGGTTCAAGTTAAGGTATAACATGCGTGTGCCTGTGAGTGTGTTTAATAGACTGCTGAAAATCAGACTGTCACCCTCCAACCCCAAAGCAAAGCACACTGGCAGTACTGCTTTCAGCTAAGAAATGCCCTCTGAGTGTATAGCAGAAGAACAGCTCAGGAGCTGCTGGTGATATGCTCTGGTCATTTGGCAATGCCCAGCTTTGCATAATGCATCTAAAACAACTCTGTGTTCAAAAAGTCACTTTTTGTAATTCCAAGGGGAGGAACTCGGCCACAAAGTGATGGATCCTGATTTTTTCTTCCCATTAGGATGATTTAGAATTGTACAATAAGCATCACTGCATGGCTGCTAGATAATGCATGTTATTAATTTAGCACATACTAATGCTCTATTTCTGTAACATTTCATACACTTTGCAGAGCTTTATATTCAGAAGGAACCATAGAAATAACAGGCATAGAGATCTGCTCCTACCATTCCTTTTTTTTTGGTGAGCAAAAGAGCTCAACAGATTCCTGAACCACACAGATTGGAGTTGTCTCCATAGTCAGCCCTTCAGCCAGTCAGAAGGCCCCTAATAGTATGGGAACAGCTAAAAATTAAATTCTAAGCGAAACAAATGAGAACAAGTGTTATAAATAAAGTAGCAAGGTACCTGACTTGTCCTCCTTAGAACTTGCAAAGTTACTTGCATATGTGTCTCTTTGTGCTAGAGTTTTTAATTTTAGACACATAATCTTCCAGGAAGGACATCTATTCGGTTTATCAGGGCCCAGACACACTCTCCACTGATGGAAATATCTGGTAATGAGTCAGAAGGAGCCAAAGGATTAGCTTCTGGAAGAGGCATTAGGGGACTGGAACTTACAAGTCTGGACTTTATTATGAAAATACAATATGTAAAGCAAGAGAAGAGTGGGAATCCTACAGGGAAGATGCTGGGAAATTGAAGTAAGAAAGAAAAAAAACAAAAGGCATTATCTGAAAGTAAAACTACAGAAGAGTGACCATTTAAGGCAGAGCTCCTTTGGGAAACAAATAGCTGGACAGTTTTCTTTTGTATCATTTACTCTGCATTAGTACTCAGAAGATCAGTGATGCCTAGATCCAGAAGTTTACTCAGGAGATGCTCTAGCCCACAGATAGCAATGTAAAATGTGTCTCATGATAAATGAAAGATCTCTGTGGCTAGCTGGTGTTTGAGCTCCTTCTTGCTCTCCTACATTCAAAGCTTACTCCAGGTTTCAGGACGTGTGCTTTGTGCAGTCTCTCTACTACGCCTGTGTTGATGTGAAGTAGAAAAGGTTGTTGCTAAGTGACATGACAACTGCAAAGTGCTTTTCAATTTCTTTTTCTGTTTTCTACTCCCACCTTTCACATACATCCTCTATGGAGAGTTTGCTGCTGGGAACATCCCTGTCTAGCAGCCAGTAGTGTGACAAAGTTCCAGGTCACATTTCTCACAGAAGTGGCACACTAGCTATTGTTGCTGCCCTAATGCATCTTCTGGTTGAAAATGTGGGATTGACCAAAGATCATTCTCATTTTCCTTTGCTTATGTATAAATATAGGTGATGCGGTGTCCGGTCTGAAATGGATTTAGTGACATCTTGCCCAGTCATGTATAAGACCTCCTGCACTCTTCATACACAGGACAGCAAAACTCTCAGCCCAAATGGGGCACAGCATAGCTAGCTTCTGATCTCTGTAACTCAGCCCTGCAAACAAAACCTAGCATAAATTTTAGGCTTAGCTCTTGCTCCTCTATCTGTTCTGTGGATAAATGTCATGGGCTGTAAAGCACCAGGTTCTGCGCAGTGGAAGACTTCTATTTACAGCACCCTGCTGGTAGTCTAAATCTGTTATTGAAGCCCTCCTCGAGTTACTTCATCTACTGGCTCCATGTAGAAAAGTAGTTTAATTAAAAAAAAAAAAATAATAAACCATCCAAACTACAAAAAACTCGACTCTTTGAACTTTACCTCTTGCAACAATCTTTATACTACTTACATCTCTTTGCATTGAGTTTCATTGGCCAAACCATATCCTTTTGTTCTGTGCCAATGCAGTGACTCTAATGCTTGATGGGCCCCATCAGGACCTACCACAGTGAACCACAGCTTACCACAGCAAACCACGATAAAATGATAACAGTAAACAGTATTCCAAATCTCATGCATCTGTCTGTCCTGGGTCCTATTCTATTCCACATGTAGGTTAAGCCATGACTTCTTGCCATGCAGAATTTGTGAGTGAACAATTGGCATTCCACCTGCACTGTCTGTTCTTTACCACATTAAAAAGGTCATAAAAGGATAGTCAGTTTAAAAATCCTGGTACTGAAGAGAGCCTTTACACTGAGATAAATTCCAAGCAAGACTTTTTTCTCCTTTTTTTTTCCCCCCCCCCTTTTTTTTTTTTCATCTAGTGGGAGGGGAGCTGCTAGAAAAAAATGTGAGCTCAACTATTAGCTTTCCACTTGTAAAACTTCATATATCACTAAATATATTGCCCATAAAGGACAGAAGCTGTTAAGATGGAAAGGAATTTTGAAGATGGATGAATGACAAAGACAAATGAAGATTTTTATTTTAGCAGAAGTTTCCAAGTGCTGTCTCTGGGTTGGGAGGGTACTGTTAATAAAGTACACTTGACATATAACTGTTCAAGTTCCTGAGAAACAGCTTTGCTTTAAAGTTCGGTGGAGGATCAAAAAGAGTGAATTCTCTGTTTTTCTCTATAAAGAAGAAAAAGAAAGCCCTGAAAAAGGATAGGTTTTTTTTTTGGGAAACAGCATCTATGCCTTTTGTCTTTTCTTCTCTTTGTGGTCCAGAGACAGTGCGTTGACTGACTTCTTCAGAAAGGAGATCAGTGAAATTGTCAGTTGATTACTTCTCCTTGATTAGCATTTATAAGAGCCCTGTGATACATTATTTGCATTCCTATTTAGCCGTGATTTTTGTGGGGCAGCAATGATTAAACTTGTCACAGGGCCTGATTGACAGGGTCAGATCTTCACTTTCTACTCTTTTGAAATTAAAAACAAATGTGTCAGCTCCCTTCATGGGCCGCAGCTCTGTGAAGCTTGCTTGCCTTGTCATCGCAGATAGGTCAGGAATGTTTTAATTTTAGGGATGGATTCTGCTTGTCAAGCAGAGTGTGATGGCGTGTAGTTCTGGAGATGAGATGTGAAGGGTGTAAAACAAAGAATGGAAAGAACAAAGACAAAGACACTCACATTATTAGACAGATTTAATTAGTCTGAATGGATATTATGCTAGATGAAGCAGTGAGCTGTGAAATTAACCCTTGATTACGGATTGGCGGATCATGCTCATAAAGAGAATCAAACCTTGGTGAATGGGAAAGAGGTGCCATCCTACCCTCACAGCCTTCATCCCCACGACCTCTTCCTGAGTCCAAGACGGGGTGGAAGTCTTTGAAGGAAAAGCTGTTGTTGGTGGCACTTGGAAAGCTAGGGCAGACTCTCCCTTTCTCCCAATGTCTGAGGCTAGCCTGTCCGAAGAGCTAAACCCAGGCAGGTTACAGTGAGGCTGATTTTTACATGAAGACTGGTGTGTAATGACTCCCCCCCAGTGCAGCCCATGGTCTGTGGTCACAGGGAGGCACAGACAGTACACAGAGGGATGCACAGAGACCAAGTCTGCTCTACAGATGCATTCCCACCTAGTTCCTATCTCCCTTCCAACCACTACCAAGCAGGTTTGATACTTCTGCTTGAAAATATATTTGTTAGGATAAGCTCTGAGTTAATAAAGTATTACTCATCCCTCAGTGAGGATTTAGGCTTCACAAAGGCTGATCTATACAACCTCTAATGTGAAAGTGCGGTAATGTCCCAAATACTGAGGATGTGGGGGAGATTAGGGTAATGACAACTGAGAGGGTGCTGTGTTTTGCTGCTTAGAAGTGGCACTTCAACCTTTAGTATACTTCTCATCAGCACTCCCCAAAGAACCATAGCAAGAACTACTTCTAATTAGCACTACTGCAATGGAAGAAAACAAATAGAAAATACAGTGTTGCTCTCCTGTTAGTTCCTTGTCATTTCTTTCATGTTGTTCAAATAATGCAGTAATCAGACTTTGTGTTAGAAAAGAAGGGGGGGGGGGGAGAAAGAGCCAAAGGGCATTAGGTGCTCTAATGTACCAACAGGTGTGAGGCCCTCGCTTCCCTCTGGCACGTTTTAGTTTCAGTGAAAATTTGCATGCTGGAGAGTGTCAGATTAAAAAGGAGTGAGACATGAAAACAAGTTGGGTGAGAGACTGCTTGGAAATGGTGGCTGATAATTTACTGAACAGCAGCCTTACCTCTTTAGTCGTGTTGAGCCTCAGATACCATGTTGCACAGGGTTACTTCTCACACCATTTTTTAAATGTGGTATCAAAAATTCTCCTTTTTGCTTAATATAGTAAAAATTAAGTGGTCTCTGTGCAGTGAAAAGAACCCTTTGGTGAAAGAGCTACAGAAGATTAATGAAAATCATTATCTTTATATGATAGCAGAGGGTTACTATCCACAAAAAGAAAGCAATCTCTGCCTGCACATCTTTTCTCCCCTGGTTTCTCCATCTCTTTTTGTACCCTGAAATAGAAGAGACAGCATGAGAAGGTGATGAGGGAATAGGACATGACATGAATCCCACTGCAAAGTCTACTGCTGAATTTCTGTTGGTGTTAGAACAAGTCACTTTGCCATTTTCCAGATGAAAACGATTATTTAAGGACAAAAGACTAGTACTTATCATTAAACCTGAAGACACAGACTAGTTCTTAGGCAGAAAAGCCTTGTCATTGAACTGGTGTTTATGCAGGCAGTCACACATTAGTGTTGCTGCTTTCAGGGGCTTCTCATCAAAGTCTTTATTATTACAAACCTATTGAGCCGTATCCTCAGCTGCTGTGAATCAACATAACTCTCCTGAAATTAATGATGCTACACAGTTTTACATCAGCTGAGAAACCAGCTCTTCCTTTCTAGCTGTTTATGTATTATTCAGCTAAATTGTTCCAGTACAGCCCATGCTAAAACTGTGCTCTTCCAAGAAGGATCTGCTTTCAGATCCAGCATTGGCCCCTTGGAGCAGGACCTTTGATCTGGGTAATCGCAGTCCCTGGTCTGCAAGGCCAAGTGGGTCAGAGAATAAATTAATTAAGCAGTTTTAATTTAACTATTTGAGTCAATATTTTCTTGCAATCTCTGCTGCTATCAGCATGAAGCAGTGCCTTGGTTACCTGTTGCAGCACATCTGCTTTGCCAGTAGCTGTGCTGGTGTGGGTGCCTGGGTCAGATAGGTTACAGCAGGGCTGTATTGGGGCACTTGCATTGGACATGCTGTCTGGAGAGACTGCTGGTCTATCTTGTTAGAAGAGAACAAAGCATAAGAAACCAGTGGAAAATGCAATTGCTAATAAAGGGGAAGTTTCTGTATCTTCTCTCTATGTATTTATCAGATGTATAGGTGAGGTTTTAGGTTTCTTTATTTTGCCACAGTTCTCTCTCTGGGCACTGAGCTTTGTAGCTTCTTGTTCTGCTTTCAGCTGGGATAGAGTTAATTTTCTTCTTAGTAGCTGGTGTAGTGTTGTGTTTTGGATTTAGTGTGATAATACTGTTGATAACACACTGATGGGTTTTGTTTTTGCTAAGTAGTGTTTATACTAAGTCAAGGACTTTTCAGCTTCTCATATTCTGCCAGTGAGAAGGCTGGAGGGGCACAAGAGCTGGGAGGGGAAACAGCCAGGATGGCTAACCCAAACTAGCCAGAGGATTATTCTGTACCAGATGACATCATACCCATGAGGGAAAAGCCATCCAGGGACCACTGCTCAGGAACTGACTGGGCATCAGGGAGCAAGTGGTGAGCAACTGCATTGTCTGTCACTTGTCTTGTATATTTCTTTATTTTTTTTTCCATTTGTTATCACTATTATTCTCATTTTTACTATTATTGCCATTACTATTCTCTTCTTCCTTTTCTGTCCTATTAAACTGTCTTTATCTCAACAAGCAAGTTTTACTCTTTTTCCTGATTCTCTCCCCCATCCCACTGGGTGAGGGGAGTGAGCAAGCAACTGTGTGGTGCTTAGCTGCCAGCTGGGGCTTAACCATGACACTTACAAAATCTTAGCATGGCTGATTTTGTCATTGTGGTGCTTCTCCTGCTCACTCTGCAGAGAGACAGACTTCAACTAGTGCATTCAGCTTCAATACGAAACATCAGCAGACAAAAGGTATCCAAAGGAGAGGTTTGGACAGAACCATTCAAAGCAGGAAATGTTGAGTAAATGCTCAAGACAGCCCTATAGCATTACATATAATCCTTCAGTGAGGAACAGTAAGTACTAACACATGGAACACAATGCACATTTGCTTGGATGCTCAGCTTTATGTTACCATCCTGCTGTTCCAGGAAGAGATGCAGAACTAGTGCTAGAAGCGCTGGCCCCATTTGCAGGGGCATTTCTATCTCATTGATATGCCCCCATAAGAGAGAAACCATTCAAATCAGGGAATTAACAGTGGTGTAAACCAGGTGTGTGCAGAGCAGGCTCACACTCTTCACCCAAAGTGGCAGCTCAGAATCATTGTGTTTCTGCCCACCAGATCAAGTGTATATTTCCTAATTGTATCCGTCAGCTCCTGGCTCACCTGAGATTCAGGTTTGCAGCACCGTTTCTCATCGCTCACTTAATTCAAAGAACAAGAGCAGCCAAGAGCCCCCCACCCTTCCTTTATTTTTCAAACTGAATTGTTTCAGTGGAAGCTTGGTGTGTCAGCTTGTAAGTCTATAAAACAGTTTTCTACCAGCTGGAAATCCAACATGCTACATGAATACATAACAGTGCCTAACCAAGAAGGTTTGTAATTCAGTAATTAGCTGTAATTAATGAACACAAAGTGAAGACTCATTTACAGTTTAAATTATCACATTAGCTCCTGTCACCCTCTATGTACACAAAACAGCAGGAATTCAATTATTTTTATTCTTCAAAGCTAATTTAAAATTTAAGGGATGCCATTACATGAAATAATAGGTAGGAAATGTAATAGAAATCACTGAGAACAGTTGGCCATCCTTAGAATGGGAGGGAAAAAAACGTTATCCTTGATGATTTGGAAATGTTGTTTCATCTGTGAACAGATGAAGGATTGAAATCTATGCTCTTTTCAGTGTATTTAAAAAGAAAAGGAGTTTGGTGGTTGCTAAGTCTTTGTGCAGGAAGAGCCATTGTGCATAATTGTAAAAGCAGTTGATACTGATAATGCTGTTGATAGTAACACGATGACAGCATGGAAATGCTCACACCATTATCTTTAATGGGGCTGAGTCGATTGCAACAGCATTGAGCCCCTGTAATATTCACCAATCTTAGTTGTGAAACTTCAGCCTAGCAGGCCTTAAGTAATTGTCACTTTGCAATCTGCCTATAGTTTGTGCGTGTACATACGTCTATGTAAAACGCTTTCATTGTGCTTTAAAACCCACCATGATGCTTCTCTCTGCAGCTGCCACTGATTTATTTTTTCCCCCTCAAACAGTTCAGTAACAAGAGAATTCCAAACCCATCTGATGCCGCTTCTGTGGCTCCCACATATCTGCCTTACAGCCCTTATTTATTTATTATTTTTGTTCTTTATTTCTTATTCAGTTGCCTTTTCATTTTAAATAGGCCACTGGAAGCTGCACCATCTAATTTTTCACAGGTGATCGACTGCTGAGTTGTGGGTTTACGTAGACAGAGGGAAGGTAGCGATAAGCCAAAGAGAGAGGATTCTATTAGGGAAATGCAGCAGTAACTAATGAATCCTGCCAGTAATTGGGAAGGTGTAAGCCTCTGTAATATCCTAATGATAGTCATCCGTTCTGTGCATCCCCCATCACTCCAAACGATCCCTCATCGTCTCTGTGATCTCAGACACTTAGCCATGCAAATCTTCCTGACAGGACTCTATGTCTTTGTCTCCCTAATTGGACAGTATGGAGTTGTTTATGGATATTGCAGACATTTAGACCTCAGTTGGAGGTTGTTCAAAAATCGTTAGCAAAGTTGCCTTAACAGCATTGTCAAATATTTATTCCCCTGTTTCAATATCTGTTTTTAACCCAGGCATGGTTTGTGATAGTATTAACATTTTGAAGATACAGAGTGTCCTTCCAGGCTCCATTTGAGATTATTAAGCCATTTTCCTACAGAACAAGAGAAGGGGGGGGGGGGGGGGGGGGGGGGGGGGGAATCTACCTTAAGTCCTCATTTCTCAAGGATAAAACATGAGATTGTAGGGCAAACGTGCTGCTTTTTAATACCATTTCCATAGGGAAATATTAAGAATGCTGACAAAGGCAGTTCCACTTACAAAAATTACAGGAAGCTTATGGGGCAAAAATTCCAGTTTAGTGTAAGCCAAAATAAATGGAGAATAATCCCATTCACTGTACCACTTCAAGTGAGAGCAGATTAAGAGTCTGTATCATACATATTAGAGAAACTCTTGTCTTTTTCCTTGGTCAAGACTTAGGGGTTTTAACTCTTGTACATAATCATCTACTGGTAGTAAGTATAAAGTAAGATATAGTATTGTATGCTTCTAATGCTGTGCTTTACCAGAACAGGTTTTCTTCTTTCTTTCTTTTTCTTTGATAATTGGAGAATTTCACATTTTAGTGCATAATGTATTTATTGCACGGGGCGGGGCGAAGGGATTGAGCAAGAGGGAAAGTCATGCAGTGACCTGGACCATGAAAGCAAGAAACAAAACTGAGTTTAAAAGAGCACACTAGAGATCAAAGGCAGTAGCCAGTATAGCCACAAATACTTGCAATTTGGAGTGTCAGAGGGAGAGATCAGATGGATCAGAACTGAATTTACAGTCCCTTGGTCACATGCCATTTTACTCAAACAACTTGTCCCACAAATCAAGAGGCTTATTTGCCTCAGTAAAAGGAGATCAAGTCTCTCCTTTTTGTAGCTACTAAATTAAACCCCTAATCCTGCAAAGAGTTAAGTACATACATACTTCCATTGCTACCTTGTCTCACAGGGCTACTTGTTCTAGCAAAGGTAAACATGAACATAGCTTATAATTTTTATAAAGGATCAATAATCAACTAAAATAAAACCAGAGAAGAATATGTGCAAGGGTATAATACAATAATAACTTTGCCATTTTTTTTAAAGCCAACCCTATTTCCTTTACAGAAATAGGGAGAGCAAAAAATATAGTTCATGGGACTATTTCTAAGAAGAATTTCTGGAAGTATTAATTTGTGCCTGTCTGGCAACTATCTTGAAAGCTGTGTATAGTTTTGGAAATTATTCAGCCAGGGAGCAGTAGGAATGACATGTTATATAGTTGATTAATATAGTAAATACCAAATTACTGAGGGGGGAATAATCAAAGCCATAGTTGCAGCAAATATTTACCTTATCTGATTTCTCTCGGGTTATTCCAGAGTTTTAGGTGCCTCCCACAATCACATCCAAATGGCAAAGAGAACAAATTAAAATAAAACTACTTGTAACACAAGGGAAAGAGTAGATTGTTCTTTTCCTTTTGGTGAAAACCCCCTGCATACATGCTATAACACGTTGTTTCAGCAAGCTCCCATTTTCTTCAGTTAGTCAGATTTTTTTGTGATTGACTTACTGGTCCCCTAAAAGCACCATTGATGACATCTATAAACCCATAGCCTTCTCCCCCTCTCCCTAAACTGTTGATGAAAAAGTTGTGAGCTACAGCACACAGTAAAAAAACCCACCTTTTGATGGTGAGAGAAGGCAGTGAATTGCCCAAACATACAGCTGAATACATCCACAACTCCTGTCCTCTTCAAGCTAACGTTTTGTCACCCCTGAGCTCACTGCAGGGTCAGGAGCTGAAGCAGGGATGTCCCACCTCAGATACCCCTCATGTGGGGCATGAAGCCCTGGTTTTGATAGACTTTGATGGACTCCTGGACACAGATAACATGCTGACAGGGAACAGCCCAGTTCACCCTGACTACAGCTGCTTCAGCCTTCCCTCATCTCCAGGCTGATGCCTCCAGATTCCCATTCCTGTTGTGCTGCTGTTCCAGGGTGGGACAGCACTGCAGGACATCAGACTCTCTTCCCCCTGCAGCACACATTCTAAAGCAAATTGTCTCTAGATGTGATTGCTGGAACCTTCTCCTCCAGAAAATGAATGTATTGGCAATTAGGGGTTTTTATGTACACACACACGTATAGAAGTTTAAAACCCCAGCTTTAGAAACTTCTGTTGGTACAGCAGTCTGTGACACTGAATACAAGGTGCTGTGCAGAGCAATTGCCAAGTGTTTACATAAACACATAAATAAGACGAATTTATTTTCATTATTAATATTTCCTGCTCTCTCTTTTCCTTTATATTTATGCTTTAAACAGTGGTTACTGTTAATATTACAATAAAAAAAATGCCTGCAGTGGACAGAAAGATGATCAAAAAGCCCTGATATAGAGCAATTCATGTTTCTTCTTTACAATCACTAACGAATCTTAACTTGAACCATGTTATGTTCCCATGTGAGTGATAAGCAATGATTTATTATGAAGTGTCACGAAATCGGAATGCCATACAGTGAGACATGAGCTAGTGGAAAATGTGTTCCCTGTTTCCCAGCCTCATTACTCAAAGATGCAGCATCCCTTTCTCCAAGTCTAATTTACCTGGCTTCTCAAGGCACTCTGATAGCAAAGGAAACAGCACCAAGAGTGAAATACTTGATCCAGGCTGTGTCATTCACCTACCAGACCCACTAAACACATGGCGATGACCGGGGAAAAGGGCTTGCCTGGAAATTCAAAGCTATTGCTGTATCAAACATTTGCAACCCCAACAACTCTACCCCCAAAAGCAACTGCTTAGGATTAGCGCATCCATTGCCTCATCAGTACTGACAGTGCATGAAGAGGAAATAAAACAGGCACTGCGGAGGAGACAAACGGAGAAGTTTTCTTTATGCGTTAGAGTTTCTTCTGCTCTCTAATGATTCCCTTCTCCCCATGATCCTAATTCAAGTAACTGGCATGTGATATATTTTGTAGATGAATCAGCAGCAGAAGAGCATGTGCAGTTCTGGCACCACAGAGGAGGTGATTTACTTGTAGCTCGCACTGAGTTTGGTTTTTTAAGGTGGGAATTTGTGTTTTAAGTGCTTCCTCACAAAGAAAGGAGAACCCAGCACATTGCACACTAATTCACATAAGCAGCCCTCCTCTACTGATGATTAATGCTTTCTGCAAAGCATAGCCCAAAGAGGCAGTCTTAGATTTTAGGCATTTTTTAATTTAAAGGCCCTAATTCTGAAAGCCCTTGGCTCGGTCAAATCATGGATGGAAATGGGCATCTGCCTGAGTAAAGGGTTGAGCCTGGCTCTGCTCTGCAGCAGAAAAGCATGTGGAAGCAGAAGCCTTCCCAAATTGGTATGGCTTGGATGGTCTGTGCACATTACAGAACAATCAGAAAGATGTGCTGACACCTGAAATGATGAACAATATTTTGCTAGAAAGGCCCATTAAAAAACAAACAACAACAAAATAATCATCATTATTATCCAAGCCTGTGGATTCAATCGCAGCAGATTTGTTAAACATTTACCTACAGTAGCGGTTTCTATTTCAAAACACGACCCCATTCTACCACGACAAAATGTGACAGAAGGCCAAAAGGTTAAAGTGAACAGGATAAACTTAATAACAAAATTCTGTCCTGTAAATTCTTCCATGTGGAAAAAAAAAAAGGACAAAAAATCCCCTTCTATCTAGGCATGTTCTAACTAGCTCAGTCTGTCTTAAGGCAGTACTAGCTGTTGTTTTTCTTAGACAAAATGTGGAAATCATCAGAAGAAAATTAACCAGGACTCATCCTTGTCTGAAAGGCTAAGAGACTCACAAATTTCAAAAATCTTTTGTTTTTTCTATAGAAATGCTTTATAGAGAGTCTTTGTGAAGTACAATGCAGAGCAGTTGTCTCCCAGCACTGACAATGTCTGCTGTTCCAGAAGAGACGGTGTGTGATGTACCATCCTGAAATATTGTCAGCAAGCCTCGAAATATGAAGGCACTTTCATAGCAAGGCAGGGATGAAAGGAAAGAGGTTTGGGTTTGCTTTTTTGTTTTGCTTTGTTTCTTTGTCCTAATAAAATCTACCAGTGTGCTCTTAACTTCTCCCCTCCCATTTTGCTCAGGAGAAAGGGAACGTAATTCACCTGCAGAAGAGTTACAATGTTCAGGAGAGAGCGAAGAGGTACAAATTCCTTCCTGGAGGAGTTCACTGTAGCCAGTGACAGCCTTTGTGTAATATCAAAACAGCTCTGAGCACAGAGACAGGATTAGCACCTCCCCGCTCTTGAGTAGCCTTTACTACCTCACACTGAATGCAGACATTTTAATGTTACAGCTCAATAGGTGGAGATGGGAGAAAATCTACCCACACTAGCCTCTAGTTTGGTGATTAAAGACATTTTATTCAGAACTGAAAAAGCTTGGGGTTTAATCTAACCAGGAATTCCACCACAAGGGAAACAAGGAGGCAGCTGAGGAATTACACAGCAGTTGAGTAAGGCCTTGCAAATGATAATTTGCTCTTTTTAAGTGCCTACATTAACTGACAAAATCTAGTCTTAAGTGAACCACCAGTACATTCTGAACTCCATCCATGTAAACCTAAGTCTTGAACCCACAGCCAGCGTCTGGACAGTTGAACCATATTTGCTTTGTCTTACCTTCTCTGAATTCACTTTTTTTTCCAAGGTGTGTAACAAGAGCTATTTCTCTCCTGGGATCTATACAGGTGGCATTTTAAAATGTAGCAAGCACCCAAGTCTACAGAACCTGCTTGTCACAGAAAATGACACAGTTTGCATGTGACCTGTAATGACAGTTGCTAGTTGAAAAGAAACCAAAAATTCAGCTATATCTTCCACACTTTGGTTGCAGCTGCCATCAACTAAATCTCTCTCCAAGGGCAGATGGTGCCCTGTACAATGAACAATTTAATCTTCAGCAAATAGAGAAACTTTGCCAAAAAATCCACTTCTTTCTTTTTTTTTTCCCTCCAAGAATAGGCTGTCAATAACATGTGCTCTCAAATACATTGTGATTTGATGATTATACTTTTTTATAGGGAAAAAAAATGAGATGTTCCCTTTCTCTTTGGTTTTTTTTTTCCCCCCTCTTTACAAGCCTGTGATCCTTCCAGATACCCTTGGACTGGGCTTTGTCTTTGTGCAGAAGTAATTAGGAGACACCAGCTAAGTGTCTTCTCTGCCCATTAGGTATCATGTGTGCTCTTCTTCATTACTGTGCATGTGTGTATCCTATGTCACCTTGAGGCCCAGCTGAGATCAGAGCTGAAATCTTGACCTTTCTCAAACAAATGGCAGGAATCCCATTCAACCAGGATTTCACCATGTCTCTGTGAAGACACAGAGAGCCACAGCCCCCAAGTTTTTATATGATTCCATCTCTGAGCAAAACAGGGAGGTGAAATGATTTGCCTAAAGCCAGGCACACTAGATCTCTGGGGATGGGAGTCAGGATTTAGCACCCATCTCACTCTCCTCCCTTCCTCTCCTGGCTAAAGGAACTGAGGATGGGTTGAGCTTCATTGTTTCTGGCAGCCACACTGGCTGACCCTCCTGCACCATCCCTACACCCACCTTGATGGGTCCCAGCTTCCTGGGCCCACACAAAGATCTGAATTGCTCAAATTATCAGGGGAAAAGGCATCACAGATTTTTCTCAGCCTAAATGGGAAACTTCTTTACTTTGAGGGTGACAGAGCACTGGGACAGGCTGCCCAGAGAGGTTGTGGAGTTTCCTTCTCTGGGGTCATTCAAAACCTGCCTAGACCTGTTCTTGTGCAACCTGATCTAGGTGAACTTGTGTAAGCAGGGGGGCTGATTAGATGATCTCCAGAGGTCCCTTGCAACCCTTCCAACCACACTACTGAGCGGTCACGTGTGGAGAAATAATGGGGGAATTTCATCCCCCAGCACTCATCTCCACCCTTACTGCATCTTTCATTTGCCTCTGTCTTTTGGGGATATGTCTCACCATTCTTGCTTTTAAAAATGCTCCCAGATCCTTTTCTAGTCATTCACAGAAGAAACTGCCAGCCCCTCTGGGGAACTGCTCAGGCTAACAGATGTCAGCATTTTCACAAGCCGTGTTGTTCAGGTGGATTTGGAGGATCTGACTGTATTTGCTCAGGGATGTCTAGTAACCTTGGTGAGCTGGGCACTGCTACACATACTCAGTAGGTCTGACTGGGCAGCTTTTTGTCTAGGCACACATAAACTTAAATACAAAAATATATTTATATTCATACGTTATATTTCTACATAGAGTATAATGTATATGCAGAAGCATATCTCTTCTGTATATGGAGAAACATCACTCTTTTAGATCTCAGGTGGCACACATAGATGCCTGCACAGGCATACCCCTAAAACATCTGTATTGCTGTACCCATGCAGCCCTAGCCCACAGGATCCTGGCAGAGAGGGACTTCTGTGTTCACTGCACTGTGCACAATACCAATAGACATATGCTTAAGAGTTTTGCTCAGACAGAGTCACAGCTAAAAAAATCTGTTGCAGAAAACTATATGTACAGATAGCAGAGATTTAAGAAAGCCAGAAACTCAACTAGTGGAAGGTTTTGGGGTTATTTTGGCAAGTTTCAAGCAGATTCTTCATTTCTATCACAAAACTTTTGGGCCAGGCCAGCTGAGGTACATCAGCATAACTTCACTGACCTCCTACAGAGGTGTTTTGCACCAGCTGCAGATGTGTGCTCTGATGATCTTGCTGCTGAAACCCAGAGGTCTTTTATCTGGCCTTGGCCCTAGCCACTTAAAAAAATATCTTCAACAAAGAGTTTTCTGAGAAAAATACAACTTAATGACCTCAAGTTTTTATTAAACGTAGTTTCCATCATCACAGGCAATGAGATCTCTGAATTCCTCCACCTGGGCGTTACCACAGTCAGACAGTTCTGTATTTAGGCAGACACACCCCAGGAATATCTGAGCTACAGCCCTTATTTCTTTTCCATTTTATTGTCCTGCATTCTTATAAGCTTAGATAATGGGACAGAAATATGTTTCACTTTTACAGTAGAGACCTTTTTCCACATTCTCCTCTCTGTATGGCTGATGACTCAGGTTGAATGCACAAAGCCCAGTGCCTTCTGCAGAGACAGGAGAGGCTCAGGGACCTGCCAGTGACCACGATGGGTTGTGCTGATGTGTCTTCCTTTCTCTGTGCCCTGTTGCTGGCTGCTGAGCAGCAGCTGACTGCAACTTCTGTGCAGTGCACAGTGCAGCTTCTTGGCATGACACCACCCTTCAGTACGAAGAACATTAGGGACTTTTCCCTGATGGCATCATGTGAAGCCTCTGCATGTGTCTGGGTGGGTGCTGCACCCTCAGCAAGAACGAAGCAGAGCTGAAAGTGTGTTTTCACGAGGTTATTCTTACCACTCCCAAAATGCTTTCCCACCCTGCTAGAGAGTCTTTTCTGAAACAAATATGTCCTATTTATTTATTTAATGTGCTGTTAAATGACCTTCGGGAATGCTATTCCTGCCGCAAGGCTTTAAAATGGATGGGCAGGCACAACTTAAGAGAGCATGCTCCTTACAATCATGATGAATCATTTGAGTAGTTACTGTTTAGATTGATATAATCTTAGTTATAATTATGGGTAACGAGAAGGCATTTAGAGTCTGTAATATTGCAATTCATGAAATTCATTGAAATAGAATATACCCAGATTTGCTTTTCTTCCCTATCTAGGTATTATGCTCATGAGCATGATTCTTTAAGGAAGAGATTTTTCTGCTGCTGTAAAAATCTAGCAAAAGTAGGTCAAAAATGACATCTAGAGATAATATGTTTGGTAACCACAAAGGGACTTTCTGTGTCTTTCTATTTGGCCTTTTAAGAGTCCTGCAATTTATTTCAATAGATACAACTACAGCATGAAAAGGTTTTGATCCACAGACTCCCCTTGACTTTAGTGGGTGGATCACAGATACATATTGTAAATTTTATCATCCCATTACGCTAATAGAAGATGATAAAATTATATTAGCAAAGATCTGCAAATACAGAAAAACATAAAACATTACAAACACACAAACCTGCTGTGATCTGCGTGGCTCTAGAGTACCATCACACCTTGGCCAGTGTTCTCCTCACATACCCAAACATCAAATAGTGACAGCAATCCCCAAGTGAAGGACTTGAAAATCAACCCACAAGTAGACAACCCATGTCCTACCTGCCCAGGAAGATGTGTTGTTTGACTTTTGGTCACAGATAAAAGTGAAAAAGGAGACTAGAGAGAGCAAAAGAAGCATGGGAATTTGGGAGGTGGGGGGGTGTAGGAGTGTGCATGAAGGTAAGTGCCAGCTCCCTGTTACTCTCAGGCACCAGGAGCCACGGATGGGCTCAGGAGCGCAGCTGAGCAGCGCTGGTGCCAGCCTGTGAAGGCTGGACACACGTGTGATTAGCTGTTGACATACAGTTGACAGTTGTCTCAGGTTGCAGACATGTTTGAGCGTTCCTATTTCAGAGGTTTCACAGCTGTGTTTTTATGGCAAGATTGGAACAAGGAGAGAGAAGTTGTGTCACAGACAAGGAGTGGGAAGGTGATTGCTAGGAGGAGTCCTGTGGCCTGACACATCAGCATGAAAATAGATACAACTTTTTTTACATCTGTTGATGGCTTGATAATTAATGTTAAATAAAAGCAAAGCTTTAGTATCTGCAGCTGATATTTCACATATACTGTACAAGACATCAGCATAATGAACACCCTCAACCACATTTTCATGACAATTTAAATGATAGAGTTTTCTTTGAGGTACAGACTGAACAACCTTTCCACAAAATGCTCAGGAAGCAGAAAACTTCACCTATCAAGCCCTGTTTGAACATCCAAGCTGCTATGCCCTAGACTGCGGGTGACAAGCTTTCCACATACTCCCTGAATCTCTTAGAGACTTGATAATGAAATACATAAACTATGACACTTATTGATCAGGGCTCACACTAATTAATTTCCCAAAGTCTTGTCCCAGCCTGCAGTGATATCCATGCACACTGAAAACAAAACCCAACCCACCAAAAAAAACCCCAAGGCTGGAGACTTTGACTGGCCAAAAGACCTAGATCTACTCATCCAATTGAAATCAATGCCAAGTCCCAGCTGATTTTAGTCATGCATGGATGTTACCATTAATGAAGCATATGGACACAGCCTCCATTGTTTATCCAATTGTCACAAACAGCTTTCACAGCAATGCTAAACCAAAGCTGCTTGCACACATGCAGCAGTGCAGAGAGTTCCTTCCAGTTCCCAAGTGCCTAGCTCCATCTTATCTTTCCTCCACCAGTAAAACCAGATGAAGAGGTTTCCACCCTTTCCCATTGTCTACGCAATCCTAACTCTGCATTGGGAACTTCTGTTGGAAGTGTTTCTGTAGTCCCTTGATCCATTAGGGATGGATGCAGTTTTTGCCTGGGGTTGCGTAGACCCACAGATGGTTGCAGGGACACAGCTGAGGATTGTACCATAATGATGGAGATGATAGAAAGGGGTGAGACTTTCTGAAGCAGTTTTGTTGCCAGAAGGGTTTTTTGTGGACCTAAACCATAACTCATGTGCCTCTGAAGAACTCTGCCAAGAGTTAATGATGTCCTCAATGTTGCTATGTGCATGGTTCCCTTGTGAATATGATCAGAAATATTCCTAAACTAATTTCATGATTGCTCTAATGCAAGGTCTCAGAACTTTCCTCACAACGAATGAAAAAGAAAAGGAGGCAGAAGTTTGGCTTTTTAGTTTTCCAGTTCAAGCCCTTGATGAATATTTCTCACTGGCAGGGAACCACTACTCTGCAGTTACTCTGCTTCAAACCAAGACTCCTTCCCAGATTCAGAACTTTCAGTAACACTACATGCAGCTAATTGCCCTAACAACATTCTGAGGGCAGCATTGACTGAATCAAGAGTTACTGCTCCTGCACTCAGCTGTTATACCACTGCCTCTCATGTTGGCCTATGCAGGACCAGCCCATAGTGTCTGTGTCCCACATTCATGACTTGGGCAGATGTTCTGCATGTCAGAGCCGCTACAGAGCTTGATCTGATCCAAAGCAGGACTTATGTGGTGTGCCACAAGCAGCTTTCCATCCCAACGAGGGCTACAAAATCTTCTCGGAAAGGAAAAGTCAAATGCCTGTACCATCTCCACGGTCTACACTCAGACCTTTTGCAGAGGGTGGTTCTGCAGCTGAGAACTTGACCACAGAAGGAGAGCCAACTCATGGCATTAATGTATTTCATCTCCAGACATTACAATAGCAAGACCTGGATTTCTTTAAAATTTGAACAAGTTGTGAAGTGACATAGTTTTGTCCTCTTGCAGTGGAAAATAATAGCTTTGCAAAGTGTGAATTGCTCTGAAGCGTTACCTCTGAAACCTAAAGACAACATTTTAAAGTGTCAACATGGATTGCTTTTAATATCTTTTAGGTAGGAATAACTATCTAAGGTATTCACCACAATTTCAAACTGACTTCCGTGCATCCTCGGTTGCCAAAAGTCTCTACATTCAGCTGCCAAAACCTCTTCTTCCCTTCCAGCAGTTTCTCCATAGCAGATCTGGGTTGCCAATGTAAAACTCAGCATCCCTATGAAAACTGAAAAGGTGAAGATATTGTAAAACAAACCGAATTATAAACTAAATGGCATGAAGTCAATGGACTTTTTTGTTTTCATTTGGAATTTTTTGAACAGCAGAGTTTATTTTAGTTTAAATAAAGCTACTACTGAATTTCCAGTTGATTTAGCCAGAACACAGGGAACATACTGCAGGATTTGAGCTGTATGTGCTGAAATATCCATGGCCTTGAACAGATAATATATTTTACAGTAACGTATTTCTTTTTGCCCACTGCTGGTCTTTTTTAATCTGTGCTCTCTCCAGACTGACTCTCACTCTGCTTATTGCTTGCCTCATTTCTCACCCTGTTTTTCCAGTTGTTTTTTCTACTGTTTTTCCTGGTATCTTTCTCCCAAGTTACAAGCAGAACAGAACTCAACTCTGGGCTGAACTTTTAAACCCACATCTTGAAAGGAAATAAAACAAGGACCTTCTGTCTCTACGTAGAAGTAACTTCACAGCTAGAGTCACTTCGCACTTTTAGTAGTTACGGGACAGAAAAGGTCCAGTGGAAGAACAGCAGCTTTTAATGCTGGGGAGGTGCTACCACAGCCAGAAATAGCACAGTGATAGTCAAGTAATTAGACATAATGTGTGTACTACGATGTCCAACTCACCATGAGGGTTTTAGAGTATGTTCTTGGCTGGTAGTAGAAAGAGGCTCATTATATTGTCTAGGGTTAAGCATCATAAGGGAAAAGCGCAGATGAAGAGCAACACATCGAGTGAACCAGGCAGAGCTGCAGCATTTTTTTGGCATTAACCCACTAATCCTTGCATGGTTACAGATGTAAGGATCTCAGGGTGGGAGGTTGGGTGGAGTGAGATTTACACTTCTGCGTCTTTGCTTTTTGTGAGCCTATGTGTGGGCAAAGTAAAGCAAAGCTGAATGGTTTCCAGACATTTCTATTGGTAAAATTACCTAGTCAGTAGAATCTGGAATGGTGATTAGAACCTGGGTAATGATGGCTGTTATCCTTATTCTGCTTGCAGGACGAATGCCTTAGCTCCAGCTCTCCAGCCCAGGCTTCCCACACCCAGCCTGCCCCTGCGCGTCACTCCGATCCTGACATTGAACTCACAACAACCCGGACCGAGAAGACTGCCAAAAAAACTCCAGCTATTCTTCTTCATCCTCACTAACAATTTGGTAATGAAGTATTGATTTCCACTCCCCTGCTTATGGACGGTATTAGATTTTCATTGATAAACTGCACTGGGGCTGTCTGGTCTCCACTGTCCCTTTTTGCTGTCACTAAAACAAAGTGCCACTGAAGTAAGATAATGACTGAGAGCATTGATGTACTTATTTCGTCAATTTGTAACTCCTGACAGGAAAAAAAAAAATATTTCTTCATAGTTTTAATGTCCAAGCGTGCTACACAAGATGCAGTCACATTGGAAGCTTTACTTTTCATGGTAATGTCCATTTCCTATTTATAACCCCTTTGGGATAGTTTGTCTAAAGGAAATGTTTCTATTCTGTGCAGCTATTACTGTTGCACCTGGGTTGCCCAATCCAGTCATTGCACTAGGGATCAATACATCACAGTAAGTACAAGAATTATTAAGTTAAAACAGATTCTGAGCCAAAAAAACCTCTGAACAATGTTAATCTTCTGTGCAAGTTGTTCAAATAGTTATGCTTAACCATGTTGCTGCCAAAGATTTGTTTGAAATGGATTATTTTCAGTTTGTTTTATTCCTCATAGATAGATTATATATATATATATATTTAAATCTCCATTCTGGTTTATGGTGAGACATACACGATGGAGTGATTTTTAAACGAAAGCACTATTGTTAGATTATTGAACATTATATAAATATAGGTATATCTATATATAAATATCCCTATATAAATATCTATATATAGATATAAAAGAAATAAGGCTGAATTCATTCTTCAGTTAGGCGAGCGTAAATCTAAAGTTCTCCGTTGTAGTCAGTGGAGTTACATTGGATTTATGCCACCGTAAATGAGATCAGAATCTGGTCTTCACACTCCCTGTCCAGCCTGGCTGGAGAACACAGCTGGCTTAGATTCATAGAGTCACAGAACAGTTTGGGTTGGAAGGGACCTTAAAAGATCATCTAGTTCCAACACCTCCCCTCCTTCCCGCTATGGGCGGGGACACCTTCCACTGGACCAGGTTGCCTCAAGTCAACGGAGACCTGGGGAAAAGGGGGCTACAAAGATGGCAATTTCAGATTTGTGCCTGTAACTTTTTTCATTAAAACTTTAAGGTCCCAATTTTAATTTGTGGAATATTCACGTTAATAATGAGATCTAATTAAGACATCCATTAAAAGCCCGTTAAAGTTAATTTAACGTAAAAATTCCAATAGAACTGTATTAGATTTTCTCCATTAAATTAACGTTATGGATTTTTAACGGATGTCTTAATTATACATTATTATTAACGGGAATACTGTATTACACAGATTAAAATCGGGTCCCGAGTCAACTCACAAAACCTTCCAGGATATGCTAATGTCACAAGCCTCACGTTACCTAGTGCACAGCTTGGAAAACCAGGCACAGCCCTGCTTGCTCTCGTTGAGCATCTCCTCGCAGCGAAAGCAACCTCTGGTAGACAAATCCATCTCTGCGTTTAACGATGAACTTCCCTTATTCTCAGAGGGAAAATAAGTCTGAATCAAGCTGTAAATCGCTACTCTGTTGCAAATGAAATATTCAAAGCATGCTAGGCACAAGTGGAGAAGAGGATCTTCCTCAAATACGACAGGGCTTTGGGGTGTCTTTTACTATTGTTTTGGTTTAGACATTCAAGGATAGAATTGAAGCACAGCACTCACAAAATCAGACAAAACATGTTAACTGTGTTCGCCATGGCCTGTGCAGAAGGGCCTGTTTTGTCATTGTTTGGGAAATTTTGACATGATCCCTAAACTCAACATGGAGGAGAAAAAAAGGCCCTTCTTATTTACCTCCTAGGGAAAGTGTTGCCCTTATGCCACATATAATAGCAAATTGCTTTTTTTATGGCATGCATAACCTAGATGGGAAAAAATATGGCGCTTGAGGGAAGGAGGGAAAAAGTAAATGAAGTTCCAGGAATGTCATTCTGAAGTAATGAGGCATGGACAGAAAATATACCCCTCACATCATCGGATTGAGATGGCAGTCGAAATAGCTTCATTGAAGTGTCAGCACTCATCCATCAATCAATCATCCACAAGGAAAAATAGCGACAGTACAACGGGGCGGCTTTTATGGGATTTACTCATGGGCATAGGGAATAGCAGCTCAAATGTAGTTCTGACATGAAAAGCAAGGTGCTGATATTATTTTTTATGATGGGAGGATCATAAAGTGAATTGAGAACAGTGAGGTCTGTCTTTGCTTAACCTATTCAACTGGAAATGAACGGAGCTCAACTGGAAACGAGCAGAGCCTTCAGATGGGTTAAGATTGAAGCCTGCGCCGTGCTGAGCACCGGCCACTGACAACAAAATTCTATTAAAGCAAAATCAATGCATTAGCATCAAGCTCCTCAGAAGCCGTTAAATCGCACAGCCCAGTTCAGAGTTATTAAGTGAAGTTGTGCAAGGTGGGTCCTGCAGCACAGACCCCAAAGCAGTGAGCACTGCAGTGAAATGCCACTTGAGAGAATCCACATGTGTATCTCCAGCCCTGTGTCTTTCCCCAGGCTTTTGGATACTGTAGAAAAAAATATCTGGCTTGTTTCATCATCCAGTGGGTGAAGTTCTCACTGGCTTCAGATGAACCCCAATCCTGTGCCCTGTTGCAGATGAGCATTTTGCTCTCTGCTTTAGAGAAACCTTCATGCAGTGTGTTTTGCCCTTTGCAGCTATGGCCAAGCTACACAAATGCCAACAAGGGCTCTGAAGAGGGTGGTGCTTTGCCTCAGCCAGCTCCCAGTGCTCAGGTCTGGGGCTCCTTGGAGCACCAGATTCTCAGTTTGGGGTGAAAAGAGGCTTCCCTGGTGCCCCATAACCAGTGAGCGGCAGGCTCATGGTGACAATAGGGAAATGGTTCCACCAATGGCTACCCCAGCTCCAGCTGTGCCAGTACCTGAGATCCCAGTTTTTTGGGAGGGCTGATTCCCCTCGAGGGAGGTCCGGCTGGCCCAGCAGCGTGTTTTGCTCTGGAGGCTTCACTCTGGCACAGACAAGTGCAGGAACAGCTACTTCATTTAAAATCTGGCCACAAACCTTTATTACACAGTGCTAAAACTTGATTATTTTGCCTGCATCGCTGTCCCCTGGGAACATTTTAGGTAGACATTTGAATTAAGTGATTTTTTTGGTTTGGTGGTTGTTGTTCTTTTACACTATGATATAAAAAAAGAAAATGTATGTCTCTTCTCTCTCCTCCTCTATACAAAACTGGATGAGTTGATAGTTTATCTGTCATATAAATCAGGTAACACAGAAAATCATTGCATCTTTTCTCTGTCGTATCTACTCAATATCTATCGTTCTGACTTTTATTCTTATTGGAGATCATCAAAACATTAATTAAAAGCCTGGTGATCAAACAGCCAAATATTTATGATTCACGTCCTTGCTTATTAACAAGTGGCATATTGATACACCACATATCCAAGCTGTTTATGCACTTGTACTGCAATAAAGCAGTAAGAATTGTTACCCTTACACACTGCTTTAAGAGATTTATTCATAAATCAGAGCTCCCTTCCTGCCACCATCTATGTCAGCATAAGTCACATCACCTTAAAAACAAACAAAACAAAAAGTTTTATTTTAAAAGAAGGAGACTTAATTAGCATCTCCTTGGAGCTTAATAAGTAAGAACTCCAGTGGATCAGACTCAGGTGATTTTTCCAGGCTCTTATTATTTAAGCTGAGAGGGAGAAGGACACTTAACTTTAAAAATGGCTGTCATTAGTACAATAATAATTGTTAGGGTTAAAAAAAAACAACCAACCTTTGAGAATCCACTAACAAACCTGCCCAGTAATTACTTGTCAATGCAACTTATCATGGGTTTTATTACCTACTTGTGAATGTATTTACAAGACTGACCTCCACAGCTTTTTTTAGAGATCATGGAGGATAGAAGAAGTCATTTTAAAAAAATCAATAATTATATATTAACACAGCAGGGGTTGAAGCCTTCCAAGCCAGTTTTACAGGCTACTGAGTCAACTCTCACACGTGCAGATGGCAAGATTGGCTCCACAATTTTTTAGTTTTTTTTTTAATATTCTTAATGGTGCTTTGAGAAAGTGCCATACCTATTGACTCATTTATACCTACAGTTAGTTCCTAGAACAAAAGGGGTACTTCCACTGGGAAGCATCCATGTGGGCTTTGCACAGAAAGCAAGCAGCACTTGGTGACTGGGAAAGCACAAAAGTAAGAGTTCAGGCCCAGGGCAGCCTGTGGATGAGAGCTAATGAGGCCAGGTTTGCTTACTACAGCTAATTACTAATGGCCTAGTCCTGCCATGAAATTGCTGCTCTGGTTCCAGCACAGCAGCCTGGGTCAGCCCTCAGTTTGGTCTGGCTGTGAATGTTATCTTGCAACCAGACCTGTTGAGAAAACATAAGGGAATGAAAGACAGCAACCTAACTTTTGGCAGAGATTTCCTCCCAGAAAAGACATGGCTGCTTGGTGCCTGAAGCCAGGCTGGGCTGAGGCCCCCATCCCTGTCCTCTCTCCACCTGCCATCATAACTCTCAAGCTGGAGGAAGTGCCTGGGCTAAGTGGAGGTGGATCTCCATCACATGGGGCTTTTGTCTTCACAAACAGATATACGATGCAATTTATATTTAAAATTCTCTCTATAAAGACAGTATTGATCACAGATTCCAGATCAATAGGTTGCAATTACAGGAGGCTTTAAAGGCCATCTGTCCCCAAGCAAGAGCACTGAGATAACCACCTTTATATAGTTTGAAAAAGTGCTGCTGGTATGCGCCCACCCTCTTACAGTACAACCTGACATTATTTTTGCTCCTAGGAAGCTGTGTTTAGGAGTTACATAGAGTTGTAATTCCTGGTTTCTGGCCACCCAGGAGGAGACCTCAGACCAGCCATCATTTGGTTTCAAAGTTACAACAGGGTCAGTGACATTGTGGGTTTGTTGGTCTGGTTTTCTTGCTCCCCGTCACAATTTATCCTACAAGCTGCAAATGTCCTTTTGCCAAACCTCTGTCCTCAGCTGAAAACGATCAGCAAGAGGTTACTGAATTTCACTAAAACTAAGAACTTTTCAGTAATGGTGCTGAAGAGCTTGACCTGAATATTGGTAGGCATAAACTGAGCCTTTTCTGTATGTGACAGCTTGGGCCACAGCAAATGCAGTATTTTTAAACTTGCAACTAAGGAATAAATGACATGTATCTAGAGGCAGATTCTCATTCGCATCTCATCAAACTGAGGTCCTAATTTGTTAGCACCTGAGGTCTATCCATTGATGATCCTGGATAAGTCATGGGATACTGATTCCAGAAAGAAATGCTTCATGGGCTTTCTTGTTAATTCTTCTGTTAATCGTTTCCCGCAGTGGTTGACTTCACACCAGCACACAGAATTTAGGATTTTCTTCTCTGATCATCTCCTGCAGGAAAGTGAAAGAATACAAAAGTTAAAAGTAGTGGGTTTACAATGACAACAGAAGGCACTGTACCTTTGTAAATGAACACATGCCAAGTGCAAAATCCTGGGCAGAGGGTGTGCGTCCCACACACACTGTGTCACATCCCGCCAGCACGTTCCTCAGCTTCCCTGCAACCGCCTCCCTCCCATTTCATTTGTCTTCAGCTTTACTTATACCAGCTTCAAAAAAACAGAAGCCAGATTCTGATTTCATTTGTTCTGGTGTAAATTCAGAGCTACTCCTTCAAATTCAGTGTATTTATCCTCCAACTCCAAATGCTGTCCTCATGGACCTAACCTTGAATTCCTAACATGTTTAGATGGTTTTGAAAGCAACTTCAGCAAACAGTCTCTAGCTCCATGCAGATTAAATCCAAGGCACAGTCTGAACTTCAGAAGTTTTATAGTTATGTCAGGGAAGTGATTGCAAAACTTTGTCATTGATGTGACTATGCTGGTAAAAGTCCTGATGTAAAAACAGTTGTATCGCTATAAAGCACTTTATAATGGTACAGCTTATTTTGCTTTGCTGGACCACTTTTATACCAGTGCAAGCACTTTTATCCCAGTATACTACAGTCTACACTAGTGGTCATTTTTGTTTTAACTGCACTGGCAAAAATGTGAAGAATAGATGGAGTTTAAGATGACACTGTGTTTTCCTGTACCAAAGTGTCTGTACAACATTTTCTTTGAGAGTTATTTTTAAAAGCGAAATAACTGTACCAGTGGACTTAACTGCAAAGTAATAAACTTCCAGTTCATCATCACTCTCAGCTCATGAAATGTCTCCAGGCCTTTGTAAAAAGCCCTGTTTAAGACAACAGATTAAATACTAATCCTGGCAGATCCTACATCTCCACTTGAGTTCATACCATCTAGCTGAGCAAATTTTTCTTTTCTTCTACCCCCCCCCCCCCCCTTTTTTTTTTTATCTAAGTAAAGGCAACAAATTCTTTCATTCTTAGATGAGATAGCAGGGGGGAAAGAAACAATATTTTCTTTAAAATAGCAAAAAAATTATCTCTTGCCAAAATGCAGCTACATGAGATGCAAGGAATGCTTTCCCTTGAAAGCCACATACATCTCCACGTGGGCATCAGCCCCCTGTGAGGGACGTATTTACAGTAGTTAAACACCCATGCGATTGTCTCACATGTGGAAGATTCATATGAGCAATGCTTTCACTTTCTAACAGGTCCATGTAACATTTAAAAAATACATATCTGCATATATCTAAGTAGATATGCAGCTATATACAGATGCCTGCCCCTCCATACATTGATATATCCATGCATACACCAGCACACTGTATGTGTCTGTGTGTGTGTGTATTGGTTTGTAAACAGGAAGGATTCCGTGGCTGAAGTAACAGCTGGGCACTGTTGGCACCGAGCAAAGCAGCAGATATCTTCAGGATGTACAATGCAGTATTTTGGCTTTACAATGCAGCAAATGCTGGAATGTGCAATACAGGTTGCAAAAGCTGACAAGCTAAACAGTTCTTATCTGGCTCAGGGTACTTCACTGTCATATGTCTCTGGTACAATACACCCTTTTGTCTCGTGCTCAGGCACCACTTATTAATCCTTTGTTATGTTGTTGTTGGGGGTTTTTTTCTGCACATTTGTTTTGGGTTTTATTATCTTGAACATGTCAGCACGAATCAGGAGAGATCCACCCCCATTTTAAAGAACAGACCATAGCTGGCCATAATATGACCGTTTCGCTCTGCCCCAGCGCTTGTGGTATGTAGTAAGTTTGTTATTGGCAGCATCTTCAGGTTACATCTGTGACCCATGGTGTTAGGTCTAGAATTTTGTAATAAAAAAAAATAAAATAAATAAAAATAAAAATTTAAAAAAACTAGAAAGGGAAAAAAAAAAGGCAAGAAAGAAAAGAAAATCAAAAGCTCATTTCTCTTTAAAGAATAATAATAATAAAAAAGTATGTACCACAAATCGCAAACAGGAAAAGATTAAACACATTTTTTATATTAACAACACAAATGGGACTCCTTTCCGAGAGGACTCACAGTGACTTTATCTGTAGAATGTTTTGGTGCTTCTGCACTAATTTTGTAATAAGTGCATGCTGTATAGAATATAATTTGCCTGTATCCTTAGAGTGGAAAGGGAGGGAGGGCGGGGGGAGGGGGGGGAACAAGCTGCTTTCCATTGTGCACTGCAGCTTGTTTGGATGAAAAGTTGCGCCTTTGATGCATTTTTATACTGTACATATTTGTATATATTACCTAAATTGCCATGTTATGAACACAGATTTTGTTATATTTGCTTGTTTCAGTTTCCTACAAAAATTGGTCCATAACGGGGGGATTTTTTGTTTATTTCTCCCCCACACACCCCTAGAAAATATGCTTGTAATTTTTGTTTGTTTTCTTGGTCATCATCTGTTACCGGCTCACAAAGGATCAGAGATGGGGTCTGGAGCAACTCTGAGTCCGTGTTTGCATGAGACCTGCCCAGTCGCTGGCTATAGAGGGGGCTGGCGGTGGGCGAGGGTCAATCCAAGTTGCGCTGTGCCGGCATGCTGAGTCCCGCGGGGAACTCGCACACCTCCAATTGTTCTCTTTGTATTTTATCTAATAGTGCCTGATTACTTTTTTTATTATTATTTGTTAGTACCCTCTTGTCGGAACAGTTTGTAATTGTCACAATTTGAAGCATTAGCTTCATTCTGCTTTCACGACCTGTCATTCCGCTCCCCCCCACCGCGATGCTCCGCGCACGTTCCAAACGCGCTCGCCGGCCACCCGGGCCTGCTCTCGCAGGGTGCCCGCAGCCTCCTGGGGCGGCCGCAGCGGGGGTGGGGCTACGGCGGCCGGGCTGTCAATCACCTCGCGGGGGCGGGCAGCCGGCCCCTCGCTGGGACCCGGTCTGTTGCGCCACCTAGCGGCCGCGATGTTTCACGACAGGCACCCCCCTGACCGCGGCCGAACCCGCTCTGAGCTCCGCTCCCAACCCACTCGTCCAGCCCCGTGCCGCCACAGGCCGACACCAAGCGCACCGAGCGGCGTTGCTGCTTGCTAAACAAGTTCCTCGTCGTGTCTGCCGGCCGAGCCGGCTGCTCTGAACAATTTGTTCCCCGCAAGACCAGCGGAGCTGGCTGCATCAATGCTTTGGCTCCCCCCCTAAACCAGCGGAGCTGGCTGTTCTGAGCGCTTTGGGCCCCCCATATCAGTGGAGCTGGCAGGTCTGAGTATTTTGGACCCCCTAAACTAGCGGAGCTGGCTGCTCTGAGTGCTTTGCATCTCCCCATATAAGTGGAGCTGGCTGCTCTGAGTGCTTTGCCCCCCGCCAAACAGGCAGAGCTGGCTGCTCTGAGCGCCTGGGTCCCCCCAGACGAGTTACTCCCAATGAGATCCGTGTATCTTGTCAAATTTAAACCAGGTCAAACCCACTCACTTGAAGCCCCCTTCTGAGTGGCAGGAAGGTGCATTCCCGTCCATTTAAGATGTGTTTCTGCCTCTGCCTTTGCAGCCTTGAAATCTCTTAACGGTGATTTTTTTTTTTCCTTTTTCCTTGTATTTTTACCGTGGTAAATACATTGAGGGGGGGTGGGGAAAAAAAAATCCCTCAACTTTATCCCAGCAAACATTACTTTTTGTGCCCGGGGATTTTTCATTTCATTTTATTTTATTTTTTAATAAAAATCACTGCAGTTTTAGAACTGTAATTAAAGCTCTGAATAATAGATCACACATCTTTATCTGTTGTGTTTAAAAAGGGGGGGGGGGGGGGGGGGTGGGAGCGAAGGGGGAAATAGCCCAAACTGTTCACATAATCCTGAATGCCTCATTTCCATAAAAAAGGTTCCTATACATATATTATTTACATTTTTAAACATGGTAATTCTTTCCTTTGTGGCACAAAATGTCTCTTTTCCACTGCAGCTATTGGGAAGCGACTGCTCACATCTGAAATGTTATCATAATTTGCATCAGGAAACCCAACTGCAGACATTAAGGACTTGGGTGTGTTCAATTATGATTTTGCTGGAGGCTGTCCCTCATTCTAATGCTGCACTCATTGAACTACCTTTCTGAAATCTAGCTGATACGGTTCACCATAGACATGCTTCACAACATCATTAGCTTTGCAAATGGCTTCATTTCAGTCAATGCAGACTTCAGTTTTGGCCAATTGTAAAATGGAAATTTGAAAAGGGAATGAAAAAAAAAAAAAAACAGATGCACTTAAAACATGAAAAGAATTATTTATATGATAAAAATATATTTAGATTTTCAAAGCACAAGACTGAACAGAAGTGCTCTTTTTATGCTTTCTGAAGATGTTACTGTTAAAAGTCTTTCTACATCAGGCTTAATAAATCTGTAATGACATTTGATGGATTGATTTTTGTGTGGGTTTTTCTTTTCTCTATCCCCCCCCCCCCGCTCCCGATTTCTCTGCAGAGAAAGAAAAGGACTGACCTGGAGAGGCTGTGGGAGTGAAAAAACCACAGGAATGTGCCTGTTTCAGTAAAACTCACGAACGATTTCTAGCAGCCTCCTTTCCCTTAAATAATAATTGCTTAAAATAAGAAAAGGAAGAAAAAAATACATATCCAACTACACAACCCTGCATTTGTTTCTATGGATCTCTTTCCCTCATCTGGCTCCTCTGACCACTCCATGCCTGGGTTATTTATGGTGTAATCTACAGCGAGGCATTGGGCTGCTGTCACACAAATTCAAGGCTCGCTAGCCATAAACCAGGCATGATTGAGATACCAAACCCCCTTCTCTCCAGTACTCCACCTCAGACGAATGGTTTGGTTTAACACTTAGTTTCCCTAAGCACTCCTTTGTCCCCCATAACGTCCCCGGAGTGGGGTGATGTGTCATGCGCCAGAGTACGGCACCACACGCCACTGCCACCCGGCCACAGTGAGTTATTTACTGCTGATGAATCAAAGCTCTCCGTGGCAGATTCCTGAGACTTGTACTCATTAAATTTTGATGGGTGCAGTATCACCTGTTAGCCATGTTTAATTGCTGCTGCTCCTCCTTACCATGATAAAATGTACAAGTTGCAGAACAGCCCATCTCATGTCAGCCAGCTGTGTGGACATTGTCCTGAGTGAAGAGCACCCTTTCTGAGCTGCTGCCAAGCTTTCAGTCACATCCACATGCTCTCCAGTCACTGAAGGACAGGGTAGTTGTCCCCACTCGGAGAGGAGGGAAGTGCTGACTGTGTCCTCCCCACCCTACCATCACCCTTCTCCCTGGATTTCCTCTATATCTTCTGCCTTTCCCAAGCCCCCTTCGGGGTCTCTCTAGCCTTGCATGGAGGGCAGGAGTCACCAGGGTGTCAGTCAACCCTTCTTCAGCTGCCCATTGGCATCATGCAGAGCCAAATCTGATGAAAGGGTCTGCACCATTCTTGCCCACCACCTGCTCCTGGGTGACCATCCCACACACATGGGCACCCACGGCTGACCCACCAGGCACCCTTCAGCTCTTCCACAATGGGTAGTTCGTTAGCAGTTACACTTAGGAGACAGTGCCTTGGATCCTGCAACACTGACTTCTTTTTTTTTAAGTGATTTTTTTTTAAAGGGATATATTGCACACATTTCAAGAAACCCCTCCAGGGTAAAATAAAAAATATATATGGATGGCTAAAATAACAAATGAATCATAAAACTTAGAGATGGAAAAGGACTATTAGATCATCCAATTTATCTTGCTGTCTGCCAATACAGGTTTGCTCCCCGCAGACCGCTCCCCAGGGCTTTGTCTAGCCTTTCTGACTTAGCTCCAGTACACAGGGTCCTCTGCCACTTTCCAGGGAAGAACAGTTAATGGTTTAGGCATGTTTTATAGGTACAGGGCCAAATCCTGGCCTGAAGGGAGTCCCACCTGCGAGGCACACAGGCATTGACCCCAATGTTTTAGTGACACCACAAAGCAGCAATACATGCACCACTCAAGCATGTGTCCACCTTGTGCCCTTGCACAGCCTTGTGAGGCTGTGGGGCCAGGACTGTGGTCCTCAAGGAGCCACATCCCCTCTGTCCTAAAGCCTTGGATCTGGCCAGCTGGGAAGGATCGAAGCTGGGCAGGATCAAGCACCTCCCCATGCTGCAACATTCCCATCTTGATGGAGACTGCCAAAGCAGCTGTAGGCAGCTCACAGCAGGCGTAAGAAACTGCTCTAATTTATTCCAAGGATTTTAACTTGTATCTCTCTCTCTTTTTTTTTTTTTTTTAATTATTGGTGATGCACTCCTACAGAACAAACAAACAAATAAAATCAACCTTCCGCTTCTCAGATGGATGTTTTGGCTACAGGGCAACTTCGAAAGCTGGTTCAGTTGTTTTTGCTTTCATTTCTTGCTGCTCCTTAAAACTGTCTTGATTTAATAAAAGTTAAATGTTTTCATAGGAAAATCAGGCTGGGTGGTTTGTGATTCTTTTATGTACAACACGAATATTACATTATTCAACAATTCAGGAATAAATTGAATTCTGTCTACCTTTGCTGAATGCTTTACAATTTAAATAGCTGGTCTGACGGTGGAGTCCAGGTACTGAGGAGAGATCAATAAACTCCAGAAGGGTACCAAGGTCATGGTACAAAGGACTTCAGGTGGGACATCACTGCATCTGTGTGAGGCAGAGGAGGAGAGCCTGGGACCAGGCATGGGTTTGCCATGCCAGATGTGGGATTATCAGACTCAGCTTCCTGAAACAAAACAGAAAGAGCCCATGGCTTGCTCTGAAATTTAAAAGCACAGAAGTGCCACCCGAGCTGGCTTCGCTTCACAGACAGTTGTGTGTGCCACCCTGATCGTCTCCATGGGTGAGGGCCTGCCTGGGATGGGGCCTCTGCATGAGGCCATCTCTTAACAGCTGGGCACAGACTGAGCTTTCCTGGGTGTTTGCACATGGCTGAGGTCTGAGGAATGGCTGCTGAGCACACCACAGCTGGCACAGCCACCTGAGAGGTGTATGTCACTCAGGGCAGTTTAGTAGGAAGATTTATGGTCAGAAAAATGAAAGATTAGAGGAACAAAAGGCAACCCTACAGACCCTCAGCATCTGTTAGCAGCTCACACTGACTTCTCAGCTGCGGCTCAGAGGCAATTCTGGAGCAGATCAGGTGTTTAACTGAGTTCCAGAGCGCAGGCTGAGGACAGGAAAAGCTGCAAAGGAAAAAGTCTTCATGGAGAGAGAAGCAACAAATATCTCAATATGTGGGAAAAGCAATCCAAAATTAAAGATACATTTCAGGTTGTGTCACATTGCTCCCCAGTACTGGAAAGATCTTGATGGTGATGGGGATCCTCCCAGGACGCAGCACACGCAGACACCCACACCGCTGGCACTTATCCCACGCAGGATAATGAGCTGGGACACCCTCTCCTCTGCCATTCTCCAGTTCCCACTGTTTGTCCTGCAAAGCACACTTGAGTCCCTAAAATACTGAATGCATCCCATGTCTGAAGGGGCCTTGTGAGGGAGGAGGAGGATTCTTGTGGAGATGATCAGATAAACCTCAACATTAACAAGAACATTTGGGAAACAAAGGCTGCCTACACACGGAAAATATTTTTTGCAACGGTACTGTCACTTGAAAGGCATTTACAAGATTTTTAGTACAGAAAAGACATACTTGTGCTGGTGAAATGGTGCTGTTCTGGCTGTAATTTGAGACTTTGTCTAGGTGTGGTGATGAACATCACCTTTGACATGTTGGAGAGACTCTGGCCTACAGTGACCCGGCAGAACAGAGCTGCAAAGGAAACATTAAATGACATAAAATACATGTATTCCAGAGAAACAGACCTTAAAGGTGAAGGGCTCCTTTTTAACAAAAAAATTCTGCTAGTTTTTACATTAATCCTCCAATGCTGTTTGTAATGATGCAAATGTAGCCACAGCTCCTCAGCTGGCTACTGGGCTGGCTCTCCAGCAGAAAGTCCTTTTTCGCTGGTAGACTATCACTGAGCTTAATTTCTAAAGCCCTCACAACTGTATTCACTCAATCTGACATTTTGAGTGTGCAGGTCAGTGGTATGGTGAAATTCAGGTGCAACTAAGGTGTCCAGAGACTGGGCTCTAGAATTCCAGTGCAAAAAAATCACTGACAAGCAAGAAAAGGCCCCCAAAAGTCAGAACAAAAACCAACCCCAAAACATATATTGCACCAGGACATTCAAGTGTTCCCATTTAGCTGACAGCAAAGGAACAGTGTCACAAGTGCTTGAGACTTGTTTGTTTGTTTTTCTGAAGTAACTAATGAAATATCAAAACTCAGCCCAGAAAACACTCAGGCTAAATGGACAAAGTGTGAAGTCCCTGAGTGTAGGGAAACGGCAATAATGCTGGGTTAGCAAAGGGGGAAGTCAGTCTCTTTTTTGGTATAAGAAGTCCATCTGCAAGTAATTGTGCTAATGCTTTAAAAATGGTTGGCCCAGACTTTTGGAGTCAAACAGGAAAATAACCAAAATTGTTATTGATAATGAGATTTTTCAACCTGAAAACAGATTCTGTCAAAATGTCAAAGGTCCAGATTTAGGCTCTGCTAAAAGAGACTTTTACAAGACCCATTTGAATAGAAATGTTGAGTCCAATTACCTTTTAACCTCAAATGACAGTTGCAGAGGGAGAGATGAGCAATACAAACCCAAACACAACATTGAAGGCAAATGAGAAAGAGACACAAGAGCAGCCCAATCTCATCCGGATCTGACTTGGTAGAACAGAGCAAGCACACAATGCTAACACTGAGAAGTGCTGGGGGAAGGTGTCTCCATTAAGATGTTATTTGCACTAAAGTTTACCCCAAAAATGAGCCTGGAAAATACATTACCTGGACAATAAAGATAAATGAGAAGTGGCCCTGTACTTCAGTTAACAGAGAACAGAAACCTGTCAGCAGATGCATGAAATCCTGCTGGCTGAAAAGCTGGGGAGGTTCTGGAGGTTTCAGTCAGTGGTAGTTGAAAGGACGTGGAGAGCAGGCAGAAATGCAGGTCTGGTGAAAAGGTATTTCAAAATTAGTTATAATTCCACTGAGTTGTTCTGATCTTCCCTTTTCCTGAACTGTTTATGCTCAGTGTTGAAATTACAGTTTCTTTCAGTTTGCTCAGAAACACTTCGGTTAGCAGTGTTTGATTAGATTGTGGAGGACATACAAACGTATTAAAAAACCAGAAGCACCCTAAACTGAAATAACTTATTTCATGACAAAATGTGAACTTTTTTCTTTGTATTTGCTAAGAAGGGACTTTTTTCCTTCCTTTAAGTGAAAACTAGTTCCTGACTTTCCAGAATTACCAGAAACCCAAGAAATCTCCTGGTTCCTCAGCTCACACAGGCTGCTCTGGTTCGCTACATACCACTCGTTCCAATAAACTGCACTAAAGATGGAGGGGTGAAATCACAGAAAGGTTCTTTGCAAGCAATTATTCAACAAGATGAAAAATCAGTAATTAGGTCATGACTTTCAGAGAGGATTAATGAAAGCATTTTATATGTGCAAAATGAGTTTTAAATACCAAAGTGTTCCAGAATTATTTATTAGACCAGATTTGCTCATGCAAGTAGTTTTGTACCTAAGATTCACAGGGAGAAACGTGTCAGAGAGATGTGTACCACATTATAAAATGCATCATTTCATTAATCATAAAATCCTGAGCAGTCAAAAATAGTGGTAGCCAGAAGCTAAGCTGCACACTGCATCTGCTCTGCAGCAACACGTTTCAGCAAGAATCGATAGAGCAAGAAGAGAAAATTTGAGATAACATTTCTGTACGTACGGATTTCATCTGGTTCATCTCACTTGTCCATAAAGTTTTCTGGTCGTCTGTGATTTCTGCTGCACACATCATTTAAATAGGTCAAAAGTTTTCTGCATGTATGATCTGTTCTGGGGCAGCTCTGCATTTGTTTGATTTTTATCGAGTTGATGTAATTACTAATTAATTTAGGGATCTAAAGTAAACTTGGCCCTAAAACACAGCACCTTCCGCAGAGCGAGGTCTGGCTCCTCCTGGCTCCTCTCGTTTGCGCGCTCGGCTGGTCTCCTCCGTGCTCACATCGCCATCTAATGCCCAAACACGCTCCAAGCTCTCACCAGGAGGACAAGCAGTGAGTACTATGCTTGGCTTTCCCACATGTGATCACAAAACTCCTGAGAGCCACCCCTCGCCACCTAAACAAGTGCACTTAAACAAGTGCAAGTAATAAGACCAGTGATGTGTCCTTTCTAGGGATGCTCCACACATGGCCCGGGGTAACAACCTTTCCCCGTTTTACAGAAGCTGAAAGACCTTCGTGAAGTGTTAAACAATGGAAGAGATTAACTCTTGGAGGCTGAACAGCCCAGCTCAGTCTGGAGCTAGAGATAACGTCAGTGGAAACAAAGGCAGCAGAGTTCTGAAGAGGGAGTGGTGCTACTAAAATCCAGGGTTCCCCAGTTCCAGGCTTCATTATCCTGGGGAAAGATCCAGCTCAGTCGAGAGCTAAGGATGTTGCTTTGCTCTCGTACACAGACCGAACACAAAGCTGCCGTATCTGCCCTCAGCAGATCAAGCTCAGCTCAGCCAGAGCCAGTAACAAAATTAAGGGATGATCTTGAAAGATACCACACCTTTACCTTTAACTCATTAACGAAAGCTAGTGTGGCCAGAAGAGAGGCCAGTGTGGAAGTATGAGATGTGTTACACAATCGTGTGGGTTTTTTTGTTTTGGTGGGGGTCTTTTTGTTTGGTTGGTTTGGTTGTTTGTTTTTTTTTTTCAATGCCATGCTCTACCCAGGAGCCTGCTCTGGAATTATGCTCCAACAGCTATTGATTTTGTAGTATTTCACATAAGACCCAATACTGGACTCAGTATCTACCAATAATGAACTCAGAACTCACAGTGCCTATCAGTCACAGATAACAATGCATGTCAAAATGGGCACTCTTGTAATTAGCATGTAGTTACTCAATCTGCATAATTACACGTGGCAATCATGCTGGTGCATGTTTGGAAATGCTAGATCTCACTTTCCCCAGTAATCCTGAATCATATGAATAGCTTCTGTAGGAACTCCTACTTCAGATGTTATGAATTAATATTAAGATGAAATTGAATTAAATGTACTGATTTTAATGTCATGAATGCACTCATAACTATTTTTTCCCCTGAGAACCATCTGCAATTTAGAGACTTGCTAATCCTAATTAAATGCACTTTTCTCAAGTGTGTGCAAATGAACAGAGAAATCTGCTCAGTAACACGCTTGCATATTTTCCTTTTTCACAAAGGGGAAGAAGAAACTGGTTTGTGATTTAATATTAGATCTTCCTTGCAAGAGAATATGAGCCTTGCTTCTTCAGTTTCAAGCCCTACATTAGTCTATGCATCTTAACTAGCAAGTCATTAGAAGCACAGAAGGTCTCTGGAATAAGGGTTTGTAATGCTGCTCTGAAGTTACAGTCCCTGTACAGAAACAAGTCTTTTAGTTGCTTCCCAGTGTTTTATACAGTAGGTGAAGTCCTCTGATGCTCTGCTTGGAGACAGCAAACCTGGCACAGAGAAGGTCATTATGTAAATAAGTTATCACAAGGCTTCATTGCCATGAGGGTGGTAGAAACTAGAGCAGACCATGGAGTGAGGAGCACATCTCACCAATCCCTCAACTGGAGCAGCTTTATCAGCAACAGTGAAAAGACACACTAGCTTTATGCACTGGCTCCATTTCTTTTTAACCTTGTCCTGCCTCTCAGAGTCTCAACCTATTAACTCAGCTAAGTCTGGGAGTAAGCTTTATCTGAAAAGAACATGTCAGGTGGATGGGGAGCGGGAAAAGTTTTAGCAGTTTCAATGTAGTTACAAAGGAGATAGTTACAAGACAAAAGGAACATGGTAGAACCAAGGGGGAAATGAAAACCACCCACCCACACAGACAATAAACACCACCCCACCCCCAAAACCAAACCAACCAACGAAACAAAAAAAATCTCCAAACTCATACTGCAGCTCTGAAGCCAAAGACTTTTCAACCTTCAGTTAAACACTGTTGTACTCCCTCTCAGGTTTAGTCAGATTTGTTCCTTAATCTGACTTTTGACAGCTTGGTATAAGAAATGTAGGTTTTCAATACCCAGTCACTGGAACACACATCTGTTGCATGTCTACCTTAGCTGAAACTGCTAAAGGCAAAAAGAAGGACCCTTAGGACTCCTAAGAGACACCAAAAGAAAGCCATGGTTTTCAGCAAAAATAACTTGCAATGCTTACGTATCTTGTATCCTGCTAACCATTGTCAATCAGTGCTCCACAGATGAATGCCTTCAGCAGCAAGATTTCAAGACCCCACTGTAAGAACTTGCCCTGTCCAAAAGAAGTGACAGAACCGTATTTTCTTAAGCTACTATGCTTCTACAGTTTTTAACCTGCCCCACCACCCCCCCAACAGCAATGCTTTTACTTAAGAAACCAGTCTAACCCACTTCTACAAACCTTATGACAAACACAGGGCTCAAGCACAGCTTAAACTGTGGCCTCAATGAGGCCATGGTCATAAATGTAAGTGCCCTTATATATAACTGAGTTATATTGGGGATCTCATCAGAGAAGCTTCCTTACTCTTGAGGAGCTGGCCTTTGACAAATCTCTCTGAGCCATCTTCTAAGCTCATAATCATAGAATTGTTAGGGGTGGAAGGGACCTCAAGGATCATCTAGTTCCAACCCCCCTGCCATAGGCAGGGACACCTCACACTAGATCAGGTTGATCACAGCCACATCCAGCCTAGCTTTAGAAACCTTCAGGGATGGAGCTTCTACCACCTCCCTGGGCGATAATCCAGTTTCAAGATATGGTCAGAAGTGTGGGTGAGGTCTGACACCTCAGTTGAGTTCCAAGAATACATCAAACCTGGAAACTTTACAGAACAACATATTTGGTTTCAAAAACCAGTTTAATCCCATACAAATTCTCATGTCTCATGGGGGGGGGGGGAGGGGGAAGAAGGAATAAAAATTTTAAAGAATCATTTTCCCATCACAATTTTATTACCACAAAAAAATCCATACAGTAACTCAATCTCCTTTCTTGAAGGTAAATAACAGAATGGGAAGAAACAAAGTATTTCTTGATTCTTTTAAGAGTTTTCAACCTAAGCCTTACAGATAGATTGTCTGGGTAGTGACTCGGTATTTTGATGTAAGCGATGACACAGGGCCAGAGTTTTTTCTGGTTACTGGTAGGTTCTCCTTCTCCCCTTCCCTCAGCAGTGCAAGTACAGGGACAGGTCAAGTGAACATGAAATTCCAGGCAACTCATTTTAAGCTTTAAAAGCAAGACACAGAAACTAGTTTTGCAAAACACCAAGTCTATATTTACATCCACATGTAATAATATACTCAACTAAAGTGAAATACATCATAAATTAAATGAGTAATGTGTGCCTACTGCTTGACAACTTCCGGTTTCAACAATTAAAACAAAATGGAATGAAATAAATACATTAAAAAAAAAAAAGACAGACAATTTGTACCTCTATATATGCACTGTTATTTCCAAAGAAACATACAAAACCAGTAGTATCCCAATAGTTAATACTGATGGGCAAAGTGTGTTCTGAAGTACAGGGCTATGCTGCCATGAAATAAGAGTCTTCATGTCCATTTTTCCACTCCAACCCCCAAAAATCCCTAACAAAACCAAACCCCTTGAGGGAATCTGTACCAGTATGAAGGGAGATTAAAAACAAACAAGTCTTAGGTCTGTTTGTTGAAACGTCTTAAAAACCAGCCCCGTACACTTTAATCACAGAACCCCATAAGGTACACAGATGAGTTACAGCATGCATTCTATAAGACTCATTGAAAGATCACGCAAAAAAATAGATTAACCATTTTCCAAGTGAATTCGTCTTCAAAAAATAGGCTATAAAAGTGCAAAACTAGGAAAACCAAAATCTAGATTATGTACATATGGCTCAGCTTATGAACAGGAAAAAAGGTAAATAGTGTACAATTTCCTGATACACAGCACTTCATTACATCGCCAGTTTACAGAGACATTAAAAATAGGTCCCATATACAGGAACTAAGACATACAACTGGAACATCTCAAGTTGCATAATGAAAAAAACAAGAGTTTCAAGGTTTTGCTATTTTACATTTGCTGTCTGAGGGAAGAGAGCAAAATGAACAGTGCAAAATTTTTCATTTTTTTTGTTTTACTAAAATATCTGGAAGTCAAAGCCAGGTACAAAAGAAATGAACTGTTAACTACAGGCTTGATGAGAAGCAGTTAGGAACGCAAGTCAAAATACACAACTCTGCTTTTCTGGCTTGTAACTGGCCATCTTCCCTTTACAAAAATTAAACTGCATGTGCATTAGAAAAAACTCTTGTTGTCTTCACAAAACCCCAAAATAATAGAAGGAGATATTCTCCCATTTGCAGGTTATTTCTCGCTCACTTTAAACACCCAGTAGATGCTAAAACTCGACATCAAGAAGCTTCCAAGCACAGTCAAGCAGGCTACACCATCCATAGCCACATCCCTTTTGAAGTCTGTAGATTCCATATTCATATTGCAAGTCTGTCTTGTTTGTGACTTTACAGTTTGGACAAAGGTGCAAAGTACTTTCCCTCTAAATGCATCGAGTTTAGTACAAAACTAAACATTTAAAACATTTAGATTAGTATCGTTTCTCATGCAAGTCCCAGGTATTTTCTGCTGCAAGAGTCTTGAGTATTGGTAGAGATGTTTAAGAGGCTTCTCTGAAGAACAGCAACCAATGCCAGGAGAAGAATCCAACCGTATTTCAGGAACACCACACTGAAATCCAAATGTCAAGTATTGCCTTATCCTTGAGTTTAAAAATATGCTGGAAACAACCCCAGGGAAACAGATCCCTCCAACACATTATGGTCCTAACACAGAGAAGGCAGATCAGCATAATGTCAGCACCGTTGGGTTGATGTTCACAACATTTATAAACTGGACAGTTTATGTGGAAGTTGGTTTGTAAAAAAAACTAACATAGTTCAACAGAACAAAAACAGATGAGAAACTTTCACCTTTATGAAAAAGGAGCATGAAGCTAACAGGATTTCAACTTCAGTATTTACAGTTTACCTGAGGTGCAATGATTATATATTCTTTCAAAGAGAAACTCTTCAGCAGCGCTCAAGTATGTAAAAATAGATTTCCTACCTAATATTTGGTCAATTAATTCTAATGAAAAATACTCAAAAGTCAATGTCAAGATATACATTCTCCACACACCTTCATAACCCAATTGTTTAAACTACTTTTTATGGCTATTTGGTACAAAATGTTAACAGAACCAGTATCAAACTGTAGTGTTTTTGTTATATATACAGTACAATCACAGCTTAGTTCAGTAGCTTTCACCATTCATTTTTTTCCTCAAGGGATGAACTGCAGGTATAACTCCATGGAACATGCACTTGCATCCTTAGACCTGGGAGGTGGGAGGAAGAAAACAAACAAAAAAAATCAGCATTTTTCTGTTGTATGACTATAAAATAGTACAACACACTCTTTGTTGTGAGGGTATCTTTAAAACGATAGGGAAATTTCTATCACACCCTTGCAAAAGTGTACTTTGAAGTTGATGAGACCATATAAAGTCTCTGTCTTCTATTTGCCACAAATAAAATATTGCAGTCAACTCTACTTTTGAGGTTAATCAAGCCTCAAGTAGAAATACAGGCAGGAGATTGAGTTATCTTAGGAAAGCAGAACTAGACAGAAATATGCTTAGTAGGGGGACAATAAAAGCAGCAAGATTAGAAGAATATCAAGAAATAAAGTGAAGTATCTTAAAAGCTGTCAGCTAGATGTCAGATAGCTCTGCTCCCCAGACATGTAAAATCTTTCTATAAAATGGTGTGTGCTGGTCCAGATGCTACAGCATTCTATACATATCTCCTCACATTTGAATGAGGAAATTTATCTGTAGCTCTGGGTTTGGGGGGGAAAAAAACAACACACATACAGATATATTTATTCATAGTTTTATACAGTACTTATCTCCTTAGCAGTTAAGAATGTTGCAAACAATGAGGTTGTTAAGTTCTGAGATACAGCTACAAAACTCAAGAGATGAAGCTCAGGAATTCAGAACACCAGGCTAAATCTTTTCACTTGACCCGTTTCCCTAAGAGACTACACCCACCCCTCAGCCAGACAAAGGGAAAACTATTTGGAATAACCTTTGCAGTACATAAACTGTCAAGGAGCCATCAGGAAACCCTTACTTCTCTATGAAGCTCCATTGTTTGAGGCAATCCTCATCATCTTCACAAGCTGTAAAATGAGTCACATCTCCATTTTCAGGAAGGACAAGCCAACATAACCTTTCGTGGGATTCATGAACTGTGATAACAGCTCTTGGTTTTGGTTCTTCTTCACGATGTTCCTCCACCCCCAAGTACTAACTTAAGGGGAGAGCCGTTTTGCCGAACACTTCACACTAGAATTGTAACTAATTAATATAGTTACCTATCATTAGCCTTTCCACTACTTTCAGGGAAGAAGCATCTATGTACTTTTCATGCAAGCCTTTAGGACTATTCCAAATAGCTAATGCTGCCACACCAGTATTTGCCTGGCTTTAAGAGAGGGGGAGTCTGCATTTCAGCTGTTCTGGTTAAGACTTTCATAACCTCTCATAGTGCTATGCAGCAACCTTTGATGCTTTCGAGTACACAATGCAACATTTAAGCAACAATTAGTTCAAAGGCTTGTTTACCATTTCTTGAAGTAAATGGTTAAGTCTTCTTGTCACTTGGTCGAAAGTGTGTGTTGCCAATGAAACTTTCATAGCTTCGCTTCTGTAGCACGCTGCTGGTTAAGTGTTGGTATGACACTGATCTCTTTCCTGGAGACAAAAAAGAAATAATTATTTTTTGCCAGACTAATTGGCCAGACATTCAATTGTGAGCAGTTCTACAGCAACATCCAGAATCCCACAGATACTACCTACAAATCATCTCCTAAGCAAAGCCCGAGATAACAGATATTTCTAGTTGTAGTAAGAGATTGCATCGAGTTCTGTATCCAAAACAAATACAAGTAGAATGAAAAGTATTCATCTAACAACTTTAGTCTAAGCTGTATACACTTGACATTCATCTGTTATTTAATCTTTCATTTTATTTCCAATAAATTTCTTTGCTGAAGTCATCATAAAACAGGCTTCACTCTGACCTTCTCAAAGTGCAGCAGTACACTCCATAGCATGATGCCTATGTATCCAGTTTCTACACTTGTTTGAAAATTGAATTTTTGAATACAGGTATTGGAGAAGATACACAGATATACATCATTACCATCAGAGATTGTACAGCAATTGTGACACTTTAGAGAGTGTTAATATACACTTACTTGCAGATCTTTGTTAAGCAATTTTCAGTCTAGTATACAGGTAATTTCATGTTTATCCGAGACCACTAATTCAGATTTATATATGTGAAATCGTTGCCTATTCCATATTATGTCTTATTAGCTTAAGCAAGCAGTCAAAAACACTCCATAAAATCCAGGGAAAAAAAGTCAAGAATCATTACTCCCACTGGATACAAAAAGCCCAACTGCCATCCATATTCCATGAAAGCTTTAAATGCAGCATTGAAAAAACCTGGCAAGCTTTAATTAAATTAAAATGGCAAAGCTAAATTAATATTTCAACAGAATCTACAAAGCCATTGGAGTGTGTCATGAGCAATTGTCTTTAATTTGCAGCCTCTGCCAGATCAATCAGCCAACAGGTTATCCTTGATAGCGTGTTGCCATTGCAAAGGCAACTAATTTGAAAATAACACAAACTGAGTGGTTTCAGAATGTTTCTGTCTCTTCAGGGCAACACAGAATGGCAGAGCTTACAAGCAATAACGGAAGGCATCATGCTTTAATGAAGTTTGCCAAGTGGAACATATTCTCATGACAACTTGATCCAGCATTTAACATGCGACACAACATGCTCATAGGACCTAAATAATGTTGCCACAAGGCATAGAGGCCCTTAAAAAAAGGGGTTTGACATCATGTTGTATAATATCACCAGAATTCAGTAAAAAGAATACAGAAACCTGCAGGTCTACACCTGCAGTACTTTGTATGAGATATCTTACCAAATACATCTTAAACAGTTGTACTTCAGCTTTTTAACAAAGAATTTGCAGAAACTTTCATCTTCACTGTCTCCACCCACATTAAACCTCTCATACTGAGAATTTTGCCTGTCTGCTATCCCATACCTTCTCAAACAACTATCAAGGTTTGGGTTGGGTACTTCTAGACATAATGGCTGCAAAACCTGAAGGGCTTTTATTGAAGCTGCTAAGAAAACCCATAGTGGGGGTCCGGTTTCACAAGTTTTTCCAATGTAGGAAGCACCCATTAAAAGTTGCTTTTATTGCCTTGAGACAGCACTGTGTAATGAACAATGAAATTTCACCTTCATGAAAACAATGCTGCCAAAATAGTTGCAGACAGTTTTCAGAGCTCTAAATAACAAGAAACAACTGAAAGATCTTGATTACATCTTCCATCTTCAGGCTTGTACCAAAGAAGAGGAAGAAAGGCCTACCACAAATCTTCCTGGCAGACAGGTGGGGCTTTCAAAAGACCACGGTGGATTCCAGTGAAGTCATTGTTTAAAAATAGTACTGCATCAACTGCTATTCAGTAGGCAAAGTCTGCCAAAACCACTGGCTAAAGAAGAGAATTTTTACTATCCCAAACACACACTAATGCTGGAAAGGAGCAAGATGCTGCCTACCATCTAGTCCCTGGGGAACAGACTACTCTTCTAGCTGGTTGAAGCTGCAAGACTCTGTCCTTGTTTTCATGAAAAATAACAGGGTTTGATACAAAATCAAGACCATTCCCTTGAAATCCTGAATGTTTTATCTGCTCAATAGAACAATGCTATGAAGCAAAGTCCTTCGTCAGAGCAAGTTAGTTTAGTCCTCCACCAAATGCTGAGCTCACACATTACGTTCTTAGCTGCTATTAACCATTAATTAAAAAGTAACATCTTGCAAAGTACTGTAAACTCCACAACTGCACAAATTACCTCTGTGCTCAGAAAGATACCTGTATCTCCTTTTCTCAGATCACAAGGGATTAAAAAGACAGCAACAACATTTGTCCATCTGCCTGCTCCTCTGCATTCTACGCATAACCTGGTGCCCATTTTACATTCCTCATAGCAATTCATGGTACACAGACAGCACTCTTCGAGCTTGGAATGAACTCCATTCCATAGCCACTTTAGTGAGTCAACTGTGATGCTGGCTTTTCCTTATCCACTCCCTACCCAGGCTGGAAACAGAACTGTAACTTTCCTTCATCCTTACATAACCCACTAGTACCAAGTCTGAGTATTTATGAAGCCTACAACCTTAAAACAAGCAAACAAGCACCAGAACAGTGTCAATAAACACAGTTTTTGCCAAATAGCTAAACAGATTTATTATTTTATGGTTCACTCTGAGCCATGGTAGCACACCCCCGCCTGCTACCAACCCAGACTACTTCAGAAGAATAATCTTACTGCTTCCAGAGAAGGTGAGTATTCAGTTTAAGAGCATAGCAGAAACTGTAAGACTACAGGGCACACACACACACACTATTAATTTTTATAACACTGTCTTATTTTTGAAAGTCAAAGTTCTATATTCATTTCTGAGTCCATCCTGACCTCAGCAGAAAATCATAAATACCATCATCTACAAATAGACAACTCCTTAAATATCACCTAGGACCTTTCAATCTCGGCCTCTAGCTAAGAGTTTTCAAAATACTGATTACAAACAAAACAGAAGAAACCCATGCATTTTGTGAAAGTACCAAAAGTTTTCCAAACACATCACAAAACACTGATCTCTGCTACACTACAAATTTCTCCTACTTAGTGGAATAACACACCCTAATTAAAAAAGCAGAAATAGGTAGTCTTGATTTAAAGTGTTCTCTTCCTACTAAAAACCTGAACATTATAAAAATCCCATTGAAGAACAGAGGTAGAAGATTTAAATCATAGTTTTATGATTTGCAATACATCTTTTTCTGCAACTGAAGGGAACAATTGTCCATGACAGCTCTTTTTTGTTTTGTAAGAGGTTTTATTAATATTCCAGATGGCCCAAGACTTCTTGTACGTTAAGCAGAAAGGCTCATTCCATATCCTGGATTAGTTAGCATGTCTGGAGTACTCTGATGAGCAAACAATACATGTTTGTTATCAGAGACCCATGGCAGGAGGAAAGAAGGTAAGGTGAGGAACTTTAAATCCCTCTTTAAAACTCAGACGTTCCATGTCTAATTCTCCAAGCCTGGAGTTTGCTGAACCTGGATTTGAAAGTCATGATCCAATCACTGACTGGACTTGATAAAATGCTAAGCTCAGCTTTATTTTCTCTGTTTCAAGGTGGCTACCCACTTCATGTTTCATTCACCCTCCTTTGCAATGGTGCAAGACATTTAATTAAGAAGGAGATACAGTACCTTCTACTGTAGAGCTGGTTACTTGGCCATTGCTAGATCCAGAAGAACTGTAAAGCGATCCAGAACTATATGGCTCGTAAGGTTTGAGAACAGTCAATGCATTAGGAGAATCAACATCATCTGAATTCAGAAGGCCTTGTTTGGTTGGCAAAACAGAGGATGCAGGTTTGGTGCGAGAACATTCCTGAGGTAGCAGATTTGCATATCTGTTTGCAACACGAAATCTGCTTGTTTCGTATCTTCTGTAATTAGCCATTGGAGAGTCAATATGCTCAATAGCTAATAGATTAGGTTTCATTCGTTTGGAAGGTGTCTCACCATAGTCTAGATTTACATTGCTCACAGATTTCCCACAAAGATAGTCTCTTCCTCGATGACAGGACCAGGCAGATTCATTTAGGTGTGAGTCGAGAGTCCCATTCATACTGTTGCCCACTAGACCAGATTGAGACACTGGGACAGTAGGAGCTTTTACTTTAGATTCAGATCTTTTTACTCTGTCTAGTACTGGAGATATACTGGAAGTGGAGTGTATTTCTTGCTGATGCGGTCTATAGTTATTTGCCTGAGCTCCAATATTACTTTGCTGTTTATGGAACTTGAGGTTACTTGGGGCTGTGCTGCTGGAATCAGTCACTGAAAAGAGAGGGACTTTGTTCTGTGGAGGGTGACATTGTTTAGCTTTCCCTGTTTGCAACGATTTTTGTATAGATGGGGAAGTCTTACTTTTCTTAGAATTAAAAGACAGAGGAAGCACATCTTTACCAAGCAGAGCTGGAGGGCATCCAGTGCGTCTGGCTTTAGCTATAGCCTTGTTTCTGCAGCCATTTTTGTTAATTGTGTCAGGATTGTATTTGTGCATCAGCCTCTGGTGCATCATTAGGACTTCTGGGTAAAATGTTCGATACGTACAAAACGGACAGGTGATGGGTGCTAGCAGGCCTTTAGTTGCAATCACTGCACATTCTTGTGAAGTCCCAATAGATAAGTTCAAGGGCTTTTCTTGAGAGTCCACCATAGGTTTGTGTTTGTAGTTTTCAGTCAGCTCTCGTAGATCATTCACATATTTTCCATCCTTTAAAGCACAAATATATTGGACGTCATCTCCCTCTGATGCCACAGAATCCTCTCTCTCTCTTTTATGAGGAGCACTTGGCCGAGCTTCCTTTGTTTCTTTCTCAGCCTTTAGTTTTTCCAGGTAAGGAGTGGACACATTCTCATATACTTGATTTAAATTGCTGCAAGCAGAACCTTTGTTCAATTCCTTGGAATTACTCTTTATCTTTAGAAGAACCGTGCTGCTTATTGCATTGTTCAGGGACAGAACTTCCTTTCGCTGCTTGGCAGGTGTGCAGCCCCCAACATCTTTGGCACAATCGAAAAGCCTCTTGGAATTTTTGGTTTCTTGAGCACCATCAGCAGTCAGCATGAGCTCTGTCTCCTGACTCTGTAATGAAACTTTGCTGTCACTTTTTGCTTCTGCTGCACTATCAGCTTGCCTGTCCTTGTGATGTCTCTCTAAATGATACCTCAGCGAAGTTTTCTGTGCTGCTGCATACTCACAAAATTCACATTTATATGGTTTTTCACCTGAAAGACATTTTTATCAATAAGTAAATTTGATACAATTTAATTTGAAGTCTTGAATACGATCAAAGATGAGGGAATAACGTAGACAGCAAAACAGTTAAACGTGTCCTTCTCCTTCCACATATTCGTAACTCCCAAACTCATCTAAACACCATTTAAACAACTACATTTTACTGCTTTTACTAACTACAGTGACATCTTCTGGCTACAGTGAAGATATTTTCCACATACTGTCTACGTATGAAGATGGTAGCTGACAATATGTTTGGTAGAGATAAGCAAGAAATGTAACCGTGGGTCACCTCCAACAAATTACATCCCTTGATCATAGTGCAAGTATGCTACTCAACAACACCAATGTTATAGTTCATCTATAAATAGAGCTGTTTCAAAAGAAACAGGGACATACATTAACAGAAGTAGGAAGAGTTTGCCTGGCTATGGAAAACAAAGTTGAACTGAAAAACAGACACAGCTTTTTCCCCAGGTAGCAGCAACTGGCAGATCCACTTAGTACTTGGGAAATGTGTTGCTTTGGGGGGTTTGGTTGGTTGTGTTTGTTTTTGTTTTTTTTTTGTTGCTGTTGTTTTGTTTGGTTGAATAAAAAAAAGCCACACAAAAAAAAACACAACACTTTTGGCTAGACTGCAAAAAGCAGAAAGAAGTTTTAAAATATACTGTGATCTTAATAGTACTTAATGTAAACAGCTCTTTTTAAACATTTTAGTTACACAAATATTTATTCCTTTTAAGAAATTTCAATTGGTGTTTAATATTTTTTTTTAAATCATTAGAGAAAACCTTGGCTCTGAATTTCACTCATTTTGAGGGCAACTTCTGTTTTTCTCAAGCAAAATCAAATATTCCATCCACCAGGATTCAGCAGACTTCCCCTCCCACAAAGGCGAAGTCCATTTACCTGTATGAGTTCTGAGATGAATATTGAGGTAATAATTGGAGCGAAAATACTTCCCACAGTAGCTGCATTCTCTGGAGGCACCAAGGTTTTTAACTTTTGCTCTTTCCAAACAATCTTCATTTTTATCTTTGGGAGAAAGCATAGCTGTGTTACAAAAAGCAAAAATAAATTTGAAGTTGTCTTTAAACTTGTCTTTTAAGCACAGAATGATGAACTGTTGTCAACTCCTACAGGCTATGAGCATCTTTTGCTCTGTACTGCTGCACACACAGCTATCAAAGAGTCAAAAAGTTAAAAAGGTTTCTGTGTCAGGTCACACTGCAGTTAGAGACTGTAATGAAGAAGCCTCAGAGAACAAACAAGATGCAAAACTAGGGCTCAGAGAGGAGGGAGAAAAAAAAGAAGGGAAAAAAAAAATCTACAAAACTATCTTTACTGGCCCACAGAAACTTGCTGGAGAACAGCCCATCAGAACAGTTCACACATTTAATAAAATGTATTCTTTTATCAAGAGGGAGTGCTTGAACTATTAAGTGTGATGATTCAGATTGCAAGCCTCCTCTCTGCACCATGGAGAAACACAGGAAGGTGTTTTGAGGAAGGCAAAGGGAAAGATGGCTTTTCTCATTAATTTTAATAATATTCTCATTTCTATGCCAATCAGTGGAGTGTTATACCTTAACATTAGTGAGTAATATTCTTTCACTGTAAGAATTAATACCTCAGTTTTGACAAGTATGGGAGTAGGAAGGCAACAAGGTTTGCTGCTCTGTGAGATGTATGCAAGGAACCTATCCACAAGTTAAAAACTGGTTCTACTCCAGTGTAAAAAGCAGGCAGTTACCACTGGAGGGCAGCAAGTACAGCATAATGCCGAACAAGAAAGGGGAGAAAGCTTAACATAACACAACATTCAAATCAACCTGATTTCTCTGGCAAAAAAACATTGAGAATTTCAGTAAAATATGCAGGTCAAGGCTGAGTAGGAAGCTACAGTGGGATGAGAAGGAAGGAAACATCTGGCTTGACTTAGTCATTAGATACGTGATAGTTGAAAATGGGTCTCTGAAGTTCCTGTGTGTTGGAAAGCTTGTGTACTGGAAATCCTCAGAAGTATGGCTAAACTATGGCTAAGCCATAGCTGCTTTAAACAGATAATGTCTCAAATAAGCATGACTCAGCATCTTATGAGGAAAGCTGTTGTAGTTTGGGATAAAACACCGAGAAACAAAACAAGGAACTTAACATTAGGTAATAATTCCATTCCTTTGTTCCTTGAGGCAAAATAAAGAGCTGCACATTACCAGAAATGGAAAAGTCAGTTGTGTGTGCCAGGACATTCTGTACGTTGTGTCTTTTCTTGAGATTATGCAAGTGTCTGATTCTTTAGATGCAGACTCAATGCATGTCACATGAGTGCCAGATTAGTTAGAAGACTTTTTGTTATTTCTTTTTGACCTCAGACATGCAATCTTTTTCAATGAAGGAATCACTTGTTTTTCTAAGACATTGTTACCCAACAGATTGAGCCCATCTACTCTGTCAAGAAGAACTATTAGCAGCCCTTCAAGGAAGAAGGGTTAAATATATACCTCTCTTACATACATGATGCCTACATATTAATAGCCTGCATGCATGCCCTTATGTGGCCAATTTTAAATTGCTGGGTTTGCCATTTAGGCTTTCCAGGTATGCACCATTCAAGAGAAGCAGCTTGATAGAAAAAAAAATTGGAATTGCTCTTTACTTCTCAGGTTCTTAACATTGAACCCACTGGTATCAAACACTGAACATTTTTTGCCTTTTCTTCCAGGATGCAAGGGGAAAAAATGAAAGTGAGTCTTCCTAGACTGAGTATTTAAAGCATGCCAATGATTCCAATAACCCAAATCAGAACTGCAAGACAGTCCAACACAAAGATCTCAACATGTGGTGTCAGAATCCTTTCTCCCCTTTCATTTCCCTCTTTTCCCCTTCACCTGCCATAACATTTCATATCACTGCCCAAGTTTCTAAAAGATAACTAAGACAAGATCCTTCTTAGGAACTCTTTCATGCCAAATATAGCTACAGCTATTTCAAACATACATGCTCAAAAGCCTACTCACCTAGATGAAGTGTTTCTGGAAGTCCATCTTCAGATCCATCTTCAGAACCTCCTTCTATTCGTTCTGCTGTTCCATTTTCATCCAGACTTATTATATCAGCACAGTATGTCCTTGAAGCAGCTGAAGTCTCTCCATCAGTCCGTCTGTCCCTTTTATGTACTCTGGAATGAAGGACTAGCTGGTGGTATGTTCTGAAGGCTTTACCACACTCTGAACAGTGTGTAGGTTTCTCTTTGTTCTGGGACATCTCCATAGAAGGCACTTCTCCACTGGGATGTTTCAGTTTGTCTTGGGATAAATTACCATTCCCTGTGTAATTGTTGTTTTTATTTACTTTTGACTTCCCTGTAGTTTCAGTCTGGCCACCTTTATTTACATTCCAAATTTCACCGAGTTCTTCTTTATCAGAAGATGAATCATCATTGTCTGTACTTCCTTCTTGCCCTGGTTCTTTAACTTGGCCATGGCCAACTGCAACTTTACCTTTGGTAGCCAGCTGCCAGGCTTGATAGGTGTTGAAAGGATCTAGTTCAGCTATCCATTTCACAGGTTTTTGTGATTTGTCATTTTCTGAACCCGAGTTTGGTTTTAAGTTCAAGAATCGCAAAAATTCCTCTCTTTGAGATGTTTCTTCTGCATTAGGTTCACCAGTCACTCGGGGGCTTTCACCACTGGGTACTGATTCTTTGGTGTGCACTTTGCTGTGCTCAATTAGAGTCTCTTTATTGAGAAATAGGAAACCACAAACCATACAAATTTTGTAAGGTGACGTTACATTTTCAGTTACATGCTCCTGCACCACTTCATTTATTGTTACGGGGCTTTCAGAACCTTGTTGATGCTTGTTTCTGGAACCAGGCTTTCCAGTGTGCGTTCTCATGTGATTTTTGAGGAACCATGGCTCTTTAAATCTTCTTCCACATACATTACACCAATATGTAAAAGAATCTTTATGCTTTTTCATGTGTGCCTCAACATCAAAAGCCTCATCAAATGTCTGTCCACAAACTTTACAGCTAAGTTCTTCACTGTCCTTTTCGTTGTTTGATGAAGGCAAGTTTGTTCTTACTTGGCATTTATCTAGGTGACTTAGATACTCCGCTTCAACACGAAGGACAGCTGGCTCACAAAGAGTGGGTCTATGCTGAGTTAAAACATGCTTACCAAGCTCTTCAGGATGCTTAAAAGTCTCATCACAAAACATGCAGTCCAGAGGCATGCATCCCTCAGCTTGCATGAGAAACTTTTCCTGCAAACTTTTGTAAGAAATTGTGCTTGTTCCTTTTATTGTCATCGAGGCGTCGTTACTCTCCATCTGCGCACCAACGGTACTGGCTATTCCATCCGGTCCCTCCATGTATGCCAAGAGGGGCTGAGTTGGCATGTTTCCTACGTTCTGTTCCCTATTATGTGTTTTAATGTAAGGATTCAGTTCTTTGGGGATGCTCACTGATTACAATAAGGACACTTGTAAAGTTCTCCAACATGTGCTTACGAGTCTGCTATGCTAAAAACCTCTGCCAGGAAAAATATTTTTTCCACAAGCAAAAATTCTTTACTTTTTTTGGAATCTGTGTTCACACATCACTTCAAGTGAATCCATGGGTTCTCTCAGTGACAGAACGAGTGGGGTCTTGAACTGTTTCTGTCGATTCTCCAGTCTGCAGAAACAGTCAGTTGCACTTAGTTGTTCTGTACAAACACTTCAAATAGTTGCATTGGGCAAAATACACTCAAGGATGAGTTCAGTGCCACAAAGAGCTCCAGCACCTGGAGGAGAGAGAAAACAGTCAGACTTTTCAAATGAGAAGTATTATCTCCCAAACAAATGAAAACATTGGGGCTTGCGAACTATCAAATGCTTTGGAACACAGAAAGCATACTTTTAGTAAACAGTCAATGAGGGACAGCTAGAAGCTGCTCTGTTCACTTTTCTAACTTGTGTTCTGTTAGCCGGGCTTCTGTAACAAGGCTGCTATACAAAAGCAATACTTTGTCCACTACCTATTCTAACCCCACTCCTATCCAGTTACATAAAGCTGCTGAAACCATATTTCAATGCCTGTAACACTGAACTCATAACTAGTACACACAACACACCACAGGAACCTTTCCTCAAACACCTAAACCCAGTGTTTAGAGGCACAGTACAACTTGGTTAGCATTCAAAGTTTTTCCCCTCAAGACTACAGACAGCTTGGAATTACCTCTCATAGTTCTGGTACACAATAAGCACTGGTACAAACTTCTGTATTAAGAACTGTCCACCAATACCACCACTCAAAGCCTCATCATCCACAAATTTACAAGCTCTGTGACAATTTTTGGCCTTGGTACAATAAAATCATCTTAAACTCAGAGAGCCTAACAATGCTATTTCTTGAACAGCAATTTAATATTTAAATCATCCCAAAAGCCCCTTATTACATCTAAAAAGGAAATCTTTCTAATTTCAAAACATGTGCAACAAAAAATGAGCTTCAGTGATTATACTCAAAAGGAAAGGGTTAAGATTCCACAAGATTAATAAGAGTTATAATGCAAGTAATCACCACCCCAATGTACAATCTGAGTTATCTGCTATCAGCAACTAATGGCCATGACCCTCTGGGATGGCAAATTATGGTATTGTGGAGTTCAGGACTCTGCTTGATCAAATTTCTGGATAAAGGGAAAAATCTATCTTACCTATACAAGACCATATACATTGAAAAGAGATTATTCTGAGATGAGACATATTTTCAAATACTTGAATACCAATGAAAAGAACACATTCAAGGTTTTACTTCAAAGTCTTGCAAATTATTCCATAAAAGACATCTGGTCAGTGATCCACCCTACCTGAATATGCCTCAAAATACAATAGGCTGCATAGCTCTTACAAGCAGAAGACAATATAGACAAAGTAAGGTTAAAAAATTCATCTCAGTTTCCACCTCCACCTTGCTTTAGTTTGGAAAAAGGGAAGATTTTAGCCAAAGAAGGGGTAACAAATCAAACACAACCTGCTAATATTCAGCCTAGTAAGATTTCCATGACAAGCAGGTGGAGCAGGTAAAGATGTAATTATCTAAACAGCTGAGTTTACCTTCTCCAGTCCTTTCTGATCAGCAGTGCTGGCTGGACAAAAACCAGCATTCTCAAGCCATTGAACTGTTTCAGCAGAGATGAGAACTTTGAGCTGCTCACAGTTCAGTGGCCCAGGTAATGTTCCTCTACGGCCACCTGCTGGTGGAACCAGTATGTCTAACAGCCATGGGAGGTTAGTGGGACAGGACCTTTAACCAGCTGAAAAGACAACTATAGACACAAGGTTTGATATGATGCCTTCAGCTGTATCAGATACCTTTACCTACCACAGGTCAGTCAAGTCCAGGAAAATTAACAACTTGAGAAAGGAAACGTGACAATGCATTGCTAGGAGGCAGAGAAATACCACCTCAAACACTTTATCCACTCTCTGCACAGCCTTGCCTAGAGAAAATGCTTTGGTTCTAATCCGAAAAAACAGCAGCTCCTTTTCCACCATCATGCAGACAAGATCCAGGAGCCTAATGAAGATGGTATAAAAACAAACAAGAAATCCTAATCTACACCAGAATAAAATTACTGTTGTTAGTTGCTTGTCTTCCATTCTTTTCTGTATCTCTAGAGCTTAGTGTTCTCATTGTCCAGTCCTCTAATCCAAGTCTAGACAATGATCAGATCTAATACCAAGAAGCTTCTAGCTTTTTTTAAACCAAAGTTTTTCAGGCCTGGGCCAAACAATCCTATTCCAAGTTAAACAAAAATGAAGGGATCTTGAAAGATAAGAGTAGAGAACATAAGAGGGAATACACCAAGGGCTGACAAGTTGATAGAAACAGAAGCCAGATTTTCTGCAGCCAAAGTCTCTTCAACTACACCCTCTATCCTCATTTCAGTTTTGATTAACACTTCCTCTCTGCATAATGACTCAAAAATCTTTTGTAATAGGCAGGTTCAGTTTACAGTGCAACACTTCTGAATTGCTTCTATTGCAGACTTTGCTTTTGCCTTTCTGCTTTTCCTACTTATGGCTTTCACTCACCCTCTATTGGCAAGGGAAGAAGATGTAACAAAGTCTGAAGCTGAAGTATTCAAAAAGCTTTCCCGTTTGTAAAACACAAGGAAAAACATATCAAAGGGTGCTGGTTAGCATGTTTGACTTCATGTTTCAACTTGTTCCATTTCTACTGTAGTTTTAAAAGGTATTTTTTACACAACAGGGTAACATGCTGCAGCAAAGCTTATGAGCATACATGGTGACTATCAGCCTGAAACTAATTTATCTGCAAACCAAAAATGAACATCATCTTTGAAAGATTCCTGAACACATATAAAGAATATCCATGCAAGACAAAAATTGAACACACTTAAGAGTTTAATGTATTTCCTTTCAGAGCCAGAGGTAAGCACTCTTCATTCGGAGGTGTAGTGATCATCCTGCAAAAAGGCCAGAGGCGTTTCTAGGGTATGAAGCCAGAGCCAAATGTCAGTGCCTGAAGTCCCATGTACTAAACTGCCAAGATCCATAGTCAACTATTTCCTTGCTGGCATCTACAAATACAGAAGCAGCTGGGTACGCTTTATTCCACCCCCACTTTGTGGCATTACAACACGTACACAGCAAGAGTAACAAGAATTGAGACACTGTAGAGAAAACAGATGAAAACCCACATAAATCTGTGCTCTGTCCCCTGTCCTCCACAGCATCTTGGGATAAGAGAAGAGTACAAGAGACATCCTTGTAACACAGATCACCACACATGGTTGAATTCACCTAACCTAGGATAATACAAACACTTGGTAAGAACCACGTGCTTCAAGATTTATTAGAATTTAAGGGACAGGCATAGATCAAGTCTAGGGAAGGCTCTAAGTTGGTCATTGATGTGTGAAAAATCCACCTCAATCAATCAATAATATTTTCTCTGGTAAGCTCTTTGAAAACCATTCTGGTTCAATCTCAGCTGTCAAAAAAACCCTAAATCTGCCCTCACAATTGTACATATAAATACAGAGTATAAAACTTAAACACGTGGATCAGAGAGGAGACTAACAGGAGCTTGGGTCCAAATTTTATTGGGAATAAATAGATTTGAAAAAGCCCTTTGGAGACTTCTTCCATGGATCTTCAAAGCACTTCACACATCTCCACCAGCCTGGGGTGGCTGCTGAATGCTTTCACTGTCTTTAATAGGAGGCTATGAACACTTTTGAAGAACTGGCCACAGCTCATCCTCTAGGCAGCATTGCAAAGCAGAGCAAGATATTCCTGTTCCAGCAATCTGAAATGCCCATTTGCAGTTCAGGTAACTATTGTTCTTGGATATACCATCACATAGAGGAGATCGTACCTAAGACTGACAAAAAACTGCAGGTAGTATTTCTGAAGGTGTAACTAGAGGGAGTTATGTTTAAACTTAGAATAGAAAACGATAATACTACTGGAGTCAGAAAGGTGAATAGAAAGTTCTGGTCTTACTTTTTCTTTCTTATTTTTCTAAGTGATTACACACTTCACTCTGATTAGATAGGTGGCTTTACAAGTAGGCATGATTTTATGCTTTCACTGTTTAGACAAGCAAACACATGCTAAAAACACAATCCCAAGTATCTACCCTAGGATTTTATCCATTATTAACAAAATCTTTCCTCCAAGTGAAGATGATATTATGGCTTGGATTTGAAGACCAAAAATGTTGGTTAATTACATTCTTGTTATTCAAAACCCTGTAGGCAGCAGCAAAACTGCCAAGAGTTGCCTTATATTGTACTTTTGCTTCCTTGGGAAAGGGGACAATCTGCAGTTTTGATGAGCACCAACTACTTGTGGCTGATGGTCTGTATATGAACACCACCAAAAAGTACAGTTCCAGGGGTGTCTTCTGTTGCCTTTGAATTTCAGAAGACAAAAGAACAGACATGACACCAGTATCAGTCAGAGATTAAGTAAAGGAACAGAACAAAACAGGAAATCCTTCCCTGAAATAGCTGAAAAGTAATAAAATTGCTACAGATTAACTTGAGGTTGAAAATAAAGAATGACTATTCCTCCTCACAAACCAAGTTACAAAATCTTGACCACTGACTCCTCTATCCACTTATAAATGGCAATATGCATCTCACACTGGAGTCTAGAACTCACATGTTCAGCGAGTGCTGCAGCTGCCCTGAGGTAAAGGGAGTAGCTCAGGAGGAACTAGTCTTCTTCAGCACACATTTCTTGGAATGATACTGCCAGAAGTGGCAAACTCTACTCAACTGTAGGATCCCATCTAGGGTACTTCATTCTTCAAACAGTCCAGAGTCTGAGCATTTAGCAAACATTAGTTTACAACCGAGTCCTACTTGCCTATATGGCCTGCAGTCAAATATTTCAGCAGGTTTGCAGTGATACCCATTAAATTTATAAACAACACAAAGCATATATACACACACAAAGATTGAACTGGACAGATGAGAACATCTTGTTTTCATCTCACTTGCCAGAGAGCCTAAGAACCACACCAAAAAGCTGCTGCATATAAATGGATTATTAAAAGAGAAAATTTTAATTAAGTGTCTGTAGTGAGGTTCAATTTATTTTTATTAAGTTACACAACTAAAGACTGCATATTACAGTCTCAAAGATTTCTTTGGGAAATGACCTATCAGTAGTAATTTTATTGCATTTCTACTTCCTGCATTTCAACATTTCCATGAATATGTAATAAAAACTGTAGACACACCTTTCAGAGAATAGCAAAGTCTAACTATTGAATTTCCCATTTTAAACACTACAGAGCACTGGGGGTAAAAGTTGCCTAGCCAGAATCAGGAAAAAACAACTGCACCTTGCTAATGCTGTGCTAGCAGATCCATTGTTCAACTGTAAAAAAGCAAGCTGGAACAATTACAGAAGTTAACCCAGTTTCTGCAACAGTTTCTTAAAAAACAGAAGTGAGAAAACTACAAGAGTTACAGCTAAACATATGATACTTAGTTGTCTGTACTGATGTATAATTACCTCCACAACCTTTTAGCAGATCCTTAAACTGAAGGCCAGTAGTAGCAACGCTATCACTGTTAATTGATGACCAGCTTCTTTCATTATCATATTAAGGTTCCACAGGGTTGCAAGTGCCACATAATCCAGTTCCACCAAAAAACACAAGAAACCCTCACTCAGAAATCCACCAGAACCAACTGCTGCATATTAATTACTTTTTTTTTCCCTTACTATTTGACTTGAGAAATTTTCACACAACTCTCAAATTCACTTAAACAAATCCCAACCAAACAACAAAAAACAAAGAAAACACACACACAAAACAACACACAACCAAACACACACACATTTAAAAAAACCCTTCACTTTTCCTCATCTTTCAAGGCATTTCGGGATATTAAGAGTCATTTTACATGAAACATTTTTTTTCCCTTGGTAAATTTATACCTCAGAACAAGCTGCAGCTCTTTGGCATTGCTAATGAGATAGATTCTATCTAATGGACATAAATAAAATGAACCATTTAACATCACTTTTTCCCTCATTGAGCCCACAAATAAAAACTACATTATGGATATTATCTGACTTGACTGAGAACTGTATTCAGGTCTAACACTGATCATAGGCAGATTAGATCAGGCATAAATAAATACAACTTTAAATTTTCAAAAAGCCTGAGCACCAAGGATGATTTTTAGCTTATTTAGAAAGTCTTCTTTTGTATATACATATATATCATTGCCTAAAGTTCAGCCATTTGCACCACACCTAGTACACACACGGGGATATTAAGCAGAAATACCATCCCCAAGTAGTTGCTAAGTACTCAAGTGCTAAACTTTGGAGATAGCACCTACAGTGCCCCAGGTTGTGCGTGCAGAGCTCACAGAACACATCAGTGACAATAGCCCCATTGTATGTGCGCTGGAGCTCTTTATGGGCTCTTATATTTAGTCAGAAAGTGAAGCAGTATTACTGTGAGGTTCTAATTTACCAATTGCTTCAAAACATTAGTCAGATTTCCATAGCATGAAATTTCAAGTTTGTCTCTACAAGCATTAGGGGTATTATGGGAACCATGTAACTTCCTTTCACCATTTAAGAAGAAACAGGTATATGTCACCTCACACAATAAGGTGTTTTCCTTTATTAGATGGGGGGGGGGGGGGAAATTCCTACCCCAAACTGAGGGAAGGACACTCCTTAAATCTAGAAAAGTCACACTCTTTGCTGCATAGACTGTGACTCGATTTCTGAAAGAGTACAAGTGTCTATCTGGCCGTGACTTCAGTTAAAACACTGCAACTGTAAGTCAGCACAGATAAACCATCATTTTGCAGAACAGCAGAAGAGTCAGCTTTTCTTCAGAACACTTCATGAAGCCAATAACTTATTCCTCATTACTGTGTGTTCTGTTGCTTTCTAGGAAGAGCTACTCCCCTCTATCTTTTAACAGTATATCATTTTAACATCACTTCCCTGCCTATTTCTTTGTTAATGGAGGAGCATGCCAGTACACCTGACATTGCTTCACATACACCTATGGGCTTTAATACCAAGCGTTCAAGTACAAAAAAAGTGTTTTAAAATAAAGTGTTAACTGCTCAGTCTGATAAAGAGCTAGCATGAGTACTCTTAAAGGAAATGGAGATTTAGGGGGAGGAAGGGGAGGAAGAAAGTTGTTTGTTTCAGTTGCAGGAAAGATCAAAATGAAGACGTTCAGGTTGAAGAGAGAACATAAAAGATGACCCCAAATTGGAATTTCCACTCCCTAAATCTGCAAACTTAAGCCCCCCCTTGTTAGTCTCCATCCTTCAGTTTTGAAGATTTCAAAGTTACCCTAAACTTAAAACTCTTAGAGCTCCAAGAGAAGCTACTCTGTTATCCTCAGTTACAGTCCCTTCTAATTACTCCACAGAGCTCTCCAGTGCAATGATGCTAGGACAATTCATAAAGACAGACACATATACACAAGAATGTAATAATATTATCCAGGCACTTCTCCATGAATACTTTAGAAATTGTGTTGAAAGCTCATTTGTAGTCAGACATACACACAAGTCACTTTCCTCCTGAAGCCTGGCAAATACCATTTTAATTGCCAGTGGAAAATAACTACTAGTTGATAATGAACAGTATTAGGAAAACTCCCTCCCCCCATTTCAGACATCTATACTAATAGAAACAAAGGATATCCTTTCTCTAAAAACCTTTTCCTGTGGAGTCCATTTTTCTTTAAGGCTATATGTCTAACAGTGTTTTGGCAGAGGATGGATGAGCTGAATGTGTCTCCTCAGTGAACTGAATGCCTCTTCTATCAAAAGATGTAATTATTCCTTTTAAAGCAGAGAACATATAAGCTTGCATCATTTTGCACATGTTTTTCCTCCACTGAGCAAGAGCAAATATAAAAGAGACTATTTCTTGGCATTACAGGAGGAAGTGCTACAAATAAGTATTGACTTTTAAAGTTCAGGAGGACTGCTCTAGCAGCCACTTTTTTTCCCCTCCCCCTTCCTTTTCTTTTCTCATTTTCCCCCTATCTGATTAGGAGAGAATTTTTCAGGAACCACAAAACCAAATGATACTCTAGTCTATATGAAGTAGCCAATACCTGTTGTAGGAAGGCTGAAAGACACAAGAGTAATCTTATTTAAAGTAAGTCTGGGACACATTTCACCACTGCTATAAGATGATGCAACTTCATTAAATCAAGAAGTTACACGCACTTAAACTGGCAATGACCCTTTACCTTACAAAACAGTTTATTGTTCACTCCACAGCAGGTAAAGACTCTCTTGGTGGAGTGAGTGATACATTTTTATCGTTGAGTCAGTCTCACCTTACATAGACTGCCTTATATGTTTAGTCTTGGTTCTCATTTGAAAGAAGGTATTTTCAGAACCCTTAAAAGTAAATTTTACTTTACTTCTTGGCAGAAGCATGTTAGGTCTCTCCAGCAGCCACAACTACAAAGAAGTGGTAAATTCAGAGTTTACCAAATTAGACTTAATTCCTCATTACTCAAGAGCCAGGAGTTCCTTCACAGCAATTACAAGTTGCATCCCTTTGGGCAGCATAGGTGAAATAACAGGAAAAGAGGTTCTTTTACTATGCCTGAATTTGACAGAAGTCATCACTTCCAAAGAGTTCACTTTGTTGAGGTCATTAATCTTCCCTAGTGCTCTCACCCGATTTCAACTTTGAATCTAATTCTCTTGCCCAACACAGCTCAAACCCCTGTACTGTTCAAGAGAAAGCAGCAACTTCTTATCCCTTCCCCTCTGCAGAGCACTTTAATGTGGTTGCTTTCATTCATATCTACAATTATATATTTACAAAAATCAATCCTGAAAGGCGGAAAAAGCTACACAGTCTAAGAGAAAGACATTTGCTTCTACTTAATATCCTCAGGTGCTAGTCCATGAGATGGTTTAAATTAGGAGTGCTAGCAATAGACACTTCAAATAGCTGCCTCCTTTCTTTCATGCAGGTGGGAGATCTTACAGAGACCCACACAGACTGATGGAGACTAAACCTTTTGAATTGCTTTAGCACTACACTATCTTACACTAGTGAGTGGAAGAAGATACATGTGCATGATAGGACAGGATACAAGACAGTGGGCTTCACAGTGCCAAACTGTCCTAGGAAGCAGTCAGCATCAACAAGAAATTTGACCTTTAACAGGCAGCTTTATATACAAATTTTGCAGATTTAGCAAAAGAATAAACAGAAATTGGGGCTCCTCTGTACAACCTTTTCAACCTTACAACATACTAAAAATTGTAGTCTTTGGAATACACCTAATTTATTTCTTTCTCTCTCTCTACCAAAAGGGAGGCTGACATAAGCCCAAGGATTTCACCTAAACAGCTCTCAACTATCACAATACAATTTAAGCAAAGCACAAGGGCCTTTATTTCTCTTATGTAGTTTATGTCAGAGGCAAAGCAAGTGTACCCATTGCGCATAAACAAACTCAGACTTTGATACTTTTAGTTACATAAAATCTTCAGCAGATAGAAAATCACTATCCAGTCAATTATTCACTTGGATGGGTTTCTGCTCAAATCCTTATTTCACACTGATCTACATAGATTTTCCTGCATATATTCTAACCACACTTCCTTTCTTTTAAAATTCTCAAGCCAGTCTGATAACCAATTCCACTTTCTGCAATGAACTCACTGTATTTTGAAACAACTATGCCACCTATATTTTTGATCTGCAGTTCGGTATTTTACTTTAAAACTGAAAGTCTGTTCTTATCAAACCACTTAACTTGCTGCCCCCCCTTGGAGGAAAGAGGGAAAAAAACAAACAAAACCAAGATGAAGAAGAATCAAAAGAGCTAGATTTATGATAAGCAATAAACGATGCTCTGGCCAAAGTCATGTGATTATAAAAGTAGAGATTTCAATACATTTTTTTCCCACTGACATACACCCATGTTTGCCATAAATGAGTTTTCATCTGCAATAAAATAAGATTTGGAAATGTCAAGGGGGAAAAAAAAAGGGGGAGTGGGGGGGGGGACAAGGGAAAGAAGTTGATTTCAAAAAGCAAAAAATTGAGAGTGGCTTTCTGCTTGGAGATGTACAAAAACTTGGGTAAGTTTATGCTGGAAAAGTGTCCTTGGGTTTTTAAATCCTAAAATACAACACATATTGAGAATCTTGCCTGGCTTGGTCATATCCTTTTCCTTACTTTTGTATTCAGTTGCAAATCTCTTGTGGTATGAGTCACATCTCTCTAAAAGCATGCATACAGTAGTCAGCAGAATCCCCTGATCGTATTAATGCACCAGAAAGAAAAACTTTTTTGTTACTAAAGTCACCTTAAAAAAAAAAGGGTCATGGGTCATCAAAAACGACCCAAAGTCCATTAAAAGTAAATAGTACTTCAAAATTAATGTAGTTATGAGATGTGGAAAGAGTATCTGATTGGAACGCTGATGTTCTAAATCAAGAGCCTCAAAAAATAAGAGGGCTGAGCTGGCAAATGGCAGCCCTGCTGTAACTGAAATGTACTGTCTTGCTATATTTAAAGACAATACCTCAACAGTTAAGTATTAGAACATTTTAAGTGAGATAAATAAGCAAAAGACACAGCAAATATCCTTGGTTATTTAATCATCCTGAAAGCAGTGTGGAAACGTGAGGGTGAGTTCAAAGGTCAAACTCTTCTTTCAGCTTCTTGCAAAGAAAAGAAAGCTTAGCCCATTTTACCTTAGGGAAGGGGGGAACTTCGTTCCATATGCCAGCAGTAGTTACAGCATTTCATAACACAGGAAAGAGGGAGTGTATTTACATATACAGTGTATGGAATCTTTTACTGGGACAATGAATTCCAAATCAAGATTCAGGTTAGAAAGACATGGGACAACAAAAAGTCCCAAAGAACAAAGGGAAGTTTAAATTTACTTAACATTTCCCCAGAGCTTCTTAATTACAAACTCTCAGATTTTAGTAACTAAAAGTTTCTTTTAATCACCGTTTTGAAAGTTTAACTGAAACCCACAGTTCCTTTTTAAAATTATTCTAAACTGATCAGTCATAACTTAGCACATTGTTCACAAGATATTAATCAACATGGTTCACAATGAAAATGTGGCAGTAAGGAGAAGATAGAATGTGAAGTTTAGAAACAAGGGCTCAAAAAGGGATTTTTGAGTGTGATCTAATGAAAGGGGGAAACAAAATTAAATAGTCTTTTGTCTGACAAAAGGTGCTAAAGTTTGTTATCTTCCTCTTTGTAGCCCCTACTCTAAATCTTGCTCTTCCCACCCTTACCAAAACAATGCAAAATCAAAGAAACATTATTCACTTAATGGGGAGGGGGGAAAAAAAATCCTCTAATCCCAAGCCTGGAAGCCATTCTCTAAAGACTACTTAATATGAAACTTTGTTTACAAGATACAAATATAGCCTCCTTACTACATTCAAAACCAAAAAACATCCACTTATTTAAAGAAAAGCTTTTTCTATTTTGATCAACGAGGACATAGGTATTCATTTTAAATTTAAATTTAGCCCCAATAGTGCCATGTGCATGTTTTAAATTCATATATGATATGCACTGTTTAAGAATGTTTAAACAAAGGAAGTAGCAAAAGCCTCAAAATACACAGCAAAACTTAATGGCTTCAATTTTAAAAAACATACTGATTACAGCATGGCAAAAATCATTCTCTTATGCTTACAGCCAGTCTTCAGAAAGAATAAGTGCAGTCAGTGTAGTAATTTGTCCCACTGGAAATTCTGTATAAAACATCTACCTAAAATAAACAAGGCTTCGCAGCAAGAATCGTCAGTTGCCATTAAGGACACACCTTAAAGTTCTTACCACACAGTAACTAAACAAGTACAAACTAGTGGTGACTGTTTGCTACTTTTGTCTTAAAAGTTAATGAGATCAATTCACTCCTCAGTATCAGATCATTTTCTTAAAAATGCAAGGGACAAACAACCCCCAAACAGAAATACCCAGGATTTGAGTGTCTGATGTTTTATCAGAATGCCTAAGGACCTTGTAAAGATGAAAATAAATATCAACGTTTAAACCTGACACCACATAATACTAAAAGGTAAAATGCTTAACTGCTCAGCACACTGGTGCTCTGGTACTGGAAGGCAGCTGTTGTTCCCCTGCCTTTTCTTTTGTTGTGCTTAATCTCATGTCAAGTCATTCAACCAACTCCAAAGCGATGAAGACATAATTGAACAACCTTAACTAAAAACTGATCTACTGTTCTTAAATAGCTGTATATACAGTTTAACGATTCAAAGAGGCTAACATATGAAAAAGAATTCATAGAATTTAAATCAGCAACTCTGGTGCATGCAGAAGAGTTGCTTGGCTGTAGGCCAAGCCAATCAATAATCACTGTAATAACCATGATTCTAAAGTTATTTGTTTTTCATCTTAACCACCCTAAGAACTTAAAAATATCAAACTTGAAAACTCACACAGATCTCAAGGAGCTTTGAAATTCAAAGTCCAAATATTTCGCACAGAAATACAATATTGTTCATTAAAAAAAACCAACCAAACCAAACAAACAAAAACCCAGAAAGATCAGTGATCACAAAGCCACATTCCTGCCACAGATCTTAAAATATTGACTCAGTTACAGAACTAGTAAAGGGGAAGGAAAAAAAAAAAAACACCACACCACCAAAAAAACCCTCCTCCACCCTTCCCCTCTTCCCTCCCCTTTGCCAAAGAATGCAGTTTATCCTACTTATTTGAAACTGTCCTTTTATATTATCCAAGGAAACGCTTAAACCTTAGTGTGGACATCACAAATTAAAGTATTACTTGTATTCCCAAACCTACAGTTAATAAGAGCTCCTAAGAGCAATAAAACATGGCGTTAAAGCATTTGCAAGCCATTGTCATAGCACTGTGCTCTGATACCTTTGCAGACACAAAACCAGCCCCCACCAACCAGCAAGCATGTAAGCACTGGTCAGCAAGTCAATGCCTGCTATTCAACTTGTAGTTAGGCGTTTTATTTCTGTGTCTTCCAGATCATATCACTCCTGCATTTCAAGGCCTAATAAAATGTGAAGAATGATATGTTCCCTTCTTTCTCCTTGCATCTTAAACTGCGTTATTTCCCACTCTTCTTTTTCACACAATCTGACAAAAACTTCCCTTTTCACATACTTCTATAAGGAAATATTTTATTGCATCTACTTCAGTTCCCATTTCTATTTTCGATTTTCAGTAGATCCTTCTGCTATTGCCTCCCCCTCAAACCCACTGGTAGAAACTGATGTAGTTTTAAAGCTCTCAAGGTCATTTCAGAAATGAAGAGGGGAAAAAAAGTTACTGCTTAAAAGAAAAAAAAAAAAACAAAACCACCACCTTTAAACACACAGACCCCCTAAACTAAACCCTTTTCAAATTCTAACGCCTTTCATCAGCAGATCAATAACCCAACATAAAGATTTTTGTTCACCACCACTTCAAAACTATTACACCTCAATTCAAATACTTACTGAAAGTCACATAAGCACATTTTATGGGATGTCTCATTAGAGTACATACAGACCTTACTTTGACTGCAGGTTTTTCTGTGTTGAAGACAAAACAAAACAACAAAAAAAACCCCACACCCAGAAACATGAAGTCCAATGGATATCACGGAACAGGAACGAAATGCAGTCTCTGGATATTCTAGAATTGATTGTCCTCTCTTGGCAACCTCTTTTGTTGCCTAAGAAGTCAGTTGAGGCTTATTTATTTATTTTTCTAAACTTCCTATTCCCTTAAAAAAAAAAAAAAAAAAGAAGAAACACGATGCCAAAGACATTACCAGGAAGGGCTTAGTCTTTAGAAGACAAAGGTAAACGAAGCAAAAACTGGCACAACGGATCAATAAACTTTTCATTAACAATTTCCCCCCCCACCCCCCCGCCCCAAGAGCCACTTACTACAAACCCTTCTTCCAGGAACATCTTTGACTCACAAAGAAATAGTCTCTTCCCGCTCCACCTCCCCACCCGGCGGCAGAGCACCCCCAAATCCCAGGCTCGACGCCCCAGTGTCTAAAAGCAAACACCCAGGTATACGATGGAAGTTTGAGGCACCTACTTGCGCGGGGGGGACTGGGGGAGGGGGGAGGGCGTGCAGAGAAAGGGGAGCCGATCCCGGGCAAGAGAAGGAAACAGAAGACATCGAGAAGTTTTCGGGTGGGAGGGAGAGAGGGAAGGGCTTCTCTCTCGCTCTCTCTCCGCACCCGCCTCTGCCGCCCGCTCCCCTGCCCGCCCGCGGGCGCTGCAGGCCGCCCGGCCCCGGGGAGGGGGCGGCGGGAGGGGCTCGTTACCTGCTGCTGCTCCGCCGCGGGAGGGGCTGAGGCTGACGCGGCCAGAGGTGGGCCGGCTGTTACACACCTGGCCCCCTCCCCGGCCTTTCCTCCCACCCGCGGACTCGAATCCCCACACACACACCTGCCCTTCTCCTCCTCCTCCTCCTCTCCTCCAGAGACGGTCAATGCGCCTCGCCAACCTCCCAGCCTCTGGGACACCTCGGGGATGGGCGGCTCTGCTCTGAGGGGGGTTGTGCCTCACAAGGTGGGGGTGTATCCCCCAGATTCCCTTAAAACATCCTAGAAGGCAGCTGCTCCCCCCCCCCACCTCCACGGTCACACAACCAGCCCCTCACGGCAGAGACCGCCCCAAGGGGCTGGGGGCTGCACCTCCCTCAGGTACCTCCCGTATCAAGCGGGGAGGAGGAGAAGGGGTGGGGGGCCGGCACCCCCTGAAAGTTGACCCCCAGCCCTCCCTCACCTGTGCCTGAGCCGCCTCCTCGGCCGGCATCCTGAGGCGGGGGCAGAGGGAGGAGGGGAGCGGGGGCGGCCGCCCGTAGTGCCGCCGGAGCCGGGACTCAGCGGCGCTGGCGCTCGCGTTCGGGGCACTGTTTGTAAACCGCTCGCGCGGCAGCTGTTGCTCGGGCAGCCCCCGCGCGCGGCCCCGCCCCGCGCCGCGCAGGCTCCGCCCCTGCCCGGCGCCAACCCCACCTCCCTGGGTAGGCTCCGGCCCGGCCTGGCCTGCACGTTAAATAACGTGGCCCGGGGCGAGGCTGGGGGATCTGGGGCTAATCGGTCGTGCTTTGGGGCCGTTGGGCCGGGGCCTGCCTGGTGTAAGGCGATTGTTCCCTTTGTGCCAGCACGGTGTAACGGGAGGCGAAGAAGTCGGCAGTGGTGTGCGGGCCTGGCTCGGCCGCCTTTGTGTGCCGCGATTTGCGGAGATGGGCCGATGGTTATCTCCCTGAATAACAAAACACGGCGAAGGGCGCTGCTACAAAGCTCTATATCGCCCTGACATAAAGCGCGCACCCGCCAGGGGCCATCCGGGCCCGGGCTGCTTCTATAGCGTGCCCTTTGCAAATGTAAATAAAAGCAATGCGCTTCCAAAGTGTTGCTCAACGGTTTCCTTTGGTGGGTCGTTCAGGGGTAAAATAGACTAGACCCATCATCGTTTTGTGCCACGTATTGGAGTCCCGATGGCATCTGACTGCTGCAGAGCCTAAACGGGGCTGGACACCGAGATGCTGCCTCGTGGTCAGTGGAAACAAGGCAGAAACATGGCGATTTGCTGTAGGCATTGCCCTAGAAAGGCCAAGGAGCCGCGTATCCCGCATTTCTTTTGACAGCCATAAGCGCTCAGCTGTTGGTCTGGCACAGCGTTACTTCTCCAGAGGTACGCACACTGGAGTGGAATTCAACGCAGCAGACAAAGACTTAAAATGTATATTTTTTAAAAAGTATTCCACTTAGAGCTGAGGAGCTTTTTAGGAACGTTAAATGCAATCTTTAATACTGTTAGCAAAGCGCTTAATCTCTGCTAGCCGCTGAGGTTAGCACCTTCTTCAAGTAAATGGGATAAGAAAGAGGTGAGCTTGCATGTGGTCTCTCCTCTTGTTTTTCCCCCAAAGACACACAGAGACCTGTTAAAGTCAGTTTGGTTTACATCAGTACGTTTAGATCACACCCAGGGGCTTATTTGCTTCAATATAAAAATCATCCTGCCTGAATGGAGGACATTTCTAAACTAATAATTGCAACTAAAATTACGGAGGGCAGGGAGGGGTTATGTGTTTTTTTTTAAAGTGTTCTCAAAATGTTCTCTCAGTCTAAAATGAGCAACACTACTCAGGCTGAAATTTAGGTCACTTATATAGCAAATAAAAATTAATCAAAAACATTATAGAATATGGCAATATTCCCACCGGGTAGTTCTGGAAGATGAGGTATCTTCATTGGCAAATTTGAATCTTTTCCTCACACTAAATCCAAACAGAATTCATGAGAGGAAAAAAAAAAAAAACTGATACATTTAGACTTAAAATACATTTAAATCCTGGCCTTTCAACTCCTCCTGGTGTGCACCCTCAGTAGTTTCCTGAAAGTTGAACAACTCTTGCGTGAATCAGCTCCATGAACGAAGACCAAGAGTTTTGCCTTAGTCTACCTCTTCACAGGCTTTCAGGCATGGTCCTTCCACTTGAGAGTTTTGAATTGATACAGGAGGAATCTGGTGCAGGACTTGTTGCACAACGATCAATTTCAGTTGTTTTTTTAAAGTGTGAGTTGTTTTTTTCAGCGTGATATATCCAAGTGAGGTGTTTATACATGCATGCAAAATATTCCATTGTATTGCAAGAGCTTCACATTTCTTTGTAACTTGCTGCACACTAATTCATGCAATGTGACCAAACCTGATCCCACAAACACTCCCAAGTTTAAGCACAGGAGTAGGCCAGTACACTGCAGTGGGACTTGCTGCCTAAGTTTAAGTATCGATTATCTACAAAGAGCAGCATGGCAAGAGAGCAAAGTAGATTTTTGCTGGAAATGGGTGTGGGAGTTAACTACTTTTGCTACACCCAAAGTCCTGAGTCACATGGCTCTATTAAAAATCTTGACTGTTAAAAAAATTAGTCTTTTTATTGTCTTCTGATTTTAGCATTTGGAAAGCCCTTATATGGAGAAGTTACAAACAACTTTGGGGCCCACAAACTTTTAAAAATATTAAACTTGTGCTTTTGTTCTTACCTGTGTCTCCTACAAGACTCAAAGAGTCAGGTTTTGCAATGTATGCTCTCATGACATGCTGAAACCCATTACTTCCGTCCTCCCTTTAATTTTTTACCTGTTTTTAAAGATTGTACTTTTTCAGGTGAAATATAATGATCTTCTTGATCACGAGGGGTGTTTGCCTGGAGCCGGGACTCTGGATGACTGTAAACATGATTTAACAGAGAATGTAGACGCTGTATGGTTTTTACCCACTAAGATGTGGTACCTCTGTGGAAAACATAAGAAAATAAAGACTGTTTCAGGAAAATAGGAGAGATTGAGAATATGTTAACACTTTACATTTTTTTTTTCCACTATGCATCATATAATATCACATTGCAGAAGTGAAATGAAAACATCCAATTTATTTTTACAGATTAGCCACAATGACCTCTGTGATTTATGCTTATGGTGCTGGAAATGTTTGATATGAGGCAAGGGCCAACTTGTAAAAATAAATCTTTTATTTTCTTTTCCCTCTGTTTTGCCTTGTGTTGAGGACATTTGCTGCCTTTCTTGAGAAGCTTCAGCAGTCCATGTATTATGTATGAAGTAAAAACTTCTACAACAAATACATGTGAAGGACTGACAGACCTGTGTTTACTGTTTTACACTATATGTTACTTCACAGTCTTGCAATATTAAACCTAGCCCCAAACTAGACTTTGGAACCAGGCAGCATGCCCAAAATTGTGATAATCTTCTCCATAACAACTGGGGGTGGGGGGGTTGGTGGATAACATTGCTGAAAGCTGAAAAGTTTAGTTTCAGTCACCAAACTCATGTACTTATAAGTTCTTTTACATGATATTATGTACATTTACATTATGTAAAAATCCATACTAAAAGTCTTGTGAACTGGCTCAAATTCTGCTCTTCTGCATGGTGCACAGAAGAAAACCTTTGCTGTCAGGGAGAATGAAAACAGAGCTGCTCAGGCAACAGGAAGCCTTTACCTAAATTTAAAGTCTTTCGAGGGTTACTGTGGATGTTTGTGTCAGACAACTGTCCTGAGCAGAAAAATACCCAGTCTATACCTGGCAGCAGGAGATCAGCCAAGTTTCATTCTTTTGCACAGGGACTCTCTCATTTGAGATTCATATTTAGGCAGCTATTAAATCTGGCCCGTCGTGTGGTTAAGGCACAAATGGGATTTAGAGGATCTGGGCTCAGTCCCAGCTATGCCACAGACTTCCTGCGTGATCTTGGGCAAGTCTTCTCATAGGGCTCACAAAATTTGGCTTTTTTTTGTGTTTTTTTTTTTTTCAGCTGCTGCTCTAGCAGTCAAGTCATTACATGAAACTCTCCACTGGCATGACTAGATAAATAAAGTAAATATGCAGTGTTTTAGCTTTTAAGGAGATAAGCTTAAAACCGTGATAGGAGTGTAACATAATGTCTCGAAGTTAGAGAACAAATTTTAGAAGTCCTCTTTGAAAATTATTTTTACCAGCTGGACCGTGAGTTGGAACATAAAATTCTACAGTTTTCATTTCTGCACAACAGTTTCTATTTGTAAAACCAGGATCATATTGCTTCTTTGCTTACAAAATTGCTCATAAATTGTTTGTGCAATGTTCGGATGAGACAGACTAGAAAACAATCTCTTATAAGTAGGCTTTATCAGTGTTTTGTGGCTTGTTTTCTGAATTTCCCCTTTGCACAAATTACTTCTTTCAGCATTATTTCAGCAACGAGTACAAGAAAATCCCATCGTGTCAGATGATTCTCCTGTTTTTGCCTCTGCAGAAGCGCAGGCAGTTGTGTGTTTACAGGAAACGCCTGCTGCAGAGGCACTCTGGTAGTTAGACACGGTCTCAGATTTGACTAACATGCTCACATGATTAGATTTACTAAATGAAGACGCAGATGAGACAGTGATGAGAAAGCTGCAAGCAATCAGGTTCTTGCAACATCAGATAATCCATGAAGCGACTTTGTGCAGTTACCATGCAGAAGGCTCCCCGTGCCCTCCCCCCCAAGAATGTGCCTGGCTGTTGCATTAGTAACTATCTCCTCAACCCATATTCAGTTACCAGGCTCCCTCGCATCAACAGCCGCTCTCTTTCCCCCTCACCCCCCCCTTCACATTCTAGACCAAAGTGCTGCATTCTTTAAAAATGCAGCCGTAGGTATTTTTATGCTCAGCTAAAATTTGAAGGTTTGGTTACTTTCTAAGCAGCACATTCAATGTAGAACAGTTTATTTTTATAATGAGAGAAAAAAAAAAAAAAGGAAAAAAAAAAAGCAGGGTTTTTCTTTCACTGTTTTATACATCCTGTCTGTATAAACTCATAGATTTCAAATCCTGCGAGGCACGTTGACAGTACAGCTATTAAAGATTTTCTGTTTGACCTTGATTTTGTTTTGGTTTTGCTGTGTATGAACTTTAACAGACTTGAAGCATGACATGTCTCTTCTTTTTATTTATCACAGTACACGTAGCATAGGAAAAGACATGTAAACAGAAGCTTGTTCAATAGCATGTAGATTTCTCAAAGAAAATGTATCACTTTCCTGAAGCTCATTTTGCTCAGCCTCCAGTTTTGTTCCCGTACTTTGTTCTGCAAATGGATCCTTTTCGAAATGACAGCACACCATGATGTGTGTGTTCTCTTTTCTTCTGACTCATGGGGTGAAAGATCCCCAGAATCTTACTGTTAATTATTCAAACACATATTAGTTGTTTGTTAGGGTATGTAGCAATAGCAATAAAAGCGGCATTGTTGTCACTGTGATGATCGAAAGAGAATAAAGATTTGCATGGAGAAGTAGTATCTTTTAGTAGATGTAGTTGGAAGAGACAGAGGAGCTTTCAGAGGCGCTTCCTGAGAACTGAAAACAGAAACAAACTTCGAGCGTGCATGTGTTTGTGCTGTGCAGTGAACAAAGACAAATACATCAGTGAAATACAAATGATGTAAAAAAGGCTGCTTGAGAAGATAAACAAACTGAAGATAATGAAGTCATACTCTCTGCCCAGAATGGTTCGGTTATCAGCACCAGAGGCCCTAAACTTTTGTTGTAACTTTCCAAATTGTCCTTCCCGGTATCACATGGCCTTTACTCTGAATATCAAGAGTCGGATCTACAGGCTGGCTGTTAATCCTCTCCTTTCCTTGATTAGTTTGAGCTTCCAGTCTTCTCACTCTCAGTCCATAAACTACTTTGTTCCATTCCTTGGATGTGGCAAAATAAGACCTTACTCAAGTCATTCTAGTTAGCACCTGACCCCATTCTTCAATAAGAAAGAATAAATAAAATAAAATAAAAAAGGTCTGATATTTAAAGCCCAACCCTGAGCTGACAACTCAGCTATGCAGAGTTAGGTGTACACTGAACTGCTTCTAAAATGGAAGACCAAATACATTGTTTTGAAGGAGTGATGTTTTTAAATTTTGTATTTAATACAACTTTTCTGTCTCTCTGAGTGAGCTCTGTTCATGCTTGTTACAAAATAAAACAAGTTCCACATCAAAAATTGAAGATCTTAGCTCACAAGTCTGTAAAAGAGTTTTACAGCCACACTTCAATTCTGACACTTGTGCTGTGCTGTAAGTGTAATACAAATGTCACCTTTTTCTCCTTTTCTGCTTTAGGGGGTCATTCTCCATTTTGCCTTCTGTTAAGAAACTTTGCTTTCTCTTTGTTTTGATCTTAAGCAAGCTGAATTGAAATTTCAGGCACAATAATGATATGTGCAACACAGTACATCATCAAAATAACAGAAGTAGCCTCACCATTTCACAAGATGTTCCCAGACTGGAGAAGGCATCTCTAGATTAATTCCTTTATCTTGCATATTCTGAGTGCATTCAAATACCAAAACTGCCTGAAAGGGAGGCAGTTACTGCTGCTTGTAATTGTGATATGGAGGCAGATCCCCAAGAGCTGACTCCTGGGCAAGGAAACAAAATCATCTGCCTTAAGATAGCAGAGAGACTGAAGACATCTTTGCATATTAATTCAGAGTTAAAGAAGTACTCATTTTAGCACGGTTTTAATGTTAAATTACCCCAGTCACTGTCAGGTGCAATCCTTAGGAACAACGTGGTGAGTCCAGTTAATTTTTTGAGACATATTTTTGCAGTACTTACCTTGGACTATGTCCTCATGCTCTGTTATATTGCTGCTGCCACAGCTCTTAAATGCCTGAATTGCAGGGCAGAGAGAATTGGCTACAAAAAGTAATTTTGTGATTCTTTCCAAAAGTTTCGTGGTGTTAAAACTGATAATTGTCTCTCATAAACGGAAAGCACTGATACATTAATAATGGATGATGGGATTCTTGCACATGTGTTTATTAATTTATAAACACTGCACAGCCTCGGAATGGAAGGTGCTCTATAAATAGAAAGCTAATATTGATCAATCCTGAAGTGGTATTACCATTCCTGGAGGGTTACAGTGTTGGGTTTTTTGCTTCTTCCTAATCTGGTAACAGAAAGAATTCCCCGATCTTGGCTCTTTGTTATCATTATTTGTTTCTTCCTATTGTGCCTTGATCAACACTTCCTCCTCCTATCAGAAATGCAGGAAGAAAAATCTGAAAAACGCTGTGAACACCATAGAGCTGGTATGACAAAAATGTGCATTTGAAAGGTTATAAAAAAAGACAAGTGATTGTTTAAAATGAGGAATTAGCATGACAGTTGACAAAGGCATGGGATCTTGCCAGATCTCACCGATTTCTAATGCTAGTTAATGAGAACAAGTATTCCTTGATCTGAGTGGGTCTTGCCTCACGTGTTCCTACAGACAGGGTGAGTGTGCTTCCCCATTTCGAGTTAGTGTCCCACTTCATCAGAATAGATCATTTTGCTTCTAAACACGCTAGCTTTTTTCCTCCATTTCACAACTGACTAGTAACCTAATCCCTGTCCTTACATTTGTTATGTTTATTTGATTTACATTTTTTTCTGCTTCCCTCCTCTTGCAGAAATAACTTTCTTGCGCTGCAGGGGCCAAGGCAGTGGGTGCCCTGATAGACAGGTGAGGAACATTTGCCATCTATGTTCTGGTTTAAAGGGGGAGGGGAAACAGAGAAAACCCACTTCCCAGATCTAAGAAGCTTTCAAGTAATTTTTGAAATCAAGCCCAAAGTTCAGCCCCTTTGCACAGCTTCCACTGCTCCCAACACCATGCTGACTGGCACCCAAATTTCCCCAGCAATCCCACAAGGAATATCTTGTCAATACACCACCAATATTCCATTTCAGACATAGCTCTGGAGATCAAGCTAGTAACCAAAAAACTTGCCAAATTAGCATACACATAACAAAATGCTGACCTCCTGCTTACCTAGTGTGCTTTCCCTACCAGTCTGCTGGGGTACAGCTGAGTGAGGGGGCTGGGGCAAGGGCTGCTCAGAACAGGGCTTCAGCTGGTGCATATCAATATCACACTATTGCCTTTAATGGAGCTACAATCATCTCCAGCAGCTGTGACTGCACCGCAGTATTTCAGCATGCTTAAGAGGAGTTTTGATTTTAAAAGCTCCCCTTCCGTGAGGCCTGATCCTGTGGTGATGGGCAGGCTGTTGTCTGGACACAGCAGCCCTCCTGAATTCTGCCTGTCAGCAAGCAGGATTTCCACTCACGTGTGGAAATTGAAAATTTGACATTTTGCTACAATGGAAGTATTGTACATGGGACAGAGTAATATCTTCCCTGCTTGTGTCAGGATATTATTCAAAGTAAATCATCAGATTTTGCTTCATTTTTGCCATTGTTACATTATTTCCTGTATGACTCTTTCCCCCCCTTAAATCAGCCATTACTTCATATTGAACTTTTTGAAAGGAGTTTTGAAAAGTCTTTTAACATAACTGGACATTTTTCTCCAGTTAAAAAGCCTGTTTTCAAATAAGACAGTGTGCAGCCTCGTAGTAACACATGCAGCTGAGGACATTTTAAGCCTAAACTACTGACCTCAGACAAAGAGGAAAGTGACTTGCTCTGTGGAAGCATATACAAAATCTAAACCATCAGAATTGAAATGTAAATCCTTCGCAGTTTATACATTTTGAGTGGTGTCACCCCAGGTTAAATAGACAATTTTTGTGGGAGTCTTTTTAAATATGAGAGTCTTCTTCCAAAGTTACAGGATATGATACTTTTTATAATAATGAAGTTTCTAGTAACAGTTTGTAAGAAAACAGCTTGTTTCTGTGATTAAGAAAGCAGGACATTCAGTATAGATTGTAGAGAATAATGGGAAATTACACATGCATGCATAGTCACAGGAAAAAAAGAAGCATGCTTGAAGCATACTGCAGGAGCTCGCTATTAATATTGTCAAGAAGCAGACCTCTCCCCCAGGTCTCCTAATAACAGCTTTTGGTGCTGACAAAATCCTTGCCCAACAGATGCAACCATAGTTTTATCAAGGATTTCTGGTGACACTATAAACCATGAGAGTGAAAAAATGCTTCCTGCTGCAGACTTCCTGCTTCAGCTGCAGGAACAGCACAGACCAGTTTGTTTCATATCTTTATCAGGCTGCTGGTGAATTAAAGCCTTGGGACGCAGCACATAAGTTGAGAAAAATGTGTAAACTGCTAATTCTGTGTCCTCTGGTCTTGCATATGTAGATTTAGGTAACTACTTTTAGCAGATGATGAAAGGTAATAGTGAATGGGATCGTTTCACAGTGTAAGAAAGGCTCCATGATCTATTCTGCTGGGTTAGAGACCAAAAATTGTTTTAGATGGTCGTCATCAAAGGTGGATATTCAAGAGAAATAAGGAACTTGATGGAGTATGGCAAATGTGTGTGAAGCTAGTTAGCTTTAAGCATGTAATTATTTTAATTCAGGTATGTAAACCAGATAATTGTACATGGAAACAGCTAATTGGGCAAATTTTTGTATTTCCTTTTACCTGCACAGACACTGGGGAAAAATCAGCAGAGCTCAGTATGAATATATCCCTCTGCATTTTCTCCCTGTACCACCAGCAAACAGATCTGTATCCTGCATGGATTGCCACTCAGAACTGCCTCTGAACTAACCAGACTGTATAGTTTTCAGTGCCCCTGGCTATGCCAGCTTGCTGTCCACCCCCTTCTCCTTCCACACAGCCCCCCAGGAGCTCAGCTTTGCCACGCTTGTCCTCCAGCCCAGTGCTGTGCTCTGACTTTCGTAGACTCAAATTTCTGTGCTGTCCCTCATTCTAGTACTTTTTCAGACCTGTGCACAAAGGCAGCAAGAAGAAAGGAAACACAGGATGTGTCTTTCTGGGTATATAAAGAGGATTTTTAATTTTTTATGTATATATTTTTTTAGAAGTTGCAGTGAATATAGATGGGTGAGGGAAAGAGCGAGTGTGCATATGTACCAGGAGATACAGGAATATCTCAATAGGCATTTTACTATACTCTCAGTTTCCCTACCCCTAGCAACATGCTGACAAATCAAGAACCGCCATCCTATATACAGTACTCCAGCTGTCAGCCTTAAGCAGTGCATCTCCTTGCCAGAGTACAGCCTTTCCTTTGTTTCAGCTTTGAAAATAAAAATCACAATTTGTAAAATAAAGGGAAGAAGAAACCTTTTCTAAGGCAGGAAAGTCACTAATCCTTTTGTAGAGGTTCATAACTGCGTTAACTGCTTTGAACAAGAAGCCACATGCTGAATGATAATGGATTTGTAGTAATAGTATGCCTTGTATTTAATATAATAATAGCCATTACATAAAGTCAACAGACTCACTATGCTCACCTGCTACTTAATTTTATAAATGTATTTCAAATTAGTCTCAGTAAGAAATACTGAATAGCCTTTTTTTCTACTTGAGCATTTTTCAAGGGAAGAAGAAGACTTTTTGAAGATGACTATGACTGTACAAAATCTCTGACACTAGCTCAGAGAGGGTTGTGCACTCTGGTAACGTCCTAGGCTTTCATGCCATGTGTGTTAGAAATAGGTCAAAGGTAATGTGAATTTGTGGGGCATTTAAAAATGCCTTGTGTAGGAGTGACTTAGAGAGGCACAATCTGCATAGGTAGCACAAGTCTCATTTTAAACTGTCTACAGTTTAATTAAAAGTCACAGATTGCTGTAGGAACAAAAAAACCCCAACAAACCACAAGTCCTTCAGAAATAGTGGAAGACATTACCATGCCCATTTTATAGATGGAGAAACTGAGGCTTGTAGAGGCACATTCCCCAAGATGCTACAAGTATGACACATAGCCACTGAACCAAATGTATAAAACCTTTGAGGAATAATAAAACCTTTAAAGAACACCATACAATAGCCATGTGACATCTTCTAACAAACCAAACCCGTTGATCTGTCAATAATTAGCCAAAGGAGGAAGAGAATGGGAAGATGCAATACAATGGGATTAGCTTGGGCTACACTGTGCTTAGCTGTTTGCACACACATCTCTTTTTTTCACCAACAAGGTGGAGAATTTTTTTTTCCTCCTATTTTTCAAGAAAAAAAAGTCAAGGGCTGGATTTTCCCTTCATCTGGGATTTCAGGTTAAAAAGGCAGCACAGTTAGAACTTTGCTGCAGTGTCAGGTGAATTTTCTTGCATCCCAGGTTCCTGAGATCTGTGCAGTGGATGTGTCAAGTTTGTTCAGTTTTTCTTGGAAGTGTTTGGTTTATGGAGCACAAGATGTATGGTTGATTCACACACGTACAGTAAGTTGGATCCATCCTGGATACAGCAGGTTTGTTCTACATGCCATTACACAGCACATGTGCACATATTTCTGTTCAGGAAATCCCAGACAGAAATATATCAGCCCCAGATTAGCTCTTCATAGCCAAGGAAGGGCTGAATGGATTAGGGAGCTGCTGGCTGTGAGGAATATATTGACTCATGGCTTTGGAGACAATACTTGTCATCCCCAGTGCAAAATCCCAGGGGGAAATATGGGAAATTTCCATTAACAAGTCAGCTTCATTTCCCCCCATTCATTGCACAGGTTTCTTAGGACTGAATCTATCCAAACCCCCTTTCGTCCTGCAATATTCAGGAAGTACCAGCCAGACTCTGTTTTCCTTGAGAAAGGCTGCAGAGTGTCACTGAGAGCCCAGCTTGGGCCATTGCAGTCAAATCACCACAATCCAAGGGTTTTTTAAAAGAAAAGGAAATAAAGGAATCCTAATTAGATGGAATATTAGACTCTCATCTGGGACTCTCTCAGTATTTGTGAGCCAAAGGTGATTAGGAAAAGTCCATGATTTTAAAAAAATCAGTCCCTGAAACTGCTTCTTTAATTTGCAGGAGCCACTCATTTGTAGCACACAAGGACAAAATAGTGTGCAATGTTTCCAAAGTGTGCTGTAGGGATGGTGTCTTGAGCTGAAATACTTATTAATACATGAGCAAAGCCAGTTTACACATGAAATGAATCCCAATGAAATGAATAAATTCAGATATTGTTAATGTAGCATCTTGCAAAGCAATAAAAAACAGTAAGTACTGGAAATGCAGGAAATCACTAAGGAAGATATCTGTTACCCCAAGACTTCAGTTGGGATGAATTCCTAGAATTTTGAACACCAATTTAAAACTGCTTCATTGCAGATTTATTTTGAATATCTTGTCTTGTCCACAGACAAAGGGTAAGTGACACTAACACGCTGTGTTAAGAGCGTCATAGTAACCCAGGTCAGATGTCCCCATGAGCTGGGCCACATTCAGATGTGCTGTGTTTGTCTGGTTCACTTGGAGAATTTTCTTCCCTTGTATCTTTTAATTTGCTAAATGATTTGAGAGAAACCAAACCACCTACATTTAATTAGCATTATAAATCAAAGGTGACAATTCTTTAGTAACCTGTATTATTTCCCAGCATGGCAAGCTAGAAAAATGCTGACAAATTTATTTATTGACCTGTTGTGTTTTGCAAGGACAGCCAATGTTATATTGATCCAGCTATCCAAAATACTGTAGCAGGGGCAATAACATTCAAGTGCCAGTGTCTCCACATAATCACTATTCTGTACTCTCCCTCCCTGAGTGATATCCCCCATCTCTTACAAAAATGCAAATGCACCCATCCCCCAGACCTGCCCTCCTCTTGCTTTCAGGAAGGATCCTTATTGTTAGAAATTCAGCTGAGAGCAGAGACCTTCAGATTTACTTGGCACATAGTTTGCTTCTTTCATTGGAAGTGATCATTAGTAACTACTGTTGCAACCTTAATTGTATCTTCAATAACAGCTCCCCCACCCCCAGCACTTTCTGTAAACCTCCCTTTGTATCACCCAGGAATCTGATCCCGCAATCCTTCATGGAAAAACCCCTATTGAAGTCAATGGGGTTGACTTCTGATTTCCTTAGATCTCACTTCTGTAACATATATATATATTTAAGGCATTGGCTTTTCTTTCGGATGCCTAAAAGTATGAATGCCCAGAAGTGTTTGGGAGATCAGGATTTCCATTTTTAGTGCATGGGAAAATGAAAACAGAAATGAAGAGTTCAGTATTTGACCTATTGGGATACCTCACTTGACAGTCACTCATGAGTTAAGGTGACAAGGTCACGTTCCTTATTCTTCATTCATTTAACCATTTTATAATTACAAGTAGCAGTGGAAAGCAAGCAATCTTCATAGTTAATAATCTTCCCAGACCCCGAGGTACAGAGCTGGAAAATGGAGGAAACAATGGGGAAAAGTGAAAAATTGTTTGCTGTAATTTTGGACCATCAGGTAAAAATAAAAAGTGTATCTTTAGAAATGTCTGTTCATTTACATTTCTAGCAAGACCCATCCTGAATGTAGCAGTCAGCTAAAAAGATACAGAAGACACTGAAAATAAACCTGGAATATTATTATCCAGTTGATGCTCTCTTTTTTTCTCATGTGCATTTTTTATGCAAATATTGTTAGTTTCACTACCTCAAATGATCCCTAATTCCCAGTGAAACCTCTGAGAGCCGAAGGTCTCAATCATCACACAATTATTTTCTATATTAAAACACAGCCAGGAACAGGAGGTGAGGCTGCTGAATTGGCCGTGTGTGGCTGCTGTTCCCCCTGCTAATTTTTGCTTTGCAATGACAAAGGCCACACGTCAAGAACTCGCTTTTGCACATGCTCAGGTGCTACCCTCCACAAGACCACATTTAAGTATGTGACCAACTTTTTAAGTATTACTTTGTGTGTGTTGGCAACCACATGCTTAAGTGTGGGCTCCAATCGGAGTGCATTCCTGAATCCAAATCAATCTATCAAAATAGCTTCAGGTGAAAATTCTTCATATGTGCTGTCTGTGTGCAGAATGAAATATGCCTGGTCATACAAGTACCAGCCTGTATTGCCATTTATTTCAGGGAAAAAAAAAAACTTTTTATGTGCTGTGCACTAATGCTGCCTCTGGGAAAAAAAAAAAAACACAGAGGATCTTTTCCTGAGTGTTGCATTGGTTAGATGTTTAATGCTGAGAAAGAAGGCCAGCAATTAGAAAAACACAACAAAACACCAACAAACCCCAACATTTCAAAATAGTTTTTGTGTCTTAGACACTGACAGACTAACATGTAAATTTTAAGTAGTGAAAATATTTGTGTAAAACTTATAGGCTGAGAATAGTCGAAGTGATGGGAGATACATGCTGGGCACCCAGATGGATAATATTTTGTTTTTCTTTGTGAACATCTTTTGTCTTAAAGCTAGTGTGAAAATCTAGAAGAGGGCCCCACATGATTGATCACCACAAGCATCAGAAGGAAATGATTCACCACAACACTGTAACTGAAACTGCTTCAACACCTGATTGCAAACTTCACACTAGGGGACTAATTAACTGCTCTACCTGCTCTGAGAGGCTGTAATGCACAGGATATCTCATCTAGTCTTAATTCCAGCTGTGAATATCCACTGCCCCGACTGATTATTGTTGGTTCAAAGGTACACTGCATTCAGAAGTGAAAGGAGAAGCTAAAAATACATATTTTTAATGATAAGAAGAGTTGAAATTACAGTTCTATGAAGACACTACCAAGACCTCCATATATACCTAAAGTGAAGTATATGCATGTTATTTTGTCTCATGATGGGCCTGCTTGCAGCTTCAGGGTTTTCTTACTTTTTCCATGAACTTCATTTCAGGTATAATATTAACATTTGTGAACACTTTCAGGGCTGGCAATATTAGGAACATAAGGTTTATATTGTCTGAATTTAGATACAAAACAGTCCATGAAATATCATCCAGCTACCCATGCATTGTGCTCGTAACTAAGCCAATGTCTCAGCAGATTTATCATCAGAAATACAAGTTTGCAGTCTGGAAGCAGAGATAATGTATTCCTAGCAAAGCACTTACATGTAGTGATTAGAAATAATGGAAGAATAGCTGTCTAGGGGATTTTTTTAAGAAAAAGACAAATTCTATTCTTCTTTTTTTTTTTTTTCCCTTAGCCTGACAGTAGTTACATAGCTGCAAATTAATCTACTAAAATAAAGGTTTTATAATCAGTGTCCAGAAATGTGGTGTTCTGTTTCACTACATGGACAATGTCAGTTGTTTTGACAAAACTATTTCTTCCCTTTCCCTTCTTCTCCAGGCTCCCCCACTCAATTCAAACTAAAACCAAAACCAAATCAAACCACTAAATTTCTGAGTACTGTTTCAAGCAATAAAAAAAGGAGGGGAAAAAAAAAAAAGTCCTGCAATTTGGCAAGAGTGTAGAATGATTTGGCAACAGCAGAGAATAATTTATCCTTTGTTCTGGTTTTCTAAATGATTCTGATAGTTTGTCTTGATGAGATGAAGAAACCAGTGATCTCCTCAGGAAAGCAACATAAAAAGCTGCGAACGCAGTGTCACCGTGACACCAATTTGGTGCTTCTAAAAATAACTATGCACAAGTCTCCATTATTCAGCAATCTCACCCTGAGCAAAGTTCATTAACTGCCTGTAATAACAGGTACATTTCTTGCTCATCAGATTATATTTTCCCTTTAAACACTGGCTAATTCTATGTCTACAGAGAGATCCAGTCGCTCTCATTACTGTCTCTAAGGGAAGATTTCACTGAAACAATTTTTTATCCTGCCTGTAAATTGGTGGTCTCTATGCACCCCATAGCCCTGACGTCTGTGCAGTACTGGCAAAACCAAACAGAAAAGCAAACCAAAACCAGCTTGTGTGCTCATGTGCAGCTCCGCAGGCAGAGCCACAAGGCCTTCCTGGCCTTTCCACCTTTTTTACCATGTGCCTTCCTCACTGCTATATTAAAATGTAACAAGGTGCTGCTAGCAGGAGTGAGTCAGTGCGCAGCTGCAAGGTTTGAAGATGGGATGCCCAGTGTTCTGCAGCCTGGCTAAGATAAATTGCCTACTGGAGTGCAAATTTGCCCTGAACTTCTGACTTCTGACGACACTGCCTATAGCATGCATATGCAAATCTTTAGCGTAAATGAGATTTGAGAGCTAACCCAAGGTTTGCTGTGTATTTTGCCTTTTGAATTCATGGCAACCCCAAGCTCAGTAGCAAACTGCTAATTTCATAGTTAGCAAATTCATTTTCTGTGTGTAGACAGTGGGAAATTTAGTCTACACGTGTTACCAATATTAATCAGAAATATACTTCCTGTTCAGAGTGTTTCATCAAGAAAGATAAAGTGTCTGAGGTAGGACTTCTCTACATTTCTCCAGCGATCAAGCCCAGGATTTTGGGACACACTTTCCAGCTTTCTGCAATCAGATATTAGATTACTGCTCAAGTTAACGCTAATCCTCTGGGAAGAAAAGGAAGGGGGGGTGGAGAATCTAGTGCTTATTAAGACATGACAACCCTGAGAAATTAAGTTCTTCTTCCTCTAAAATTAAAGCAAAGAGGAAATGTCTCCTAAGATGCCCTGACCACTCAGAGGCAGGGGCTCAGCTTTAACCCCGAAACAGTAGGTCTGGAGGCAGAAGGATTGAGTAGCCACATCCCCTCTCCCAGTCCCCTCACCAGTACTAACTGGCCAGCCCAACTGATGGCTTTCAGGTGTAGAGGCTGCTGCAGCTGGAGCCACTGAATTAGTGGACCAGTTTCATCAATAAGTGACATCTGGCAATCAAAATTAATATGGGTTGGATTCACATGCAGTTGTTTTTCACTCTTAGGCTCTGCATAAATGTTATGACTGAGATTTAATGAATAAATAAATAAACAAACATACAATCCAGTATGAAAATGGAATGCTTGAGAAAAAAAAAAAAGATTTCTGAAAAGGTCATATGATCATTTCTCAAACTGTGCTTTTCCCTTTTTTATAAACTGAAAAAAATATAGCTGTGCAGCTACTGGAAGAAGACAAAAAAAAAAGTGAGATTATTCACAAAATTCCTAAGCATTCCTTTCCCTGACAATAAATTCTACATAGTGAATAAAATATGCAGGTTGACAGAAATGTACCAAAACCTACTCACTGCTCAGATTTGACCCCTACAGAGATTACAGGAGTAAGGACACAGTTGTTAAACATGGTGTCAGTGTAAAGAGCAGGTTTTAGTGCCTGGTTCAATGGGAATTTTTAATAGACTGACTCTATTTTGAATATCCCCAAATCGGTGTATAAAATCCATAGCAGAAGGGCTATGATAAGTAGCTTTGTGTGTGTGTACTTTGGAATGCTGAATTTCATACCTGGAAAGCAGAGCAAGGCATGTCAATAACTATCAGAACAGGTCCATAGCACAGAAGTCTCGCAATAAGCACAGTGACCCTGCTGGGAGGAGGAGAGGTGACTGGTGAGGCAGAGACCAGCACGCTCAGGCTGAGACCAGCACATCCAGCATCAACCTGGACAGAACAGAGGGGACCAAGGTGGAATTGCACATGGCCTGTAAGCAAAAGAAGGGATGTACTGATAATACACTAAAACTTTTCACATTGCCACCTTCCCCAAAAATCTCTGGTGGTATCACCAGCCACCCACCAGCTTTCACCTGGCAGTGCTGGCCATCTCCTGCCATCTCTGTCCTTCTACAGGTTTACAGCAGCAGCTCACATGCCTTCTGCAAGGTCAGTGCTCCATGACCAAACAGCCACAGCTCGGGAGTCCTTCTTCAGCCCATCAGATCATACTTCTCACCTGCTGCCCATTCCCCCTGTGGCAGCCACTTTTAACACTCCCCCCACAGCCAGCTCCTTAGGACACATGATTTTTATGTTAACTGACAGGCACCACCACCACCACAATGAGTCCTAGCTCTGTTCACATGCACTTTTTTCTCCTCAAAGCCACACTTTACACTTTGGAGGTACTGGGCCATCTTTTCAACTCCTCGTTTGTTCTTTACACCCAGTCAAACTCTGAGCAGAGATTAAATTAAACGTGAGTTTTTCAAAACTCTGCAGTGAATTTTTCACTAAGGGAAGTGCAGCCACTTCTGGAGTCACATGCAGCAGCTCGTAAATAACATGCAAAAAAAAACCCAACAGTGCAACAGCAGAGGAGATTTTAGGTGACTGCAATGAAAATTGGCAGTCGTGGACTAATGGAGATTGGGTTGTAACATGCTCTTGCTTTTCTGCCGCTGTTTGCATGAGCATCTTTGTTTTGCATGCATCCTCTTGTCTAAAATTATTGTACACTGTAATAGAGGGTGACCACAGGAAAATACAAACCAGAAAACATGAAAAAAAGCAACCACTCAAGAACATTAGTGCCTATCAAAATGTCGCCCCAAATAGACACAGGCAAAAGAAGAAAGACCAAACAAAACTGCAAAAAAGCCAGAAGGATGGAGCAAATAGGTGCAAAATGATGTATGCTGCTTAGTTGCTGGGTATGCCAGAGTCAATAATTTTTGGTGTGTGTGATTTATGTATAAGTGAATAAATAATTATTCTATCTATTCCTCATATGAATATTTTATTGGTACTAATGCTTAATTATGATTACTGCAACTTCAATGCTCAACATTTCCCAAATCAGAAGCAAAGCATTTCCAGAAAAGAGAGGAGGAATTAGTATTCCCTATTTGTTTTTGAGCAAACTGTGAAGCACCAGATACAATTTACCCTAAATGAGAAAATAAATCAGAGGCATAGTGAGGAATAATTTCCCTGCTGGAGAGTTGTCTGTAATAGGCCATATACATACTGTCCAGTTATGTCTCCAAACTCTAATTACACATGCTTCTTAGTCATGGCATTAATAATACAGATTAATAGCCTGCACATGTGTATGACCTCTGCCCAAGAATTTCAGAGTACATTTTGAAGGCTTCTTTTATTAAGCATTGCAAGTCACCTGTGTGTTGGCAGAAGCTGAAGATGCAAAGAACTGATGAAATCGAGTCACATGGAACCCCAGTGGCTGAGCTGGTACTGGAGCCAGGTCTCCTCAAGCTCAGTGCGTGTTTTCCTGTATAAGATGATAACTGGTTTGTACTTTGCATTTTTATTGCAGAAACTGTTTGTACATTTCTTTATTTTATAAATAGTAATTCAATGGCAACAGAAGTGATGTTTTGCATAGTGTATCAACTCCAGCAATGCCACTAAGCCTTACAATATTGGGTTTTTTTCAAAAGATTCTTGTCTGGAAGGCAGAAATGGGTTTCCATGAGAACCATAAGTACTTTGACAAAGTTATTTCTTTATCTCTTTTAAGACTTCTGAGTGAAAACAAAAGCCTGACAAGATGAACTGAGAATATATAAGGCCTCAAAAATCCCCAACTAAATAAACTGGAGAGGATATTTTTAAAACCTAAGGCTTCAGAGAGCCAGTCCTGTGATTTTATTCTAATACTGTTGTTTGGCAACACAGTCTGGTTAGTGTTGTACAAACAATGCAGCTAGGCAGTGACATTTGAAAATCTTTCCGCTTGTGTTTTGGCAGTTAGGGAGTCGGCAGGTGTAGATTTCACAGAGGAGAAACTCCTCTCCTTGAAACTCACGTTTTCAGAAGATTAGGTTGGTAATCAAAGACAGAGTCCTTTCCTTACAACAGGCAGACACCCAGCTGCAGAGGGCTTTGATTTGAGGTATCAAGGTGTTATATATATTACTATTTTTTTTCACACTCCAAATGTAATTATCCACTGCAAAACTGAAAGCAACAAAATAGATTCTATGGATGAGTTTGCAGTGCATGTGTTCTTTTTTGATCTAAATAAAACAGAGCAAGAATCTTGCTTGGTATCTTGACGTAACACACTTCATCTTTGTATATGTCATGAGATCTTTCCTCTTATAAACAAACCTCTTCCTGTCTCCTTTTTCTTCTGGTAGCATCTATAGATCGACGTATTTGTATTACATACTTGTGAATTCTCTTTTCCTCCTCCACAGTATTCTCAGCTGACTTCAAATTGGAATTAACTAAAATGCTTCTAGGAGACACATTAGTGGTAACTGAGGCTGTTCTAGGATGCCCATAATAACAATTTTTATGGACATATGTAGGTGAGTATGTATGGGTATGTTTGTGGATGCATACTGCAAACCGATTTAGTACAATCCTGTTTGATCAAGGCCTATGAGTCAATTGTAAAATTCCAGTTGACTTCAGTGGGGTTTGGATCATGTCCACATTGTTTGAGGAATGAGAAACCTCACTAGGAAAGCCAAACCTAAGAGCTACTGCCCACTTTAAATGCAAGGGTAAATACGTATAGGAGGATATACAATTAAACATGAGTTTAATCAAGCACAATCCAGAGCAAGTTGAGATAAAAACTATCATGATCGGTATACCTAAGAAGAAATAAAGTTTGAAGCCATTAGGTCCATCTGGAATACCTTTTCACCTGGAAGCTGTGAGGTGGCTTTGTACAACCTGGTGCCTGGGAGTGCAGAACATGGTCACACTGTGCTTGGGGTGAGGTTCTGTTGCTGTTTAAGTTGCCTGAACTCTGTCCTGCTGTTGAAGGACTGCTTCTGTCTCATCCACTCATGCCACTACTGCCTGCCTAGCACCAGCTTGGCCTTGTATTGACGACTTTGGCAGAAAAAGAACCTTATCCTTCATATTCCAAGCATTTCTATAGGCATAAGATGAAGAACTGGTCTACTGGGTCTTTGAGACCCTGATACAAGTCTACTCTGACCAGGGACTTGCAGATAGAGTTCAGTGCTCCCCTTCATAGCCTTTCTCATGGACTGGTCTCCAGAAAGGACAGACAGAAGAATCACCATAGTGCTTATGTTGGGCAGGAAAGAGGCCAAGCCCTCACCTTCGATCAGTACTGTGTTACTCTGACATAGGACTTTCACTCTTCATATACAGCAGGGCTCCTCTCTGATAGGGAGGTTTCAGTCCACTGTAATTAGATTCCACGGATTTAATCCCCTGGGAATGTAGCAATTACCATATACCTGACAAGTGCTAAATGCTGCATTCCGAGGGGATTATCACCTCCGGCTGAACAGAGAGAAAAGGGGAGGGGAAGAGAAATTTCCACTTCCCCATGGGGTGGGGAGATGATGAAAAGTGCCTGATCTGCTGCAGCTGCTAGCTCTGGTTGGGACAGGAGAGAGCAGGGCATCCAGGAGAAGGCATTCCGGAGAAGGACCAGACAAAATGTTTATCTCCAATAAAAAGAATACGGATAATGCTGCACATATGGGTCACCCTTCTCAGTTCTTGTGGTGCCTGCTCCAGCTGGCATGCGTTTATAGACGGATTTTTGTTAATACTGTGGCTACACAGAGCAAATATTTTGCCAAATAAGTGAGATTAAGACAGTTGGTTTAATAGACTTCAGAAATAAGTGACATTAACTCAAAATTGTATGCACAAAATAAAGCAGCAGCGAAGAGGTTTCTCTGTAGCTGTTTTGCACCCTGTGATTACACAATTTAAAACTCCCTTAAAAACACAGAGTTGGTATAAATCTCCTTCCATTCTTTTGCATTATCCTATCTCAGTTATTTACAAGATTCACAGTGCTGTGAGAGCATCGTTTATTATTGATAAACTACTTGGGATCATCACATAAAAGGCATAGTTTAACAGCATGATAATAGTAGGTTTGTATATACCAGCATTCACTCTGGCTGATTCTGAGGTGTTTTGTAAGTATTACAAACTGGAATTAAGGGACAGCTTCTCTGCTGGTCTAACCAATGCTCCTTCTTGTGAGATCATACCAGCCCAGATCCAACTGGAAGTAAAGGTCATTAAAGTAAAATAATTTTATTTTGATATGAAGTGAACATGCTGCTGTGGTGAAAACTTGCTGGGACTCCAGTGAGCAGAGTGGAGTAGGATCCAGCTGGGTGTTTAGTGTGGTGACAACATGTTGTCCCCCAGAGCATGCTGTATGCTGGCTCTCTGTAGCTTGGGAGGGAAATACTGACTGAACTACTTGTGCTTCCTGCCACACCTCAAAGCAAGTCTGTAGTACAGAGAAATTGTCTGCCTTGTCACTGCACTGCTCTGGGTATGGCAGCAAACCCTTCCTGAGGTAAGCCCAGCTTGTCTGGGCAGTACCATGCTCTTTCTTCTTCTAGAAAAGAAAAGGCACTGCTCTGTTTAAATATATCATGTATGTGATGTATATGTATACACGTGATTGTGAAGAAGTGAGAACAAGAAAGGAAAAATAAAACCAGAAACATTTTAACAATTGGTGAGAGTCAGTCAGGTCAGAAGGTGAGCAATTACTGGAGTCCTGATACAAACTGAACAGGATCCTGAACCTCCACTGCCTGTGAAACCATGCCTGTACTAAATCAATTCATCACCCTGCAGTTCAGTCCTGGCCTTCTAGTAAAGTTTTACCCATTTTATTACATTCATTAACATAGCTGTATTAAATCTGTACTAGTATTAAAATTTATGCACACCACTGCAAAGGTACACGGCTAACGTGGAGGCTCAGCCATGGCTGACGCCAGCACAAACGACCAGTTTGCTTGGGATTGCAATGACACTGTGAGAACTGAGGAGAGATGTGGTCCTCAGCCATCTGCTGCACTAGCTGGAGCCCTGCTATATAGGAATACTGGGAAGACTGACATCCTCCTATAATATTTTTATTTTCTATGGGAGAAACCTCAGCTCTGCATATACAGAATGCTTTTGTGTAAAACAATAGGATATATGGATGCTGAAATGGTATTTTGAAGGTTTCAGGATAAGCCAAGCTTTTTGTTGGCCTTTCTTAAAGACCCAGGTCACATACATATCCATTTAATGCAGGCTGGATCTGTAAAGGATTTGTCATATGACACCATCTGTGTTCTTCATCACATGCAAACCCATTGTATGAACTAAATCGAGTGCAGGGTGTGGTGTTTCTGCATTTCCTAACTCGTTAGTAAGACTCTTTAAGATTTCTCCTGTCTTTCAGTAGTGTGGTAAACTTGTTTAAACAAACACAAACCCCTATTTGGCTAAAAATAAGAGGTCACCTGGAATTCTTGAAAATCTCACCTACTAGGACAAATCCCTTGGTAGCAACAGCAGTGTGTGTTTCTAGTTCTCATAGCTCTTCTGAACATTGGATTCACAGGTGCTAATAGAATTTCTCTTAATGTTGCAAGTGATGTCTCCTGTTCCATATGCTCTGGGACATAACCTGCTAATTTTTCTCTCTCTTAGCTCCTTACATGTTACTTCACTTAGGACTGGTACCAGCATTGATAAGGCACACAGTTGCCAAAAGTAATGGGAAGGAATGGAATGCAAAACAGGGAAGATAGTCTATAGGACTGCACTTGTGTTAGACCAAAGGGAAGGCACATTGAGACCACTCCACCCCAGGAGAGACTGCAGGGTGAATTTGTTGATGTTTCTCCTGTGTGTCATCCCTACCTGTTTAGGCACCCAGAAACAGCAAGCCAAATCATTCACAGCTCTCGCCTTGTCTCCTCAATCCAGTTCCACCCTCCTTTGCAAGAAAAGCAGCCTAGCCTTGGCCAAATTTTGGTTCTTTATTTCTGGAGCAACAAATTTCAGGGTAGACTGTGTTGTTAAGCAGCTTTGGAGTACTTTGGGTTCTTTCGGACTTTCACAGTCATCCCAGAACAGAAGCCCGAGAGTTATGTAGCTATTTACCTGAGAGGGTGTGGTCCACTGTCCCTGCCATTGCCTGCCAGCAGTCAGCAGAGTATGTCAGACCCATCTGCCCTTCTGAAACCGCAGCTGTATCTCTTACCACATGTGAAATCTTGTCCCTGTTGAAATCAGTCTTGAACCTTTGTCTGACTTCAGTAATGTGAGGATTCACTTCTTAGCTAAGAGAAAATTTTTTAAAAGTAGGAAAAGCCTATTGACAAGTTAATCCTCTCAGTGTCTCTGAGCTGACATTAAAACTATTGCACCCAGACTCAACCAGCTAAGGACACCAAGTTAAAAACCTGTTCTTGTCTTTGCAAGCTATTGCAGAGCTTTGTCTTCAAGGTGGGGGGGGGGGGGGGGAGAAGAGGAGAAGGGAAACTGTGTGCTCCACAAGTCAATGAGACACATGCATGTGATCAGGATGATCAGAGCATGCAAAACACACTAGAACAAAACATACACTGAGGTCAAAGCAACATAAAAATGAAAGCGTCTTGTGTTCCTCATTTGCTTGACTCATTGAATATATGGTTATGTACGTGCCTGAACCAGACTTGGCTTATTTGCCTTACATGCTATGAAGTTGCATGTAATTACCTTTGCTGTTCCAATCGGCACCTGTTCTGCAGTAATTCTGAATTAATGTATTAGCCAAAGCCTCAAAGGGATGAACAAGAATGCTAGCTGAAAACTAGTTGTTTCTAATTGTCATGAAAACAAATGTCAAAAGCACATGTGTTTCTGCTTAGCTAACTCTGCTTACTAGGTTTGAAGCTGTTTTGTGTTAGTTTCTACTATTTAAATTAAATGTTTTGTCTCTAACATACTTGATGTGGCTTTAAGAAGCTGTGCTCCCCCCTCCCCCCCATCCCCCTTATGAATCTTAATGTTTGGCTGGATTTGTTTGTAACATCAGACAAAAGACTGGCAGGCTGTGCCAGAGTGACATAGATTTTATGTCGAAACAAAGCAAATAAAAAAAAAATCAATTAGGGGTCATTAAAACCCAAAGTTTTCAATGAAAGAAATACTGTAATGGAATAGTAATACTTTGGGGTTTAGGAGTTCTTTTAATTCCTGAAAGAGCTATTTTGCACTGCCCCTCCTCCACTTCATCTCTGTGAATCTGCTGTGTTGCAGAATGAGTCAGCTCTGGAATATCCAAACTCCACAGCTGTGCATTAGCATTTGGGAAGAGTATCACTGGGAGTTCATATCTTACATGTGGAAGCAGTGACGGTCTTTTTCAAGCCACGAGGAAGAATGGTTCAAAACATAACACATAGATACAGCACTTGCCCTTCAGCAGCACTAAAGCAACTTTCTGACGGCAGTTTGCTGCAGATTTCCTTGGGGCAACAACTCGTCCCATCATGGTGAGGGAACAAGCTTAGCAGGGGCTGTTAAAAGATTTTCTGTACAGAACTATTTAGTGTTTGATGTCTTAAAAAGTGGATGTCTGACTTTTTTTTTCTCCTCCTTTTCCCCCCTCCTATTATTCATTCCTTCAGGCTATCTCATTACAAAAGGAACACTGCATCTTTGTTTCCTAAGGAATGGAAGATCAACTTCAGTTCTCTCCATAACAAATGTATTATTAGAAAACAAAAATAAATCCTGCTAATCACAGCACTTCACTGGAGCTTGGCAATGGGGTTACGTGGATACATTAAATCAGCAGTTCCCAAAGATGAGCCTGTGACCCAGCTGGGTTCATGACCTGGAAGTGCAGAAGGAAATGAGCACACAAGCCCGGAACAGGAATCACGAGCTGAAAGCTTGGAAACTAGGGTTTTGCATAAAAAACACAAGGGTGACAATTACACTTTGTATTTCAAGGAGGATTCAGTCACCAGCACAGACCTGGGAGTGGAAGCAAGGCTGTGAATAGGGCCAGGTCTCCAGGAAAGGGGTGGGACATGGGGCCTACCAGGGAAGCCTGGAGCCCCCATTCATTGGTGGTGGTGGGACAAGGCTCTCTTCAGGCTGAGTCACATCTGGGTCAGGGTCCAGTGCACCCTGGAAGGAGCAACCCCTTTGAGAGCCACAGCCACTGGTGGCCCAGGTCGAGGTGGTGAGGAGCACATGTCCTCTCCAGCTGTGGCAACTTGGGTCAAGGAAGGCAGGAGCAAAATGTTCAGCTCACACCTGGGCTGCATCTCTCCCTGCTTAAAGAAGCACTTTTTGGAAATTTAGGCTCATGAAATTTATGCAATTTGTGTTGTTCCCAGAGAAGCACAAGTCCTCTCTTTTGTGCTGATGGGACGTGCTATTTCAAAGTAGAGTGTCATGTTGGCATTAAATGATGCTGTACTTATTAGACCAGGGGAGAATATAGCAGATTCACTTTTTAAGTCTAGGTCATTAAGGTCTCCAAGTACATAGAAAGGTTCTGCACCCAGTTTTCATTTGGGAGTGAAGAACCTGCTTCCAGCTTAGCTGTGGGCTGCCAGAGCACTCTTTGCAAACACACATTTTAGTTCCAGTTTGCTCAATGGGCATATTTGTGTAAAAGCCTCTCCAAGTAACCTGCAGGAAGCAAGGGAAGATCACATTTTGCACAAGGGACAGAATAACTTTAGTACAGGCTACAATCAGGGAATAATTAAGTCTTAAAGACTGTCCTATAGCTGCTTTCCTTTAAGGTCAACACCACCCTGTCCAGCACAGCACTTCTGCTGCTTTGGAGAATTTAGTTTAGCAAGAGTTTTGTACCTTTAATTTGAACCATGTTAAGTGTTCCTTAGGATAGTGCAAAACTGAACATAAAACAGTTAATTTACTGGGTAACCACACTGTAAACATGTTTTACTTGGATTGTGATGGATAATAAGCTCTCTTCACAACATTATTTACAACAGGATGCCTGGTGAGTAATCCGTAACATCATGCACTCAGCCAAGGTAAGTCAAATCTGAAGCTAATACTTTTGACATATGTCATTTTAAAGAATGGCAAGCAAAAAGGAAGGCTTGGTGTCTGAGGATGCAGAGAAGCCGCCTTCTATTAGACTACAAAGGTGAGAACAGCAATTTTCTGTACACCTTAGATGGCATGAGTAATACAGTAAATGTCAGTTGGATTTATTGAGATCTGCAGAAAATATATTTGTCTTGGAGAGGGAAGAGGATTTAACTTACACATCTAATTCTTCATGAGGCTTTGGAAGCCATTTAAAAAGTGGAATAAGTATCTCTGTAGTCTTTTTCCAGTCCCTTCTTTTTATACTCCTCCTCCCTCCTTGAATCTGGCATTTATCCCAACATGCACACCACATTCAAGAGAGGGAAAACACTAACCCTGTATAATTTGAATAAATGAGCTCTACATATATTGTGACTTGTAGTTCAAATTATGCAAAAATCCAAGATAAATGAAGCTGAGCATAAAAGTCTCTTAGTGTGTAATTATAAATACTAAAATGGTGTATTTTTCCAAAACAAGACACATTTCCCCCCCATTTCTTTACATTTGCATACTCTGTCGACTTCTGACCTGCAATAAAAATGTAACACAAGTTGGTAAGTGACTGAGTCAGAACAGGACCTTCTGTTTGCATCATTCCTCCCGCCTTCTGGAGTTCCAGTCTTTAGCAATTTGCTTAGATTTATAGTCATCTACTGGCCAGCTACAGTGTGTAATCAAAAGCTCTTGTCTTTAAACATGTAAACTGTTAGATTAAAATTCCTGGGCTTCAGGATATACAGAAATTCCATGGGTCAAATTATAGATAGTAAGTATGGATCAAGCTCTGAGATCTTGGTTTGAATGCATTTTTTGAGCACAGCTGTAATAAACAAGCAGGATGCCTCCTGCAGCACTCAGCTTCCAGATGTGTGCCCAGTGCAGTGTCTTTTTGGGGATGAAATTTGCCTGCAGCTCTGATGAACAGCATGAGGAAAGAGAAAACCATGATGAGATAAAATCAGGACTCTCTCTCTCTTCAAGCTGATTTCTATTCCCTTCTATTCCTGTTTCTGTTCTAAACTATATCATTATCATTAGAGAAACGGGATGCAAACATTTCAGTATTTCAGAGAAGTTGGTTGGGATACAGACTTCTCCAGTCGTTAATCTGCACAGGCAAAAGTGCTAAAACCTATATGTTTTCAAAGCATTTTACAATAGTTCCTAACTTTTATAGGCATTAAGCTGAAAAATACTTTAAAAATCCAGCCTCAGTTCATCTTGCCTGAATTGTGTTTGTTAAAAAACACTGGAATTATCAATCTGGTGTTTACAGCAGAGAGTCTCCTCACTTAAGTTTGCTGCATAGTCTGAGTGTGAAGAGGAGCAAGGAGGACTAAGCCAGGACTGGCAGGTCCAGCCTTTGCTCCCAGCTATGGGCCTGGCCACAGTCACGTGAAAACCTCAGTGAGGTAAACTCCTCAGCCACTCTGGTGTTCAGAAGGGTGTTTTAAGGAAAATCCTATTTTCTAATGAAAATAATGCAGTAAATTCATCAATTGGAGCAGATAGGAGGAAGGAAGGTCTGACTGGATTTGGAGGCAACTGGTTTATCTCTTTAATTTCAAGGAGAAACATCAGCAGTGTTGGGAAGGGAGCCATTACAGAACTGGCTCCCATCTCACTGTTCTGTAATCATTCAGCTAATTTCAACACATTTACTCAACTCTTGACACATTTGCCCACATAAATGCAGAAATATGAAGGTTACAGGTAACACAAAAATTAAACAGTCAGTTCTCCTTATATTTCTCCAGTTTTCTCCTCTCTTTCAGCACGCCCTTAATCATGCAAAGAATAGCCCTGGCTAGTGGGACCTTTTCAATAGTAAAAGTCCCCAAGGGCTCAAAGGTATAAATGCTGGAGCTGCTTCCTGTTCACAATTGAAAAATAAAATACATAGTTTGGCCAGACCCTGGGAACCACAGAACTGAAAGGGGAAAGGGGAAATGGTGCTACAGCATTTTCAATCCAGTCTCTGAGTCAATACTGTGTCAGTCCTAACAAGGCCATTTTGCTTGCCCAGGCTGAATTAAGCATTTGGGCCACAGCACTGTCCCAACAGACCTGCCCCAGGAATTCTGCCTTCAAACATCCATGTAGCCATCAGCAAGCCACTGATCCTGGAGTCAGAAATCCCTCTCATGCAAATACAACCAGGACAAGCTCCCACATACCCCATTCTGATGTGTCCCTCCCCTCTGAAAATGAGGGGTGAAGCAGGACACAATGGAAGGGGAGTCTGTTGTGCTCCCACTTTCTTCTTCCCATGCAGACAGAACACAGGAAAATGTGAGCAAAGCAGAAACCAGCACTCAGCACGTTCACTCTGCTGCAAGATCAGATTCTTTGATAAGGCAAGCTTAATGTGGAGCAACCCTTGAAGTTATTGGACTAATCATATTTCTGGTTCATTTTCACAATTACAGAAGAGGTCAAGTGGATCCTTCATTTTAATGAGTTGACTAAAATCTGGCAGCATGTTGTTACAAGGCAGATAATTTGTAGAAGCAGTGTGTGTTTTAGATCACATCTTCTCTCCATGCTGGATGGTACTAAATGAGTACCTTCCTGTGGAAATGCTGCTTCTTTTAAAAAGTCTGATAATTTAACTTCTATTCTTGCATACTATGGTTGTTGTCTGCTCTGCCTGTACGCTGGTTTCATTCTCTGTATTCTAGTTTTAACTGATTATAACTGAGTGGGAAAGTGCAAGACCTCGAGCTGAAATTCAAAAGAAAATAAATGGATTTTTTATGGCCTGGAGAATCTATTCATTACTAAATCATTTATCTTTGCAGAAGAAGTGCCTATATTCAATATGCCTTCCTTCTTATTTCCCTAATTTTATTTCTCTGGAAGTATGCTCTGTGCTTGCAAATAAATCTCCATTGAACTTCCACTGATAAGCTTGGCTTTTGAAAGTCTGAACAAGAGCATAATTAACAATATTAAAGACTTATCAAGAGTTGTATAAATATCTTGGACATTGCTGTTTCTTCCCTAAAAATGAAACTTGGATGAAAATGTAAAGCAACACTATATCCTCCTGGGATTACCAAAGGCACATTGCACCAAGGAGAAGCGGAGCAGAGATACACATGACCTTTAAACAGGCTTGCTCCTGCTTTTTGGCTTACTTGAAAGATTTCTTAAGGGGAGGAGAGAGGGGGAAGAGAAGAGGCATTGAGATTGTTTAAATTGTTTTTTCTTAATTCCACATTGTCGTTCTCCACTGAATCCTAACTTTATTACTTACATTGCATTTTAGGCAGTGCAATTGCATTCTTACCTTGAACAAAGAATGAACTTTGGACAGTATTTTGAAGGGTTTACAAATAAAGTAAACAGCTCTGTTGCATAAAACATATGTATCTGAGGCAGAACTTCCTTCTTCCCAGATTAGACACATTCACGTAATTCAATTTGTAAGCTTCTTCAGCTGCCACTTGAAAATGTTTCCTTTTTGTTTGCAGTAAATAGAAGGTTAAAATTCACAAACAAATCCCACATGATTGTTAAACTTTTGTGATTCTGTTAAACTTACACCAAATGCTGTTTTTACCCGTTCCTATATTAAATGTTGGCTTTCAGTTTCAACTTGAACTGCTGTCTTTGTTCAGGCTGGATTAAATCCAGGTAGGTTATCTAGTTTAGTTATTACTGTATTGTTCAAGTGGTGCTTAACTGTGTGTTTTCATTCAAGTCCAGAAATGGGAGAGAGGAAGGTTTGCTAATTTTATGGCTTCATATAAAAAATCAGAACATTTTTACATAGCCAGGTTAAAAATTAACAAATCCAAATGCTGGACTTTTAACTCACTAGTCAGAGACAACGAAAGGTTGGAATATATTTTAACTACAAGGCTGAAATGTATGTGAAAATATGCTAGCCACTTCCAGATGTAATACTTCAAAGATGCCACATTTATTATACTTGACTTACGTCCTACTGCAAACACCAGTAAGATATCTGTCACCTTCACACTCTCGGGTATTGCACATGGCTAACAGAACTAAGGCACTCTACAAGGTAGCATTTGTAAACATTTGCAAAGAACATTTACTTCTTTGCATTCAGTGTTGTGCCCCATTTAATTTGCTGGTTGTGAGCCCTGGCATGAATGAGTTTTTATTAGCAGAGATATTAGGGGATGGGGAGAGAGGGTGGTTATGTGTATAACTGACTGCTGCCAAGTGAATTTGGTATTTACTATTTATCATACTTTCACACTCTAATTATCCAAACAGGCTCAAAAAAAAAGAGGCATGTCATGTGACCAGGTCCTAGGGGACCGATTGTACATTCCAAATAATGAATAGTGAAGAGAAAAGCTTGAGAACAATTAGTTGGTTGAATTTGGTTTGAATAAATAGTTGGTTAATGTCTAGATGGTAATTTGGATTCTGCATCTGCATATGACCAAAGGAAAGAAGCAAGAACAGCACTCTTCTGTGATGCAGCCTCTGGGAGCTGGGGCAGAGGACTGAACAACCTCCTGCCTTATGTTTTAATGTGCTCTATCTCTATTAGTCTAAACAATGGGAATGCCATTCCCAAGTGTTCAGAAATCAGGACATCCTTTGCCCTCACACCCCCAGCTGGCTTAGGAATCATAAGGTTCTTAGAAAACACAATTGTTAATTTATTTTTAAGCTGTTTGGCTGCATACAAATCTACATTCTAACTTCCTTCCAAAATGAGAACTGCAGATAAACTTTAGTCATTAGGGATGTAAAAATTTTGCTCTGATCATGGTATTAATAGAGGGAGATTTGGGGTGGGGGGAGAAGGCCAGCAATTCATCAAGCATTGCAAAATTGACAGGTGGAGGAAGAACATCTCCCAGCAGTTTCCCTCTGCCAGGACTGAGCTGGATGCCTGCTGACGCCTGCCTGTGCCGCTGCCGGTCAGCATGATTATTATCTGCATTGTCCAAGATAAGCAAACTGAGTCACTGTGTTAAGATCAGAATACAGGAGTTTTGGCTTACTGCTATGCTATATCTACAGTCTCCTAGACTATGCTAGACACTCTACTGCTTTCTCTTATAACATATACAAATAATACTAGAGTTTGGCACAAATACAAACCACTTCTGGCCTTACTGCTTAGATCTGGATGCCAATTTTACAGTTTGTCCTTGTCCTGTACCAAGTTGAAAGAAACCCTTCTGCCTGATGACATCTGAGGCTGGACAAATGTCCAGGTGGTAAAATTATTGTGCTATGATGCCAGACTTCTCCAAAATGGCCTGAGTTCCCTTTCCAGAGATTTCTCAGAGCCAGACTTCTGCAGAAGTCAGTTTTTGATGTCATAGCACAGGCACTGTATAAAAACCTGAGAAGGTCAGAAGAGGGCACAAAGCTCACAATTCAAATAGTTCATGCATCTGGCAGAAACAGTTGTATGGTGTGCGGAGGGCAAGCTGGAATGTTGGCCAGCATAAATGCTATTTTTAGTCGTATTAAAGCCTGATCGCTTGCCACCAAAATTAGCGGGAGGCTCATCCTGAGTGCACCACCGCTCAGAGATCAAAAGCAGCTCTGGGTTTTGCTTCAGAAAGGTCCACCCTTTCTCCCTCCCCCCAAGTTGTAATTAAGTCTCTCTCTTTCTCTCTCCTCCAGTTGCGGTTGTTCCCAAATTTGCTGACCTCATGTAATTCCTAATTTGACAAGCTGGCTTTTTTTTTTTTTTCCTTTTTTTTTTTTCCTTTTGGCCTTTTTTTTTTTTTTTTTGCTATTTTTGTCATAACAAGTTCAAAACAGAACAGCCTGTCTTTAGAAACCTCCATTCATAGGAATGTTGGGACATTTCACGCAACACGACGCTGCCACAGAGGAAGCCCAGCTTTGTCTCCATGAAAATAAACGCTTGCAAAGGCAGCAAAACAACAGGAGGGGAAGCTGCTTTCTTTTTGTTGCAAACAATTTTGCCAAGAGCACACACAGAAGAGAAAAAAACAAAAAACAAAACAAAACAAAAGCACCTTGGGGAAACAGAAGACGAACTTGTTAATAAGAGATAAGTTATTGGCCTTGCATTTCAGAGGAAAACAAAGATCCTTCGATGCCTTTTATTTATGTAGCTCAAATATTTCCTCACAAAATATGTGCTGTTTAAGAGTTAAATATTCAATGGCAGGAATTACTAGAATGCTGATGTGTTGTTTTGAATTTTTTAAGTGAAATGTTGTTTGTTTTGGATTCTGGTCTGAAATGATTTCTTGTTGTTGTTGTTGTTGTTGTTTTTTCCTTTTGAATAACCAGAACTGCTGGCATCCTGATTTTTTTATGCTTTTGCTTTGTTTGGCTTTACTAATATCCTTGTTTTCTAACAGTCGTCCTTTCACCAAAGTTAGTTGCTTGGTGACTGGTATTACTTTCCATGTAGCTCAGAGTTCAACAGCATTATTAATACCATCCTATTACAGAAACAAAATCAGTCTGAAAATCTCTGTCTGGAAAACCATAATGTCAGGAGAGCCAGCCCTGCTTAGGCAAGGGCTACCAGTGAAATATTCTGTTTTTTTCTTGCTAAAACTTAACTGGGGTGGGGGGGGTGGGGGGGTTGGGGGGGGTGGGGGGGGAAATGCAAGTCATATTCAGACAAAGACCTGGTTGACTAGAAGAAAGTGCGTCCATCTTGCTGTCCTCTGTCAGCACAATTACGTCACCAATGAGTCAGTAACTACAGCAGCTATATTAGCAAAACTCAGCAGTCATAGCAGCAAAAAACTTATATAGCAACGACTCAGCTTTGCTGCAGCTTCTGATGTCTCAGGAGGAAGGAGAAGCACAGCGTGTGACTGATGCAGAGTGTCTTTACCCCAGTGCAGCTCCCCAGCAGAGCTTACAGCGGCACAGGCAAATCAAACTGATAAGCTGATATGCTTGTGCTGGTATCAAAGCTGCACGTGGGGCAGACCCTGATCCCATCAAAGTCAATATATATGCTAATTAAAAAAAAAAAAATACTTAGGAGGATCTTCAGGATAGAGGCAGATGCTGGGAAGTCATGTATGAAGTGAGTGGGATTTATGAAGCAAATGACTGTTATTATCAGCTCTGTAGCTTCTGCAGCTAGTGTCCCTGCTCGTCTTCCAGCTACCATTACATGCAGAAATGCAACATTTTGGACTGTTTTCCATGCCTGAGAGAGTGAACCACAGGACTTACTGTATTCATTGGAGCTGACCTGCTAAACAGCACGTATAGGAACCCAAGGCAAATCTGAAGCCACAGCATTTCCTTTTATCAAACAGTGCAGGATCTGCTGGATAGCCCTGAAATTTCCATGAGAATTTTATTGGAAGTAGATAGGATGATTCATATGAAGAAAAATGTAGGGTTTTTTTTTCTCACTCAGTGTCTCTTTCCATGCAGAATAGATCTAGCTTAACACTGGCAAGCAAGAGCATTTGGACCCTGTAATTGCTTATGTTCCGGTTCTGTTTTTTCCCCTCATCCACTTGTACAGAAGATAAGAACAATAAACAGAAAATGGACCACAGGGGAGGACTGCTGATTTCATCTTGCCACTTCAGTAATACCAATCTGCTCTCATTTAATGATCAGTGAATAAAATGACAACTGGTTGCATCTTTGGAGCACTGCAAACCCAAATAAGTCTTGTGGTGTGTTTTGACTTTGAAATGGTGCCCAGTTTCAGTTCACATTCTTCTAGTAAAATGAACAGATTTTTGAGTTATTTCCAATCTGCTTAGGTTTGTTTGTGAAAATTACTTTTAGTTCCAAAATGTAAGCACACTCTATTTTGCAGTTTTCTGAGTCTGCAGATTGCAAATAATGCAACCCATTGGTGTCATAAACCCACAAAATAAAACACTGTATCTTCTGAAATAAAACTTCATCAAGTTTCTCCCGGTTTTCCTTCTGACACTCTTCCAGGACCTGCTAAAGCTCATAAATCAAAAGCCATGGGAGCTCTAAAACTCACTGAAACTGTGGGGTGGGTTTGGTTTTATTTGGTTTAGTTGTTTGTTTTTCTTGCTGCTGAGGAAAACTTTTCATTAATGCTTTTAACAAATAGGTGAATAACTTAATGGCTGATCCCTTGGTTTATAGTCACAGAACTGAAGCTACTTGTAGCAATTTATTCTCACAAGCAATAATGAGAGTTTTGGACTCTTGGAACATACCTAAAGCCTGAGTCTAGTTTATAACAAGCAGATAGCTTAATCAGGAACTTCATGACCTTCTGAATGCAGCATAAGATGTATCTACTTCACTGGAAGGATTTTTCAGTTGTTTCTCCTGAATCAGCAAGGGCATGCTCAAGGCTATTCAAAGATTCCAGCTATCCCCAGTGGATCTGAACTTAACACAGACCCAAAGATGCTCCAGTTTCTCACATGGATGGGCTGCTCCTAATCCAGTTTTTATCACACAGGGCATCCATCTTATCCATGATCATTCCTTATATCAGAAGCAGATGAAAACTACAGGCAGCCTGAACTTCAGTGGCTATAGATGATGTGGAAACCCTTGAAGCTCAAGGCATGTCAAGGAAACAATACAGGTTGGGGATGAAGTGGGTGCTCTGCACCTCCTTGATTTCTAGGTCAGGCTTCTAGACAAAGTACTGTCAGATCCTTCAGCTCAGGAGTTCTGGGGGTAAAAATCGACATCAAATCCCAAATCATGCACATCTGCTGAAGTTGTGGAAAGAGGGGTGATGTTGCTCTGATGGCTGTGTGGCCATTCTATACAAAAACGAATTTTACCCTTTGTTATATCTACTAGTGTCCTACTCCAAAAGCAAACCTGCAACCATGAGAGTGTGTTATGGGATGGCGCCGAGAAGAACTGAGCTCAGAGTCAATAAATATCTTAGCTGGCCCAAGTAAACAGCAAAGCTAAGGTGGCATAAAATTCAGATTTACCAATCTGCATGTAGGAGCACTATGGATGCTTACCTCCCAGCTGCAGGGTAGAGAATATCCTTAAGTATAAACACTAATTCATATTAAACTCATTGTTTCTTGGCAAAATAGCCATCTGGAGTCAAGTTTTCCTATAATGTTTTGATTTGATAGTTGAACATGATTTACTAAAGTGTTTTAGAAAACTCACATCAAAAAAGAAAGAGGTTTTTGCCAAATGATCCCAATCTGCAGTATTTGGTATTTGAAGTACAGTTAGCAGTTACTTTGCTACATCAGCAACATTTTGTTAAACATGATGTGACTTTGGGAAGCCCCATGCTTCAGGAGCCATGTGAGCACTTGAGACTTTCAGTTTCCCTGCGTAATATAAAGCAAGACTTTAACCCTCACAGCAGGGCAGCTGGAAATACGAACCACAGAGATTCAGGATACAAAAAAAAAAAAAAAGACAATAAAGGACCCTAAATTTATAATGTCATATAGAATTTTGCCATAGTTCTGCAAGATTTGACTTACAAATTTAGAATCCTTCAGTTTGCAGCACTGGAACAAAATCGCATCATACCCTTTCTGTTTGCTGTCTGGGAGCTGCATCCAAAGTCCATTAAAATCCAAAGGGACTGATTTCATTGACTTTCCTGGACTTTAGGGGAGGATTAAAACCCCAAATATGCACAAAAGTTTCAGGGCCCTGAGAGAAGTCCTGTCTCCATCCAAATACCCCTTGGCTTTGATGCAGAGAGGGATTTACCTGCTATCCTGAGCGGGAATGCTTTTTTTCTGAGCGAGGGTTAAAGTGCACGGATCTCTCTGACACAAATACTAATGTGTGCCAGTTTTAGAAACTTTGAACTTTTTCTCCAAACATTTGTTCCCTAACTCAATCACACATATGTTCTCAGAAAGCAAAAGAGAGACAGGATACAAGCAGAGCCAAAGGGAATGCGTTCAAAAATTTCAGCAAATATTAACAGAACGTATTTATTTATTTGCAGTTCCTGTCTGTCTCGAGCGTTAGCCGCAATAATCAAAAGAAATTTCAAGCACAGCCAGCTCCTGATATCATATCTACTTATCATAGTGTTTATTTTTTCCCATCCTTTCCAGCTTAGATTAATCACTCTAGCATATAGATTTAAAATGGGCTTTAAATGATGCTTTGCCAGCGAAGTGCTTATTTAGGGCAGCTCTACTACCTGCGCTGCATTTTACTCTGGTTGGAGTGAAAAGAAACTGTGCAAATAAGCAAACCTTTTAAAAATCACCTTGTGTAATAAGAAGAACCAGAAGTTATCTTCAGCAGCCCTAGCATGCTGTTTTCATAACTGGATGGTTTGCATACACGCAGAATTTCAAATATGTTTTTAAGTATGAAGAGTTTTGGGGGTTTGTTTTTAATCTTCCTGCCATGTTTGGTGCATAATCGCCTGCTAAACACAGCTTTATATTGATTGGTCATATTGCTGCTTGCAAACTTATTGTTTAGCCACATCTGTTATTTCTCATATAGGTCGTTAATCCCTCATAATTAACTCATGGGAGGCCTGATTTTCTCAGACTTCAGGATTTAGGGCTGTTCCCTATCTCACCAGAGGTGCTCAGCACCGGGCAAGTCTGCATCCTAAGAGGGGTACATTGAGTTCAAAGAGGTCTTATTAGTTGTGAAACACTGTAATTGGGTTTATGGGAACTGATCTGAAATTGTATATAATCAGATGTGATTAATCTTCTTTTGATACACCCATGTGTGCAGTATCTGAAGACTAATGATAACCTAGTCAATGTTATTACAAATAACAAAGTATTGATCATTTGGAGGAGGCTTCCTTCTCCCCAGTCTGTTCAGTCTGCCTTTTTCATATAAAATAGATCTGACTTTTATGGACCCAAAGACAGATAGTCTCACTCAAGAGCTGCATCTATGCATACAAATAGGTGTTTTGCCTAAGGAATACTTGCCGTGGCTTTGAGAGGAGAATTTTCCAATGAACACTGCCCCAAAGAATTACTTTTGGAGTGATCATTTTGGGAATTATTCTTTCCTTACACTAAATCCAATAATAGTCTTTGGATCTCACAAACCACAAAACTCGAGAGATATAAGGGTGCTCAGGAGCCCTGAACTGACTCTCAAGCCCTCCATGATCACCTTGTGAGGTGCTAAGTTATTCAAGACAGAACATCTTGCTGATTTCCTTATGGCCAGTCCTGATTAGCCCCTGGGGCTTGCTGCTGCAATGCAAGCCTGTGCTGTGCACAATAAACATCATTCTGATTGTACCCCCAGAATGACACAGTTATATTTCTATGATCCTATTATTCTGTAATTAAAACTCCATACACCATGCAGTAGGAGTCTGTATCAATCCAGCACCTTACTTTGGCAGGTACTGAGTCTGTATCTTTGAGACAAGGAATGGGTTAGACTTCCTATATAATGTCAAATACGAATACTTAATTAGAATTAGTAGTGTAGCTAGATTTAAAATAATGGAGAAGATACTCTGAAGGCATAAATATTCATAGGTTCACTGAGTACCAACAAGTCATACTTGTTTACACCAGCCCAGGGAATTAAACGGTTCAATGTAATAAAATATTTCCTACATAACAGCTCGATGTGAGCATTTGTACAGCATAGCAGAGGCCAGGCAGAAAGCATGTACAGCAAAACCTCCAAGACATTTGGGTATGACCTCCATCAGGAATAAAGCCAGCCCTTTCCCCCCACTGCCAAGAAAGGCAGCTTTTTGGTAGCAAGCTAGACCAGACATTTTAAGCAGAAATAAATTTCTTCAGTTTGGGGAATCCTCTTTTCAGCATTGAGTGAATAAACAAACCTTCAAAGGGCACTCAAGGTGGAATTCAACAATTAAAATTCAAACAAGGGCCAAATGTTTCCACCCTGGGAATAAGAAGTTGATGAAGACAGTAAAGGGAAGAATAAGAGCCAGGAACCTGAGCACAGAGTGTGAACAAAGAAGAAATGACACAAGCATTTTGTAACCCCACGACTCCTCTGTCTCCAGCACAAGCCAGGTCACAAAGACCTATCATATCTATTGTTTTAATCCACAAACAACTGTCCAAGCAAAGGCATATGTGCAAAGAGCTTTCATTTGGATGCAATAAGATACTTTCATTTTGGAGAGTTAGGAAATGATCCAGCGTGTGGGAACAGCTGGAACTGGAACAGGAAGAGAGGATGGTGACTCCTGTTTCCCAAGTGTAATAAGCAAGCAATGCAGCGGGGAGACGTACATGATGTGCAGATGTGAGACTGCCAGGTATTCAAATGGGGCTTGCTGCAGTACTGACTGGGAGATGCCAGCCAATTTATTCATGAAAATCTAGATTTTTGCTAAAGACTGTGTTCTGTCTAATGATAGCATGGGGTTGCTGTAATGATTAAGGCTCAAGTTTTCTCACATCTGTGAGGAATGCTTAGACATTCAAGTTTAAAAATAAAAATATCACTCTGGGCAGGATTTTAACATTTTTTTGAGGGAGTGTGGGATGATGGGTGGGTGGATTAGATAGTAATCAGTTGAATAAACTCAGCTGAGCTTTGAAAGTTAAACTTCAAGCTATACAGGAAGATTTGCATGATGGGACATAAAAAAGAGTTTAATTGTGCCTGGCATGATCTGTTTTTATTAAGGTGTTCTAATATAAATGCACTTTTATACAATCATTTTTACGAGATATCCAAGTGCTTTAAAAACATATAAATGACTTAATAATGTGCTTGAGAATTCAACAAGTATAAACTGATAGACAGGAAACCGAGGCACAGAAGGGTTCAGTTAAGCAAGACTCTACATGAGCAAATGCCACTTTTGGGAATTAAGTTAATGAAATTTATCTTATTGGTTGCTGCCAAAGGAGGAGGAAGCGTTTCCTTCCCGATATAAATGTCATTACAGAACAGAAATACACACTAACAAAACATAATATTTTGATGTGATAAGGCATGTTTCCCTTTGTTACCCATTTTGCCTGTAAGAATACACTGCATTTGTGCATTCAGATGCTTGTGCTATATTTAGCAGACTCTTTTATCATACACTGTTTTCTGCCTCTTTCCACACATAAAGATTCAAAGAGACATCTCTCCATAGCATGTAAAGAAATAACTAATGATATGCTGTTGAGGAAGAAGTGTTCTCCTAGAGACAGTTTCCTTTCAGAGACACTAAAACAAAACCTCTATTGAATTCTTGCTCATAGCTTCATATCATTGCTTTTATTTTTTTTTCCCCTACCACGCTGAAAATGGCACATGCTGACATGAGACTGTACAACGTGCTTTGGTATTTGCACATGAAGTCTGCTATTTGTTCCTGAATACTGAGAGGACACAATTGCTAACCCAAGTGTTTAGAACACAGTTTTATAGGTCACTTTTTCGAAGGCATTTCTTTGTTACAAAAGGGTTTGGTCTCAGAACTCCACATATGCTACAGCTCAATTCACCACATGCACATGAATTTATTATTGAAGATGCACCCTTGCCACTGACGCATAATCAGGCTGCCTAAATGTTCTAGTGGAAACAAAATATTCCAGGAATCCTAAACATTCAGTAGAAAGATAGGGTAAAAGAGCTGTTCTAATACCAGTGAAGCAGTGTGGTACACTAAGCATTCCCAGCAAAAGAAAAAAATATGTTTATGCTAACTGCAAACTATGCATTTCCCTCACTAGTGCAGCCTGTCCTAAGCTCTGTGGAAAACCAGGTAATGTTTTAAGTTTGCCAGATGTGGCAGGTCTTTACTAAATGTTGCATTGCACTGTTACAAGCCTTTGCTTGTGTTAACTTGTTGTGTTTGAAAGCAAATTTGCAAGCAAGTGGAACTTGTATCCCGATCTGTCAATAATTCCTCATCACACTCAACAAAAAGTCACTGCTTTCCTTTTTCCCCACCCCCTGAATGTGAAATTGCAGTAAATCAGTCAACAGCACTGTTTAGCATATAAAGCAGAAAACTTCAAAGCAAAGCAGCCTTTTCTCTCCACCTATGAAATTCCAGACCACGCTCCTAAATTCAGGGAAATCTACTCGTCCTTTCTACTTACAATTCAGAAAGCCTTGGTGATGCATATTAAAGGGCTGCTGTCAGCTTACATTGTTTAAAAATGGACTGATTAAAAAAACATTTGGGTAGAGCACCCTTTATATACTGTGTGAGCAACACTCATCTGGTAACGCTGCGCTTGCACAGCCTGCAGAGGACTGAATTATACCAGCTGACAATCCCCTCTGAATCTTAAATGTGTTTTTATTGTTTGACTTTATGAATTCCATTTTGATAATTTTTCCTCTTTCTGCTAGGACTTCCCTTAAGATTTACTCAAGGGAATCGTGCCCACATGTGCTCACTCCCACTTTTCTCCTTTCCACATGCCTGCCTATTACCAAATGCATATTGAATCGCCAATAACAATTATTTTTCCTCCAAAGTTCAGGGGAAGGGTTGCCTATGCCCTTACATGATATCCTGTTTACCTTATGCAAGATAACATCATGTTACATTGACTCTATCTTAAAACAAACAAACAAAACAAACTAAAACCCCAAACGCCAACCACTACCAAAACCCAAACCAACAGACAAAAAACCAAACCAACATAACTAACCCAGGCTTAAATGACACTTTTGTATCAGTGTATTTGATAAAGATTGTTATGCTGTGCGTGCTCCTCAGCAATAGCATTGACAAGACACGTTGGACTTGATGATCTTTGAGGTCTTTTCCAACCTTATTGATTCCATGATTCTATGGCATTTCTACCCCTTTTCCATCCCCTTCCCTCTTTTCTCCCATGGTCAAATTTCACCATTCAAATTTATAAACATTAAAATTTGTCTGTGAGATTGTCTTGCAACCCAGATCACCCAAATTGCCCTTCAAATTTCTTCCCTGAAACACACATATCATTAATCTGTGCCCTGAGAATTACCCCAACATTTCTCACCACCCGTCTGTATCAGGATGACCCAGTGCATATAGAATTAGATGGCTATTTTCTGCAGCTGAACTTAATTTCTTTACATAAAATCAGCATGAGGTCTATGCACTATCCAATAACTGCTGAACCCTGATCATAGTGGATTTTTTCACTTTTTCTTTTTAACCAGTTAATTATCATGAACGATTTCCCTCCTGCTTCATGGTGTGTTTAAGAGGCACAGGAAGTAGAGGTATCAAGAATTCCTGCATTTACACCATGACTTCTGTTAGTGAACTGCTTAAATCTGGGCTTTATGTCTATATTACATTAGCAAACCTCTCATTTGGATACGTTGCCCTTTCCCAGGATCTCAATGCGCAGATTTCCGTCTGCCTGATCCACATTCACTGAAATCAAAAGAAAAACTCCTGTTGGCCCCCGTGATATTGAGGCTGTGCCCTGTGTAGACTGAGAGATGATGAAAAAAAAATGGAATAATCATTACACTAGAGATCTAAAAGGAATATGCTGCGGTATGCCTTCTTTTGGCAAAACCCATTTTCTTTTTTTCTCAAAAATCAGAGATTTAACAGGGACTGTGTTCTTTCACTAGCAAGCCTGATAAACTCAGCACAGTTCAACCTTCACACATACTTACTCACAGCAAAGAGTACAATGCTAATCGTGGTTATCAGTGTAAACAATTCCTACCTGCTATTCACAGACTACACACAAAACAGCTTTCTGAAGGGGATCTAAACTGTCTGGACCCTGAAAGCCACAAAAAGGAGTTTCAGAAGTATTACAGCTGAGTAACATAGCTGAGTTTGCACATTTGTTTGTCAAAGTGAGCTTCAGAAAGTGTAAATGATGCTGGGTTTACAAAATTAGGGACATTTAAACCAAATGGCTAAGCTTGCAAGCTGATGTAGCAGTCAGACCAGTCTAACAAACTGTTCTTTTTCATGCCAGTTAGCCATTAGGCTGCCTTAAATGTATGTTAAACTGCACTTTACTTGTTGCATATTTTAGTCTATGCAACACAATGGGAAATCATGATAGCAGATAACAAGTAGCTACACCAACACTGATTCAAGCTCAGACTGTACAAGTGCCTAAAGTCCATGTTTCAGAGCTTTACATTTATGGAGACCTAAATGAGCTCATTTAGGTGAAGGTTAGATATGTCAACACGGTCTTCAATCTTGCCACCAACTGCAATATAGACATAGACTGTAGGCTGATGTGAAGGCAGACAGAGCTGCAAGCAGTTCAAGCAGTTCAAGTTGCTACCTCCAGCTGTTTGTTACTGCCTGATGTAGGAGGTTCCCCCCTTCCCAAAAAGGCAGAAGAGACACGGTGTACCTCAGCAGCATCAGCTCAAGGTGGGGTGGCTTTGATAGAACATTATTGCCCCCACAGCTGGGGTGATAAGTGTGTCCAGTTAGGGTGGGCTACAATTAAGCCTCTGAAAGGCTGTGCAAGATTAATATATTTCAGTATACTAATTTCAGCTGCAGAAGCATTTTCTTTAATGATTGCAGCAATACTTGTTAAATACTGGCCAGCCGTCATGTTAGTACCAACAGAGACAGAGAAGACCTTGTTTATTGGGATTTGCAGGAATTGTGGCAGCAGCTGTTAGACAAAATACATCAAAGGAGTAATTTTCAAGATGCACCAGACCAAATAATAAGTCTAAGGGTCCAGAATGTTATCTCTGATGGAACCAAGCTGTCTAGTGATTCATTTTTTTGTCATTGTACAAAATGTTGCTTTTGGTACACCGTCTGTGTGGAGGAAGACACAAACTGCTATGACTCATAGTGTCTGTAAGGAAGGGCGAGTACAGCTCTTGTGTGTCTGTCTGTGTGTCTGTGACTGTATGTGCAATACAGACTGCAAGAGAACTTACTGACAAAGGTGTCTTAACCAAAACATATATGTTAAATACACTACATCCAGTTGCCCACCAAGTTGTATCATTTCATCATAAACCAAAAGCTGCTTGTAATCAAGGAGATGCCCTCTATCCATTGATCTTCTTTCTCGACTAATCCTCTAGATGCTGTAAAAGAACTCTGAATTGTTTTTTCTTTCACCATGCTAATCAGGTACCTGATTATTTTATTCTCTATCCCACTATCTTAAGTTGATGGGGTTTTTGGAAGTTGTAAATGTTTGCATTAGCAGATGGTGATGTTTTATCCTTCATCATAGTTCCTTAAACAGATTAAGTCAATGTTGTCAAACCCAGGGGAATTAAAGAAAAAGGCACACAGGAAACCTTATGGCCTGTGACAAATCAATACCTTTTTTTAAATCTCCATAAATATTGGGATTTCTACTCTAAGAAGCTAATAGTGAGAATTCCTGGTCTCCTTTACAATTTTGGTGCTGAATGACAAAGATAGGGTCTTTATCATAGAATAGAATACATAGAATAAACCAGGTTGGAAGAGACCTTCAAGATCATTGCGTCCAACCCATCAACCAATCCAACACCACCTAAACAACTAACCCACGGCATCCCTCATTGTAGTGATTCCTCATCTTTAGGAGGAAACTAGTTATGAAATAGTTCCTGTCCACTGATCTAACTGGGTGGTACCACTCCACACTAATACTGACTTGACATGTAGGTCCAGCACCCTGTCAGGTTCAAAGCAGTGTTCCATCCCAGAAAACCTCAAACCTGAGGCTCAAAACTTGCTGCTCCTCCATCCTGACAAGGAAATCTAGCAGGTGGTCTCACTGAACAGTTCATGTTCACTAAGCATCATCTGGGTCAGAAATTCTAGCCTAGTCTTGGGCTAGTTCACAAAGTTCCCACATGCACTGAAGGTATTTTCTCACCAGTATCTCACCATCTTTTGATCTGAATTGAGCCAGATCCACAGCTTGTGGGTTTTTTTTCTAAGTCAGCATCAAATTAAAACATTTACTCTGCATTGCAGTTAATTGCATTGGGCACTATTAACTATTCACATCTGGATTAAATGCATTAGTAACTCTTGCCACCTGGGATAAACCACCTGCATTACCCAAGCAGGCAGTTTCAGTAGCATCAGTTCCATTTTTCTGTAGTCACAAGGTCACGCACTTCTGTTCTTTTAAATATCAAGAAGGCAGCAGTTCACAAAGTTGTTGCCAAATGAAACAAAGAAAACCTTCCCCCTAAGTGCAAACCAAAAGCAGAAACCAAACAAAACAAAACCAAGCAAAAAACCCAGGAGATATATCTAAAGCTTATTTTTACTTTTACCAGGTTTGGACTTCTTTTCCCCCAAGGTTAGGTGTTTCTAGGATTAAGAAAAGTTGAAAATCACTTCTCAGTACTTTAAAGAAAGAGAAAGCTATGCTTAAGGACTCTAAATCAGAGAGAGATTCCTGTTCCATTCACCTAATCCTTCTTATGAGTAGGAAGGAAAAATGTGGTGGTGGGTGGACACTAAGGATCAAACCAGAAACATATTTTCCTGTGTTGCCAGATAAATGCCAAAACCTTTTGACTGAGCAGCTCTGTGCTTTGCAAGACCCAAGTCAAATGCTTCCTCATGCACCAACCAAGTTCCAAGCTCAAACTGTTGAGTCCCACTAGGCTGACCCAGCCTGGCACACCCAGCCCTCCCAGATGCTAAGTACAGATGAAAAAAACAAACTCTCTCTTACAAGTACATGCTTCTTGTATCAGAATTCAGTGCTTACCAGTCATTCAAAAGCCTGACTGACAGCATACACTTTGACTGGATACTCTAGTGAAAACAGCCCAAATAAATCTGATCATAAAATAGCAGCAATGAAGCAGCCAAAACTGAGATACAATTTGGAAGGAATTAAAGTTGGTGGGGCTCAAAGACAGCGCAGACATCTTTTATGATGCTGAGTTCTAATACAAGTTCTCATCTAAAGCCACATGACCCATGTGATTAATTTCCCACCCACAATCCGTCAGGCATTAAGGAATAAGCAGCAGGACAGATCCATGACCACATAGCTGTCCCTACTGTGGAGACACAAGCATTCAAAGGGGAGATGGATTCCCACAGGTAGGTGCAAATGCCTTGGTTGTCCTGCTTAAACCCACCTGCAGGCCTGAATTACAGCCCTAAATCTTGGGGAACCTGGAACTATAAAATACATGAATTCTCAATTCAATGTGTTCTTCAGACACTGGCCATGATCAGTGACACACAAAACCAACCACCTTATTACTTAGACTTCCTTTTTTCCTTAAGCAAGGGGACTTTGAAGTAATTTGCTCACGGGCAGTGTGATCTTTAAAGCTTGCTCTGAACTCAGCTCAGTCCTGTTCCTATGTGAACACTTAAAATACAGCGCAGAGGTCTTTCTCTCCCCTCCCCAAAGTGACAATCAGTAATGATGGCTTGTGAAATCCAATTTTGCATTTTACTTCAAAGTATTTTATTTCATAAGCTCCTGAAGCTTTTTGTATTGATCCCAGTTAAGGTCATCTATCTGCCAGTTTCTACTAGTCTTTTCCTCACTGCTGACTGTGGCACGTCTCTGCCACGGAGGAAAATGTGAAACCTGACAAATGGATACAGCCAGAGAACTTCTGAAGCAGTGTATACACATGTCTTTCTGCATCTTTGCAGAGAAAGACATTAATCCAGGCTTATATAGTTATATATTTTGTGTACATAAAGACAGTTGAAATGTACCTAATATAGACAGGCCAGAAATGAATGTGCATTTTAACATATATTTCTCACAAAACAAGTTTATATACACGTTATAGATGACACAGTTTTGACACATAGAATTATAAAGAGGTATCAACAAAAACCTCACAACTCTTTGAGTCCAAGCAAGCACAATTTAAAGTCTTCTTAGACATGCATACCCCCAAAATCTGCCAGGATATAGAGAAAAATATCTTTATATAAATTATTACTGTGGTCACAAGAGCTAGTGAAGGACCATACCAAATTGTTCTGACTTGCCAACAAATCAGAATAAAATGCCTTTTGAACTAGATGGCAATCCATTGAATTGGAATTATACATTAGGGCTCCAGCTACCATGTTTGGCAGAGGTTCAAACCCTGTATAAAATCACCTTCAGAAACTGGGCATGACCTCTGCTTTCAGGAGAAAGGGCTGCTTCTCTTGCTTTGTTCTCCTGAGTCCTGAGAGCTCCAAAGGGAGACTGCAAATGCAGCAGGGCTTCTACCATGCTGATCTGCTGACATCCTACTGCAGATAGGAAATTAGCTCGTTGTAAACCAGCCACGGATGAGCCTCCAAGCCAAGACCTACACAGTGAGCAGCAACACCACTGCAGCCATCAGAGGAGCTGAGTGGTAAGGATCAGTTCAAACCTAGTGCTTCCCAAAACTAGGGACTGAGCTCTGAGCTGCCTGGTTCAGGTCTCATTCAGGTGACTATACAGCACAGCATTGTCTGTTTGAGCTTGCTTCTTTTTTCCTTTTTCCTTGGTTGTTTTTTTTTTTTTTTTTTTTTTTTTTTTTGGTTTTTTTTTTTCATATTTCCATTGGGAAGACAGGAAAGGGGAAGATAAGAGGCAAAATTCACGTACAAAAAAGGGAGTACTCCAGCCTCCTCCCATACCGGATCCTCAGATTTCTATAACACTATTGCCAAGTTATTTTTACAATGTTTAGACTAGTTCAGTTTCCTAACAAATACTCTTGAGCTGGTGCGAACAAGACCAAACCACCGCAGTTCAGACCAATGATCTGATTTTCAGTTTGTCTAGACACAATGCATATGACATCCATTTGCAACTGCTTGGTGCAAATCACATTATCAGGTGCATTCATGAGCTAGGGGCTTTCTCTAATGCTGGCGGTAGCTGAGATGATGCAAGGGTTTCATAGTTGGGGGCCTGAAAGAAGGAAGTTCATGAAAGATGAGTCTTGGTCTAATTGCTGTGTTGTGGCTGAAAAGCCCATAGAGAAGATACTGGTAAGATCCTAAGAGAGGAGCCAGCTAATTAGAGAAGAGGGGCAGCAGGTGGAAGAAAGTGTTGCAGTGTTTGTAAGCTGATGATGGGAAGCTCACACACAGGAGACAATCAGCCAAGGGCAAGAAAGAATTTTTAGTAATGCCAAAGAATACTGTGAGATTTGGTGCTTGTTTCTTATTGGGGAGCTCTTTTTGTTCTGACCCCAGTACTGTAACATCAAAATACCTTGTTTTCAACTCAGCCTCTGTGGGATATGGCAAATGCAAATGAAATCACCTCAGAAATGAAATTGGAGTCTCTATTTGTGAAGTATTTGTAGCTGTTTAAAATACTTTTATGTCTATGTTTGATTCCACCTTGACACGGCAATTACTAAGAGTAGCATTTAAATGACTAAAGCATTTGCAAAAGAGACTGCATGCATCTCCATTTCTTTAGGTGAAACAACAGCACAATCTTCATAAGTGTTGGAACATCTAAACTTGAATTTCTATCCTAAAATGTCCAATTATTTTCTGCTAATATGGGAGAAGGTTTTCTAGAGAAAAAGTCCTCTGCAAATAGTTCTCAAATAACAAAAACAAAACCCCCATAGCGTTGTCAGATTATTCTGTTTGCTACAGCTCGTTACACCACACACTCCCAGACAGGTTATGCAGCTCTAGGGGCACCCATATTTGAATATTCTCTGCCTGTAGTTGATATTTCTCTGCTTTTAAAGTGTTGTAATGCTGCATTCTTTCAAGATCACTCAGAGTTGAATCACACGCTCTATCACTTCAGCAAAAGAATAGCCTAATTAAAAAGTAAAAGGTGAGTTTTGCCACTTCATGCTAGATAAACAGCTGAAATGGAAGGATGAGTTCAGAAGACAATGTAATGAAAAAAAAAAAATGAAATCAAGAAGTCAGTCTAACCCCGCTACATCGTCTTTCACAAAGAAAAATAACCTATTGTCTTCCCAAAGACAATGGCCCCAACTGCACACCTCATGTACAACAGAAGGAAGAGCAAACCCGAAATTGTTCTAAAGGAAACCTGAAATTATTCTGAAGGTTTCACGTGCCTATCGATTCCTTCAAGTTACAAGAGCTAAACAAAGGCAGAGAATCACACTCTGACCCCTTAAAAAACATCAAAGTGCCACACCATCCGTCCTGAATCTTCCTTACGCTCCAACCTTTGGTGATTATGTTACAGTGCAACTGATTATTCATAATCTGGCCTGAAACTACAAATTATTTATTGATTTTTCTCCAATATTATCAAGTTCTAAAGAATAATTACTGGTGTAATAGTTAGCCAAGTTGTTATGAGAATTGTAAGCCCTTTTGGTTAATGCATGGCATATGTCTGAGGCATTCAGCTAATTCACATATCTGTCTGCACTATTAATAGAGAAGGTTACATGCCAATTATCCAGGGTTCAATCAGCCTGTTAGGATACAATAGCTGTAGTGTTCGCACACTTGATGTGCCACATTCCTCACAGACATTATAAGCAGCTGGTCCAGATAAGACCACTGGGGCTTTAATATTTAGGAATCACTCCTTCGTCTAACCTGGATTGGGTTGGGTTGTTTTTTCTTATTGTCACGTTAACTGAGGTTCTTTTGTTACCTCTAATCTCTTCTTTTAAAAAAAAAAATATATTTTTAGATTCAGCTGTATGGAAGTCAACTGACATTTCCCTCCTGTTAGGAAGGAAAACAGACCATTGTAAATGGCTGTAGCAAACCCGTAGACACAATAGATTCGGGAGTTCTCCAAATTCCCCCAAACTAACAGCATTCTTCTGTCATGAGGAGGCATGTTAATGCCTCCCGTATCACCCGAATCTGCCAAAGGAACACGTTGAGAAGATTGTTCCATACTAACAGCTTCAGCTCGTTTAATTATTTTGCCTGCTTTACTTAAAAACCAAAATAAATGGGAAAAGGGAAAAAAAAAAAATAAAGGAAGGAAAAAAACCTAAAACAAACCCAAACCCCACACAAACCCCCAGACCGTTAACGCAGGTTGGTATTTGTTCTGCAGTTTCATTGTGCGATTACATTTTTGGGGGAACAGTAACTTTGGAAGAAGTATTCTTATTTAGTTTAGTGAAAGGTAAGAAACAGCATGCAAACAACCAATTTAGAGTGCCATGTTAGTGAAGCCACTGTGAGCTCGATTGGGGATTTCACCACATGAAAACCAGACATTCATCTGTTCCCATGGAGATACTCCTTCTCCCAGTCAATCAGGGAGCTGTTCAGGTCAAACAATAGGCAGTGGTTCCTTTTCTCATCTTACAAATAGATACCCCCCCTCCCTCCTCCTCCTTCTATTTATGGGTATTCTCAATAACATTTAAACACCTACAAACCAAGCAATTATATTTCCAAATTATTAGGAAAAAGTGTTTGCTGTGATTTTTTTGATGCTTACAGAGAATAGAGGCCTGAATTAAATAAAAACAAGGCCATCCTGGGCTCTCACACCCTGACCCTGAACTTTTTTTCTTCACTATTTACAATGAAGATTTATATGAAGATTAAAATAAGATCATCTGCACAGGACTTGAGCATCATTTATTGCCAAGCCTCACTAGAAGTGAATGAAAGAGTCTGAGGTAATTGCATATAGCATTTTAATTGTCAGACTGGAGTTAAAGGCATCACAGAATTATGCTGGGGAAAATGCAAAGTCTGCTTATTTATGGAGCCATTTATTTCCCAAAAATAAAGCAGCACATAGGAAGCAGTTGTCCAACACAGAACAGAAAACAGAATTGATGCTTTTAACAGTGCTGTTCCTGCTCAGGTATTTTGGGCAGGCTGAGGGACACTATGTCAGAGCATGTGGGTGGGATGCTTCCTACGAATTCAGGCCATTTGAATTATGCTTTTTCCTCACTGTCACCCATACATTTTCACAAATTTGTGCATTTAAACATACTGTTACATAATATGGTGTATATTTGTAAAATTATATTCTTTTGTATGTTATTAGGAAACTTTTTTCGACTTTATTCAGCTTTTAAGAGAACATTCTTAACTTACATGTGATCAGATATTACACTTTCCTCTTTCAAAATACCTCTGTATTACTAAGCACTGCAAATGGCCTAACACTTAAGCCTCCCCTGTCACTCCACCTGAGGAAAGGTGCTCATGAAACCAATCTGTTTAGCATCCTCCACCCCTTATTGATAATTTCATAACCTGCAGACCACTTTTGGCAGAGTTCCTGACATTTCTTAATTAATTTCTTGATTAATTCATTGCAGTGATGATTAATCCCTTGGGTTTCAGGCAAATGGATGACTGGCAGAGGGCAAAGAGAATCCAAACCAAGGGAAAAGCAAGTAAAATTCCATAGTTATTTAACTGACAGGTTAATCAGCACATACCTGCCAACGGCCTACTCTGGGTGCCCCTGCCCAGGTGCACACAAAAAAAAAAAAACAGGTGCAAAAAGAAACCTATTGCACTTAGATGAGGAGAATACTGGGGTTTATTAGACATAGTGGGAATCAGAAATGTGTCTGGTAGTTATACTGACAGAGGGATGTGAGAGTCTGTACCACAAAGCATATGAAATTGAAGATCATTTCTTCTCAGAAAAACAAATTCTGTAAAAGAAAGTTTGCACTGAAGCTTGTGCTTGGAAAGCAGTGTCACAGCTTTGCATGTACACGTGTAAAAGTGAAGTGTCAGATATTGACACACTGATATCTGGCCCAGTGGCCATGCCTGTGTACTGCCACTACTAGTACTTAATCACTTAATAAATATTAATGTGTGAAAGGAGCTTCCCAGCTTAAAAAAAATACCACAAACAAATCCAGCAAAGGTACTACACTACTCTCTTCTGAGTTCCTCCTTAAATACCATCTCTTCTGGGAGGCACCAGCACCTGTTGGGCCAGACTGCAGGAATACACATCCCAATATTCTCACTGTCACGTTGCACTTCCCCTTGTTTTATTCACTAATTGTCTTCCACACTTGAAGGCTAAACTCCTTAGGAAGGCTCTGTGCACAATGCCTGCTTTTATGAGGGATTCATAGTGGGCCTCTTGGTGTTACTGTATTACAAATACTAAACAAAGGTAATCAGCTCCTGCCAAGGGTATGCTGAGACACAATCTAGCCCTTAGAAAGTATGGCAGCGTCCGGTGCAAGCGGGTAGAATTTCAAAGTGGCATTAACCCAACTCGAAATGTGTTTACAGCAAACCATAAACCAGGATTTTCCAACGTGCTCTCTTAAGAAAATGATAGGAAGGAAATCTGGCAGAGTAAGGAGAAGATTGTTGTTCAGATGAAATCTCAAGGAGAAGTTTGAAGGAGAATTCTCATTCAGCTCACTGAGTAAGAATAGAACAGGAAACTGCAAATGACACCAGCGGTTTGGATTGTCCGATTAAGTAACTGCCCTCCTTTTTAATGAAGTCACTCAAGTACAACTAAACAGCAAAGCAAAGCAGGAAAGCCAATAGAGTTAAACTCTCATAGCTTTAAACAAGCCCGGCCAGTTATGCGGCTTCTCAGAAAATTGCATTTCCATCCCCACACGAGAGATTTCCTTTCTCTGAACGATTGGGCTAGAACAAAGACATGGGAGCTCGAAACTGCTCCCAAACCGATTCTGTAAATAACCTGGGGGAAGGGGGGAGGGAGAATGAGGGGGTGTGATAAATTATAAAGTGAGAGATAGTTAATAAACAAACAAAACTAAATTTCACACTGCCGGTGTAACTCGGTATTACTGCTCTTTGTGCTGTGTAGCCGGAGCCCAGTGACTGCCTCTTCTTGTCCCTGATTTCTCACCTATTGAGAGAACACATTTGCAAGTGACTTATCCTTTGAAACCGCCAGCGCTGCTGAAAAGGGGTTGATGGGCTGGCACCTGTCCTTAAAACGCTTTTATCTATTGAATAAGGCTTGACTGAATTAACCGTTTTAAAGAAGAGCTGTTTTCGCATACTGTAGTTAACCCATTCAAGGAACAATATCATCACTCCTGACTCTCCCTACGAGGTTTTTTCCCCCCTTTTGGAAGAAAGGGTCTAGTGCAAACCCGAACTGCCTCCCACAAGTGCCTAGGGCTCTGTGTAACATCCTACATCAGCTTATTCAGACCGAATGCTTCGTACTGACTAATTCTTGGTCACGTATTCCTCTTGTGCCTTGATGCAAAGCTAAGAAGTTAGATCATGACCTTTCATATCAGCAGCGTGGTAAACAGACACCGCGTCTGGGCTCACTGTCTGCAGCTCTCGGGGTGTCAATGAAAGCTCAGATAAATATGTGTGTGAATATATTCAATGGTATTTTATTAAATGATAGTTTTTGAGAAGGCTAACGGTGAAATAACACTATCAAAATAGAAAATACACTCCCGAATTTTGTTTCCTGCCGTGGAGTATTTTAAATGCAGCATGGTTTCAGACAGCAGAGTCTGTTGAACTCACTTTGGCAAAGCAGGAAGAGCTGGCAACCATAAAAAGGAAGTTGCATGTCATATTCAGAACGAGCTAGAGGGGTCTGTAGTATTAATAGAAAAATAGAAAAGGGGAGAGTAGCAAACAAAATATTACCGGGGGGGGGGGGTGGGGGGTGGGTGGAGGGGGTGGGAAGTGGAGAGAGAAAGGGGAAAATGAGTTCTCAAACAAAAGCAGAAGTTTTGAAGAGCTAGATATGTTGATATGTGACCATACCAACGAAAAGGCAGAGCAAGTCTATGGACTAATTGATCTTTGAAACAAACTGAAAACTTGTTGGGGATTTTATGCTAGCAAAAAGAGGCTGGAGGGAAATCAGGTGAGAATAATTAGTAACAAGAAACCCTTCCTGTCCCAGAAAACTCACATCAGGTCTGAGATGGAAATCATAACAGAAACCATGCTTCCACTTAAGTAAATATGAACAGGGTGATTTCTTTCACAAGACGAAGATCTCAGCCTAGGTGGCAGACTCATTTCTGGAGGTACAAAAGATTTACTGCCTATAACATAGGAAAAAAACCTTTAAAATTACTACTTTCCTCCAAGGTGAACTGGTGGAATTCTTCACATTCAACAGAAAAACTTCTATTTGGTAGAAGGGAAGATGCATTGCCATCAGAGGGACCAAGCCGGGCTTTTGCCAGGTGCAGTATCTTAAACTATCACTGATGTCTTGATCTAAAGTTACAACAGCACAGGAAATGCAGGCTCCCAGGCTGTCCTGTGCTCAGGTCATCCAGACCCCAAGAGAAATGAGCAATGATGAAATCAGCAGCCAGCAGAACACATCTATCATTTAAAAATAATATTAACATTTAAATTTTGTCCCAGTGCAGCAGAATAGTAGGATGAGTGTGGGATGTCTGCATTTAGATTGGCAAAGTGGAGGCTAAACTGCAGAGGCCCAAAACTACACACACCAGTGAGTCATATTAATTGATTCTTTTTTACTATTCCTTTATCTGGGAAATTCTGGGGAAATCCTGAATTCTTTGGCATCACCACCAATCCTCATTGAAGAGGACAGAGTGAATATTTATACCAAAGACAGATTCCCACAGTTACCAGGTTCCCTATTCAAGGCTGGCTGAATTTCCAGGATGATGAAAATTAGGCTGAATTTAGATATCTTTATCCTTGTGTGATATTTATTCAAACCAGATGCCTCAAATTCCTTATGAATGCTTACAATAACTATTAATCAAGTATTCGAATTGTACAGATTGTAATTGAGTGTTCACATCTGAGTCTGTTTCAGATATCAAGAAACAGTGAATCTTCCAAACTTCCTTTGCCAAAAAGGGATCAGAGGAAAAGATGGTAAACAACACGTAGCTCCCATGAGCTATCACACAGAACCAGCCTGGAAAATTCCTACAGAATAGAAAATACTCATAGTGATATATTATATGGCTTGTGCTCAGTAGTACTCAGGAATCTCAGTGATGAATCAGGACCTCATGAGAATCCTAATGCAGACTGAAAAGGTCCTGTCTCAGAGGCACCACGGTTTAGAGAGTACAGGGCTCTAAATATTAAACTGCTTTCTGGTGTGAGTTTTCTTTAGGAGGCATGTAAGAAAACAGTAACTACAAGACAAATCATGTGATATGTGTTTTTTTCCAGGGATGTAGTTCCCTACAGACCACAGTTTCTGCAGCATGGACTTTCCTTTGGCTAAGCTGTGATGCTGGGGAGTTTAAAACTGAGTAATGTAAATATACCCTGAAATTAATAAATGAGGCTGGCACATGCCTCATTCACACCCTGATGCATTCTTCCTGCAATCTTTAACTTCAGAAACAATTCAAAGTATCATACTAAGTGCAGAATGAAGAAGTATACTATGGACTGCAGACCATGGGCAAACAACAGACTTGATGACTGTTCTTGGTTTAGAAGAATGTGTAAACAAAGTGGTCATAAAGGCCCAAGCTTATGTGTGCTACATATTTGCCTAAGCATAACTGATCTCAGGAACAACTAAATCCCAGCATATGCAGGAAATAAAGTTGTCTAACAGGATGTTATCAGAAGGAAATATAATAATTTGGTTTCTCAGCTATCCTTGCTGCTAGTTACTATTAATTTTCCTAAATACACACAACTGAAGCCTTCCACATCAGACCTGAATAGAGCACTCTGACACACTCAGAGCTTTGCTTGCAGGTAGCAAGTCGATTAGATGGCTAATTAGTAAGTTTAATGGTAAAGGAAGCTGCTCACAGTAAGAACGTATTCACCAAAAATATAATGAGTAATAATGTATGTTATCCACCAATTCGTTAAAATCAGATAACAGCCTAAAGAAACTGAGGATATTACACAGTAACAAAACTCCAGCACTGAGAAAGCTCCTCATTTCCTCTCAGGCCTTGGACCTCTCTGTGGAAATGTGGAAAACATATTTCTAAGTTGAATGTCTTTTGTTACTGCAGCATAATTGCATGATTCTAGTGGTACCACCAGCACAGGAGAAAGCAGCAGTGTGAACTGGTGCTGGCTTTCATCTCATGTATGAATATTCTAATTCTTGTAATATACTTTGTGTGAAGAAATTAGGATACTTCAGATATATCACTGATTGGGGTGTCCTATCTGAACCCCAGTTGTTACACTGAGGGACCTTTTGTTCTAACTCTTCTGTTGCCTCACAGTCATTGTTTTGGTATTAAAAAACAAATAGAGTAGTCTTCTGCTGAATTTTCTCAAACTGACTCTTCACCCCATGAGTTTGGAAGGTTAATTTCTATTCAGTTGGTTTGTTTCTTTGTTTTCTAATTTGCACAACTGAAACTCGAGTCAGTCAATAAGCTGGTACACCAGCCCTGACTCAGCTCTCAAGTATGTCAGTGTATCTTGGGTGTGACTCCACTAAAGTCAATCTGGTAGAAAATTAAAACAAAAGTGAATAGAAGGGTGCTCTGAACGCCTGATGCAGAACAACCAGAGTAACACAGCGGTGCTCAAATGTATTCTGGAGGGTGTTCTCCCTGATTTTCCAGAGGGGTTCAGTGCCCCTCAGCCTAGCAGGAGTTTCCCACCTCCCTGAGACACGGAGCTCAGTGAACAGACAAAACTCCCAAAGCCGGAGGATGTCACCGCTAAGACGTCATACACACACACCTCAGAGAAAGCAGCAGATAGCAGCAAAAGGTCACAGACAGAGAAAACCGAAATCTGCCAAATCCTGCCTGCCTGGTGGCAGACACCCTCTTTTCTTTTTTCTTTCTTTTTTTTTTTTTTTTTTTTTTTTTTTTTTTTGTTTCATCTTCAGGCAGCTGTAAAAAACACAAGCCCCCTCCCTCCCCCTTGCTGCATGTTCTGCTGGGACATGAAGAATCTTCCTCATTCAGAGGGCCACAGCGGGACGCCCGGGAGAAGCGGGATCCAATTAAGGTGGGGCCCTGCCTTACCCAGAACATCGGATTCATGGGAGAGGCAATGACACTATCGAGCTCTTGCAAAATAATTAAGGAAACTGTTCTTCATGAGAGAAGCCACTCCTGGCTGACAGAGACGGGAGAGGGGAAACAAGAAAAAAAAAAAAAAAGGGGGGGGGGGGGGAACAAACCACAACAAAGAAAAAAAAGAAGAAAAAAAAGAAAAAAATTTGAAAAAAGAAAAAAGAAAAAAAGAAAAAAGGAAAAAAAGAAAAAAAATGAGGAAAAAAAATAAAAAAGAAAGAAAAAGTTTCATTTACCAGCACAGGAAAGTGGAGCTTATATTAGCCCAGACATGCCGGTGTAAAACTGTAAGCATTTTAACTTAGACCTGCTTTAAAGAGCATACAAAATAAATAGTATCACTTTTCATTACATTATTGCCTAAATTGTTCTTGTTTTCTGGTCTGCAGTTGCTCAGGCCCCTGAAAATTTGGCATCAGAAGCAAGTCTCCAGAATACAGCTTTCCACTTATAGAAAGGCTATATACGTTCCCCACAGAGAGCTGAACCTAAAACGGAGAGCAAGCTCTATATTGTCATTAGATTGTCATCAGTGCTTGCACTGGGAACTGAAACGGGTAGAGTATGCCAATTTATTTTGTTTTTTTCACTTTTCTTTCCTTTTTTTTTTTTTTTTTAAAATTTAATAAACCTCTGAACCATGTGCTTAAAGTTAAGAACATGTTTAAAGTGCTTTAGGAAATAGGAATAGCTTAACGTATGTCTTTGGAGGGAAAGAGCTGATAAGACAGATTACAGTTTTACCACAGACCTGACACGAAAATGGATTCAAAACCTCTTTTGAACTAAACCCAGCTATAATACAATCTTTGTCTACACCAAAGACTTGGCTTTGTGACCAGCAAACTGGATTTTTATTACATAAATTTCCCCCCAAAATGTTAATTGTGCCCTCATGCCAATTTTGTAAGCTCTTCTGGAAACAAATAATGAAACCTATTTATATGGTTCTGACATCCTTGATACAGATGAAGTGGTGACTTTAAGCCATTCCAGTTGTGTTAACATAACTTCATTGATGACTCCTCATTTTGGAAATCAAGCAGTCAGCTAAGTAGAGTTGTGTAAGAGTAATTCAGTAAGGCAGAAATATTGCCTGTGTAGCAGGCAAAACCACATGACTGTTAGTCCTGGCATATAACCCTGTAGTGCTGGCAAGCAGGGTTTCTGGGGGAAAGGACTGGTCTTTCTCTTCTAGCTTTTTAAGTGTCTAGCATAAAAGCTTCTGATCCATGACTGCATGAATTAATTAATATTAACCATTTCATTATTAATAACATTAATTGAGAATCTACATCCAGTCCCAGTAGCCCTGCAGAGCTTTCTACTGGCATGCTCCAGAGGGACAGCACAGTATATGTGAATGGGAAACCACAGATGCAAAATGAGAGGACAACAGGGTGCCCTAAAAGAGCACTACAATGAGGACCCCTCTATTCAGGCCAAAGCTGTCTGTCTCCCTACTTGTTCTGTCAAAACAATAGTGGAGTGAGAACTTAAAGCACATGTTGAGGTTGCCTGGTGCAATGTCCAATCTGAGCAGGACATTTTGGGGGTGTTCCAAAATAGCAGGTACAAGCTTAGGTGCAATATTCCCAAGCCCTGATATGCCAAACTAACCTCACATAAATGAAAAGCAAGATAAAAGCAATTCAGGAGTGACCACACAGACTGTTATGTGGCCAGAGGAGAGCAAGTACAGCCTGAGGCAAGAAGTAAGAAGCCTTCTCCACAAGCTCAGCCACAGCCAGAGGAACACATTTATCCACAACCTGAGTTTCTTTCCTTCTCTGCCAGCCATCTCTCTCTCTGCTACTAACACCAAAAAGAAAAAGAAAAAAAAAAAAGGACAAAAAAATGAGTATTGAAATCAGAGGTTGTTAGGCAACTTGGCTAAATTTATATCCATACTCAACACTCTACTGCTTCCTTAAGGGAACAGCTTTCCTATCAGAGGGCTGTTGGTTTACATCTATCATTCTCTTTTCCAGCCTGTACAATGGTAAACACCTGTTCATTTAGCAGCTGATGGAAGACATAATGGCTGTGTAACTGTAAATAGTCAGCAGCTGTAAATGTTGATGCAAATCATACCTAAATGATTGAAAGAGCTGACAGAGCCTATTATGCATCCTGCGAGCAATGCCGCTCTGTTCTCGTGGCATTTCATTTTTCCTGAGCAGTGACAAGCCTGGTTTTGCTCAAGTTAGAGGATGGAAGTACATTCTTCATTAGATCTAAGAATCTGTAACACCTTACTCCTGTGGTTAAAGATTTAAAGTGATCTTTTGATAAGAATTATTGCATGCTGGCTCCTGTCCCAGGTCTGCTGAGGGCAGAGGCTGAAAGATGTATTTGAAGTTCCAATGCTAGAAAATTAGTTGCGGGTGGAGGAGAATAGTAAACCTGCCTGTCCTAAGTGAAAATGACACTACTTCCAAAAATAGCTGTGGAAGCACCGTTTAGCAAATTAATTTTTAAAACCAGATTTTTGCAGGCCAACTACCTCTCCAAGAAGACTTTTGGCTCAGGGCTTACTATGCCAAAACAGGGAACAGCTTCAGCCGAAATGCGCGCACATGAACACACATCCCCTCTCACATACTGCTCTTCACAGCTAGTAGGAAGTGGTATAACAGATAAATCACTGGAGCAGAGTTCAGGAAGCTTTAGCTGTATCAGTGCTATTAACTGAGTTGTGTCCTGCTCCTCAGGAAAGGGTCCTCGGAGTGCTTGTTCTGTGGGGGACAGGGCAGCACTTGCTGGGCAGCTCCCCTAGCTGCCAGACATCTATCTGATCTGTCTGCTCGGTCACCTGAAGGCAATACTGGTAGATATTTTATAGAGAGCATCCTTTTGCTGCTGTGGGTCAAACATTTTTCAAGCAGTGCCTCAGCTGTGGCTGTGGCATCTGTTTCTCCACACTGGAGCCACTGGAGCTCACCAAACTCTTCTGCCATGAGGGGAAAAGATGATGCAGCATTGCCAAAACACACTGAGGAGTATACAAAGAAGAAACAGTGGAGATGTGTAGCATTCTGCTGCAGCTGCTTCTCCCAGTGAAGCCATCCTGGGTGTGATCTGCCACTGGGAATTGTGGTATCACTCTTCCTTCTTTCCTTGCTCGTGCTTCTGTGGATGCCAGACCAGGGAACTGATCCGGCCAAGGATGAACAGACATGGGGAGGATCTATACCAGATGAAGCTATTGTAAAACCACAGCCTGAAGGCTTGTATTTGCATTAAAAATACCACTCAAAAACATCATAACCTCATTCAGCATCACTATATTGACAAATGTTTCTTCTGAAGACCTGCCTAGCATCTTGTAAACACCTTACAGAAATTAACAAAATTAATCTCATTTCAGAGGTAGAAGCTCAATATGTTTCTGCATCATTCATTGCCCAGATAAAATATTTATGAGCAAGGAATTTATTATTGCATTATCTGTTTTTATAAAATCTAATTTAAAGAAAAAAAAAACACCCCATGAAATAGGAAATTACATTCTTAAGCACACTCCCTTAGCAGTGGCAGTTCAAATGTAAATAATATTCCCTTTTAACAAATAATACAAGTTATCTGTGACGGCACAAACCCCCTGTAAAACATAATTAATTGCAAAGCATTGTTTGCAAATATTTTTACAGTAAACATTGTTTATTTGAATACTGATTAAATGTCAAAAGTAATATCTCATGTTATAAATAACCACACTGTCTAACATCTCTAAGCCGCATGTCTTCTTTCTTTCTCCCTCCCTCTTCCTCCTACTCCAATAGTGTCAAATTGCATTGAAGTCAATTAAGAACTGCTCATTTATTATACACACCTTGTTAAAGCAAGAAGGATAATTGAATGCCAAGACTCCCTTTCCTTCATGTCCATGATTTCAAGTAACATGATAGGTAATAAGGATTTTTGAGATTAAATGGCTTATAAATAGATGTATAGGATTTTTTTTAAAAGGCCCCATTGTAAGAAGGGCCATTTCTTTGATTTTAACTATTGAAGTGTGCATTAACCTGTGGGGCTGATGTTGCAGGGACAGGGGGATTAAGCTTTTTTTTTTTTTTTAATTTCTGTAAGTGAAAGGTTTTATTGGAGGAGGAGAATGAGGAGGGTAGCAAAGGCAAAAAGACAGCTGGGGAATGAATGATGAGCAGAGCCCTTTGTGCCACCATTTGGTTTTAACACTAGGATTGCTGTGAAATGGTGGCTCTTGCTAATGCAGTGGAAGCACAAAAATATCCCAGCTGTGATCCCTTCTGGTTAAGCAAGGTGATGTAAAAGGAGAGAGAAGAAGAATCTCTAAAACATGACAAATCTTGCTTTTGACAATTATGAATACAGAATGAAAAATAAACTTTTGTCTCTTATATGTGGATTAGTCCACCTGTACTATGTCGACATTACCAGAAGGCCTAAGGATGAAAAGTGCACTCTGGTACAACACTGAAGCATGGTTTTGAGTTATTTAATAACAACATTGAAGTGATTCTGGGGAGTGGAGTGGAGATAGCCAGACACACAGCAACAAGTTTAGATTTACTGGCCTGAAAGCAAATGGAAAAGCCCAGTAGCCTCATCCATTATAATAGAGAGAGCATCTGGGCAGTGATGGTTTCTCCATAGGTATGCATGAGGAAGTCTCCCTTGTATGAAAATGACCTATTTCATAAGTGTCTTTTCCAGAGAAGGAGCAGGATTTGAAATATAAAATATAAGCGCTTCCCCACCCCCTTCCACCCACCCAGTGCCTGTTTTTGTACTACTTTCTTTTAGAGCACTTTCCTTTACAAGCAGAAATCTGAATAGTCACTTTTTCCCTGTGAGGAATGCACACATAGATCAGATAAAGAAAAGTTCAGACTACTGAAATTTGCACCCATAAATTACAGTTCAGACAAGAAAGCATTGCCCAAGCCATGCTGGTAAAAATCTCCTTAAATGTTCCTTCCTCCTAAGCAAGAGCAGTCTGGTTCATTCAAGGTGACTCATTGAAATACATATTTAAGGCCAAGTGTCATTCCACTATTATTTATTAGCTGAACACAAAGTCCCCAAACAGAATGGGAAAGCCACAATCCTGAACTCGAGGAGTTTGCAATGCACTCACTACAGATATATTCTGCTGTTTCTGAGAGATAAATTTACTCCAGAGGCTTTAAAATATTAATTCTCAGGTGTAACATAAAAACAAAACCAACTCCTGAAGAACAGTTACAGGTTCCACGTACCAGCTGTCTGCTAAAGTTAAATATGTTGCATGTTTTCTGAACCAATACGAAGCAATTAGGCTCGATTGTGGTTTAATGATTCTCCAAATGCCTTTTTTGTTCTGTTCCTTTGTCCCGAGGGTTCTTCCTATCACGTCGGACCCAACCGAGGGCGGATGATAAAGTGCACATCTTTGATTGGGAGGTTTGAATAAGAATTCATCCCTAATCGCTTTTTCCCCTGAAGGAAATAATGGTATGAAATAAATAAATAAACGAGCTAACAATTAAGAAACTGTCTTTGTCCTATTTCCTTGACAAAGCAAAACTGCCCTGTTGGTAGTGGTGGGTTTTTTTCCTTATTTTTTTTTTTCCTTCCCTTCCTTTTTCTTATTTTATTTTTTTTTATTTTGCTGCTTTTCTGTGGGCTTCTTCCCCCGCCACAGCCCCTCCAGAACAGGGGCCGTTCAGTGCATTAAAAGTTTCAAATGCTGATGTTTAAATGTTTTCAACGAATATGTTAATTACAATGGACAAGCCTTTAGCACTCTGCTGAAACAGCAGCCTGAACATTGTGTATTTAGCAGATCCTGTAAGGTGATGACAGCTCACAAGGAGTTGATAAACGCCATTCCTCGGGAAGATAAATGTAAACCAAACCTCAAATCTCTGGCAATTTATTCACAAATCCAATCATTTTACAATAACATTTTAAATTTAAGGGATTGTGAATTTTTAAAAGCAGTAATAGAACTTGGGCTTGGCTTTCCTTTATAGGCATTGAGAAAAACGTGACACCAAATGCAAATGGAAAAACAAAGGAAGGTTAGGAGGAAGATATTAATATTCTCTACTTGTATGGGACCCGGATCCCTGCTGCAGTGACTTCACTTGCTCATCACAATAACTGACTCCCAGCAAATCCAGAACTGCAAAGCAAGTCCCTGTCTTTTTCAAATAAATAACAGCCTTAAAAGATTTGAGGGAGCAGATGCATTTCAGAGCTTATCTAGTTACAGGGCTGCAGCAAGGCTACTGCATGGACACTCATACCATTATGGACCCTTTGTTTTGCTAGGACCCCCCAGCCCAGATGCTCCAGGATTTGGGCAGCCATGTAGCATACAGGTATCAGAACTTGTTCATCAGACCCTAACAAACACAGGAACCAGGAGATTAAGCCAGTTTTAAAGTATAAAACTCCATTCAACATTCCTTTCTACTGCAGAAGCAGCAGCTGCTCAGGGGTGTGAATATTCTCTCACTATGCAGGTGTACAGTCACTGGGGAGCTGGTGACAACACAGATTGGCTCTTTCTTGCATGGATCTCCATATCACAGTGCCCCCACACAAATCTGTGGTCCTGAGGAATGTTCAGTGGAGAGGGGGCAATGCTTAGAGGATTTAGTACTATAAACCAGTTTGGCAGCTTGGTACAGGAACATAATTCTGCTTAAAGATATTTCACAGTATCACCAAGGTTGGAAGAGACCTCAAAGATCATCGAGTCCAACCTGTCACCACAGACCTCATGAACAGACCATGTCACCAAGTGCCACATCCAATCCCCTCTTGAACACCTCCAGGGACGGTGACTCCACCACCTCCCTGGGCAACATTTCGGGTGCATTATACCCTTTTTATGAATAGGTTTTGATACAATATTGTGGGGGGTTTTATATATATTTTTTAAAGGAATGAGACAACTTATATTTTACCACCAGACTAGAATATGTCTTAGTGGTTTTAAATTTCTGTGGAAACCTTAGGCTTTGGTCATGAGAATACTAGGTGTAATTCTCTGTTAACTTTAGAAAATAACATATGTGGGAATGAAATGGAAGCTGCTGACATGCATACCATTAAAAAAGACAAAAAGAGAAAAAAAGAGAAAAGGAAAAAAGGCGAAAAAAGGAGAAAAAAGGAGAAAAAAGGAGAAAAAAGGAGAAAAAAGGAGAAAAAAGGAGAAAAAAGGAGAAAAAAGGAAAAAAGGAAAAAAGGAAAAAAGGAGAAAAAAGGAGGAAAAAAGGAAAAAAGAAAAAAGGAAAAAAGGAGAGAAAAAAGGAAAAAAGGAGAGAAAAAAGGAAAAAAGGAGAGAAAAAAGGAAAAAAGGAGAGAAAAAAGGAAAAAAGGAGAGAAAAAAGGAAAAAGGGAGCAAAAAAGGAAAAAGGGAGAAAAAAAGGAAAAAGGGAGAAAAGGAAAAGGGGGGAAAAAAGGGGGAAAAAGGGAAAAAGGGGGAAAAAAGAAAAATAAAGGGGGAAAAAGGAAAAAAAGGGGGAAAAAGGAAAAAAAAGGGGGGAAAAGGAAAAAAAAGGGGGGAAAAGGAAAAAAAGGGGGGAAAAGGAAAAAAAGGGGGAAAAAGGAAAAAAGGGGGGAAAAGGAAAAAAAAGGGGGAAGAAGGAAAAAAAAAGGGGGGAAAAGGAAAAAAAAAGGGGGGAAAAGGAAAAAAAAAAAAAAAAAAAAAGGACCATAACCCCTGTTGCTTTCTTTTTGAACATAGCTGCAGGTAAACACAGCCAGACAAAAGCTCAGCACAGGCATTGGAAGATGTTTGGTCAGTTGTGCTATGTGATTCTATTGGCACATACAAGATTTTTTAATTTTATAAAAATTATTGTTATTATTGTATTTCTTGATTCTCCAGTGTTCACACACTAAAGAGGCTCGTAGTTTTTTTTCTCATACCTGAATCACATAAGGTAAATATTTGCTGTGCACATACAGTCTGGGTCAGTGAAGGATCAAGAAATTAAGGGCCTCAGTTGAAGGTCTGCTTTGTTAATCCTGAAGTTCAGCTCAGCGATATATTTTTGGCACTAGTTCTAAAAGAGTAATCCTTTGGATTGAATATTTCCACAATACCTCCCTTAGCATAAAAAAAGCCACTCTGTAAACAAAATGGGTTGCTGCTTGAGACCACTGTTCTCCAATATAAGGATAATTGTGGTTTGGGACAAGCAAGGAAGCATTTCTGTGCGGGGATGTTAGAAACTGAAACTGAATAAGTTAATACATGTAATGGAGACTCAAGACACACATAAGTGTGCCTCAAGTCATGACAACAGAGTACTCTGTTATAGCTTTGATGAAATCAAAGAAATTGCACCACTGGTATGTCTGGCACAGTGGAAGGACACATTCTAAACCTGCTCTGTAAACCTCCTACTGGTACCGAAACACTGGGATGTTCCACTTGCATATACCATACACCATGACATAATTGCACCAAACATTATCAAGTTCATCCTGGGCTATTTTTTTTTGTGCCTAAAAAAGTCAACAGAGCTACATCTCTCAGAGCCTAGTGGGAAAGGATGTGTAGGTGCATGAAGCTGTAAAGCTGGCTGTGTTTTGAACAGGCACTGCCTGGTGCTATGCAGACAGGCAGCTCAGGGAGCACACACCTGAAGGGTGGTTGTAGCCAGGTGGGGGTTGGTCTCTTCCCTCAGGCAACCAGCACCAGCACAAGAGGACATAGTCTCAAGCTGCACCAGGGGAGGCTTAGGCTGGATGTTAGGAAGAAGTTCTTCATAGAAAGAGTGATTGGCCATTGGAGTGCTGTCCCAAGCAGCAGCTATGCCTCAGTTAAGATACACTTTTTATTGACTCTCCAAATTGAAAATTACCTATAACTGCATTCATATGCTTATAGAAGTACTCATGCAACCATCATGTGAGGCTCCTACAGCAAAAATTCTATCTCAGTTGATAAACTTAATTATTCTATCTGTTGACCAAGCAGAGCTGAATCTGAGGCAGAAATCACTCATTCTGATTTCAAGAAGGTGCATGTGATGAGAAAAATCACTTGCTCTACATAGTTTAAAATTCTTTCATACCAATTGCTCCACTTGTTCAGCTCTAGTGGAAGCTTGTAATAGGTACCATGCTCATGGATTTGATTCATACAAATTTCAGACATACATTGTGTGAAACCATTTAGAGAGATTCACTGCTTTGGGTTTTGGTTTTTGTTTTTTTTTTTAATCAGCATGTTAATGACTCATTTGGAGTGCTTGCACACAACCTCACACAAAAATGCCTCGAGCAACAACTTACAGTAAAAAGTGTTTGGGGTATGTGTCAATGGCTGCAGAATGGGCAGCATTACAATGTGTTAAAAGCTATTTGGTGTCTGTGCAAGATTTCTGACTAAGAAATACTTCCTATTAGTTAAAATATCTTGGGGTATTTTCACAGGGAAAGTTTGAAACGTTTTGTCATCTGCTTACACAAGGGAAATTTCCTCACTGCCACTGATGTCACAATTTGGTCAGCTGTATGCATGAAAGGTGGGACTCTTTGTTTAGCCACAGCTCCACTGAATTTCAGCATTTTTTTTCTACAATCAGCTGCTTTAACCACAGGCAGCAGCAGCCTGTTCCTCAAAAGGTGCTATGCAGAGTTTGTTAATAAATCAGAAACACTGAAGCACAGATGACATGATTTTCTCAAGTTCACAAGTTAATTCAGTATCACAGAATAGAACAGAGCCTTTCTAAATGCAATTATGAATCCTATGGGCTAATCTAGTTCTATTTAATTTTTAGCTGGTATATTCCACATGCAATTTCTCTGTTCTGAACAATGCAGAGGCTCCCAGATTCCAGCCAAATATTTTGTCCCACTCAGGGCACATAACTGCTTTCTAATTATTCACCTAATTTTTTCTTGCAATACAACACCCAGATTCTTTTCAGTTGTTAAGGATTTTATTCTCTGGTTGTTGATTTTCCCCCCACATGTTAACATTTCAGACTTATAGTAAAAATTAATATTTATGCTCAAATACATCTACTTGAATTGCAATGTAAGAATGGCATTAGACAAATAGTAACATAAGCATCACAGCTGTAAATAGTACATTACTTTGCATAAAAATGTGTTATTTATTATTGTCCCCAAACTCCTACACATTAAAGTATTTCCTAGCCCAACTGTCCCTACAGAGAGCATTTATAGAAAAAGCTTAGTTTCTAACTAAGAATGATATGTTACTCTTGTTTTGTGCAAGTACTGTATCTAATACTGTGGCTGTTTAGATCTTAGGTCATGGAAAAGAAGAGAAAAGAAGATATTAACATATCAATGAAACACTCTCCTCAGGAGCCATGGAGTGGGAACAATATTTGCATCTACAGTTTGTTAACAGCACAGGCAAAACTGCTAGTGAAATTTCTTAAATTAGGGTTTAATGCGATGGTCTCTGTTTTCAAAAGAGAAACAAAAAACCCACCACAAAACCCATGAGCTCCGAAGTGGCTTGTGCTGTGTCAGTATCACTGTAAATCACCAGTGGAGACCTGAGCCTCTTTTGGGTAGGTAGAGAACAAACTTCTATAATAACAAAGTAATCCAGAACTGCCTTGCTGCAGTCTTCTCGGGCTCCCAGCTAGGAAAATTGTGCAGGTAATCTAAAATATAATTGCTCAAGGTGCAGTAAATTAATTCTATTATTTATCTGAGGAACTTACTACTTGATATAGGTACAAAAATCACCTTATTGAATAAGGCCCCACTAGAAAAGCGACTTCTCCCTAATCCAATATTTGGGATATTTGAGGATATTGCAGAAAGCAGAAGATCCCATCAGTGGCTGATTTGGTTTCTAACAAACATCTGTTAACAGTGTCATATGCCTTGGAGCTTGAGAAGCTGCAGTTTTGTTTTCTTGCCCTAATGTACCTGTGGCTATTTCTGATACACATCTAACTTCTTCTGGCCTCAGGAACCTCTTGTGATAACAAGTTTCACAGAATATTTGTGCTTCCTTTAGCCACTTGAAACACATCGCTCATCTCTTCGCTCATCTCTTAGCCACCTTCATTTATTAAGTACTTGCTGAAAGAAGATTGGACACAGTGTTCCAGACAACATCATGCCATAAACAATTTGTATTTAATTTTCTATCACAATCCTTATATGGCCTAATATTGTATGGAAATCCTGAACGAATGTTTAACAGAGATCCCCTTAAACTGTCCTCAATAATGCACAGGTCTTTTTTTTCACACTTGTAGGGCTCACTGGAAAAAAAACCCAGACATTTTCTTTGGAACCATATGTCAATGGAATTGTTAGGATATTCACTAACCTTAGCTATATTTAGGGATGCTGTTAGAATGAATGCAAATATCAAGACACCAGAGTTTTTCCACAAAAGGGAATTGTTTTCAGGAGAGTGCCATCAGCTTGTCTCCATCTTCCCAAACATCATCCTTTTCTTAGAACCAAAAAAGAGCAAAAGCTGAAGAGAACTCAGTATTTCTGAAATCACAGACACATATTTAAGAAAATAAATGTGGTATCATGGAACTTGGCATTGCCAATCATTTCTGAAACCCACTGACTGAGTGAATTTATGGAGCGCCAAGAACTTAGCTAAAATTTTAGCTTTCAGACTAGGAGTCCAGGGCCCAGATTTTAAAGTGATAAGCACCCACAGGTTCTACAAAAGCCACTGTGGGCTATAGCACTTCATAAAAATCAGTCCCCATGTTGTTTGTTTAATTTCTTTTTAAAAGATTTTCTTTGCTTCAGTCCACTAACAACTAATTAAGCTGCCTCCAGATTAACAGGCTGAGCCAAGAATTACAGGATATGCCACATGCTTTCTGAAGGCAAATATTTACAGTTGTTTGTTGGGTTTATGTCTTTGACATCTATCTTCTACACATAGGCCATTAAAAAAATGCAACATCACAAAAATCACCACATGACATTATGTGAAAGATTTGCTTTTTGAAAAGCAAGATGTATTCAACGCCAGCTTGCAAATTGTTTTGCAGATGCTTTTTCTATAATGCTGGCATGGCTCCTTTTAGCAAGGGGGGTTGGTGGTGTGGGGAGAGAGAAACATAAAAGACTTAGATCAAAGATTCTTTTTTGGTAGGCAAAGGCTTCTGGCTTCTTTTTCCTAATAGAAAAAGTTTGTGATATCAGAGGAGACCGCACATCAAGCAGGGTTATGCAGCCCAGCTTTAGCATTCTCTTTATTCATGCTTTGTGCCTGCTGCCGCTCCCTTGTCACTGTGTTGGTGTTTCATGGGGGCCTCTGCAGGATTTGGAGAACACAAGCAGAAAGCACTGTAGAAACAACGATGTCTGGTAAGTTGTTTATCAGTCCTGTTAAACTAGCCCTAGGACTGTCCTCAGAAAAAACCCCAAACCCAAACCCAATACAGCGAAAGGCTCCAGTGTCTTCTTGATGCTTTCAGTAAGCAAAGCACCAAATAGTGGGCAAGAACACCTAATGGCAAATGCATCCCTGTGCAGGAGAAAGCAAGCTCCTCAGGGCACTCTCTGGTCTTTCTAAAGTCACATGAACCTCTGATTTCAACAGAGCTCAGTAAGGGCTTGTACCTTGGGAAGAATCAGACAGTTACTCAAACAGGAATTGAAGGTAAACAGCCCGTGTACAGCATGAGGCTTTCCAGAGCACTCCTGATTGCCTCAGTTCTGCAGCCATGTAAGTTTGGGCTAAAGCTCCCATTTGCTCCATGTGGAATGCCTAGAGTCCATGTGTCTGACTGAGGAAGTGAACAGATGCTTTCCTGGCAGGTTGCAGACATACAGCATGGCCAGATTGGGTAGTTCCCAGCATCCTTGCACTGACTCCAGGGGCTGCAGGCTCGCTGAAGGCAGGCAGTTCTACGAACACAAGTGTGGATAACACAGTGGTACAGGCCTCTTCCAGCCAGCTCAGCAAACGGAGCTTCTCAAGTTACTTAAATATATTAAAGTATGGACTTCAAAAGTCCCTCATGGGAAGATGATGACAGTGAAGGACACCATACAAACAAATAACCTAACACTGTAGACCAGTTTGAGGGCTGGAAGAAGTGTAGAGAAGATTTTCTCTCCCTCACCCCTATAGTTTTCAGGAATAGGTCTTTGAACTTTACTTTATCTGAGCACTTTTATTTTTATTGCAGGAAATGAAGAACTGAATGATGTGTGATTCAACTGTAGATCCCTGGACACTAAATGAAGCCATAGTAAAACATTTTAATATGAAATCAAAACCATAAGCTTTACTCTCTCCTACTTCTGACCTCCACCCTGTGCAGGGGCAAGTACATAGTTGGAGCCAACAATTGCTCCTTGGTTGTATCTCACCAGGAAGTCTTTAGGCAGGTTATGTGCTGCTTTAAATTAGAATGCTGGCCATGAAATTCCTAAGAGCAGGTCTCTGTTGCATCACAGAAGGCAACCCAGCCCACAGATGCCTGGCCAGTGTATGCCTGTGCCAAGGCAGGATATTAGTGCAATTCTCCACTAGCACACACTGCATGTGCACTCACATGCATGGCTGGTCTGAAACCCCAAGCCCGTGAGTCCCATTCCATTAATTTCTTTAGCCTCCTCCTACCACAGTAAGACAAGACACTGAAGAGGTCTATCCTTCAGAAGGATAAAGATATGACATTAGACAAAAGAAGGTTGCTTCAAATATTTTTTCCTTTTTTGTGGGTTTTTGTTGTTTGGGTCTTTTTGCTTTGAATATCAGTACTGAGGAAGAACAAATGAAGACACTTGGTGTCATGCTGCTGCTACTTGAGCTGGCAAAGGAAAACATGTGAGAACTGTAGGCAGTAGTCAAATAACTCAAGCTAATGTTATAATCAAGTACAGTTAAAATCTGTAATGTCCAATAAATGACAATCAGTGTGATTGGAAGAGTGCCAAACAACTGAACACTATAAATGTAGTTTTCTGGGGAGGGCCTCTCACATTAAACTAAAAAAAAATCAAAGATTGCAGCCTGACTTTACAGCTAAACCAGTCCAATGGCTCATCCCATTACAAGCTCTCTTCCGCTTCCCTATGTCAGCTTCTCTGACTGCAGAGAGCTAAACCAGCCAAATACTAACAAATTTTTCCTGACACTCAGGCTTGTGCCAAGACACAGCAGTTGCACGAATATATAGCTGTGCACGGAGAAAATCCTTATCATTACTCTAGGGTCTTACTGGTAAAGCAAAGCGGAGAAGAGAAGCATCCTGACGGGAAACTGGACGAGGATTTGCAGCAGAACAGGCCACAGCATGTGTGCAACAGCAAACCAAATTTACAATGTAACTGCTTTGAGCTTATAATTGAATTGCAGTTGAAAAATCTGAATAACTAACGGCAGAAGCAAAACCTCATGTCTGAACTTCACAACAGTTCTCCAGTGGGTCATTTATTTCTGCCTTCCTGACCTCCAAGGGAGAGTTTGGAGTCACATTAATGTTTAAGTCTGCTTCCATCAGCTGAATACAGAGTTTCTCTTGGTCTTTGGAAAGCTGAACAAGTCACCCCAAGAGTTCTGTGGCAAATAAATCAGGTGTATGTCTGTAAACTGGGTCTCATTTATTCATTAATTAAGACTGCAATGGAAATGCAGGGGAATGCATGTAATGGCAGCAAGTTAGACAAGGTTCCTCAGGTTCCTTCCAATTTGAATCATCCTACAGCCTCATGATCCTCTGAGAGTGATTTTTTTTTCGTCCCCCCCCCCCCCCACTTTGGATATAGAAACTATTCACCTGCAATCCTGGAGAAAACAGCTGTTCCACTTTCCTCATGTAAGTCAATGAGGCATACAGTGGTGTGCCCAGGAAGAGGTCAAAAGGGAAGATTTTCTTCAGATCTCTTTCATCAGGCATGGCTAGCTAAATGGACTACCTTGCCTATGCTCCTCACTCTTCACAGGGCATCCCTCATTCTGCCCTTTGTATGTCAACTTTCTGCTCAGGGATTTGCTTCATATTCATGTACCAGATCTTTAGGGCAACCCTTTCCTTAGTTCTCTATAAATAACAAGGATAAGCAGGGATACCAATGTTAAGCTAGTTTTATGCCACCTATACTGGAGTCAGAAAATAATAGTTCAAAACACACGGGACCAAAGCCACTGTCTGGCACTCCAAAGTCAGCTGGGCATGTTACACCAGAAATGTAAATACAGATGATGCAATGCCAAAGAGTGGGACAACTATCCCTTACACAAAAAACTGTTCTTCAGCTCACCTGGGCTCTAAAGAAAGTGCACATTACCAACACTATGAGTGTTGGTTACTCAGAGAAGCAACACCACCAGACTTGTCAAACCTGCGTGGCAAAGGCAGGCTGTACCTTTACCCAGTGCGAGCGGGACCACAGGGTGAGAGAAAGAAATGAGGAAGATTGATTAGTGCTGGAAAGTGATAACTACAGAGGGCAGAAACAAGACATGGAGAAGTGAACTGATATAGAAACAGAGATGAGAAAATAGAGGAAAACAAAATAGAAAATAAAACAAACATCCAAGGGGTATTTTTGTGTTACTTGAATCTGAGTGAAGGATTTGTCCTTGTTCTATGCAGTCTTTGCCTTGATTTACACTCCTGCCATCACCTATGCTGTCCGGAGTGCCCAAATTTACAGTCAGAAGCTGGGAAGATGCACAGGACAGCAGTGCAGTGACTGCTGGTTTTGGTGCAGTACCTGCAACAATGTGTCCCTGCAACCACAAAAGGCACATCTATTGAAAGAGCTGATACTACAGCATCTTGGTCACTGCTTCAGAATCAGCTCATCCACCTGTAGTGTTTAGCTTTCCCTTTACTTTTAAGAGGATGTGAAATATACAGTAACAAAACAGTATTAGAACAAATAAACCCAAAGAGACAACTAAAAGAGGAAGTGAAAGGCTTACAAAATAAAAATAAGAATGAGACTTAGCATTTGTCTCTGACAATACCTGCTGGTACTTCCAGATTGAAATGTCATCTGGAAATGGTGCCATTCTTGCCTTAGATATGAGTGAACTCGTCTGTCAGATGCTTTCCTCTTGTCCTCCACAGTCCACACAGGAATGAAACCAAGGACTTCTAAGCCTTCCTGGCACAAAGCCATGATACCAAAGCTTTTCCACATTATGGGAAACCTTGCAGTAATGCTTTTCCCAACTAAGAATTTCCCAAGTATAACTCAGTTAGCTATTTTCCCTGAAAGCCATAACTGTGCTGGACCACAAGAGCAGAAGCTCATGGTACTACGCTGGTTTGCATGTCCAAAACATGCCTCCCTCCCAAGCTTCCCCCACATGGCAGAGAAAATAGTGGCAGCTACTGAGCTATCAGCACTACAAGGCTGTCCCATTTCCACTAGGGAGAACAGGCTACATTATTTCCTTGGTGTACCACTTTGAAAAGGCAGAGCTGGACTTGTGGTTAGAAATTCAGAGTTTAGTTTATAGTCGTTCCTGCTATAATATCTCCTAGAAGCCCTGATCAGAGTCATAAAGTACCTCAAATCTTTTATAATCCAGGTAAATGACTTACAGAGAAAATCCAGATACCAAATGCAGATAGCAAAAATAACAACCAGGAATAGGAAACAATCTTATCCAAAGCCCAGACATCCCATGCTCACTAGATTGCCTGTGTGTCCACTTTATATGGCCCAATCACTACAGGGCTCTCTCTCATCTCATATTAGAGCATCTGCATCGAGGATTTATAACTTCAGCCACACTTTTGTGCAAGGTGAGCAAATTGCCAGGTACCACAGTGAGTTAATTCATCTCCCAGTTGAATGCTTCAATGTTTGGGGAATGCTTCTCAGTTCATCATAAAAATGTCTCCTCAGCTCATAGTGTATATTTGAAGCCTCAGCCCAAGTTATTTGGGTTATCAGAAGGCCCCTGACCCTTCCTAAGCACCTCTAAATCTATCAGAAAAACTCAAGAACAGAATCACGAGGATTATGACAGTTGTAATATAGAAGTTGCCTTTTCTTATTTCTCATGGGTAAATACAGGACAGAAGCATTGCTTGTTTGTTTTTAATAATAATAATAATAATAAAATATTCTAAGAAGAGTGCTGCTGGTGTCTTTTCCTGCTTGCTGATTTTATTTCACAATGCATCTGTGAACCTGAATGCTTTCGGATAGATAAATACAGACTCAATGAAGTAGCAGTATCACAAGAGCCAAGAAGACCAAAGGGTGACAGTCAAGAAGGGCAGAGATTTTTATCTAAATAGCATTAACAAAGGGTGTGAATTTTTTTAACCTCTTTTAAAAAAGGCTTGCAACTTTCATGTTACTGGAGGCACATTCTGGCAAGTATTCAAACTGTCCTGCTGCTTCGACTAAGGCAAGAAATTACAGTATACTTCTTCAGACAGGACAAAAGCTTTGTTTCTGGTAAAAAAAACACTCAGCAAACCAAAACCAACCAACCAACCATAGCTGAAAAAAAAAAACCCCAAACAAGCAAACAAAAAACCCAGCAAAAACCAAACAACCCTAACAACAACAAAACACAACAAAAGACCCCCACCACAAACCATCAAAAATCCACAAAAGATTGTTTTAGAAGTGCCTAGTTCTTCTCAAAACAAACACAAAATAAAGCTCAGCAACCCCTGTTCTGCCAACTGTTGCTTTGCAGGTCCTTATAATTAGAAATAATAATTTAAAAAGCCATGAAAAATCCTTTGCTGATCTTTTCAGAGTCTTTTCAGTTTACATGATATAAATCTCCTGACCCAGTCTCCTACATTGCACGCTGCCATTCTTTAGGAAGCGTTTCTGAGTTTATTTCTAGCAAAAAGAAATGAGGCATTTATAATAATTGCTGTTGTTTCAATACTGAGTTGTGTGTGGATTTCTTTTTTTCCTCTCCTTCTAATATGGTCATTCAGAGGTAACTGCAACGTACAGAAGCAACCCAAGACTCAGAAGAATAAAGTTCAAAAAATAGTTTTATCATAGACACCCACCCCCCCCCAAAAAAATGCAAGCCTGGTAATTTTTCCTAATTCCTTCTGCCACAAAATAGAAATGCTTTCAGGTTCATTGAGCAAATTGGTGGGTCTGAATTCCAGAAATTCAGATATCCTCACAAAGGCAGCATTATGACCAAACAGGTTACGTGTTCAGAATTCTGGCTGGATGCCACTTTGTTAATAAATACAAGTGTTGAATTCAGCTGGATTTAAAGATTGTGTTCTTTGCTTGAGCAAGTCTGAAAGTGCCAGAGTTGTAAAGTTATCGTTGTAGCTTGTGCTTTGAAACTCAGAGACACCAGCACAGATAAAAACTGTCTCTGATCCTGCAGAGAGAATCAGATGGGCAGGTCTCACACTGAGCCCAGCTGACTTCAGTGACCTAAACCAGTGGTTTGCTGTGTGGAACTATAAAAAGGCTGCACAACCCATAACAAACTAAACTCACAGATAAACTACAGAACATGTTTAATCTGGTTTTTAAGTTTTAATTCTATTTTTTTTTTTCAATAGAAGATAAAACATGAAAAAAAGTGATTAGAGATCAGAGCTAAAAGTCCTTCTTTTTGGGCTGTCTTTGCTCTGCTTCATTAAAAAGAATTTAAATTTCCTTCAGTAAAACGCATTGTATTCCATCAACAGCAGCAATCAAATAGAATGCCAATAGAACTCTCCTAAAAGTTTTGGTTTGGTTGTTTGTTTGTGGGGTTTTGTTGGTGGTGGTTGGTTTATTTTTAGTTAACTTACAGCTGACTGATTGCTTAAAAAAAAAATACTCATGTCTTAATTAGACAAAATACCATACAGATTTGGTAGCATACAAGGGCAGTTATCAGAGCTGAACAATTCCAGGCAAATGATTTATTTTCCTATCTGCTCCAGTTCACTAAAAAAAACCCCAACAAACAAACCCAAACAAGCCTGAGTTACTCAAAATATATTTACTAGTCAAAGTTAGTACATACTGTTTACAATTAGTGGTTAATAACTAGATAGATTTTCATTTATTTGCTGTGCGTATGATTACCGGATCTGTTTTACAGATTAAAACCTGAGGCTCAGAAAGGCATCTAGCCCTGCCCAAACCCAGCAAGCAAACAGCATCTGTCTTCCTGCTGAAGCACTGGATCACACTGGTGAGAATGGTCAGATTCTTTGCAGGTGACTGCTTGCACATTAGCTTAACGAGAGTGGAAGCTGGATTTTACCAGTACAGGTACATAAACAGACATATTATGTATCTGTGCCAACGCTCAAGTTTTAGCAGTACCTGTTTCTACATATGTAAGACTGTTAACAACTTGAGCTTTGTTTTTATTTGTTAGTTTTTTAAACAAATTTAAGTGTCAAGGAACTATCATCACTTAAGTAGCCTAGAGGCAGCTTCTCCTTCATTGTACATCTTACTTGTTTTTAGTACTTTATAACTCCCTTTCACTCTTCCTAAAAATGTGAAACTGCACTGGTGTTAGCAAGAAATTTTTTCCCCTCCTTCTCCCAGTTCTGGTACAGCTAGACTCAGACATGAGTGAAAGCCTTGTTTCATGAGAAAGACAATTATTTGATTTGAAATGACTCAAATAAGAGTTCTGCTCTGAATGGCTTCAGGGAAACCTGTTCATAAAATCCATTTGCTATTAGCAAAGATTGCTTCTTATTGGCAGAGTGCAATAAAAAAAAATAAATAATACATCTGGACTGTCACTGTCTGTAAGAGAGATATCTGACTCTCCCATCAGGTGCTGAATGCTCTGAACTCTGTGTTAAAGCATATTCAACACAGCATAGCTCCCTGTAGAAAGCTGAACCAAATCTTTGCAACTTGTGGTAGTAAGATGCAGACAGGCACCTAGTGGGAAATTTAGAAAATTCCTACCCTTGAGAAGCTTAAGTGTTACAAGGAAGCAGATACTGAACATGTCCTGGAAGAAAATGGTGAAAAACTCCTGTTTTGCATGTGCCTCGGTAGGAAGAGTGCTGGCTTTATAATCTTTGTTTTGTTTGTTGTTAGGGTATTTTGTGATTTGCTAGAACACATGAACTGGTGATGCACCAGACCAGAGCAGCCCAGAAGAGTTTATCAGAATAAAAAGATTTCTCCCTGGGCTGCAATGGAGTTTAGAACAGGAGCAAAACAGTTTGAATTTTGTGTTCCAGGGACACAAGCCATTATTAACATCTCAGAGGTTCCTCACAGCCACTGAAGGATTTAATTGCAGCAGTCTAATGAAACTCTGCCGTGCCCCCTTCTTCCTAGGGTCGGGACACAGGGGGCTGGGGGAGGGGATGAGAAGGGAGGGAAGAAGAGGAAAACAAAAAGATCAGAAGTACATTGCTTATCTGAACAGTTTGCTAGGTGCTTTTCATTACGTTGTGGTAGCTAATCTGGTCAAAATAATCCAAAACATGTAGTGAGAGATCACTGTTTGCACAACGAAACCTTGAAGGCATTTGCTCTCCTTTTAGACACCACCCACATACGTTTGAAGGTTTCCACACTTTTCCCCCAGTTAAGCACATTTAAAGTCACAGATACTCTAGCTGAACACGATTTACATTGTTACATGAAATCAACCCTTTCTTTTTGGTAAATGAAAGTGCATGTCAGCATACCTAAGCACATACTTACACACAAAATTGTATATAAAGTTTGCAGAAGTGCATGCAGGTATTTACCAAGCTGTGTATTTTACTTCTGTATTTGTATAGCTCAGAAATAGGAACAGTGTAGTTTTACCATGGTTCTGCTTATGATTTTTATTCAAATACTTGGGAGATGTGTATATTAAAACATTTCATCACAGACATGTTGTACTGTTCTCTCCAAGAAGAGCAGGGAATCCTTTTTAGCCATAAAAAGGTCACTCACGAGAGCTGTTTCACCAAAATGTGTTATGCTACTCAGGTGAGGACCAGCCACAAATAATAACTGGTTTGATATTTAATCAATGTCAAGATATTGCTGGAAGTTAGTTTCTGTCCACATCAGGGATCTAATGGATTTGTTTTGGCATTAACAATATATAGAGAAACATCTCTTGTTCTAATCTAGAACAAAAAGCTTTTAATTGTTTTACAGATGACTTGATGGTGTTTACCACATCAGTGGGCAGATAAAAAACACCTGTAAGACACACTTGAATCTACAGGGCAAAGTTCTCAGATCTTGCTTTTTCTTTCCAGATTCACTTTTTATTGCTCTGCCTTTGCAGAAGGCAGTCAGAACTTAAAGGGGAATCAGATATTCCATGCAGCCTGGCTGGAAGAATTTTATTGTTGGATAACTTTAGACAGAGCTTTTATGGTTAACCTTCCAAAATTTCTCACTTTCTCCCCAGTTCTTAGGCTTAATAACACTTTCAGTATGAGCACCCCTATATTTAATTGCTGTAGTCAAAAGAGAACCACAAGGATTGTGACAGTCAGAAGAATGTTTGTTCCTCCTACCTTATCATCTAAGAAGTAAAATGTCCTTAGACTAGTCAAAGATGATTTTTTCAGAGGCGTGAGAATGTTCTGAGGTAAAAATAACTTTTGCCTTCTCTTGACTTCAGAAGGATCAGATCAATTCAATTCACTGTGAGAAATAAGGGGGTTTGCAATGATTACACACATTGCAGACCTAGATGTCTTTTTCCAAAGTACTCTCTTAACATCAGACCAGTCTTCTAGCTGCATTCTGCTTGCTTGACAATTTGTTGTGTTTGCTTTTTGTTCTGGTCTTCCACTGTTTTTTTTTTTTTTTTGCTGAAATATAGCCTACTAAACCCAGATAAAAGGAATGAAGTTATTTAATTTGTGAGAGATTTATAAAATACGAGCGATTAACCTACCAAATATTCAGGCCCTTAGCCAGCTGAGCAGTGAGCTTATGGTTTCAGCTGTTCTGCTACTTTTCTTTTCAGGAAGTGCAGACCTTTAAAGTTTGGCAGATAATGATACACAGACTCAGGTATTTTTTTACCCGGTGATACAAAGGAAGTGGTTTTGTTGCTAGCAGGTATCTTGTTTGGGATATTAAGATAATGAAAGTTCATCACCACAGACTGCTCCCCATCCAGTCTGACCTCAAGCTTGAGTCACTGAATGAAGAGACATGTATTTTATAACAACCTTTCCTAATTCTCCAATAAATCTAGAAGTTTAACTTAGATAGATAGATAGATTTAGGGGAGGAAAATCTTTGAGGAAAAAAAAAAATCTTTGAGAAAGAGATGTTTCAGTGGTGTTATACGCATGCAAAGAACAGGACAGTTCAGACTTTAATTCTGTTCAGCTTTTCTTTCTTCCAGCACTTCTTATTTCCACAAAGATGCACAGGTTGGGTTATAAAAAGGAAAAAATTAGAAGAGAAAGAAAACACTGCACATTGACTCTCAGTCCTGGAGGCCACTGTCTCACCAAAAGATTAGCTGCTTCTGTAGAAATAGTAGCTTTTAAGCTAGTATAGGGAAATACAGGAACATTGGTAGGTGTGTTAATCACAGCAACTGAATAACTGGACTGAATAAATACCAATCAAAGCCACTCCTAGATTTTGCAGGCATGCCTTTAAAAGTCATCTATACAGTCAATACTTTTCTAGTTATTTATCAGTGTGTTTAGTGCCTTGCTAGAGTGGGTGTGGTAAATACATTGTAATCTCTCAGGCTAACCTGGTCACCTTGCAAAAGACACTTTCTCTCCAACCTGAAATGTTCACTTTTCCTGATTAAAATGGGTAAAAAAAATAATTTATGTTGGTGGTTACAGATTAGTTTGTCTGGTATGCTTCAAAAGCCTGTTTACCTGTGATTTAAAACCAGTATCTTTTGATCAAAGAGATAAGCTGTCTCCATGCTGTCTGGTGATCACTACTTTCCTAGGGCCTTTTCCCAGTTTAGTTAACTTCTTTTAGTTTTACTGAAGTATGAAAGGATGCCAGTTTCAAATTTGTCCACGTAAGTTTACATCCACTTTTGCCAGGATCTATCATACTGCATCAGAGATAATGTTTCAGCAATTTCAGTTTTAACAGCTGCTGCCAAGAGCTGCAATTGGATAATCTCACGGCTGCTGTTACTTTGAAGTTGCCAAATCACAATAAACCCCCCCAGCTTCTTGTGAATGCTGCATTTGGGATTATTTCTGGTTAATTGGAGGATCTGTTGGAAATATTTAAAAGACAATACTAAAAATGTGTTCCTATCTTTCTGATAACTTCAGCTTGAAACCTGCAGGGAAATGGATCAAAACTGTTCTTCTTAATGACAGCACGGAGTAAAAAGGAGGAGATGAGAGTTTGACCTGACTTCCTTTGGCGCTTGTTTATATCATTGGAGCAGAAAAAAAAAATCTCAGTGCTTGGCAGCCCACTTCCTGAAGGCAGAAAAAAAATAACCTACATTTACTGCAAATTGTATTGAGATCATGAAGCCCTGATATCACAAGTCATTGATCTGGTCGAGCGTTAAAAGACAGGCGTGAGACTTCCCTTTTTCAGCTACAAATTCCAGTATAGGAGACAAGAAAACAACTATTTGCCTTTCTCCCAGAACGTGTTAAGTTCTAAGGGAGGGAACCCTGGGACGACATTTTTCCTCCTTGCAAGAGATCCCCTCTTTATTTTTCCTGATAGCAACAAGCAATTTGTTAAATATAAAATGCTGTAACTGAGCGACTCAGAGAGCATCGATGCTGATAAATATTTACTCGAAAATATCATCAGACTTGAAACTTAATTGAAATGCTAAAGCTTTGTTTGCTTCCCCTGCTCCAGCACAGCTGAAACAACAAAACCAGTCAGACAACTTTTTTTTTTTTTTGGTCAGGTATGTGCTGAATTACTGACAAAAACCTTTGGCGTTCTTAGAAAAGCTGCAACACCCAAGAGATTTCATCCAGCTCCAGACAGAATGACTTCATTTAACTATCTTGGGTGCTCTTTTTGTGATTGCCTTTCAGGCTTGGACTAAATGTGTATCTGTTTTGTGGGCAGACACAGAATTCAGTGTGAAAACACTACTGGAACACCCTTTTCCAAAACATTAGGAGGTTTACAAACAAGAGTTTAAGGTTTCTACATAAGCAGTTAGTGAGTGTAAAGGGACTGGGTTTTGTTTTTGCTGTAAACCTCCCCCTTCATGTGAATGAGGACTGTGGAGGTAAGAACTGTGTTCTTTATACTCCACTCCCTGTTTTGTTTGTTTTCTAGAGAATATTACATTTCTGAAATTCCATGGGGGGTTGTGACATTTTGTAGAATCTTCATGTTTAGTAGCTTCATTTTTTGAGCTTTAATTTTATTATTAAGAAAAAAGAAAGAAAGAAAAAAAGGACTTTTAAAACAAATGTTTAGAGTAGCTGTAATTGCACAAGTGCAGGCTTCCATGAAGTACTTTTACACCTCTTCTACATAAGTGTGTTGATGTCAAGTAGAAGCTGCTATCTCCATTTTACAAATGCAAAACTCTGACACAGATCCTCAAAAGCTACCTAGGCATTTATCTTTTCATCTGCTTCCCAGGCTGTAGACTGTGAGTGGTTGAGCAAGCCTCCACCGAGCTCATCCAGGCAGAACCTGTGGCTGGGTATTTAACATCCTCCTGGCCTTAAGCTGATGATTTCCTTGGGTATAGGGGTTCTAGGTGGGAACAAAGTATGATGGGCACAGACAGAAGATGTTTTCATGTGTAAAGGAGAAGGAGCAATGCCTTAGAGTAATCTGAATACAATCAGAGTATTTTTTTCCTGCTGAGTCTAAACGTTGCTGTTGTTTACCTGTGTTATTGGAGTTAAAACTAGCAACAGCTAGTATACACTGTGATATTATTCTTTCACTCTGGTGTAATTGTAGGCTTGGTTTGTACTGCACCAATGCTAACTTAGCCTAAAATCCAAACTGGAGAAAGCTTATAGATCAAGAATCAGGAATATGAAGTATAAATAAATGAACTATTCCCAGAGCAAACTTATCCTCCAACTGAGATGAGGGGGAGCAGACATCCAACCTGCTGAGATACTTGAAAAAGCCCAGAGCTGACCAAGTTTCATAGTGTGGGAAAAATATGTTGCACTGAATGTATTGTATATCCTGGCTTCATCTTTTAACTTTTTCCTTGTAGCTCTGCAATATTAGAAATGTACATAAACAGCACACAGACAGAAAAAAAGCCAAACAAACCAAGAAACCAACAAAAAAAAAAAAAAAAAAGATATCTCAGCCCTGGCAGGTTGTTTTAAATTAACTAGAAAGACCTTCATGAAATGGCACAATAGTTATGAAAACCATGACAGCTTGCAAGATAGCAATCACTTGCCACACTAATGGGGGGGGTGGAGGGGTGGGGGTGGGAACGACTATAGCACAACAGAGGTTGTTTTGGCTTCTATAGCAGTTGCAGTAGGTGAGAAAATGAAGAAATTGTAGAAATACAACATTTTTTAAAAGAACAGTTGTATCTGAACAGCACACAGGCTAAATGAACTGAAGAGCATGTCATGTTCCATAGAGAGTGATTGTTTTCAGAAAAGTTTCTGTGTAAGGCTTTTCCAGTGCAGGTATCTCACCCACTGTTTCAGGAGAAAAGAGGAGAAACATGCAAATTATTACTCTGTGTGTATCTGAAAATATGTAAAGATTCTCTTCTGTTTCATACAGAAGAAAGTATACCAGGATGTGGGTGACTCAAAGGTTACCTGTAATATTATTCATGTAAGACATGGGGAAACAAAATCTACAGGAAAAAAAATGTATTAAAAAAAATCCTGGAATCCTCATTAGAAATTTTCACCTACACAAAACCAGACAAATAGTCATGTTTTTGCCTATTTTTCAACAAGCCTTTTTTTTTTTTTCTGTAAAGAGCTTTTAAAATGGCTGACAGCATAATAACCACCATCATCATTGAGTGTCTCTTTGATTGCTGTTCCATGAGTTCTCAGGTAAGGGTTTTCAAATCAAGCACAATACAGGCTTTCAGAGCTTCACAAGGCTGTACTCAGTACAGTACAAGACAGGCCAGTAGACTCTGACCCTAGAGTATGAAATCATACATTGAGATCATTTAGGAACAAATGTACCATCTTATTCCACGTTTATTGCCACCTATGGCAATAAAGTAACAGTAAAATGATTAATGTCAAGGATAAAGGGCTTCTGTTGTAAAGCACTGATCATATCAATGTTTAAGTGTTAGGTAGTGTCTAAAGAACATGACAGCCACAAGACCTGGATAACCAAAGGGCAGCAGAGGTGTGCAGAGGTAGGGCATATGTCATCTGCCTTTTAGGCAAAACTTTTGGTATATTAAGAACACCCTGTACCAAAAAAAAAGAAAAACCAAACCAAAAAAAACCCAATTAAAAAAATCTGTAGTTCTCCTTATAAGGGTTCCTTAGGGTATTCACACCTCATTCTGCAGATTTACAATCTTCTGTATTTAAAAAGGAAACTACAAGGTTAATGCTATTTTTGTGGCAGTTTTCCCAAGAATTACCAGGTTGTGCTGGGGCACAGCAAACCTGCAGAGCTCTGTTTCTGTAGTTACGTTCATAGGAGACTGTGCTGTGTTCGGGAAGTGGAATAAGAGCCTTCCCATTTTGGAGAATGTCTCTGGAAACCTACTGGCATTTTAATATGCATAAAGGTGTTTGATCTCTGTCCTGAAGGACTGAGACTTTCTGAGATGGTAGTGTGATGGTGGAAACTGTAGCTTTATGTTGCATTTTCATCCAAAGTAAAATTAACCCCCAAGCTATTTATTGGTGGGAGTTTCCCCCATTCACCTAAAACACCAGGGAGATTATGATGATGTTATATAGTATGCTGAAAGAGACTTTACCTGCAAGTGAAAAAACCTAAAGGCAATGTGTGGGTGAAAAGAATCACTAAGATAAACACTAGACTGCAGAGGAAGATAGCCCATCCTGATAACAAAAAGCTAATCAAACCCCACAATTTCAGAGGGCTAAACTGTGCAATCTCCAGAACAAAACCAGCATGTTGGAACACTCTCTGGTCCCAGAACAGGGAATTCTTTGCTGTCTACCTATGCCCTTCTCCCACCTCCTCTTTTAAAGCATTTTATTAGCCACTCTTAACAGAGAGAGAGAATCAACCTGCATAGAGCTCCTGTAAATCAATCTGCAAGCTAAATACCTCTGACAGCCTCACACACCCTGTAGCACAGGATGAATTTCACTCCCATTGCTGGGATAATCGATTAGTGTGGTGCAACTGGAGGCTGAAAAGAAGTGTTAGAGATCCTTCATGATATGTAATTTGTCACCAGGATCTTATGCTTTCGGTGCCATGAAGACATAGCTAACAGATGCTGAGGAGGGCAGTTAGGCCTTAATGATTTATTTTTCATAATTTGAGACTCTCAGTTGTACCTTCTTTTCCCATGGTGGGAATCTATTATTAATATTTACAAGCAATTCTCTAGTAAGCAGGTAAAGGATTATAATCAGAATCGAATTACTGTACTCCTGATGATACTTTGCGAGATGAGCACTTTATTAGGAAACAAAAGCTTCCAGAGAGACTATTTCATGATAACTACATCAGTTTCTTTAATACTCTGATGGTAATTGCTAGTGAGACAATTATTTTTCTTGCCCAATGATTTTTCCCCCCCTAGTGAGAATTGTACTCAATGCTTAGAGCAAGATATAATTATTAGGAGTTCATTAATAGACAATATTTCTTTTCCTTTCAGCAAACCAGATTTGTGCATCAGAATAAGGATATATAAGTCATTAACCATGCAGTACATAGTTTTCAATATTTTTTTAACTGTTAAGGAAGGAACACTGTGAACCTGGCACTTACTATTGGATGAATTGAGGAAATCTGACTCCTAGTTACAGCTTGCTGCTCATGGTAGCGTGAGCAAGTCTCTATCTCTCAGCACATCTGCTCCGCTTCAGTTTCCCACATGTCAGACAAGGACAATTCTCCCCCATCATTGCAGGAAGCTTTGGGAATTTAGAAATTAATGTTAGTAAATGGCTTTCACTCCTTTTTAAACTCCTGTCAGGAAGTATTGGGGACAATGAGCAGTGATACGGCATGAGAATATGACCAGAATGATAGAACAAGCCTGGTGGCTCTGTATTCCTATTGGCCTTCTGGTACCTGAAGATCATCTACATCAGTGACCATAATTTTGGAATGCCTTTTGCTTATGACATCTCTTTCCACCAAATCTCCTTATGCAATCCTCTTCACCTGACTAAATCTGTTATATACAGAGTGCATTAGCTTTAGGTTGATGGAAGTAATAGTCAAACTTGGTACACCAACTCCTCTGTCAGGCATTCTCACACTGGGTAATATTAATGAGAAGCAAGCACTGAGCAAACTGGTGTTCAAAAAGCCAACAGGCAAATGAAAAAAGCCCTCTCATGGATGATAACAACAGTGTGCCCCTCACTGGAGGAGGGACAGAAAGAAACATTAGCTATGTGGGTAATTTAAGGGACCTACTTCACTTTAAAATATCAAAACAGCCTTCTCCCTTGTTTGAACTCTCTTTATGGCACTGCAGATTAGCATTAAGTCCACTGTATGATGAAAGGCAGCATGTACCATGTTTTCTAAACCCTTAACATTTGTCTTAATAGAAAAGTGTTAATTTTGAAGTCCTTTGATTCATTTTGGCCTGTTTGCCCCATAAAACCCTAGGCTTATTTCATGTTAAGCAATCATAGTAGTGGGAAAAGCAGCCCTGATGCCGAGCAAGCAGACCGAGGCAAGTACTTTTACTGAATGTTCAATGTGGTGCCAGTAATTACTGCCAGTAATGAGGGAAAACAAGCTAACACATCCATCTGCAGTTGTATCATAGTACCTCAGCACAGAATACTGTTTGAGTTTCCCTTCTGTATGTTTTTGCATGCTAGGTGCTGATAAAGATCTTTTCCTCTAGTTTCATGTTTGCATGGTATTCTTGTGTAATGGCCAAACCTGCTTGGTTACAGATTCCTCTGTCTGTCCTGATTAATGTCCTCCTCTTTGGACCCCATGAGGGAATCTGGGAAGCTTTTGGTGCTTTTTAGGCCATTTGTTGCATTATCTGGGCTGTCATTCTCTATTTCAGCTGTGGATTGCTCAAAATGCAGCAGTCTATGCTGTGAATTGCTTGAGGTTTTACTTAGCTTTTCTCTTCTCTAGAGCAACTTTTATTTGAATTGGTATTGAAACTAACTTTAGGAGCAATCACTGTTAAGAGGATATAATGCAGATATCCCAATGTCTCTTCAGTCAAGAATTTTAAGCCCCATATCTGCAGGGAACCAAGAAAAGCACAGCTGTTACAGACTCCATATGATTCTGAGTTTGTGAATTCCCTGTCACCTTGTAGTAGTGAACAAGAACTCTGGATGCCTGTCAGTTTTTTAAATGAAGAGACATCTACTACGTGGTACCAGAGGCAATGAAAAGAGCATAAAATGCAGGCATTCCAGTCTCAGTGTGAGGCAATGCAGGGGCAGCAAAGTATCTCTTGGGGAACAAAATAACTACCAGAGTGGTTAGATATTCATTCCTTCCTATCAACCTTAAAAAAAAAAAGAAAGAAAGAAAGAAAGAAAAAGCAAAAAGCACAGTGCAAAATAAGTAACACCTGTCCTTTGGAATACTATTACTTTAGCCTGAACAACCTGGCTGTATGGGAACACAAGGCACGAAAAGGTGAATTAAATAAAGTTACTTTGATGTGACATCCCCATAGAGACTGTTGCTACAGCAACAAGACCTTTAGTTCCTCAAGTCACGTAAAAAAATAAATAATACTAGTAAAAAGAAACTTTGCTTCCCAAGCCAGTCTGAAGTTTTTCAAACAAGAAAATTTCACCTGGAAAGAACTCAGGATGAGCGCTGTTATGCTTGCTTGGAACACACCAGCAGGTGTACAGCATTGCAGTACTCTAATCACAGCCTTTTTCCTGATTCTTATTCTGAGGCAGTTTATCGTCCTTTTAATTAACAGCATATATTATGGCCCCCACCCCCCAATGCAAGAGGAAAAGTAAATAATGCATTTAGCTATAATGTACTGTTTCAAATGGCTGATAGAGAACTGGGGGAGGGTGCATGTGTGAAAAGTGAAAAGTATATTTATTACTGATGCTCGCTATTAAATTTGACAGATAGCATTTGCCTCCAACCTTTCAAGCCAGAAGTGGAACAGATGTTCATGAAAAGCCAGTTAATTTCCTGCCATTTGTGAACTGATTAGAAACTGAAACATTAGCACAGTGACACTTCTTTATTTTTAATCTTGCTCGTGTTTTGAAAGGAAAAGAAAAGAACCACCAGGAGCTAAGGTCTGGTGTTCAGATAGGAATGGCAGCACATTTTGTTTCCTCTTTTAGCCCAAACCCTCTCTGGTGCGGAAATAAAAGAAAAAAAAGAAAAGCAAACCTGACACTACACTGCCAGTAGCAACTTGGTGCTGCAAACTGTCGTCGTCTTCTGCATAGCCGATGCCAGCACAGTGAGTAAATGAGGAAGAAAACGTAGCTGCTACTTTCTCACACACCTAGCTATTGGTAGAGCTGCCCAGCAAAGGAACAAAGGCTCTGAAGCTGTTCTCCAACACTGCTAGCAAACAGGCAGTTAGGCTTGTACAGGTCATTGTCAAAAACTAAGTGTTCTGCCCTGTACTGAGGAACAAGGAATGAGGAACTTTCCCAGTTTTAGTTTTCAGAAGTGTTGTTACTGAGCTGCATTCATATGAGGCCAAACAGCCTCTGCTTTAACTGTTCCCAGAACAGAAATTCAGTTGCAGACACAAATCTAGTATAAGCAGGTTCAACTCAATACAAAAGTGAGTGCTGTCTCCAGGTCTAATTCAAGGACAACTCACTTTTGTTATAAATATTTATGTACTATTATTAATCTCAGTGGGAGAACTTTGGGCATGCATTATCAGTTATTTATACACTCCAAGCCCCAAGAAAGCTGGTGCTTTTACTCTCTTGGGTGAGATGTAGCAAGTAACTCAAAAGTAAAACGGGTCAGAATCTCTCACACAAAGAGAGGTTTTGTTGGATAATCAAAATTTGCTAAGCCTGAAACATGTTATTTAAAACATGCTGGGGTTTGATGAACAACCACCGAGGCTGGGGCAGGGTCCAGACCAGCCAAGCCTGGTTGGGGCAGCTGCTGTCCCAGCCTGGCTGCTCGGCCGGTGTCACTGCTGTTCGTGTCAATTTTCCTGGAAGGCTGCAGAGCCGGCAGGGCGGGAGGGGGCGGGGGGTAGGCTGCAGTGGATTTAGAAAACTTTATCGCCCCAGTACCCACAGCAAGCTCAGAATCAGCAAGCAAACAAAAAAATGGAAAGAAATGCTTGCAAACTGGAAATCCTACTTTTCAAGCCAGCTGTACTCAAGAGTAATTAAGACAAAACAAAACAAGTTCCCTGTATTTGAAACGAAGATTTGAGAGGAAAAATCAGTCAGGAAAGAGTCTCCCCGCAGGTCAGCACAATAGGCAAGGGATATATAATATTGCCCATGTTGTGTGTACATCTACAATGGGAAAAGCACGTGTTTTCAAGCATATAACAGATACTTTGCTTATCTACAGTTTGAGCAGTGCAACTGCGATCAAACAGACAATTCAGCTTGCAGCAGATTTTGTCTGAGTGTGTTCGTGCACACGTGTGTGTGCACATGTGTGTGCATGAAGTCAGAGTCCAAAAATCACAGAAATGCAAAGCTGGCATACAGTGAGAGCTGCTGGAAATGTTTCACACTGAAAGACAAAAGCTGAAGTGTTCCCCAAGAAAACCTTGTTGGCTCTGCAATATTTCACCCAAGGTGCGTCCTTTCTGTGTACATCTGGAAAGGTATGTAATTGTTTTTCTGACTGAGTTTCATGTTTTAGTAACAGGTGGTTGGACTAATCCTCAGAAAACAGCATGCAACACACAAAGCTTAACTCATTCTGAATACTGCTTTTACCGTACTGAATCAGCACACACCCAGCTTAAAGGTTATGAAACCTGTTGAGTGAAACTCTCCAAGTTACTTACCTCTCCCCTAATATACGAACAGTGAGGATGTTACACAAATATTCTCCTCTGTGTTTTATGCTAAACCTTTAGGCCACACCTTCAGATGGAATAAATTGAAGTAACTAAACTGATAATAGGAGGACAATGAATATGCTCAAAAAGAAAGCAAATGGTTTGCTAAAGCCAGAATTTTAATTATTAGCTCACAGAATTTAGCCCTCTTTCCAAAGATTTACTGAAACATCTAGAGTTCCCCTTTAAATTCCTTTCCTTACTCCACTTTCAAGTTTTCTTTACTTTTTAATTCCTTTCTTCTTCCTACTTCTACCACCACTCCTCTGCTTCCTCCCTCTTCTGGGGGAGGGGAAAGGGAAGAATAAGTGCTTTGTTGTTACTCCCCTCCCCCAGCTTGTAAAGTTTTCTTCTCATATCCCACTGGAAAATAGCATTTCCCCAACCATTTGAAAAAATACTCCAGTTTTTAATTGACAATTAGATGTTTGTACAAGAGAAGGGAAAAAAAAATACAAAACAGGCTCTGTGGGGAGAGAAAGGGAAGAAAGAATGCATCATTTTTTTGTTGTTGTTGGCCATGTGATATGTAACTCTGCTGAGTGGGACTTTGCATCAGTGTGCACATTCGTGATCAGATCACTCCCACCCATGAGAGTCAAACAAGCTGAAATAACTGCAATGGGAGAAGCCACTCCTGCAGCTACTGCAGCTCCATCTTCAATTACTCACTTTGGAGGCCTTTTAGGGTTTTACTTCTCTATTCTCTGTTCTGCAGGAATTTCCTATTCCCAGCTATTTCGGTCCCTTCCCCTGCCCTTCCACGTTATAAAGTGATCATCAGCTGGTAAACAATTCCCACCGACAGGAAGTACCATTACAACATTTGAACACTTAATGTTCCAGACACGGAGGAAATGCGGGGCAGCCTGCACCAGCCTCCCTGCCTACCCCAAGACCATCCTAATATCAGTTTAAAATTCCAAGCAGTCTCTTCGGCATTATCTGCTTTACTCCTTTTTCAGCCTTAACTAAACTCCAAACCCCAGTCAATTGTTTGAAAGGAGCAATTTATTGTCTCCCATGTCCACTGCATAATGAATAATTTCATATAAATCATAAATGTGCTAAATTAAATCACCATTGATGACCCTGGAAATAAAATAATGTACACCATCAACTAACTTTAGAATCAGACACAGCTAACCACCGAAAGGAACTCTGAGCTGGCAGGGAGGGGATTGATAAAAACAACAACAAAAAGCAGACTTCATTTGCACAATTGTTGTAATCTTCACAGCAAACTTTCTATCTAAAAGGCCACCTTAATCCTTTCAGTTAAATGAAGAAAGAAAAAAATATTACCTTATTCAGTATATTTTAATATTTCTGCAGGAACTCATTTTGAGTTAAAAAAATTCCCCCTTCTCCCCCCTCCTCTCAGTGTCCATCTGTTTATAGGGTTCTATAGCTAGCACTGGGAATAGAAAAATAGCTGTGATTCTGAGGAAATTAGTCTATTTTAAAGGAAAAAAAAAAGAAAGAAAAAAAAGAACTGAAAAGTTCAATGCATGTAGTTTGGTAAAGTTATGACTAAAGGAGGATATGATAACAGCCTAAAATATTTGACTTGTGTAAATACTGAAGACTAGCATGAAAAAGTGTGGGTTGAAATGAAATTAGACTGAACAGCAACAGAGTCTCCTAGACTATGGAATATTTTGCTAACAGGAGCGGTGTTTGAATCACTTAAAACTAGACTGGACAAGGAACTGGAGAACATACTACATGGTTAGAGACACAGCTACATCAAAGGGTGATTTTCAGTCTATGAGTCACCGTGACAGCTGTGCCCCGCTGGGAAAATGCAGATCACAAAGCTGAGGATGAAGCACATGAGAGCCAGAGACAAAGCTTTCTCTGTCGAGGGGAGCTGGCTACACAGCGGTCTTCAACGAAGAAATCAGGCAAATCCAGGGTCTGAGCATCTTTAGGACACACTGCAAAACTGTCTCCCTTCAAAAGTCTCTCCACTAGGAGACAAGCACAATATTGATAGTCCCTTCTACTCTGAAAGTGCAACCAACTGATTAAAATGAAGGTAAAAGAAAACAAAACCCCAACATACAACCAATCCAACTTGTCTATAAACAAAGATCTTATCCCTGAAGAACTTTCATCCTGAAATGCAGAAATGACCAACACTTCAGGAAGTCCACACAGACTCTCCTTCTATGTAATGGTGTCCACATACTAAATAACCTCTGAAGAAAATTCCTTAATCCAATAGAAGGGTTATACCAGAAAAAATTTTAAACACGTATTCTCTAGCGGTTGAGTCTCTCATCTAAATAACCTCACTGGTCCAGAGCACAGAAGAACTCTAAAATAACAGGGAAGTAAACAGACCATTTGCCCCAAATTATCTCATTTTTGACTTTGAAATCGGGATTTATAAAATTGCACATACAGGCTGTCCAGTAGACACTGATGTTTAAAATCAGGATATTGCATGGAGGCATATACAGATTTACACTCAGAGTCTACCTACATGCCACAAAATCAAAGCTTGCTAGCATTGTTTTATTACATTCCTAATGTATAAATCCAACCTAGTCATCAAAGCTCCACACAATCAGTACAGTCTGCTGTGATGCTTTGTGATGTTTGTGTGCTTCAGGTAACTTTCTCTCTGTTTAAGTGACCAAAGTGAAAGGAATTGTTCCAAACAGGCTCCACAAAACTAAAAGCTGTAACAAAAGAAATCCCCCTTTCTTTATCCAAACTAATTGCAGCTGGAAATTACCCATGACCAATTTCATAATTATGAATTTCATTTTCATCTGAAAGCAAATGGGAACTTGGAAACAGACAGGCGTCATACTTGTCTTATAGAGCTAGAGCTACTTCCAGTGCACTTCCGGGAAAGCCTACTCTTCTCTAACAGTAATGAAGATGGCTAGCTGACAGTATGAATTTGTGCAAACAATAACTCTTGTGCACCAGCAAATTCACCTAAAAATTAGAAATATTTCTCTCACACACTGTGGCTTTAAGTGGCACTATTCTGTTCTAATCTAATTATAGCAAAAACAATCTAGTCCTTCCGCTGTTCTCAGCTACACCTAAAACCAGAAAATAAAACTAATTCTGCATGAAGTTGGACCCGAGTTTGAGTTGAGAGATGCTGAATTACTGGACTTATTCCAACTGTTAAAGAAGTCTCGCATTTTTAGACTTGAAAACTCTGTATTTTTCTTTTTAGAATAGATAGTACTGTAGTCTAAACTATAACATAAATAGACAAAACTAAACACCATGTTTTACTCTGAAAATCAGTGTAAATGTAACCTTGTCAAATGTTTCCAGTTTTGACCTGAACAGAATTCTGGTAACATGGATGTGATTTCATAAAGCACTTTAACACCAAGAGTCCTGCATGTAATCAGCTCTGGTTTCCTATGGGTGAATTATCCAATTTGCAGATTAAAGCAGGCTCTGCCATCTCCAGGAGCACCCCTTGCTGCTGAGTGCGTGGCACAGAGTACATGCCAGACTGCCTGGTCTTATTTACTGTTTGTAATTTCTGGGGTTGAAAAAGATGAATTTAATGTATGTAATTTGTATAACCTGACATCTATTATATATGATGGGCTTTGCTTTATGTAGACGTCGCCTCCCTACATCCTCCACCCCCTTAATTTCCAAAGGTAACTGAAAGTGAACTATGTGCAGCAAGCATCATTTTGTCAAATGGCTGTGAGTCAGCTGACAGACACTGCTTGAACATTTGCTTTTTTACCTCAAGAATCTCTTATGAGCATACTTCTATAAAACATCTTCTGGCCTTTGTGTGAGTTTATCTTGTGGCCTTTCATTTTCATTTAAACCAATGGTAAATGATGTTGCTGAGCTCATTAAAAGCATCATTATGTAGGCTGCAGGAAACAAATGTGGGAGTGTTTTAAATCTCATCCTCAACCATCATTCATTTGCACCACTTTCTTGTCTTTTGGTTCAATTGCTAATAGACAAAAATGTTGGGGCCACAACAGCACACACATGGCAATTGAAAAGTAGTATTTTTATATGGCCTGATAGGCCTGCAGTGTTCCTGCGGCTTTTGCATAGTTTCATGTCTCATTTAAATTATATTAGTGTGTGCAGTTAGTGCCAGTGTAGTGATGCATAGCCCCTTGTGCATGTAGCTGCACGGTATGCATCTGAAATCCTTGAACTGGCTTTACAGGGAGATGAGGAAAGCAGCTCATGTCCATACATTAAATGGAAAAACATCCAGCTTCAAAATTTCAATGCAGCTTTTAAACCAGAGATACACAAAGCATTACCAAAGAAATAAAGCCAGGTGTACAAATGCAGAAAAAAAAGACTTGTGCATTTCTGCTCTCCAGAACGCTGAGGAAAAACAGCTCTCTCCTGAGTACTGATGCAAAACATATATTGGGTCAAACAGTCAGAAGGTAAAGGGTTCTTGGGACAGTTCTCAAAAGCTGGGGTTTTATTTGCATGATAGATCAGATAATTTGCAAGACCTGCCATCTCTTACTTCTGTCATCAAGCAGGAAACAGAAATAACAGAATGTGACTTGTGGCAAAATCATGTGACAAAAAAACTGAACAACGTGATGCTCCTCCTGGACTGTCTACGGAAAAAAATCGCAGGACAGCGTGCGTTTGTATAAGCTATTTGATGACTCAATGTGAGCAAATAGACTTGAGTCAGGTGAGTTTAACCAGAAAAGGGTTAAATTAGATTGTTCGTGATGACTGCGATCAAATCTGTAAGTGGCTCATTTTATCTCATTCCATAAAATATTACTTTCAACCTAAACAGCTCACCCAGTGCCTAAGTTTAAGGCATTTAAGTATTTCATGATAAAATGAGAAACACTGAGCAGTAGTTTGAGTGAAGGAGGAGGAAGTTTTAAGCCTCTTGTAATTCAGATTAGGGTCATTTAATTTATTCAGTCTACTCTGCTCATTCCAAATCCAAACTTGAGTCTTACTGGCTATAAATGTTCTTTGCTCCAGACCCTGTAAGTATTTGTGTGTTGTTTTTGTTTTGTTTTTTAATTATTTTACTTTAAAGCACATTAATATTCAAACATCTTCTGCATGGAAACAAAATCAGCAGCTTCTCTTTCTATAACTGCCTCTGACACAGATAGCACCAACAGCTTCTAGCACAAACAGGCAGGAGTTTTCAGATAGGTTATCAGTCAGTGCACACAGGCTGGGTATAGATCTCCAAATCTTCCTAGACATATCAGGTTCCAGAATTAGGGTTTCTGGCTCAATTCTATTGTCACTTAGTAGACTTTGAAGAAGGAATAGCTCTTTCTTCTTCACAGAATAAATAATCTTACAAAACCCCCTGATTGCTTGGTTGCAATAAACCACTCTGTACCTTGCCAAGTGTATGTTTAGCTGTACTTGGTAGATTGTTCATCTTCCAATACTCTTTCTCCCTCTCTGTCTCCAGAGTCTTATCAACAAGCCTAAAATAAGCAGATGTGCTCTAAGAACACAGATATCTCTTAAGAAAATCTGTACCAAAGCATTGCTGCATGTGGGAAGTTGCATTTCACAAGCCCTCTCACCACTGCCTCTCTTATGCATGAGCATAAAACCATAGCGTAGGAACTCAGAGGTGAACGCTGCCTCTGAGTTTTGATGGAGTATTAGCTGCTGTGTGATCTTTATTAGAAGCAAGGAAACAGTATGTAGCTTATCAAGGAGTGGTAATATGTGTGGGCTTTTAATTTTATTTTTTTTTTTACTGATAGCAAGTTCTGAAAGCCCTGAAAACAAACATTTGACCATATACTGTGTATCAGTGCACAGCATGCATTTAATTGTGCTCTTTATTTCAAGCTCTCATTCTCTATAGAGTGGGGTTATGGTGAGGAAAGAACTATCTGAAAATATGCCCTTCACTATGCTTCTTACTGTCTTATTAATCACAATGTCTGTTGTAACTGCTTGTACAATCCAGGTGTGTGAACACTGAGAGGGAAGCAGGTAAATCAGATTTATGCTGGTTGTCCAGACTGACTCTGGTGACACTCCCTGTTTTGATATAATAAATCAATACTTGCCTGAAGAGGAAAAGCTGGAAGTAGCTTATCACTGAATCTTAAACCACAGGCAGGTCCCTCTCCCCACTTGGCTGCTCATTGGTGCCATCTCAGAATTTGCTGTCAAGCTGCTTTTTATATGGCTGCTCTGGTTTATTTGGCCCAAAAGCAAAAAGGTTTCTGCCAGCCTGACTCTTTTTGCCCATGATGGGCTGTGGACAACTCCCATAAGCACCTTGTACCTGAAATGAGGCAGAAGGCAGCAACTCTCCAGCCTCAACCAAGTGAGCATGCGCATCTGTGACCTTTGCACATGGGTACACATCATCCTAGTAGGGAAGTCTACATCCATCCTAGGCACTGCTCCATATTCCCCTAGCACTCTTACAGATCAGAGCTCCAGCCTGTGCCTTCTCTTTCCTTCCAAGATGATGACGGACTTACAGGAAAGGCACTACTGATAACTTTTACGTGACAGAAATGCATCAGGAAAATATAAGCAGGTTATCCCACCCTTCCATACACCAGGAAAAGCTATAGGGAGATGTAATACACTATTAGGCCAGCTGGCAAACTATTATTCTCCTTCTTTTTCCAGACTGTGTTAAAAAATATAAATAAGTCATCCTGGCTCTGGTAACTAGGCCTTTGCCCATCGTAGGACTCACATGCATGAAGAATCAGAAATATATAGCAAACTTTCCAGGGATCAAAACAATAACTGTAAACACAAGGAACTGCAAATTATATCTCCCTCTCTCTCTCTCTCTTTCCCACCCCTTCTCCTTTCCCCCTTTATCTAAATATCTGCCTCCTTCCAATAACTTCTTTAACTATGGAGTTGTGATTAAAGGGTAAACTACTACCTGTTTCAGCAAACAGGCTTAAATGCTTATCACCAAAGAAAGTGATGTGCCTGTCAGAACCGAATAAAGAACCTGAACATTTGCCTCATTTACACAAAAATTTGATCTGGATCCGTGACTCATATCTGCCTGAACCAGAATGCTGACACCAAATACCAGGAACTTCAGACACCACATTGAGTAGGAACCATCCTTTATCTTTAAAGATAGAGTTCAAAATACGCTTTTTTTCCGTTATTAAACTGAAATACGTTTCACCATTTTCAATCTGGTAGTTCCTGAGTCACAGCCACGAACTAGGCTGCTATTGTGTGAACTATTGTACAAAAAGAGTGAGATGCATGTGCTTTTTAAACCCAGATGAATTTGCACTAGAAATAATACCAGAAATACTGCCAAATTATTTTTCAGCTTAGGGCAGAGACTGAATGCTTTGGACTGGTGTAGATTTCAGGGTAAGAATGCTTCCTCTTAAAAGTGACTGATTCTGTGGTGGCTTCTCTGCCACCATCTTATTACAAGATAAGGATCCCTGTTGTCCCAGTATATGCAAGGCTTTCCCATTAATAACAGCTGTCTGTCCAAGCTCTGCCTATTGTGACAGGTATGACTGCACTCCTATTTAACTGATGCAGTTGTGGTTGCATATGGTATTTAATTAATTATGTATATAACCAGGCAATTAGCTATCTCACGAAGCATTTACACAGTTATCTGACTTATATGTGAACTGAAAACACAGAACTGACTGTACAACTGTCTATACATTTGTGACAGATGCAAATCACACATCAGTTGTCTTTGCCTGCTTGCAATTGTCAGCCATCAACTCTTTGTATTTTGTACCAGCCATGCTTCAGTTGCTTCTATCAGGTAACAGCTTTCCCAGTTGGGTGGCAGTATTAGGAGGGAAAGGTTTGCAGTAAGAGATTTCATAGGTCTCAAGTCAAAAATTGAAAGTTGCTTTCTGAGAAGGATATGTTGAGAGTAAACAGCCTAGTTCTTCTTCAGAGCAGCGTGGTAAAGTAGACAGGTAAGCATGTTTCCTCTTCAACAGCCATCTGGCCCAGCACAGGCTTTTGTCCATTTCTTGTCATTAGCATTGTTTTTATTACATTCTTAATATGAACGAGGCAGTAAGAGAAGAACAATAACACATCCACAATAGCACAGAAAGTGACTTCCGTGTTATAGTGTCACCAAATCTCTCTTGACCTTTTTGTTTCTTCTACATTTGAAAGACAAAGAGAGAATGGAGTGGGGAAAATGTCTTTTCACATACATAAGGCACTTATTCTCATTTATCCTCTCTCTTTAATTTAAAAGCACTTCTGTGGCACTTGCTTAACATTCATGTCACACTGTGCATAGATACATTTTTAGACAGTTATTATTTTTTTTTTGTCCTAAGTACATTTGTTTCTGCAAAGCCGCAGATGAAGCAGCCAGAGCTCTCTCATTTCCCCTTTATCATCAACCCTCTCCCCTTCAGTGACACATCTCCGCTGCTGTCTGCCCCACTTCCACAGTCACACACCCCACTTCACCTTTTAATCAGTGGCATCTTAGAAAAGGTACCAAATGAAATCCCATCTCCAGCGATACCCTGACCAATGCTGAGCAGGAGCTCTCCTGAGCTAAATGCTAGGAATTAAACCATACAGTGGCACTGCTTTATTCTTTGTGAAGGAGGGTAGGATTAGCAGGAAACCTGAACAGAGATTACTGGACACAACATCCAGCTTGAGCTATAAATCCTGGGGTGGGGGTGTGTGGAAATAATTAAATATATATATCAGAGTAAACAGAAGAAGAAGCAGGGAGGGCTTGGAGGTGTGCACTGTTGTCCTGTGCTCAGCACTAAGCTATAGTTAGGCTAAGCCACCATTTTGCTGAGGCTGCAGAAGCGTTATTTACCCAGAGCACTGCTGTGAAGAAATTGCTCTGAAAACATTTTGAAGGACCTTTTCATTAGCCTCCCTCCATGATCAGAAAGTCTCCCGAAGGCAAGAGATAACTTGGAGTTCACCAAAATGGTGCCTCCAAGTGTCTTCTCCTGCAGTGACATCCCCACTCCTGGCACATCAGTACCTACAGGCACCACTCTCCTCTGTGTGATCTCTACTTAAATTTTGATCGTGTAGGTTTGGGCTATTGTTCTGTGTTGTTCTTCCCCCCACCCCCAGGTTTCTGTGAATGGAATAACAGGGAAAAAAACAACAAAACCAAAACAACAACAACCAACCACACAAAACAAACAAACACACAAAACAAAAATCAAACCCGAAAACAAAAAAACCCAAACCACCAACCAAAGCAACAAAAGCTGCAAGTGCAACTGCTTGAATAGTTTTAGCAACTGAAACGTCCCAGAAACTAAGTCCAAGTGCCCTCTACTGGCGTTGTGGAGAAGGATGTGGCTGGATACTGTGGGCGGAGAGAGAAAGGGGGGGCAGAGAGAGGAGGGAAGTGATATTGAGCAATAGCAAAAGGAAACCGTGTCAATAAAGTGGGTAAGGTCTGAAAACTATAATCGCAAAGCAGAGCTACGAAATGGTTGGCTGGCTGTGTTGTCAGTGTAATGTACAGTACACGCCAAAAAGACATATTACTGGTATGAAAGCAGTAACGAGCCAGGATGTCGAAACAACTTCTGTTTTCTGGGTGGGGAAGGGGAGATAATGAAACTCCTTGTAGTGTACTTCTGATACAGAAGATCACTTCCCTTGTTCCTTCTTTTCTTAAAAAACAAAAGCAAAACAAAACAACCCCCCCCAAATTAGGGTTTTCAAATCTCATATTGGGAAAAAAAAATTATTGAGGGAGGTCAGGAAGAAAACTTAGTTATTTAGTACTTAATGTCATTATGTTAAAAGCTGAGAAAAGCAGTTGTGCAACAATGACATTACCACATGAATCTGGCCCTGGAAGAAATTATATCATGTGTGCTTATGGGAACTTAGTCCGTGAGGTCCCAGGAATGCCGGGATTGTGTGTGTGCACATGCACGCACACACACATACTGACAAAACAGTTCATGGAAAAATCTGTTTCAGACGGTCATTTTTGGATAGCACAACTCATTCTTGCCCTGTTAGTAAAGCAGTGTGCACGATTTTATTGGTACCACTGCGCTGACATGTAGTGAATTTGCAAGATCAAGAAGCAGGGTGTAATAATATAATTGTAGGGCATACAGATTTTACTGAGTTCAGCAATCCACAGGATCTTATCAAGTGCCCAATAAAAGTTAAAACAAACCTAATGTTATTAAAGGCAAACAGATTAATTGCAGTGGAACAGCAGGGCTGTGTAAGGAAAGAGAGTTTGACAGAAATTCGAGCCACAAAACTGGGAGTTAAAAAATAGATACAATTCTGGGAAAGTACTTCTCAATTTCTGTAATAACAGCAGCGATGTTTTTCAGATTTGCTGAAGAGAACATGTCAGGAATAGAGAATCACACAACATTCACAAGACACATAGGCAGTGGAGAAGTGAAGCCCAGAACAGGAGAGCTGGACGGAGATGGGATTCAGCTGCTGCATGAGGAAGCAACTTGGGGAAGTGACAATTTTGTCTGTTTGTCTGCCAGGAAGGCAGGGGAGGAGACTGCTCTCTACAGTCTGAATAGAACTGGACAGCATCACAATTACTCACTGGAAGACTGATGTGATGACTGCAAACCTGTGTACGGTGTCCTTTTTCCCTTGCTATATCCAGGATCAGTTTCAGAAATGTCACATGCTAAGTAATTTAGTAAGTAGCTGCACAGGGGGAAAGGACGAGGGCCACTCAAGATTTGCAGCATTTTATCTGTTCTGCACTCTGTGATTCTATTTAATTCAGTTTAGGTAATCTTGACACAAAGCAAAGGCAAGTCAGTTTTGGACATATGAATTATCCTAGCACATGGTGAAATCTACCAGAAATGGCAACAAGACTTATGAAATCAGGGTCATGAATTAAACTTTTCCTGAAAAACACATGTATTATGCATTTGTTAGACAGGAACTTGAAGTGAGGATCACATTGAGTTCCCAGTAACCACCAACAGATCAGCCACAAAATATCAGCCTAGAAAAAGCTTAAAATCTTGGTCAGCTTTCTTTTATATATATATATATATATATATATATATATATATATATATATATATATAAAACCCCAAACCAAACCCTCAAAAAGTCTCCTGCTAGCCAGTTAGCTTAGGGTCTTTCTGTATGAAACACATGTTGATATTTGATTACTCCCTTTAATAGTGTCCATCTGTGGCAAGGGCTGCAGTGCCAATACACATGCATGAAAGCAGTAATCTTATTTTCAAAACCAAGGATTATTTTATCTGCTTAATCTTTAATGTTTCATTGCTGAGAACAGGTCATGCACATGGTTCTGCAGCAGCTTGTTTGCAGTCCATTTCATTGTGAACACTTCCCTTTTCACACCTTCACTTTTCCACCTGACGTGTCTTTCACACACTGCAGCAACATTAGCTTTCATATACTGTTCATCATCTGGCCCAAGTCTAAACCTTCTTGTGAGCTGGATATGAAATCATAAACATTGCAGGACTAGTTCTGATGATGGAAGTTAAATATCCCACCAAATGCAACAGGAGGGAAAAAAGAAACAAAGAGTCTATCTTGCCTAAGCGTGGACATATCTCACTGGAAAACCAACCACACTTGAATCAGAGCTATGGTGAGGCTGGAAACATTGTCCTCTGGAGACAGTTACCAAATCTGTGGTGTGATGAAATGTCTCAGGGGTAACAGACACTGGGAAAAATGAAATTAAACACATGTATGTAGCTATCTTTTCACACGTTCCTTGCTCTGGGAAGAGCATGACTTGTCCCTGCATGGTTCAGGGTCTTCCATTTGACTTGCAAGTCCCAGGTTTGTGAGCTTCCATAAGCAGCAGAGGATAAATAAGCCACATAGTCCTGTCTGTATTGGCCCCTTTACAAAAGGTGGGTATAAAGTCTTCATCTGTCTCACACTGCATTTCCAGGAGGCTATAAGGAAAACAGCCTTCAACAGGGAAAGGCCCAGAGGGTGACCTATGTTGCTCTCATAGCACCACAAACTCCTTTCCTCTGTTGGGAAGTATTTCAGTGCATTCTATGCCTCTGGCTTTAGTGCAAGGGAGGCCAATTACATCTATGAAGAACAAATAATTGTAGGAACAACCAAACATTATCTTACTGGAGGTGTCTATTTTGAAGGTAAATACTACATTAGCTTGCAGAACCTGATCTTTTCAGCCAGAAATTCTTTTTTTCCCTTTCTTCTATAGACTGTTAACAGAAAGATTCAAATTCAGAACAACAATTGGAATAAAGATGTCTCTTTGAATATCTGAGATGTTTGTTGTTGAAACTTGATTATTGATAAACTTTATTATTATTGATAGAATAATTGAATAATCCAGTTGTTTTCAACAACAAACATACATCTCAGATATTTAAAGAGACATCTTTATTCCAATTGTTATTCATATTAGTTTTAATTATCTCTCAAGTTGAGACATTTCAGAATTACTTCATATTCTTTTGTTAGTAGGGCAGAGATCAACTAAATGTAATAAGAAGTCAGATATTTAAAAAAAAGAAAGAAATAGTCAAATTTGAACAATGCATGAAGTCTGGCAATACATTTTTGATCCCCAAAACATAAAAATCTTCCTCAGAAACAGACAGTAAATTGTCCTCAGACTGACAAATCCAGTTCCAAACTAATGTCATGTTAGCCAGCTTGTGTAAGAACTAATGCTACAGTCTCATGAACTTGGGGGAGTAAATGAAAAATAAATGAGAAGGTTGAAAGTATGCTAGTAATGCCAGTTTGGGGTGACCTTTACAATATTTCATTGCCGAAGAATCGGCATTCATAAAAGGTTAAGTTCTTTGAGAAGTTACAAGCCAAATACTCCAAAATTGAAGCATGCATAATCATTAGTGGCTTAGGAAATTCTTGGCAAATGTGTGTACATAAGAACAAAGATACATCTGTGAACAAAAAGCGTGAGGAATACTTTCTGCAAAGCCCTAAGTACTATTTCCATCCTAGAATATAGACATTTACAAGTAATTCTGCCAGTAACCAGTAGTAATTTTAGTACAATGTTTGTTTCCAAGTGCTTGAAAGCACCTACTCTTGTGTAACAGACTAGGAATAGTAACTCCCATCTTTACCCTGTCTACAGCAATTGCTTTTTATTTAGTTATTTATTTATTTTTTCTCCTTCTTGAAGCTAGAAAGAAGAGGCACAGACTTGATGGAAAGAGAGCAAGTTTTTCTCAATTCTTCCACTTTCAGCATATGGTTTAGTTTCAGTTTCCTCCAAGCTAGAACAATATGCTTTACAGGAGACAAAATGATGAATGCTTATTTTTGGGTTCAGTTAAAGCAAACAACTTTCTCTAAAAGCACATGCTTTGTTTCAAAGTGACATTTGTTAAAAGCCTCAGTGTCCATATTATATTACATCACTGCTGGTCAGCTATCATGACTGACATGGTGACATGGGACAATGAAAGAAGGCAGATTTGCCTTAACCCTCTCTGCACCACATCTCTCTGAACACACCACAGACATCAGGTTTCTTTTGCACTCGTTGCAGCAGTTAAGATAGACTGCAAACTTCAGATATGTGGAGATTTTTGCTTTTCCTTGTTAGCCCAAGATACAATATGTCCTGCTGCTGCCTGGCACAGGCAGGCTTTCTGATGCTCACGTGCCAAAATCCACCATATTCTCTCACAGGAAGACACCCAATATATATTATGCTTGGGTGTCTCAGTGAGGTTTTAAAGCAACATACCCCTACTTGAAAAATACCAGGGCATTTTATAGGGAGAGGCAGCTTTAAAAAGCGAGCTCATTATTTCTATGATGAATACCTCTGTGTACTTGTGGGCTTCAGTAGATGTACATTTTAGCATTGCCATTCACATTTAAATAAATATTGATGGAGGTCAAAGCTGTTTGTGCTTTCAGAGTTGAAGTTAGGTGTCTAAATCCACATTTAGGCTTCTAATAAAAGGGCAGGAGACTGTATCTCTCCACTGGATTACAGGATTACATATTACTTCCAAAAGACCAGGTTTAACAAGAACACAAGCTAAGGCCTTGTCACAGCACTTCCAGACAAATCATTCCACAAACTCCAGAGAAGACTGAACCTGGGACAGTTTATCAAGGACTAGTGTCTCCTTGGAAAGCCATAAATAGACTCCACATGACAGGCTGAGCACATACTCCAGACTGAAAAGAGAACAAAACAATCTCACACTGGCCCGGCCGCCTGAGGGATGATTTCTAATGCATACCTCTTACTTGGTCTTGTCCAAAACCGGCCTTTCTTCTAGCAGTTGATGTGGCATCTCTATCTTCCTTCCCAGTCCCTTTCAAATGAGCTTAAACCTTCTCAGCAACTGATAAACCAACTGGCCTGACTCACCCCACTGCAGTAATTAACCCTTGCTAGGTCTGTGGGACTTGCAGACCCCACCACAACAGCAGATTGATGGAGACAAAAGCCTAGTTTTTACTTGGCAGTTTTACTGGCAGTTTTGTGTGGAGGCGAGAAGATGGGAGAAGAGAGCCAAAAATGGCTTTCAAGTATAGTCACAACATCGATGAAAGCCTTAGAGTAGATTTAGTCACACTGGAATTGAATTTGTGTAGCTTATGTCTCTGGCAGTGATGCTCAGCTAGCACATTTGCAAGCACTTAGCCACAATCACCAAAATGCTTGTAGTGTGAACCATTAGTGGGTTCTCTGGCTGCAGGGAATTACTTCTCTAACATCTAAGACCAGTTTCTGCTCCAGGATTGGGGATTTGAATATAGATGCACCCATTTTGTGTCAGTAAATAGGTGCTAATAAAGTTACCTAGCCTTGATTACTGAATTTGATGAAGGATTCCTGCTAATTTGTGCTGCAGATACTAAAGAGGTTACTGGCTCCATCTACTTGTTCTCCTATTTTTCTGGCACCTGGGTGATGGGATATCATTCAGTCATCTCAAGTCACACCTAGGGATTTCAGTTTACAGAGGTACATAGCCAAATCTACCAAATGCTACAGCTGTAGAGCTAGCACAGATTTATTTCTGCAAGTCTCCTGTATTACTTCCTGTGAGAATCACCAGGCTTTAGGAACTCACCAGCTATCTATTTATCTAAATGTTTATATGAACCTGATCTCCTCAGCAATGAAGCATTATGTGCATTCATACACAACATGATATCACCTCTAGAGTGGTGGCAACAAGAACTTATGTTCATGTATTTACTACAAATAGTGTAAACCATGCAGAGATAGGAATGTATGGTCTCCTATACAGAGGATGAGTGAGAAGCCTTTGGGAAGGGACAGATAACAGGGGCAGAAGCAAGCAGCAGGACATCTGCAAGCTAAATTCTTGCTGTTCTTACAAGACTCCCATTGTAGCAGTGATTACAGCTCTGCCCACTGCCCTGTTAGCCCATGCTCCCTCCCAGCCCACATAGGTGGAGGCTGTAGCCAGCTGCTGGTAAAATTCCACATTTTCTTCCAAACTCTCTGTGCCTTGAAGGGAAACTCCCTAAAAGCAGCCCTCTATGACAACCTGCCTGCAGAGAAATTCTGACAGAAGTGTTTTGATTTGGGCCTTCTAAAGTGAATGAGTGATATGAAGATTTTCATCTCTACCAGACAGGCATATGTTCTTATTTCTATCAGTCTTTTGCTTCTCAAGGGTTATATAATCTATTTGTATAGGAGCAGGACATTTGATAGTTACGTATCTTTCTAATACTGTGATTTGAATTAGAAAAAAAAAAAAAAAAGGAAGAAAGAGAAAAAAGATTGATTCAGAGCAAGCTCAATTTCACAAGCAAATTTTTCACAAACAATTATTTTCCTCCACTTGTGACAGTCACTGCCAGTGCTCAAAAGCTGTGAAGAGAAAGCTTCCTGTGATGACAGTGCCTCATCACACTGGGTCACTTCAATCTCACTTACTCAAGTAATACAATTTCAGTTTATACTAATAATCTATCTCTCCAGTTGACTGGAAACTGCTGACAGGGAAAAAAAAAAAAAGAGAGAAAAAAAAAAAAGAAGCGAAAACTCTGCAACTTAATCTCCACTCCCCTTACGTTTTCCAGACCACTTTGAGAAACTAATGGCAAACATCCTTAAAATTTGTGAAGTACTGCAACAAAGATGAGCCTGCAAAATTCTGACCATGTTTTAAATGTCCTGAAGGTTGTGTCCTCAGTCTGTCTTTATTATTCCCTGGGCGCTGCAGTAATCATAAATGACCTTACTCTGGCTCTGTGTGAAGGTGGGTGAAGGGGTAGTGTTGAATGCTGCATCACCTGCTTACAGTGGGATGTGATAAAGAAGGAATTTGGACTTTGTACCTTTCCGGTTTAGAGTCAAATTGTGACTGCTTCCTGTGTAGGAGGCTGTTTTCCTCTGCAGTTTAGTAGGTGACAAATTTAATAGGAAATGATTAAGTAAAAGCAAAGAGGGTTGATAAGAGGTTTATTCTTCTTCAAGGCTTTTGATAATTTGTTTTCAGAAAGTAATACAATCTTTAAGACATTTGTATGCATCTTCAGCCTCCGTCAAGACTGCTGCAGAATTTCCTGTTTTCATGTTCTCAGTACTGCTAAACTGCTGAAGTTGCCAATAAAGACCTGGGTGTGTTATCCAGAAGAGGTGGAGTCTATAGCAAATCCAGATTTTTCAGATACTCTCAGAGGAGTATACTGAAGCTAGACCTATCTCTAACCTCACAAACGGGGTCCATTCTTACAGTCACAAATCAGCTGTGCTCTAACCCTTTCTGTTTCTTTTCTCTTGTGCTGTTTTCTATGTACAAAACCCATGGATTTTGTTGCATAAATAATTTCAAAGCCACTGTAAACATTTATATACAACAAGGTATTAAAGTAGTCTTAAAACATGTTCTAAGTAGTCTTAAAACATGTTCTAAGCTAGCAATGTGGAACACAAAAACCCTGGAAGCAGTTTTTGTTACTCCCTTAGATGTGAGATCCAGGTCTCAGTGTGAGGAAATTGACCTCTCATCTCATAAAGTGAAGAATCTCATACTTACCAGGGGCAAGATCCTAATCAGAATCCCAACTGGAAAACTGCTCCAGTTTAACACCAGTCTGAGGGGACATACATGTCTGGCATTGTCAACTGGGAGAAAGTCTGTATCTCAGTGGTGTTTGTCACTTTGCAAACCTCCCTGGGAACAAAAATTGATAGATGCACACAATTTAACAGAACAAATGCTTTCAGCAGACAGGTGGCCCAACAGAAACTTACTATTATACAGGAACACTAGTGTAATTATGATATTTGTAGGCTTATATTCTGCAGGAGATGAGACCCACAGAAACTCCTCAGCAGTCCTCCTGCTTTGGCCAGGGCATGGGTAGCAGGTGGAGGAGGCTGAGGCAGCCGGAAGCATGTGGACCAGGCTGTGGGGCACTGGTGCGTGGTGCCTGCCCACAGAAACAGCTATCACTGTTCTGGCATCAACTTTAAAAGCAGCACTTCATCCTCCACAGGTCACATGCAGTCAGGTCTCTTCGTTTTTGCAACCCACTAAGCAATTCCTTATACTTTGTGGCCATTTTTCAGCTATTGACTGGCCCCATTCCCACACTCCTGCCAGAGAAAAGCTATGTGGGGCCATGGAAGCCTTCACTGTCCCCAGGCACAGGCAGGTGCCAGGCACAGCCCCCAGACTGCCTCAGTTTCTCTCTGTCCCCTAAAATTTAGGGGGAAGTGTGACAACTCTGCCCTTCCTCCTGTCCACCCTGGGGATAGGGACAAGTGACCTCAGGCCAGGCAGTCAGCTCAGCATTGAGACAGGTCTGGTCAGACCTTGCTGCAGCCACCTGGGCCATGGCCTCCAGCAGGGCTCCTTAAGAGCCACCCACCGTGAGACATGTACAAGACAACCAGCAGACCAGACCCCCACCAGACTGTGAGGGTTTTTTAAAGCAAGAGTCTGCAGACAATGCTTACATCATACAAATACTAGCTGCAAGTAGCACAAATACTGTGGGTTTTTTTTCTGGTGTGTGCTGGCAATTAGCTGCTGGTTACACACAGAACTAAAGGCTGACTATTTAACAGCGGAAATAACATTGCTCTACCCGGGCTGTCCATTGTGAGAGTCAGCGCAGGGCAGTTTGGCCAGGAGTTATCTATAAAAACCTTCTTGAAATGCAATGAAGTTAAACATCTGGATAGCTTCCAGAGAAGAACAATTGAGCTCAGATATACTTTCATAGGAGAGAATTTGCTTTCAAGTTACGAAAAACCTACAGCACCCAACCTGCTGTGAGCCTGGTTGCTTCTTCATGAGTTTGGCTCACTGAGGGCTTGTCCTGGAGGAGGCAGGACATGTGGCAGAGTCCTGAACCTCACATGGGAATATGCTCCTCTATTCAGGGGGAGAGAAACATCTGTGTGATGGAGGGAAGCCTTTCTTAACACAAAATGTATCAATTTAGATCCATTCCCTGGATTTTTTAATATCTAAAGTATTGCATTAGCTTCTTAAATTTCTTCCAAAATGTGTACATGAAACACACCATAAGCAGCCTGATCTGCTTCAGATTCCCCTCAAAAGATCCTAAACATAAACTCAGAGCTTATTTGTTGACAACAGAGTCTAAATGCAATGTATTGCTTTGGCTGCTCTTTGCCTTTGTCATGGATTGCAGCCCCTTCCAAAGCTTTGATTTCCAAATTACTTGTTATGCTTTACCGGGCCTGAACATAAAAGCTGTACTTTTATGTTTCTTATATGGCCTGTGGAATGCGGAAGCTCAACTTAACTGTGGATGAATCTCCTAAGACCTTTCTTCCTCTTGGGGCTCCACGTGTTGCTGCTTTATGAGAAGGCTGACTCTCTTCTTCAAAGCTTGTGTTGTTCCTGTTATCAGAGAGGAATCAAACAAATTGGGGAGTTTCTGTGTGGGAGGCAGTGCCAACACTAACCGTTATTTTATCTGCAATAATAGCTCAGTGGCATAAGGGTCATCCACAGCCAAACTTACTGTTTTTCTTGTTTTTCTGCCAAGAGGATTTCCTGATTCCTGAAATTAGCCCCACTGCCAAGTGATACGGTAAAATCACATGGTCAGCAGTCCTAATTGCCTTGGGAATACAGAATTCAGTCAACAGAGACCTGCTCCTGAGAGCGTGGACTAAGGAAGAGCTGGTTTCTTCCACAGAAGGTCTGATCTAGCCATAACATATTATCCACACTCTCTGTAATATAAAAATGTGTATACAGTCTATAATATAGTTGTCCAGAGCAAATTTTTATTTGAAGACTGTTTAAATGTTATTCTAACACAGAGCAATTAACAGCAGTATGAAGTCAGCAAATAGCATGATAGCTTATTCCTCTTTTCTGATAACAACTCCCTGTGCCGACATCTGGCACTTTCATACTCTGTAACCATGGTTGTTGTCTCACTGTATGTAGTTTTACATGCCTTGATTTAATTAAAGCTGTATACTCTGGTAGTGTAGACAAAGCCTATGACTTCCTTTTAGTGAAGTAAAGCTGGATATAACAAGCAAAATTCTTCTCTTGTGCTACCAAACATGGGGATACATAGAAATCACTGGTCCTAAAAGGATGTAGAAGCAGGTCATTACGAATGAGGTTTGAAATCTGTAAGCAGTCACTCTTGATTGATATCACTTTATATGACATCAAAGGCCCATTGTGCTAGGGAGGGGAACAGAAAGTACTATTATAACTACAGGAACTTTCATCTGTGCTATACACACGCAGAGGCAGTGGCAAGTCTTAGTCGTCCGTGGCAAGTCCACAGGTCTGCAGAGGCCACTGCAAGAATACCACCTACCTCAGTGGCTTGTATTGAGAAACAAGGGTTTTTTTTTTTCCCTTTGTCTTCTATGACTGCTTAGAAATGTAATTCTGCAGATTTTACAAAATTCTCATCTGATATGCAGGTAAAACCTTCACTCAGATAAAGAAAGAATGGCAGCTATTCACTCCACAGGCAAGGTTTTTATGTCTTGGTTTATGCCTTAATGTCATATTACTCATCAGAAAACGGTAAATAACAAACTTAAAAATTAAAGGACTACATGATTTTTTTTTTTAAAGGATAAGTGTTTGTTTATTTAATCATAAGGAGGTCAAAATATACAGTACTGTATCACTTAGATGCTAGTATGGATTAAAATGTCAGGCCCACGGTTCCCTGTCCAGGTTAGCCTAGGGTTGAATAAATAGAAATCTTAATTTCTGCAAAATTTGTTAGCTACAGATATTAAAGGTGTCTTGTGAAGCAGGGAGGTGCGTGGACAGCCTTGATTTTGTTTTTCATTAGGATTAATTACATGTATAGATATAAACAAATATCAGATGAAACAAGTTTCCTATCACCTGAAGAAACATTAATAACAGGATTGTAGGTACAGCCTTGTGGTTAGGACTGGGGGGAGGGGGAGGGGATGGGACGACGAGAGTGCCCCCTTGTGTTCCTATTAGAACCTTAAATAGCTTCTAATTAGTTATCCCACTTTACCAAGACAAGAAAGAAGTTGTCTCAATTGTGTAAAGCCTTTGCATTTTAGCATTTTAATTTACATTAATAACCAATATGAAGCATAACTTTATAACCACTGATTCTATTATACTGCAGACTTTTTGCTAATTTCAGCTCTATTGAAAACCATAAAAGGTAACTTGGATGTTTTTACACTTAAGTATAACATTTATCAAAGGAGATTTTTCTTTCCTGGCTGCTTTAAAGCTCTCTAAAGCTGAGGATTTGTTGCTCATGCCTTGCTGCACAAACTGCATTCCTTTGTCACATGCATTTTTTTCTGCCGTTTATTTAATTCACTGCCACTTTCTTACCTTACATACTCTACCCTCTATAGACTTAAAATTGTCCACATGACCTTTCTTTAAATATACTACACATTGATCAATGATCTTTAGAGTTGCTTTCTAACATCTAATGAACAAATCCTGTAAATGATATGCCATAAATGATACACCAGTGTTTGCTTTAGCCTCAGGCATCTGATGACAGCCATGTAAAGGAAAATAATGAGTCATCCCTACTGCAAGGGAGTTTACAGAGAGCTGCTGATCCTTCAGCAGCCAAGTGTATTCATTACTTGGATTTCCCGGCAGGTAGGATAGACACTGGATCTGTTTGCACTTCTGCATCAGACATCCTTTTGGAACCCTGTGGAATAAGATACAGAAATTTATAAAAATTCTCAAATACTTCAGAAGAGTTAAGTCTGAGACTATGTGCTGAAGTTCTGCTACAAGATATTTTCTACTCACTTCACCTCTCTGCTTTTCTTAATTTATACTTTAATTATTAATCATGAATAGATGAGAGTCTTGACAATCCCAGAAAGCTACTGACTGTGACTGCCTGAATGTGTTGGTTATTTTAATATCATTTTCCCAGTTCACATGGAAAGCAATTGTCTTTAGAAACCAGACTGACACACCAGAGACGTGTTGCTGTGTACCTGTAGTATTGTATTTTTGGCATAACTTTCTCTAAAATTTCCCTGGCTTCAATGGTTCACTGAAACCATGCTAGGAGTCCTTCAGGCATGATTAATAGTGTATTATAGCCAGCCTTGGTCTGCTCTAAGTTAAAGGAACATTAAACACTTTTATGCATGACAGGTATTTGACAATGCCAGAGTAATAAAGCTTTTTTGCACTACAAATATAATACTGGTTTTGGAATCAGTTCAAGGCACTAATCTGGTTTAGATGAAGGAAATGCATAGATCTAGCTATACCAACTAAACTTTTGACTAGTAATTGATAAAAAACTTGGCTTTAGTTTAAGATTCCTTGACCTAATTTTACTGGCCTTGAAGTCATTGAAACTTCAGAACATGATAGCAAAATGGGTCTACAACCACTGTTTCAAAGGTCACCTAACATTGCATAGGCTGCCAATCCTGTTTGTAGACAGATGCCTTAACCATTACTTGCTAAACAGAAAAAAACAGCATGACAAAGCTAAAGGTGTCTGCTGTGTGCTTTCCCTACAATAGGAACTGTCCAGAATCACATGCAAATTGTCCTTTCACACACTAGATTTTACACTGAAAACCTGACTCATCAGTTCAGGACACCATAGGACTATTCTGTGTCAGACTGGGAGTATGAAAGATCTCAACTTCCTCATCCCTTTCAAGGAAACAAAAACAGTGGTTTATTTTTTCTTTTCTTTTTAAAATACTGATTAGACTCCACCTCACTGATATTCTTTTAATTTTTCACCTTTGAAAGCCTGAGTATAAAAAAAGAGCAGCCAAAATTTGCAATGGACTGAAAATCTTTAACTGCAATTTTGTACAGCTCAGCTGGGAGCAAGAGGTTTGCTTCTCCTTACACACGTTGAATTTGAAAGATGATCCTGAGCAGAATAATGGAGTTTGGGGTTCTTTTGGCCACTTGCATGGAGCAGCAAATAGAAGACATATAAGGAAAAAAAAAAGAAAATAAAAGGAAAAAAAAGAGTGTAATATGTTCTAATAGTCATCAAACAATACCAAACTCATCTAGTAACCCTAAAAACCTACACACCAGATAAAAGATTTACCACATTACTAGGGTAATGGAGCCTGTAAACGGTGGCTGTTCCTGCCTGATGAATGCAGGTATTGAGCCAGTTCTAGACTGATCTAGGAAACAAGATGATACTACTTGCCATTTCTCCTAAAAACGGTGGGAGGGAGAAGTAGAGCAGGAGCTCATTTGAGATAATCCCCATTTTGACTCATTTAGCACATTTGAAGAAGTATCTTATTTGCTTATACTACAGTCTCCCTGCTGCACCCATTTTCAAGGTGGCTGCTGATTAAAGCAGGAAGCTTTGAGGGAGCTTGTCTGATAATTCTTGTTAAACTGGAATTTCCAATCCCAGTGTGAAATAAAGAACTTTGTTCCTGCCCTTTTAACAGGCAAATTCCGGCTCTGCCCTCAGATTCAGAAGCACAGGTAGCACCGGCTCACCTCTTGCTCTCAGTTACTTGGTGTAAGCCCTTTTTCAAGCACAGTGAAGTTCCCTATATTTGTGATAGCTAAACTGGAATGTATTATTTTGGGCAGAGCACTTTAAAGCACTCACAGAGAAATGTTATGGTATTAGAGGATTTTTTTTTCCCCAGCTTGTGCCCAGGAGAAGTTAGTGTCAGTATACCAGATACTCTGATCAGAATAGGTCAGAATAGTTTCCACATGCTAAGCACTCCCTGCTTCTGATAACTTAAGTATGAGTTATTCCAGCTCAGACAACAATGTCATTAATCTTTTTTTTCTTTCTTTCTTTCTTTTTCCCCCCCTAATCTAATCTTTCTAAGACTCACTAAATACCTTTGCATTTTATATAGCTTATAAATTAATCTCTTTTACCATAGGAACAACCACTGAACCTTATCGTCTGTGCTAAAACCACACAGCTGAGCCGTAACACTGTTTGCTTGTGTAAGTGGCTCCACTTGTATCAAAAGTTTTAGCATTTGTTAGCCCAACTGGGAGCAGATGCTTGAACTGCAGTGTGTCAGCTGCATTCCTGCTCTGTGACATCCTCTTACTCTGTGCCCTTTCCCAGAGGAATCGTATTCAGGAGAGAGTGGTGTTAAAATAGCTGTTATTGAAATAGCTCACTAGAATTTATGAGGAGCTTGGTGTGCACAGGTTATGTGATCAAGTAAAGTCTGCTGGACCCCCTGTTAAATATCCCTGTTTCCATTTTACTAGCAGGCTTAATATTTCTGCTGAGTTTGTACCAGATATTTGAGCTGTTATCTTGAAACTGAAATTTTGGCATTGGTTTGTGCGTGATCTAATACTTTTAGGTTAATGATTACACCTTCCTGGGACTTAGTATGATCACCTAGGAGATGTGTAGATTTTTGTTAGTAGCCTTGCAGAAGCAGGTTTCTTAGGTATGGGTAACCTTGGAGATATTTAAAAAGAGGTAGTCATTTTTCTGTGAGATATTTTCCATACTAGACCTCATTGTTGCCATTTTCTTTGTTTTCTCCCAGTTCAAAAGCATAACAAACTCACCAAATCAGCTATACTGTTTAAAAAACACCACCCCCCCCCCCACACACACACAAGTATTTTTTGGTAAGTGCCACCTTTCATTAATGGGAGAGAGAAACTGCAAGCCTCTATAATTGCATCAGAAGATAAGGGACTATAGAGCCAAACTGTCTGGCATACTACTCAAGCAAGAAGAATATCTCACAGAACATCTCTACTTCTTCTACATTTATTCTGCATTTTTTTTCCCCAAAATGGTCTTTTTATTTCTACACAATCTCCACTCTTGATCAAAAAGCTTTTCCTTGCTGTTTCAGCTGAGACACTTTTCCTGCCTCTCTCTGTGTCTTTCATGAACTTGCACTTGGAAAGCATTTTTCCTCACAAGCTTCCACTTCCTCATATCTCCCTTTCTGGAATAATTCTATATTTGTATCTATTGCTAAACCCTATGAAAGATTTTTCTTTCTTTCTTTGTTTTTTTTTTTTTTTTGGATAGAGCTTGGATGAATGACTCTATACAAAATAAAGTGCACTTGTCAAGAGACAAACACTTTTTCACACAGTATCTACAGTGAGAGTTTTGACAAAGGAGGTCTCTCAGTGTTTAATTTCAACAAATATCTCCAGGCCAGAGAAACAAATCTCAATTATCTCCAGCAATAATAGAGGTAGTTAACATTTACCCCATTTCTTGATAATCTGTGCTAGAAAAATGTGGCTATCTTCCTCCCCTCCAGCTGACATAAGAGATATGTTTGAGTGGTTTAAGTAAGAGAACTCCTGATTTCAGTGCTGGGGAGAGGTTGCCAATAGCCACAGCAGGATACGACACCTCCACACCACAGTGGTGAGCATGGATCAGATGTTACCTGCATGCACCAGTGCACAGTGGAAATTTCATACAGAAATTGGAGGCAAAGGCATTGAGGAAAGAGAAGTGCACACAAACGTGCATTTGATAACTTCAGTCAGCCAACAATGCACAGATATATATAAAACAATACCCTGACCTTTTCATATTGCATTAAGCAAAAAGATCTCTTCTCTTGACTTTACTGGGAGCTAAGAGGAATGGATGCCAGTGCAAGGTGGTAGTTATGCTAGGTGAACCCCAAGACTTCCTTGTTCAATTGAAACTATAGGAAAACCCAGCTGATTTTGTAGTGGATCAGGATTTTACCCTGGAACAACGGGGAGAAAGAGAAAGCAGAAGTGGCTGAACTGTTGCTGATATTGCAACTGAATTGATATTGCAGAAAGTTATTTTTCTTTTGTTCTTAATTCCCCTTCTAATATGTGATTATTTTGGTAATGCAAATTGCCCTCTGTAGGATACATAGTAATTCTGTGAAATGTGTGCAAATTAAACACTTCTCACGATGTGGAAAAACATCTGCCTCTGAATGAGTCATAATGCTCTGCATGCCAGCCTAACTTTGCAACCTGCTGTCCTAACAGGGCTAATTTTCAAATCTGCATTAACATTTCAATATATACTGCTTGACTTTTCTTCTTTCAGGACTGACTTTTTCTTTCCTTAGAAGCAGGGTAGGGAGGGAAGGAGGAAAATCTCTGTCTCTCTCGGGGGGGCAGATTCACCAGGAATCATTGCAGGTAACCGTCAAATCTCTTTAAGTTCTTTACATCACTTGAGATTTCGTGATGAAGCTCAGTTTACACATGAGGTTTCCAAAAAGATGCCAAAAATGACCCCATAGCTCTGTGTATTCATTGCTACTGTGACAGTGTGAGGAAAGAGGAGCAAACTCTATCCTTCCAATGGATTTATAAGAAGTGATGGAAATTGGCCTTCTAGCAGGGGCTTTGAGAGGCAGTCCCAGGTTTAACCTGTGCTTTTTTTTTTCTGCATTGGCCCCTGAATATGCACAAGGGAAAAAATAAATTTTTCATGTATGCAATGCTCTGAGGAGCCACTAGCTGCATCAGTAACACCAAACTTTTTAGAAACCCTGATTCCTAGCACACTGAGTTATTTTGCTTCTACATTTCAAGTTTCAGTGGAGTGGGCACAGCAAATTTAGGGTAAGACATGACAAAATAAAGCCAGAAGCAAAAGAATACCATGCACATTTTCCTATGTGCTTTAAATATTCTATAACTGATTGCTAACACAAGGTGCTTATCTTGTGACCACTATTATGGTTCCCCACCCACCCAGTGGTCTACCTTGAGGTTTTGCTTGCAGGGATTTCTCATCTTTCAGAGACATCCCAGCTGAGCTGAACCACCGTCACACAGGCATCTCTGGTAAACTGGCACCACCTCCACTTTTCCTTAATAAACACACTGTAATTTGTAGGTGGTTCAGTACTTGCTAAAGGAACAGCTAAGTCATCCTAGTAGCCAAGGCATAAACCTCTAAAACAGAAGTGTGGGAACAATTATAGCTCTCATAGTAAACCATACCTGCCTATGAATCAATACCCTGAGGTCCAGAGTTTTCTTGCCTTAGCCCAAAAACTTGCTGTTTGGCCTTAGTCCTGCAAGCTGCTTGTGAAGTTGCACAGCATATGAGCACATATCTCACACCAGTAACAGCTTGCAGGCTGGGTGTTTAAATCAGCTGAAAAAAATGACTAAAAAGATAAGATCAACTTAACGTACAAGGCCCTTAAAAAACCCTCCAAGTGACTGCCTCTTCTCTGTTTTCTTGAAGGAGGGTTCCTTTGAAGCATCTCCTCCGTTCTGGATGGAGTCGGTCTCGGCCGCTTGCTGCTCCCTGGAGTCTGGCTGCTCCCTGGTTTCCTGTTTGCTGCCTTTCTGCTTGCTCAGCTCCACTGTAGACTTCTTGTCTTTTGAACTCTCTTTGCTCTTTTGGCCCACAGGTTCACTTTCAGCTGGGGCAACTGGCCTCTCTGTGGAGTTTAACGTCTAAAGCAGTTTCAAACAATGGTTATTTTTAGTGTGAAATGTAAACATTTTGGAAGGCAATCTATAAATATATTAAAAAATGAAAGGCCACCTGGCAGGGAGAAATCCTGCTGTCCAACAGGTTTGCATTTACAGAGCCTGGGACAAACTCCTGCAGCCTTGGCTTAGGGAAGGACTCTCAGGGAGCTGACAGAATTACTTACAAAGACTGCAAGCTCAAATCATCCCCACACAGACTTGCTCTATTTACACATACATCTATGCTGAAGCTGTTTCAGGAGGCAGAGAATATGCGTGGAAAAGATGCACAGCCACAAACATCCACTGCCACCTGAGGCTGCCAGGCTTTTGCATCCCAGGGTGTGAAAGCACCCAAAAAAATATAAGGGAAAGATTTAGGATAGAAAAAAGACACCATAAAGGAAAGGGTATAACAAACTCTGCTGGAGAACTGCAACACTCCACCAAAAAATTAACAGTTCAGGGTTTGGCTATGGAAGGCCACAGCATCACAGAAAATTTCATGTACAAATGCAAAAGAAGAGACAAGAAATATTCCAAAGACACAATGACAGAGCACCTGTTACAGCAAGGGAAAAGACTCTGAAACTCAGACAAATATGAGCTACGTTTGAAGTTCACAAGAGAAAAAACAGATACGGTAAACAAAGGATAAGACAATGAAACTGTCACTGTTTGCAGAGTAACAAATGACTAGCTATGGTTTTGCTAGGAGATCTGTTTGCAAATGTGCTTTTCTTTTTTTCCCATGAAAAAAAAAATCATATTGTCTTATTTATTAAAACAATAATTAAACTAGCACACACATCTACTGTGAAAAGCTGGAAATCTTACATCTTCCTGCAGGGCACAGCACAGAGCTGATTACTGTGTTATTTTCCAACTTCAGGGATTTTGCCATTAGTTTTGAAATATTTGGTGTTCTTCTAAAGCTTAGGGTTATACACTTAAATGACAAGCTTTGCTTTCATTAAAAACAAAAACATTTTTACACATTATGTTTTCAGAGAAAAACCTGAAAGCAAAAATTCTAGAGAAACACAATTCAAATACACCTCTCATGTCTGTTAAAAAAACCCCAAACCCTCAAGCCACTCTAATTTTGGGGAAACAAGTGAGAGAGGGTGGCAATACTACCACTGACACTTTAAGCTTGATTCACCTTTCTTCCCCATCTAATCTTCAAGAAGTCTCAACATATAAAATGTAGAACCTGCAACCATGTAATCCATTCAGTCTTGACCAGTTAGCTTAAGTCCTTGACAAAGTATTTGCTTGTATTTGACTGTTTCCTTCTCCAAAGGACAGATAGATGTGGTTATAAATTTATTTACAACTGGATTTGTCTGCTTTTAGACTTAAAAAACAAAACCAACCAAGCAGTCATGAAGCGAGCCTTTGCTCTAGTTCTGTAGGACATACATGAAGACAGCATATGACACCTAGGGATGCAGGTGATCAGTAGCCCCATACACACAGGCCCCATCTGGGTGTCAATAGTTTATTAAAGCAAATTCAGTAATACCAGAGTAGAGGAGAACTGTCATCTGGGGCTGCATGAACACTGCACACTGCCTGCATCTTCTTCACCTTGCTTCAGGAGAGAGACCTTCTTGGACACACTTATAAGTGCCCAAGCTCTGCCCAGGGAGGTGTTGGTTTCCCCAGCATTGGACAGTTTTAGGATTCAGCTAGGCAGGGTGCAAGGCCACCTTGTCTAGACCATGCTTTTGCCAAGGTAATCCTTGAAGTCCTTTCCAACCTGGTATTCTATGATTCCCTGCCAGCACAAGGACAAAACAGAACTTCACAACCCCAAGTTTAATTCTCTCTCTCTCTGACTCATTTTAACTATCAGATGGGAAGCTCTTGGTTGCTGAACCTGTCAGTTAGTTTGACAAGATCCTTCTTACTCTTATTTGCCTTCATTTGCTTTTGAAATATTTCTCTTTGGTACAATTGCAAATGTGAACATTCAATTCAAAAATAACCACAGCATCCAGAATACTGCTGTGAAACTGGATACATGTCTGAGATCAGAGGTGCCAGAAAACTTCTAGCCCCTATTAACATTCTATGAAATCTGTGGGTTGACTCTGTGGGTGTAAAATCAGAGTCTTCTTCAGCACACATGTTTGTTTGTGTAGGTGCCTCGTAGTTACGGTATTGCAGCCAACTCTGAATGGGATGCAACAGGACTGTTTCTGTGAGCAGGTTTCAGCCTTTGAAGTTAGTCAAACAAAACAGTTAAAAAAGGCATTCATAATACATTTTCCAGGCAAAATAAGGAAAAAAAAATCCAATCAGATAATCTCTTTGAGGTGTTTCATATTAACCTTGAAAGGCAGGAAATTGGCATATTTTATATTGATGGGAGCAGCTCAGGAAACACAAAGTGAAGCCTATGAATAATGAAACATGTTAATATTTCTTATTCTAAAGGGTGATCTGCACCTGACAGATTGCTTTTACCTCAGCACTAACAGTGCCACTGAAAAAAAAAAAAAAAAAGATTAACAGGATAGTACTTTTTCCCATAGTGTTACAGGAGACCTCATTGCAAGGCTGCTATTCAAGTGTAAAAAGACAGATCCTTAAATTTCTGCAGGTTCTGGGTCAGTATTGTAATGCTGTTCTGTTGCATACAGAATGGCAGTGACGAAACATGAAGAAGAATCGCAGCACTCCAGAGCTGCAATAGCATAATTTAAGGAGATCATTTCACAGAAATCCTAGTAAAGAAAAAAGTTATCAGCAGATGCAGTCTTCTATGAACTATGACTAATAAGTTGAGCTTAAAAAAAAAAAAAAAAGAAGGAAACTGGCTGCTAATTAAAATAATAAAAAGTGGATCCGTGACCGTAATTTTTAGTCACTTACTCAGACCATTTCACAAAGCTGTTGCATGAAATAAGCAATAAATGTCACTGGACCTTCTATATTCAGGATGCTTTTAGAGACAGAATTAATAATCTTAGTATCACATGACAGCAGGCAAACAGGAAGAGGGAGAAAATACTTTTACCATTAATTAAAAGGGAAAATAAAAAAGGAAATTCCGGAAGGTGAATTTTCAGTACAGCTTCAGTTTTGCTCTCAGGTCAAAGGAAACTCTATGTCCATACACAGAACCTGTGTGTTGTGCCTTACTACTGAATGTAAGTACTTGTGATATCTTGTCTTGCAGTGGAGGAGGGTATGACTCTCAGAAGAAATAATATTTGCCTTTCTAATGAAAATGTGATGATTCTGAGGCATTTAAAAGCCTTGAATACAATGTCAAGGTTGCATCTGAAGTTTTGGGTTAGATTTTATGAACACAGAATGAAGAAAAGCAGAATACACACAAAAAATGATTTCCTGGCTTTTGTTAAATTACAGTGAATGGTTTTCATTCTTACTTTCATTTCTCTTTAGAGTTTCCACCTAAATGATCCTTCCTCAGTAGACAAGTATATCAACAAAGTAAAAATTATTCTAGCTGCATATATTTAGTTTCACTGCCTAAGCCAAGGTACATGCAGAAAGCAAAGTAATAGCAAGAGAGAGAGGAATAAAAACTGAACAAACCCCCACCAATTATTTTAAAAGAATGAACACATCTGGACAAAAGCATCAAAAGCAAACAAACAAACAAAACCAAACAAAAACTGATAGCAGCCCTTTGAAATCTTGTTTAATAGTATTAATAGGTAAAATAGAGAAGAAATATGTACACATATGAAGCACAGTGAGCATGTAGCACTTTTATTTCAGTGATTTTTACATGTCAAAATCTAAAGTATGGGAATAGGTGGCAAGAACCCATCACCAGAAGAAGAGAAAATCCAAGGACTTACTTGGTGACTGGGGCTTGGGCCATTTACCTCTTCTGAACTGGCTGTCCATCCATCACCCTTGACTGACTAAAATAACAAAGGATTATAGGACTTCTAACTGAGTTCCTGTTTGAGGCATTAATTCAATACGAAAACACAAAAATCAAGACCTGCAAAGTTTGCTTTAAGGTTGCTCTTCGCAACACTAAACCAAAACCAGACGCTTCAGAAACTCTGCCAACACTTCTGAAACACCCACATCTTCTAGGTAGATTTTTTCCCTAGTTCTTTTCTCTGTGAAGTGATTGTCTCTGGCAAGTCAATTTTCCCATTATGACCTGAGAAATATGAATGAGGTGTCAGCAGACCAGAGATCTTTTCAGCCAGTAAACAAGACAGTGCTATCAGCCCTACCACTGTAGTTTTCTAGGAAAGAGCTCTTCCTTGCTTTGCAGAGGCAAAATCAGTCTTACAAACTCTAGTGGGACTTCATTTCTATTTAATGATCCTACCAAGTGCATATCCTGTGATTAATTAAAACCCATTCAGCTTCAAGGATATATTTTGATATTTTACCATCAGCATCCATTTTTCCACAATTTTTGCTTTCCTGTTTGTGCCTTCTCTTTCTACACATCTAAGAAATGGTCCTTGGTGCCCAGTCTTCCCAGCCCAAGGCTGAGTCACCGGCAAATCATTCTAAGCAAAGCTTGACTCTGAGACGTGTTTTTAAGGTACAATCCTCCACCTAGGCTTAAAAATGAGGAAAACCTCTTTGACATAAAAAGCTCGAGGAGAGGCAGTCACAAGATTTGTGACAAAGGTTAGTTAAAATTATTACTAGATAAGAAACAAGAGGAATAGTATGCACATGTTTAATTAAAAAGCATGTCAGAGGGTTCAATGTGGCATTCTCCTGAGCGCCATATAATCCGCAGGAGCTTAGCAGAAAAGCATAAAATAAACTCCAGAATTTCAAAGTGCCCAGAATTTAAATGTCATTTTTCATTGCATAAGTTCAATGAAAACAATGAAAGGATGTGACTTTTGTTCTAAAGATAGATCAGGCGGATTTGTGGTTTTCTGCAGCTTGTAGATTTGTTACTCGAAGCACAGAAGCATCATCTTGATTATAGGTATGGTGTTACTGCGAGGACCTACCTCACACTGATTTTCCTATGAAACCACAGAAAATCAATAAGTAGCAGTAGCACAACAGAAGACTAAGGCACTCCATGACAAATCATTATTTGTCACAAACGGTGGGAAAAATTCTCTTTCTGGAACATGCTGCTGCACGGTCTCTTTCATGTTTATGCTCGTGACTCTTTATCTGTGCAAGAGGTTGCAGAAATGGAAGGGAGGAAGCACAGTGCGGTCTGTCTCAACATTACAGGATGGAAGCTCAGTCCAGAGTGTATGAAGATGTATTGTGATAAGATCTGGTTTGCACTTCTATTTCAGCAAACCTTTAAATGTCTTCATTAAGGGAAAAAAAAAATAAAGAAGAAGAAGAAGAAGAAGAAGAAAAGAAAAAGAATTTGTTGTAACAGCAACCACTTTGTTACCTTTTTTCCCTGGGGGAAGTGGGGAAAGAAGAACAAGCTGTGCTTCAGCCAACCTTTAGCAATACACCTTTTTTACTTCTTCTATTTTTTTTTCTTATTTTTTTTCCCTCTTTTTAAATTTTCTTCTTCTTCTTCTTCTTCTTTTTTTTTTTTTTTAACCAGAAGACAAATCACAAAGTAAAGACCTTGAGGTCTTTGTCTACACAAAGTTCCCTCTTGCCTTCAGTAAAACGTGTACGTAATGATCACAAGGATTTCTCTCTAGAGCACTGCTGACCTCTTGTCCTTGCCTTTGGTCATTTAGGATTGCTGCTGCTGAAAGCTTCTTGAAAGGGTTTTCTGCCTTCTGCAGCAATAAGGGTGGATCAGCATATCATTAAATAGAGGAGGACAGGGACAAGAATTAGGCTTGCTACATTTTCATGGATAATGAAGGAAAATTAAGTCGGGAGACATGAAACAGTTATTCTCGATTCCAAATGGTATTTGTTATGTCAAAATTTATTTACATGAGGAAGAAGACTAGCACAGACACTGCTGGCAATTTGGAAAAAATCCTTTTTGTTATTCCAGAAGGATATATTCTCCTTGGGAGTATATTCATTAATCCAGAAATAGGACATTTTATTTGCAGAGACCATAATCAATTCCATCTCAGACCAGCCATGCTGCCAGTCAACTTTCTGGCTGAGGACAAGGGCTACAGCCTCAGTTAAAAGTTGGCATTATGATTAAAACAAAAAAAAAAGGTGCCCTTTTTGCACCTTTCTTGTCTCTACAAAATATCTGATTTTGAAGAGATTTATCTTACCTAGCTTTGCATCTCTTTATATTCCATAGAGAAAAGGAGAAACTTTCAGGTCTCACATCATCTGACATGTCCTCAATACTAAGGAGCTCTCAGACCTGCTCACCTCTACCTGGTGCCTTTAAAAGGAACCTGGGATAACTAGCTCGGATGCAGCCACTGCTGTCAAGACATGTGCATTGGCTCTGATAAATGATAAAATAGATGTTTGATTTTGATTAACGAGGCATGAGAAACTTTCATCTGGAAGCACAAGATTTCACATTCACTTAGGTGTGGCTTAGATAAAAGAGCAGTGGTATTTCTTCATCTCTTATTGAATCACAGGGTTTTAAACTAATCCTTTATGTCTTTCTATAATTTCCCTATAGCTTTTTTTAGCATTAGTTAACCCTCTCCCATTTTAACCACAGCAATGGGTTTTGTGACCTTTGTAATTGCAAACAATTCATCACAAATAAGAAGAGACATCTGTAATGAGCAAATCAGCGGGCAGCCTGTGAGATATACAGTGTCTTTTCCATAGTACGCTACCCCTGGCTTTCAGGATGCCTGTACTTGTGTCAGTAGTGGCAACTATGGTGCTATGGATCGAAATGTTTTCCTGAAATCAGTCTGTGCTTGTGCTCTCTGAGCAGAGCACATCAAGACTGAGGCACATGAAGAATAACTGACTTGCCTGTCTGAGACTTACAAAAGACTGAAGTAGAATTAAACTTAGGTTTTGAGTCTCAGACTTGAATCCCAGGATGATAAGCCACCTTTTCTTAGACACCTGGTTGGTTGACCCATGTAACATAGCTGTGGATGTTATCAGAATACTATGGGATCATCTGCAGGAGGAAGAGAAACCCAGTAAACAATCTTATTAATGTAAAATTATAAGCCAATGTCTTTTTGCAGCCCAAGCAATAATACATTTATTTCCAGAATGGAAGCTAAACAATAAAGTGTATCAGTAAACAGAAGCCTGGATTTTATCAAAGAAGTCCTGCCACATTCCTTCTCACTGGCAGTCATGGTTTGTTCAGAGGCCACAAGTACCTGTGCTTAGCGAGATCCTATCTTATAAGAATTCAAGGCCTGCTCCACCTGCAACAAGAAAGAAGTGCTCCAAGAGGACCTGCTGGCTGAGTGACCTGCCTCACGTGGATGGCATACTTTGTACAGGCTCTGATGCCACTTCAAGGCATTTTCCCACACCTCCAGGAATCTCCTTTCCCTGTGTCCCCTGTGGAAGGTGGAACACCACAAGGTACATCTAGGTATTGGCTGAGGCTGGTCCAGATTTGCAGGTGAAAGAGATTGAAGAGATGTAACCACAAGACAACATAATTTTAGCACCTCTTAAGTGAGCCACTGGGGATAAGGACTTAGCTCCTCACACAGGTAGGAGGTGCAAGGGGATAGGATGATAACAGGCTCTTTACTGTGCAACTCAAATGTACATTCATGCTGTGACCGGAGCTGCGGTGTAAACTCTCGTATGTCTGAGTTAGTTTTAAATAAACTAGGGTTAGCAGGAACAGAAGACCAATGACATTAGCATGAGAACTGGGAGTCTGTGAATGGTAGCCCCCCAAAATGTGCAAATTGCTCTGTGCTGAGCTCCATGGTGCCAGAATTATGCTGCTTCCAGGACATGAGCTGGCAATTGCAGAGCTGGCAATTGCAAACCTGGCTCCAGAATTCCTCCACTTTATGGCTGTTACTGTAGAGTAGCCAGACCTCAAGACAAAACTACAGTAAAAAGTGACCTTTTATGACTGGAAATTATACCTTCCAGTAGACAGGCTGCCAGTATAGCTATTCTGAGCAGAAGAGCCCTATTAGACAACTCTGAAGTACTCAGTTTTCAGCCTCACAGCACTGGAGCTTATCCGTCTTTTCCTTGTGAGAAAAAAATCAAGCCTGTGTTGGAGTCTCAAATATTTTGTGCATTTTCAGCTCTTACCACTAGTTTCAAAGCTTTACTGAAGCTACTTGTTTAGTAGTGGCTCAGAATCCTTCTGTCTGCCTTAGGAATCAGAAACACTGAGTGACCAGTCAGCACGAAGCTGTAGGGCAGCTGCATAGCTCTGACTGTGCGTAACAGCATGGCATTGATCCAGTAATCCAGAAGCTTTCCAGAGGAAACAGCCTGGGACATACTTCAAGGACAATACATTTACTAAAATAATCCACAATCTGCTTGGAAATTGATGGCCAAAAGTAGTGCAGATGAATACTAGAGGCTTCAAAAACCTGTAAAACCAGTTACACAGCCAATACAGCTGTTTCCTGGGTAGGCTGAAGTTTGCCTACACACTAGTTCTGTCTTTCTAGGCCAAAATCTGGATTCAACTCCTGCTTTGATTAGAGCAGTGTTACATTTACTGCTTTTAACACAGCTCTGTTTACTTCCATGGTGACTAAGGTGGGTGTGGAATAGCTTTGGGTTTTTTTAATCAGTGTTATTTTTTTTGGTAGGCTGAGATGATCTGAAGTCATGGTTGCAACAGATGTTAGTCTCTGATACACACTGGCCCTGAGTCAGCTTCTTCATGCCCAGCATGCACCATGGTGACAATCCTCTATGCAGGATGACCACAAGTCTCCCTGGATTTAGAAATAAGTTTGTGATTTTCCCAAAGTGACTAGTTTTATAAATCTTACGGGGGTGCACAATTCTTGGCTGATACTAAGAATTTTAGTTTGGATCCTCAAATACACTGGAGCAACTATGTAGTAAAATAACTCTGAAGAACAAAAAGCAAATGCACCCATTGTGTGTTGAGCTGAAGATAACAACAACAAAAAAACCCCACAACAACCCCATGCAGTGCTACAGGCTGGGGTCGGAGTGGCTGGAGAGCTGCCAAAGAGAAAGGGACCTGGGGGTACTGATTGACAGCCAGCTGAACATGAGCCAACAGTGTGCCCAGGTGGCCAAGAAGGCCAGTGGCATCCTGGCCTGCATCAAGAATAGTGTGGCCAGCAGGAGCAGGGAAGACATTGTGCTCCTGTTCTCAGCACTGGTTAGGCCACACCTTGAGTACTGTGTCCAGCTCTGGGTCCCTCAATTTAAGAAGGACATTGAGACTCTTGAACATGTCCAGAGAAGGGCAACGAGGCTGGGGAGAGGCCTCGAGCACAAGCCCTACAAGGAGAGGCTGAGGGAGCTGGGATTGTTTAGCCTGGAGAAGAGGAGGCTCAAGGGAGACCTTATTGCTGTCTACAACTACCTGAAGGGTGTTCGTAGCCAGGAGGGGGTTGGTCTCTTCTCCCAGACAGCCAGCACCAGAATGAGGACACAGTGTCAAGCTGCACCAGGGGAAGTTTAGGCTCAAGGGGAGGAGAAAGTTCTTCACAGAGAGAGCTGTTAGCCATTGGAATGTGCTACCCAAGGAGGTGGTGGAGTCACCGTCCCTGGAGGTGTTCAAGAGGGGGATTGGACATGGCACTTGGTGCCACGGTCTAGTAGGCATGAGGTCTTGGGTGACAGGTTGGACTTGATGATCTTTGAGGTCTTTTCCAGCCTTGTTGATTCTATGATTCTATAAAGCAAACCCCAATATTTTGGAAATAAAATAAAAAAAACAACCACAAACAACAAACAAGCAAACAAAAAAAACCCAACAAAACCAAAAAACCCACCAGGATTTGGGCTGTTGCATGCACCTTCCATGAGCTCACTCACAGATTTTAACCTCTGGCAATGTGACTGCTCACACCAGCATGTACCAGTGAGCAGCCAGCCTGGGCTATTTATTGCATTGTGCAGTAAGAAATTACCTTTTTAAAATCTTAATGCATAAGCTACTCTGACACCCACACCATGTAGCTGCCTGGAAATAAAAAAGCATTGATTAAAAAACCCAGAAATCTTCCATAGACATTTGTGAACCGTGCCAAAACAGATCAATTACCACAGAAAGCCTCAAGGCCCGCTACAATTTTAAACAGAGAAGTATTAGTTCTAGACTTGGGTTATTTTCTTTCTTGGCCACTTTACTGAACTCTTTTGAGGAACAGAGTCTGGCTGTTGCCAGACAAAGCCATCAGGACAGCTTCATGCCTACAACCACAGGATGACAACAAGCCACCTTATCACCTTGGTGGTTTCCTTCCTCTCTCCGGTGTTCTGGGAATAAGGATTAGATTCTACTTTTGTCTTTAATGTTTCTATCTCACGAGTCATTAGCAATCGTATCCTTTTACCTGCCAGTTTAGGCAGCCTACATAAACTGTCAAAAAAAAATACGAATGCTTCCCTACTGAAAATACACCTCACTGAAGCAAGCCCAGGACTTAGAAAGGCGCAGAGCTGGGACAGCAGTGCTGTCGCGGCTAAGAGTTAACACACCTGTAGGCACGTCTCGCATTACCCCGAGGAACCTGTTTGTGAAACTGAAGGCTTCCTCGGTGGCACTTACAAATGCTACCGTGGCATTTCCCTCTTCAAACGCCACGGGTCACCCCGATGACGGAAAAACGGCCAGGTCGGAGCCCAGGGAGCTGTAGCAGCCCCGGGGCCGTTCCCGGGAGAGCCACGAGAGGGAGATGCAGAACGCGAGATGCGCGGGGGGACCCGGGGCAGGGACCAGCGGAGGCTGCGGGGGCAGTGGGCTGCGGGGTGGGTGTGCGAGGTCACATATCTCTGGAAATTGGTATAGCTTCACCCCTGGATTCTCACAGACATTAATTTTCGAAGGATTTTAAAAGACATTCCCCTCCCCCTCCTCCCCCCCATTAAGCCTTAATTAAAGGGAACACATCACTGAACTCTGGAAATGCAGTGTCTGCTTACCAGTTTAAAGAACTTCCTCAGGTTTGCTTTAGGAGTTTTACTTTCTTCTCTTCTAGGTTTCACTTCTGTGGCTTCTGGGCTTTTACTCTCATCTTTTTCAGGAGTCACAGCTTCTAAAGGCACCTCTGCTTTTTCATTGCTCACGATCTCTGCTTCATCTGATGCATTCTGGGGTTATTTTGGGAAGATATTAACAAAGTGGAAGAGACAGATTGAATCAATAAGGTTTTTTTTGTTACTGTTGGGGGGTTTTTTTGGGGGTGGGGTGGGGAGTGTTTGGTTGATTATTTGTTTCTAAGAGGTTACAATCAGGTACTTCAGCAGCACAGTTTGGAAAACAACTCTGGTGTGGAAGCTTTCTCAGCATCACTGTATCCAGCCAGGTTTCTTCAGGAATTTGATTCATCCCAACTCAAAGTAGTACATGAGCTGGTGGAATTTTAAACATTTGTTTAAAGTGAAGAAATAGCCTTTCTTGTACCACAGTACCAGTTCCCAAATGCAACAATTGATCTTTGATTAAGATTTACAAAGAAAACTGGAGCAAAAAGATTTACAGTGGTATGTGGCATGAGCAGATGACATGCAGCTAAAACTCAGTAAAAGCAAGAATGATCATACCCAGGAGTATGCATACAAAATAAAGAATAGGATTAAGTAATTAAAACACACCATGGACTTTACTAATTGTCAAAACTCTGTTTACCACCCTTGTTAGAGAGTGAAATATAAAAATGCAATGCTCCAGCCACAGCATTCTTAGACTGGTCACATTCACAGCACTAGCTCCTTTTCCCAGTTGCAAAGATATAAATGACATCTTGAGGTACAAGGTAGTTAAGTAGCTCATCTATTACTTCACTTAATCCCATGGGTCACAGTCACCCTCTTTGATAGTGTTGACCTTCATCTGAGTTCAAGACAAGCTGATGGGTATTCAGCAATGTTGCCTTTGTAGAAGGATTTTGGGTCCCACTGAGCTTTTGTGAATTACTAGAAAGTTCCTTCTACTATAACAGTACTTAAATCACAGGCATGTGGTTTGTAAATTCCTCTGAAATATGGATCTCCATAAGATTTATTGATTAATCTCCTGCATGTCTCATTCCACAGCCTTCTCAAGGCTGTCCTGGGAATGCTAGCTGTGTTTAAGTGAGCCAGACCCGTGCAGAGCAGAATATATGAGCAGGAGGCACAGTTCTGCTGTAGGAGGTGGAGACACCGCTGAACATGCATTTCCTTAGCTGACTATTCTGCCTTTTATAAGTGTCCTGGCAGATAACACTCTCCTGTTCTCTAAAACTGCTGATTAATTCCCATCCCACTGAACCGCATAAAGTATTTTCCTTCTGCCACAAAAAGTGGCTCATATGCTAACAACCAGGTAATTTGACATGGGGCAAGCCTTTTGTCACTTTGCAGCCTATAGCAGAGAGGTGAAGAGCATTGGAAAACCAGGATGTTACACCCCCAGCCTTCAGTACTGAATCAAACAGAAGCAGTTACCACAGGTATTGGCATTTCAACACATACTGCTGCTTAAAAATATAGCACAGCTCCAGCTGCAATGTGCGCTATGGTTACAGTAGGAAAGAACTGCTGCATATAAATTCCCAGAGGGACATTTCACAATTTTTACATGTACTTACAAGTCTTCACACATAATTCATACTCATAGGTATTTTGACCAAATTCATTTTGGCCACATGAGCACAAGGAGGACTTAAGAGAGAATACCATAGATTCACTCCAACCCCAGCTCCTGACTGAGAGCGGCAAAAAGGGGATGCCTCCTCCAGTGGCAACTTGCGGTACTACTGCCCTCATACACTTTTCATTTTGGCTTCAAAATGGTGATTCTCATGGAGTATCTTTGGTTTAATAGCCCCTGATGGATTTTTATTTTTTTTTTCCCCCCTACAGAAATTTAGGTCAGCATTTTCTGAGTTGATATAAGTTCCTGACTTCCAGTAGCACTCTATGGCAATGGCTTTTACAGCTAAAGTATGATTTAAAAAAAAAAAAAAAAAAGTGTTTTATTTGTATTTGTCATTAAATAATTTTATTTGATACTCCACTGCTTTTATTTTGAGCAGTGACGGATTTTTCCTGTTCACCTTTTGTGTTACAGTCGTCGTTCTGTGTGCTGCTGTCATCATCCTTTCTGTCAACTCCTTTGGGAGCCCAAAACCCCCAAACAATCCTAATTTATGTAGTTCTCCATACAGAAGCCATTCAATATATTTATGCAGTTTTCTCTCAGCATTATGCCTTTTAGTTCCATCATATTCTTTCAGTTGAAGGGGACCCCACATGCAAGACGGGGACTCACCATGGACTTAGCAGCATGAGAGATTTTGCTTTGTTCTTTGCTCCTCTTTTGTGGAAGAAATGAATATTTTGGGGGTGGGGTAGAGGGAGAATAATGATGAGGAAATAAATATTCCTTGTCCCCTGCTGCCTGAGATGACTGCAGCACAGGCTGCTTCTCCATGGAATTGCAGATTTAATTTATATTTATGAACATTTTGGAGATAATCAATCTATAATATTTTTAATCTATATCGCTGCCTATTCACACATACCTGTAATCAATTCACCATCTATTTGCTTGAAGGAAATGATTCATTGCATGAGTTGAAACAGTGGCTCAATAAAGCAGCAACCTAGCTTCTGGGAGCTCATCATTCAAAGATTGCAGTTTGGGATCATATTACTGCTACGCGGTTACAGCTGCAACCTAAATTAGTTTTGTCTCTCAAGCTATGTCTATGCAATGGTGTTAGTGTCACTACTGATAACAAATACATCCTGGGGCAAAATGCCAAACTCTGAAAAGCACTGTCTGTTTAAAAAAAGAGAAGAGAGCTAAGTGATAGTCAGCTATTCAGAAAGATTGATTCGTCTAAAGTAATCAGTGACTTCTTGTACATTTCTTGATGGATTCTGCAGAAGGCCTCAGGAAAGTTTAAATCCTGGTTTAAAATAACTTCTTTCATGTTAAAAAAAAAAATTAATTTCATTTAGGTACACAATGTAAGTTACTCTGATTTGGCACTGTTAGGCATATCAAAGTTGTTGCAGAGGTTACAGGTTATCTTATCTTGTTTGAGATCTTAGGGTTGCTATTAAAAAAATTTATGATGAATTTCTTCTAACTATTAGCAGGGATCTCTCTTGTATAACCATCTTCCTCTGTAGGATTGAATTGACTAATGCTGTTGATTTCCTTTTATGATTTTATGGTCTCAAAAATATCTCTGGAGGCCTAATCCAACTTCCTGCATAATGTTGCTGAGGAACTTGTCAAGTTGAGCATTTAATATTTCCGAGACTGGAGGTTCCACAACTTCTGTGCAACCAGACAAAGGTATTCAGACATGTTGGGACATAAGGAAACTCTAGAAACATCACAAAATCCTCTTCTAAGACTGCCCAAGGTGGCAGATTCCTGGAGACTGGTGACACATGACATGGTATATTGCATACTTCAGAGAATGCTTATGCATAGTCTCTTGCTAGATGGGAAAACTCCTTCCAACAAAGAAGGTTTCTGATATACTTTTAAGAACAGAGTTTTCATTTCTTCCCCCATTTCTCCTAAGAAACTAGGGAAAAAAATTCCATTTTTGTGTTCAGGAGAATCACCAAGGTGTTTCTGGCAGGAACTGAAAGTGTAATAGGAAGAGCCTGACAAAGAAGAGGCCAATAAAATTTTAATGGTGTTACACCAACCTAAACTGTTCTCTAGAGCAAGGGGCTCAGTTTCTTTACTTTTCCTGAGAGAAAAGCAAAAGTTACATCAAGTTTTGTGACTAGTTTTGGGAAGAAACTGCAGTTTGTATATAATAATTTGCAGCCCAGCTCTATCAGTTTCATGAGTCTTTGGTGCATAAACATTCTCATAAAAAGTTACCTCCTTATACCTATAATCAACTGAGATTGCTGGATCCAGGGGTTCAAATTCTGCCTCCAGTTTCCTTAGACACAGATGGTAATAAATTCAGCCTAAGTCAGCAGCTATTGTTGTCATGCACCAGGGAGACAGAAGTGCTGCTGGGTTATTTTTTTTTTTTTTTTTTTATTATTTTAAAGGCACTCTGCCAAGCTTAGAAAACATTTCAAGGTACATTTGTTGGAAGAAAGTTGAGTGCCATCCTTTGCTCTTCCTAATACAGAGTTACCTTTGTTTTACTTTTGAGAGTAATCTTTTAATTTGCCTTTGCTAGTTGTGTCTTCTAAGAGTATTTTCTGAGGCTTTTTGTTTCACTGTGTTTGGGAAGCATTCTCTCAGCTTTTAGATGACAGCATCCCTGATTTCCACCCCCCTCAGTAATAAGCTTACTTAAAACAGTTGTGCTGCAAAGTTTGTGTCTGCTTTGAGTCATCTTCTAGTTCCTACAAACTCTCCTGTTGGTTTGGGGAAGTATCACTACACCATTTTCTTATCTAAGCTCCACAAAAACTCTTGACTCATGAAAGTGTGAGTTAGGTTTCAACCTGGATAACTTCTGATAGGTATCTTCCTTTTGCTTGCTCCGTGTTACCTCAAAATTGAGGTAAACATTATACCCTGCTTTCCTTTTGTGCTGGAGTCTGAACTGGCACTCTTCACTGCATTTCATTAGACACAAAAAAGGTTCTGGTTTTTTGGGTCATACCTTTTTTATAAGCAGTTTTTCTTTTACCTTAACAATGTATATGCGAGATGACCTCTTGCTCAAGAAATTTCCACTTAAAAGAGTGCTTATGCTTGAGATCTGTTCCTGCCACTGGTAGACTCACAGGCAGGAAGCAGAAGGGTTAGAGAGACTTTAACCCACCTTCCTGCCCTCCTTTGCCAACACAAAGATGAGGACATTGCTGCAGTTAAGATAGCTCAGCTTTAACTACCGATGTGCTCTCAGACCTCCACTCTGAAGTCCCCTGTGACCTGTAGCTGCTGCCTGAAGGTGCCACTCAGCAGATCTTGGCTATGGAAGCTCAGACCATTGACCAGTTCATATTAATGACTGTCAGCTTATGGTTAAAGCACACTGGGTTGTGAAGAGCCCACAAGCATGGTTCTGACTATCAAATCCTATTGGTTTTACTCACTGGGTTGAGGAAGTCAAAGAGCCTTCGTGTTGTAATGTTGGCAGCTATGCCAGTGGTCACGTTGTGACATGGCCCCCAAAAGCCCATTGTTTATTGTCCTCCTCACTCTCAACCAGGGGGAAATCTCTTTCAAGTTCCTTCATCTGTTTACCCAGCAAAACCCATCCAAAATCCCTTTCTCCCCTGCCTGACAGGTGGTGTATTTCAATATAGGAACAGGTAAGCTACTTTGGGAACTTGGTAAGTCCTGGATAGTTTGAACATTTGTCTTACACACTCCACCCAAATATTTATCTTTGCTTTCCTGTGGCTGAGTATGGTTGCAGACTCAAGCTGTAAAAAGTGTTATGCTGCTTCACTTAATAGTTAACCAGTTTGTGGTTTGTATTACCAGTGCATAAAGCAAAAAGGGCATGATTTTCTGTGTTTGTATGGCAACAGAATTGCAACAGCTTAAAAGAAAGATAATTAAAAATCTGCACTTTTAAAGATAATTCACTGAGCAGCCTAAATAATATTCCCTCAGTCACTTTCTTCCATCATTCACTGGCATGCTTTAATCAGATATAAATGAAGTGTCATGTCTTTCTGCTCTGATCATGTCTTCCTGCTCTGATCAGATATCTACAAGGTCTTGAAACCAGGTTTCCAACACAGATATGTGAAATCACTAACTGCAATTTTCTATTCATATTCCTTAGTGTTTGAGGGGAAAAAAACCCCAACAAACCAAAACAATAAAAACAACCCAAAACAAACTAGGATGACAAACAGTTGAGTAACAGTTATGAAAATTCTTGTGCAGACTGTTCAGGAAACAGGACAAATACAGTCAAAGTGGTTTCCATCTGAGGAGCTGAATAAGGATTTTTCTTCCTTTTACATATTTATTCATCTGCAGTCAGAGCATAGCTGCAATGTGTTGACAGGCACTTCATTAGCTTTACTTTGAAGTGAAAGCTCATCAGAAGATAGATATTTAAGAGATTGCCTGGAAAGAGAGAAGCTGGATCTGAACTGTGGATATATTGAGGGTTGTCATTGCTATTTTTTAGTTCAAAAGAAAAACTACAGACCAGTCTGAATTGTACAGCTATTTAGAATAGTTGCCAGTGTTGGTTCTCTATCCGAGCCAAAGGGGAGTACACTAAATGTGCTGGAGAGATAGAATCACTGCAGAAAAAACCCAGAAACTCCAAACCAAGATGAGTTTGAGGCTAACCTGTACTCTAAGGACTTAAAAAAAAATATTTAATTGTTTTTAACATCTCTCCTTATTTTTCTTTTTAGCTTCAAGCTGACTGGGTCACCAGGTCTTTCATCAAAGGAAATATAATATCCGTCTCTGTCAAGAAAATTCAGTAGAGCAGCATCAGCCTCTTTTAGGTAAGGTTTCAACACTCAAGCAGGCAGATTATTTTTTTAATTAAAAAAAATAAATTCTTAGGACCAAATCCAGTCCAGAATCCACTGCAGAAATGTACTCCAGGAAATGTACCAAAAAATTTGGTCTCAGCACGATTCCACACTCAAGAATTTCTAGCTAAGCAGCAATGGGCTCATTTAACAAAGTTCAGATTTCACATACTATTAGACTTTGGTGCATTTGCATAAATGATTCAACTAGCTCTTAATATTTTTTGAAGCAATGAAAACACTCATGGAGTTGTAGAGAGTGCTCTACAACACTAGCTGTTCACTGGCCTGAGCAGATGATGCTTAAGCATTGTGAACAACCAGAAGTAAAAGACAGTTTTGGTTGAAGGTTTTTACCTCTGAGATACCAGGACTGCTCATGAAGATTGTTATTCAGGTTAAATAAACACAGAATAGGTAGCTAAACCTAGAATAGCTTAGCTGTAAGGCCAGCTATGGGGAGCTGATGTTCACTGTGGACAGAACTCATACTATGCAGAGCAGTAAAATATTTATAACTACCTTCATTTGGGTTAATCTTCCAAGATAAGGTTTCAAAACCAGATTTGAAAACTGACAGAATCAGAATTGAGGGTGTTTTTTATAAACCAACCATCACGACAAATTTCACCTCCACAGCAGGGTTTATCATTACTTTTCTACAAGAAAATGTTCCCTTTTAACATGCTTTTTCTTTTTCAAACACAGAAGATCTTGTTACTTCATTATGAAAGGACTAAATTTCAGACTAGTTACTCTCAGTTTTACACTGAAACTGCATACAATTGTCTGCCAGAAAGCTTGCTCTCCCCCCACCCTTACTTTGCCCTGATGTTCAGCTTACCTCCTGCTTCCCATTTCTTTTTCATGCAAGCTACGCTACTCAAAGGAGGCTTCTGCAGCAGTAACTATATAAAACCCCTCCTTCTCCCTCTTCTACAACTTTTGTTTCATTTAAGTACCTGATTAAATCAGTTGCACAGAAAATTCAGTCCCAAGCAGCAAATATCTCCCCGAGGAGAGAGACTTGGGGGTGCTGGTGGAGGAGAAGCTCAACAGGAGCTCTCAATGTGCACTTGTAGCCTAGAAAGCCAATCAGATCCTGGGCTGCATCAAGAGAAGTGTGGCCAGCAGGTCAAGGGAGGTGATTCTCCCTCAGCTCTGGTGAGACCCCACCTGGAGTACTGCATCCAGTTCTGGAGCCCCTGTTACAAGAGGGATCTGGAGGTGCTGGAAGGTGTCCAGAGAAGGGCCACGAGGATGATCAGAGGGCTGGAGCACCTCTCCTGTGAGGACAAACTGAAAGAGTTGGGGCTGTTCAGTCTGGAGAAGAGAAGGCTCCAAGGTGACCTTATTGTGAGCCTTCTAGTATCTGAAGGGGGCTTACAAGAAGGCTGAGGAGGGACTTCTTAGGCTATCAGGTAGTGACAGGACTAGAGGGAATGGAATGAAGCTGGAGGTGGGGAAATTCAGGCTGGACACGAGGAAGAAGTTCTTCACCATGAGAGTGGTAAAGCCCTGGAATGGATTGTTGAGGGAGGTGGTTGAGGCCCCATCCCTGGAGGTGTTTAAGAGCAGGCTGGATGAGGCTCTGGCCAGCCTTATCTAGTGTGAGGAGTCCCTGCCCATGGCAGGGGGAATTAGATGATCCTTGTGGTCCTTTCCAACCCTGACTGATTCTGTAATTCTATATTTCAACCTTAGACTGTTTTCAAGCATATTTACTCTAAATCTCAGCAACCTTTTTACTTTTTCTTTTCCTTTTCTTTTTTTCTTTTTTTTCTTTTTTTTTTTTTAATGTAGGTGACATATCCAAACTGTATCTCTGGTATCACTGCTCAGCAGGGAAAATACAGCTAAAGAAACTGCAGGGCTAGCTGCTCACTCAGCATCTGTGTGTTTGGAAGGAGCTCATTTCTGGGATTTGAACTTGAACAGCAGCCCAGAAAAGCAGTTATTCAACATATAGTGAATCAGTAAAATTTAATACAGCTCTTCTCTTAAATGAAACAAGAAAATAATAAGCCTACAGCTTATAAACCACTAAGGATCATGGGAAAAGGAACCATGTTTTCAAAGTTAGTCTGAGTTTTAGTTAAAATCATTTTTTAACCTGAGGAAACACATGTCTTCCCATTTTGGTATAAAACTTCTACTATTGAGCAAGAATAGGCCCACCAGATTCCAGGTTTTCAGATATTTAGAACTAAAGCAAACAGTTCTTATAATAATGAAATTTTATTTTCAGCTGTTATTGCTATCAATGGTATTATTTGGTAAATAAAGCTTTGATCTGTGTGGGATTTTTGACAAATGTGTTGAACTGATGAAGAATGAATTTGCTTCTGCCATGATGTCAAAAAGAAATAAAAAAAAGAGAAAAAAAAAAGGAGGGGGAAAGAAAGAAAGGAGGGGGAAAGAAAGAAAGGAGGGGGAAAGAAAGAAAGGAGGGGGAAAGAAAGAAAGGAGGGGGAAAGAAAGAAAGGAGGGGGAAAGAAAGAAAGGAGGGGGAAAGAAAGAAAGGAGGGGGAAAGAAAGAAAGGAGGGGGAAAGAAAGAAAGGAGGGGGAAAGAAAGAAAGGAGGGGGAAAGAAAGAAAGGAGGGGGAAAGAAAGAAAGGAGGGGGAAAGAAAGAAAGGAGGGGGAAAGAAAGAAAGGAGGGGGAAAGAAAGAAAGGAGGGGGAAAGAAAGAAAGGAGGGGGAAAGAAAGAAAGGAGGGGGAAAGAAAGAAAGGAGGGGGAAAGAAAGAAAGGAGGGGGAAAGAAAGAAAGGAGGGGGAAAGAAAGAAAGGAGGGGGAAAGAAAGAAAGGAGGGGGAAAGAAAGAAAGGGCAAATATATCATTGATGCATGTGGGCTCTGTCCTGCTTTGCAGCTTTGATTACTGCACCGTAAGTCTGCTTAGCAATAACTCCAGATGATGTGTGAAGATGGAGCTGTGGGATGGATCAGCTCTGAAATAGAGACATACCTTTTTCCAAAAGAGCTTGCTCAGTGGCATAGGAGTGGATGATGCTCTCTCCTTCATCACCTCTTTGGGGGCTTCACAGACCACTGTATGCTGTTGAGCTGCGGGCTCAGGAGCTTTTGTATTCTGCTTAGTTGTCTGCACATCTTGAGAGGAAGGGACATTTTTGTCTGTTTTTACAGAAATAACAGGCTGCTGTTCAGTGCTCTATGAAGAAATAGGAACATACAGGCTGTTGGAAACATGTGAAGCACAAGACACTTGCAGCACATTCAGGCATCACCTGGTACAAAAGGTAAACTGCACAGCAGACCATGGCTGCACAGGATACAGAAGGCAACAAGGAGCTGCATCCCTCTCCTTTCAAATAAGCTAGTGTCTTGAACAGAGAAAGCAAATTACATAGTAGCCCACCTTTCATAACAGAGATGATTAATTGATAAATTAAAATGCTGTCTTTTAGACTGGAAATGACAGTAAGAATAATTATTCAGTATTCATACAAATAACTTGAATCATCCTACTCACTTTGGTATTAGTTGTCTGTTGGGTCTCTTTTGCAGCCTGAAGGGAAACAAAACACAAAGACAAGTCTGTTTCTGGCAATGTCAGTGCTCACAGTTACACAGTTCAGGAATTGTCTGTGTCAAATTACTTTATTTTTAGTGAATGTTTGTGAAAGTCCTGGCTCATGCAACCATGGAAACTGCTCCCTGGCAGAGGCAAGGCTGCCTGGAGGGATTGCCATCTCTCATTCCTCTACCTGCAGCAGTGTTGCAGCCTTGTGTGGAATTGTTTTGTGCTCACACTGCTGCACTTGCAGTCCTCAACCTATTCTTTAAAAATGTGTTTTTCCATGCACATTCCCAGTTTCTCCAGGAAAGACATCACACAGGGCTTCAAGACAATAGAAGAGATTTTTCTGAGTGGAATCTCTGTGCACACATACAAGCCAGAGCTGAGCCTTTTCCACTGAGGGAATTGCATACCAGTCTGGGACATGCTAACACCACGTTCCAAGTGGGAAGCTTTGCTTTCCGGGACATGAAACAGAGGGAGACGACTGCCTGGAAATGAAGGGCATAGAACAGCAGTGGCTTTATAACTCAGATGCAGGAGTCACAGCTCAACAAAGAGAAGTGATGCAGGTGCTGGAGGCTGGTTTAGTCCATCCACTAATGCTTTTGTGCATTAGGTGGGATTTATTCTTTTGCAAATGGAAATATTCAGTGATGGGTCTCCTGGTTTCATCAAAATACACAAAACTAGGAGGGATTCAGTTAGTAAAATTCCTTCCTGACCACTGATATGTAGCACTATCTATTGACCCTAACATCCAGTATAACTTAGGCTGAAAAGCAGCATCTGAGCTGGAAAACAGAGGAGCATCAAGCCACAAACTCAAGTAAATGTGAGCCCAGTGCCCCTGGGTTTAGGCAGCCTGCCACACTGCAGAGTTCTTGAAAGAATAGGTGAGAATTGTTTTGCAGGAGCCAAGAACTTTTTTTGTGTGTGTGGTTGAGTCTAATGAACTAGATCTAGAGCCAGTGATAAGTAGTGTAATGCTGTGAGCTGCCTTTAGTACTAATGTTGAAAATAAATGATTACCCTTTCTCTTCCAAGTAAAAATTCTGTAAATCAGTAGAGTTGTATTGCAAAAATGATATGCAATGCAAGGCAAGTACACACAGATGGGACTCCAATGTCAAATGCCATCCAAACTCAGAGTTTGAGGTCAAATGGCCAAATCACACTGCATCAGGTTATGCTATGGATTTATATTAGGAAAACAGCATTCAGAAGTTGCTTTAAAGTTAGTATTCATGTCAACACAGGACACTGAAAAACAATGTTTCTCTTCACCTAATTGTCAAGCTAGTCTTAACTAATACACAAAGAAGTGCATTTTGGAAGACTTGCAGAGAAAAAAAACATTCAGAGGAGAAAGTTCTTAACTATGGATTCAGATATTAAAATAATGATTTCAAATGAATTCATTACCTATTAATCTAGTTGACACATCATGGTAAGGCATCTCAAATGAGAGAGCATGTACAGAAAGAGTTATTTTCTTACAAGAGGTGATAACTTCAGGGTTTGCCTGTCATAGCAGTGCTCGGATTTGAATCTCCACTTATTAGCCAACTGTTGGCACCATTTGAATCCTTCTCCTTTATTCTTGATATGTCATAAACGATACCTCACTTATTGCTTCCACATTTTGTACGTGGAAAGAAAGCTATGAAAAATACTCTTTGAAACAACAACAACAAAATCTGTAAAAGGAATAAGATTTTATGGGACTGATTTTGTGGGTGTAAAACTTCAGTGCTGTTGTATTCCTTCATGGTAACTGCTTCTTTAAAATTCTCTCAAATAACCTAATGAAAACTAATCAGCTCTCCAAACAACTCACTGCAAAATGTTGAGCTCTTGTAGATGAGGTTTAGCACCTTAAAAATGCTAGCCAGGTATGATTTCTACTAGGAAGCTTCAATTATAAGCAAATCATTTGTATCTTGATTGTATGAAATGTATGAAATATTAAAAGTATTAGCTGTTAATTTAGTATATTCAGGAGGAGACTGTAACTTTAAGCTGTTGGCAGGAACTGTGGTACTAAAACCATTGTGGTTTTAAGACCATTGAAGGTAGAACATTGAAAACCATTTAACTGTGGTTTTAAAAACCATTGAAGGAATAACAATAGTCCCAGTAATATGCAGATGACATTTCTATCTCAAGAAAAAAAAAAAACAGAGAAAGAAAAAAAGGCAGTGGAGAACATTTTTGTTTTGAAAATCTCTTCAAGAGCTCTCTTTGCCTTGTGTCCTTGCTTATAAAGCCCCCTACTCACCAGAAATTCTATGTGGGTGTTTTGGGTGAGCATTAAGTATTAATTACTTTCCTCCCCCATTGGAAGGGTCTCTGTTTCTACATTCTTTTGGGCTAAACCACTAAATTCTCTGCTTCCCTGCCACAGAACATTGCAGCAGATTATCTTCAGAGTGCAGAAATGCCCAAATATGGACCTTGAGACAAAAATCTGCAGTGATTGTTTTTTCCCCCCCAAAAATAAAAAGCCAATGTCGTCTGAAACAACCATTTGCACAAAAAAGTTATGCATCATGAGCAACTTCAAAGTACCCTTGAAAAACCAGATTTCTTCCCTCTAAACTAAACCTAGAATTCAACCAGCAATAACTTCTGTTTTCAGTGAACTGTAACTACTTCTGAAGGAAATTCTATGGTCTAACCTTCTCTATGCCATACCAACTGTTCCAATTCACCAGATCGCCAATTTTCACCCCATGACAGTGCCTGCATAGGCAATGTGGATCATGAAGCCTTGGCTATAGTTGGATTGAGCTCTTAAACATGTCCTACAACTGCAAGTGCTGTTTGTCCATTGTTTATCAGTACCTTTTATTTTAAGTGGGCAGGGAAGTTTAGTGAGCATTAGTAACTAGGAAGTATGTAGCAGGGAAGGTTAGACAATTGGTTTCAGAATCCTGAATTCACAGATGGCACAACAAGGGAAACATTGCACATGAGTGTTGTTTCCATAACTCATGGCACAGAAATACTCATGCCAGCAGTGTTCAGAGCACTGCCCAGCTGGCCTGATGCTGATTTCAGTTACCAATTTAATAACTTTGCTCTGTGACAGGAGCCATCTGTTACTGCTCAGGATTCTGCTCTTGCTAGGGCTTCATACAGACCTTATGTCTAAAGAGTTTACTAAATGTGCTGTGTCCTAGCTTGGGACTGTCTGCCTTCTTTTTCTTGGCTCCTTTACTTTGGGAATCTGCTGCTGTCTTCGGCGCGGGTTGCCCACCATGGCCTTTTTCCACCTTCGATCCCTTTTGTACAACAGCATTTGAAGTTGAGTACTTCTTGTCAAGTTCTTAGTTCATAAGAGACAGTCACTCATATATGTAACATTAAAATCCAAACATTTTCTTTCTGCCCAGGACAACAAATTATGTTTGTTTGTTTTTCCCTGAGTGATTACCCAGTTTTCTTTCATCTCTCTTTCACGTGAGTACTAAAATAGATATAAAAGCTCAAGCAATCCATTTGACTCAAAATTAAACCAATTTGCTCCTCATTACCTGAGACCCAAGTCCCACAGAGACCAAGATTTCTGCATTTTAAATGCACTAGTAACCAACTGAATCTGGGATTTATAACGTTGAAATAGGCGAATGTATAAACCTTTGAAAAGATCTTCATTCTTTTCATGTCAGTATTAGAGACTTTAAAGTGATTTGCATAATGCATTATTTATGAAAACAGAAGTATGAATATTCATGACATGCTACAGAAAATATGCCAAGTTTGCACTAATGTTCATGAAATGAAAGTATCAGAAAGAGTGGTGATCGACTGACACGAAAAGCGCTGAATGAGTGCTGCTTCCTTTTCATTGTGACCCAGGTGCCTGCAGGAGGCACTTGTTGTGGGAATCATTGCATGGTGGTGGTAGAGACTAGATCTCTAAAATAACCAAACAGACAGCACATTGGAAAAAGCCACTACCAAGGGCTATAAAATAAAGAAGCGGTGACAGATGTCTATAAGGAGGGGGGTGAGGAGGCGAAGCAGTATCAGGCTGTTTTTTAAGAGGTTGGAGCAGATCCTGCAGCTCAATGCAGACTTACTTATCCAGTACTGGGTGGAGGCAAACCTGTTCAGATATATGACTTTCAACAAGTCTTGGAAAAAAAAAAAATAATTGAGCAACACTTGCTAATATGTTCCATTTGATTTTTCATAGCATTGGAAAAAAATAATATTTTTAATTCATAATCCAAGTGCTTCCCCAAAACTTCACTCTTCAGGATGCTGTTTTTGTCATTTCCCCCCACGCCCCCAGTCTCCAACACAACCCTCGGGAACAAGCTTGTTCTCATGAACAATAGAGGTTTTTCTTCTTTCCCCCAAATTTTAGTCTTTTCCAGTAAAGTAAAAAAGGAGGGGAGATACAAAACCAGACATGTTCAAGGTTGCATTACTGAACTTCAACAACACAAGAGTCTTTATGGTAACTGCATTGTCCATAACATGAGTAATCACAAATACTGTAGGGCAACATTCTTCACTATTCAATGTCTCCTTGTTAGGTTTTAAAGCAGAAAGATGCCTTTGATTACCTTGTACAAAGGAAGATGAAGTATTCTTTACTTCCTATTAGCTACTACCCTGAACTTAATTCTGGTCTCCCTTAGGCAATTTATTTCCTGATTTAATTAAGAATCAGGCTAATATACAGTAAAGAAATACAAATGTTTTAGTGGGCATGGTGGTATTGGGTTGATGACCTTAGAGGTCTTTTCCTGTATTTCAATGACAAATGACTCAAGCATTCACCCTCTGGGTAATCAGCTTGTCCCTCTTCAAGCTTTATTCTGTTTTCACAGAATCACCAAAGTTGGAAGAGACCTCAAAGTTCATCAAGTCCAACCTGTCACCACAGATCTCCTGACTAAACCATGGCACCAAGTGCCACGTCCAATCCCCTCTTGAACACCTCCAGGGATGGTGACTCCACCACCTCCCTGGGCAGCCCATTCCAATGGCTAACAACTCTCTCCGTGAAGAACTTTCTCCTCACCTTGAGCCTAAACTTCCCCCTGGCACAGTTTAAGACTGTGTCCTCTTGTTGTCTTTTACTCTGTTTTCTTTTACACTTGGAAAGGCAAAAATTAAAATTCTTTACTGCATCAATGCTTAAGAGCAAGTTGACAAGAACTCCCAGAACTACAGAAGCAGAGAGAGACACAAAGTGCAAAGAAACAATCAGCCTACCTAGAGTGCTCACAATGTGAAGGACCAAGCACTGTGGTTGATCACAACCAGCATGGTAGGAAGAAAGTTCCAGAATACAGAATATAACATGTGTGTGCATGTGAAGCTGAGATCTTCATCTTGAGGTTGCTTCATTCCAGGCAAGTGCATACTGCCCACAAAGTGCTTTGTACTATGAAGAGCCTGTGGCCACTGAAATTAAAATTGGCCATTTTTGGCTCCAGCCCTCTGCATCATTTTCAGTATTTCCAAACATACAATGATGCAGGAACAAGTTAGGATCTGCTACAGAATGGTCAGAAAGCTTATTTGGGGCAGATTTGATCCAAATGCCATGTTGGTTAGTGTAAACTTGGGAAGGATCAATTAATCCAAGGAAATATGACTCAGCTCATACTAAACTCCTGCATTTACACGGATGAAATAACAATCATGAAGGGTGTGCCTAGGCTGCTCAAAGTATACATGTCTTTAGCCAGCTGATTAAAGCCAGAGGCATTGCTGATGACAGCATGTTGTTGCAAAACCTACCAAGTACAGCTTTGTTCGTGCTGCACAGCTCTGCACAGCAGCAGGGAGCATGCTGCCACGCTCTGCAAAGCTGAAGTGGGCTAGGGCTGTTCCTCAGATTTATTGGAGACCTTGGCTATCCTCCCAGCCATGGGAGAGCACATTGGGACTGTACCAGTCCTGGTGTGATAAACACAGGTTCTCCCTGCAAAAGCAGTGCCTGAACAGCCAAAATGAAAGCATGACACAAAGGCACAGTGGTCCCTCTGTGCCAGCCAAACCACTGGAAAGCACAGCAGCACTCAGGAAAGGCTCATCAGGCCGCACAAGGGGACAAGCCTCACTTAAGAACACATCATTGCCATCAAGATAGAAGTCGTTTCCCAGGGCGAAAATGTCCATTATTTCATTTTACATGCCAGCTGAAAAATCTGCAGCTTTTCTATACAATGGTTGATAAGTGAACCCTTTTAACATTTTTCTTTATTACAGAGAAAATGTCACTCTTTGTATCAGGAAGATAGTGAAGATAAAGGAATTCTTTGTAAAAAACAACTCCCATTTAACTTCCACATAACAAGTTTGCATATCCTGCTAGTCACCTGTACTTGTTTACCCTCACAGGTGTGATAGCAAGCCAAGCCCAAACAGCATATTTGTTTCCAAATGACAGTATCCCTGCACCAACAGTCACCTGTCACAGCAGCATACGAGTGAGCTTGATAAAGTCAGCAATGCAAACGGGACTAACAACTGGTTTTTGAGAAGATGTGGAAAAGCTACAAGTCTCACAAACAGTGCAATTTGATAACTACCTTTTCTGGATATCTTGGAAAACCTTAGCCCTGTGTGATGATGTCTAGAATTATTGAGCTATAATCAGGGAGTGTTGTGTACCCTCCACGTACTCACCAAGCTTTCTGGGAAGACTGACTTCACTATTTTAGTATTAGGCTATATAAACTGAGTGGGATAAAAGAAAAGGAAAAAAAAAGCATAGAAAACAGAAGTGTGGATGCCTACAGTGATTTTAGCTCCTTAAGAGTTCCACTAGAAAAAAACCATTTCCTCTTTTAGGGTTTTCATCTTTGTGTTAATTCCATTTGATCAAAGGAACTGTGAGAAAAACTTTGGTTGTTGTAGCCACAATGATGGGCAAGGACATATAATGTGGAAATTGCGTCAGTGATATGCCTGCAAGCTGCTGAAACAGTAGAAGACAGGAGGCAGTTCAATACAAATTGTCTCACTTCTGCTTCTGTTGAAACTATTGTAAGTTCTAGCACTGACAGGACATGACAAAAAATAATGAAAAGAAGTCTTTAAACACCTACATTTTTCCATTTTAGAAGATTGTTTTCAACTGAAGGGCTTTTTTTACAGTTTAGATTTTTCCACATTTCGGCTCGGTAGGGTTGGTTTTTTTTTGTAAGTTTAGATACATTGGATCAATCTGATATTTTCAGTATCTCTAATAGCAAATGAAAGCTATAGTTGTGAAGTTTTTCTGAGTTCACGTGTGAAGGACTATCACTGCTCACAGACACACACCCTCAAAAGTTTCCTTTTACCAGTGGAATACAAGAACAAATGGTTTGCAATGAAAACGCAAGAGGTCACAGCTGCCTGTCACATGTAGGAGTATTTCTCAGACTGATTCTGTATCTGTCTGACCAGTACCATTTTCAGTTCCCAGTGGGAACATTACACACTCTGGTAGTCAGCCTGATGCACTGTGCTACAACAGCTTGAGTGCTCAGTTCACTCTGCTTAACACTCCCTGATCCTCTTCTCTGCATGTAAAGGGAAGAGCCCTGGAAGTCCCTGTCATGTTGGGATCTCCTGCTTTTTATTGATTTCAGAGGGAAACTGATCTGACCCACCCTCCTGCACACCAGGAGTGACCCTGCAGGGCAATACCTGGGAGCAGGCTTCTGCCCACAAACCTGTTCACCTAGCTGCAGAGCTGCAGCAGGCAGGGGGATCTTACTTGTCCTTCCTACCAGGATGTGGCAGCTTCAGCAGGTGCTGAGAGATAAGACGACAACACACATATACACAACTGGTAATGAAAAACCATCAGCCCTGCATAGCTCTGTGAACAATGGAGTTAAGAGTCAGGTCATCATCAGCCCTGCAGAAGATGCCACAGTTCAGATCCTGATTTTAACATATGGTATGAAGAATTGCAGTTTACGCTCATCTTGCTTCCACATTCATTCAGAGAAAAAAATATTTCTGATTATTTCAGGTGATAACACTGACTAAGCAAAGAAGCAATAAAATGAAGAGAAAGCACACGTGTCAAAAACATCTAGTGACCAGTGACAGGAGAAGGAATCTGCCTACCTTGTCTTCAGAATCACTTTTGGCTTCAGCTTTGCTTGGGGAAACCTTAAATGTATTTAAGAAAAACAAAATCACACTCAACTCAGGCTTTCAAGAGATCTGAAAAAATCATATGTTTGAAACCAGTGGGTTTTTTTTCCTAGCACAAAGGTGAAGGTACAAATATTGCTTTTCCCCCCAGGTGGGAATATCTATTAAATAAATATTTCTTTAGCACAACTTAAAGTCAATGGCTAAAATGAAAGTTATCTAGATCAAAGATACATTATTCAAGCTTATCCATCAATTAATCCATAAAAATGAACTTTTAGAGATATTACAAAATAACTTTTCATCATGCAAAAAAGCCTTAAGTGCCTCCAGATCTACACACATCTGTGGCAGTTTGTGCAGAAGATTCCAGAGTAGATTATCATCATTTGATCATAACTGCACTGTACCTACACATCTTGGATGGGGCATTGAGCAACCCAGTTCAGTGGGAAGTGTGTCTGCCCATAGCAGGGTGTTGGAACTAGATTATCTTTAAGATCCCTTCCAACCCAAACCATTCTATGATTCCATGATCTTTCTATCACACCCAAGTCATTCTCTAAGGCATCTGTTTGGCTTCATTACCTCTCAGTGCCTGTGGCAGCAAATGTTGCATTTAGCTCAACCTGCCCACATGGGATTTTTATAAGCAATTTAAAGTGCAACCTAGACATGAAAAGCAAAAGGCAAAACCAAACTTACCAGTGTTTTAAGGAAACTCATGACGGAATTATCTGTTGAAGCGGATGACTGGGGGCCGTCTCGTTTTACCTCTGCCTTTTCAGGTTGCTCAGCAGTAAGACCGTTGACACCCGCCAAGTCCTGCTGCAGGTCTTTTCCCTTGCAGGCATCTATCTCCTAAAAAAAAAAAAAAGGAGTGAGGGGTGGGGGGGTGAGGGCAGAGTTTCCTTAGTCTTAGCTTGCTTAATTTCCAGTGGAATGCAAAAAGTAACATTTGTGACTTGCGTTATGTTGTGCTGAGAGTCACAACCCTAATTCCAACCATAGTTCTCCAGCCCACGTATTCAAGACAATGGAGCATTTGTGCATCCCTTGCCCCTCTCTTGTAATATATTCGGCATTTGCCGTTGGTTGGAGGAACATTGTTCTCAGCTATCAAGTACAACAAACACAAATAAAGTTGCATGCAGCTTCCCAAACAACACTGCTTTTCTCTTCTCAAGGCTGAACTTGTGAATAGGAACAAGCGCTGAGATTTTGGTCTGTGATGGCTCAGTGTCTGATTGTACCACAGAAAGATTGCTTCCGATATTCTGCATCCTGCAGCTCCAGAAATAATTTTTATCTAACAAACACAAACGTGGTAGAGATTAAAAGAAGGGGGGAGGGAAGGGGAAGCAACAAGACAAAGTAATTCTGCTGCCTCCTTTCTTCCTAGAACTACAGTTCCCAGAACCCAGAAATAGTCATCTAATGGTCAAGCACTCACAAAAGTGTAAGACTAAACTGCTCAGTTTCTGTTTAGGCACCTAGACAAAGGTTTGTGGGGGTTTGGTTTTGGTGGTTTTGTTTGGTTGGTGGTTTGTTTGGTTTTGTTTGTTTGTTTTTTTTTTTAAGCAAGTCTTCTTGCATGAATTTTAGAGAGCTTGGTGCCCTTTTATGCAGAATTTGCCTGCCATTGTGGCCATCTTTGCCTTGAGCCTGCACAGGTAAAGCCAACACTAACACGCAGGGGAGGGCAGCTTGAGACAAGTCCTCTTGTCCCAATTCAATGTTTCATTTTCAATATTTAAGAGTTCTACAACATCTAGCTGGTAATGTCTATGTCCTACCAATAATCCTCCTTCCTTATGTCTAAGTATCTGCAGGGCTTGACCATTAAATTTTGTCTCACACAATGGTGGTCTTGACTTTGGTAGGGGATTTGAGACTTCATTGAACAGACAATCATAGTGTCATAATTCTTCAGCAGAAGTTATCATCCCTAACTAACTTGTCAACAGTACACACTTAGGAAACAATGACTGAAGATGTTGTTTGGATACTAGATGTCTAGATCACTCCAGAATAACAATTCAGGACAAGAAATAAAATTGATGTCCAGACGTCTCCAGAAAACAGCCTCTTTGAATCACTGCTCTCAAAGCCTGCCTGGTAGTCTAAGTGACACCAAGGGTTTTTCCTAACCTGCCAATTAAGACGTAGTTGTTCAGTGCTATTTTTTACTAGGAAAAGTTAAACTGAAGTTCTACTCTTGAGAGCTTTTACTTGCACTGGGCAACTGAAGAACCCACAATATTTGTATAGGATTTTCAGAGGACATGCATCTAAAGAGACATAAATATTTAAAACTTCAGAGGGCTAATCTGGCATCAGGAAAGAGGAATATGGAGTGGCAAATTTCCATGCAGCATTTGAGGAGTTAAACTGTGCAAGGTTTTACTTGCAAGAACAGACTTCTGTCTAATTATCCACCCAACATATTCCGAGTTTACCCAGGAAGGAACACAGCACAGTAGTTCAGAGGGCTTCAACAAGCTATTTAGAAGTTTCTTACAAAGTTCTAACACACCACTTTGTCCAGCTGCCAGTTACAGGCCAGAGGGGCTCCAAGCACAATATGTCCCGTGCAAAACGTGCATGACCATGCCAGCTTCAGCAGCCCTGCTTCCAGGGATGCCATCTAAAGAGCCCTGGTCATATGAAAAATGCTAGCTCTATTTCAAATGTTAAAGGGCCAGCAAAGGCCTGAGGCAAGAGACCAAAGAAAGAGGAGGCAGAAGATCTATTGCTTAACAAAACTAGCTTCGTAACTGGAGTACTTGATGGTATCAAACCCCTTGCTAGTTGATGCTGTCAAAAATAAGCAAACCAAGCTTTCACACACATTGTCCCCAGGTCTGGTGTTGGCCTGCACTCTGTCTAGGAAGAAGGGATCTTTTTGCTAAGCACTGTAGCAAACAACTGTTTACAGCAAGAGATAACTGGGGACAGCTGCAGAGGTGACAAGTACTACCATAGGCAGCATCAGGTCTTCCAGGGTATCTCCCTGCTAAAATCACTCTTCACCCTGCAGAAGTGAGAGCTACTGCAGACTGTGCAGAGCTTGAAGCACATTGCCAGCCCAAAATTCCTCAAGTCCAGCTTGTAGAGCATAAATGGAAGCCCTGAAGACCACTACTGCACAAGGAACCCTACTCCAGGACTCTGAGGTCAAAGCTGCCATTAGCTACTGCGAAACAACTCAGATCTGGATCCGTCTTGTGCTTTCGTGGGAATACTGCTGTAGGAAGGAGCCCAGACTCAGGCCATCAGCATATAAATCAGGGAGAGAATGTGGAGTCCTACAATGTCACATTTTCAGAGCTGTAGTCAAATAACCACAAAACCCTCTGTAGCAGCTCACTGCATAATATGCTGTGCAAAGCCCTGGAGGCAAATAATGAAAGAAAACACTAGAAATAACAGAAGAAAGTCAGTATTAGAACTTAACAGATACTATGTAAATGTTCAATTCATTTCTTTGAGGAGTCAAACTTGGGGATAATAAACACCTTAAATACTTATACTGTAGTTTCAGTTCAGTCATTAGAAAAACATATCAAAAGATTGTATTCCTGCCAGCACTTTTGTTTGTATGAATCATGGCTCAGAGAAACATTTCAGGCATATAATTTATCTTTTCTTTGGCTTACATAGTAAATGCTTCATGAATTCATGAATTCTGCCCTTGTTTTAATTATGCTGTGTTCTGAATGTAGTTTTGTAAACCACAAAAATAAAGAGTGGTTCACCAAACACAGAATGTTTGTGCAGCTCTTAAGCTACAACTGTGGAGCCTCTCTCTTACTTACCAGCAATGCTGTTTGTTTTGTGTTGGCATTCAATTCAGGGAAACTTTGCTTTGCTTTTAGCTTTTACAGATACTACAAGTCATAATCCACACACAAAAAAAAAAGAACTGTTGGCAGCAGTATCTGGATTTTTAGTATGATTATTTGGTAACAGTTTGTAGTTACTACAGAAACAGCAATTAAATTAGACTTGGTCATTCTCCCTTCCTACATGGGAACTAGCAACTTCAGAGGAAACAGAAGGCAACTGTGCTGCAAGGCAGAGCCACAGCCTTTGTTTTAGAAATGGTTGGCAATATATCAGAAGTGTTTAGTTGATACATTTCCCCCAGAAAAGGTCCTTTTCCTATTTAAAGAAAGTAAAAAAAAAATTACTGTCCAGAAAGTCAAGGAGGAGGTTAAAATGTTACTGTGCCCTGCGATACAGTTCTGGCACTCATTTACAGGGAGCAACTCTAACCCCAATTTTGAGTCTTCAAAGATTTTCAGTGACACAGCTTCAAGCTCCTGTGTAAAAGACGTACAGGCACCTTTGTTAAACAGGAAACCTGTCCTCAAGCAGGCCCCCCAGCACCAAAAAGCTGTTGTGTGGGCTGGGATCCTGCAAACACTTACACATACAGCCTATAGCTGATGAATGCCTGGGATTTCCATGTTAATTCCCATTAGTGAGGTTTAAGATGTGGATAAGCACAAGTTGAAGACTGGAGCAGTATTCAAAATTAATAATAAACCTGGGTATAACTTACAAAAAAAACTTGATCTGAGTGAACAATGCTTCTAGTATCTGTTTGAACAGGAGAAATAAGATTTAGATTATTTTTCTCTGTCCCCTGATGGTTGCTCATTACAAACACTGGCCTGCTTGTGCTCTCCCAACACGACTATTTGCCTCCAGCAAATGTTTAACTCTGACTTCTGGTCAAAGCTATTTCAGATTATTTAATTACAGAGAGTTTCACACTGTACAGCTCCAGCAGCACGACCCGTGACCTTTCACACTCTGTGCTTTGCCGAATCGAAAGTTATGAATTTTGCATTTGATTGTAAAAGTAACAATTGTTGCATGCCGCAGACAAAACTTACCCTGTGTGTATTAGTCAAAAATATCTGCGGGAATTCACGTTATTGAAAAGCTTCAGTCTTACAAGCTGCAAGCAGAAGTGCCAGTATGCACTGAATAGATTATTCATTGTGAATTATTCAGCCTGTTATGTTTATACAGTGAAGGATTTGATGTTCTGCTGGGTTGAAGCTACGGATTGTATAAATGCGTGCATACAGCTGTCTGAAATACTACTGATGGATGCTGCCTTTGAAGGGCAATGGTCAGAATTGCAACTGCTTTGATCTTACAAATGAATCTCCAGAAAAAGATTGCAATTTACAAGTTTATACAAGGAATGTGATCTTCAAATGCAAGGAGGTACAAAACAGAGAATACAAGGCAGAAGAATAGAAATCAAAGAGACTTTTGGGGACAGCCTGCAATGTCATCAGTGCAAGCAGTGAGCATCCTGTGAACTATGTTCAACACTACCCAAAGCATGCAACAATCATGCAGCAGTATTATTTGAAAGCCTGAACCAGGCCAATAAAAGCAGTTTCTATTAAAATAGCATTCACACAAACTCTGATAAGGAAGCCATGCAGCTAGTTCCCCCTCCTGGTCCTGATGTTGGATAGGACTTGAATTAGATCACCAATTAGTGTGTTATTGGCACCTTTCCAGCAGAACTAATGAGAGTTATTCACAGATTGCATGGTGTTAAAAGGGACCCTCATAAGGTCATCTTGTCCAACCCCCCACCTTTAGTGAGCAGGGACACTTCAATTAGATCAGGTATTCCACATACTTCCATTCAAGAGTTAGACTTTTTCACTAGTTAACTACCTGAAAATTAATTCTATAATGTATTTGCTGATGTTAAACTTTGTAGGAAGTGGAAAATCTAAACTCATATCTATTTTCAGCTCCTTTCTTTTTGAGTATGCTCTCTCAGATAAGTTATTTCATTTCTTGTATCACATTCTTGTCCTGTAAAATCAGTTCTAAGGGATCACATTTCCTCAACTAAAGAAAGAAGAAATGAAATCACAATAGCTAAGTGGGAAAAAAATGTTACTGTATAATACAGCTTATTCTTATTGCACAAGACTGACTATTTCAAGAATGGCATAAAACATGCTAAATAAAACCATCCAGTGGCAAACTGCAAGCTGCTAAGGCACAGAAACAATCTTACTTGCAAGTGCTTTTGTTTTCATTGGTAGCTGGCAAGTGGAGAATGAACACAGCTATCTGCCCAAACCTTTCAGAGAAACACAAATGAATTTGAAGTTGAGGTCAGATGCCAGCATTTAGCCATTAGGTAGACATCGGAGATATTCACCACTACTCCATGGGTTCTTCTCCCATACCTGCATTGAGCCAACCCCACGGAGTTACCTCCAGCACCGATTCACTCATACAGCCATCCCTACATCACCTTGTCCTGTGTCATTAATATTCCCAAGAGGTTTCATTAAGAGTGAAATGGATATTCCTAGTCAAGCACTTGCCTTCCCCTGTGGGACACTGTTTGATGTGCTCTGTAATCCAGCAGCTTCTCTCACTGTGATGTGCCCGTCAGGAAGGTCTGAAGTCTGCTTTTCCTCCTGGGTATCAATTTGCCTTTTACTCCTTTCGTTTCCCTTCTCCAGTTTGAAGATCCTGTCAAAGAAGGTTACTTGTTTTGGCTTTGAGGTGGTCACATCCTCTCCCTCAGGTGTCACTGATGCTGTGAGATCGATGTCATGAAGTGCTGCTGCTGGTGGGGCCTGGGTCAGGTTTTTATGTGAGCCTTCCTCCCGCGCAGCTGCTGCGGGAACCTCCACACTGTCACTTGGGGCTTTGTTTACTCCGGGTGCCTCCGAGCTGACATCAAGTTTCGCCGATCCAACTGATGAATTTGTAGCTGGATCTTCAGTACGCCCTGGTACAGACCATGAAAATGCGAAGACAGAGCGGGACTTAGCAGATGGCAGAGCTCTCCTGGCAGCACTCCCGAGACTCTGCCCACCCGCGTCGGGAACGGGGCTCTGCTCCATTGTCTTCAGGGAAGAAATGGCCACATTATCCTGTGCAACACTTGCCTTTGCATCCACTACAAACAGAAGCATAGAGCAGTAATTATCCAGCACAGCAAAGAAGTTATACTGGGTGTACAATTAATCATGGCGACCTCGCTCTTTAATAAACTCATTCCAAAATGTAGAGCCATAGGGAGGACCACACAGAGTGGAGCTTGTTCAGAGACCCTGCTGCCTTCCTGTGCTAAATGCTGCTGTTCATCTATCAGATCTGCCCCTCTGATTTTCCTTCCTGTCATTCTTGATAGAAGTTGCAGCAAGTTTCATCTTCTCCACAGCCCCTTCTCAGCTACCAAAATCTGATAATAGCCCAGGTTTTCGACTGCTCAACTCAGTGGACATGCTGAGGATATTTTACTTTTCAATTAAAGAAGTGACTATAAAACAAACAAAGAATTAGACAAATCAATACAACTTGAGACAAGGTTATCTAAGAATGTATTACACCTTTACTATGTCAAAGCTTAACAGGAAAAAAAAAAAAAAAGAAAGGAAAAAAAGCACAGAAACTGTGAGGACTGATTTCATTTCCTGGCTTGCTGAACTCCACAGAGCTTTGCAGTCATAACTTATTTCATTCATTTCTCCAACACTATTCCTTGCCTTGCTGCCTACTCTGCATAGTGTGGTTTACACTTGCAATTCTCTACTGTCTGTAGGTTAATTGAAGCCTGATACAAGTATTCAGAAATGACATCCAAGCCAGGCTCCTTATTCTTACTTTTCTAACTCTTTACCCATGAACATTATGGCTCTTAACACATTTCCCTCCCTTCCCCCCCCAAAAAAAAATCTCACAGTAATTCCCTTTTGTCTACACACAGTCATCACACTTCAGACATGGAAAAAAAACCCCACACTTTCATCTTAAAAAGTAGATTTTATAATTGTATAATTACAATGCACTTTGATGGTACAGCTGAGTTGAAAATCCCTTGTACTGTGTATGCAGACAGAGGGAGAAGGCTCCTGCTTTATAGCAGGGAGAAAAAAAGAAGTTAATCTTTCCTGTATCTATTTTGCGGATGGGAGGCTGAATCACACATTACATGGTCTGAAACCCCAGTAAACAAGAAGAGGCTTGCTGAGAGGTAAACCTTACAGCTCCCCTCAGTTTGAGCTCCTCATCCCTGCTTTGTCTGGAATATATATCTGATTTCCCTGTCAATCATCACCAGGGTTTTCAAGGATGAATTTAGATCTACTTAATTATAACTGTGAAAACCTGACAGTCTCAAACTCACTTGCTAAATTAGAATTTTTACATTGTCACTTTCAATGCAAAATTGAAATTATTTCAAATTATAATTGCAATAGTCTAGTCAATATTATGCCCTTCACATTTTACTTGAACAGAAATAAAACCCCAGATACCAACACAACCTGACTGAGAACACCTGTATTCCACACTACAAATCTTCAGTGTTCAGTTTCAGTTTTTAAATACATTTTTATGACAAGGAAGGAAGAGCATTTTTAGATCACAGCTTTCAAAACCAGTCATTCTACTTTTCACAGCAAAATTGCTCCATATTTCCACCCTTCCAAGGGTTTTGCATCAGGCCACACAGGCAGCAGCAGGCACTGTGTTACCTGTGCCTGGGTCCAGTTGATGCTGTCCTGCAGCAGTGCCCAGGGACCCTGGTCATGGAGGAGAAGAGAGCCCCAGCATCCAGACATGACATCCTCATTCCAACAGCCCTAATTCAGTGACCAAGAGTCCCTGTTGGACCCTTGTTTCACAGTTCAGGGCTCATACTGGCTAGCAGGAGATGGGAGCATCCATAAAGCCAAGGGCTGAGAAGTGCCAGCATGCCAGCCTGAATCTCACGTGACATTACTGAAATTCTTGCCAGCATTGGAGGAAACAGCTGACAAAGCACAGGCTGTGGTGACACAATTCACAACAGCATCTTGCCAGTGGCCAAGGAGCTGGTTCCTAACTTCGCTGTTTTCAACATTTTTAATCTGACATTCGCTTTCTTATTGAGTTTGGGCACATGCAAGCATGCAGAGGGACCAGAACAGTTAGCACAACCTGTTCTGTCCAGGTCAACAGACTTGCACCTCTTTATGTACACTCTACTAGGGAATTTCAGCCCTCACCCTGAATTCACTGTCACCATTAATATAAGAAAATAACTCACACTGGTAAGAATCCTTTGCCAGTATTAATCTTCTGTAATTTTTCATGAACACCCATTTCAACATACTGACATACAAATAACTAGATACTCAACCACCTATTCAGTCAGGGTCAGTAAATATCAATTATACTTTGCTAAGCCTCCTGTAGCACTGTATGAGAAAAAAAAAATAAGAGAAGGAAAAAAAGTGAAGCAATAATTTCTAATTATAGTTGGAAACTTGGGAAGGAAGCAAAAAGCAAACCCTTCCCCAGCTAAAGAAAGCAGAAACAATATCCATTGGGAAATTATTGTAATAGATGCTGAACTTCTGCTTTATGTAACAGATAAAAAAATTAAACACAGGAAAACTGTCTTTAGTGTAAAAATAGGAATATAGGCTCATCATTAAGAAAACCAACCAAACAAAAAGTAGCTCATGAAGCTATCAAGCTCCTTTTATCTCTAATTATCATGGAAAGAATGAAAAGACCTGGAAAACATCACCAGCAAGAGCTCTGCAGTGTGTCTCTTGTGTCAAAACAGTTCAAACTATTTCAGGGAAAGTCTGCTCAGACATCAGGCAACACAGATCCCACCACCAGAAAGGAGACACTACTGTGGTGGGTTGAACGGAGCAGTTTGATTCATGCCATATTTGCAGCAAAGTATGAAAGAGAAAGGCTTTGAAATGGCAGTATTTGAATGAAAAGTGCATGGTATTTTTGTTTTTAAGGAGACAAAGGAGTGCTATTCTTTCCAAAATTATTCCACAATCCAGGGGCAGAATAAGGAATAGAAGCAAAACATCCCCAACTCTAGGCCAGGTCTGTAAGTAGATCAAAGCTGCTCACTGTGAATGAGATTAATAACTGCTCTGAAACTAAAATCAATATACAATTTACAGCACTGCTGTGAGGTTGCATTTCATACTACTTCTACACAGGCGCTTCCCTTTCAAGTATTTTAACAAAAGACAGTCACACTACAGAGGGTTTGTACTTCCTTTCCCTTTAATTCATCAGGATATGGTAAAAAGACAATACTAGAGCCACATAAAGTCTCTCCTGTAAGAGCACCCAAAATAGGACTATTTTTTCTGAAATTTGCTCTATTAGGTGGACTTCATTCCTTAATTTATAAACAAAACTGTACAGAGAAGAGTTATGGTTAGTGTAATATTATGTCAATACCATTTCCCTACTCAGAAATAATTGCTGACAGACTTTCTTCCCCCTCTCATAATATCTTTGACTTTAAGATGTTAAGCCCTTTCATAGGATGAGAACAGCAAAGACACGGAATTTTGCTGGCACAGGATGGGATCAAATCTGCAGAACTAGCACTGGATTTTAAAATGTAAGTTCTTAGGTTTTAATAGCCAGAGCCAGCAAATAAAACATTATCATGGACAAAGTCTTAAGACAAGCACAGGCTATAAACTGACCAGGTGGGCTGCAAAGATGACCATACAGGTATGGAACTATTTCTGTTCCTTGTGGGACCTCATGTATACAGAACCCCACGGGCAGGTAGCAGAAGTCAGAACATGGGTGTAGACTACCTGCAGCAAAGCACCTCTCACACAGTTTAGGGACCAAGATGCAGCTCTCAACTAGAGGGAAGAGCAGACATGGGCAGGAATCTTGAGGATATGACCGACATGAAAGGAAGTTCAGAGCTGCCAGACCAACATAAAAAAGGCTGTGAGAGCTTTTGTCAGCTGATTTGCTATTGCTAACCATGGGGAATATAACCAGACTTCAGTCTGGTGCATGTAACAGATGGCAGCCAAATTCCCTCAAGTGGGACCAAAAGGAGTTCTGTCCAGCACTTCCAGATTGCCTTCTTCCCTCCTTCACTATAACCTGATTTTCTCTGTAGCTTACTCTTAGTTTACTCTTTTTATTCTTAGTAGGATCCTAAGCCATGTACTAGGTAAATATCTATTTTTGACACTGCTTGCCAAAGGTCAATCCTTCAGATGCTTTCTTAAAACATCTTCCTTTTACTTAGCCTTTGATTGGCAGCCTGGTTTCAGCAGTTATATGCACCTTCAGTGGCTAATACACATAGGGAACATGTGAAATAATGTCTGTGATGTCTTACATTCACAGCTTGCCAGCTCATGCCATTTAACCTACTGACTGATCCATAGTGCAACAGATTTCCAGCTCTTGAACGAGGAACAACTTGAACTGGCAAGTTCTTCAGCAGAGACATCTCCTCCTATAGGCTACTAGCATACAAACATGCCATGAAATAAAAGCTTGAAGAAAATGTTTTGATGCTTTGTTGCTTTTGAACATTAAAAAATAAATTAAAAAATCACTTTTTGCAACCAAGCAGAACAAGCCATTAGCTACAAATCTTAGTGCCTTTGACTATTTTGAATACAAGCCAATTATAAATGGATATTTTGCCTTGCAATGTAATTACAGTACCACAGCATTGTTTTGCTCCCTGGAGTTCAGATGATCATGGAGACAATGGATTTCAATGGCCAAGAAGGAACCATTAAGGGCTACAAGGCAACATTTGGCACCAATAAGTCCATCAGTACAGGCTAGTGGATTACAATAGCCCTGAATGAATTGCTGCAGCAAATACTAGGCTTAAAATAAATAAATAAATAAATGAAATCCTTAGCAACAAAGAGTGGAATTCCTATTTTACATTTCTGACAGATTTTATATATAGTGTAGGTTAATTTCTGTTCCATTATTTAGAATTGGGTTGATATCATAGTGCTGCAGTAGATGTAGAATTTTCAGATCTCCAACCATAGCTCATGTTTGTGTGGGAGATCTCCAAAGACCATTGTGACAAGATGAAGTGGCCAAGTTATCAGAAGTACTAGAGAATTCCAAATAAGTCATCTTCCCACTTTCTTTTATAAAGAAAAATAACCAAACTAATCTTTTTTCTTTTGCAGTCTTGCTCAATTATTCCATGCAAATAAAGTTGATAGTACATTTATGTTCTAAGAATAATTCTGCTTCACAAAGCTAACCAGCATTGTCATTTAGCTAGATTGGCTGAAATTAATGGAAATGGGTATAGAGAAGCCAGCAGCAAGAGGACTAATGATCATTCTTAAAACCAGTCATAGCTAAAATGTGTTGTCTTTCACAACTTAGTTATGGCAATGCACCCATTTCTGTTAATAGCAGCATTTGCAGAATCAGATTTAGCCTCTGCAATAAAGGAATTGTATCTTAACTGAAGTTTTCTCCCTTGTGTCATCTTTCTTTTCTCGGAGAAGAGGAGGCTCAGGGGAGACCTTATTGCTCTCTACAACTACCTGAAGGGAGGTTGTAGCCAGGAAGGGGTTGGTCTCTTCTCTCAGGCAATGAGCACCAGAACCAGAGGACACAGTCTCAAGCTGCACCAGGGGAAGTTTAGGCTCAAGGTGAGGAGAAAGTTCTTCACTGAGAGAGTTGTTAGCCATTAGCCATTGGAATGGGCTGCCCAGGGAGGTGGTGGAGTCACCATCCCTGGAGGTGTTCAAGAGGGGATTGGATGTGACATTTGGGGCCATGGTTTAGTCATGAGGTCTGTGGTGACAGGTTGGACTTGAAGATCTTTGAGGTCTCTTCCAACCTTGGTCATTCTGTGATTCTGTGGTTGTTTTAATCTGCATGTAGTTGCCACCCAAATACAAACAGAATTTTACCCATTTTGTTCTCCTAATATATTTTTGCTCCACGAAGTGCAAATCTCAGAGATGTCTGACTTTTTATTCTGGCCTTCTTCCCTTTGCCTGTTACCCAACCAGTACTTCTGCTTTTTAAAGCACAACCAGGCCAATACAAAACATTAGGAAAAGTCAGGACCAAATTTGCTATCCTTTTACTGGCAAAGCAAGATGTCCTAAAGCAGCAGTAAGGGCACCACTACTATTGAAATGGCATTACAGGAGGAGAAGGTGAATGCTATCACTCTGAGCAATGTCTGCAGCCCTGATAATCAATAGAAGCAGGAAAGGCAAATCGTGGAAAGAATCCCTAAATCCCCACATCTGTCAGCCTGTTTGAGCAGAAGCAGCAAATGTAGGGAACTAGTCGCCAATCTGCTCACCCAGATGTGAAACAGATGGTAATGGGGGCTCTTTCAAATAACATTACTTCCTCTGGTCATATTAAGTTAACTCTCTGGATTCTTTTTTTCATTATATTAGCAGATACAGATTTCATGGACTCGTTTATCAGCTATACCACTTAATGCACAGCACATGGGCTGATCGCTGGCAATCACAGCAATGCAAACTAACAAGAGAAAGACCACAAACATACATCTAACACTATTAATAAAATCCTCTTGCTTCACTTGCCTCAGATTATAGTAATATTCCTGCATTATTTCATTTTAGAGACACTATCAGCTACATTTTCTATAGGAATAACTTCCATCTCCATCTCTAATTTCACCAGCTTCTTTCTTACATGACACAAACCAGTGAGATTGAAGTGGCATCCAAATAGTTAATAATTTCCACTGCTCTTTTGACATTAATAAAGTTACAATATGACAGGACAGTCCAATTTTTCAACTTGCTACTTAAACTAATTCAGTAACTATATTAATTAGGTAATCCATTTAAGTAAAACAATGCCATATGCTTCATTTTATGTATTAAAACCTACACTTAGTTTCTAGATCTTTAAACAGTGTAAATCATCTGGCTTTTATTTACTTCCCAGAACTCTGCTGGTTTACACCAGCAGAAAAACAGAGCTACAGGCTTCTATTTTCTAGTAGGCAATCATTTAAACCAAGTTATTAAAGCTAGATGGCATTAGAAAATTAGCCATGAAACAGAGACTCTGAACTGTAATCAGTACCATCCACATAGTGCCATACTAGTCTGAGGTTATTTTGTCTAAGCTTAGATTTTTCAACCAAATGTAACAGGCTGAGAGGGCTCTCTCAACAATGAATAATATTTTATTTCCTTAAGGATAATTGCTGGGGTTTATTGTATTCTGGGAACAGAAAAAAAAGCAATAATAAAATCCAGTGCAAGCCAAACAGAGGTAAAATTAACAGGGCTAAATCTGCAGGCATGTGAACTGAAGCAATGCTGCTCCAAATGAGTGCTGCCTGAATGCTCCTCAGAAAGGCTTCAACACCAAAAAGAGGTGGAAGGAGAAATTAGTGAGGTGCTGAAAGGTGAGGAGAGAGAGGCATGTCTGTGGATGAGAGCAGTCAACCATGAATATGTGGAGAGAAATGTTCAAAACTACTTGGAGCCAAATTTGTAATGCTCAGACCACGTAGTTCACATTACATTTTCAAGATGTCAACTCTGGAATGGGGGCTCAGGTGCTGGCAGGAACCTTTTCCTGGTGAGCCCAAAATCCAACCTGCCACTGGTGTGATCATTCCAAAACCCATTTGCTGTCCTGCTATGAACACCACCCAGTTAAGTCTGAAATGGGATGCCCTTACCAAGTAGTGGTTTACCCATCCCCACCCCCAACATTTAACTTCCACAGAAAGACAAACAAGTCATCGTCCCCACCTGTCTCATGCTCTTGCTGCCTTGGCAGTCACTGAGTAATATCTAATGTCCCTTGTAACAGCAACAGGAGAGAGGTGGTTGGGGTTACAACATCAGGCTTGCGACACAGTCTGAGTTAAAGCTGGTAAACAGGACTGACTTCTTCAGAATACTGTTGCCAGCCATGCTGCATTCCCAGCTGTCTCTCAGCCAGCTCTAGAAATTACTGTGCTATACTTAAATTTTCTAATTCTCTAGGATTCAAACACAAGCAGAGGACACAGTTAAAGTTTGCTTACTAAGGTCTCACTGCAGATTAGACATACTCTGCTCTCTTCAAGAAGTCTGCTACTTCTTAGGTGAGAGCAAGGTAGATTTCTGTATGGGAAAGTTACCATAAAGTGGTTCCAGAAGTGGCATTTTACTCAGGTGCAGAGACTTTTGTTATACCCACATCATTGCAGGTGTAATGCCTATCACCTTACAGTACTTTTCCAAGCCAATCACTTTTACTATATGATAAACAGGCCAAAACCAAAATCATCCCTATACATATTTAGTTGTGAGTAACTAATTGTTTGGTATCTTTGAAGTCAAGGCAATGCACCCACTGAAGAACACAGGACACAAAATGAGAGAACATGGAAAGTCTTAGATGAACAATCAGATTCTCACCATTCCTGCACTACAATACTTCACACCTACCAAAATCTTCAGTGTACAAACCCATTTTTTGTGGACCAGGTACAGAACCAAATTCTTAGAACAATTAAACAGCTTCAGATGACTTAAAAAAATATTTTCCCATTTTACTCTTTGTTATCTTCAACTTTCAAGCTTCTGAAAAAAATAAGTATGCACCCATTTATAAGTAAGAGCTGAACCACAGGCTTATCTTTTAATTTGACACCATACACCAGTATTTATTGTTGCTCCAATATAAACATCTCTCTGCCTGTCTAGTGACAAAAGAATGACAAAGATGTCACCCTTTCCCAGGACATACCTTCACCATTCATTACAGGAGAATGAGACTGAACAAATGCAACAGATCCATTTTTAATGTTGTCAGGGGATTCAGATAGAGCCTGAAATGGCAAATAACACACTTCTTAGGGCAGGGCACATCATGGAATTGAAAAATTGCAATATATAACATTCAGAAAAGTTGAGATTGGGCAGCCCACACTTACCTGGTAGCTTTTTACTGTACATGTGTTGTCATCTTCAGTTTCCTCTGGGATGCTTGCTGTGTTCCCCATAGTTCCTGTAAGGTGGAGGGGAAAGAAAAAAACCTAACACCTGAAGCAAATACCCCTTTCTTTCTCATTAATATAGATTTACTGCCTAATGCAAACTGAGAGACAGACAATGGTGACAGACTTTGACAGGCTGTTTCAATTCCTAATAAACCCTCCCTGCTTGCCCAAAGGCACCTGCCCTTAGCAGCAGCCTGCCCCAGCCTTGTTCACACCTAGTTAAGCACAGCTGCTCCTAAAAAATGGCACAAGCTAACAAACTTCTCTTGTTTCTTGAGGAGAATTGGATGCAATCACACTTGCATCATTCATTAACACTCAGTAGAGACTAACTAGGATTCAGCAGCAGTATAGAATGAAAAAGACCAAAAAAAGTCAATAAATGACAGCAGTCTGGTAGAAAATTATATTTTTATATTTTTCAGAAAACAAAACAAAAAACCCTGACAATAACTACAACAAAACCAAAACAAACAAAAAAAACCATCAAAACACAAACCCCACAGAACACAAACCCCCCCGACCAACCAAAAACAAACAGAAGAGAGAAGAGAGGCAGGGTGTAAACTCTGAAAATTAGACCTTGCATGTCCTGCAGTTACGTGCAACAAATCACCTGGGGAAAATTTTCACCTGTGCCTGTGGAAACATTTGTCCTCCTCTAGGCAGCTTCACCACTCAACTGCAGCTCACAGAAGTAACCAAGCTATGTTTTCTTCACTAGTTTGAGCCCTGCCAAGACTGCAGCTGCAGCAAGTCCGAGACAATATGAACAACCACTGCAGCATTCATCTGTGGTCGTGGATGTATTTTTTCGAGCATCTTGCACAGCTCTGACAAAAATCCATTTTTAGGCTTTTTCCTATCTACAAGTGCAATACAACTGTTGGTTTTGTTATTGCTGGTTTGGTTTTTTTGTTTCTTTACTTTCCCCCTTAGTTTAAAACACATTTATGTACTCTTTGAGCTCACATGGTTGAAGGCCAAACCAGACTGAAGTCAAGGGGAAGGTTCCTGTTGTCTTTGGCTCAGGATATATATGTATACATACAGTTAAAACTACACAAATAAACAATAAGGTGAAATTAATCAGAGGCACAACTTCAAAGGGGAAGGTCTTCACAGACAAGAGAACTGGAGCCTGCTCCAGCCTCAGTGCTCCTGCAGTTGGATGCTGTGTGCAGACACCACGGGTACCCAGTGCTCTTCTGCTTTGCTATTGATCTGGTTTATGCCTGAATGGACCAGTGAAGCTGCAGAGGTACGAATGAGAGTAACTTCTTCAGTGTTTTAACTGAGAAATCATTGACTATTGGATAAAAGAAGGAAAAGAGTAATTTTGCTAAATCACCTTTACCAGAATTTGAATGAGAGAGCTAGGGGCAGCTCTGTTTTCAGCCCACAGCCTCAAGTGCCTGCTTCCAGTTACTCTTACAGAGCTTAAGCTGTTTGTAGGTCTTTTTTCTTACCCCAAATTACAAGAATATGCTTTACAGGGATGGGCCAGATCTGCCTTCTATTTTATGCTGCATTCTAGCTGATGTGACATACAAGCTCCAGAGCTGGTTAATGTTCTCTGATAAGAGCCTAATGTTGGTGATGCTGAAACATGAACTGCAGTTCTGTGCTGCTGAGACCACTGCATGAATGGTGGCTTTAGGACTGAGCCTTGATTTTAGAGTGCACATTGTACAGGGGGGTTATCTTCTCAGCTGATATTTCCACTATAAATCAGAACTTCGGATTTATGGTGGAAAACAGCCAGCATTTCCCCATAGATGTACAATGGCCTCCTGTCCTTGCTGCGTAATCCTGTTTCCTAGCAACTTTAAACATTATCCTATCAGAGGAGAAGAAAACAAGATTCAAAACCTACTGCTTAGTCTCGATGGTAAATTTAGTATCTAGTTGAATTTGGAGGATTGACTCTTGTTTTCCATTCACAAGGCCTTCTGGTTTATGCCAGGAGACAGTTTAAGTGGAAGGTGGAAGATTGCATGTTTCATGCTTTCTTTTTTCACACACGCTGTAAAATCAGTACATATCTGTGAGAGGCAAGGGAAGGGTTATTTTTTTCCCCCTATTTTTGTCTTTTTTTTTTTTTTGGCAATGATTTGTAGCTTGATTCCCAATTACTGCTGTTTCCTGTTGATGCAGCTCTACTCTTGTCAGGTAAGTTAGCTTTAGATGATACAGAGCAGAGATCACAGGCTCTGATCGCTGCCATACTTTGCTCGAGGAGAAATTACCCATTCTCTACAATCAAGTTTATAATTCTCACTGAAATAAAACACAGACAGTGGTCATATGGAATTTGAAAACATGTTCATTCACCAGAACCCTCTCCCTCTCTCTCTCATAGAAAGCTGGACAAGACTTGGTGGTTATTTTTGCCAAAAATGGAACAAACCTGCTACACAGCCCTTTTGGGAACACGACCCCAAAACACCAAATGCAATTCTCCACCATGAACATATATAATATGTCTTCAGGATTTTTCCCTCCTTGTGAGAGTATTGGATGAATGAATGGCAGTGAGTTTTGCATCGTGTGAGCAGTATTACCACCGTGTTCTGGGGCAAAGTGGCTAGTGCAGAACGATGGCAAGCCTGTGGCCGTTCCTCTGGGTGCAGAGCTCAGCGAATGGCACAGCCTCACCGTCCTGGCCGGGATCCTTCAGCAAAATTAGGGAGATAAACATGTACGTATCGCGTGCTTCTGCCCTCTTTTAAAGAACCATGAAAGGTCACTGCCACCTATAGACAGAACTGAGCAGCAGCAGGAGTGACGGCATACGCGCACAAAATGGTATCAAACTGGCTGAGCTTCAAGTTGCCAAGCAAATAATGCCACAGCTAGTCACTCCTGCCGCCCCGTCTAGAAACTGCTGCTCTAAAGATTATTTCATCTGATTGCACCCATATGTGGCTCTAGAGCTGCATAAAGGAGCAGCTCCAGCTCTGTCATTAACATGAAACAGTTATGCTCTTCCCAAGGTGTTCAGGCCTCTAGTTTATGCAAACAAATCTATTTTTATCTCACATTTGAAACCCCTTCTCTTGGAGCTGAAATTATTAAATGTGGTGACAAAGTTTTCTGAAACATAACAGGTTCCCACAATCTCATTTAGTGTCTTTTTTTTCCCTCTTTTTTTTTCACACCACAGTGTTTACAAAGATCACCATTTGGAATGAAGGCTGCCAAAAGCTAAGCACCAGACCCCATTTTGCACCCAGCTAATATCCTCACATGATCAAATGATTTTTTACAACATGTTGAGGACTTCCAGTGTGCAGGAACTTGCCTGAGAACTGCAAATCAGAATCACATATTGTCAACCTCTAAAGACTTCTGTCCAGCTGTGAACCCTACACTATCTCTTGGGGTGCTGACTTGGTCTCTCCATTGGATGCTTTTGCTGGTTTGGTTATTAATGGTGCTTATTTATAGGTGGTACAACCAATAGGCAGGATCTATTTGTATCCTTTGTTCTACACCTGAAAAGCACAAAGCTGGTCTCTGTACTAAGCTGTGAGTATAGAGGAAACCTCCACCAGACCTGGGAGATATGCTGGCAAGTTATCTATTTTATGAGAGAAGGTTTGACAATGTTTACAGTGATACAACAATTTTTGGGGGTCGGGGGGGGGGGGGGGGGGAAGAGATGATGCTGTGTGTAAATACTTGTTTTCAAAATGAGAAGGAACCCTTTAGAAGCTGAGAGGAGCTGGAATAAGCTCACTCTTATCCTTAGGCTTCCTTTCTAGATACTGATTCTTTTATTAAGTTTCGGGGATATTATCCTTGCAGGGGGTTCATTCACACCAGCTGGAATGCAGCCTGACTGGTTTAAATGGGAATGTGAATTACCAGCCTGCAGACCAGAGACAGCTCTGAAACTGTTCCTTTACCAAATCATGCTTCACTGCTTCTATTGTAATGCATAAAATAGTTCAAAATAAAAACGTTGTTTAGTTGGTTGGATTTTTTTTACCTTTTATGAACCATAGTATGCCCCAAGTATGAGCTCAAGGCTGATAAAATTATCCTTTTTTTTCTCTCACTCTCAAAATTAATTGCTTTGGTCCTGACAGAGTGGTAAAAGCTTCAAAAACGAGAAAAATGACAACAAACTCCATGATCTACTGTGTACTCTGGTTAAAGCCAGCTAAGCCTGACCTTCCTAATGTATTGACCCACCTAGATTACTACAGTCACCTGTGTCACGGTGTCTATTAATATAAAAAGTTCACAATTAATCCCTCACCAAACCTTGCCATATGTTGTACTTAAATATCAGGGAAAAAAATCCACTTTAGTTAGTTCTCTTTACAGCTCATTAATTATAGATAGGTCCAACTCTACTGGTGTTTGAGGAAGGCTTCAGTAGACTCATATATTCACGAGGCAGAAGAAGGACCCAGCATGTATCAGCTCATGCAGAAAGCAACCTGCTTTCTGTTGTGGCCACAAGGCAAGAGCTGTATCCTCAGTCCTTGAGTCTACCCTTGCCCTTTATCCTGCCTTTTGGAAAAGAGGTGAACAGGGAGGACCAGTCTGGGCCCTGCTACAAAGACAAAAGGTCCTGCTCTGATTCATGTCAAAGCTAAGCAAGGACTAGTAATAAGCCAGAGTTTTAGCAAGTCCACTTACCTTCTTTCAGTGCAGCTCTCAATTGTTTTCCTGCAGAAAAAGATAGCTCAGACACGTGTCAGGTGTGATGAAGCCAGGTGACGAATGCATCTGAGCATTGTCCGTGGTTAAGGAGCAGAAATGGACACACAATAGACAGTAGTGAAGGGACAGGAGAAGGAAGGATTGAGATGACTCACCTAGAGCAAACAAGAAACACCCAAGAACAGTCTGAACGGCAACCTGGTAGCTGGTTGTGCATCCAGGACATGCAGAATTGCAGCCCTTAAGGCTCTAGGGGCAGTTTTTAATACAATCCTTTCAGCCACAGCATCACAGGCAAACAGGAAAAGCAAAACAGCTCAAACTTTCACACCCTGGGCTTCCAGGGAGGTAAACACTTCAACAATGCCACAAAGGTGAACAATCTTAACCTGGCCAGTAGAAACACTCTGTCAGAAAGCTGGGGGTTTTGTTTGTTTGATTGTTTTTTCATTCTTCTATCTTTTTGCAGAAAAAGCCAGTGCACCAAAAGGGAAAATTCATAGCAGGCACTTTAAAGCCCAAATGTGACAAGCTGAGCATTCACAGGAGCTCCCAAAATCATTTAGCACAAGAGCACACACAGGACTCTACTAATGCATGGAACAATTGGCAGCAGGAGGACAAAAGCCAAACCCAAGAAAATCCAAACCCACAGCAGCAGGAGCAGGAGTTACCTGAGACAGAGTGGACAGGGCACCCAGTGCTGGAGCTGGTCTGGGTGAAGTGCTGCTCGCCCAGCCCTGCAGCTCTGCCCCTGCCCCTGCCACCAGTAATCAGCCCAGGGAGTGCTCACAAACACTGGGTGCAAACACAGAGGGGTGGAGCAGTCCACCTTCCCAGCCCTTCTAGAAGTATTTTCTGGTCTTGAATGTTCTGGCCACCCAAACCTGTTCAAATACATACTTGACAGTATGGCTTCAGGGCAGCCCAACACAGACTGTCTGTGGTTGGAAATCAGGACCTTGTACTGAACACCTAAACCCCTTCCAAATACAGATTTTCCCCACAATAGCAGAAAAAATCCCAAAGTATATTTAAAGACATGACTATTTGTTGTAGTTAAAGTGGATCTTAATATCTTCCATGATGCACAAACTGACTAAGTGTTAATATTTTAAACCTATTGTCACAATTTACTGCTCCCTGATGTGAGTCACTAAGCCCACGCTCAGACTGGGGGTGTCTGGAGCAGGGAAAGGCTTTCTTGTTCTGAATTTTCACACCACCTCAGCCAATAAAACTTAGCTTCAGGAACTAGGGCTCCCACAGGCTGTTGAATTTCCCCCCAGAAAAATAAATCCTTATTTTGTAGTTTGAGAAAGCAATAGCAAAGTGTTGTGAAAGGCTCAGACAGGACAATACCATAAACCAGTTTGGGGACTGGCTGGAGGTCCTGCTGCAAGGCTCTGAGAGAGACCATGCTCCTCCCCAGCACAGCAGGGTGACAACGGCAATGCTGTTAACACTGTCATGATGTGAAGACACTAAAAGCACAATGTCAACTTCTCCTTAATTATTAATGATGTATCCTGAGGCCAGGGGTTCCCAGCAGCTCTCTTTAGGCTCCCTTTCATCCAAGCCTGGTGTACATAGATCACTTGATTGTCACCTTCAAGTGCTCAAATATATTAATCATCTTGCTCCAAGTGGCACATTCTCTCCACAGTGTGTGTCACAAGATTCAAATAAGCTGGAACACCGCTGCAGTCCCCAGGATCTTTTCCCCTATTGACTTGCTTATATATTATCTGGATGGCACTTTTGTTTCTGTGTTGTTTTTTATGGGTTTTAATATAATTCTGTTATTAGCCATGATATAGAAACAGAAACAGACCTGTATACAAGGGTTATGTGCTGGCTGCAAATGGTGTCAGATGCTTCAGAGGAGGCTGAAAAAATTGTAAGCACAAAAGCAGAGCTTCTGGTTACATGCACTGTGAGTGCATATTTGGATTCCCTCGGGTCTTCAAGCACTGAGCCATGTATCTTTACAATTTCTCCCTTATTTTATCACCTTACATATTGCAAACCCTTGTCTACTACAAGCGTGGAGGGTACCCTGAAAGTTCAGTCTCATAATCCTGTCCAAAGAAGGAATATGATCTTGGGTAAGGCCTCTGGATGGCACATGTTGTGGTGGCAACAAAACTTACCTGCAGACTCAGGCACAAAATACCAACCTGGATGCAAAACCAGTCACCCATTCAGTGACTCTGGACTAATTTTCATCCATTTTTCTTTTCTTTGGGCCTTCTCCTTGGTTTTAAATGTTACCATGAAATAATTTTGAAGTGCAGGGTGTAACTATTTGATTCCAGAAATCCTGAATTTCTTTAAGAAACCATCATTAGGCTTCGGTATATGACTGCACCATATTTTGTTTTCCACGGATCTATTTGCTCTTAAAAAGTCATCAAATTCAGCTTGAAAAACTTAATGTGCACCATGAGAAAAACAATTTGGATTATCATTATACTTCACCTTATGGCATGTGCTGAGAATATATGAATAAAAATATTCCTTTTCCTCAAAACAGGCTATACTTAGAGTTGAGCCCAAACAGATGGTAGTGTTGCTGAAGGATGTTTGCATGCCTTCTTTTATTTTCCACAGAACTGTGTTTGCCATTATTCATCCAGGCATTTTTTTTCCCCTTCATGACTTGAATAACACAGGAATAATTTAGATACTTTTAAAAGAAAAGGTCACTGCCTAGCTTTGGGCATTTAACATAAGTGCCTAAGTGAGGGCACAAATCTCCTTTGGATGCTGCGTAGGCTGTGGTGGACAAACCAGAGGTGGCTGTGACACCCACCCAAAGTGCCTTTCTCTCTCAAGTCTGATCCCTGAATTTTGGCAGATGGGTTGAATACCTGCAGTCATGCAGTGGGAATGCTCCCAGTGTCCCCATGTGTCCTTCCACAGCATCAAGGCAATATTTACACTGAGATAAAGCTGTTTCTCCCTTCCTCCTCACAGCTCATCCTTCTCTGACCTGGTTTGGCAGCACTTACAACAGAAATAACTACAGCAAATATCAGAGGAAATGTCTTTCTGCTGTGACTCCTCCAGCATCAGTGCAATTACATTGAGATCTAATTTGATGTGCACTTGCTGAGATGCTCTTCTGGATTACACTGATGTAACCTTATTAAATTAGAGAGCTCAGTGAGGTTTATACCGATTTAATTTTTCCCAGTTATGTGACCCTAATGGACAATTAACCATCCATTCTTTGAGGTATATTCCAGCTCTGGTTTTATTATTCTTTTATAGCCATTTCAAAGACATCCCATGTATTCATCAAGGACACACCAGAGGGCCACAGGGTGAGTTCTGTTTTGCCTCATGCTTGGGAATTATTTAACTGGCTGGCAGAGGAAGGGGCATATTTGGTACAGAGGAGAATCCTCACCAAAGCCGAGGAAACTGTGAGCTTCTTTCATGATTTTTCAGTAACTAAAATGCTTTTCTATCTAAAAATCTATAACGGAACCAGATCACCAGATAAATCTTTATCCCCTGCAGGAAATGCTCAGCTTGTGCATCTGACAGCTGTACAAAACTTCCTGTTAATTAATGGCACAGAGCTCCCAACAATTACATATGATTAGCCAGCTTCTTTTATTACTGTCCAGAATGAGAGCCAACACCATTCAAACACTGACAATTGAAGAGTAGATTATTATTGGTCTATATTTGCATCTGCTTTGGCTATATGTAGTCTTGAAAGGGGCTGATGTGTTAATTTAAGGTGAGGACTTCCATCTGGCTGTTACAATCAAGGTTTGTTTAGCAGAGCAGGAGGGATGAGCAGCAATACACCCTCAGAAACACTAGAGAGAGCTGAAAGGAGGAACCTGCAGGAGAACCACTGAAGAAAAAACCATTAGGCATAACTCCAATTGAATTCTAACAGTTTCAGGCAAAATATAACTGAAGCTTTGACTCAGCCTTTCCCATTACAGTCTCAAGAGAATGGATGAAGTGACTCATGGACCTACATTATTTCAAATGAGGGAGGGCCAGCCTAATACTTGCATTCCTCAATTTACCCCAGATCCCAAGTGGGGAAAGCCACGAGAGCCACCTAAGCCCCAGAGCCTGCCCCTGGCAGGACTCGCATGCCTTTGGCACCCAGGCAGGTTTGGACCAGGTCTGAAGGCTTGGCCCTCGCACTGATGGATGAATAGCAGTCATAAACAGGGATGAGTTGTGAAATAAAAGATGTTTCATTTACAGTGAAAAACTCCCAAGTTCATTGAGTTCAGTTTCATTATTTCCAAGAAGACTGTGGAAGGGATAGATTGGGTATGTTTCTGCATTTTTTCGTCAGAGAAACAGGCTGAGGGACAAGGAGTGCAGCAGGGTTGCAAGTCTCAAGTAGGTGATTTAGTTCCAGCAGACAATGGAAGGACACAGACATCGAAGTAAATGGCATTAGTGACCTAGAGTTCTTTCTCATGGAAACAAAATAAATCCATCAGGAGCTACATAACCATCTTCCTTTCTACCATTCTGTGGCTTTAGCTTAATCTGAACATCCAAACCATGTTTAATATCATCTGAAAAATCCCAGTGGGAATTTCCCCTAATGAAAATGTTGGCCAAATGTGTCATTTAATACCGTGTCTCAGGGAAGGCTGTGTTGGCAGTGAGAGCTTTTGCACACAGTCATTTCAGAAGAAAGAGAGACACTCCATCCCATCTGACACTTTGGGGCAGATGGCAAACAACGGAGTCTTCAGATGTAACCTGGCATTTCTAAGAAACTTTCCATGAGACCTCTGAGGTTGAGATTTGTCAGATCAATCTAAGTTACTTCAGTAACCCACTGTAGAGTAGGCTTTCAGAAACTCAGAAGCAGTGCAATGACTGATGTTGTGGCAGGTCTGGGGCTTCAACAACTGACATACCCCACAAAAGTGCTAGGACTCCTAAACACCTGAGCTCCAGAGTGAAATTCATAGCCCTCAAGATAGACATGAGCTCAAAAGACAGTGCAGAAGTAGAGTCCAACATCACGCCAGCAGTGCAAATATCCCCATCTTTTGAAGAGCAGGTGCTGTCTTGAACTGGACAAAGAAAAACACATCTGAACTTGTGTTCCAAAAACTGAAAATCCTGGCTCACAGTTACAGGGAAAACTGTTTCTGCTTAAGTTCTGCTTAAGTTTTCAGCTTTATTGGATCTGGCTCCTTTACAGTTAGCAATTCCTTGTGATTACTGAAGAATTATGTTTTCAGCAAGTAGGTTTTCCCCACTGTCTCTTATGGAGTCCATATTAATTGTTGAATCTGTCTTGTATTTAGCCAGTGCAGTCTGAATGGGTAATGAAAAGGAGAGAATAATTGCTTCAGTGCAGGGAGCTCTGGGGAAGCAGCATCGGCAGTAATTATTACCATGCTCCCCAGACCTCTCAGCAGGGACCACAAGCGAGGCTGCAGCCTGCGTTACTGTGGTCTTGCTCTGGAACGACTCCACCAAACCCAGTGGAATCCCTTCAGATCCACACTAATGTGAAAGCAGAATTTGGCTCATGTGCTTCAGCTGAAACACCCTGCTGAATGAGAAACATTCATCCATGCTGCTTACCAAAAAGAGCCCAAACATGACTTTTCAAACTGTATTTCAACCTCTAGTTTCTCCAGATGCTGCCTGTAGTTCACAGTGTTGATGGAGGAAGGGAACTGGTAATGTTTTTCTCTCTCCTTCCCCCACCACAAAAAAAAAAAAACAACAAAAACAACAAACCAAACTAAAAAGCCAACACAGGTTTCTGCTGTCACTCTTTCTTTTTCCCTAAAGAGGGAGAATTCCAAAATATATACCAGCTATTTCTTCACGTGGGAGCTTCTAGAAAAGATAAAAGGTTACTGTGTCAGGATGGAAACAGGGAGTTATTGTATACATAGTGCCTTAGTGGGCAGGACAGGCATTTGAGCCACAATTATTCTCCTGTATGAGCATTTTATGTTTCCATCAAATATGCACTGATGATAACAATACTATGTTAAGCATTTCACTTCATTAATACAGCTTCTGCAAAGGCTGGGTCATGACTTTTGCCAGCTGTCCTAGCTTTGAAGCCTGCTGGCTTTGCTTTCCCCTGTCAGTCTCTCCCCTTTCCCAATCCTGAAATGCAAAATGTAAGGAGCTTGGGTTATAAAAAGAAAAAGAAGGGAGGAAAACAGGCTTATTGCAGACCATGTATTTAATTCTTCAGTGAAAAACTAGTATGGTCACAATCAGCATGAACCTGCAGCAGCATTAGTGGTAAAACACGTAATTATGTTTAAGAGGGTGCTTGATCCATGTGGATCATGTGTATGATGCTTCTCTGTCCTGCCAGCTGTCAGGTTAAGACTGTACCAGCAGATGATGGGATGGGCTGAGCAGGGGATAAATGCTGCCTTTCAGGCAGAGGGTCTTTCAGCCATAGTCCCTCCTGGCTTGGATAATGCCTGGTGCCAACTGCCACAAAGAAGTCCTGCTTTTGTGTCTTATTCTTGATTTTAAATCTTTATTCCACCAGCAGATGCTTTGGGCTGAGGAAAATGTCCAGATTTTCTTCTTTTCTTTGGATTTCTCCCAAGAAAGCAATATTGACTGCCCTCTTAGGCACCGTGTTTCAACACTTCTCACTCACAGGGCATGATCTGGGAAAACTGTGTACAACTCCAGTTGCGAATCCCTGCAGCTGCTGTGGTGTGCAGAGTTAAACTCCTTTCCAGCACAGGAGAGGTCCTGAGGTCACTGCAGGGACAGCTGGAGACAGTTTTTCTTCCTGAAAAATATGATTTGCTAAACCTCTCTCAAGTGAAAATATAAGCATGAATAGCCTTAACATTAGTTATAGTGAAGGGATAAAAGCTCTAAACTATACAAGGAAACAGTAAGTTCAGTGATTGGTTGTGAAGTGTCAGAAAATTTAGTACTATCACTGGAGATGAGCTTCCAGTGAAATACCAGATACAACCTCTGCTAGCTCCTTCACTCCCCTTTCCCTTTCTGAAATCATCACCTCAGCATGTCAGTTAAACTCTGTGACCCCAATGTATTATTCAGCAGCTTCTTGATTGTCACGAGCTAGAGCTTTATTTCAGGCTAACTCCCAGCTTAAACAGAATGAGCCTGTCCTTCAGCACAGCGCCACAGAAGGCAATGACATTACACCAGCAGATTAGCTCAGCAGATAGCTGGCAGAAACAAAGCAGGAATTTCAGGCAGCACAGGAGGACTTCTTGTAAATCTTCCCAGTTCTTGAAACCAGTTGTTTCACATACCAGGAAAAAATAGATGACACACATCCTGGGTGTTCGAAGTTTTATTGATTTAGTGGTGCTTGTGCTTGAAGGAGTTAGAAACTACTTGATATGTTGCTTTGATTTTTTTTTTTTCTAATTAATTGTCAGTGTAAAAAAAACCCCAAAACAAAACCAAACAAAAAAGTCAATATATAAGAAAGAGGTCACAAGAAGTTATGAAACACTCAGAATTTGTACTGCAATTCAAGAGATCTACAATCTGACTGAGATTCTTTACTAGTAAAATCTGTAATAGTATATAGTTTCAAAAGGGATAACACCAAATAGTAACTTCATAACCAACACTCACCTGGCTCCAACCTCCTTTCAGGGAGCTGTAGAGGGCAAGAAGACCTCCCCTGAGCCTCCCTGTTCAGGCTGGGAACCAGGTTGAATAACTCCAGTTCTCTCAGCCTCATGAGATTTATGCTCTAGCCACTTCACCAGCATCATTGCCCTTCTTTGGACATGCTCTGGCACCTCAATAACCTTCTTGTAGTGGAAGCCCCAAATGTGATAGCTGACTAATACTGACAAAAGTAAACAAACTGTAGATCAGATAATCCCAGAAGCAAATGTGGGTTGGGTGGAAGCACCTATTGGTCTTGTTAGTACAGAGTGATTGTAGTTTGCCTTTGGGAATGGTGCCAAAGGGAATGCCTTCTGGGTGGAAAAGCATGTCTGCTGGCTATCTTCAGTACTGCCTTGGGTTGAGACTAAAGAGTGAATGCCTCCTTTGGCTTAATCCTCTGGTGAGGAGGTGAAATGTCAGTAGTGCAGATCTAGGTACAGCTGACTGGAAGAAACACTAGTCCCCACTGGCAATAAACATTAACTGGTACCTGCAAATGGCCTGAATGTCTTGGCCAGTGACACCATGTCTAGCTATCACTCCATCTGAACACTGGACAGGACATCCTCTTTCCTTCTCATGAACCCTGATGTGCATCTGGCTCCACCTAGGTGCTCAGGATGATAATTAGGGCTATGTAAAGATATGACTGCTTGGAAGCAATTACACTTAACTTGCACACACGCAACAACAACATAGAGTGGGTTGCTGCCAGAGAGATTCAGTACAATAGGAACTATACAAAGGTAGATGTTGTGACATGGTGTGGTCAAAACACAGCAATCCCAAATTTACAAGCACCTATTCCTCTCTTGCCCACACAGTTGTGTTTTTTTTTCACAGCTTTTACTGAGGCTACTCCCAGATGGGGCTGTTTGCAGAGCTGGGAGTTGATGTGTGCGAGCATCCGGCCTGCCTCTCATTCTGACTAAACTAGGTGGCACCATGATATGTCCCCATACAGAGCAGAGGTCCTTTGTGGGCTCTCAGGTAGCCTCAATAATGTGGTTTTTTTTTTTTTCAGATGAAGGGAATGTTAATTGTGGACCTGGATGTGGGACTAGGAGCTGTCTTTTGCAGCACTTGCCTCCAGGAGAGCCAAAGCCCTTCCAAGAGATTCCTGCCATTTCCCCCATTTTACAGTAGAAAGTAAGCAGTCCAGCTTTAAAATATTAAAAGGATTTTCTTATGTATCTTAAAACTACAAAATACAGAGTGCAAACATTTGGCTCATACAGCAACTTCTTTCTCCAAACCTGCCCTTTCCAAGGGTACCTTAAGGGCAAGAGAGGTACAGGGTATTTTTTGTTGTTGTTGTTGACATTTTGCTCTTATTGCTTCTAATAAAGACTCAGGAATATGTCTTCTCACCCCATGATATATTTTAATTTAATCATCTTCTGACAGTCACAAACAACCCAGTCTTTCCTGTGATACAAAATCATGAGGATTTCTTTTAACATTTCTTTTCATGCCAAGCTCCAGTCCATTTCAAGTGCTATTCTTGATTCTTTCTCTAATTTGCCAGTTTGGAAACAATGCACATAGACTAAATACATGTCTCCTTAGCTCCAAAGGAGACCACGAGAAGGCAAATATAGTTTATGAATGCAGCTTTTTATATATTTAAAGACTTTTATGTACTTAAGCTATGAGTGATGAATTTATTCTTTGCTACTTGTGCCTTTTCATATAAATTGTACTCTGATTTTCTTCTCCTCCATAGGTCTCTGTTTGAAGTATGGTTTCTCTTGTCATAGTTAGGTCTGCTTTGTTGGTGGTGATTTGGGGTTTTTGTTTTGTTTTCTAGTATGAAATATTTTTTATTCTCTAAACCACTTCTCTACAGCAGTACTATAAATGGTGGCTGTTCTCCACATAGCTGTTTTTACTGGTAATTCAATAAAATCAAAGTTTACCTTGAACAAAGCTTCACTGTCAGGTGAGTCATGACTAGTGAATTAAACAAAACTAACATTAAAGCCAGGCTTTGTACAGCTTCATTGTGACAAACAGAAAAGAAGCTATTTGTGCACCAAGCCTAATTTTTGTCTTCTGAGTACTAACAAGCTCAGACAACCCTCTGAAAGAGGATCAAGATTTCACCTGGGATTTCTGCTGAGAAATAGACAGAAGGAATTAATTCTTCACTAAGTAATACCCCTTCCACTCCAGAGGCTCAAGTATCTTCCTGTCAGCAGGCTTCTCCAGCTGTTAGTCAGCATATTTGGTTGTGAAAATTGATAACCTTTCAGATCTCTTTTTGCAATTATAAAAGGTCTGTTGCCTGCCTTGCACCTTTTATTACCTTCTGCTCAATTCTTCTGTTGCCTGTAGTCCCACATCAACATAGAATGGGGTAGGAAAAAAGACCATGGACTGGTTTATACGGCATAAGGTGTGAATGAAAGTTCAGAACTGGAGTCTGAAGGCACTGCAACATTAAAAGTTGTAACCTCTTCTAGCAGCAGATTATTATTTTTTTCTTTAAGAGACACTGGGATTTTTTTGGCTTTGTTTTTACCATGAGTAAGAGCACAGATCAGGCTGTAATGAATTATAATTCACACATAGGATTGTACCCAGAATTATACAGTTTACCTTAAGGACTTTATTTGGAAACTGTCACCACATTTCAGAATTACCCACACTACTTTGGTAAGTGGTGCTGTCTTCTGGGACTTTCACAGATTCAGAGATCGCATTGGGTTAGAAGGGACCCTCAAAGATCATCTTGCGCAACCCCCTGTTAGGGAGATGATGGCAACTATAACGCATGAGACAAAGCACAAATTATAAGAGCCTCTACAATTTCCATACTGCAACAATTTCGAACTGTAAAAACCTGGGATGAATTCACCCTGCTGGATACATTTCGTCCTTTCCGGCAGCAGAAGCAGGGAGGTGGTACCGAGGGATGGGGGATGGCAGCCCGACGGCAGATGTCAGCCGTGAGCCGCGTTCGGCGAGAAGCTGCTCTGAGCCGGGCGCCTTCGCGCAACCATGGGACAGGCCCTGGCATCTGGGAGGCAACATTCTTTTGAGAGGCTTCAGAAGCCTGCGTTGGAGTTGAACATCACTGCTGTCTGACCACCCCAACCTTCCTAAATAGCTAAAACCACACCTAGGTGATGATGCTCTGTGTTGCAGACACTGGTTTCTGCCTACTCAGCAATACTGTGAATGGTGAAAGATGTTCCCAGTAAAATACCTTCAAGTAGCAACACTTTCCATTTAGATTATTAGGATGTAAGAGAAGACACCCCCTGCCACACACATTTGTTATTTTTAATTCTTTCCCCCTGCATAGTTCTGTCATACATTCACAGATGACCCCTCAACTCTTAAGCAGCTTTGAAAAGAAGTGAGTGAGAGAATTACTCAGGGTTGACTCAGAATGAAAAGGTTTCTCAAAAGAGAGGAAAAATAATGCTCAAATGAGCTGGAAACTCATGCATCACACAGCCTACTCTAATTAATGAAAAAACCCCAAACAAACAGATGTTGAGATTTTACAAAATGAAAACAAAACTTCAAGTTATTGGAAGACTTTTTTTCCCTCCTTGCCAAAACTGCTCATGGGATTTAAGTAGTTTCATCCACATTAAGAACAATTTCCCTCCCACTTTATTTGCCAGCGTAATATTTACCTGCTGAAACCAATTTGCCTTAATCCTTATTAAACACAGGAGGAGTTTGGCTAGAGGCTCACACAATACATCTGTGACTGTGCAACCTCACCTGAACCACTTTGTATTCACCTATTTACAGAATGGCTCAGCCCACATGTTTCAGCACAAGACCCAAACACTTGAGCCAGACAGAAGGTCACTCTCTGTTGCCATAGCTGTGATGACAGATACCTAATTCCTGCATTTGTTCATACTCACAGAGTGCTCCAAGTCAATGGGAGTCTGTTGTCTGCCAACGCTGGTAGCAAGTGCTGCTACTGCAAATTCTGCAGATGGATTTAGGAAAATATGTTCCTGGCTAGTTACAAGTGAATGATGCAGGCAGCTGGAAGGAGCACTCTCTGTCTGAATTACAAATGAGGATTCTTGGAGGCCAAACTCTCACTGGCATCACGTGCTGGTGTTTCTTGCCCACAGCCAGGGCTAAACCACAGCAGTTGTTCTATCACCCAGTGACCCCTCCCTAGCAAAGAAGGTGGATTTGCAAAAGGAGAGAAGACCTGCAGGTTGAGATTAAAAGAAATTAAATAAAACAGCCAAAGCAACACCAGTATAAAGAATGCAAAGTTATACTCAGCCCAGTGAATGCATAGCAACCACAAACAGGACAGCAATCCTTGGAAGCAGTATAAGAAAGAGATAAAAAAGAGCAGAAAACCTCAGCAAAAAGCCTCTTTCCCCATTGCAAACTTCTCCCTTTATCCTGAGCATGAAATTTCTGGTCTGAGATATACCTGTAGCTATCTCAGGTTGGTTGTTCTGGCTGACTCCAAACTGCTAATTCCTGCAGCCCATGGCTGCCCTATAATTCTGTCCCAGAAAAACCAGGACACTCAATTACTCTGAGAGCAAGTGAGAGCTGCAGGCAGATGGTTGACAGGAACGAGCTGTTCAGAGGAGTACATTCAACAACATAAGAAAGAGTGACTTAGGAAGAGCAGTGTTAAGGAAGCAATATGTGGGGAAAGAATGGAAAATTGGCCATCAGCATTTCTCATTGATGTTGTCTGCTGCAACAGTGACTCACTGGGAAGTGCCTGGAATGCTGTCTGGTTTGCATTTCACTTTCCCCATCAATCTGATTAGTGAGGTCAGCTACACATATTATGGGGCAAGCCACCACAATTAGCATTTCTTATGGACTTAGAGGTTTTTTTCATTTAATCATTAGAGGGCTACTTCACATAGCTGTGTCATCATGTGGCTCCTTTATATCCTTGATAAACTGCAGTTTATCAGTTTGGCAATTGCTATTCCTCCTGCCACACCTGTCTCCTTCCTGACTTCACACTTTCAGGCTTGGCACCTTCCTTTTTCCAAATGCTGGTGTTCTGGTGAACACAGTGACCATTACAAATGGCAAAGGCTGAACCACACCATGTATGAAACTTAGATTTCACAAACCTTTGAATGAAATTCGCTGCCACATTATGAAAAAATACAAACAAAAACCCCCAATCAATCAAACAAAAAACCCAACAAAAAACCACACCAAAACCCCCCCAACCAACCCAAAAAAAACACACAAAAAATCCAGGATAAAAATGATTACTACTCATTTGCTTTTAAAATAGTGTTAAATAAAATATTTTAGGACTTAAGACAATATCTTGCTAGAGACTAAGAGGCTCCTAATAAGGAGCAATGTGTTGGTTGCCTAGCTAAAACCATCTTTCTCCCACCTTGCCTTGAAGGTCTTGGTTTGCTCCTGAAGATAGCAGGATCACTGACTGATTAAAGGTCTCACCTGGAATAGTAATTAAAATGGTTCAATGGTCTCATTGTTTATTAATTTAGATGGCATCTAGATCACCACAGTAAAGAAGAACATTCCTAGCACCAAGCCATTTTCTGTCATACCATTTCCACCAAGTGAGAACATTTTCACCAGTGTTGCATTGTTCCAGTAAGCTCCAATTTTGTTCATTATATGGCTTTTCCTTCCCATTCAGATTAAATTCCTGGAGGACACTGCGGTGATTATAATCTGACCATGTGGACTTCTGGCCTTGTCAACTCATCTTGCAGGTGTGACTTTGGAAGTTTGTCTTTCCAAACCTGTTTGGTCTGGTTGATAGCTGTTCACTGTGTTTATCTTTGTGTAATTGTTTTGCAGTTAGTTTATGAATTCTTGATTAGGAAGAACTCAGTGCCCCAAGTGAAGTCCTGTTACAACCAATGCAACACCAAATCTTTTCCAGCCCAGTACAATTTGTGCAATTACCCCAAAAGAAACAGCTTTCAGCCATATGCTGTTCAAACTAGAGGCCATCCGAAACATCAGACCTAGCATTATTGGAAGCATAAATCTGGACCATCTGGGAATTTGGCAGAGGTTACCTTGCCCTTTGGCAATTGGTATAGGGCAGTCTGAAACTGAGTTTGCCTAATGAGTCCTCAAATCCAAGTGTCAGCAGGGAGATGAGGTTCAGGATATCCTTTACAAAATTCTTTCTGGAATCAGTGTCCTGCAACTTCTGTTGCTGGAAAACAAGACACCCCTGGCCTTGCCTTTTCTTCACTGAGAGCAGGTGTCACAAGATAGTCAACTTCATCTTTCTGTGACTCAAAATGGGGTCCTCTCATGTAGTCTTGTGCCTTCATGGGTACTTCCAGCCACTTCCTTCACCCTGCAAGAGTATTTTCTGTCAGGTCTCTTTTGCCTTCAACCAAGGACAAACTTATCTGATTAATTGCACGCGTATGTGCAGGTTTGTTTGTCCAACTCAAACTGGAGGTGACATTTCTACTATTTAGTTGCTAACCCATCTTGTCAAGAAGTCTGCTTTTCTTTCATGCCACTTATAATGAATGTTTGTTTCCCTTCTGCTATTAAAATAGATGAACTGTGGTGACTGTGGTGGCCAAAGGGAGAGTTTGGTTGCAGAAGAGCTGTTCTTGCTATGACATACTCATGACAGCTCTGTTTTTAGCATCTATAGTCAAGCCATAAGCCATGGATGTGAAAATAATATGTAAGTATCATCAGGTCAAGAACATACTGGTATGTCCTTAAAAGAAATTAGGTATTTTCTACAGCATGTTATGATTTTAATTACCTTTTAAATAAAGAGATACAATCAAAATTCAGGAGAAATTAAGATTTTTCATTGACACTTGGCTAATTAAAAGTAACTTAAATATTTCTTTAGCTGGCTACTGCATTTCTCTCTTTAGCATAGACTGGACAGGATATCAACTCTCCAGCTGCTGTCATCAACTCCTTGGGCAGCCAAAGTGTTTATTATTTTAGCTTCATTTCCTTGTTCTCACTTTGAACAGAAAGTACACTTTAGGTATGAGAAATCTCCTGAAGATGCATCTACATCCTCCTCTTGTCCAGACATGGCCCCGCTGTGTGTAAGCCGTGCCATGACTCAGACTGTCTCTCAAGCCTCACAACTGCCTGTTTGGTCTGAACTAGTCTCATTCTAAAGTTAGCTTTTTTTTCTGATCAGGTTTTCGTCTTCTTAAATTTGTTCCCTGAGGTCACAGAGTCCATGCTGATATTTTCAGGTGGGGTTAATGATTTAATGTGACTCATATGTCAGTTCTAACTCATTCAGGCCACACAACAAATCCAACTGATGACTCAGGAAGCCTCATTATCATTGTATTTAGATGATACGTGCTTACAGTGCCCAAGATTTCTAAAAGAAAGAGAAGTAATATATATTTGGCAGGTTTGTTGGTTGTTTTTTTTCTCCTTATAATCTCTTTTCAATGTTGTGAAGCGATTAGATAGCCCTTATCAGAAATACACCACATCTCCCAGAAAACATGGAGGTTATGGCCTCCCTGCTGCTGATAGTGGGCTGGGTTTAAAGAGGACACAGTGGTTAATGCTTTTGCAGTCAGCATGTGACTTCAGCCATTAAGAAGAGCAAGGGAATCTGCTGTCATGTGGCACAATCAGGGTCGTTGAGTGCAAAAGACAGAATCATTTCAGACCTCATCTAAGCATGTTCAAATCCAACAGAGAGAGGAACCCAACTGTTCTAGTAAGCTTTGGAAACCACCTTTAATGTGGAAAGATTAATATCAAGAATCTAACAGAAATATTCTTCTGTCCTGCCTGTGATGATGTGCATAACCTTGGCACTCAGGTTTGTGCTCAAAGAGAACAGCCCTCAGCTTAGATGTTTGAGTGCATCCCAGGAGCATGACAGGATGAGACCTTTGCACAACTCTTTTCATCCTGCTCCTGATTTCCCTGGGGTATGGTACAAAAAGGGCCCCTAGGATATTCCAGGTAAGTGTGGTTGCCACCTGCCCTGCAGCTTAGATGTAGCCAACAAGAGCTCTCTATTTCCACTGGAGCAACATTTATTCAGTAGAATACCTTCGTGTATATTTCCTTAATGTCTGAAAATTAGTTGGAATACCTTTTTCTGGACATAGCCAAAAGGCTATTGAAAGCAGCAAATGGACACCAAAAGCTGCCTTAGGTAAAGACAAAGACACAAAAAAAAATAGCTTTTTTAATAACTACAGAGGACTTGGTTATGATGGATTGAATTAATTTCTGAAATGGTGCTGAGCAGGAATTCCAGTAGATATGATTACCATCTGTCACTGTCCCTGTTGATTTGCCAGAGGCAGAGACAATATAAATAGAAGCCGGGGTTTTGGTCAAAACTAAGAATGACCTTGGAAAATTCAGTCTTAATAGATACCACACAGGCAAAGTATAGACACAGAGCCAAAACCTGGAGGTGGCTGGTAAAATGAGGCTTCTTTAGAAAACATTAGAATAGCTTAAATATTTTATGATATAAATATGTATGAGGAGAGGCTGAGGGAGCTGGGATTGTTTAGCCTAGAAAGGAGGAGGCTCAGGGGAGACCTTATTGCTCTCTACAACTACCTGAAGGGAGGTTGTAGCCAGGAGGGGGTTGGTCTCTTCTCCCAGGCAACCAGCACCAGAACAAGAGGACACAGTCTCAAGCTGCACCAGGGGAAGTTTAGGCTTGAGGTGAGAGAAAGTTCTTCACAAAGAGGGTCGTTGGCCATTGGAATGTGCTGCCCAGGGAAGTGGTGGAGTCACCATCCCTAGAGGTGTTCAAGAGGGGATTGGATGTGGCACTTGGTGCCATAGTTTAGTTATGAGGTCTGTGGTGACAGGTTGGACTTGATGATCTTTGAGGTCTCTTCCAACCTTGGTGATTCTGTGAAATGTAAGTCTTTGCTATGCTGGTGAGAGATAAGGCCTACTTTTCCATAGGGTCAGTTTGGTTGGGATTTCAAAGAGCACTGTTACTGTATTTGTGGATTCTGCAGTTTCACAGGAAAACACTTCTGAAGACTGCTCTTGGTATTTACCTAACTGTGGGTTTTTAGGAGTTATAAATAACTGGTAGGAAGTACTACACGTACCACTAGTTTGTACAATGTTTAAGCAAGGTCAGTGTGCAATGAACTCTTCAGGTAACGGAGTCCAGTAGACAATTATTGCCTGACACTTCAGTTTTCTATTTGGATAATTTGACCTTTTAATTGAGCACTTAACCTGAAAGTTTTACACAGTTTGGGGCCACTGTGGGGGGGAAAGAAACCAACAACCAAACCCCCAACTCTCTATTACACATATTTTTCTCCACAATTTTCAATTATTATAAAAAAAAAAAAAGAAAAAGAAGAAGAAAAATGTAAAAGTTTTCATTTAGCTGGCAGCTGGGTTTTCATTTAGCTGCCAGCTGGTGTTAAAGCTCACAGGAAAAATACAGGGGGGGGTTGTACCTCAGGCAGCAGTGCCCTATTTTTCTGCAGGGCAGAGTGGGTCACGTACTCATGTCCGTGTGGGGATAGGCTTGCACTCTGGCCTTTCCCTTGTTGTGTGAGGGATTCATGCTGCATATTTGTTCTGAATGCACTTAGTAGACTCAGTGTGAGTGAGGTTTGCTGTGCATACATAACATAACTCTGGTTTGTGTTTTCCCAAAGCTTGACGCTTTCCTGTAAACACTGGGTTTGCCGTGTATGTGTAGTTAGTTCACTCAGCAGATTCTTAAGGACATGCTGGGGAAAGGCTTGAGGAGGCAGCAGCTAGGACTACTCCGATTCCTGCTACCCATTCGATTGAGCCTTTCTGCTCCCTGCTCCCAGTGTATTCCCAAACTGCTCCCAAGCAAAGGCGTTTCCAAGACTGGGCTGAGTACAGTTTTAATTGTCTTGATGATCTAGATACTGCCTGCAACTTGTAGGCTGAGCTGCATACCTAAAGATTGAGACTGGTTGTAAAAGAGAATTGTGCTGAAAGCATGTGTTGTCTGGAAAAGCCACATCTTGGTAAAGAAAAAGAATTCCCTGTGTACTTTCTGCAGCAGCTTGTTACCTGTACAGCTCACCTGGTAAAATGGGTTGTAACACTACCAAGGAACTAGCACAGGGTTCCTGAGGCCTCAAATTCCATTTCCCTCCCACCCTTAATAGTATCTAATAAAAGATAAAACACAGTGTTTTCCTTTAGATCAATAGTTGCTGAAAACAAGGGCAGTGCTCTTACTCATAAGCAAGCTTGATGATCCCAGAAAACTCATTCATTCTCTGACACAGTTGTACTCCAGTTCAGATCATGCAGTTCATTGCTGGTAAGAAAGAGGGACAAACTTTTGCAATAAGTTCATGTGAGTTTATCATCACTCTTTACTAAACTTTTCCCAGCTACACTTTTCCACAGCACTGACTACCCAATGCTTTTGTTGACTGCAACAAACCTGGACTTGGCAGACTCTGTGCAATGTGCAGATGGAATGGCCAATGGGGACAATAACTGAAAATGCAAAACTAAACTCAGGTGTTAAGATTTTGGAGGCCTCTTCTTTTGGTGACAGAGAGTGAAAGAGAAAGAAGTTTGACACAGAACCAGTTCTAGCAGAAAAATCTCATTGAAATTTTTGGGAATTCAGAAAGAAATGGTTGTGGGAAATAATCACAGAATCTAGTCCAACCTTCCTGCCAGAGCAGGACCACCTAGAGCAAGTCACACAGGAACATATCTAGGTAGGTTTTGAATGTCACCAGAGAAGGAGACTCCACAACCTCTCTGGGCAGCCTGTTCCAGTGCTCTGTCACACTCACAGTGAAAAAGTTTTTCCTTGTGTCCAGCTCTGCTCCAGTTTGCACTCACTGCCCCTTGTCCTATCACTGGACATTACTGACCAGAGCCTGGCTCTGTCGTCCTGACACTGCCCTTCACATCTTTATAAACATGAATGAGGTCATCCCTCAGCCTCTTCTTCTCCAAGCTAATGAAACCCAGCTCCCTCAGCCTTTCCCCATAAGGGAGATGTTCCACTGCCTTCAGCATCTTTGTGGCTCTGCACTGTAACAGTTCTCAGAACACTGGCATAGCAAAGGATAAACAGTGGCTATGAAGACTTTCATGTCTTTGTTGCCAGTAAAACTCAGAATATTTTCAGCATCTGTGCATTAAGTGGTCTTGACTCAAGTTTCACTGGAAAAGATGTCCCCAACTCTTCTTACCTATCTGGAAAAAACAAGCAATTAACCTGCAAAATTAATTAAAACCTCTCTTCTAGAAGTGCTCATCAAGTCACTTTCCACCATTTACCAGCAGTCATGGCTAACTGGCGAGGTCCCTGCCGGCTGGAGATTGGCAAATGAGACACCCATCTATGAAAAGGGCTGTAAGGAGGATCTGGGGAACTATGGACCCATCAGTCTGACCTCTGTGTCAGGGTAGGTTGCAGAGCAGAGAATTTTGAGTGCCATTATCAGCATGTGCATGCTCATATGAACTAGCAATGGAAAGTCACAGTCTACATGCATTGATTATACTGTCAGCTAGCTCATTCTGGCTCCAGAGTAGTCCCAACACACAGACACTCCAAACCTGTGCTCCCACTCTTCCAGCTACATGTAAGAGCCTTTTCACCTTAAGGCATGGAATGGAATCTGTGTGCTCTGAGCTGATAAGAGCTGGTGGATATCTTGCTCTCAGTGCCTGTGAGAAGGAATGTTTAACCTGTAATAGCAGGGAAGAGCAACCAGTGATTCTGTGTGTTTAGTATTTGTCTTAATCCTGCCCAGTTTGGAAAAATTAAAACCAAAGGACACTTTATTTATATGAGCATAAATATGGATTAATCCCTCTAACCTTACAGGAAAACTGGGAGTGTTGAGAGATCAAAAGGAAGGGAAGTCCACATGGGTTTAGAAAAACAAACATTTTTTACAAATAAAATAGTCAGATGATCAAAGTTGCTGGATTAGTTCAAATATTATTCTTGGAAGAGAGTAGCAAGCATTCTGTTTCTGCTTCTCACTTAACCTTTCAATCAAAACACCATTAGACCTGAGAGTGTCATGTATTGTTCTGAAAATTATGCATCTCTCCTGGCCTGGTTTTCCTACTCTTTTTCCTCCTTTCTTCTGAGGTCAGACAGCTACAATGTGCCAGTTACCCACATCCTGACACTGACTCCCACTTGCTGCAGCACAACCCATGGCAGCATTTTTGATTTACGCTTGTGCCCCACATTATCTTTGTGCAATGAGGTATCTTAAAATGATCGGAATCATTTATTTCCTCTTAAGCATGACTCTACCCTGCTTTTCAGACTCAAACCGGTTCCTAACACATTAATATCAGGGTGTTTGGGAAGAGTATGCAGCTTAGACTTGTGAGCCTGCATCTGCCACTTGTCCCTGCGTCCACCTGGTCCCTGGGATACACCCTCCCAGCCTGTTGTTACTCTCTTACATCAACAAGTGGTTAATGCAGGAAGCTTGTGGTAATTTGGGTACAATTTGGTCTGAATATTCAGGCCGTGGCTGCTGGGTCACCAACCGGGGGGAATTTGCTACACTGGGACCAGCCAGCCTAGTCTGGGCTCCTACACATGGCACAGGGCTGAGTCGCCACAATGCCACTGTGAGCACTGCAGGCACCTGCTCCTTCCTCCTCAAGCACCCTGGCAGAGTCCACTATTTTTTTAAAGCATCAAGTCATAAAGTTCACAGAAGCAGATTGCAAAGAAGTGGGGATGCATTACCATGCACTGTGAGACTGGTTACTTATTAAACCCTTTTCCTATTAATAGTAAAACACCATCAAGAGGTTAGGAGTGCAAGTTCAGCCAGTGCATTTTTCAACTGAAGGATGCCAAAAATAGACACCCAAAAGTCCAATCTTGGTAAATCTTTACTTTTTTTTTCAGTAAGAAAACACATACTATACTAACTCTGTGAGCCCTGGAAGCACTGATCCCTGACACTCACTTGCTCATTCCTCAGAAGCTGTAGAATACACAGTGTGTTAAGACAGCATCATCTGCTTTATTTGTAATCTGTTTTAGTGTTGTTTCCAAACTGTTAGCACTGTTAAGTCAATTCTAAACACCAACCAAGAGTATTAGGTTTCAGTTTCAGCGTTACAAAGCTGCCAGTATTAATCCTCTGACTGCAGTAGCCCTGTGTTTGGCACGTGTTGATGTAGCTGAGAGCCTACATGTTACAGAAGATATTCCACTTAGGACTCAGACCTACAGTTCTTGGACACTTTCCATCTTCCTTGTAAGCTGACAAATATTTTCAGCATTCTAGAAAGACAAGATTGAATACTGCAGTGCATAAAGGCTAACCCAAAAGCTGTTCTCCACGTCTTACCATAAGTACGGGGGAAATGACATCAGATAAATGAAAAAGAAACAATTGCCATAAAGCTCTCAAGCCAATTAGCAAAGCACAACTAAGTAGCAAATTGTTGACGTGAGAGAAACTCTTCCTCCAGCTGCAGTTGGATGTTTTAGAGATGGCATTGCCACACATCTTCCCTCATGTCTTCCTGCATAGTTCACTCTGAGCTTGACTCACTCAGCATAAGAGTTTTGAAATAAGCCTCTTAGGACAAAAACATTCAGCAGATGACAATAAATAGTGTCACAGGTTATTTTAGGAGAACATTTAGCACAAGTCAAACCAGTTTAGTGAAAAAGGCCTAACATCTAATTCAACCTAGCCTTATCACATGGGGATTATAAAGTGGCTACCACATGTATCACTAGGAACATCACACACAACAAAGATCAAAATTAAAAATACCATAAAAATATAGTATAAAGTCTCAAGTCATTGTCTGGCTTTCTAGTCAGCTGCTCATATCTCTTGTAAATAAGGATCTGTGGTAGTTCAACTTTCACCCAATAATTAATGCTACTACCACAACTTCTGTGTTTGTTCCTTCACAGGCCATTCAAAGGTAGCTCATCTCAATGGCAAAGCTTAGATGTGGGGCCTAATGGTAAACAGGCTACATTAGTAATCCTTCTTAGAGAACTAATTCATATCTGAACTTCCAGAGATTAGTTAACTAGCAGTGAATGGGTTAAATATCACATTTCTAGGATGTGCTGAATAGCACAAATATTTGGCAGAAGAGCTGCTCCAGATTCCTCCAAACACAATTTCACCCCATGACTAATTTCACCCCATGCCCTTCCACAGGAAGAAACAGTGGCAAAACCAAAAAGGGCCTAGGAAAAAGGAGTCATAGTGGCTATACCCTGTCTCCCCACAGACATTGCAGAGTTAATGAATCATCACTTTGTCTAGACACATTCTGGAAAGTTTTTCTCTCCTTAAAAATAATCAAAAGAGATGCTATGTTACATGTTCTTCCCCTCTGCCCCCCCATCTCAGCTACTGGATGTCATTCATCAATGGCAACAGGTTCCTATTCTTTTGGAGTCACTCTCTACACAGGCTTGCTGGGGCTGAAACAAGACTTCTGGCCAGAATTTGGTTGTGCAGTCATGGCCAGGGGTAGAATGTGTTATTTTCATTGCCCTGTCTGGTTTTGCTCAGCGTGTCTCAAGGAAGATATGGTGCAGGTAGAGAAAACAGTCCAGGGAATTGTGGACAGCGGTAAAGTGAAACAGGTACAGGGGGATTATCCAACAGCAAAGGAGAAAGGTGTCTGACAGGCTGAGATAAGCACTGAGGGTGAGAACTGATGGATCCCTGATTTCTATCCAATGGAATGAGGTGAATGTGGAAAGGTGCAGCATGAGATGAGAGGACAGTACTGCAAGGGGAAGCAAAGGAGATGGAGTCTGCAAGCTTTTGAGCAAGTACAGAATTAACTTTGAGTCAAACACTCTCACCTGGGCTTTTAAAACACCTACTTCTTTTAAATAATTTATAATATCTATCATTTCTGCACGAGCTAAGAATATTACAAAGCTGTGCACAGGTGCAAAGGGTAGGTTTCCCTGGTGCTTAATTGAAATATGGTCATCCGTGTAGATGTCATATAAGCAAACCTCTAGCTCTGGATTAGCAATTGAAAAAAACCTAGTTGATTCTGTGTGTGCATGCTAAGACATGCATGTAGGAGATGGAGCAATGTTTGCACATTTCTGAAGATTTAAGTGTCATCCAGACACCCAACAAAAAGTTACAACCCTTCACAGAAGTCCACTGTAAAGTTTTCTGATGAATGACCTTACTCAGTCAATGAAAGTGAGTTTTTTTCTGCTAACTCAGCAGTGTGAAGACTTGCATACATCTGACAAGCACAGTTAAACTTTATTCTTTCATTTGATCACAGTCTGTTTCACCAGGGTCTTCTCAACCATATGAGCATAGAAAGGTTTCACAGGGTAACTTGTCTATCCAGTCAATTAGAAGTTTGGAGCAGAAGGAACTAGGGATACCAAGAACATACCTGTGGAGATGTACAGCATACATGTACATTTTATACACAGCATGTCAACAGCTGAATCAGCATCTGCAAAAGTCCAGAGGGCTATCATTCATGCTGCAACCATTGAATAAGGAGTAAATGGCTGTTACCATAAGGCTCACGGAGATGTAAAAGTCTTTGGGTGGAAGGGTATCTTTTAAAAGCAGTCTGAAGAATTTCTTAGACACTCAGAGTGACTTTGTCTAAGGTTTTTACACAATTTAACCATGCTGAATCATGCCTGATATTGCTGTGCCTGAAGATGTTTGGACAGAGCTGCATTCTTGAAAACAAAACATCCCAGGAGATTAAAGCAGTTTTCGAGAAATGCTCTTTCAAAATGAAAATCAGGAGCTGTTGACATCATAATGTTGAAAGCAGTTAGGAGCTCAGCTGAAAGGAAAATCTTTGTCCTGGCATAATTTCTTGTAACAGCCTTACTACTTCTTAAAAGCAATTACAAGTTTTCTGAAAGGTTCTTTTCCATCATTCCCCCCTGATGTGTTTTCTCTCTCCCAAGCTTGATTTAGCGAAACAACCCAACCCAAATCTTCTTTTTAATTTCATTCAACTTTTCAAACATGAAAGAATTTTAAATGTCAAGATCTTCCAGGTGAAGAGCAAACCTAATTCCTAGAACACCGTCAAAGCAAATAAGTTCCTCCTTATGTTTAGATGGAACCTCCTATGTTCAAGTTTGTGCCCATTACCTCTTGTCCTGTCACTGGACACCACAGAAATAAGACTGATCCCATCCTCCTGATACCTACCCTTTAAGTACTGATAAACATTGATAAGATCCCCCCTTCAGCCTTCTCTTCTCCAGGCTAAAAAGCCCCCAGTTCCACTGCCTTTCTTCACAAGGCAGCTGTTGTAGTCACCTAATCGTCATTGTATCCCTTTGATACAAAGACAGCAGATGTTCACACTTCAAACGGTGCATTTTGTTATGACCATACAGATGTCTCTCATCGATTTAACTGCCTCTGCATGTCCATACTGTGCAGGTCCTGCACCCATTTCTCTTCCCAGTGCCAGGGGAGAAGAGCCTGTCTAAGGCTGTCCTGCTCATCAACTGTGCCTCAACACAAAGGCTCAAGCTGATGGCTTAGGCAGTCCCCATTGTTCTTCTACCTGATGTCTGTTGAGACATGCATGTTGGTGATTTCTGAACACCCTCTGATTTAGTTTTCCTTCTGAGCATGTTATTTCCACAATGCAAAATTCACACCTTTGTTTATTTGCCCAGGAGCTCTGATCTCCTCCAGAACTGACATTGCTGCTTCTGCTGTTTTTCCCTGGATCCCACTGAGTTCTATACATATATTACAACACTCTTCATGCCCTCAAAAATCCATTGCCTTTCCAGTGAAGCACACTGGGTGCCAATCACAGCCCAGCAGGGGCTATAAGTGGCTTCCCATGGGACTACTGGATATGCAGAAAAATGTACACTGTGTGTTCCTAAGGGAACCTGCCAGAGCCCTGTTGTTGGATCAAAGTACAGATCAAATACCTGGAATCAGTCATATCCCTCCCCAAACATCTCCACCTGCAGGCAGTACAATATACTATTTTTAAATGTTTATTCCATTCATTTGTGTCTGCACATAACTAAAACTCCCTCCCCTGCAGTGAATGGTGACTATCTTCATGCCATTGGCTCACAGCTGGCTCTTTGATTCCTCAATCAATGAGATGATCTTGTTTCTTTTTCAGTTCTGCCTTTGGGCAAGAAAGACTTTGCAAGAGGTATGAATCAACTGTATTTGAAGCTACCCTGCTTCCTGGAAAAAGGACTCAAGCACATCTTCCCATGCATTAGTTGCCAGACTTCCCTCTGAGTGTGCCCCTTTGCTGGAAATTTGTTTTGCCATGTTTCAGCAACAAGGACACCTTTTGCAATTAGTTCTTTTCCTAGTATGTTTGAAACAGAAGGAAAGTTTCTGAGAGGGGCTTGCACATCCAGTGTGAAACTTCACCATTTAGAAAACAAAACAAAACAATATAGAAACAAACCATCTGACCAAAAAGCCCCAAAACAAAACCCCCCCCCCCAAACTGAAACCAAGCCAACCAAGCAACCAAAACAAACAAAACCCCCACCAACCAACCAAACCAAACAAAACCTGAACAAAATCACCTAAACCAAACAAAATCCCCCAACCCAACCAGCCAAAAAAAAAAAAAAACACTCCCAAAAGAACACCCCCTCCAAAATAAAATCCAAACCCAAACCCAACAAAAACCCAAACCCCACAAACACCAAACAAAAAACCCAAACATCCAAAACCAAACAACTAAACAAACCAAAAAGAGTCCTCCTAGATTTAAATGGTTTAATTTCACCTAACTATTTAAGAACCTGAGGGTCTGCATCTCCAACTATGTGATTCTGAACCTATATTTCTCAAAAGAGTGATAAAGATGTTCCAAGTGCAGGTTCCTTTGACCAATATAAAGTTATAGTGCATCTCGCAAAGAGCGGTCCTTCCCTTGCCAGCTCTATAGTGTCATCCCCCAGATACGTTTTCATGCCACTTTCCTGCTATTGACTCCAGTGATTTTGTAGCCAAAAGGTGAATCAAGGCAGCTCTCTGATCTTGCAAAACCAACTCTGCAAAAAGGGTTTTGTCTGGATCAAAATCTCATGATTGAGTGAGATTAGGATATGTGGTCATGATAGGGGTGGAGGACAAAGGACAACAGCCCATAATTAATCTGTGAACCCACAAAGTTCCTAGTTGGGATGCAGTCTCTACGGGGCTCCCCCCCAAAAAATTCACAAAGCTACCCCATCTCTTCTTTTGAATTGCAGTGAGCATCTTCCAGTGACAAATCCTTCTCATTTCTAAAGAGGCTGAAGAATATAACTCTCATAGACATCTCACTAATGTAATTGAAGCCCTAGATGTCCAAACCAGTGATGAAAGCATCATCTATAAACAGGCTTCAAAATATAAAATATCTTTACAAGGATCAGCCTGAATTCTTCTTGGAACTCTCCTGCCCTTTCTCTCCTCAAAATTTCTTCTTTAATCATCATGTAAATGGGTGTTTTGCAGAGAGGTGAGCAGAATTCTTCACAAAGATGCAGCACTGCTGCTGGATTTGCTGAAGCTGATGAAGCAGCATTTCTCTTTGCTGCAAATGCTTTCCCTCAGTCTCCACTTTAAATAGATAAGGTCACTTAGATGTGAACTTTGAAATATGAAGTTTTCATGGGAAGGCCAAATGCAGTGTGTTCAGTGACTGCATAAACAGTATCCTGTTCCCTTTGTTGTTTGGGGTTTTTTTTGGAGTGTGCATTTAATCTTTTTGCCTGCACTGAAATGAGATACTGAATGTGTGTGCCACAAAGAGCAGTATATATTTAATGCTTTTGTAATTATTACTGCTCTGACTTTCAAACATAGCCACAGGGAAGAGCAGATTGTGCTGAAGTACCTAAGCTCGGCATCTTGTGAACTGAGTGAAAGGTGTGTGTGAACCCAACAATCTTTGTGCCTTCCTCCCCACAATCTTGTTCCCAAAGTTCTCATTCTAATTATGCTCTGATGGTGCCTTTTAAAATGACTAAAATTTGGATCCTAGCTGAGGCCTTTTCCTGTGCTTTATGGTAGGACAGAGTTTAATCCTACCAATCTGCAACCTCAGTATAACAAGTGTGTTGACAAAGGTGCAGCTGGGTGGCTGCAGCCTGTGGTTGAATGTTCCTGCAAAGTTACCAGAGTAGTTCCCAGTTTTAGGACTGAATATAGTCTTTGCCCATGGATTGGGTTGACTCTTGGCTGACGCCTTGATCAGATATGTGGTTACCTTTGCCCTGAACCAAGTGGGACTGGGCTTGATTCAGTCATTGACTTCATCTGCAAAACTATTTATGATTCCCCTTGGTGTAACTAAGATAACAATAAGGTTTTGGTTTTTTTTTCAGGGAACTTGGAAGTCTAGAGAAGTGAGATATCTACTGCCTGAGGGATGGGTGTTTCAAAGACTTCCTTCCATTATTTCCATTACATTTAGAGAATATTTTTAACTCTCTTCACCTTGAGCCAACTCCATGCTGTGAAAGTCCATCTGACAGTGAGGATACCCTTGAATTAAAGTTAAGCAAGACATGCACCTTTTCCCTGCTTCTCTTCTATCTCCCATTTTTATGGAGAACACACTTCAATGGCACGATGAATCAGATGTTTTTTGATTTACTATCAAGATTCTGGGCACCTAAGCTAATAGTGGAGGGTAAAGTGTCATAAACATACATACCAATTTGGGAAGACCAAGTGGTAATTCTCCTACTCAGCTTCCCTTTATCGCCCTGCTGTGCTCCCTGCCAGCACTGCCTCCACTGCCTTTCCTTCTCACCTGCCATGTGGTACCTGGAGTTCATTCAACATGCCTAACAATTAGAGGCAAGAAGTTCCAACTTGTCAGGAGGAACATGCCCAAGAAAGCAAAGTATAATTTATCCTGATTATAAAATGCATTCCATTCCACACTTGTTTTGACATTGTGCCTCGGAGAAAAAGATTTTGTCTCATGAAGAGGTCTCATTGTTGCTCCATAATTGTTTATCTCTGTTCAGACTCCTTGTGGATTCAAATAACAATCACTTGAATTTAACTTCTTATGGTGTTCCAAAGCCACAGGCTACTGATCACACAGCTGAGAAAAAAATAATCTACAGACAAGTGTTAAAAGTCAATGTAGTCTTTCCTCTGCTAGCAAAGAATATAGGAATATGAAAGATAGGGTCCAGAATAGTATTTCATGAGATGTTAATGCAGTTCTGGATAAATGGACAAAAAAAGAGAAGTGAACAGTGATATTCACATGGAGAGTTGGGCTGGTTTAGAGAAGTACATTGTGATGTTGAGCCAGACTGAGAGAACTGGGGCTGTTTAGTCTTGAGAAGGCTGAGAGGGGCTCTTACTAATGTCTATAAATATTTGAGGGGTGGGTGTCAAGATAAAGGTTCCAGTCTTTTTTTGGTGGTGCCTGGTGATAGGACAAGGAACAGTGGGTACAACCTGGAACACAGGAGGTTCCACCCCAACTTGAAGAGAAACTTCTTTATGGTGAGGGTGACAGAGTACTGGAGCAAGCTATTCAGAAAGGCTACAGATTCTCCTTCTCTGAGACTTTCAAAACCCACCTGTCTGTGTTCCTGTGTGGCCTGCCCTAGGTAATCCTTCTTTGGCAGGGGAGGTTGGACTTGATGATCTCTGGAGGTCCCTTCCAACCCTTAACATTCTGTGATTCTGTACTCCCATGTGTGGTCTCTATCCATACCGGTTGCAGTTTCCTGCAGTTTCAAAGAATTGTACTGATTCTGTACTGGCTGATCCCACTGTCATGTTTTTACAGCTCTCAGTGTCAACAAATGTATTCCTGGTTTGCACATCAGTGCATAAAAGGGTTTTAAGGCAGTGAAATCACAGCCCTGAGCTACAGTACCAGAGAGTGGAGTCAGCAGTGTGGGCAGAGAGATTGGGACGTGTGCTGGTTTTGTGACAAAACATCTCTCTTTTTTTGCTTTTGAAAGCTGACACTCAGAAATACCCAAAAATAAATGTAAGTGAAAAAGTATAAGGCTCAGTTTCATAATATGATATTCATACCTTTTCCCAAGACATGCCTGGAAAGACAGCTCAAAAAAAATATGAATGCAGCCACCCACACTAGAGTGCATCAATCCACAAGTCATCAGAACAACACACACATCCAGGGGGAGAGACTAATGAGACTGCTTGTAGTTCAATCTCAATAGGCCCTTTGTTTTGATTATCTGAAGTATAAAGGCAGGTTTTTTCCTTCTGAAGCTACAACCCTTACATGAATTTGGAACATGTGTGCATGACACGATATGCATGTCAAATTTTCTCCTTTCATGACCATTGACACTGCATTACAAACCCCACACAGGCACACACAGCCCTCTGAGGTCAGTATGATGGTTCACATATTTAAAATTAAGCACACGTCATGTTCTTCTCCTAAAACTTGTTCTGAAATGAGCTTTAGCTATGCCCACTGTGCAGAACTAATTTTTTCAGAGTTTGGGTTATTTTGGCCCATCAGTTAAAGCCAGTATTGACACAGAAATTCTCTCTCTAGCTGTTGAGAACAAAGATCCTTCCCAGTGCGGAGGAAGACAAACTGGAACACATTATCCATCGTCTGATCATAGCATTGGAAGGTGTATGACTCAGAGCATGCTCTGCAACAGCCAGCTTATAATGAACAGAACACCTGTGAAAAATGCCAGATTGTCAGTCCTGAAAACTGGCATTCTTTATTGACAAAAAAAGCACAGATTAGTTGGCTCCAACTTTGTCTACATCATTCCCACTAACATGCCTAAAGCCTGAACAGAATGAACTTCCTTTTGGATAGGTGAACCTTGTTCACTTCCTTGTTGAGAAAGTTAATGTGGAGGCAATTAATTCCATTCACTTTGTGATCCAGGTATTTTCCTCAGGGGAGTGGCTGTAGAAAACAATAACAGGGAAGTAGCCTTGTCATTGGGTTTCTAATGAGTAAATAATTTCAAAGAAGCAAAGAAGTAACTGAATTTATCCAGCTGACCACAGGTGAAAGGTTCCATAGAGATTTATAAACCTCAGAAGCATCATACTTCTGAAAGACTAGAAAAGAAAGCCATATGGGATTCTTAGTATGAATGTCTGCCTTGGTCATTCATTATCTGTGTAGTTTGATAATTACCTATTTCCTTGGTAAATTGCTTTGGACATTTACTTTGAGGTAGCAGATTAATGAAGTTCTTTGAAATCTTCAGGAACTTGAAAACCCACAAAGCTTCCGGAACAAAATTTTCCAGGTCGGTGGTTATTGGACTGTCTGGAAGACAGCACACATTTGTACCTCAGCTTACATGGAGTTAGTCAAAATTTTACTCAGTGCAGCACTAGAAAAAAAATAATCTTTGAGTCCACTAAATTTAAGTAGCAAAAATAATACGTAGCCTGGTAAGCGTGAGCCTGTGATTTACTACACAGAAGCAATAAAAGATTCTGAAATCACTGATAACTTGGCTGTCAAGGTCAGTTCAACTAGATAAGACCTCTACTCTGTGGTTGTCTTTAGAAGTTAAACTATCAGAGTGTTTGTGAGCAATGTGCTATGCCTGGAATTGGACAATGGTCCTGACTTTGGCAGAACTCCATTTGCTCTAATGGAGTAATATTAGTTTATAATCCCATAAGAGGCTCAGTGTATGTTATTATTGCAGCAGCCTAGGTCGGTCTCCCCACACAGTCTTGCACCTTAGCATGAGCTGCCAAAGCTCCCCAGAGATTGAGTGAGCACCTGTGGTCTCCCAGCCCTCCCCAAGCTCTGGAACCCAGTGCTCTGAGCTGTCAGATTAGTTTCAGCAGCAGGAACCACAGCCGCTCTGAAGCACACGTTGCAATCTGGGTTTCAGAACAGTGACATTCTCACATAGTGCTGCATGATTTCTCTTACACCATCGTTCACTCAGCCTGAGGCAGCCTTCGCTTGGCAAAGGCAGTGTGGTTTGATAGCTGTCAGATTTGCCGTCTGCATAGCCATCAGGCTGTCAGTCACAGTGCTGGGTGGATGGCTTTCTTTTTCTTAGAGAAATAATTTCTTCTGATTCTGCAAAGGTTCAAACTATATCCATCTTTCCTCAAAACTTTATATTGATTTTATCATGTCATAATGGCAAAGAAATGTAACAATGCCATCCCTGGAGACCTCAGTATGGTGCATGCTGGGGACAAACGCATTCAGACTTTACTATGGATGCAGAAAACCTCCTAACATGAGCACTCACTGAGGTCTGACAGGATTATACAGAAGGAAAGGGGCTGTTAGTATGGATTTAACACATTCCTGAATACTGGGGCTAGCCTGGATAGTAGGCATGGCAAGATAAATGACACAAAAGGAGTCTGGCACCAAAGCTCTGTGCTGCAAGGCTTAACTCTGCTCTACCCACTAACCTGGGATCCACCTTGCTGTGGTGGCCAGGTGTCAGCTAGTGCCCACCACACCCTCCTGCCAGGAGCTGGGCACTGTGAACAGTTTCCCAGCCAGGGCATCATTACAGCACACAAACAAGCGACTTGGGGATATCATAAAGCAGATTTTTTTCACTGATGAATTAACATTAACTTGATTTTGTAGAAGTTTCAAGCTCACTGAGTTTACTAAGCAGGGGGATGAAAGTAACCACAGTAACTTTTTTCCAAGAAGTTACCATTCAAGACAAGATCTTTATAATGTTGTGAAGACTTTATCACAAACTGTGGAACAGTAAAAAAAATTTAATATATAAAGAAAAGAAAAACCACACCAAAAAAGGCAAAGAAAACAAACCACAAAAAGCAAACTTCACTTTATTACAAAATTGAGTATTATCAAATAGACTAGAAATATTCAGATAATGCATAAATTGCTTTATACATTATAATATGGCTCCATTTACATGTCTGAGTATAACAGCAAAAGAAAGCAAACAAACAAACACACACAACAAAAAACCCTGTAGGAGATTGACCAACAAATGTTAAGAATTTCAGAATGTAACAAAATAAAAATAACCATCCTTGGTTATCTATGATAACCTGTACTTGAAACTGTGTCATGGGGAAAAAACACTAGTGACCATAAGGGCTAACAGAGAATTGCACGGAGGGCAGTGACAACTTTAACCTTTGGATACAGGCATTGAAATCTCCACAAGAAGTAGACCTCCCCAAAATGTTTAGGAGCATTACTTCCCGTGGTTCTTTGAAGCATACATTTTATATTACTCATCTGACAAAGTATCTATCCTGTTAGGATAATCATCATTTAATAGAGACAGAACCCATAGGATTCCAGTGATTCCATTTAGGCATAAGGGCCTTTCATGTAATAAAAGGCCACTGAGCTTTTACAATAAAAATGATAAAATGGCTTATGTGGGAGCTGGAGCCATGAAACTGGGAATGAGCAGAGTATGTGGCAAGTACAGTATTGCAACTGTTCAAATCAAAGTCCTGTGCAGGCATGAAGAATAAATCCTGTTATCTACCTTTGTCCTTCAATTTTCCTTAACGTTAGGGAAAGCATACTTGTTTAATTACCCTAACTTTTTAAGTCCTGGTTTTAGCCTAATTAGAGACTGCCATCTTATTTGTCAATTTAGTTCACAACATTGGTAATTTGATAAGGGCTAAGTGAATTTCCTTCCCCTTTAGCTGACTTCTCCAAGCTATTCAACTCTAAGATAACAGGGCTGCAGCTCTGCAGGTGTCCTGTATGATACCCACAGTGGAAACAAGCTCTTTGCAAGACAGTCTGTTGAACAGCTTGAGGCTATAATAATCTCACTATGCACCAAGAAGATCTGTATGTAACACTCCACGGCTCATTATCAAGTTCTATCCTGCACAGTCAGTCTCTCAGCTGCACCAAATAGCAGATTTGCGTAGGTATATGGATGTGCATGGTATTTTTCTTTCCTTTTAACACTGCTGAGAACAGCTAAACTAGCTAATCACATTTGCCCAATAAAACAGTACTGAGCTTTTCGTGGTACTGCTTCTGGTTCAGGGGACAAGTGTTGCAGTTTCTCCACCAGTTACCATAGGCTTTGACTTTCCCAGTCAATGTATATTTCTTCAGAGGCAGTAGCAGGGCTATCTTTTTCTTTTTCTTTTTTTCAAGCTGTATTAAAGAGAAAAAGAATTTACCTAGTGACCAATTATTTAAAAGAAAATATCACTGAACAAATTTCAGTTAAAGGAATCAATACCCTTGCTCAGATTGCACTGAGTGATTTTTCTCCTGTGGTGGTGTTGGCCACAGTATTTAAATAGAACTCAACTTCTAATTTGAGAACTTCTAGATCAAAGACCTATATTTCCAGTTTAGATTTGTTAAGCTTCTTCCTGTAAGCTCATGAGCAGGGAAAGTCTTATATTAAATTGTTTTAAACCAAAAATGTATAATGAGTTGCAACATCACATGAGCATTTGCAAACAGGTATTTCTTTTCTTTGTCTTTCTGACTAAAATCAATCTTTTATTTCAACTCTGTAGTGCACTGGTGTATTGTTCCTTCACTAAGACAATTTTCTTTCTAAACTGAACACTGATGCTCAAAATCAAGTGCTCTTTTTCAGAAAGTATTATTTAGAAAAGCAGTGGAGACCTGATAGCAGCCTTCAAGTACCTGAAAGGGGCCTACAAGAGAGATGGGAAGGGACTTTTTGCAAAGGCTTGTAGTGATAGGATGGGAGGGAATGGATTGAAGCTTGAGGAGGGCAAATTTAAATTGGATATTAGGAAAAAAATTCTTCATAGTAAGGGTATGAACCATCCTCTGCTACTAAGTTCCCCTCAGTTTAGGAAGGACATCGAGACATTTGAACGTGTCCAGAGAAGGGCAATGAGGCTGGGGAGAGGCCTCGAGCACAAGCCCTACAAGGAGAGGCTGAGTGAGCTGGGAGTGTTTAGACTGGAGAAGAGGAGGCTCAGGGGAGACCTCATTGCTCTCTACAACTACCTGAAAGGTAGTTGCAGCCAGGAAGGGGCTGGTCTCTTCTCTCTAACAACCAGCACCAGAACAAGAGGACACAGTCTCAAGCTGAGCCAGGGGAAGTTTAGGCTTGAGGTGAGGAGAAAGTTCTTCACAGAGAGAGATGTTCGTCATTGGAATGGGCTGCCCAGGGAGGTGGTGGAGTCACCGTCCCTGGATGTGTTCAAGAGGGGATTGGATGTGGCACTTGGTGCCATGGTCTAGTCATGAGGTCTGTGGAGACAGGTTGGACTCGATGATCTTTGAGGTCTCTTCCAACCTTGGTGATACTGTGGTAGTGAGGCACTGGAACAGATTGCCCAGGGAGGTTATGGATGCCCACTCCATGGAATGTTCAAGGCCAGATTGGATGAGGCCTTGAGCAACCTGGTCTAGTGGGATGTGTCCCTGTCTATGGCAGGGAGATTGGAATTAGATGGTCTTTAAGGTCCTTTCCAACCCAAACCATTCTATGAATATTATAATGAAATAATAGCTATTATCTTCTCCAACAGTATATACATTTTGATTTCCTCATTTCTGATCTAAATTATCCAGAGAAGTCATGCTCTTTGTCTAGGTTAGTTTAAAACTAGACAGCTAATTTCAGAGCCACAGGCCATACAAAATTTGTCTTCTAAGAGTATTTTCAGTCAGGAGTAACAGAATGCGCTGGCTTTTAATACATCTCACACTGTAAGAATAAAGCTTAAATAAAGAAATATCTGTTCTCTTACACTCACAGTCCTATGAAAATCCTAACTGAGGTTCAAGGGGAAGCCTCACATACTCAGGACCCCTATGCACATACCTTATCGCCTGTGAAAGGCAATGGGAAGCTCCCGGCTGGGAATCAGGGTTCCCAAATGGAGAGTTTCTACCGGTTTGCTGTCAGTTGCTATGATCTGGTATTTACGAACGAGCTGAAACACAAACATCTCAGTTAGCATGTCTCGGCTTCTAGATCTTCTGACTGGGTTCAGTGCTGAACAACCAGCACTGTGTACAGAATGCCATTTGATTAAGGTATTTACCCAGCAAAGGGCCAAGTGAAGCTGTAGCTCGGCTACGCGGCGCCCGATGCACATCCTCTTGCCAATGCCAAATGGAACATGAGAGAAAGGATTGATGAAGTTCTTCTGAAACCAGCGCTCCGGTTTAAACTGAGTCCAGCCACTGAAGTACTCTTCATTGCAACCCAGGGCATGGCTGTTTATCACTAGTACAGTCTATGAACAAAGCAATAGAGAGTCTTGTTACAAACTGCCTTAGAGCTACCAAGTGAATCAGCTTGCTAATGGGAAAAAATACTGCAGAAATAAGGGCAAGGCTGTTTCCTCAGCAGACGCCATGCCATTCTCTGAAGATTAATTCAAACACAGAAAAGGTCATAGTTTCCTCAGAAAACCATGGGGAAAATTGAAAAACAAAACACCAAAATTTGTTGAAATAACATGCCAAAACATTTTTGTCCAAATCCAGCAGCAGTGCAGGAGTGTATGGTTTTCAGTTTATGGGACTTCTTGGTATGAATTCCTTGTTCCTTATCCTGGAACTCATCCTTTGGCAAACCAATTTTGAGACTGAAATACGATCAGCTTCAGAGGTTTACAAGACAGTTAATCACTGACAAAATATTCTAGTAAATTATTTATCTTACCCCTCTGGGCAGCATATAATCTCCCAGAACCATTTCTGTGTCAATGGTGCGAGTGGTAAATGGCACTGATGGGGTCAATCTACAGTGAAAGAAACAAAATGGGGTAAATTTCCAGCATTTTTCTCTTCCTGTATCTATCACAGTTTACCTTAAACAATGAGGTGAACAACATTAGGTTTAGGTTGGACTCGATGATCCTTGGGGTCTCTTCCAACCTTAGTTATACTGTGATACTGTGATTATATATACTAAAAACAAAATCTTAAACACTGGCTGGTAGAAAACTGTACAGATTTTGCTTTTTGCAAATTATTTGAGAATTTTACCTCATGGACTCTTTCAGACATGCTTTTAGGTAAGGCATGTTCTTCAAGTTCTCAGCACTTGGACTCTCATTAGTAGCCATAACACACTCTATTTCCTGGAAAAGCTTCTGTTGAACATGTGGGTTGCGCGAAAGGTTATATAAGACCCACAGTAAACTATTGGCTGTCTGAAAGAAACCAGAAAGAAATGTTAAGACCTCCATTTGTGGTGACACAAACAAGAAGTTACCAAAATTTCAAAGCAATGTTTAGGCTAGAGGTGAGGAGAAAGTTCTTCACTGAGAGAGTCATTAGCCATCGGAATGTGCTGCCCAGGGAGATGGTGGAGTCACCATCCTTGGAGGTGTTCAGGAGGGGATTGGACATGGCACTTGGTGCCATGGTTTAGTCAGGAGGTGTTGGGTGACAGGTTGGACCTGATGATCTTTGAGGTCTCTTCCAACCTTGGTGATTCTGTGATTCTGTGATTTATGGCTGCTCACAGCTTTATGGTATTTTATGACCTAAGGGATTAATGAACCATCCCTGTTGTTCTCTAGGAGTAACAGAAGAATGATTCTAGGGATTTCAGGTAAAAATTCACTTGCTTTTAAGCCACTGAAGTAACTACAGGATTAGCTCACTCTGAGATGCTGCAGTGGTTAGGTTATGGAAGAAAGCAGGGAGTTGGAAAGGTGCCCAATTTCAACAAGGTCTTGGAAAGTCAGGTTTACCGTTTCAACTCCAGCAATCTGGAGCTCTGCAATGGCAGCGTACAGCTCCTTCTTGGAAAGTTGTCCCCCAGCGTAGATGTCACACAGGAAATCCTCCTGAGGGTTTGCAGAGTGCTTTTCCAGTCGACAGTCAATCGAATGCTTGGCTGAGGAGGGAGGAGTAGGAGGTATTTAATGCAAAGTCACTAAGAACGCTATAAAAATGAAAGCAAAAATATGTCCCACAAGCAGGATTTTGAAAGAAGACACAAAGCTGTGCTGGTTTGGGGTTTTTCACTCAAGGAATGAGCTTTACACTGAATAAATAATGGCATTTTCACATTTTAGACAAAAAAGTCACAAAAATCACATCCGAACAGGAGCTCCTGCAAACTATTAGAGATTCTGATTTCTTCAGTTAGGAAGGGAAATCAGTGATCTGCTCAGTGAAACATTTAGCAAACTGAAACACAAGTGTGTAAAATTTGTTAGCTTAGATTTTCAAAGGGGATCAAGATGTTAAAAAATCAAAGAGACTTAGCACCCAGACTCCCTGAGGGGAAATGTAAGCCTTTGGCATCTGTTTTTCCCTTCCCCTTGTAAATCAAATTTGTGCAAGCTTTTTTCCTTTTTACTATTTTGATATAAAGTACTAGATTTTGCCCACTCTTTCTTATGGATGTTCCAACTGTTAAGGCCAGTTCCAAGTAAGGAGCTACCCGTGTAAAGTGACAGTGTCAAATTGTTTTTTTTTCTGAAAAGATCTGTTTTAAAGTGTCTTTCCTAATCTTTTGCATAAACTAAGAATGAATACAATAAGTACACATGTCTGGCCATGACCAAAAGTCCTGCAGTATCAAGCACTAAAGTACCTAAGAGAAATGTAAAAGTATAGATGTTTTAATTCCTCTTCCCACAGAGAAATATATCACCCAGCGTTACAAACAATCAATCATTCAAGTGCCAAAACCTTTTCTTAATCTTTAGCTAAAACTGTCACTGCCCAGCAAAATACTGAAAAATGTAAGCCTCATATCTGGAGTTACAGTAATTTTTGCAACCCTGAAGACCAATTAATCTTAAATGGACAGAAATGTTGTGCAGAAGCCAAACTGTATGTTATGATTTAAATAATTTCTGGGTTTGAGATTTATGACTATATTCCAGGTTGTCCAGATAATCCATAATCTCAGGGTTTTCCTTTTACATTAAGGCTTTTCTTGCATGTAAAATTCTTGTTTCTCAAGAAAACAGATCCCTTTGGGGTCCCTTTGAGGGAGGTCCCTTTTTCTCACTTGTATACCTCACCTTTAAAGAAATCATACCACTTTCTGGCTGGTTATTTGCCTTTATGACAGATTAAAGTGGCCTCATTATGCTGCTGCCTTCCAAATTATTGGGGCTTCCCTGGAGATTGGATATTGCACCACAACCGCTCCTAAACGTTAGTCATAATAAAACAGTGCTTGAAATATGTTTGTGGTGAGCTGCAGCAAAGTTGTCTCAATCTGCTCTGAAGGCAGCGCATAGGACAGTACCAAGTGTGAAGAAAGTTAATTCCACCAAGGAGGAAACAAAGGCAAGTGAAAATGAGAGAAATTGTGTTAAAACAATAACCTGTTTTAAATATATCATCCCATGCTTTAGTATGAGCTTGCCAGACTTTTGTGTTCAGACCCTTGTGAAGTTCCACAGGGGTCACCATCATCATTCCAAAAGTAGCCATCATCTGTAGCAGAGAAAGAGTTTTTAAAATGTTTTTTTAACCTATCTACATGTAATCTCTGAACAGAAAATAAGACTCTAAGGTAGGGGAAGTCAAGATTCTGGCAGATTTTCCATCCTGGACAGACAGGATGGGTCTCAACTTGCTTAGATCATACCCAGCTAAAAATTAGGGACAGCCAGTGGAGGATAGGAGGCTTCTCCAGTGGGTGACTCATCCTATCTATTTTAGGCACCTGTTTTAGAATGGAACAAGCCACCATTTGGCAGTGCCTCTCCCTCCATTAACAATAAATGGAGGCAAAACATTAGGCTAGGCTAGATGTCTGTCTTTTAGATGGCTAAAATTGGGCAGATGTGTATCATCAGAGTCCAATTTGCAGCAAAATGCACAGTGGGTGTGCTTACAGGAATGACTAATCTCCAAATCCAGATTATTTGCATAATCCCACACAATTCCAAGAGTCCCATCCAACAAACAGCAGTGTTACACAACAGGTATCTCAGAAGGAGAGAAGAGTTAGTACTCTCATGTCCATACTGCATTGATCCCCTACAGATTTAGGCATTTCATGAAAGAGAGTGAGATGTTCAGTACTAGCCCTGGACATGTAAGCATCACCTTGGGTGTGCAAAGCTGCCAGTACACATGTAGCACAAAGCCTGAGTCTCATTTTTTCAGGTCACCCATTTAAACTGGTATCCTCCTGTTAGTAGTAAATGTAGAAAATCACTACAGCCCAGAAAAGACTCCTCCATACCGTTTTCACAGCCTTGATGAAGTTCAAACTTTCTTCTTCTACATCCTGCTGTAGGAGACCAAACCTCTTTCCATATAGCACCAGACAGATACCTGTTGTTAAGCAATATTATCATTAAAATTAAATAAACAAAAGGGTGTGCAGTGTCCATCCTTTATTGTCAAGGAATGGCTTGGGTTATCCTTCTGCAAAATATCCTATGGTACCTATCTGTGAGAGCAGTCCTTCAAAACACCTGCATGTTTGCCTCAGACCCAAGCAGTAGTATATCTAGCTTACAGTAGCACTTTCTTCACAAATAAGTGTTGCCACTGATCCCCTCACCAGCAGCAGTTCACTGTGCTAAGCAGGGGTGGCATATTGGGCAAATAAGCTATTAAGCAATGCTACTGAAGAGAACTGAATTGCAGGAAAACTGGGCCTGAAGAGGTCATCTACTCCAGCGTCTCTTAGCCCTTTCCATAGCCAAAAAACCTCTTGTAAACACTGGCAGCATCCCACACTCCACCACTTTCCACTTGCTATTTTCCACCTCCTATTTATTTTTAAAGCTGTCACTTTCTATTTATCCCTTCCCAAAAGCAGCCACCAGGACTGACAGTGGGAAAACCCCCACTTTCATGAACTCAGTACACAGGTTGCTGAGATGAGCCAGCCAAGAGCAGACAGACCTGGCAGATCTCATTCAGTTATGCACTACACCCGACCCCCACTCCTTTTGGAAATCACTGCTGAAGTTTCTTCTGCCCCAAGTCGTTCCTGACAGATGGTTACTCAGTATATGCTAAAAGGTTTCTACAGATGGGGACTCCTATCTTGGTAACTTACTCCAGTGCTCCTTAATCCCAATGTAAACATTTTAAAGGGGATTTTCCAACCTTTGTTTACAATGAATACTTCTTCACTGTTATTGCATCATTTCTTTGATCTTGTGCTGCTGATAATTAAAAAATATCAGGTGGATACCCATTATCATCCAATGCCACTCTAGATAAATGCACTGTGATCTCCCTAAGTTTTATATTTATAAGTCACTATCATGTTTGACTTTTTTTTTTTTTTACAAGCCATATAGATAACCAGACTGGTAGTCCCCTGCCTTTTTTGCAACCCAGTTTCCATGATATCGTAGCTGATAGCTTGGAAATAACTATCTTACACTTTCATCACTGATAGTACTGAAATGCCATGGCAGGTACATAATTCATACCACCCTCAGGCAAAAAAACCCTTACTTTCAAATGACCATTTGTTGAATTCTGAGTAGACATCTTCCATTTGTCCATTGTGGTTACAAACATCATCTATTCTGTGCATGAAATCCTCTAGGACCTAAGTATCAGAGAGAAGACAGACAAGAAAGGAATAAAATGACATCAAGTAATAAAAGTCCCATGTCATTTAGCACTTCACCTGTCTTTTAAATAGGTAACAATCTTGCATAAGAGAGGAATATCTATGTTTCCTGTTCTTTGAACAAGTTCCAGTTTCCCCCTCTGTCAATGTATGTTTGGATTTTACATGACTCTCATGCTATTACTGCTTGTACTTTGATGGACTGATCTTCCTCCAGAGGGATGAAGTGCTTCAGTCTCATGCCGGGATATTATGGGAGTTTCACAATAAAGAGGATTAAGAGTTTATCACAGATGCTCAACAAGTATCTAGGTACACCAGATCATTTCATCTGCCTTTATTTTCCAGGGGAGTGGGAATAGAGAAGGATTTTTTAAGGCACAGTACCTCATTGAGTGTGGTATCCAGTTTTGCGACTTCCCTGGGCTTCATTAATTTCTTTTGAAAGGCACTCCTTACCCTCTGCCAGTCCTTTCCTTCCCTAGATTGAATTAGAAGCAGTGAGGTTGAAAAGAGAAAGGCTTCAAGAAGAAGAGACCAAGAAGAAAACGCCCAAACCCGCGGTACGTGCAACAAGCATCTCGGGCAGTGCCGATGTGCCTTCATCGCACCAACGGGTGCAAACTTGACACCACAGCTACTTCTCGGGGGGATAGGGGATGGAACCTGCTCCGGACGGCAGCTCCGGGAGTGAAGCCTAGGGAAAACTGCCCGGTCCCCGCCGAGCAGGTTGGTGAGTGGCGACTGCCCGCCCGCAGCATGTCCCAGGTACCTCGGAAGCCGATATCGCACGCACCGCGGAGAGCAACCGTCCCTCCCCGCACCTCCCCAGGCCCGCCCTGTGCTGCGGGTGGCACTTACAGGATCAGCATCCCGTAGCCCTCGTCGCGATAGTCCCGATAGGCTTTCCAGGGCTTGATCTCCAGGCGCTGGGGGCAGGAGCTCTCCCGGCGGTACAGGGATTCCAGAAGGCAGGGGGCTGCGATATGCACCGAGTCGAAAGCCCCCAGCTTCATGCGGAAGATCTTGCCAAACCTCCTGTGGTACTCAGCCTGGGGACACAGAACAGACCCCCCGGTGCCCCGGTGAGTACGAGGCGCTCTCCTGCCTTCCCGTGCCGCAGCATCCCCATCCCTCTGCCCTCCTCACCAGCGTCTCATGCTGCCTCTTCAGACCCCCCTTCCAGAGGACGTCGGGCAAGCTGCCCATCAATGGCCAGCTGGGGGGCCCTGGCAGGGAGGCCAGGGGGTGCCCCTGGCCCCGCGGAGCTGGGGTCGCCGCCGGCCGCAGGGCGCTGAGGGAGGAGGCGAGAAACCGCTGCGCGGGGGCTGCGCGACCGCAGGTGAGGGCGGGATGCCGCAGAAGGATGCTGCAGCCTCCCATGGCTCTGCTGACAGACACCCACCCGCATATATCTGCATATATAGTAGCAGGGAGGCCCGCTGGACTTTCATCGGGGGCCAATGGGAGCCCTGGGTGGGGTGAGGTGGGGCTGCCCGGCCCGGCTCTGCCCAGCCCGGCCCAGGGAGGCTGCGGGGCAAGCGGTTCATGAAAGGGTTCAGGCGAGGCAGGAGGGCACAGCGCCAGCACCGGCCGCGCCTCCGCCCGCTGAGCTTTCCGGGGGCTGCCGCGGCTCCGGACCTCGGCAGACGGCGGCCAGCGTAGGGGCACCGCTCCTTGGCCAAGCTGCCCGGAGTTCTTGCGAACGATCTCATGAAGCTGTTTCTCTTTTTGTTTATATAAACCAGTCTTTTCAGGAGGACGAAGCGGTCGGGGCGCTTCTGCACGAAGTGTGGTGGGAACTGAGGTGTTCACATTGCAATGCACAGGTGACTGAGGTGTTCACATTGCATTGCACTTTGAAATAATGGCAGGGAACTGAGGAATAGCAAGTGTTGGTGCGTGGACTGCCCTTACCCTATCTGGCTGACTAACCACCTATTTATGAAAAGAGCATGTGAGTGCATCATCTGCAAAGGCAAAATTCCTTTTACTATTAGTGTTGGCAGCCATTAAACTGTGATGAAAAAGGAAAAGAAAAATAAAAAAAAACAGAAGAAAAAGAAAAAAAAAGTAAAAAAAAGAAAAAGAAAAAGAAAAAGAAAAAGAAAAAGAAAAAGAAAAAGAAAAAGGAAAAGGAAAAGGAAAAAGGAAAAGGAAAAGGAAAAAGGAAAAGGAAAAGGAAAAGAAAAAGGAAAATGAAAAGGAAAAGAAAAAGGAAAAGAAAAAGAAAAAGAAAAAGAAAAAAAAAAGAAAAAGGCAAAGGAAAAGAAAAAGGAAAATGAAAAGAAAAAGAGTTATTACCATGAGTCATTTAATCAGAAATTGTACAGTACCCCTCAGAGAGAGCCAAAGCTTTTCATACTAAGTGAAGGCAGGAACAGTGCTAGCACAGATAAAGCAGCTCAGGTCACCAGGGTACTTAGGTCTCTGTCCCACCCTTGCAAGAAAAGTCAGAGATACTGTGGATCTTGCTGAAAGACAAAGATCTACCTGTAAACCAGAGGATTTCCAGGAAAGACAAGTATGCTACAATGAGGACTTGATTTTCTCCCACCTTACACCACTTTTATTCATCTTTCCCAGGTATTTTGTGACTCAGCTCTTAATCCCCTTCATTTAAGTCTCTGACAGTACGATGCAGGGTGTGCTAGAAAAGGGATAAGCAGAGGAATAAGGAGAAGATGAGTTTGACATGAAGACGGAGACCTATAAAGGGACACATCTCAAAGTCAAATTAATAACAACAAAAAGACTGAGATAGCAGTGATCAATACAGAGAAAAATGTACAAAAGCCTGACACCTCACTGCAGACTTTTTATGTGTTCTGGGTATTTTTATTTCTTGTTTTTTTTTTTTTGTCCTTTTCCCCCCCTTTTTTCTTTTTGTACATCTCTCTCAATCTTGCTCCTTTATTTCAGTGATCTGCTTAAGTTGGATCATACTGTTCGGGCCACAGGACCAGAGCACTGTCTAAGTGGACTTTAAAACTAAAGCTTATTCAAAAGTTTGCAATTTATTCCTTTTTTTTAAAACACCACCAGAAGCTGATATTCTTATGATTGTCATCTTTGAACCAGTTGTACTGAAAACACATCTTGCTGCCCTTGTAGACTGAGTGCAGTTCTGGCTTTGTTCAGTGATAAGTTCTGAGAAACCAAACAAGAAGAGACAACTTGTGTGCACTGTGGACACCTGTCTATTTAAGGAATCAAAACGAACTCACTTGAAGGGTCACAGCTTAGTGCCTGTGAAACAATCTCTTTAGAAGAGTCTGGAATAGGCAAGTCAAGACTAAACTGGGCACAGGTCAATTTTTCCATGTTCTTTGCTGCTATGGGGAAGAAACCACCCTGTTAATACGAAATCTTCTCTATTAAGCTGTTTTAAAATTACAGAATGGAAAAGGTTTTATTTAACTCTTGTGGGCCGTGATGTAACACTCTGGCAGAGAAGCCAGTACATTCATAGCCCAGAGAGGCTTGGAGCTGCAAGAGCTAATGATTGCCTCAGCTTCTGGTAAAGTGCAGTTCTAAGGGCATTTTCAGCCTTCACGTCTTCCTCCCCTCCCTTTTAAGAGATCTTAAAAACAAGGCTTTAATTTTCAGCAAGATCTTCTCTTGTGACCTTTAGAACATATCAAGGGTTATCTTGAGATTAAAACAACACTAGTTACAGAACTGAATTTTGGGGGCATATCCTCACAGGAGTGTCAACCACCTCATTGAGGCACCTGTGCCAGTGAAGATGTCACCTTTGTCCCACAAGACTTCTTGATATTTTTAAATAACTGTTCACAGCTAATGACAAGTGGAAATGAAAAGCCCTTTTCCCATCTACATTATGGTGAGGAGTATTTTTAGGCCAAAGACCACTAAATAGCCAGTGAGACATATATTTCTATGCCACTTCTCTTTTGCTACATAAAAAACCTGTGCGGATTTCTGCAGTCTTAGATGTCAGAAGAGAATGTCCCTTGAAAAATGATCTGCCAGTGTGATGCTTCTGTGGAAGACCTGGCAGGGACTGCTGTAGAGGTACAGAAAGGCTGTTTGACATCTTGTCTTTTTCATCACCAAAATATTTACTTAGGACCTGAAGCCCAAGTTATAGAGCTGCATTTTAAGCAGAAGTAATTACTAGTCCTACCTGTGGGGAAACAATAGTAATGTATTCGTTAATTAAAGCTTCAGAATCCCATCAGGCTAAGAATTCCTCACCAAGATCTAAGAGAATGAGGTGTGCTTGGAAATCTCATTGAAACACAACAGCTGAACTTTCAACACATTGTCAAGAATGCCCAGCATTCTGAGCTAATGCAAATGAACTGACTGCTTTCATATAGTGCATTTCAAATACACAAAATATTGTCAAAATAACACCTCTGTGGGAAGGAGATTTAGATTGGTCATGGATTTTCCTCCTTAATACCTCTAATTCCAGGGGATTTGTTTTGTGACACATTACACAACTCCTGTCTCCTGACCTCTACTCTTTCTCCTTGTTGAAAGAAGCTTTTTTTTTTTTTGCTATTTTGGCCCTAAAATGCTTTTGAGGTCTCAGGTGTGTTCTAAAATGCTACAATATAAGAATGCTACAGGAGAATGGGTAGACCACACAGGGAGCATCTGTCATGAAGGTACTTCACAATGCTGGATGGAGACAAGCTGAATGCATCTTGTAAACTCTAGTGTCAAAACACAAAGTTGTATTCCAGTTTTTTGCTCATGTTTGCTTATTTAATTCTATGTCTCTTTCCAGCTAAGGATTTTAAGATTTTTAAGTGTTGATGAATTAAGCCTCATCTTAGGAACTGGGAAAGTACAGTAATTCCCATTCTACAGAAGAGAAACTGAAATGCTTTTGAAAATGGAGATCTCCAAGTTGTTATACAGACACTCAATATAAAACAGAAGCAAGAGGAATCTCCATTATATTTTTTGCTCAAACATCATCTTTTAAAGATTAAACTCTTCTGCTCTCTCTGCATACTAGTCTGCTGAGAAAACTGAGAACAAGGTATAGAATACATAGAATACATAGAATAAACCAGGTTGGAAGAGACCTTCAAGATCATCGCGTCCAACCTATCAACCAATCCAACTCCGCCCAAGCAACTAACCCACAGCACCAAGTACCCCGTCAAGTCTTCTCCTAAAAACCTCCAGTGATGGTGACTCCACCACCTCCCTTAGAGAAGGATCCAGAAAACCAGAAAGGTGATGAATAGCTCAACCTCCACCAGCCAAGGAATCTTCCAGATGGCCATTACCTGCTTGAGGTATCTACCTCTGCCATAAATGTTGCAACATTCAACCATTGAAGGAGTCTCTAATTAAGGAGGCATAAGGTTCAAGAAAATGAAGATATATTTTGACTTAAATTAAGCATAGTTAGTAGTCACATTAAAAAAATAAGTATTTTTTGGTGAATAACTGTTAATTGTCTGCTTTACATGAAGCACCCAATGTTCCATGCATGCTTCATTCTTTAGTGAAGTTATACTAACTGGGGGATATGTCAGAGAGAAGGTGGTGGCCACAGATCAAGAATGTGAGATCCATGACAAGATGTTCTGACAGTCATCTTGGAAATATGAAGGACTTGACTAGTCCTTCTCTTTTCTTCTGCTATATAGAATCACTCTCTGGGGTTTTTTAGTTTCTTCTCTCTTTTAGCACTCTAGTCCTCCTTGAGCAGGGAATGGAGTTGTAACAAAGGATTTGTGCATTAGGATTCTGGCAAGAATGAATGACTGTCCCAGGCTGAATTTTTCTCTTTTGACAGAACCAAAAAAGTCCAGAAGCTTTCTTCACCTTTTAGCAAGCACTGTGGAAGGCACATTTAGGTTAAAATGCAGAAGCATTTAGGAATCTGTAACAACACTATTTTTCAAAGCAAAGGGTTGACATTCAGCAGGTAAGAATTACATTAGTGGGCATTGTACCATGGAAGGTGATTACTGGCAGTCCTGGTTTCTCTTTACTAGTCTTTAACACTTGCAGGAAAAAAACAGAGGGAATTCAGGGTGAGCTGACTCCCCCAGGATGGCTCAGAAGTACCTACTGGAATCATGATGCTGGCTGGCATCCAGTTCAAGTTAGACTTGCAGATGCAGACAGTCCAATGTAACTATGCAATATCAAGGTATATGTCTTTATTAACCGACCCTTCAAGGTCCTGGGAAATTTTAGGAGGGACTGTGAAATATTGTACCTAAAGTCTAAAGAAGCATTTGAGTGGGTGAGTTATGCCCAAGATTCAGGAGTTAGTTAAAATTTGCCATACCACATGGAGACATGGAGCGCCAGGTCTCCCCACAGTTCAAAATGTAGATGTCCAAGCATTCCGAATCCAAAAGGCACCTAAATTCTGTAGGTATTTATGTTTGCAGCTGTAAACACCCCTCACAACCTTCATCTCTGCCAAATCAATGCAGCCATCTGTGATCTGAGGCAGTAAGTCTTGGTGATTTTTTTCCCCACTGGGAAATTTATCTTGACTTTAGCTCTGCTTACAGAAGCCGTGTACTTAAATGCAATTGTGTACAGTAGTTTTTATGTGCAATCCCACATTTTACATTTGCAGTTGCCTTGTTCACATGCACTTAACACACAAAGTAGCACTTGTGTTAGGGTGCTGAAAAATTATGAAAATGTTTTCAGTTTTAGTGATATTAATAAATCTACAATGTCAGTAAGTGACCAAAAACTGTGCCAAAACAAAGGAAAGCTTTCAGAAGGGGGGGAAGTGTTGAGTATCTCTTTAATTTAAACAATACTTGAAATTTAAAATTAAGATCTGTGTTTACAAATCTGAAGATTTCAGTTGTTGTCTGCCTCAACTGCCTGGAAAAATAGCTGTTCTATGACTTCCTGAGAGAACTTGCTAAAGCTGGTTATACAAACACTTGAATCACACTTAAACCCATGCAGTTTACTGGATTTGTTGATTAAGCCTGTAACATTTGCACAGATTACTTTTGGTCTGATGGATGTGTTTCTGCTGAGGTACAACTGACCTCATACCAAGTCTTTTGAAAGCAAGCAGATGTTTGTTACTTGCTATTGTTCTGAAGGTTCTATTTCTGTGAGGCACTACTGGCCAGCTTGTCACAGAAAAGATATAGCAATATTGTTCTTGCTCATTTTGCTTACATTCATCTTCCAATAATAAATATTTCTCTTCTTCCTGCACTGACATGTTGTTATAAAATCTCAGGAAGCATAACTGTGTGAATATCATCTTTCATGGGTTTTTTAATTAGACTGAATTTCCTGACTTACAGTTTCACAAGTAGTAATACCTGGTCTCTAAATTCCCCGAAAATACCATGGTAACAGGTGAAGCACTCATGAGGTTAGCATCTAACTCTTACCAATATATGAGAAAGGTGGTTTAGGAGGTTAAGTTAGTGACCAAGTGAATGGTATCTTCCCCCTGAACCAGCACAGAACTCAGTTCTAGACAGCTGTTAGTAGCTTCAACACTGTTTGCAGCTGTTGCCTCCTGAAGGACATGCAACACCACAGCTATGACCATGTGTAGTGTTCTGAGAGGAGGAGTGCTAGTTATTAGCATTATCATCATCTTGCCCATGATTTCAGCCTGGTAATGATATCAGTTTCTAAAATTTCCCAGAAATGTTTTTTTCTTCTTACTGTTACAGAGCACTGCTGTTTCATCTGGGGGTGTGTGTGTGAAAGAATCTTTGTGAATGGCCTTTGGAGCATTTTTTGATGAAAGGTCTAATAGATGTGTAAAAGATACTATTAATCCAGCAGTACTTCTGTAAAATCACAAAGAGATGAGTTTGAACTTTTAACTAGTGAATTGCTGTGAACAGAGTGCATTTTGCTTATATTGTCTCCATTAGAACCCTATGAAAATATGAAAACTTGAAAACTTGATCTCCCCTTGCCATCAGTCAGCCAAAAGGCACTTGGGATATGCTTCACTGAACTCAGTGCCCTCTGGGCCATGTCCTGCTTACTTCTGTTCATTGCTTTCAGAGGGATTAGAACAGACTGCAGTAAAAGCCTCAGATAAAGCCTCTTCCTGAAATCATGATGTTTGCTTCGGTTCAAATGCCTGGCCACAGACCTCTAGGGAAGAGTTTAGTTTCCTCAGATGTATGACTACTGAATGTAACTCCTGCCCCTGGGAAAACATTTAATGTCTTTATTGCTCTATTTGGTAAAGTATCAAACGAGTACATCTGATACCTCCCTGAGGAAAACTCCCAAACTCCACTGTGATTCTGCCAAGGCTTCCCCCACCACAAAACAAAACAAAACACACACCAAATCAAAACAAACAAACAAAGTTCAAAACAAGCAAAACAAAAACAAACCCCCAAATTTCTGCAGATTATAAAATGCTTGAGTAGCACTACAGACAGGGTATGTTACTGAGAGACCAGCTGTGAGTTTAGCACCAGCCTACGAGTTCAGTGGCAAATAAATATGTAATACTTTCAGATGAAAGAATGCAGCAGGCTGATGGTTAAGGGGGGGAACAGGACTCTACTCCTCCTTATGTGTATTTTTCAAGAAATACATACTGACTTTTGACACTGCCACTGACAGTGCTGCCCTTAGAAAGGCAATGATTTCTACTTGTACAGATCTAACTAAAGACCTAATATCAGGTAGTTTGTGAGCAGCTCTTACTGAAGATGAACCACAAAATTTAACATAGAGCAAGACTGATGCTGCAGTTGTAGGCCCTGTAGAAAGACTGCCAGCAGGGACCACAAAATGTTTCCCACAAACTGAGAGATGTTCCACCACCAGAAACGTTTCTGGAACAGGAGGGATTGTGGAATAACAGAAACATATGGCTAATATTTTGTACTCTGATATATTTCCTACTGATATTGAGATACCAAGTAGTGGTGAGGGAAGGGTTGCAGAGGTGGCTCTTACCATTTATTTTAAATAAAACCATCATTGTTCTGCTGGGCCAAAATGTTGGGACTATAAAACATTACATATACAGAATATCCTGTAAAGAAAGGTGAAAAAAGACCTTCTATGCTGCTTAACTATAAAGGGATTTTTCAGCCAAAGTGAATCTGCAGATCCCATCTCAGGCACAAACAGGTAGCAAAAACTCCATTTGGCTTCACAGGTCCAACTGACACTGCAGAACTACCTGCACAACACTATAGCAAGGGAAAAGAGGTTTGCTTTGCAGAGGGTAAAGTTTATTGGGATGTCTTGCAGACAGGAACTAATGGAATCTAATAACTAATGGAATCTAATAACTAATGCTGAGTACATATGCACATAGAAGACAGCTTGAATGGCGAAATGGTGATGCTGCTTTTGATTAACAGGACGAATTTTCTTTCTTCGAAAGGCTAAGGTGAGAAATCTGAGAAATTCTGACTTCCTTTCCTCAGAGCAGAAAAGAATGAAAAACTAAGGTGTACTTGCCCTATAAATACTTAAGACTTGTATCATTAAGAGCTGGCATGTCTTTTTGGAAAAGAAGAACATACTTAGAAGGGGATTTTTTTCTTTCTCTTCAAACTTCATTCCACCCTACAATGCTAGTGTAAGGAGGGCAGACACAGGCATTCTGATATAGGGACCTTCAGACCACAGTAAGTCATGTTGTCTAATACTGGAAATGCCATGCTACTTCTAGCTCTGCACCTACATGATATGGGAGCTGTAGCCCTTCAGTGTACTGGCACAATTAAAATAGTACAACTTTGTGTGGCTTTTACTAATAGCAAGCCACTTCAGAAAGGCTAAATCTAAATAAATCAATCACTTTATCTCCATTAACTTTTCTCCATTTCTAATGTAGCTTGTATTAACAAACTGTTGATGTGTGGGTGTTTCGAGATGCTCAAAGGCTGAGAAAGAGCTCTGTGTAACTTCAGGGAAAAGGGTAAAGAGTTTATTTCAAAACAACTCACTTAGGCAGCAAAGAGCATGGGGAGACTCTTTCCCACTGGGCTGTATTGCAAAAAGCTACAGCAAGTAGTATGTAATGAAAATGTGAAAAAGAACCACAAAGGATGTAAGATGAAGGGCATGAGGGTTATACACATCAAGGAAGAGATCTCACTGAAGTGTAAGGTGAAGTTAACCACGCTTGCAAAAACAACAGACCAGTACAAGAAAGAGCAAGTCCTTTTATGCAACTGAAAGAGAAATGAGGTCACTAGGTTCAATGAGTTTATCTTACTCCACCACTAGATGTTTACATTCATGAACTGTTTTCACTTTTATTTACATAACAAAAGTCGACAGTAAGTTACTCTTGGCAACATCCTTACACCATAAATCTTGCCTGAGCATGTGGGAGAAAAAAGATTTATTTTCAAAGCCTTGAAGTCATCAAATTCTTATGAAATCCACTCCTTTTCTCTTGAAAGAAATTGCACTGGCTCGGACCTAACATGCATTATTCAGTTAAACCAACCATGGAAATAACCATGGTTTAGACTATATCCTTTCTTAATAGGATCTGTAGGAAGACAGAAGATAGGTGACTTAGGGAAGAGCAGGAGAATGACCAAGGAGATGATGATTATTTTTCTGAGATAAAGAGAATCGTCATGATTGTGTTTTTATATAAGAGAATAATAGCATAGTTCTCCTGGGAGAAGTTTTGTGATTAGATTTTTTTCACCCCTCAGAGGGAAACAAGTCAAAATTATGCATCTGGCATGAGGACCAAAATATTTTCTTTTCCATTCTTTTCTTTTTTCCCCTGCTAGTTTGTAACAGTAATTCTGAAATGAGCTGTCATTCTGAACTGAACAAAAAGTTTATGTTTTTATTCAGTAAATATCCATTGTAGAATATTTTATAGTTCTTATTTTTTCCCCCTTTGACTAGAAACCTACTGCAGCCATTCCCACAAGTAGTTGTGACTTGCCTACATTTATTTCAGCAAAAAAAAAAGTTACTGAAAAAGAGCTCCCAAACGAGCTCTGCTATGAAATGAAGCTGCACAGAGTTGGTGTAAGCTCCATCTCCACAATAAAGCAGCAACTCAGACTCTTCATTCTCTGAGGCAGTAGGGCATCTAGACTCTTTCCATCCATGATAGACAAAGTCCAGGCTAAGAAAGAGATTAATATATGTACTGGGACTTGAATGGAGCATGGCATATTTCAGCTCTTCCTAATTAGGCCTAATTACAGAAAATTAATAGGAAACTTTTAAAATATACACCCATTCTTCTGTTGGGTGTTATCTTTTATTGTTCTCCACAGATCTGCTTTGGAATGGACTTTTGTGAGTGATCATGGAGCAAGGATTCTCCTGCAGCTACATGACTGGATTCTGTCTCAGCAAGGTTATCTAACAAAAGCAAACACTAGCACTCTGTTCCACTGACTGTTCCTACATTTTTCATTAAAACAATAATTGGATAGCACAGGGAGTTACTTATGATTCAGGTGTTTAGATGGGGGATGGGAGGAGTATACTTGGATGTTATCAGACAGCCCAGAAGTGTACAGAAGTGAACATCAGCCTCCTGTATGTGAGTAAGTATATGAAGGACAAGACCGTTGCATGCAAGAACATAGCTTGAGAAAGAAAGGTTATAAATTTTGCCTTCAGGAAATGGGTTTGATCTTTGGACTCCAAACTGGTGGAAGCAATTCTCAGCTCTGAGAAAAGGTTCAGCAGTTTTGTCTGCCTGTGACTGAATGTGCTGACCCTACACAGCTTCTTGGTAACAGCACTGCCTGGTTTTCTTTGTGGGGATCTAAACTCTCCCCAGACACTAACTCAGACTTCCATATTCCTTTCCAAGGCTAGACACTTTAAAAGCACACCATCCCATGCCCCAAAGTCTCCATACCCATGTACCTCGGGTCTAAGTATTAAGGACTTTCAACACCAGCTCACAGGTGGGCATAGCAGAAAAATTAATCACAACAAAACACCTGAAGATATTGGTAAACACCTTTCTGAGCCTTACATTGCAGGCTTGTTGCCATCTCCACCTGACAGTGGCACAAGAGCGTCCCACTCAGAAATGTTTGTAGTTGAGAGGTATTTAAATTTCTGAAAGCTGGTGGGTACTGAAGATGCTTGGCACACTGAGGCAGGAGCTGATCATAGAGTCTCAAGGAGTCTCAGCTACTGTTGGCAGCATCTGCCAGTGCGGATGCCTTCAGAAGCCCTGCCAGTTCCAAGTGCTCATGTCACTTAACATCCGCATGTGCACACCCACAAAGCCCCAGGCTTTTGGATCACGGACCTTGTACCTGCTGCACCTGAGCACCAGAACACACAAAGCCTCTCCCCAGCGGTTGTGAAATGCTGGGATGACCTGGTTTGGGTTCTTTTTTGTTTTGTAGCTGTGAGAAGCTAAATAAGCATGTGGAGGCAATTACACTGCACAAATGCCAGCTGTCCCTGTTGCTGTTTAGAAGCTGCCAACTGGCCTTTTCAGAAAAATACTTGGTTTTGCTTAAAAAGTCCCTTTGCAACATGAACTCAGGCCTCTTCCACCTCAGTTCCCAGGAAAGCAGCTCGTTTGGCTGTCAGGGGCTGCGGACAGTTTAGAGGCGTTCCTGGCCCAGGCCTCAGAGTGGGAATGGCCCGACTGCCCGTGTGCTCCCCCCTCGGGGGCCATCCCTAGTCAAGATTCGTCCCGTGCCCCACCTGGCCGGCGGCTGCTCCTCAGCCAAGCCCTCCCGCACCCCCGCGGTTCTTGGAGCACCGGCACCTAGAAGCCAAACCACCGGCCCCATCCCATAGCGCCACCTAGCGCCAGGCGGAGGGGCGCAGCCGCGGCACTTCCCCTTTAAACGGGACGTACCAAGCACTGCAAGGTGGGTTGAGGTTTACTGGGTGTTTTGCAGGGAACCTGACGGATTGCGGACGGTGAGAAGTCCCCAAACCATACAGAGCCATGCCGTTGGATGCTTTCTCTCATATTGCTTCACAGTCCCATGTCCCCAGCTACCCCTCTGTGGGGAAGGTGAATAGTTCCGTCCTGCCAACATGGCCGCCACCATGAAGAAAGCGGTGAGTGTGGGAGGTGGGCATGGTGGCGATTTTGTCTCTTCCCGGTCTCTTATTTCTCTATGAGCTCTCGCCGAGGAGGGCGCAGCCTCTGAGATGTTTCCTGGGGCAGTCTAGCCGGCTCTCCGATCGTGGAGGGCTGTCGTCTCTCGGTGCTGGACGGCGAGGCCATGTCGCATCGGCGTCGTCTCCTGTCGCTTTCCCCTCCGCGCTCCTGCACCCCAGAGGCGCATTCATGAGCTCCTGATTCCCGCACACGCAGCCCCGCGGGCGCAGCACTGCGCGGCGCCGGGAGGGGTTTTCTTGTCTATAGGCCGCTGCCCGATGAGGCCAGTCCTGGATTAGGCCCTGCTTAAAATGCCCCAGTAACTTGTCGGTGGATATGACCCTGGCATTATCTTGGGTTTGTTGTGCCATCAGACGTGCAAGTGCGGAATTGGTTCCGGAGTGTGCTGGTGCAGTTATAAATCTGCAAAAGCTCTTTCTGGCTGCACAAAGTGCCTGTAAGTGGAGGACACCAAATCCGTGTCCAGCAGGGGGTCGCCCGTCCCAGCCCCTGCCGCTGCCTGTCAGGGACAGCCTGCGAGAGGCGCGGCCCAGTGGCCTGAACATCTCGGCTAAGCAATTGACGTCAAATAATGTCGGAGCAGAGGTACTGGATTCAGCTGTCAAAGAAAAAGCCTTTGGTATAAGGGTGCTGTGGGTACCTGGTGTTTTAACTGGATATTACTAAACTCTCTGCCAAGCTAAATGTGGGTATTGCTGAAGGCCTCAAGTAGGCAGTCTAAGGAATTGGGTATAAGCAGAATGTGGTGGCTGTAAGACTTCCCTTTCAGAAGCTTTGTAGGGATAATCTTATTGTGAGATTCAGGTTAATGTAAGAAATAAAGCCTTCATTCAGATTTCTCCTTGCAGGCTGCAGAAGATGTCAATGTAACTTTTGAAGATCAACAGAAAATTAATAAGTTTGCAAGAAATACTAGCAGGATCACAGAACTGAAAGAAGAAATAGAAGTAAAAAAGGTATATTTGGTTCAAATACCACTTAATTTTTCATTACCCTCAATTAATTTTCAGCTGTAACAGAAAATAGCAGCTGTGGATTACTGTAAGCAATGCTTTGCTTCTAATATGAAATTTCTGATACTTTGAAAATAGCATTAAAGTGGGAAAAGAAGTCATGAGAAATAAAGGCTACTAGTATATATCTGCATGTAGTTCTTGGAACTCTTTAGTGGACACATATAAGTATTATCTATACATAATGAGAGTCTAAGAAATCCTGGTTTTGAAATAAATGTTTTCCATCCTGTTTAGTTTTTTTCTATTCTCTAGTTAAATAGAAAGGAATTTTTTTAAGAACAAAGCAGATATTACTCAAATCTACTGTATGTCCTTTGTCTAGGACAGTTAATTGTCCTATTAATGATAGATAGTGGAAAAATGACTAGAAAATTTGACTGGTACAGTTCCTCTGCATTTAATACTTATGCTAAATTACAGCTCTGGAACTGTGAAATTTGTTGATGTCATTCTGGTGGGTAGGATCTTTGCCCAAAACGTGGTCTGGTGATGCTCATTACTTAGGTGATAGCATAGCAACATATCTAACTATTGAAATAATTTACAGTAATTAGCACCTTTCTTATCGTGATAAACAGAAACAGCTTCAGAATTTGGAAGATGCTTGTGATGACATCATGATGCTTGATGATGGTGATTCACTTCTAATACCCTACCAAATTGGAGATGTCTTCATTAGTCATTCCCAAGAGGAGACTCAAGAGATGCTGGAGGAGGCAAAGGTTTGTCTGGGCAAAAGGGAGCTCCTTCACTGCACTGACTGCTGTAATGTGATGAGGATTGGAATGTGATGGTCTGCTCATCCTTTGAGTGTTTTACTTTCTGAAGGTCATATTTGATTTATGATTTGAGGAGGGGAGGGGAGGGGTGCATGCGTGGTAAGTCATAACAGGATGAATTGGCCCCATAATAAACATTATGGCCAAAAGGTGGTAAAAGGGTGCCACTTGATTATTTGTGTTGCTAACAAACATGGGGTTTCTTATTTTACATAGTGTTGATGTTTATTTTATTCCTTTTTCAGAAAAGTTTACAAGAAGAAATTGAAGCTTTAGAATCTCGAGTGGAATCAATTCAGAGAGTGTTGTCTGACCTGAAAGTTCAGCTCTATGCAAAATTTGGAAATAATATAAATCTCGAGGCTGAGGACAGTTAAAGGTGTTATGAATATACCATCCAACTTCTCTTTTAGTAAATATTTTGATAACATTGTTCCAATTACATTAAAAAAAAAAAAATCACCACTGTTTTTTCCTTTCCTGTCTTGGGTTCCAGCTATTTAATAAGAGCTTTCTTACTTTGGTTATTGCAGTTATTTATTAGTTTAAGAAAGCATTGGCTTCATACTGTTGGTAAAGCATCAAGACTGGAATATTTGCATTTTTCATTAAAGGAGTAAAATCGGGCACACATTGTAGTTTCCTTGGTCTTGTTTTCCACTCAAGAAAATACTTAAGTATAAAATCAGTAGAAATGTGGAGGCTTTGTTTTGCACTGTAATGGTTATTTGATAGGAGTTCCTCTGTGATGTATAGGGTATGCTTCAGTTGTAGGCCTGCTGACAGCAGCCTTCCTGGAAATACTAAATCTCTCCTTTTGTCTTTCAGTCGTAGCTCAGATAGTGTAAACGCTGGTAGCTCAGTGCACAGCCTCGCAACAAGTTGGCAGGGGAGAAAGGAGAGCTCTTGAAAGCTTCCATTGGTAGTGAAGAAAAGCTTTTGGTGTCTCAGTTGTATTCAGTCATTTACTGCTTTGTGTTTGGAATCACAAAAGATACTGTAAGTCAGAATGGTGAGTCTTAATTTCTTCAAATTTTCCCAAACAGTCCTTTTCTAAATCCACATTTATACATCAAATTGATATCAAAATTGTTCTTGGATGATTGTGCTGTGTCAACATCAATCCCTGGAGCTATGCTTCTGTCATTATATGAAGTTGAATGTAATACTTAATAGATGACTCCTTACATCCTTCAAACAAAGTACTGCCTCACTGTAATTCTCTTTTTGGCCTTTTTTCCTGCTTTGATTGATGTATTGTTCCATGGAAATACTTGCTCATTATGACTTTGCCAAGATCTAATTTTTACAAAACTTAAGTCATCTTTTTAAGCTGATAACCAAACCAATGTGGACAGAGAACAGTAATTGTTCTTATTATAAAAATATACTAATTACTTATAAAGTGATAACTACATACCTATCACATCTCAGTTGTGTAGCATCTTTTTCAAACAGGGCGAGTGTTGAGGGAGGGGAAAAAAAACCCAGACACTTAGTTTCTCTATTGAAGTAGTTTTAACACGGTTGTGATTTGGAACCTGGTCTTCAATGCACTGGTGAGATGCTGCACAGGTGGACTGTTTATGAGCTACAGCATTGTAATTTACATAGTCATTTATGTAAGTTTACTGGCAGTGTGTGTAAGATTTAGCATAGCCATAAGAGAAGATTGTCTTCAACAGGGAAGAGCTGACACCTCCACATGAGCACTTGTGTGATGTACACTGTGTGTCACCTGATAGCTGTAAGTCTCAAAAGCTGTTCTGTTTAGCTCTACCAGTTCCTAAGTTTCTTTTTTTTTTTTTTTTTTGGTGGAATTCCAGTTGTTTTTATGCTCCTCCTGCTGGCCATGTGTACAAATACTGTGGCTTTAAGTTGTGCAGGTTTTTTAACCTTGTTTTTCTGACTGTTTGTGGTTTTCATTCAAGTTTATGCCTCAGGAAAGGGTTCCAAGTTTTTCCTTGCTTCTGGAGTGAATACTTCAGCTACTCTCGGGTAAAATGTAGATCTGGTAACCATGGCAACTGCTTCTTTATCAGTCAGACAGTGCTTGTAGCAAATCAAGTGTATTGGGCCTTCAAGGAGTATGTAGCTGTTCCTTTACATGATTTCTGAGCCCTCTGTACTATTTTCTGTGCTAGGCAGGCATTTGGCACCAAACAGCCGTTCTGTGTTGACCCAGAGTTGATGTTTTAGGCACTAAAGGGAGAAGAAGGTAGGCAGTTACTTGATAGCAGTTGATGTGATTATTGTGGACTTAGCTATCTCAGCTGTGCTTTGTCTTGTTTTATTAGATATGGCTTTTAGTCCAAAATTGCCTGAGAGCAAGACTGCAATCCTAAGAGGTGCTGGCATCTTGAGATTTTTTTTTTTTCCCTAAGCAGCCAAGCTATTATTTTGGTAGGTTAAAGTAAACCATCCAACACACTTACCTTAATAACCATAAGCCAAATAAAATGTTAAAGGCTTCATTTTCCAGGTGAAAACTGAGTTAGTGATGAGTTTTCCCATAATGAGAAGCATCCAGCAGATGGCATCAAAGAACTTGCAAAACTGCTTTACAGTAAACCCAAGCAGTGAAATTTTGGCTGCAGTGATCTCTCCCATTAATTGGTTGGTAACACTTTAAAATTCACTCTTAAGTGACTGCTGTGCCAGTTTTGCTGTTCTGAGCATGCTCACAGCTGTACAGACTGCAGGTATTTAAAAGAATTGTGATTTCCAGATAGGCCATAGTGTGGCTATGGCTTCATTAGGAAAAAGGTGGCAGGTAGTAAGGTTTTACTGTGATTCCAGTGGCAGCTATCAAGCCAATGAGGACCCTAGTCTGGTAAAGGAGCCAAAACCAGAATGGTGTGGAGAGCTTGCATTATTCCTGCTGCTCTTCCTTACTTGATGATCTTTTTGGGTTCCTTCCAACCCCTAACATCCTGTGAGCCTGTGAACCTAGAGAAGGATTGTCCATTAAGCCATGGTACTTGGGGAAAAGACTGCTCTTGCAAATGCCAAAGCTTTCTGGATTTCAGCCCTTTAGGTTTTGTTTTGTGACCCCCATCTCCTTATTTTCTTTTTTCCTGGCTGTTATACAGTGTTGGTATATATTAGGCCATTTCAGTAGGCTATTCTGCACTACTAGAGTTCAGGCATTTGTGTATCCAGTGGCTTTGCTGTTTGCTTAGTCATTGGTAAAAGTTGCAAGTCCATGCAGCACGTGAGAGATGAAATGCACTGTAGATGCACTGGGCAGATGATCTCAGTGACCACCTTTGTATTCCAGTATAGTGTCCATGCTGCTCTTGTTGTGCCAGCAGTGGCTTGCTTTCCACTTGGTTGCAGCAGTTAAAGCAGGAAAACTAGCAAAAGTGCAGTTGGTGAAGTAGAGCTTATTGCAGTGCATGGTGTCAAGGAGACTGAACCCACCAGTTTTTCAAAGTAGCCTGGTAAAAACTCCGTAAGAGAGCAGGACACAGTTATTAAACTTACTATAGTTTCAGGGGATGTTAATGATTCAGTATCTTGTCAGCTGATAGAAAAATGTTTTCCACATGATGATCTTCAGTGTAACCTTCTCCAATGGAACCTTGATAATTACTCATTGCTTTTGTATGGAAGTTCCTCAGATACCATTACACTTCATAATGTAAATGTGGTTGATAATTATTCAATAATTATAGGAAGTGGTGTGTAGCTGAAGTACAGATAATTTTGTGGTATTAACTAGCACTTCAAAGAGCTAAAAGAGATTGAATGCAGAATACTGAAACCGTATTTTCTGTGGAAGCAACAGAATTAAATAGTTTGGTTTGCATGAGTCAGTGGTTCAGATAATTTTTCTAATGTTATTCTAATAGTCTGATGAAAGAGGGGGAAAAAAAAGAATCTGTGGATGTATTTAGGCATGATAAGGCCTGACAGAAATTATTTACAGCCAAGTTTGTCCTTTGATTGTATGAGTCATACAGAAAACCAAATTATTTTGTAATTAAACATTAGCTGCTGATCAGATGGCACAGAACGCAGCGCAGTGAACACAGGCATAAACGGCTGTGGAGGGTTTCCCTCAGCAAGAGGTGAAACAAGGAGTGCCTCCAACTGTTAGAGGTGTAGTAAAACAATTAGAAATCTGAGTAGAACATGAGCCATTTACTGCAGACTTACAAAAATCTTTGCTCTGCAAAGCTGGTTAGTACCATGTGGCTGGTCTCAGTTTATAAGCTGTCATTAGGCGCTCTCTATAATCCTGCCAGCACACCCTGCACTTGGGGAAACTGGGTGGTAGGGTTCAGGGTTGTAATGTAAATTCATCAAAGGATTGGTTCAGGATAACCACTGGTCTGGTCTAGCATAGTTACTGCTTGTACAGGGAAGAGGGGAGACAAGGTAGAATTGATGAAATCAGGCTTGGCCAGTACTGTACCTGGCCATTTCCTGAAGCTGTTTGGAACATTTTCTGTTTGCTTTCTCAACGTAACCCAGGCAAAACATTGTTTGGTAGATTTTTGTATTCTGTTGAGCTTTACCCTGCCAAGCACACAGTACAGAAGTTGTTAACTTCTGGAGGATGTTCTCACCTTGCTGACTGTAGCTAATAGGATTGTGCATACCATAATTCGAGTGTTCTGATAAAGTTACAACTTCCTAAAAATTCTATTTACAGTTGAAATTTCTACTGTTGGGTATTTGGATAGAAGTGTGAATTAAATCAGACTCATTGGCAAGGGCTAGTCCCTGAACAACAACAAGCTATATCACAAAAATAGAAAACCTCACTGCCTTTGGGTATGCAGTAGCAGTAAATCAACTCAGATAAAAATGAGGAAATCTCCACACGTGGCTGAGGATTGATGGTACCTCTACACCAATGACATTTTTGTTGACAGTCTGATGGAAAATAGCAACACTTTCCATTTCATTTCTGTTGTGAAAGGCCTTTCTTTTTAAGGTCTCTGCTATTAAAAGCTTCCATTTGGTTTTGAAAATGTCTCCCAGCATTGGTGTTAAATGTCTGTACTCTCAAACAGCCTCTGGGGAAGGATTTAAACTTAAGGTTTGTCTCCCCTTTGTAGGGAGTTAGAGAAATGTTCATGTTACCCAAGACAAATATGTGATGACGATTTAGTCATGCTACCTAAGACAAACACATTATGATAATTTATGCACTTCAAGGGCAGTTGACATTTGAGATAATCAAGTTACTGTTTATAGTGGTTGACTTTTGATGAGGGGTGCAAGGATTCTATCAACCACAGATGGAAGTCTTGGCAACTCCAGTGCTGCTTTTGTAGAGAGCTATGTTAAACCTCCTGTAAAAATGTGCCCCAACCATTTCACATTTAATTTCTTTCTTTTGAGTTGCAAAGTCAAAATCACATTAAGGATGACAGTACACTTTCCACCTCCCTGGCTTGTACAGTTTCTTACATGAAAGCAGCAGCAATTAGGAGATAAGAATTGGAAACCCATAGATGGTTAAGCAGATTAATAGAAACCTTTCCCTTCAAGTCAGTAGTTGAAATTGTGCTTGGTCCTTGCTCTATCTCTAATTATTCTACAGATAGAAATATTAGGAAACTGCTCACTTTGTATTAGTAGCCAAGATCCTTCATGAAGACAGATTTCTTCAGACTACAGCATTTCTTCTACCTCTTTCTCCTCTCCCCAGCTAATTTTTTCACTGCCATAGAGAGTCAGTCTGGTAGCCTTAGTTGAAGCAAGGTAGGAGTACACAAATCTGTGTAGACTGCCTAAGCAGATGGGACTATGTTGGTACATTGCTAGACTACCCACTTTGCAGAAAATACTGCTACAGCACATATGCAGACAAAAATGTGTGTGTGTGTATGTATATTTTTTTAAAGCAGCAAAACATGGACAAATTTTACTCATAATTACACACTTTATTATGGTCATGATCTTTGGTTTTTATAAATGGTAGCAAAGTCTACTGTATAATTACTGTAGTTAATTTGTCCTACAACATTTGATGGAACTACAGTTGAGGATGATTTTCTTTGTGCTCTTCACCTTCCAGCTTTGCACGTTAGTGATAGGGAGTAGCTTGTGGCTACTACTGCAAGGTAACTGTTGTGGAAGTTCTGCAATTTTTCTCTCCTAAGATATGCTTCTCACAGTTCTTTGCTGTGTGCTGTAGCCATCAGGGAGATGGTGATGTTTATGAACAGCCAAAAGGTGTGCATTGTAGCACTCCCATTGACCTGTACAGTCACCTCTCTATCACCTTACTGCAGGTACAAAGTACCATGGAGTGAGGAACTGAATGCATGAAACTCTATAGACAAGTGTGGGCTGGTCTGTTGTGGGTTTCTTGTTGTCTTTTTGTCTTTTAGTTTCTTGAAGTAACTGGAGGGCAGGAAGTACAAGTTCATGGTTAACTTTGCTTTGGATACAGTAGCTGACTAATGAAGTTCAAACCACTTTTACCTACAATACTTTCCTACTTTCTAATGTGGTAGCCACCCTTACTCAATGAGCATGGAACTTTCATACCATTAATGCTCACTAACCAGTGTTTTTCACTTCAGCCATGTGTACTATGCATGACACTTTGCTGGTGTTTCCCCTTTTTTATATCTAGCTTGGTCTCTGACTTGTCCAAACAATAGACTGCTAAGTAGCTCTGTGTGTGTGTTTGTTCCTAATGCTGTTAGGTGATACCAGCACAAAAAACACACATCAGGTTAACTTTGTTTGTTGTCACTGGCTAGAAGTTTTGGACACAGTTTTATTGCCATTGTATTTGATATGACAAACACTTAATAAAATAAAATTGCATTTCATTTCATATCAAAGCAAAGATTTATTTAATATCATGAAGTTTCAACTGATGTCAGTTGCTATGGCAACGTGCAGAAACTTTGTGGTTAGCATAGGAATTAGCTCAAGAATTTCCTGAGTTTCATGTCAAATGTGAATAGCTTGGAAAGCTTTCCTTATACTAAACAGGATATGTGGGATAAAGAAGTAATTGAACCTGCCTTTTAAGGAGCAGAGGGAAAGAGTCTGTGATCTTTCTCAAAGGTGAAGTTCTTGATGTCAGAGGTGATACTAAAGTTAGGAAATTTTTCATCGTCATTTGTCTAACTTGGTATTTTCATTTCTCCTTTGTACTGCAATGGAGAATGCAAAGTTTGTTTTTTATTCCACAGTAGATTTAATGCATTCATAATGAGCTCTGGATCAGGCTTCAACACTTCCTAGCCTGCTGAAAAATAAGCATTTAGGCTTGCTCTTTTCTCTGCTTATATGGTGATCTGTGGTTTCATGCTAAAATGTTTGTTTCATTAAATGGAGGTATATAGATACCAGGATCATGAACACCACTCACAAATTGGCAAAACAAATTAATCATACAATTAAAATAATGTGAAGTGAAAGTGATTAACTCAGAGCCAAAATAAATCAGTTCCCCTTAGCCATAATAAATTCTGAAGGAAGATAATAAGGGACATTCTCTATAAATGTAACTTTCCTGAAACATCTCATTTTCAGTGACTAGCTTGTCATTAATTCTAAATTTCTTCTTTTTGTCAAATAAACCACAAGGTCGGTTGTTCTGGATTAGTGCACCACATATACTTAGCTGGATTATATGAACCAAATTGTCACATTCTATTCTCTTAATTATAATGAAAGGGAAGTTCTAGTTCAGCTTCGAAAGTGCTGCTGTCTCTGTCTTTTGTTTATGAGCTAGGACTGAATTAATGAGCTATAGTAGTCTGTGTAATTATACAGCAACAAATATTGAAGGCACAAAGCAAACCTGGAAGTCTGCAACAACTCCTAAGAAAAATGGAATTATTTTTATTTGGCAGATGTGACAGTTAATTTGGAAGCAACAGAGTAAGGAGGATCTAAGAACCAACTTAAGAGGTTGCTGCACAAAGGTGCCACCAGCAATGGCTGGAAGGTCTGTGCTGTATTTTACAGGCACCAGAAGCACAGTGAGGTTTTCTGATCGCAGGGCATTAATGAGCTCTATAATAGCTTGTTCTAAGGAGTTCTGAGTGTACTTGGTAAACCAAACAATGCTTTGGAAAAAACACTTAAGCTTCATTGTTATGTGTACTTGTGCAGGTTTCCTGAATTCAGACCTGTCATATTTGTACAAAAATTGCTGTGTGTGGAATTAGGGGTGGAAACAACTAGAAATTAAGCTTCATTTTTGTTTTATTGCTGTTAGTACCTTCATCAAAACTCACTGAATTTCACTGCATAGACTTTATTCTACAGATGTGGCATGCCCTCTAAATTATTTTTTTTTTCTTTTTACCTAGATGTGTGATTTTTACAGATGTTACAGGGATTCTTTTGATTGTAGTTAGGGAACAAGAAGAGGTGGTATCTTCAGACATCCAGGCCTTCTGCATGCCTGAAACAGCTGATCTGAGCCATTACAGAACCAGCAGTACAGAGTAGGAAAATCCTTAGCAGTCTGCCCACATTCCCCCATGTTTAACATTTCAGTTGTGTTGATGAATTAGGGTTGACTCTTGTCTGCTAAACCATTACTGAGTCCCCAGACACATTAGGGTAGAGGAAGGAAGGGAATTAAACGTAGACTTCATTGCTGTCTGTAATGGGGTGAATGTAAGACCACACATGGAAAGATTTCTGCCTTGGTAGAACAAATGTCCTCAACTTAAAGTCTACAAAAGCTGAATGTGATCTGCATTAAACAAATAGTGTAACTGTTCCCTAGACTTTGTATTAAAATTGACTCAAAACCAGTACCAAAGCTGCTAAGAAATACTGATAGAGAGCAAAAAAGCAGTAATTGGTCTTAAGAGAATAGGCAAAAGCAAGAATAGAAAAAAAAAAAGAAAATAGTGGCCAGCATATGTATATTTTAATATCTCTGCAATGTAATTTTTGAGGTTGTATTATTATTTTTCACAAATGGAAAAGCTTGAGAAAGCACATGTCATTGCTCATCATATTTTCTTTTTTCCCTGTGGCTGAAAAAGGGCTACAATCTGTAGGCAAAGGCAGCAGTGCTGTGAGAAGAAAGGACACAGCCATTTTATAAAGAATAATGAGATGAAAAATACAGTAAAGCCTACAACTGTTCTGTCCTTGATTGTTGATATTGAGCTTTAGTAGAGCATTTAAAAGCTTGGAAAGGATTATAGCCATGCTACTGGCTGCCACGAAAATGCCACTTCAAGTGATAAACCCTTCAGAGTGACACTGGTATTTCAGAGAGTATCACAAGTAATTACACAGGTGAAGAAGTGACTTTTTAGTAGCTCTTTGGAATTGATTTCTTTATTCTTGCCCACCCCTTTTTATCCTAATCTTATGTCATCTCCATTCTCTGTGAAGCAGATATTTGGAATGCTTATCTCTGTTTTCCAAAGCGGTATGTAGCTGAAAACCAGGTTGGAAAAGACCTCAGCGATCATCATCTATCCCTAGTGCTGGCAAAATGTGAAAACGTGGTTGTTTCTTGATCCCTAAGGAGAGGAAAATTCTTTAAACCCTTGTCCCAGTATGAGTGGAACAGAGTCAGACAGCTGTGATGTCCAAACTATTGCAGCTAAAGTCATAAAGTGCATGTAGTTGTCCTGGTTTCAACTAGTCATTTGGATCAAGAAAAGCTGGGGTTTGAGTGTGAAAGCCGGAGATTTGAATGCCTGTTTTTGAGCCAGAGCTTGCTGGGTAGAGCAGTCATTAAAAGAGGGAGCAAGATAAAGATATGCTGACATTTCTACACTAATCCTTTTGTGTTTACTTTTCAGAGGAGATTCAAATTAGTTTTATGAACTAGTTCAGATACAATGTAAGTTGAAGACAGACAAGCAATCAGGCATGCAGAGCGTATCCTTTTGAGCATAGTGTGATTTATAAGATGAGGAAAAATTTAAGATCCATAATTCTTCTGGATGCCTTTTAGAGGTTGCATTCATTGCTCCAGCTAATCATAAAAAAAATCTTGTCTTTTGCATAAAGAGCCAATCAGTGCTAAAAGCTTCTCTAAAATAACATTTTTATACTCCCTGTCCCAGCTGTCTAAGTATTTCGTGAAGCTACATACTAACATCATCCAAGCAAGAATTAGTTGAGATAAAGAAATTTTTAGGCCAGAATAGCAGCTAAGAAAAAAGAATTGAAGTCCATTTGAGGTATCTGTTTTACTGTAATTTCATCTAGTAACTTAGAATTGAAATCTGTGATTTTAAGTGCAAGGAATAAATCTTACTGGAGGGACTTTCTTTCTGTTATTAAACTCAGTCTGCTTGCAGAGTGTGTAAACGTGGGGCTGAAAATTCACCGTTGTGCAGAATTATGGAAATTAAAATTGCCAGAGAAGGACTAACAATAAATCCTCCTCTAGCAATGCAATGAAACCAAGACTTGAAACACAAATGAAACCTTGAGCTCCTTCAAGTCTAGGTGACAGTTCTGCAGGCTGAGGGGCTCTACAAAGACAATCCCATCATAGGTCAGTTTTGCTCTCATACTCACCTTTGTTTTGACCACAGTGGGGCTAGAAGGGCTTCTGAGATAAGCTGGTGTGGCCCTTTCAGGACAGCACTCCCACTTACTACAGCAATAGCTGCTCATTTTGATTGAGTACTGTGAGAATATAAAAAAAAAAAATCCCTTTTAAAACAAATAAATAACCAATATTGATCTTAAATTTTTTAAAAGAACTTTTAAAAATGAAGTTTCTGTTCGGTTCTTTTTCACCTCCTCAGATTAGCAGGATATGTTTACTTATCAGCTATTGCAGGGGTGAATTAGTGCTTTCAGAGCTTTGGAAAGCATCATGTAGGTGTCAAGAGTTTAAATAATCTCTCAGATCACATTTATCACTGTATTTAATAGGATTTCAATTAGAATGCCAATTAAAGCTGATTTGTTTTAAAAAAACAGACCTATTTTTAATTACAGCATGCACATTCAGGCTTATATTTCATTGCACCAGGATCATTGAAGTGCTGTCTTTATTCCTAGATGCACAAGGACAAAGCTTCTACTCAGTTCTCTGCAATTAGGAGGAAGTAGGAACATTATCTCATCAAGTGCAGAAGGGAGGAGCTGAGGAGCAGATTTTTGTGGCCCTGCTGGCCGGATGGCTGTGGTATTTTAGGGCTCTACCCCAAAACGCTCTGGTTGCGTGCATTTCTTGAGCTGAAGTCTGCCAACACAGGCTCAAGAGAAGCTAGAATTGGTTACAGTAGCTAGAGATCCCTCTTTACTTCAGAGTTCAACATTCTGTGTTGAAATTCTGTACTACCACTATGTCTGAGGCCTTAAGAAAGTGGCACTGTGCAGCACAGATCCTTATCTCTTGTTCAGTCTGCTCAGTGTGACTTCTGCAGGACTGTAAAGGCTTGATGCTCCAAGAGAAATCTTCATCTTGTGCAACTGAGGCTGGCATTGTCTGTCCTATGCAAGATCATCTTGGCCCTCTTGAAAGTAATGGTAGACTGGAGGAATAGTTTAATGGTTCCATCTGGAATATTATGTACAGTTCTGGGCTCCCCAGTTCAAGAGGGACAGGAAAGTAATGGAAAGTGTTTAACAGAGAGCTGTGAAGATAATGGAGGGACTGGTGCATCTTTCTTACGAGGAAAGACTGAGAGACCCAGGGACATTCAGTCTGGAGAAGAAGAGGCTGAGAGGAGACCTTACCACTGTCTACAAGTAACTGAAGGGTGACTGTCATGAGGATAGAGACAATCTCTTTTCAATGATACCCAGTGATAGGACAAGGGGATTGAGTTTACATCCAAGGAAATCACAGGAAATTCCATCTCACCATGAGAAAATGTTTTAATTGTTTATTTTTTTTTATACTGTGAGAGTTCTGGAGCCCTGGAACAGGCTGCCCAGAGAGGTAAAGAGAATCTCTAGACATCTTCAAAACCCACCTGGACATGTTCCTGTGTGACCTACTTAAGGGGTCCTGCTTTGCAGGGGGGTTGGTCTCAGTTATTTCTGCAGATACCTTGCCAACCCCTAGCATTCTATGATTCAAATGAGACTGCTTGGATTATACCACATTGTGCCCCAAAGACAAGAAGGGCAGGTACTAGCCCTTAGATTTTGTTCTAACAAAGGCATGTAATCCTAGCCTGGAAGCAGTCTCTCTGAAAACAATAGGACTATGCAAGTGCTTCAGAAGCTGAGTAACAGCAAAATGCCTGTTTAATAAGTAAAAGGCATGTTTAATATTCAGTACCTCTAAAGCAGAGCCCATATGCACTGTCACTTCCTTTCCATCATGTTCTCAAATCTCCCTTTGCAAGTTCTATTTGTATTTTATTTTTACTGGTATTAAAAGGTGGGCTGATTTATGTTTCAGACGGTTTTGTCCATTTGTAAAGTGGCACACCAAGTCTTAATATGTCATCTGTCAGCACTGTAAATCTCCTGCTTCTGGATATTCTGATACCAAGGCAAAATGCTGTCTTTGAAGTTTTAATAGAATAACTTCCTTACCAGCCAAAGGAAATGTTTTCAGGATATCAGTTTCCTTCAGTTTCTCAGTGTGTTATGACCGCACACAGAAGCTGTGCTTCACTAGCTGCAGTTTGAGGAAGTGCACCTCTTGTGACACTTCTCCTGGCTAAGGATTTTAAGTGTAGATTTGGAATATAGCATTATAAATGGTGACACTGATCACTGGTGTGATCTGAAGTATCCTCTGAAAAAATAGTTACCTATCTTCTCGCAAGTATCAGAGCCTGAGTTTGTCTTAGTGACTTATCACTTGTGAGCTAAGCCAGGAAAGCTAATGCATGGCATTTTACAACAGCAAAACAAATGCTTAGCTTAAACCACCACAAAGCTTTCACCATCAGTCACACACTAAAAATTGCTTCAGTTTAGTCTTGCCACTCAGTCTCAATATTCTCATATCCCTGTAGCAAATAGTGGCTAAATGTAGAATTCTTAGAACAATGCACAGCATGACATTATGTATAGTAACTGTAATGGTGATCCATTCCCACATGAGTATTTAAATACCTCTTTTCTGTGAGATCTGGAGTCAGAACATTGAAGACTGAGGTAATTCTGAAGCAGAATGTGACAAATGTCTGGACTGTGTGCCATATGCGGAAAGAAATAGAATAAGCTTTTCAGCCACTTCTATAATTAAACTAAACAAGGCTAAAATAAACCCAGAGTGGAAAATAAATTTGAGCTGAGGATATGATTACACCTAATTTTCATGGGCTTCATGTCATTCTGCATTCACAGCATAATTCCCTTTTAGCACAACTGTAAACATTTTGTTCTCATCTGGTCATTGATTGCTGTTATCCTAAGGAACAACTTTATCTGTAAGCGTCAAGAAGATCATGAATGTCCAGCCCCTGTCCATGATAAATGTAATACTTCCAGGGAGAAGCTGCATTTGAATCCTTCCTCCCCGCTGCTGTTGTATTCTTGGCACACACTCTGAATTTGAGCAAAAAAGATAGACCTAGTCTTGTGAGTCATTTTCTTGATTGATCTAATTTACCTTGAAGGTTAATGTATTCTAAACTAATTCAGAGATTAATAACCACTTAAAGATATATGAAAGACATTTAACTGTATACCAGACGAGTGTTGTAACCTAGTTTATTATCTCTTCAATGACTTTGGGAGTTCATTTGATGAGGTTTAAGAGTTATTTGATTGTTTGATGCATAGAGTGGCAGGTACAAAGCAGAAAGGTATTTTCAGAGCTCGCTAGTTATTTCTGAAAACAAGGATGTAATTCTATTTGCTTGTACTGCATAATTCAAATAAAACATTTATGTTCAAGGTGACATGTCATGTTTTGTTGGGTTATTCTTTTTTTTTTCCTTATAGCATGCATTAAAATTCTTTCAGTGATTAAATAATTAGTTGGATCAGAACAGTGCTGGACCAGTCCATTCTCCAGTCAGCTTTGGATTTCTAAGAGGATACAGTTCTTCCTCATTTTTTGCAAGACTACACCAGAAGAGCAGTACAGAACTTTGCTGTTATCTTAAGAAACAATGTCAAGTTTAGGTGTTACCTATAAAATGCCAAGTCTGTTGTATGCCTTAAGGCTTTGGATGCATCCTCTTTCTGCTGGAAAATAATGTCCAGTAATTTTTTGAATAATCTATGTTTGTCCTGGTAGAATTAGCAGATGGAAATGTGAGACAGTGCTGTATGTGCCTAGGAGCTCTCACTGGGCTGCCATATGTTCAAAAATCTCAAACAGTTTCCAGTGTAAGAGGAGATGCTCGTTGTTACTTAGAGGTATTTGTGCTGAAGATCTTCATAGTAAGTCCAGCATGTCTTGGCTGGGTCAGGCGTATTGTGCATAGATTAAAAAAAGTAATTGCATGGCATATATGCAGGAAGTCCAAAGTTTTGCAAAACCCTGGACAGAAATATTGTGTGTTGGGGCTGTAACATCCTGTGTTTTGGCCTTAGCAGAAGATAAAAGCTGAATGAAGCTAGTCCAAGTTCAGACTTTTTCCCTATCTGGGAGAAGGGCCATAGGCTGTTTAATTTGTGATATGTAGATTGGGTGAGAGCTTTACAAAAGAGCTTGTGGCCAAAGTACAAGGAGTGGTGCTAACGATCTGCTCCAGTTCTGTATAAACAGAGGAGAGAGTTGTTTGGTATTTACAAATGCTGAACATCTTCAGCTGCCAGAAATTGGTGGGAGTTGCAAGTGTTAAGCAGCATCAGGGAACAGATCAGGCAAATAGTGTCTGTTTACTGTAAATATTTTGTTTTATATTTACAGCCAGATAGGAACTAAAATTGTGAGCGGCCGTGAGGCGCAGTAATACCTCTGAATATTGTGTGCGATGCCACTGGCTGACCTTTAAAAATAACAGAGATGATATACAAGGTGTTTTGTTGCCAAGAGTGTCCTACTGCTTGTAGAGCTTGTATCATCTTTTATCTGGGTTTCTATCTCAAACCATTCTTGCATGAACAGTGAATGCACAATGAGCCCTGGCTACCTGATTTATGTCTGCAAGCTCCTGATGACTTCATAGCTCATGACTGCCAGAGCAAAACTGAGCCCAGATTGATTTATGAGGGGTCATCAATAACAAGTGGAAGAAAAGAACAAGAACTAATCTAGAATCAGACCTCTGTATGCAGCCCTGGTCTAGACAGGTACTGAAATAAAACCTAAGCCAAGCAAACAGTTAGAGAGTTATAGAGTAGTTATAATGAAGAAAACTCACCTCAGGCTTTGTGAAGCTGCAGGTACTGTTGTAGGGATCTATACATAAGTTCTGCAAGTAATACAAAAGCTTTTCATTTGAGTTCTACTGGGCTGTCAGAGGGAGTAAAAGACCTAGCAAAGAGAGACAGTAAAAACCTCAACAAATACTAAGAAAGAATCAAGTGGATGAACTCATGAATAGATATACAAATCTCTAAGGAGAAGCAGCATAGCAGTGCCTTGCTTAAGGCACATCCTGTCATCAATCACTATTTTGTATGTATCTACTCCCTTAAAATGGTGTCTCAGGACTTGCTTTGTCCCCTCAAACTGGAAAACATAGGAGAGGCAGGATTTCAGAAGTGCCATTGTCAATGCCATTAAAACAAAAAAAAAAGCCATCAAAAATTGTCTTCTCTTGGATTACACACCACTAGAATACTTTCCTGAGAGTAATACAGTCCAGTACATGCTGTTTGTCCCATGATTTAGCTTAAAATGCAGAGGACGTGTAGCCAGAGAGGTATTTGTCAGGAAAGCACACAACAGGATCACTGTTCTGTTTCTTATCAGTGAGTTTGTCCAAAGCATTTGACACTGACCAGTCCTGGACTTTCACAATGACCTGCAACTTAGGTTCTCCAAATAAAAAAAGTCCCAAATGCTTGTAAAATTCCTCCAGGAGCCTTGGGGTTTTGGCATGCCCCAAGAGGGAGAGGATTGTTTCTCAAAAATGCAACCAGAGACAAAATCAGCTGCAAGCCAGGAAAGCATCTGCAGCAAGTTAAGATGAGTGCTGTGACAGTATGGAGAGATTTTTCTCTAGCAGAAAGCCTGGCAGATGATCTTTGTATCATTGATGGGCCAGCACTGTTTTGTGCACACAGTTAAACAGGCTGTGAAGCTTTACAGGCACCGAATCACATTGATTTACTGATAACTGCCCCATGAAATCACTCACGTACACAAAAAGTCATGAAGCTGGTTATGAGCTTGATTTGAGAGGTATGGAGTCCTAAAGAAACTTGGCGGGGGGGGAAGGGACATTAGGCCACGTCATTTTGTATCACAGACTGTCATTAGTCATTTTAATTCACAACATATGCTAGCCATGAAAATTTTTACTGTTTTGGAGATGCATTATTGGAGGCTGTTCTCCTGGACAAAGAACTGTCAAATATCATTAGCACAGCCTGTCCATCTTTTGTGTTGCTGGTTTTTAAAAGAAATAACTCCTGGAAGCAATATAGTATCAGCCTGTAGATTAAATTAAAGGTCTGCAAAGTGGATGCTTTTATCTGATTTTCTATACATGGCAGCACAGATTTGCTACTGATAATGCAAACAGCTCAAGAGAGCTTTCATCTGCTTACCACACTGTATATTCAAAGTAGGAAGATGTTTTCTTTTGCATCCTTTGGAGCACATCAGTCTTCTAGGGGGGCTGAAATCATGATCATTGCGTCACACTTCACTGAGCTGGTTTTGCCTCTGGAATGGAAGACAATAGCTTTAGAACATTTCCAACTCAGATGTTATGTGGTGAACTAAAAGTATGTCAGCAGGGCAGTCAGATGATAATCTTCAAATAAATACTGAAGTACCTTGACCTCAAGTCATATGGCATTGGTATCAGTACAGCTGGGAATTATTGACAGCAAAGAGGGCATGCTGGTGTTGACAGTTTGCATTGGGATAGTTTGGTCTGGCCAGCAACAAAGCAACTGGCATGCTATTGGGAATGGTATCAAAGCAAATGGCACTGAAAACTAAAAGGCTTACAAGACAAGAGTTTAAATATTTACTGACTTACACCTGCTCATGGAAAGGATTTGATGACTCAAGATGTAATAGAGTATTGCATGTGATTCAAAAGTGCTTAGCATTGTAATGCGATTGATTACTGCAATATCTCAAGATGCAGCAAAATGTAACATGATGTTCATCAGAGAAGAGAGGTCCCTTCAGATGTCACCATGTACTTCTGAAGCCTGCAAGAAAACTTGCATCTTAGGGACTTCGAAATTTTTAGCCTTACTCTAGCCAGGCATTGCTCTGCACTTTGACCTTTCTCTTTTCTTCTGTGCTTCTGTCCTGGATGCAACAACTGTAATCATCAGATGGAGTATCAAAAGACTTCTAGTTACTGCTTCCAGGTCATAAAAAAAAGAAGAAAGAAAAAAGAAGGAAAAAATATCTTAATAAAGTAAGACTTTAATGTCTGTGGACTTTGACTGAACATCTTATTTTGACTTTTCTCAGAACAGCTGTGCTGCTTGAGATCCATGCAGTGATACATAGATTGCAGTGCTGACATACTAGCATTTGCACCAAACATCCTTGACTATGTCAGCTTCCCCTTTAAGTTAATCATTTCACAAACTTTGTAACATTTGTTTCCTTGGTGACTGTAGTGATTTAGAAAGTTCATTGATAGTCTTGAAGTGTTAAGTTCAGAGAGCCTGTAGATAGCATTGATTTTCTGTTTGAGGCCAAGTGTTTTAATTATCATCTTAAAAATATGTCTCTGCCTTCAAACAGAGAATGCATTTCATGGGGAGGGTTCTTGTTTGGTTTGGGTGGTTTGTTTTTGGAACCTGTTTGTCCTTCTCTCCCTCTCCCTCTCCCTCTCCCTCTCCCTCTCCCTCTCCCTCTCCCTCTCCCTCTCCCTCTCCCTCTCCCTCTCCCTCTCCCTCTCCCTCTCCCTCTCCCAAAATTTTCTTTACTTTTTTCTTTCTTTTCTTTTTTTCTTTTCTTTTCATGTGCTGAGCTTAAAAAACACCAGCCAGCTACACAAAACCACATGTCCCTTATTGGAGTCTAGGTGATGGCAGTAAGGCTCTTCATCACTTTAGAACTGGAGTTGAACATACAAATGCAGCATTCAGCTGCAGGAAGACAATATTTACAGGAATCACATATATCACCATTCCTGCTGGTTGGTTGAAAAACAGGTAATGGAAAATTACTTCTTCATCTTGCCTTTCTGATTTGATTTGTTTTGCTATCAATGTCCATTGCATTTTTTTTTTCTAACTTGCCAGATTGATTCTGTAATTCTTACAATTAAATGTGCAGTTAAGGCTTAAGCACTATTAACACAAGAGATTTTGAAATTAGGATGTGAGTGCAACACTGACATCAAATTTAAATGTCAGCATTCCTGGAAATGGAAGTGTGACTTTCATCTTTCGGAGAAGAGCTATGTAGCTTTGCCATGCAAATTGCTAACGGGTATAAAGCATGATGAGGCATCAGGACTCAATGTACCCAGCAGCAATGCTTAGCAGACACAGAATGGATTTACTCATGGTAATTTTTGGAATTATATTTATGCTGACAGCATACAAATGACACAGTGCAAATTATATTATTTTAACTTGTTTATCAACTTGTCATCATAGCCCTTTCTTTTTTTTCCTCAGTGCAGCATTGTAAATGTGACTCATGCAGAGAATGTCACAAAGATGCACTGGCCTGTCTAGATTTCCAGCAATATTATTATGAGAAATACATTAATTTGTCTGTATGGAAAGGATTTAAAGGTTGTAGCATTCATTTGTTACCAGAAGCTGAGCACTTAATCACACAGACTCAGTTCAGCAAGAAAATGATCTCTTCTTCTCATGTCCATTAACAGTACTTTTACAAAGTCTTCAGAAATATAAATATTGGAAGATATTAATGAAAATGACATTCTGTACCTGATGTATTGGTGCCCCACCATGTGATTAATTGCTCTGTTAATTAACTTTTTTGCTATGATACTTGTAAAAGTATGGCCATTTTTTATAAAGCCAACTGAACAGCCTAGAAAAAGGCTGGAAGTCTGATCTGGGTGAATTGTTGTCCAATCAATGACTTAATTATAAGTAACAGCAACAAACAGGGCACCCTAGATATGTCAGACTACATAAAACAAAATACTGAAGTTAGTATTTTATCACTACAGCACTCATCCTCATTCTATTTTTCTGCCACTGAACAAAACTTTTGTTGCATTAGTGACAGAAAAAACTGTGTTTTCCTTTTAAAGACTGGAATCTGAGGCATCCTGAAATTAAAGGTACAACAAAATAATATACAAAGATCTCCCACTAAGCAGTGATGTTTTTCCTGAAATCAGGATAGTGGGAGTGGAGCTGTTTTGAAATTGTGGCCTTCAAGAGCTTAGGAAAGGATTGTCAGAAGGAGCATGGCATAGTTGAAGATTGATCCCAAGCCTCTTGAACCTCTCACTAGAAGTTATCCTGAGTCTATCTCCTGGCCTCTAAGGGACTTTTAATACCTACAGAGAAATCAAAAAGCTCTGAAATAGTGTTTTCTCTATGAGATCTTTTACTATTAGTTCTTGAATGAAAGGGTTTTCAGTGAGTTAAGTGGCAGCTGAGTGAATGCAGGGTTTGCAGAATCAGGTGGCAAGATGCTTGTATTTAAGAGATTCCTCAGCTGGCCCAAGCCAGTTCCTCAGAATTGAAGAAGAAACTCTCTGCCACACATTTTATTATGCAACTAATTGTTATGTATAAATCATTCCATTTCCCCCAGAAGTTTTCTGCCTGACCTCTGTCCACCTTTCTCAGAGCTCTGTGAACAGGATAATCTTGGTGAAAAGACACAGGTAGGTTGTTTTCTTCCTATATTGCAACAGGTAAAAAAGGGGCAATATCACCTTTTACCTTCAGAAACAGAGAGAATAACATTCTGAAGTGCATCTTGTAGAAGAGCAGTTCATTCCCTTACTTGTCTGGTGGCTGGGTTTGCTGTTTAACACTGAAATATTAATTCCTGTTAGCATGAATAATTTTTTTTCATTTTGAGGAGCTTCTTTCATTGACAGAGCCACTCTAACAGCAGTTGTAAAAAATTATCACCGTAGCTTTGGAACATACTTCAAAGCCAAGGAGACATTAAATTCACTCTACTTCACTGCGTTTGCATTCTGCAGTTATTAATGAGTTAACGATCTGTAGAGTTTTAATGAATAGAACATAAATGAAGGGAAGGGAAAAGATATTAGAGTGAGTGAAGCCAGTGAGCAAAGGCTCTAATTACACTCCCATCTTCAGGTCATTAGCTGCATAACTACCTGTGGACGATCTGATAATTATTCTCTCATGGCACTAATGAATTTACTTTTTGTTTGGATTGGTAAAAATGTCAATATCCTTTCTATGAACAATTAAACTCACTGACATGAGGGGTGTAAAAAAAAATGTTCAACATACCTGACCACAGTCTGCCTGTCTTCCTTCACCCCTCATCCCCCTGCTTACTGTGTTTAATTAAAACTTTCCAGAATGACTTCTTATTAACTTTACTGCAATTTGGATGGCAGATCTTTGCAGCTCCTCACATAAAGACAAGCAGCAAGCATTTAATTTTTCATTAAAAGAGCTGCAAAGTATTCTGACAGAATTTATAGATACCAAAGCTGGTTACTGTATTCTTGAATTTAGAGATGCTTGTTTAAACATTTCTTCCCATAAAAAGTAAGGACACGACTCGTGTCCTTTTGGTTTAGTAGCATATAATGCAAGGACTACAGAGAAGCAGGTTAATAATTCAACAGGTTAGGATTAGGGATTAGGGTTAGTGAGGTTTAGGGACAGGGTTAGGAGTTAACCCCTAACAGATTAGGAGTTAGGTTTAGGGTTAGTGAGGGTTAGGGATAGGGTTAGGATTAGGGGATAGGATCTGGGTTTTATTTAAAGAGTAGTTAATTCTAGGACTCCTCAGTCTGCTGTTTTCCATGTCTTACTATGAGGAGGACTTCTTAGATCTCAGTCAGAAAACATGCACAGCTACTATTTCCAGACTGTCTTCAAATGACAACTTTTTCTTGACCACTGAGAACTTGTCCTCCTGGCCGTTGTATCCCTTTCATACCCTTTGTTCTGGACCGATGGTCTTCAAAACCTGGTTTCCCCATTCTGCTTATTTAGGATAATTTAGAGACATTTGTTTTAATGTCCCATGAAGTAGAGTCACTTGAAGTGGATCTGAGCAGTAAAAAGCTATGAGTAAAAAAAAAAAGTGGCATTTTTGTCTTATTCTTTGTGATTTTTGCACTAAATATATACCATAGGTAGGTCTCTTTTGTATCCTTAATATGGTTCCAATGATTTGTTTCAACAGGCTGTAATAGGCAAGTCATTCATCTGGGAGTTTAAGTGATAGATTTTTTTTTAAAGTTGAGCTATTTCTCACCTTGTTAAGCATCTAAAATACTAATGACCAGATTCGTGCAAAGAAACATTATGATGTGACTTGGAGTATTCTAAGTAATGTTCATGGGTTCAATTTTCAGAGCCATTTCTGCAGGCCGGGAGACTGGTAATTGTTTCAGGGCATTTCAAAATGCTAATGATGCCCAAATAAATGGTTTTCATTAATGTTGAAGAGCATTACTACATTGTAAATGGAGATAAAAATTGTGGAAGAGCATCGCTCAGGGAACGTGGCATCCAAGATTTCAAAGAACAGGCCAAATACAGGATCTTTTGCCCAGCCAAATTGTGTATGTATTGGGTGACTGTACTAGACGCTTTCCTAGTTGCCTATGTGTTCATTCCTCCTGCCATAATCTGCAAACCCAGCTGGATGTAGTGGAGAGTTTGGGTTTCTTTATTTTATATTTTTTTTTCAATTCAGACACAAGGAAGGATGAAAGGTTGTTTCTGGAATGCAGGTGTAATGGTATTAGTAGGAAGTAGGTAATAGTACCTGTCAGAAGCTTTTGGAAAGGCCATGATGGCAGCAAGACTACACGGGCTTTCCACTGCAGTGTGCTGTACAGAGTGGAGCACTGCCCCTGTGAGAGAACACAATGTTTCTTCCACTTCCCACCTGCCAGATCAATGGACCAGGCTGGGCCAGAGTCATAAACACAGATTCAGAGTCACCCACCCTCCTGGCAATTACTGTCCATAGAAAGCAAGCACAAACTCTCCCAAAGTAACAATGCCACTGCCCCTGCATGCACTCTACTAATGCTGTTGTGTTTTTGTTTTCCATCACAATACCTCATGAAGCAGCCAAGGCTTGAATTACTTAAGCTTTTTAGTACACCCAGATCTGTATAATGTATTAGTTATATTAAACAAATCAGAAGAGTTTACTTACAAAAAATTGATGTCAAAGTGTCACAGAACAGTAATTTATCACAAGGTCTGGGTTCAGCGATTCAGAACATGAAGCATAAAAAGTACTAAAGGGTTCACTGTATAATAAAACAGCCTTGAGGGGATGTAAAATTAAAGTAAGAAATTGAACTGTGGATCATTGGTTTGTGTAAGCTGATTTAATGTTATTACAATCAAAAAGCAATATCTAGATTTATCAAAAAGCAAGCATAAAATATATATGGACAAGCACCCACTTCAGCATCTGTAACATACATTCCTGTCTCAGTGATAAGAAATATGAATGGCAACATTATTTGGGAAAAGCATGACCCAGGGGAAAAATGGGTTATGTGACAAGAAATGTGATGTTGTGTCATAAATGTGGTCACACTTAAATGCATACTTTAGGATGATTATCTTGGTCCATTTAAAAAAAAGAAAGACACTAAAAAAAAGCCAAAAAGCATATAGGTTATCCAAATTTGTGATCTGGAATGAACCCAGACAGTAGATCTCCAATAGATTCAGTTGCATTATTTGATAGAGCAGATCAGTATTGCTTTAAAATCTCTACTAAAGCTTTAAATATGATTTTTTTTGTCAGTAGAAACTGTAAGATTGTACAGTTTAAGTCTATGTGCTTTTAATGCCTTTGTGCCCAAGGCAGCACAATGTTTTACACCACTGACTTACCCAGCAGATGCCAGCCTGGCATCAGATCCATTCACCTCTGATAATCATATTGATAATGCTCCAGACCACTTCTAAGGGGAATGGAACACAGTGTACTCAGAGCTACCACAAAATCTTTTTACTTCTGGGCAAAGAAAACATTCTTCCTGGCAGAGAAGAATCAGAGTTCCTTTGTTTGGGCTGAAAAAGTGCTTTTATCAAGAGACAGCACTGCTGAAATTAGAGTCTGATCCTTGATCTGAAAAGCATCTTTTCTTGTGCTTTCCTTCTTTTGTTTCCCTACACTCTTACAACACAGTTTCCTTTTTCAGAAGCCCATAATGATTTGCATTTGGTCTGTAATAACTCAAGTCTTAATGTAGTTCCACTGTCTGGATCATTTTTAGTGTGTAGTTCTTCTATGTGCCAGTACAAATACTCTCCTATGTGGCTGTTCTGCAGGCACAGTAGTATTCCCTCAGGTTTTCTTTCATTGCACTTCAATCTCAACAGATTTGGTAAAAGTGCACTGGCATGAGTTATGATAAATGGTTTGAAAGAGGCAAAGCAACAGATAAACACTAAATATAAATAATAAGTATGAGCAACCTTAGGTAAGATATTAGACATGCTCACCTTAATCTGGTAGTATATTAAATAGACCTAACAGGGACTAGGAACAACGACATGACAGGTCTTTGGAAAGGACACCAGGGATGAAATTGACTGCTTAAAAAAAAGTCATGATGTGATTTTTATATGTCCCTAGTGACAGGAAGAACATCTGTTTACTTCTCAGCCCTAAAGAGGTAAATTATGATATTAACAGCTTTCAGCAGCATCCTTGGAGTTTTATAGTTCCCATGTCAAAAGTCCATTTAGGGAAAAATAAATAAAGGGTGTCCAAGGGGAACCTGTGATCCAGAATGCAGGACTGTTTCGTAGATTAATGTTTTTATTCAAGAAAACACTCTATACATAGTAAGTGTTGTGACTCAGCCCTGGCTGCACTCAGCTAGCGCTGTTGGAGTCTAATTACATTAGCACTGTTAGTACTACTTCATCCTTATTCTTTCATACAAGGATCTCAAAACACTTCAAACATTCCACAATTATTTGTGTGATCAGCTGAGGGGAGAAATTACTTTTCTGATTTATTTCTTTGATCTTTTGTTTACAGGCAAGGAACAAAAGAGGTTCATTTACTTAGGGTTACTCCAAACAATGGAGAAGAGCTCAAATGTTATAGTCCCCCAAAATCACATGTAACCCAATAGGCCATATTTCCTCCACTGGATAATTCTAGAGAGGAAGCTTGCCAAGTGTAATAGATTTGAGGAGAATTTATTTCAGCTGCCCTGAAGAGGCTAGTTTAAAAGACCCAATGTGGCCCTGGGCAGTCTGACCAAATTGGAGGTGTCCCTGTTCCCTGAAGGGGGCTTGGACAAGATGATCTTTGAGGGTCCCTTCCAATGAAATGTAATCTGTGAACCCGTAAAATACACTGATTATTTTTTTTTTGAGAGAGAGAGAGTTTTCAAACCAGCTTGATCCTTTTTTCTCTGCACTTTAGGTGTGTAATTGCACTTGCATGCAAATAGCATTTGAGTGAATGCACAGACTATATAAGCTGACAGCTCACATATACAAATCCTGTTTGCTTCTAATAGAGCTACAGGGTGAAGTATTTGCAGGCACAACTATAGCTAATTTTTAAATATGTGTTGAAGTTGCATTGAAATCAAATGGTATCAATCACATTCCTAAGAGTTAATCATCTTGGGTCTCTTTCTATAATGGCCAATGGGACATTATAAAATCATCCATGAAGAATTTCAAACATTTCAATCAAAGAAAATAAATAGGCAGGGAACCAGGGCCTGCAACTAATCTTCCACCTTCACAACTCTGCTGGTTATCTGAAATAAACATGAGGGACTGAACTGACTGGCAAAGATTGTGACAAGAACCAAAGCAGCAGCAGCCAAGACATTCAGTATACACCCTTTATTGTAATAAAATTGGCAAGAAGTAGGTGTCACACCAGCAACTGCATGAATGGCCACTCTATGCAGAGTGAGTCAGTTGTGCATCATCTTCCCATTAGTGGGAAAGTCTCTGATAACTCAGCTAACTGCTGAGTGATTGCAGGTCTAGTCTTTTCATTAAGTAAATTATCTTTGAGCTAAAAATAAATAAGAATTAATTTGCATTCCTCAAATGGTTGCCTGATTAGTAGAAGCCATAATTTGTAGAGTTGGGAGAACAGATTAAATTAGAATGACCATTAAATTTTCCTAAGGTCTTGCTGTTTCACCATGGCTCTGAAGAGGAAATGATGCTCCAGACAGTATCATTTAAGTTAGCTACTTCTGGATTATTCTTACTGTAACACTCCCTCTCCTTTTATCACCTGGGGTATGTCCACATAAATGTGATCTTTTCCCCTTGTTTACTTCAATTTGAAATTACTGTCTGTTTGGATTGCCACTGTGTTGAGTGTTGGAGACCATATATGCAACTTAAGTGAAGTATTTAAAAATCAGAACTGGGTAAAATTCTCCAGGTCATAACCTGAAAGATAAAGAGACAGTGATTGTCTCCAAATTACAGCTAACTTTGAGAAAATGACGCTAATTTGAAGCACTGAAAAGTGATTCTTCGGATGAATTGAGGTTAGTTTAGTGTGTATTGAACATGTGATGCAGGTGACATTGAATTTGTAGGCTATATCTTGTGGATTTGTACAGTCCAGGTTCTGCCCTTGTATTACTCTGTTTTCCTGCATTTTATAGATCTTTTCTGCAAGCCAAATAGAAGAGAAACAGGCACAAGTTGATCCTGACTGAAAAACATAACTCTCTAGAAAAGAGAGAATGAAAAGGCTGGTTAAAAGCAAGCAAGTTGAAGTATACTCTCTTTCGATACACTGATGCCCACTTTTCTGTTTCAAGATGAGAGAGCCTATTTACTGTCTGAATTTTAAAGAGATGCAGCTGCATCCACAGATGTATAGTTTTCTATAAACCAGAGTAGAGCACACAGATCCCTGAGCCTAGACTCTTTCTTCCATAGCATGTTCTGCCCAGGACTAATTTTCAGCCACAACCTGTAGTAGCAATAACCTTTATTGAGATCTTTATTGTGATTCCCTAGACACCATGAATGGCTGTCAAGAATAACTCTTGCTGGAACGCTGTTGCTACTCTTTTTGATTTGCTTTTTGGAAGCTTAGCAGGCTTCATATTCCCTTTAGGAAAGACTGACAGAAGGTAAGTTTTTTATTCAGTGTGTTCCCCACCAGTGTTCATTGATAGACTCAAAAATTCAATTATGTTATTAAACCTAATTCATATAATATACTTTGGAAAAACTTAAAATGAGAAAGTTGAATGTCTTTAGATATTTGCAGAGTTGAGGGTCTCTATAGAATCCTAGAATCAACAAGGCTGGAAAAGACCTCAAAGATCAAGTCCAATCTGTCACCCATGACCTCAGGACTATTAGACCAACCTCGTTACCCAAGTGAAGTGATTCCTGCTAAGCTTATATGCCACCCCAACCCAATTTTTGTTCCTATAAATTGTGGTGAGATGAAGGTAAGGTGTTTTCTTTAGGAGATGGAGGGGAGTTTGTAGTGTGGAGAGCTGGTTTGCTCTGAAAGGGGAAAAGTGACAATTAAAAAAAATTATTTTTAAGAAGTAAAATAAACATTAGAAAAAAATAATCTTAGTATAGTATGGGTTTTTTTTCTTAGTTGAAGAAGTTTTGCTCTTTCTATCATTTCAGGGGTTTAAATCTCAGATTACTTTTCTTCTGCACAATGGGGACTCAAGAATGGAAAGCTTAAATCTCAGTAATTTAAAAAGGAAAAATTAGATGGTATCTTCAAACTTTTTCATGGAAATCAACTGCCTTTTTGGATTTCCCCAGTCACAGCTGGGGGAAATCATACTCTTTATAGAGCATAAAGATTTAATCACTGCTTAACCTGGCAACAGTTTTCCCTTAAACTAAAATCTAACAGGCCAAATAGGTGTAATAAAGTGATTGGAAAAAGAGAGGAGGGGAGGTGCCCAATGTCACAGAGCAGGTCAAAGTAGAGGCAGTAAGAGGTGCTATGTTTCTTTAGGTAAGTTATTTACTAACTGTACTGAGATTTGGAATGGCTTTGTGCTCCATAGGGGAGGCCTAATTACTCACTCAGGCCTCCATTGCTTGTGAATTATGAAGCCATCTGTATCTCATGAATATAAATTCCATTCTCTCTGGTGTAGTTATATATAGTCATATCATTAGGGAGGTGGCATATTCCATATAGAGAGAAGGATACAATTAAAAAAACAGGAGCGGTTTTCTAGCAACACAAATGATCATGTGTTCAGAAAGACAGATTAGTTCATTTTACTCCTGCTGACATGCAGTAGGTCAATTAAAATATTAACATATTTTTAATTCAGCAAATTGATTTTCACTTTGCCTTATTTTTAAGTAATTCATCTTTCTTCACTGCCTGAAAGAGATGCAGTCTCTTTATTCATCCCCTGAGCCCAAAAGGTGACCACTGCATGAAATACTTGCTCCTATCCTTTGCTGTTTTGTCCCCAAACTTATAGTGCTGTCAGCTTTTACTCCTTGGGGACAGGAAGCATAGCAGCAAAAAAAAAAGTATTTTATACACTGTATAATGTTATAGCTTCCAAAAAGTCCTATGCTTAGTATATACAGGCAATGGGATGCTGCCATTGCAGTTTTACTTGCTGAGAGTCCATCAGAACTGGCAGTGGTACATTTGAGCTCTAACCATTATGCCTGAGATGTGTCATCTTGTGAAAACAACCTGAAGAAAGGGCTCCTATTATGCAGGCTTTTGTGGAAGAAAAAGGTTAATGACACGAGAACCATTTCATGATTCTATGAGAAGCTTTTTTGGCACTACAGCAAGAGCCACAGAAATGGGATTTTTAGGTTTGAGGCAAAAGTGTAGAGCTTGCTTTGGCTCTTGTGTTTTGAAAAGCAAGAGAGAATGTTGCTTTATCACCTCACAGGACATGAGAAAAGTCTGTCTCTGCTCCTGTCTGCAGTCCCTTGAAATGTCTGTGCTGCTCCCAGGCTTTTAAACTTGTTTATCACTGACTCAGAGACCGGTATTGGGCTGACATTTTCCAGGGCAGATTTCTGAAGCTGTGCAGTGAGCTGGCATGGAAATAATTGGCCTAATTTTTCAGAAGTGACGAAGATCCCACTGACATCTTCATTACATCCTGAGACGTTTAAGAAGATAACACCAGGCACCCACATCTGAAAATCCTAGCCTTGTACTTCACCGGAGATTTTACCTCAGAAGGAATTTGTTTAATGATTATTGCATTCCTAATGCCTTTTGATAGCCTTAAAAGGTTTTTGCCAGTGGAGAGTAAGAACAGCAGGAGTGTTACAATACAAAGCATTCAGTGGCTCTGTTTACTTAGCAGGTCAAACCCCATGCTAGGCAACCAGTGGTACAATAAACAGAAGTTTGGGAGGTAAAAACATAGGAGAGTAAGATCTGCCCATGGTATTATGTGTACAAACACCTGCAAGTTCTGTGATAAGCTGCATTTTGAACTAAGTGTCATAGCAGTATTACTGACCAGACTTCTCTGTAAATCTGATTTCAAAGGCATAATCATTCCCTTTTTCCAGATCTGGGGCTAATGGGAAATGATTCCCTTCAAGTGTGAATGGAGCATGGTGAACTGAACTGCCTTCTGTCGTATGGCAAGAAGGGTATTAACTGGAAATACCAACAATGAAGTGAACAATAGATTATATCAACATTTCCAGTAAAAGCTATTTATCATATGTTTGCAGGTTTTTACTCCAGGCCCAGTGAAGTCATTTATTTGTTCTTTCCATGGCTTGGTTTGCACAGCCAAGTAGCAGCTCCAGAACTTACGTTCTCTAAATCACAGAATTTTGTTTCCATAAACTGCAAGCAGAAAACAAAGGCAGTTGTTTGTCATCTGTCACATTAGTGTTTGTCTTCAAATAATGTTAAACTAATGAACATCTAGGTCTATTTCTTTACTCAGCTTGTGCTACAAGGAAATGGCTCTTTCAGGCATTCGAAAAACTAAGCACAGAGATTACTCAACTAGTTAACAATTTTGATCTGAGCTATACCTCGCTTAAAAGCAATTACGAAGGCTCTTGACAGATGTAATATTCTAGCTGTAATCTTATTAGTAGAAGCAGCAATGGTAAGACAAGTTGCAGTCTGGATTAATTTACTGCCAAGGCTAAACTATTTATTTTCAGCAATACTCATTTTTCAAAGAGCAGATGGTTTAATTCTCTGAACCAGCTGCTAATAAATAGAAGGCAAATGAGAGGTAGGGACTGAAATAACTGTTATCCACTCCAATATTCAGCAGGATTTAAAGGTATGCAGGCATTTCAAACTCAAGTAATAGATTTTTCTTTTAGATTCTTCAGTCTGGAGTGCTGGCAACCTCAAGTGATAGAATATAATGAAGTTTGTAGAATGATCACTTCTTCAAAACAAATCTAAGGATGCAATGAAAATACTCAGCTGAGATGCTTGGGAACATGGTTTTGCAACTAAACCTTGAGGCATTAAATAACCATTTAAATTGTGTCTGTCATTGGAAAATGGTAAAGTTTTAATCAGTCAACTACCAATCAGGTCTCACAGGCATTCACTTTAGCACTGAAGTGGTACACTTGCAACTTCAGTTGCAATATTTGTTCTGACCATCCTTTTAGGTGGAACCTTCTTAAGTAGTTTACTATATACAGGGCATACTGTAATAGCATTGAAGCTGAATCTTGAGAACAAATTTCATGAACTTCAAAACCTTGAATTGATGAATCCAACTTCATTGGCTCTAATTCTTCTTGGAAAAAAACCCCACAAACCTGGGATGCTCTGATGACACAGAATCCAAGGTTTAGATGCTAGTAGGGATACAGTTTGGGAATGTATAAACAGATTCTTATTTCCTTTTGGTTAGGCAAATAAAAACATCCTGCAGTGAATTCCAGCTGCATCTGTTCATGAGTTTTGTTCACTGAATACTCCCCAGGAAACCCACACAATGCTTATGATTGTGTGCAATTTATATCTTGCTCCTGGAAAAGACTAGATGCTGCCAGAGGTTTATTTGCACAAGTTTGATAATGTCTGGTGAGGGCATAGGATATAAGAATGCTGTTGCACTATAGTGCAGGAGACATGAATGTGCCTTTGTCTGTGGGCATGTGGGTTTTCTACATGGTTGTAGAAGATTGCTCAGTATTTTTCCCTTCTTTCGCTTGCAGGATTCTCCTTTTTGATCCTTTTGGATGCTAGGATAGTGCATATTTGATGTGATCTGGTTGACCACTTTACATGTTCTCATTCCATTTTATTCAAATATCTGGGGGAACTGTCTTGTTTTGAAGCCTAAGTTATTAGAAGCAGTAGTTCCTGTCTTGACACTCATCCTGGAGGTCAAGGTCTTGCTTTGACTATTGCCCACGTCTGACTGGAACCTTAGGTTTCATTTTGCTCAGTGACAGATCTAGTGGAGAGCAGGCAGGGTGCAATCAACATGAGCAAGTGATGGATGAACTCTGGTAACAGGTTCTCCTTTCAGCAACTGTGGTGATTCTGCTTTGAAATTTCTGTACAACTCCTTGAAAAGCTGCAGCAGCCTGACACTATTGTGGTAAAAGGCATATAAATTCCTTTGGATAACACAATCTGAAGACTCACAGATCCAAGCAGAAAGGCCAAGTGAGGTGGGTGCACAGTGTATGCAGGACTAGGAATTGTAATGAATTAATCATGACTTAAAAACAAAGTGGGAGCCTTAACTATGTGATGCGAGAAGTGTCAGCCTTCAAAGAGTAGGTTATAAAGAGTAAAGCAAGAAGGTCATTTAAGGAAGATGTACTCATAGTCATTCAGATAACTTCAAAACCCAGCCATTTGATGTTGTTCACCCTGATCTATATCTTGAATCATAGTCAGTGTATTTTCTTCTGTTATTTCCCCATGTCACCACATCTCAATATTGACAGTTGTTTTCCCTTTGTACACAAAACCTCACAGCAGGTAGCAAAGGCTTTTGAATGCTACTCCTGACAGCAGTAAAGCTGAGATCTATGCTGCTTTGTGTCCTATCCCTCATGATTTGGTGTCTGATAAGGAGGATATTTCTGGTGTCTATTAGGATAGCTCAAGTTTTCTTATCCGAATAGAATAGGATAGGATAGGATAGGATAGAATAGACCAGACCAGGTTGGAAGAGACCTTCAAGATCATCGCATCCAAACTATCATCCAACACCACCTAATCAACTAAACCATGCAACCAAGCACCCTACCAAGTCTCCTCCTAAACATCTCCAATGATGGTGACTCCACCACCTCCCTGGGCAGCCCATTCCAATGGGCAATCACTCTCTCTGTGTAGAATTTCTTCCTAACATCCAGCCTGAACCTCCCCTGGCACAGCTTGAGACCGTGTCCTCCATTCTGGCATCTTGGCAACCATGTCTTCAGTAAATGTGTTTCCCGTGGGTCAGAACTAAGGACTGTACATCTGTATATCAGCAAAAATCAGTTGCAAATAATACTATTTATAATGAAATAGAGCGAAGCTTAAACTGTAAACAACCCTTCTGCAGCACTAATGGTGTTTTAATCAAAGCATGACAGCTATAGTAGTGGTCTGTAGTTTCAGGCTTTTCACAAGTAATAGCATGCAGCCTGTTGGTTCTAATCCCCATGGCTATAGACTTCCTTCTTGGCATTTTCTTGTGCATTTAATAATCAGTTGTTAAACAACTTGCTAATACAGGACACCTGGCCTTCCTCCCCTTATTAATCAAATAATGGATGGGTAGGGAAATGGATGCATCCATTAAATTTTTGCCTAAGCAGAAACAATTAACATTTTCTGGCTCAGGAACAAAGCAGACTAGCTTACTTGTGAGTCTTTGGCAGCAATGATAATCCACTCAAAGTAATGAATAGCACAGCCTGGATTTTGATGCTTTGAAGAGCCGTTGAGGTTCCTTGAGGGTTAGAATAGGACATGACTTAAACCCTATGACTATCTCACAAGTTTAATGTAGTTCATTATGCAGGTAACCTGATGATGCTCTAAAAGGAAAAAAATTACCCCAAAGTTAATTTGCATAAGTATTTGGAAATAGACTTCAAAAATAATTATCTTTCCTGAAATCATGTCTCATCATTACTGTTGCTCCAGTGTTCTTAGACTGTTACATGGCCACATGGACTTGTAGTTCATTCTTGTTTGCATCTGGTTGGACACTTGAATATTCAGAAGCATGGCTGAGTTCTTTTTTACTTTCTTTTTAGTTTGCTGATGTAGAGAAATATATAGGAAGCAAGAAATCAACTAAACCATGGCACCAAGCACCCCATCAAGTCTCTTTCTAAACACCTCCAGTGATGATGACTCCACCACCTCCCCGGGCAGCCCATTCCAATGCGCAATCGCTCTCTCTATGATTAATTTCTTCCTAACATCCAGTCTAAACCTCCACTGGTGCAGCTTGAGACTGTGTCCTCTTGTTCTGGTGCTGGTTGCCTGGGGGAAGAGACCAACCCCCACCTGTCTACAACCTCCATTTAGCAATAAGGTCTCCCCTGAGCCTCCTCTTCTCCAAGCTAAGCAACCCCAGCTCCCTCAGCCTCTCCTCAAAGGGCTTGTGCTCCAAATCCCTCACCAACTTTGTTGCCCTTCTCTGGACACGTTCCAGCAAGTCAAAATCATCCATGTCTTTTTGTTACACTGACATTTTTTCTTCATAATTGCTTTAATATCAGCATGATACTTGCTGTATCCAATAGACAGAGTTAGAAACACCTAATGTATTAAATATTATTTTCTTTAGAGCAGAGAAAGTGTTGATGATAAATTTTAATTCTATTTCAGCAAGGGAATGGCAAATGCAGAGACTGAATGGTTCTTGCTGCTCCTTTTGGCCAATAAACCATATGGAAAACTGAGCAACACTTCTATCTAGATAGTATCTGTATTACAAATCATGACAGATCATTCAGTTGGTGAATTGTATTGGCCACCTTTTTAAAACAAATAGGGCATAAGAGCATAATAGTGAAGACTTTAATTCTCTTTTCTGGTTGCCTTTCTTGAGTTGAATAACACTCTACCAGGAAGAGCCCTTTAGTTTAACATAACGAACATCTTTCCCAGTGGAACATGTGTAACTGCATCCCTTGATAATAAACAAGCCTGAAAATGAAACTTATGTAATGTCCATTAAGCATAAGCACCAACCTGTATTTTAATTGCATACAGCAATTTACTCAAATGGTATGCTAGCACTGTCTCTGGATTATTTTTTTGTGCTTAATCTATTAAGGATGTTGAAGAAAATAATGAAATTGGGATTATTTGGCTGTCAGTAGTTCTGCTGAGAGATGAACTTTTTCAAAGGAAATGTCAATGATGGCCTGATTTCCCCAGTGCTGTTAATTGCATCTCTTTGTATCCTGCCCACTTGGATGACAAACTCATTACTTGTGGAGTAGGGCAGTGACACACCCAAGTTTTAATAGCATCATGGGGAGCAGTGGTGAGTGAAGATTTCATCTGAATTACTCAGCAAAGGTTATTTGATTCATTATTCTCAATTTAGGGCTTTCATAGTTGGGCACCTGTTACAAAAGGAGAAGGAAATTGGAAAGAGGAAGATTGGTTCAAAATGAGTGTTGCAGTAGATTAAATTGGGACTTTCTCTGCTTCACTATTCTCAAATGCAGTTTTGAAGCTCTGTGGATAGGCTGGCAGCATTTCTTTCCCTTCTTCCTGAGAACTAGAAAGAAAAATGGTCTTTAAATTGAGTAAGCCTAATTGCCACAAGGCAAAAGAACAGGGACACAGCAGTAATTTTCACTAACCTAGCAGTGGTGAGAAGTGCAGTTTAGAGTGAGTTCTGTGTGAAATTGCACAGACAGACTTCATTAGGAAGAAAGTTCCTGCTGGGTAAAACTGCACATATTCATCCTTTCTCTGACTCATTTTCTTTCTGTTGTCATGAGCATGGTTTTGTTTCTCCTACAGTTTTGGTAATTTCACACACGCAACTGGGTTCCGTGTGCACTTACCCCTTACATAGCTTGTCTGTTTGAACTTCAATCCCTGTCATGCAAATATGTGTGAAGTGGTTTGCATAAGGGTATGCACTACTCAGATGGAAGGTGGCCATGTGTTGGGTCCTCAAGCATCAACTCATCTGCTCACTCCATGGCATTTTCTCTCATCCTAATATTTTGGCCTCCTACCTCATTGACAAATAGGTCAGTGGGGGGTTGATCTCATGGACTGAGCAAAACACAAACCATAACTGAATCTCTGGGCTTTTTTCCATCAGAAAATTTCCAAGAGAAAACTGCTGGTGTCAGAAATTAAATAGTTCCTTGGATGTGCCCATCTTGGCAATGTTTTTGATAGGAATTTGTGAGAACACACCATTGAGGCTTTCTTATTTTGTTCTGTTAGCCTTTAATTCCTGCTCTGTTTAGTTTCAGATTTGAAATGTAATAACTAATATTAATCATTGCATATTGAATGAGACATGTGGTCATTAACTTTGACCTTTAGTTTTTTAAGCATTCCCTACATGAAATGATATGGAAACTTCTAGGCTGTGAAGAGCATCCAAATGTTCACTTTGTTCTGATATGGAGCAAAAATAGATGTCAAAATATACAGTACTCCATGGAATGGATGACTAATTTTATCAACAGATGTAGTAATGGTTAATATTTCAAGATGACTTAACTTTGAAAAAATGAACAGTTTGCATTCAAACCATTAAAAAAAATCATAGATTTTTTTGGTGTTTTTTTAATATTCCTATGCAAGCTGTTGGCTTTTTTGTTTATTATCCATTAACTTAGAATGTGTTGTTGTTGTTGTTGTTGTTATTATTAAGAGTGTCTAATTATAATTCCCATGAAGCACAGGCTTTTCCCCCTTGAATGTCACTGCAGAATGTCTTGGCCTATTTTAGGAGCTCTTTTCTTTGGTTTTGTTTTGCAAGTTCTTTTCCATATCTCTGCATATTAATGGTATCAGTTTGAATATACATCATTTGGTGCCACAGTGTGAAAGTGAGGAGAATTATAAATATGTTTCCAAGGAGCAGGTAGTGATGCTCATGGTAAATAATGACTAGGATGCCAGTAAATAATGAGTGGTGCACTCCAGCTTCCTGAGATAATTTTTCACCCAGATATGTTACAGGAGCATACAGTGCAGAAGAACAACCTGCAGATGTGCTTGCCTGTTGCTGCATACGACTATTGCTGTAAAACCCTGATGGGTAAAGGAGGTTTCTCAGTGCCTAATTGGACAGATTCAGGCTTATGTCAGCCTAAGTAACTGTTGGTGAATCCTTTTAGAGAATTCATGACTTTGTGGTGCTTCAGCAATGGCTTGCTCTAAGTCCTAGAACAATGTATGCCAATTATCCAGAGTGATCATCAAAAGGTGGCCCATGGTGTTGCTGTGAAAAGATGCGATATCCAGCCTAAGTTGGACTGTTAGTCTAAACCAATAACTTACCATCCCATAAATCCTATTGATTTTTGTCACTAGTGCCTGGAATTCAGTATGGTCTTTACCACCAGTACTTGAAAAGACAGAGTGAAAACATTGGCCCTATCATGAAAAGGGTTGATGCAAAGGGCATCATGTGCTAGTCAGTCACAGCTAATTTAAGGGTTAATATATCCTAATGAATGGATGGGGGAAAGAAAAGCATGATTGTGAAGCTAAGCCTTGTGAGGAGTGCTGACAGAGAAGATGACACATCTATCTCCAACCAACTATTTGAATCCCATTGTATGCTTGGAATAGCAGTTTTGACAGCATTTAGCTAGATTTAGCATGGAGTAAATGAAAGCTGTGATATTTTATTAATCCATTCCTACTTCACCAACTTGCTATGTGTGTCAAGCTGTTTATAAAATGCTGTATGGTTAGAAAAAGAGAAAGATTGGATTAACAGAATGCTACAGTAATTTCTCTCTAACTTTTAGGCCAGATTTGGTCACCTTAAAAGTCAAAGAATACTTTTTGCCATAGCAGTAAACACAGCTGAGATTGAAAGTCAAGCTGTTACAGGGAGAAAATGTCCTGGTTTCCACATCTTTGCTTCATGCAGGTACATTGTCAGCTAAGTTCTGCTTTCAGGCTCTCTATAGCTGTTTGGGATATTTGGATGAAAGAGGTAAGTTTTTAATTTTAGAAGGCCATGCTGTCTGAGCCCCAGAAATAGTATGTGGCTTCTGTCATACATTGATCAGTCTTAAGAAATCACAGCTCTGCAAAGGCTAAGGGGAAAAGTGTATTTCTTCAGAGAAGCTGAAAGATAGGAATCAAAGATACAGAAGAAACAGAATTAGTTTGTAAAGTGTTGTGAATTTTGCCATGGTCCAGTTTTCTGACAAAAATCAAACCTGTCTGCAATATAGCACAAGGTAATATCCCTTATAATGTCAGTAGAAGCTTGGTCATTTATCATCAGTTTATCAAATTCTTCTCCTCACTCCTGGTGTACACAGCCCTCATTTGGACTGGAAAACAGCAGAACAGGAAAAAGATGGTATCTCATTTCAGTGAGAAAATGTGTTTGGATTGGTTTTCAATGTCTCAATATTAGGGGAGAGACTCCTACCACTTTTCTGCATTGAATGTGATAAGGGGCACTTGAATCACATCTGCATACTGACCTTCTTTTCTAGAAACCTTAAATGTCAATGAGGAGAATATAATTATTAATTGAGAGGTGGAAGGAAATGAAGCAATGCTATATTGCTGAAGATTAAGGCAAAAGTTTGTCTGCCTTTGGGCTGTGGAGAATTTGTGCACTTCTCAAGTGCATCGTGCATGTGAGCTAGCCTAATTGCTGTTCCATACTTATGCAAATAAATATGGAAAGAAAAGACCCTTCTATCAAAGATTGACTAGGGAAATGGAGGCATACAGTGCTGTGTCTTTCATAGACTTTCCTTAATTCTGATGATTTCAGTGTAAACTCTGTGAAAGGATCTATTTTTCTCTTTTACAAAGTTGGTTGCCTTTCACAAGAAGATATGTGATACCAAGATAATATGCTTTCCCCCAAATGTCCCATTGTGCTTTTAGCCATTTGCTAATGGCTTAATGTAGACTATTTGCTTCTGCAATGAATGTTTCAGATGACTTTCATTAAAATCATTCCATACAATGATCACTTGGTTTTTAGCTAATTACGTATTCTTTAGCTGTCCTTCGAAAAAAGTTAGCTCATTATCTCAGCACTACGATGACCCAGCCACAAGCAGTGCTTGCATTTATTTTAACCTTGACTTGGATTCAACAGAATGGCTCTGGAGGGTCCCATTTTTTGTCATGAGTTGTGTTAGGGTTTATAAAACATCAGGGAACTCCTGGACCTGTAGACGAAATGGAAAGATATTTTGGGCTTGGGCACATCTAGAATGCCAGTTAAGGTCTTGGCTTCTTGGGAGGTGGGGAATGCACGTGGGAAATGCAGGACATTTCTTAGCCTTTTTCTATTTTGGAACAGAAAGCTGGAGAAGTAACATATTTGAATACAAAATAGTAAGAAATGAAAAGACAGTGCCAGAAGGTGTGAAATAAACAGTCTTGTTAATTTTTTGCCACCTAGCAAATGATGAGACTTTGCCTCTCCATCTTCAGTTTTAAGAAAATGCTGAAGTTTCTTAGAAATTTGACTCTGACATCAGGGAAGAGCTAGCCTGTGAAATAACCATCTCTGCAGTGCTCTGTTTACTTTTTTTGGCAGGTTTGCTCCTTCATTAAAAAATGAAGGTTCATTTCATCCTACGGGCTGCCAATAACCTAAGCAGTGAGACAGTTCCCTTTTGTAAGCTTATCCAAAAAGAACAAAACACCACATTATGTACAGTCTTAGCTGCTCTGAAGATGTCACAGCATGAATTGACTAGAGTTGCATCTGAAGGACCTTGCAGCACGTGAACCCCATCTCTTTTGAAAACTAGGCTTTTTTTATCAGACTGAGCAGCAGAGTATAAATTAGACTTGAGCAGGCTTCCTAGTGTTCACACTTATGTTCAGTCTGGGAACAGGAGCAATTTTCACCTTCTTTGGCAGCTGGCTGCTGCACAGTTGTACGTAGTCCCTGATTTTGTCAGGTTTGGATCACATTCCCTTTTCTTGGTGCAAGCAACTGAAGGACCTCTCCTGTTCCTATTCATTTGTTTTGTGTGGTATCCCAAGCCACACTGAACTAGTTTTGCTAAAGTGATGCCATCAAGAACCTGTCCTGATGCTTCTCAGTGCCCCAGACCTTCAGCCAGTTTCCTTGGGTTAAGCTTTCTGGATATCAGTCGCCTTAAGGACACTGTGGAAAAGTTAACCAGTTGTTCTTTGGTATAACAAACCCATATGAAGCTAAGCCAGCACAGCCTCCTCAAAACTGTTCATTCACATGTTGTATGTTTCTTTTTCTGCTTTTGTGATAGTCCAGAGGAAGCTAGGCTTCTGAAGACTGTTAGACTGACGCTTGGGAAAACTGCATTTCTTCTCACTGTTACATCAGTCCTCTCCAGCCAGAGGTGAACCACAGCTGTTACAACTTCTGCCCTTTGTGCTACGGCTTTGGTTCAAAGAAACCACTTGGGTGCAGTACTAATCTAAACAACTCTTTCATTATTTATCACATGCAAAGCCTGGTTACATCTACAAACAGCTGTTCTGGCATATTTTTGAAATGGAGAATTCAGTGAAGGCTGTGGAGAAAAGCTCATAAATCATTAAAAGGGAGAATAGTGATCTGCTGGGAGCCTCTGCAATCTATTCACCATCCTCTTGCTCCCATGTCCAGCAGTTTTGCTGTTGGTCTTGCCATTCCATCACTGAAATTTCCCCCCAGATTTTGACTTGTTTAGTCAGAAGCTCATTTAGATGATATTGCAAAATTTGATGCTGGGATTCTTTTAAATGCTCTGAAATATATATAAATATATGAAATGCTCTGAAATATATATAATATAATATAATATATGTGTTGTGGTTTTTGTTGGTTTGTTTGTTTTTATGACAGGGCTAGCACAGCGTAACTAAAGGAGAGCAAACAGGTTCATAAAGTACTACTGTATTAATTACTACTAAACTTTATAGGCAGCATGGTGAACATGAATCTGATGGCATAATTCATGAGTTTAATTATGTATTTTTGCAATAGTCTGTTACTAGTCCAAATGAACAAAAAAAATAAGAGTATAATTCTCTGATTGTAGTAGCTTTCTAGAACTGTTTGTAAAGAAATAAATTGTACATCATGTTCTGAATATTAGAAAGCATTTCCTCACTTGGTCAGAAGCCAGTAATAAATGATAATAAGCTAATTTCAATTCAAAATGAACTCATTCCTGTGCTGGCTGCTGAAAATGCATGAGACAGGCTTTGTACTGGCAGAAGAAACTTGGATTCCACCTTCCTCTGCCTTTCTGCCCCTAAAAAAAATATCTAAACTGAAATATTTCTAAACAATGGGGTTTAGAACAAAATTAACAGGAGTTAATGACATTCCCATGACATTCTCTGGCCTGTTTCCTGAATTCCTAATCCACTTGGAGAGCTTTCAAAAAGGTTGATAGAACTAAGCATGAGTATGATTCTATACTGCATATAAAATACAAACAGGTTGTAAGATGCTAGGAAAATAATTTTCCATACCAGAGAGTGGGAGGGAAGTTCACACTTTCTGGTGGAATAAATCAAGATGCCACAGAAGGCACAAGTGAAATAATTATTTTGAACAGGTGTGGATTTAGCTACTGTCTGTATTTGATTCATGTCTGAAACAGGCAGGAAAAGGGGCATAAACATACATAAAAATCTCTGCATTGAATTCCTCCCTCTAAAATATAATTCTGAGTACTGGTAGTTAATCTTTGCTAAACTGCATTCTGTCTCTGAACAAGCTCTTATACTGTGAACCAAACAAAGTTTGTCCCAAAGGACAAACTCTGCCTGGACATACCCCAAAAGATCGTTTGCTAACTCACTTTCAAGTTTCCCACTTCAAGCTGCTTGACATGTCCTTAGATTGCAGCAGAAGTGTTTGTGATGTTCCTCCCCCACCCTGCCCCCAACCTTTTCTCAAGGGAAAAGGTTTTCTAGTGCAATATATCTGTGATTATCTTTCACAATCATACCACTGCTGTCACCATGGTGTGACAAAATAGTCCACTTGAAATTCAGTGCTAAACCTGCTATCATAGAAAATCCAGTACATCTGAATGACAGTACTAAGCAGCTTGCTAAATATTTGCCTTAATTGTAAGATGGTGAAGAAAACATCTGCCTTTCCTTATCATTAAAATTGAATTTTTGCTTGAAAACCACAATATATCTGCCTTGCTTTGTCATGAAAGTGACAAGAAACTGAATTGTCTCTGCTCCCCTACAGCCAAACAATTTTGAAGGGTTTCTCTTCCATCAATATTCAGTGCTGCAGTATTTACTTTAAATGCCACGATTTCTATAGGATGGAATTTTGTCTGACTTTTAGTTTTAGAAGTCTTGTAGCAATTAAAACATGAATATACTTTTTTATACTTTTTCTAGAGCATTTGAAAAATCTGCTTCAATATTCCCAATAGTCTCAGGTTTTTCAAGCTAAAGATGGGATAAACCTGATTCTTATTTGCTGAGGCAGTAACAGGAAAACTGATTTTCTGTTAGCAGCCCCAGATTACTCTGTTCAAGAAGAAGAAAACATTGACCTTTCTACCTGTCACCATGAAGTGAGTCACAGCTGAGAAATGTTTGAAACTGATGTGCACTATTTGCAAGATAAATCAGTATTGCAAATCACCCTGTTTTATTTTTGTCTTAGTAATTAAGATTGGCCCAGAAATGTGCCTCAGGCTTCTCCTGTCTCATCCGGTTAGTCACTAGGCCCAGGCACATCCTCTCAAAATAACTTGCAAGACCATTTCTTGCTCTTGAGGTGAGCTGAGATCCCATGGCCATGACCGAGGTCCTCTCCCAAGCACATGGGCAGGAGGTGCTAGCTGGACACTGGGGGATATCTGGTGAGAGACAGCAGTAGAATCCCCCCTGTTCAGTGATGGACTGGGCACAGGCTCCATCTGTGTTTGTCCCTGTAGCTCCCCCTCGAACTTTCCTGGGTGTCCAAATAGCAATGGGTGAGGATGCTGAAGAATATCATGGCTGCCTATGGTTGCTATTGCTGTCATCTTTCACTGGGAAACAGAGGCTCATTCTAAGAAGGGATAATAAAATTGGCCATTTCTGCCAAAATACGACTGAGTGAAAATGGTAACAATAGCAGAGCAGACAATTCATAGTGCAGCACATACACAGGGCAAGTTGTAACATCCAGAAGATGAAGTCACACTATGCTGTATCTCTAACTGATTTGAGCAGAGCATTCCAGGTTTTCTAGGCTGCAGATCTCACACACCTTGAGCAGAGCATTTGGAGTAAAAACCTGGCTCTGAACATGTGAACTTACAACAGGTAAATGTTTTGGTGAACTCACTTTCCCTCTCCATGCTCCCAAGATCTGTGGTGTAACTGTGACTGGACAATGTGCTGAGGCTTAAAAACTCTTCTAGCCGAGCAGAAGGATTCTTTGCTTGATTTCTTCCAGCTCAGTTTAATTGCAAAGTATTGGGTATGATATTAAGTTTGGCTGGAAACTGGTGGTATGGTAATGGTTTTAATTTTATCTCTCATCTTGAAGACTGACTTGTAAACATTAGCTGACAGGCATATCTTTCATCTCACTGACAGTAAACCTATCTGTCAAAAATCTCAATTAATATTCAGAGAGGGAGGAAAAGTAATGCAATTCAAATTAGATTAGATCACTTGAAATAGGATTTGGAAGTTCTCCCTTTGAATATCTTAGATGTTTCTTTAAGGCATTATTCTGCAGGTATGATGTCCGACTGCAGTGAAACTGGCTGTTTGATCACTGCCTTTGTGCCTCTAGAAAAAAAGAGGCCAGGTCAGGATTTTTGTTTTCAGTGTCCTTTTTCATGCTCCTGCCTTGTCAGTCCACAGCTCTGCCTTAGGCTATGAAGCTACTTGTTTCTTGGTGTACATCATTCGCTGCTGTATTCCTCATTTGTGCACTTCCCTCAGTGAAAATAAATTTTCTTCCCACACATTCCATTAGCTGTAGATATTTGAGAGTTTCTTATTTACATTTTTAAAGATGTGAAGTCAAACATACATCAGGGCAGCAAGCAGTCTTCACACTCTGAAGAGTGCTTTCAGTCTTCATATGCTAGCTGGCCTTTACTAATGTATCTGTGCAGTCCCCCCAAAGGCACATCTGATTAAATGCGTTGCTATACCATTTCAACATGCAATGATGACATGCACAACAAACCCAATATGTTTTGTCTATACAGATGTATTAAACATTTCTATTGATGTTTCAGTTGTCATTTGTATTCATGTCTTCACTTGGAAGTTTTGGATTCAGCACCAGAACAAGAGGACACAGTGTCAAGCTGTGTCAGGGGAGGTTTAGTCTGGATGTTAGGAAGAAGTTCTTCATAAAAAGAGAGACTGGCCATTGGAATGTGCTGCCCAGGGAGGTGGTGGAGGCACTTGTTGCCATGGTTTAGTTGATTAGATAGTGTTGGATGATTGCTTGGACTCATTGTTCTCAAAGGTCTTTTCCAACCTGGTATTCTATTCTATTCTATTCTATTCTATTCTATTCTATTCTATTCTATTCTATTCTATTCTATTCCTTGACAGTTTTAGAAAGCTAGGCAAACCTCTTCGTCTTTTGAGCAGGGTGTTGCTCACATTTATGTAAGAGATACTACTGAGGAGTTTTGATGATCATATGAGTCTGAGCTGGTACATTTGTAGGTGAAAGTAGCTGGGCTAGAAATACAGAAAACGCCTTCTCTTTCTACTTCTCAGTGCACTTAGAGAAGCATAGCACAGCTGTGTGTGGTTTTCCTCAGCCCTAATTCAAATTTTCTGATAAGTGGTTTCTTTGCAATAGTGCATCATGAGTCAACTATATCTATAGTAGTGTCAAAAGTGAAAGGCTGTTACAAAAAGTCAGTGTTACCCAGCTAATGATACGAGCCATGTGGCATTGAGTAAGAGATGACAAATGGATGCCCTGAAGTTTGGATGTCTGCTATCTGAACAAATGGGGCTTGTTCGAATGAAACCCCTGTAATGAAAGAAAATTAAATGAACTGTTTCCTCTTAAGTGGGTTTTCTTGCTATAGGGAAGCTGCTGGAATGTAGTGTAGGAAATAGTATTAAAACTTTTTGCTTGAGAGGTGGGTGTGTTAGCCTTATTTATTTTGTTTCTTAATTCCAGTTTCTATAAAGTATAACCATTTTATAACAATGTAGTGGAATGGAGGAGGACAATATGCATAGCACCTTTACTTGACCTACTTCAAAGTTCAATGAGATAAAGGGAAGACTTCTCTGTTACCTCAGGCAAGGCTAAGTGTTTGAAACCAAACCTAGTCCTTGGGCAAGGTTTAAAATATTTTTCTAGCAAAAATTTATAGGTAGGAATGTCAGAAGCTTAGCTTTGAGGCTGCTGTCTTTCTTCTTATTCTTTTGATTTTGGTGGTCACCAAATCTCTGCAACTTGTTACACCCAGGTCAGATTCTGCATCACATCTGCAAGTATCCCATCTGTTACTAACAGATGCTAGCATTTCTACCCATAGAATCATAGAATCAATAAGGTTGGAAAAGACCTCAAAGATCATCAAGTCCAACCCGTCACCACAGACCTCATGACTACTAAACCATGGCACCAAGTGCCACATCCAATCCCTTTTTGAACACCTCCAGGGACGGTGACCCCACCACCTCCCTGGGCAGCACATTCCAATGGCTAACAACTCTCTCTGTGAAGAACGTTCTCCTCATCTCAAGCCTAAACTTCCCATGGCACAGTTTCAGACTGTGTCCTTTTGTTCTGGTGCTGGTTGCCTGGGAGAAGAGACCAACCCCCTCCTGGCTACAACCTCCCTACTGTCCCAAACACTTTCTGTGCTCTAGTATCCTACCATTCACCTTTGAGGATGGTTGTTCTAGTTTTGCTCTTTGTCAGGGATCTAGTTAAATTGCCAGGCTCTTGTTTTGCATTGTGTGTTTCTGGGCAGGTTTTCCAGGCTGCAGATCTCACACACCTTAATGAGCAATATATTGCCATTTACCTGTGATAAATTTTGCTCATGTAACCTGTTAATGTTGTTGGGCCAGGTACCAGTCAGCACAGCCTGGAGTCTTTTAGCATGTGTCACTCTGACAAGAGAATTGCAGTTCTTCCTCCCTAGGGCTTTTTATCTTAACGCACCATCAGTTCAAGCATGTGTCCTTTCTGCTGCAGACATACCATACAAAACCCTCTTGCTCTGTGGATTTTTGTGATGATTACTCTCTGGATGTGCTGTTTCTTGCCTTTTTGTTTGTATTTGGTGCTGCAGCCCTGTTTAAATGCTCTTAAGTGAATCCAAATTTCACAGACTCGTGGACTGTATCGGTTTGGAAAGGACCCTCAAAGATCATTGTGTCCAAACACCCTGCAGTGAGCAAGGACACCTTCAACTAGATCAGGCTGCCCAGGGCTGCATTGAGTCTGATCTTGAATGTCTCCAGGGACAGGGCCTCAACCACATCACTGGGCAACATGTTCCAGTATTTACCACTCTCATTGTAAAGAACTTTTTCCTTATGTCTAATCTAAATCTGCCCTGCTTTAGTTTCAAACCATTGCTTCTAGTCCTATCACAATGAACCCTTCTAAACAGGCTCTCCCCAGCTTTCCTGCATCTTCCCTTCAGACATTGAAATGTAGCTATAAGGTCTCTCCAGAGCCTTCTATTCTCCAGGCTGAACAGTCAAAATTCTTTGAGCTGTCTTCACAGGAAAAGTGCTCCAGCCCTCTGTCTTACTACAGAACAAGTATGCAAGTTCAGAAAAAAAATATATCTGGCTAAGGAATAACAGAAATAACAAAGTCTCCTACTTTGGAATTAAACAAATGTGATGGTTTTCTTCATAACTGTTGCTACTGTTGTTATAAGACGAACTGTTTTAAAAAGCAAAGAAAATACTAGCCCATTCTGTACTAAGTTGTAAAACTTGTCTGTCATCCAGTGAATAGAAAAGCTGGGAATAACAAATACCTGTATTTTTACCTTGTATTGTTTCAGTAAGTTCATGTAATGAACTTACTGAGCTTGATCTCTGAAACAGTACATTGGTACATAGGTAATCTGGGAGATAGAGCAGTCATGCTCCATTGGAAGAACTTCAATTTGCATGCAAATCTGTTGAAAGATGGATTCAAGCAGGGGGAAAAAAATGTAGATCTAGATCTGAGACAAAAAGCATTCTATCTGGCCTTAATAATGTATAGTGTCTCCTAATGTTAGACCAGAGCACAGGTGTGCTTCCCCTCTGTAAGGATAGATAGGTTTTTTAAATTATTATTATTATTATTATTATTATTATTATTATTATTATTATTATTATTATTATTATTATTATTTCATGAAAATGAAAACCATAATTGATACAATTTACATTAGTGTGTACATTATTCATTAGTGAACTACATCAAATAAAATTAGTCTGTCCATAGGAAAGACTTATTATTCGTCTGAGTTTCTGCCTGTCCTGTGTGATATTTGCTGTACAGATGGAAAACTCCTAAATTCTGTACAGTCTCAGCAACCAGATAATACACATGAAAACAGAGATCCAAAAATGTTGTTATGCCTTGGTAGAGAATTTTGGGATATATTTAATAATTTAAAGAGAGATACAGCCAAAACTTTTTGTTGGTTTGATTTATCTTTTGGTGGTGGTGGTGTTGTTTTCTGATAGTTTTTATTTCCTCATCTTTGTAATTCCTATAAAGAAACTTGAACTTAACTCCTCCTTAATCCTGTTACTCCTGGTATGCCTTTCATTTACACATTTAATTTTGCTCTTTCTGCAATGGAATGGCAATGAAACTGGATTTATTTTTAGGTATTAGTCATGTGCCCTCTTGGAAGGAGCAATGTTTGCCACACCGTTTTTATAACTTGTTTTCAGGAATGGATGTTTGGAGAGGCAGCCTGGGTACATGTCTGAATACCACTCCATTTCTTCTATCCATTTATCTCTTTCACTAATGATTCAGTCCCATGGGAAAATCCTCTGCTCAAATCAGTGAGAACTGAATGTCTTTAGCAGCCCTTCAGTGATAGTTCAGGATCAGACCTTCTGCTCACTAGGGAAGGTGTGTGGACTCTAGGGCTGTAGTAGTTCCCAGTGATTCTTTGGCAGAAATTTGGGGCAGAGGAAAATAGCAGGATACCTCTTCTGGGTCATAGCTCCTAAAGGATTTTATCAGAAGAGACATTTTCAGAAATGTTTTCTCCAGGGACCATCATGCTGCATCCAACTTGCTGACATGTTAGAAAATAAACAATAACACAGTGCTTTTCTATTGAGCTTTTCTTTGGCCATCTCCAAGGACCTTGCATAACATTCACATGCACTAAAGGCTTAGTGAGGTAATTTTGTGCATCACTAAGTACAGCTAACTGAGGAGTGGGCTGCAAAAGCTCTTTCACAGTGACAAGATTACCAAAAGGCTTCGGGAAGACAATGCAGAAGAATATCATATCCAGCTGAAACAGTATGGGGACTTACACTGAATGTAAATACACTTTGCCCAGAGTACCAAGAGTAATTCCAGATAGCTCCTAAAACCCGTCATCACTAGAGGAAGTGATGCTGTGAGACTGCAGCTGCAGTGGGGTATGTTTCATGGAGGATTCAGTTCAATGACCAGGAAGAAGCTTAACACTGTCCATGAGAAAAGCCATCAAAACAGGGATTAGAGAGATTGTGGGCCTTGTGCACAAGTCCGTGAATGTCAGAAGTGCTCTAAATTAAATGCATCAAGTCTTTATAAATGGGCATATTTTCCAGAAGTGTTAATGAAATTAAATAGATTTAGGTGGTGTCTCATGAGATGCAAGAATATCAGACTGTACTAATGAGAAAACATTTTGAGTTATACATCTGATTTGTACAGAAGTGTGTGAGTGAACTTAATCCAGATTTAACTGGAAAATCCCACTGGCAAAGCTTTCACCTCAAGTCAGTCTTAATGTGGCCTGGGAAGGGAATCCATGAGCTAATAGGAAGGATATGTGGGTGTTGCTTTTTAGGTGATATTAAATAAAACTCTAAAACCAGAGACAAGAAAAATTCCAGCAGATAACATGTGGGGGTGTGTGGCGAAACAAAAAAGAGATACGAGCAGTCAGTGACAAAAATAACCATCGAATTGAATACAGTCATCTTGGCTGCAGTTATAAATATTAGGATTGAGTTTCCTTCCATTTTGTTCCAGAAGTGATTTATAGAGAGTGGAGGTGCTATTACTATTTTTTTAAAAAATGCTTTTGTGCTTCCTTTCATTGAAGAAATCTCAGAAAGAGGAGTGGCTGCACACACATTCAGGCCACACACTTTAGCATGTTCAGCATGAAGTACTTGTGAGAACTAGGCAGCCAGTTTGGAATTATTGAAGCTTCCAAAGCTTTTAGTGGGGTGAAAAGTTTTCTTGACAGAAAGGAAGATCTAGGGAAACCTCTGTGTCAAAAATCCCCAAAGACTGTTTGACCTTCTGCTCTTTGAGCGAGCTCCCAGTCATCTCCATCACCCATGATTTCTTCATGGGTATGGAGCTGAACTACTTGAGTGGGTACAGAGAAGAACAGTGAAGCTGGTGAAGGGTTTGGAGAATGTGTCTTATGAGGAGAGGCTGAGAAAGCTGGGATTGTATAGCCTGAAGAAGAGGAGATTGAGAGGAGACATTATTACTCTCTACAGCTACCTGAAAGGTGGTTGGAGTGAGGCTCATGTTAGCCTCTTCTCCTGAGTAATTAATGACAGGACAAGAGGTAATGGCCTCAAACTATGCCAGGAGACGTTTAGTTTGGATATTAGGAAGTATTTATTTCCTGAAAGAGTGGTCAGGCATTGGAATAGGCTGCCCAGGGGAGTGGTGGATTCACCATCCCTGGAGGCATTCAAAAAACTTTGGGGCATGTCCAATGGTCAAGGAGGTGTTGGGTGGATAATCTTAGAGGTCTTTTCTAACCTTAATGATTCTGTGATTCTGCTGTGGCATGCTCTGCCAACTGCCTTCACTGGCTCACAGTGTCCCTTGCCAGGGTTTCATTCACTGACTTACCAGAGTAGCAGTTTTGCCAATAGGATTTTCTGACTAAAATCTTGTCACTTTTGTGGGTTGGTTTTGGGTTTTGGGACAACTGGCTGCAAGTAGATTTGGCTCAGTTTACTCTGAACTTCACCTCCAGATACGTTCCAACCAGCACAGAATGAAACACAAATTCAAACATAAAATTACTTCCATCCCATTCCTTCTTTGGTAAATTGTCTGTGATTTAAATTCAGAAATTGCAGTGGGTCAAATGCTGCTCCTACAATAATTTTTCTGATCTTGTACAGCAACCAAGAGCAGAGTTTGATCCAGTTTCCCTGTTGTTAATCACCATAATGGTAAACAAAACCTAATGTTATGAATGCATTAAAAGTAAATGAGAAACAGCGTTGCAAAGTAAAGTGGCGGGTGGATGCATTTGCTCATTATATACTAAATAACCCAAGCAGTTAATGTCTTTGCTGGCTAATTGCTTTGCTTTCTATTTTAGACCAGAAGAAGTGAGATTTGAATATAAATTGGGGTGCCATGTTTATCATCTACCATTTTTTATGACTAATTAACTTTCCTTTGCATTTAAGCCACTCAAGCCAATTGAACTTCAGGCTCAGAAGCACCATTCTCTCAGTTTGGGAACACATTTAGAATTCCAGCAAGGGATCACAGCTGATCTGCAATTCATTATTGGCTTTAACATCAGTACTCCAGATCACTGGAAGAACAAAGTGGTACTGCAAAGATTGTCTGTTGTGCCATCACTTCCAGAGCTCTCTGCCATTTGCAGAGCAACCTAATGAAATATGGACATGTTTACAAGAGGTTGTTCATGAGAGATCATTTCAAGCACTCTAGTTAAATCTTTCTATTTGGTACATTAATGGCTCTTTTTAGAGTAATAGCAGGGGTTGAAAATGAATAGTTGTGTTCCTGAAGATTCACTTTCAGATCAGAGGGATTTTTATTTTCTTTTATTTTTCCCTGTAAGGACTCACAAAGGTAAGTTGAATTACTGCAGATGGTTCAGCCTGGGGCAAAGTATGTGTTTTTAACAAATTGTAATTGCAAAACAAATCTGAAAAAGAGAAAGCTGAGAAGAGATCTTACTAATGTTTATAAGTATCTGAAGGGCAGATGTCAAGAAGGTGGTGCTGGTCTCTTTGCAGTGCTGTCCTGTGATAGGAAAGAGGCAATGCATACAACCTGCAACACGGGAAATTCTATCTCAACATGAGGAAAAACATCTTTCCTGTAAGGATGATGAAACACTGGAACAGGCTACCCAGAGAGGTTGTGGAGTCTCCTCCTCTAGAGACTTTCAAGACCTACATGAATGTGTTCCTGTGTGACCTGCCCTAGGTGATACTGCTTTGGCAGGGGGACTGGACTTGATGACCTCTGGAGGTCCCTTCCAACCAACCCCTATGATTCAATGATTTCCATGACAGAGTTCTTGCACTGTTCATCTTTCGAACACACTTTCTTATTTAAAATTTTCATAACTATCTTCTGCATCTATAAAAGTATAATTTGAAAATCCTTTCAAATACAATAGTAGCAAGTGTTCTCTTATATATGATGCCTGAGTTTTGTCACTGGTGAGTTTTGTTAGCTGGATGGAGAGGTTTTGCACTTATTTAAAACCCAGAGCATAGGCCAGCGCAGTGTATTCCTAACCGACCTGCCAATTCTGTTTTTGCTGTCTCTCCTTGGGAAATGGGGTACATGCTGGGAACAGCAAACTTCTTTTGTTCTGTCTAGTTCAGTGATAGCTAAATTCCAAGATAAGTCATGCCAGATATTTCCAGAGAATCTGGATCCTTATGCAGGACTCACCAACCTGTCTTGGTGTGCAGATGCGGTGACTGCATGCCAACTTACTGAAGTGTTTTCTTTCTCGGACTGGGTTACTAAGACAACAGCTCTGCTCAATTCTTTAAAGGAAATTCATTATTTGAATGAACATAACAAATCCTTCTACCACTCTTTGCATTTCTGCAGTCATTTTTAGCTCTCACATTGCCTCAGGGTAGTTGCAGGGTGCTGACTTGTTAATTATACAGTCTCTATTCTGTGCAGCTCTCAAGAATATGGTAGCAGATGCTGCTGTACTAGTTCTCGTTTAGAACTGGTATGGGATGCTGGTCTACGACAACTGTATGATGAGCATCTTTGTCCCAAAAGGCAAGTGTTGGGTTTCTGGTGCATATTCATGTACGTACTCATCAAAAGAATGTAGCAGCGTAATGTGATTTCAAACCATTTTAATTCAATACACCGTATCATGCCAATCCTTATAACATGCACTGGACTGAGAATCAAACAATGGGATGAGAAGAAATAGACTTGACTTGAAGAGAATTTCTTAAGTGTTCGAAAAACATATATATCATTGGTCTTTAAGTAAGCCCTGAATGCAGATCAGATGCAGCATTACTGAAGTTGGGCAATGTTGTTGGGGGTCTGTGCAATGTATCAGAGCTATGGTGTGGAGAGATTCCAGATTAGTACTTCCAACACTTTTAAGGCTGAGCAGTGAAATAATTTTGTTGTCTTTATTCCTTAATTTGAGGTACTTTCAAAAAAAAAGTGCTGAACATTGACTTCTGAGAGATTTGACTACTGCTCTAAATTTTTCATTGAGGGTGCTCCAGTATAATGAAGATGGTTGGCAGTAGAAAATCTGAAGACAGGGAGAGAGGTTAGATGAAGAAAACATCCTAATCACAGAAATCATTACTCCAGAGAAAAAAGGTAATGAGCAGTTTTTAAAAGATGAGCTGTCTGCACTGTGACATCCATTTAACATTGTACCACCATGCCACACCGATAATTTGTTAACTTTAATGAAACCCTCCTCCCCCTTCACCCAGGCTTTTGATTAGTCCAAAGGTATCACAACAATACTCAGTATTGATTTCCCTCTAAAACCGGCTTCTTGGTCCCCATGGATAAATGTGGGAGCAAGTGACACTTGTGACCGTGTAGCTTTCAAATTAATGGGCTGCTCTGGTATGACTGAAAGAAATGATAGGTACCTTGTGGTGTTAATCATCTTGTGACAGTCTGTCCTAATTGCACCAGTTTTAAACCTCTATAGAAAATTCAGCTTTCAGGGTTAAATCCTCCTATTGCAGATCATCCATCCTCTGTGACATCCATGTTCTCAGTACAAAATGTTCACAAAAGTGGTGCAGGGGAGCAGATGCTACACTGAGGCTTTTTCCAGGTTTCATATCACCTTTGACTTCCCAGCAGACATAAGCAGGCTGCCATACAGAACATGGTGATAGAAAAGTCTTTGCAGCCACAGGTGACAAACAGGAGCAAAACTAAAGAAACATTTTTATTTGGTAATGGCTTCATTTGAAAGAATGATTACAAGAGAGGGATCAGACTGTGAGGCCATATTTATCCACTTGATGCATACGTGTGTTTGCTTACATTTACATAGGAAAAATAGTCTGACATGTTCAGCTTTTAATTCCTCAGAGGGAAAATGCAAATACCCATTTAGCTAGATAAAATATGGCCATCTTTGTGATTGCTAACATCTTTTCCTCCTGGTCCCTCATTTATAACTTGCTCTTGACTACCAAGAACGTTGATCACTGGAGTCTTGTTAATTCCCGCACTGGGAACAGGGCTTTTACTGACTTCCAGCCTTATCAGCAAGGAGACAAATGAAGCTTTTTGTTTTATTGTTTCTCTTTAATTCAATGAATTACAGGTTTGATGCAAATCCCATTAAACTCTCAGTGTGTGTTGGATCATTTTCCTCTTGCAAAGCTGCTCTACTTTCCTTCTGCTAGCTGTTTCAAAGAGGTGAGAGCCTCCACCAGCTGTTGTCTGGGCTTGGTGTCATGTTCCTAATGCTCCTTATCTACTTGCTAATGCCATGTGCAGCGCTGATAATGCCAACATCATACTAAAAAAGGGACTTAACATTTTACCTGCATTTCAGTACCTGTAAATTAAAAACAAACAAACAGCAAAACAAACAAACCCTATAACCCCAGCAACTGGCCTGCATGGCAGAGGCAGGGGCTTCACAGAATGGTGCAAAGGATGTGATAATTACTGTGCAGATATATACAGATTTACACATACATATACATGCAGGTATGCAGGCATGCCTTTCTCAGTGCAATGGTGCTTTTAACTGTCTTGTACTCTTTAGCTGGCAATGATTCGTGCAAGATGTTTCTTGTGATCAAACACGCTTTGAAGCATAAAATAGGCATGTCTCCCCCATGAGCTATTACCCCTGGGACCTCACAGTGTGCCAGAGGAAGGAAGTGCACATTCTTTTTTCTCCTGTGCAAACTGAGTTACCAAGAAGCTTGTTTTCACTGTGGCTTTGTGGTGGCAGGTCCCATATGTTACCTCTCTTTCTGGCTCTTGCTTTCAAACAAGGTGCTGCACGGAATGCAGAAGGAGCTATTTTAGACTACAAAAGGGCAACACCATTTTTGCTGGAATTTGTACCAATTTTAACATGGTTTGATCAGGGCAAGAACCAAAATTTCACAGCTTAATATTAAAAAAAAAAAAAGGTATTAGGGTGACTCTATTTAAAGGAAAGACAGTAGGCTTCAGCAAGAAATAAAGTGGAGCCACAGGCAGTTCAACTCCTGCAAATTTTCTCCTCTCTGGAATGTTAGAGATTTTGATGGGTCTTCTCACAGCTCTTTTAACCCCAGCCACACTTAGGGGAGTCTGGCAGAGAAGCTGTGGGACTGTGGCTATGCTGCTACCAATCATAACCTCCTGAGTATCTCAAGTATTACCGGGAATCATAGTAAGAAGAATGGTTTACATCCAAACCCAGCAAGTCCCTGCACTGGCCAGTCAGGACACATGGCTATGGGGAGAGTAGTTGCATGTCCCTGTTGCTCCCCACCACAAACTGGTGGATGTGGAGTCTCCCAGGCAACCAGCACCAGAACAAGGGGACACAGTCTCAAGCTGCACCAGGGGAGGTTTAGACTTGAGGTGAGGAGAAAGTTCTTCACCGAGCGAGTCGTTCATCATTGGAATGTGCTGCCCAGGGAGGTGGTGGAGTCACCATCCCTGGAGGTGTTCAAGAGGAGATTGGACGTGGCACTCGGTGCCATGGTCTAGTCATGAGGTCTGTGGAGGCAGGTTGGATTCGGTGATCCTTGAAGTCTCTTCCAACCTTAGTGATACTGTGATACTGTGAAACACAAAGCTGGGGGAGGGAACTTCTGCTTCCTGCTACAGGGTATTGATGGGAAATCAATAAAGCAATATGTCCTTACGTGAGAGCTGCCGATTTGGTGCTGCTGCTGTGACTGAGTCAGTCTCATTAGCACACAACTTCATTAAGTTTCTCTTTTAATTACTTCATTGGATTAAGCTTCAAGTTAGCAACAGAGAAAGGTGTACAATACCTGATGTGGTTTATGGATTGTCAACAGAATAGAGACGTTTACTTTCACACAGCAGATTTGGGGTGTTGTTTTCATCCTATTTATGATTAAATGATCAAACATCAGTCACTGGCATGACAGTGAATGAGTTGCAGGACATGAATGTCAAGCACAAATATGACTATTTTGGACTGTTTTTTTAATTCTTAATTTTACCAAAGACCATGAAGGCTGATCAGATCTATAATGCCAGTGGGGATCAAACTGGATAGTTCCATTGAAACTGGAGTAGCTACATCTTCCAACATGCTGCTTTTGTCTAATATTTTAAAAAGGTAAAAAAAAAAAAAAAGAAAAGAAAAGAAAAAGTTTATTCTGACTGATTCTAAATTTTTTGTCATTGAAAGACTGGAGCTGAAAGCAGTAGTGCAGTATTTGCTTTTATCGGCCTGTCATGTACATTCTCACTTGCTTTGAGTTAATTTGCCACAAATTTTGTAATTACCAGTAACCATATGAAATCCTCTCTAAATGGAATGCACTGCTGACATGGCCATTTGCAGTTATTTGGTTTCAATTAAGAAGATCTTTTTAATAAACCTGAAACCCTCTTTTGATCTTTTTTGTAATTTTAGCAGCAGCCTTCTAGCTCCATTGTACAAGATTTTGGGCTCTACTTCACTAGTTCTGAGCAACCTTTTCAGCTGAATTTCCTTAGAAATATTGCAGACTTCACACAGGTTGATTAAATTTATGTTTGTATGTGTTAAATGACAGCCTTCAACTATTACTTTATTTCTAGCCCCCCACACCTCCTTTCCTATATTTTGCAGTTAAAAAGTTTCTCAACTCAATTCTTTACACTGAGCTACAAAGCACTATTCAGTTTCCACATGTGCACACTCACACACAAGCTATAGTGTGATATTCTTGCATGGAAAATAGTTTTGTCAAGGAGCTTTTTAGGTATTTAGGACTGTTCACATGCAGCTGCCTTTGAGAAATGAGACAGCAGATTTTCTTTGCTTTACAGATTTCTGTTCTCTGCACATGAAACAGTTGGAATGGCTTTTCACTATCTTAAGCAGGTAAAAGTTGGTGACGAGGTCTCAGACAGCATTGTTCCATGTCCCGCTCTTCTGTTCAGATGACAGAGGAGGGAGAGAAGGTAATGGGTGCCTGAGCCCTGCTAGTCCCAATGAAAGATGCATGCTTGACCATGTCTCATTTCTGCTCTTTGTGCAGTTATTAAGCTTGTTGCCTTGATGGTTTGTGCTGGTGTCTGGGCTATGATGTGAGTTGGGTCTGGGCAGGGAGCACTTCCCAGTTTCTGCATTCTGGGAGAGGAGCTGCATGTTTGACTCCTATCAGCTTCAGGAATGGCTCTGTGTGCTTCCAGCTCTTTCAGAATAGTTTAGTTATATATAACTTTCTCAGAGACAAGTTATACTTTGTTCAATGTTGACTTTTTTTATATAATGTAGGTGCAGTTTACAACTGTACAGTTTGCTCTTCCTAAAAGATTGGACTGCATTAAAGGCTAAAAAAAAGTGCAGAGAGTTTAGTGCTGTGCTTTTCAGTTCTGAAGTACAATTGTTTATTTTGTAACATGTGAGAAATCTTTCACTGGCAGATAAGGTAACATCAAAGTCTGCAGAGTTTATTTTACAAGGATATTTTGGAGTCCCTCTAATCTTCTTGCACGATTGCTTATCTTCTCCACTGCAACTTGTTGAATGAAAGGATAATCTTCCTTTTGGATTAGCTTAGGAATTGTAGGCCAAAAAGTCCACAGTGTTGTATATATGAGAGTATTTTATTGTTGCTCATAGTGCTTCTGCTGAAGTTCAGTGTTGCTAAGTACACACTAGATCAGTTTTTCATTCTGCTTAGCTAGTGACATTAACTGAAAGTCGTTAAAAAGTCAGTAAGCAAAATCAACATAAGCATATATCATAAGTTTTATGCCTTTCTTCTAGAAATCAAGGTACAAGCAAAAAAATGTCCAGAAATTACAGTGAATCAGATGCAAAATGTTTTCTGGTATTATTGAAGTTCTCTGGGTTGGATATCCATAAAGAAATATGCAGAACAGCATGAAAACATAAGTCAAAACTACAGTCATGCATATTCTGTCTACTGTAACTAAAGATGGTTCAAAACAAGCTGATATGCAGGGTCATGTTGTTACCCTGAAATTAAAATGCCTAGAAATGTAATTTACAAATAAATATATAAATTATTAATAACATTTAAAAAACAGGCAGAGGCTTTAAAAATGTTCACATTTTCATATTTGCAATCCAATCTTGAGAGGTGGCAACATCTGAACACATCTAAAATGGATTTGCAGATTGCACTAGATACATATTTTATTCTATTAATGTTTTCAAGCAGCTGTAAATGATATAGTCAAGTTCCTTAAATTAACATGGATGCACACAGAAATAGAGCTCACAGGAAAAGCCACTGAAGAATTCTATTCAACAAAATCACCAATTGCTTACACTTTTGAAGCTGAAAATTTCATCACAGGACCTTTAAAACTAATAATTGTAGGTATGTGTTTTGCTCATGAAAATAACCAATTGGCAAGCACATTTAGAAAGACAACATGTGCAATTAGATTTGCAATTATGCATTCTGCTTATTGGCAAACATTCCTTCTCCAGTTTGAAACAAAGAACAAAACACAATGAGCAGCTTTTGGATGACACTTAATATTACACATAAATGCTTTTTAGCAAATCTGTCCCAAGCAAGTCCAATAGAAACCAGTGATTTTCACAAAAGGAAATCATATTTAGTTAAAGTTTAATGTTAAGGAAATGAACTGTCACAAAGTATAAGGCTTGCACAGGCTGAGAAGGGATGACAGCAATGCCTGTTTCAGCCCCAAATGCTGCTAAAATGCCATGGTAACACTCATGCATTATTTATTTCCATGACTAAATATGTGCATTATTTTTGCTATCCCAAACTGAACACAGCTGGGAATTCAAATTTTCTTTTAATAAAGCTCATCAGTCTTACTGATCTATCAGTCTTATCAGGGAGGCTTTTCAATTAACCTAGCAGTTGTTTGACCCACTCAACATCAGCATAGCCATGCCAGGCTGTGCGGTGGGGGGCCCCAAACTGTCCCCCAGGAGCTCACACCAGCCATATGCAGATCCACATGTTGCACCAGAGAAACTGCCTGTGTTTTCATCCAGTGACAAATGCACTATTTGGCCTATATGTAGTTGTAGGATGTTCAGAAAAGAGGGAACAAGCTGTCAGAAAAATGTGTTAGTTGGTGACACCTATCCAAATCAGAGGGAGTGCTCTACAAGGAAGCTGGCAGAAAATCTGTTGATGACCAAGTGAATTGCCCTGACAGCCTGCATATCATTACTGGTGCCCCCACCTTCTGTATTAAAATTGTATCTCTTACGTGAACTCCTGCAGTAAGAGATTAATTGTGGACAACTACTTGACAACTTTGTAGCATGTGTTGGGATTGGAGGCTGTGAAGAAAGCTCCCAAGACAAAAGATCAAGACTGACGTGTCTGCTACTGCAAACTGGCATCATTCAGCTGAAGGGAATGAAATTCTGCCAGTTTAGATTTACTGAGACTCTGACCAAAAGCTCCTAATAAAGTTACAGTGAGCAGACACCAGTTTCTCCAGAAAAAAAAACCACTACCAACCACCACAACACAACCCCAGTGTTATTGATAGAGAGTTAGAGAGGCCTCAGAATTACTCATCCATCATTCAAGGAATGAGGCCCTGGAACAGCCATTGCCTGAACACATAGCAAACCTTATTACATGAGTAAGACCATTAATTTATAATGTCACTGTGGAACCGCTTGAAGTTAGGCTCACCATTAAGGCCCTTGATGAGTCAAGGCTGTAGCATTTTAGTGCTCATGGTCAAAAATTACCAAGAAGAGATGTGCAGAAGAGAAATGAATCCTTCCCCACATCAAACCTGACCCAAGGCGAGACTCCCCATGGGACGCAGGGAAAGGGTGAGTGCACTGAGGCACCTATTTTAAGGACATTTCATCTTCCTGGTCAGATGTGTGCTTTCACTACTGCCAGGTTTGCCCCTTGCCCTGTTGATTGCACCATACTGCCCTGCCTAAAACCTCCCAAGTCCACAACAGAATCGGAAAATTCTAAATGTTCCTCCTGTACGTTCCAAAAGCTCCTTCAGAATGTGAAAAACAGGCTGTCAGAAGAGCCTGACAGAGGTAGACATCCAAACCCCACTGAAAATTCATAAAGAGCTGGGCTTCCTTAAGCTCTTCTGAAAAGCCCAATGCACACAAGTGATTTCTGGAGCATGAAAGCAGTGCCCAGTTCTGCAATAGCGCCAGAAGCAGAGGATACTGCCAGTTTTTCACTCCTGCTTCAAGCTCTTGCAATCAAAAGGGACAGGTAGCAGTGTCACAGCAAGATTAGTTACAATTTAAAAGCTACTTTTCCTCCTAGCCTTTTAGACATTGTTTTGAAAAAGAAGGCTTTTCAAGCTCGAGTGTATATATGCAGAACAACTCGCCTGGAATGACCACAATTTGAATTTCAATACTTAAGGACAGATGGCAAGTTTAGTTTGTTCATAAATTGCACATAAAATCCTTCTATCCAATTTCCTGTTGTTTCCTAAAATGCATGGAAAAGGATCAATGCAAAGCTGGGAAGTTTCAGCCAGTGGTTTGTTGGAGTACACAGGCTGTGCAGTGTGTTAGTAATTCCTCAGCACCACATTTTATAATAATTTATAACCCTTCTAGCTTAGTGTTTTTTATTATCCAAATTTACAGATTATTAATATTCATTTAACATTTTTAATGTGTCATAAACTGCTTACTGAAAGAATGCTAACATAAAGTGAGATAGATGTGTCTGGCCACAAATAGGGACAAAGTTGAATTTTAATTAATCTAACATTTAACTGTCAGTGAGGAAACAAAGGCACTGCTGGCAAGACTTGTTAATGTTGGGCAGTGCATGTTCCTCAAGTTGTCTTTGTTGGTTTTGTTTATGAATGAGTGCTCTTTGTATATTTATGCTGGTGCTTTTCTCCCTCTCTGTTCCTGCTAATCAGTGTGTATATCCACCATTTAGGACAACTGATGAGTCCCCAGAGCCAGCTGAGCCTTGGCAAGCAAAGTCACCTGTGTTAATGAATACTCATTTGAAATAATTTACATGAGAGATGCAATTTACAATATTTTCTGTGTAAATTGCATGAAAATCAAGGATAATTGGGCATTAAGTCATTCTTCTCAGTTCCTCAGGGAAGTAGCTGCATGAGAGAGGTCTGTAAATTCCACCCAATACATCCAGATGTTCAATTTATGGCAGCTTGGTTAGGAAACTTGTTAAACTTTGAGTAATAGTAAACAGGAATGGGTTTGGCTTTTTTTCTGTCTTTCTTCCCCCCCCCCCCCCCCCTTATTTCTTTTTTAACCTGTACATTCTGCAGTACAAAACCCTGACCTTTTTTGCTGTGCATTGCTTTTGAGTAACCTGACATGAAATTGAAATGAACCCTTTGGCAAACTTTTCCTTCTTTCTCTTTTAGATAATATATGCCTGTGCTTGAGTCCACTCCTCACAATATTGAACAGCAGCAATATTTACCACCCTCAGGGGGTATAAGCACATGGAAGGAATTTTCATGCTGTTTCTGACCAAGACCCTGGGAAATCTGACAAATCATCTAGCCTTTGAGAATCCTTTGCCATTTTTGTACCAGACTAGGAACCACTGTGGCTGACCCCAGAAAATTCCCCTTAAATCTTCATTAAAGACTTTAACTTCATCATTGGTACAACTTCAGCTGATAAATGGTGCCTCACAAAGACAGGTCACAATGACTCAGGCTAAGCTACCTGCAGTTGCTGGGTGGTTAGCAGAAGTTTTCAAAACCTGTGTTCTACACAGAGCCTTTTGCTGTGTAGTGTTACGGAGTCACGCAAATAGCTCTGATCACTTCTTGAGCAGAGGGCTTGTCATTTGAGTTTTGCCACTCTGAAAGCATTCATAATGTTTTTACTTCTACACTGAAATACAAATTCCAGATTTGTTTGCATGTCATAAGAAGAATGAGTCGATGTTCTGGTGTCTGCCTTATTTGAGTTAATCTTTGTTTTATAATGGCTGTTTTGAATTTCCACCTTCAAGGTTAGAGAAGAACATCTGTAAATTTGGGCTGCCTTTTCAGAAAAGTGGCATGCAGGATTTCACACCTGAGCTCAATGTTTCCAACTGGATGTGCAGGAGGGTGATTGATGCAGTCCTTTATCTCAGCTCTAGTTAAGAAAAGTCAGAAAGTACATCTTTCTAGTTAGCTATCTTTTCTGACACCTTGATGTGAAGGTACTGTGATTCAGTCATCATTCTTTCCTAGTAATTTGTCTTGCTTCTAAAGGGAAATAACTTGCTTCAGCCTTTTAGGCTAAAGCACAACACTTCTTGTACCACCTCCATGCAAAGGGATTGATGTGTTTGGAGGATGGCATGGAGAACAAAACCCAACCTTCATGCCTTCCCTGTTCAATAGGGCATTGTGAGAGCTTGGGGTTTTCCTACCTGAAAGTCTTGATGCTACGGAAAGTGGTGTTTGTTTTCATATTCATTTGTTTTGTTCAAGAGCCCAGTTCTGGAAAATGCTCATGCAAATTTAACCTTGCAACTGCACAATAACATGTTAAAATCCAGCTTCCAAATCTACTGATTATATAAGGCAGCACATAATATCAGACTCTGCATTGTAAACTGACACTATTTGATATCTTTTCCAAATGCCATCTGCAAATACTATAATTAGAATATATACTTTTTTCTAACTCATTTAACAGCAACAAAAAGATCAAAAAAAAATGCAGGCATAAATTTTCAGCAGCAATAAATGCTTAAATATGCACTGAGTCAAGATAAGAATTTGCCTTGTAGACATATTGTAACCACAGACATCAAATTAGCTTGACATTGGCTTAGTAATGAGTATTTAGGGCAAAACAACAAAAAATAAATTTCACTGGAATCAATCTGTATTGGAATATCCATAAATATAGACACTGAAGTCCAAGTTAGAAACAACTTCTCACATTTAAAAATGGGAGGTAATGTAAAGAAGCTTCTGTTTGAATTCTCAAGTGAAAACCTTAACATTTGTTTTCAACTTAGCTGATGCTTTTCTTGCAGTGCAATAATAATAAATTGTTTATTTAAACACACTGTAAAAGCAGCCAGCACTGATGAGGCATACTGCTTACTGCATCCAGAGAGCTAGTAGCAATCTCAGGGGTTACTAAGGTTTAGGTTCCTACAAAATGCCTTTCTTAAAAATTTCAGATACCATTAAATACAGGCTTTTGATTCAATATTTGACTGGGTAGCATTAATAGTTTCCCAGCCCAGTTCTTTTGTGAGTGTATAGTAGGCAAAACATCCATTTATGGTATGATTTCTACACTTTTGCGGTAACTTTCACAGCTTGGTTTTGGCAGTTCGAGTCTTGAGACACCCTTTAGCAGACTTGCCTTCCTTGTCTTGGAAAATGCTGCCTTGTTCCAGAAGATATTGATTTAGCCATCGGTGGTGATAGGTTGTATTGTGAAGGATGTCTTGGAAGAATTATTTGGTGTGTTATGGGGTTTGGTTGGGCCAGCCCCAGCAACAACCATGTGCAGTGAAATCCACCTACACAGGCAGCATAGCTATATTCAAACAGACAAATGTGAATGACTTTTTCTTGTGCACATGGTGTCATCCAAATTTAACTGTTGCTGAGTTCTGAGCCTTTGGCACTGCTGCATTGCCTACTCGTGGCTCAATAAAGACTACAGTCACACATTTTGGGACCTACTCTGGGATTAATGCTCTTGTGCTGGCTCAGTCAGGAAATATCAAACAGGCAGGCAGGAAAACTGGAATTGCACAAGCTGCATCACTCCAGCTCTGCCACAGCCAAAGATCAGAGCAAGCTGTCCCAGGGCTGCTCTTTGATACACTGCAGACTCTGATAAATTACCTATAGAAAAAGGCAGGATGGATGGTGACCTTGTGACCCACCACTCAGTCCTGCTTAATCCCTCCAGCCATGTTCTGCAGATGCAGGAAGGTCCCTTGACATATGTCTTCAGGAGAGCAAGGATGAAAAAGTTGCTTAACTGCTTGTAACTGTCACAGAAATACAAAGCAAGCAAAATGAATGTTGGGTTTTTCAATAGCTAATGTTACCCTGGATTCATTCTGCTTGCAGATCCAGTCAGCATGTATTTGTTTCTATCTTAACATTCACTGTGTTGACAGTAATTTTGTAAGGGACAAAATATTACAACCAGAAACAGAGTTTCCAGTAAAAGGATGCATTCCATTTGCTGCTCCCCTCCCTCCACTATCTTTTCTGCCTCTCACCACCTTGGTCTACATGAAGCAAAATTATTTGAATGAATTGTGCAGAGGCAAGGTAATTTCAGTGTCTGATACTGCAATATTCCTGTGCAAAATGACACGTTAGCTTGGTTAATAGATTATTTATTTTCATTAAATATTGATTATCAGTGGCTTATGCTGGCAGGTACTTCCTTGTTTACTGTGCAAGGAGCTCCATGCCTACATTCTGTGATGGTAGAGGATTTTTTGGTGGTTTTTTTTTTGTTTTTTTTTAAGTTAACTGTTCAGTCTCATGAATTTTTATGGTTTGGCACTGACTGACATCTGCATAGTAATTGTGCCAATGAGTTATGTGTGCATTTCACTAACGTCACTTTATACCTAATGCATTTGAAAATCCCAGGAGAGAGTGAGGATGTTTTAGCCAAAGGTCTTGCCCTCACTTCACCGGGTAAGTGATCTCAAAAGGCTAAGTTTAATGAACTTTCCTATATTCTGCAACCCAACACACTGCTCCTCTGCCTGGAACCCAGCAGTGTTGGCTGTTGCACAGGCATCTTACTGTCATGTTAGAAAAGACCTTCGAGAACATCGAGTCCAACCTATCATCCAACACTATCTAATCAACTAAACCATGGCACCAAGAGCCCCATCCAGTCTCTTCCTAAACACCTCCAGTGATGGTGACTCCACCACCTCCCTGGGCAGCACATTCCAACGGCCAATCTCTCTTTCTATTAAGAACTTCTTCCTAACATCCAGCCTAAACCTCCCCTGGCACAGTTTGAGACTGTGTCCTCTTGTTCTGGTGCTGGTTGCCTGGGAGAAGAGACCAGCCCCTACAAGGTCTGCCCTGAGCCTCCTCTTCTCCAGGCTAAGCAACCCCAGCTCCCTCAGCCTCTCCTCACAGGGCTTGTGCTCCAAACCCCTCCCCAGCTTTGTTGCCCTTCTCTGGACATGTTCCAGCAAGTCAACATCTTTCCTAAGCTGAGTGGCCCAGAACTAGACACAGTACTCAAGGTGTGGCCTAACCAGTGCTGAAAGGCACAGAAGTAGATGTAACAACAGAGAAAGGTATCTGAGAAATCCTAATTTCTGCAGAATTCATTCACTCAGAATCAATTGGCACAATGATATGCAAATAATGAAGGAAGAGACTTTCTGAGCAGTTTTGTGCAGTAGATCCAGTTTATGGGTTTGGGTACACAATTATGAAGCAGAACTACCCAAATCTCTGTATTGTGAAAGAAGTAAATTCAGAATATAGTTTTTTTTCTTTTTCCAATATTCAGTATGGCTGGCCCAATGATCCAAGGCAGCACTATGAGTTTGACTTTGCAAAAAGAAGACTAAGGGATTTCAAGGTTTGCAATAGTATAGGAAAATCCCACATTATATAAAGAATTACACTCTCATGTTTTTGCTCAATATCTCAGTTTAGGAAAGATGTTGAGTTGCTGGAATGTGTCCAGAGAAGGGCAACAAAGCTGGTGACGGGTTTGGAGCACAGCCCTATGAGGAGAGGCTAAGGGAGCTGGGGTTGCTTAGCCTGCAGAAGAGGCGGCTCTCTACAACTACCTGAAGGGAGGTTGTAGCCAGGTGGGGGTTGGTCTCTTCTCCCAGGCAACCAGCACCAGAACAAGAGGGCACAGTCTCAAGCTGCACCAGGGGAGGTTTAGGCTGGATGTTAGGAAGAAGTTCTTAATAGGAAGAGTGATTGGCCATTGGAATTTGCTGCCCAGGGAGGTGGTGGAGTCACCATCACTGGAGGTGTTTAAGAAGAGACTGGATGGGGTGCTTGGTGCCATGGTTTAGTTGATTAGATAGTGTTGGATGATAGGTTGGACTCGATGTTCTCGAAGGTCTTTTCCAACCTGGTTGATTCTATTCTATTCTATTCTATCCTATCCTATCCTATCCTATCCTATCCTATCCTATCCTATCCTATCCTATCCTATCCTATCCCATTCCATTCCATTCCATTCCATTCCATTTCCATGCAGCTAGAATTAGTCCAAATTGAGACTTTCCCCTGGAAAAGCATCAGAATGATATGTCAAAAATTTCTCTCACACCAAAACAGAAGTAGACATAGGAATGCCAAAAAAACTTTTCATGGAGATACTAGGTCTGAAATACTGCATTCCAGGAACCTCAGAGTACTTGATAAGGTCAGAACACTTCATTGTGACATTATCATTTCTAAACTACTCTGAAAAAAAAATGAAAATAATAGTGGGAAAATGTTGGCATTTTGACCTTATGGAGACCAAATGTTATGAGTGGTTTTTAGTGTAAAAATAAATAAACAAATTAAAAAAAAAATAAAATAAATGCTATACATTTCCAGAAAATCATTTCAGGGTGATCAAAACTTTTTTTTTGACAGGAAATGCTTGACTAGTACCAGCTCCATCTGTTCAAGGAAATAACTTCCACAGGAAATATTGCTTCCTTAAAATGGCCTCTGCAGCTTTATCATTCTTTAACTTGGTAACTCTGAGAGATGTTTGTCACATTTTGCCTGCAGATTGTAATGAAGTACTATTATGGACACGGGGATGACATGCTGCAAATATAACGAGGTGAATGTAACTGCTTTTTAAAATGTCAGTATGGCATTTTGGGAGAAAAAAAAAATAAATAAGCGAATCCCCTCTATTTTCTATTAAAATGCATACAGGGATTTCTTGTTCCAGAGCCCCCAAAGCAATGAGCTCATTGTAGGGCAATACAATGATAGTTATTAGGAGATTAGAGCATAACAATAATCCACTTAAATTATTAACAGCAGGCCAGTACTTCAAAGTGACCCTTGGCTCTTATCTTAATCAGAAATAATAGAATAACATTGTCATTAGAAGGAAAAGAATTTGAATTTCAACAAAAGCTTATTACAAGCTTTTACCCAGTTTGGAATATAAACATGTGCAGCATTTCCTTATAGGGAGCACAAACGGTCAATAGACCCCTGGGGAAATGAAAGAAGGGCTCCTGTCAAAACAATGAGCACACATTTGCATTGGTATTGAAAACCTAGTAAACCGAGGGGTTTTTTGTTTTCCTTGTGATAGTATTGGGTTGAAAACCTGAACAATGAGATTTTCCTGGCATATCCTTGGAACATATTGCACACGTGGGAATTAAAACGCATTTTCTCTTTGAACCATAGCATGTGTAAGGGATTTATGTTGCTCAAAGTGAAAACGTAAGTGGATGCTAATATCCTAATTCATCAAAGAATAAGCACAGGCTTAAATCCACCTTTACTTAGTAAAGCTCTTAGGAATGTGTTTACCTGCAAGAATATGCTGGTGGCTAATGAAATCAGCAGTGTGTGTTTGCAGGTACTGGAAGGGATTAGAAGAAACGTCTAAACTTGTTGGAAAGACATTTAAAGTGAATCTGTAATTTGTTTCCAGCTACAAATATCTTTGAAACCAAAATAAGCCCTCTCTGTTTTGGGGGGTTTTTGCCTTTTTTCTGAGTTCAGAATGTGCTTGATTCTTCCAGAATTAGTGTGTCTATAGTGCTTGAGACTGTAAAACAAGTTTTTGTGATGTACACTTCTCTATAAGACAAAGCAGGCTGGTGTTTGAACTCTAGCTTTTGAGCAGCAATGAAGTCTCATAAATGGTGCCATGGAACTGGTATGAGCAATGCTCTTGGGAATTATGTCTTTAGCAGTGCTCTTGGGTATTATGTATTTAACAAAAATACATTACTTGGCATTGAGGAACCTCTCCTTTGCAATGTGCAACTTCTGTGTTGATTTAGGGTCATATTATCCTAGTGGATGGAGTTAGAATATTCTTCTCATTTCTGGTGCATTTGGATGCATGGGCGTGAAGGTTTTTGCTGTTTCTAGCTGAAGCTGTTCAGTTTTATGCATTTTGTAGAATAGCTCAGAGAAAATGAGAGGGAAGTGTAAAATAATAAAGTAGGCTCTGAAGCAAGGACTGCAGACTTGTATCCTTCATCCTAAGTGAATTAGCCCTTCAGCTAGAGAGTCTTACACTCTATCTCTGTAATCCACTCCATCAATTAATATTTTGTAAAGCCTTGGAAAGCATAATCACCTCTTCAAGCAGGAACTGAAAGCATCATGCTGTTACAGCAGGAGAGCAACCATCATCATTTCTGGCTGCCCCTCAAATGAAGAAGCTGCATGTTTAAACCAGAAAGGGGACAGCTTTACCACAGGTGAGTTTTGTAGTTGTTGAACAACTAGATAAAAACAAGCATCACTTCCACATCACCCTGCACCCCACACAGCTGTGAGGTGCTTTCCTTTGATGCTTTTTGATGATTCTCTACTCTCCCTTTCTCCTTGCTATCCCATTTGTAATGTCCATGGCATGATAATTCTCAAAGTCAAAGATATGTCTCTGGCTGACCTCTCCAGACTGCCTATATTTGTAATGCTATTAAAAGATGTTATGAAGAGATGAGCAGTCCCTCTTTCCAGGACACAGTATTTATAGTGTACCACTAACAGGTAACCCATGTAGAGCAAGTGGAGTCCCTGGAACTGCTCTCTCCTGGGCTTGCTAGTGTACTTGGCAATGTTTTTACATTCTTGGAAGAGGAGAACTTGGGGGATGTAGAAGGCAACCCCAGGGCTTGGTGCCAGGCAAAGTCTTTCCTTACTGCAACCTTATTGCCTAGAAAATGCAGCATATGCTGGTGTGACATTTCTACGACATGAAGTGCACCACAGGACAAACAGCTCAGGTTACCAGGCTTTAGAAGGAGATGCTGGAGCTGTGCCACTTGGCAGACTTTAGGCATCTGAAAGACTTTCTGGGAAACCCACTTTCCTGGGGAAAATCAGAGGTGTGGGCCACATCACCTCAGCACGATGTGACAGATCTGATTGGTCCCAAGTGACACACCCTGCAGCTGGAGGGAGCTACACACCTGGGACAGGTTAGGGTGGCAGAAAGCATTCAGACATCTGAAGATCCTGTGTGATGGTGGTGTTTCGAGAGAGGTTTCAGCGTTCTGCTTCTCAGAGCTCACTGACTTTTGGGAGCCAGAACCGCAGCCCCTCTGGGGGGTGGGCAAGAGGCGAGTGCGAGGGCGGCTGCTGCGGAGGAGGGGTATGAGAGGGCGGGCGCGGGGCGGGCACTGCCGGCTGCCCTTCCCCTGGTCCGGCCCGTCGTGGGGACGGGGCGCTCAGTGGGGTGGTACGGAACGGGGCGCGGCTGCGGAGGCTGCTGCGCGCCATGCGGGCGGGCTGAGCGGCGCCAGCCGCCGCCGCCAACTTTGCCGGGGAAGGATGGCCACCAATTTCAACGACATCGTGAAGCAGGGCTACGTGCGCATCCGGAGCAGGAGGCTGGGGGTGAGTGCTGACCCCCGCCCAGGCTCGCCCAAGAGGCACCTGCCTTTGGGCTTCTCTTTTTTTTATTTTTCCCTTAAAAAAAAATAAATATTTCCTTCCGTTCCTTTGTTCTCCTCTTTTTGCAAACTGAGCTCCTCCTCAGTGGAGCCACGGAGCAAAAAAATAGGAGGGAGGTGGAGAAAAATAAAGACCCCTCTTTCTCTGTATTACATATACGTGTCTATAGCTATTTTCTCTTCTCCGCTGGGTGATGGGGATGCTGCCTGCCCGGAGGGCTGTGCTGCCTCCACCTCCCGGCTCTGCCCTTCAGACCGTGATCGTCGGAGCCGGGCAGCCGCCGTCAACTTCGGGCCGGAGCGGCTGCCACGGAGGGGACCGCGGAGGAAGGGGCTGGCCGGCAGGAAAGCCGGGACTAGGGCTGCTCGTGCCCTCGGGAGTCGGGGTCTGGGAGTCCGGAGAAACTTTGAGCCGGGATGAGGGCTGAGAGTGGTCCGTAGCTGCTGAAGTCCTGAGGTTCCTGGGAGGGGGCTGCTGCAAGTCAGGGCTTTAAGGTCTAGTGTGGACAGGTGAAGACCTTATGCTACCTCTAGAGCGTTTAAAGCTCATTTGAGTTGCACAAAATGAAAATACAAGAGGCTGCCTTTACCTCCCTGTTTAATACTAAACTTATTTCAAAGCTGTTCTTATTACAGCCGTGGTGTGTTCCTCGTTTTGATTGCAAGCTCTGGATATGCTGTAGAGGCAGGCCAGTTCGATATGGTACCTGCTTTGGCATAGAGTACCTGCTTCGGCGTAGTCTGTTTCTACGGTTTGTAAGCTGCTGCTACCTGCTCCCCTGAGCAAGTGTCCAGAGCTGCTTGCAGAATGAGATTCATGTGCTACACACCTCCAGTACCCTCTTAGCCACCCAACATGGCTTAAGGGGGACAAAGACTGGAGGAAGGCTTTGTGTGTGTAAAAAGCCTCGAAGGACAGGAAAGGAGCTCATCTCTTGTCTTTACTGAGAATGGATAGGTTGGCAATTCTGAATTGCTCATAGCATGAGTTTTGCATCAAGATTTTTTGGGAGTTGAGGGTGTGTGTATGCAGTCATCTGAAAGCTGTTGCTGGCTCATTACAAATATAGTTTAATTCGCCTGCTGTATATGTGTTCAATGGCTTTGCTGCACTTTTGGTAACTCGCATCTCCCTGGCTTGTTTGGAAGCTGGAAAGCATTTTAAAGTACTCCAGCAGGCTCTTTTTCTTGTATTTGGACTTGCAGGGCTACTTCATTCTTTAAAAATCATGTGGTTCTGTGACCAATGGAGATAAAGTCATTATGAGAGAACTTGTAGTAATTTTGGCAGAATTAGTGTATTGCAACTATCCTTTCATTACTAAGCATACATTAGTATTCAGTTTACTCCAGCATAAATGAAGAGTAAGATTAAGCTTTGACTCATCATTGCAGACTGTAACAGTGAAATTCAGTGGGCATATGAATAAGGCACATGTACCTTGAAGATGGGTATAGATTACATTAATGCCTCTGCCTTTCCTTTAGTGAGGCTTTCCAACTTGGAGAGTGGTGGTGAGGCCCTGTTCAATGCCCTTCCAAGTGGAAATACATTTGACAGCTCAGTGCACAAATGTAAGGAGAAATGGAAAACACCTCTAAGTGCATGGAAATGGAATGATAGTAAATGTTTTCTTTGGAAAGATAGTTTACTTATTTGATATAAATAAACTATCCTTCTAATTCCAAAGGTTTGTATTATTATCAGTGACTGGAAAGTGTGAAAGGGAAAATGGAAAGTGCTTTTGTGAAGAAGTCTATGAAAAAGTCCCAGAGAGTTCCAATGGCCATAGATTTGTTAAAATGAAGAACCTTGAGTTTATTGCTCTAAGCCGCCCTTGGCTCTGTGAGTGCTATCCTGGTGGCTTTCCAGGGCTGTGGCAAGCATGAGGACTGAAGGTAATAGCTGCCATGATCTTGCTGTCACTTCTTTCAAGCCTGTGATAGAGACCTGTGCTATGCGAGAGAGGTCTTGCTGCTCCATTTGTTTGGAAATCAGTAGTTTCCTCAGCAGTAACGCTTTTCTCTCCTGGTAGCTTTCAGTTTAGAGGATTGGCCTGCTACTTAAGAACAGATGGTTGAAGCATGGCTGCAGATTTCTTCCTGTAACTTGCATTTTCTATAAGCTGCTTAAAAGCCCAGCGCCCTGATTTACAACATCCAAGTGCAAATGGGTAATTATTATTAGCCTAAGTTCTTCAAATGCAGGATGAGCTTGTGTTACTTGTGGCATCAGGGCAACTCTGCCCCAGCTAAAATGTGCCCTTACTCCTTGGTGTGTTTTCCTCCTTACTGTAGGTGAGTATGGGCATGGCTGGTACTAAAGGTGGCTGATCGGATTGAGGCTGTGGCTGGCTTTAGCAAGAGCTTGAACTCGGTTTTACTTTGTGGTTAATGGGAGCTTGGCTTCTTCAGAGGAGAAGGAACTAAGGAAACAGCTTGTTTTCTGGCAGCTGTGTTGGGGACAGCTGTTGGACATCCAGAAGTGTCAAGGAGAAAAAAGTACTTCAGACCTTAAAATACTAACTTTCAGAGAACTTTCCTATCCTGTGAAAGCATTAGGAAGGTTAAGCCTACTCCAACCCCATACAGGACTCCTGTTTAATTGAGAAAGATTTCAGTACTCTCTGTGTGGTGAGATATGAGTGGGAGTTATTAAAATACATTCCAATATTATAGTGGCACAGCTGTAATCAGTGCATTGTCTTTTCAGAGGGAATTCAGTTCCTGGTTCTTTCTCTATAATGCTGTGATAATTCCATCACCAAGGGAACTAGGAGGAGAGCTTGTATCTACAAATTAACTCAAGAAATGACTTTTCTGAATAACTGAGGTGCAGGTGCTATGTTTGGAAAGAAAGGGGTGCAGAGAAGCAGCTCACTCTAAACCAAGCCCCTTTTAAAAAAGGTAAAGGACAATTTTGGTCCACCCTACTTTTGTAATTTCAAGATTGAATTTAGGCTAATTAGTTTTGTACCTGGCCTGTCTTTGCGCACTTTAAGTATGTAGATTTAATATTATTTAATAGAATAGTTTCCATAGCAACATTTGTATCACATGTGTCTTCTGCAGAGCCAAATATATTCAGGAGAAAGAACACTCTTCCAGATTCTTTTCATCCTTATAGGGAGAAAAATAATTCCCTCAGCAAATGGGCTCCCTCTGTCATGTCATTAGCAGTGACACAGAGGAGGTTATGTGCTAGAGAACTGCTGACAGTGTAAAAACATAACCTTCCAGGGTTCCTTAAAACAAACCAAAAAAATCCCTGGCTTTGCTCTGTGAGCAGCACTTCCATCAATGACCACTCATGACCACTGCATCTGGTTTTGTGCAAGAAGATCCCCTGTTGCAGAGTACTTTTATTGCAGTCACCTTTCATTGGATTAAGTGCTTGATACCTACATATGAAATGGGATCATTTTATGGCCTCTGTACCTAAAAAACACACAACCCTTTTTTTGTTTTCCCTGCTTATGATTTTCAAATGATGTCTTGTTCTGCAGTACATGCCCCCTCAGAACTGTCATACCTGTATTGGAGAGATGTTGCTTCTCTGTAATGGAAAGGCTAGTTCGTGTGCTTTCATTTCTTGGGCGTGTACGCGCTGCTTGTGAACGTGCTTGAGCTTTCATTTTAGGTTGGACTGGCTCAACTGAGTGTTCAAATAACAATTAAAAATCAAACCAGGAACAAGTCTTTGAAATAGAGGGCCTTTGTTACAGTGGTAAGCCTGAGGAGCTTTAAAGGAAAGGGGCACATGACAGGTGTCTTTGAGGTTCAGCCAGCCCCCCTCTCCTTGTGGGGTGGAAGCTCCCAGTGGAGCTAGTTGCAGCCTCACAGTTTTATTGAAGTCCCTGTTGTTAAGGCTTAGCTTACCATTCCTGTGTCCGCACCTACACCTAGGTTTGCTGGAAGCCACATTTCAATTTAACTAAGGATTACGGAGCACAGAAGCTGCTTTGAGCGTGTCCTCTGCTGCCATTGTCAAGGTGTAACCAAAACTGCTGGAGGCTCAGAGTGAGGGCTGGTAATGTTCCTGAAGCCTGATCCTCAGGGTGCAGGCAGTAGTGTTTTGGATTGCTGATGGCATGGTGTGGCACTGGGAGGGTTCTGACTACCCTTCTGCCTGCAGTGCTTTGAAGACAATGCTCTTACCCTCAAAAGACCCTGCAGAGGTTGAAGGCATCTGGCCTGTCCCTGTCTCTTGATGTATGGGGGACTGCTGGAGCAAGATGCCATGGGGTTAGCTGTCAGCCCTTACTTTCTGGTATGCCAGTAACACACTTGGAGTGTCTTGTTGCATTAAGTGATGAAGAACTGTTAGTGTCAGAGGGAAACAATCTCTTCGATGAGCAGCAACTGCCTTGAGCTGTCTGCAGCTAAAAGCAAAATAATGCTGATGAAACAGAAGTGCCTCAAAGAACCAGCTGAGATGTGCTGGTGGTGAGCAGAGATGTCTCTGTTAAGGAGTTGTACATATTCACAGCTATGTGAAGCCTTCTAGAGTCTGATCTGACTCTGCACAATATTTGATTGACTAGAAAATACTGGTTTCTAAAAACATTCTCTCTGGCTTGCTTGGAAACTAGGAATACCTTCTTCCCAATAGAGGATTTGGCTGTGGTGGCTTAGATGTTGCTTTCCAGGAGGGATAGAGTACCTTTCTGAGCGTACCTTAAGATGACAGCAGTCTGACTGTATTCCTTCCCCTAAGCTTTGTCAACTGTGAATGCTCATGTGCAAATATTTCCACTATATCTCCATTTCTTAGAGAGCATCACTTTAAAATTCAATGGTGTAGCAGGTATATCTAAATGTGAACTTCATTCTGAGTGCTGTGACCTGCTATGGTACGAGGCGGATCAAAGCTCTGCATACTCAGGAGGAGACTGTTACTGAACAATCTTCCAGGAAAAATCCAACAGCAAGGATGGACAGCATCTTTCAAATTTTTAAGGCTTAAAAATAGATGTGGAGCCCTCTACAGTAGTTTGTGTTCTCATGTGTTCTTTCTTCATGTCACAAACTTCTCAATCCTTGTCTGTCTTGCTAATAAAACTCTTCAATGTCTTTCTTCTGGAAGACTTCTGATATAAGAGGGCTATGCCATAACCTAATGTAAATCCAGGCTGAAATAAGGAATGAATTATGGTTCAAACATGGAATGTAGTTGTTTGCTTACTTATTTCTTTCATTGTAAAGCTAAACAAGTGTGACAGTTGTGATGCTTTCTGCTTCAGTAAACTTCTCTCTGATGTTGAAACTGTATCTGTTCCTTGGCTACGTCAGGTTGCCTGTCTTGTAAATTCTTGTATCTTCACAATGAAATTGATCTGTAAACCAACACTGGCTTGCACAGGTAGTGGTCTTCCTGAACTTCAATGCATGTTTTCACAAAGGAGGCAAAAACCCACTAGAGAGCATATGTACTTAAAAGCAGAATAGGATATTCTGAAATAATTTGCATATCAAAAATTAAGGTGACCTACATTCTAGAAGAGAATGAAGTTTTTTCCTTTATAAAAGACAGTGTTATTAGAAAAGTGGGGGACAGCATATGCTGTTGAGCTGATATGCATAGATTGCTGCTTTGCATGACAGAAGTACTTCAAATGATCCTGGCAATTTGTTGTTTGTCAGAAAAGCCTCACAAAGTATTTGTTTCTGGAACATACATTGTTGCTAACTAGATACACTTGATGTTTACAGCCCAGAAAACCAATCTAAACTCTAAAAGTAATGTGTGGAACTCTCAAAATTGGACATGATTACCAAGCAGCCTGATTTTATTTCCATGATTTTATGAAGGTATTTCCTGCGTGTGGAGGTCTGGGTGTCTGCTTCACAAGTTTGTGTTGCTAGCAAATTATTATAGGCTATTGAAAATGCTCATTTGGGAGGATCCATTGACTTTAATGGAGCTCTGCTAACTGCTTAGTGTCTGTTCCTAAAAATGCAGCTCTCTCCTGAGACTTCCATATCTGTTTGTCAGAGGATAAAGCTCACAGAGAGGAAGAAAGGGGTAAAGTGGAATTTTTTTACCTAGCAATCTGTTTCTTGTACCTCTGTCTGGCAAAGGAAACACTGTTAACAGATTTTTGCAGCATGCTGTCTCTTGAGGTATCTTCCACTTTGCACTTAGGAGGCGAGGCACAGAACTCTTCTTGCAGTCGTATCTGTTTAACAACACCTCTAATTAAATCTGCAGTCTGCACAGCCTGCTCTTGGGGTTGTCTGTAACTCCATCTGTTGGAGGCACCTCCTTGTTATGCAAGGAATGGTCAGCCTCATCTATCTATTAGAGTGGGCCCTCCATGGAAATTTGGGCTGGATCCAAGAAAAAGATCTAAGCACCTAATGTGAGGGTTAGTGAGGTTTAACTGCTGGAGCCTGAAAGTGCAATTCTAATACCACTTGTGTTCGTCCGTGGGAGTTTCCTAAGGACACAGAGATCAGCCATTGTCCTCCTTCAGTCATAGCAAGCACCAGCTTGTCCAGAATCTGCCATGTTCCTGCAGTCCAGCTTGTGGGGCTTCTGTAGTTATCCTCTGATGTGTCCAGATCTTTTGGGGAACAAACAAATTGAGTTTTAAGTTATGGCTTTCACCACTTTTGTTAAGGATGAAGAAACTTCTGCCTATATATCTAGCAACAAGATTGTTCAAAGACCTAGAAGCTGAATTCAGCTCAGCCCAGACCTCTTTCTGCCAACTTCTCCTTTAGCAGGATGCTTTCTCAGCTTTTCTGTGGGTAGTGGGAGTCAGGGGATTCAGCCTTTCCTCCTTGGTATCCTTGCCCTCACAGATGGGGCATCATAATTTGATATGTTTTTTTGCACCTCTTCAGCTTGGGCACAGTTAGTTGCTGTCTCATTACAAGAGTGGCCTTATGCAGGTGCTGAATGTTACTGGAAATGTGGCTACTACATTGAGCCTGATTTCTTGGAGGAGAGGGAAGAAAAAACAGCATCAAAAGCTGTACATGTGAAGGCAACTGGGTTAACACCATAGATCTCACTGGTGTAAGGATCATATTAACATACAGTGAAAGATGGTTTTGTGGGTGTTGTTGTTCTGAATGCTGTTTAATGCTGATTTGAACTAACTTGACCCAGTACAGTGAAGTTCTGGTCATAATGGTCAGGGAAATTGAAATTATTAGGTAACAGTAATTACATCTCATCTGAAAGATGTGACTGGTGAAATACGACTGCAGACTTGTTCCATCTTTAGTATTAACCTTGTGGAGGACAGAAACTAAATCTGTATGTGTCAGTTTTCCTTACTTGATGGGTCTGACCAGCCCCAAAACTCTTAATCACATCAGTGTAAAGGAATGGGGTTTAAGTGGTGTCCTCCAGTGCAGAACTAGGGCTCTCCTGGCCAACCCCATAGCAGAAATTTGTAGTAGTTTAGCCTTCAGTTTGTGACAGAGGAGGCAGCTGACTTCATCACAACTTTGGAACTAGTTGCTTGTTTCTAGGAAACAAAACTCCACTTGCTTAAGTGGGGTAATGTGAGCAGTACTCAAATATTTCTGTATTCATTTTAAAACTCCATGTAAAAATCTTTCTTAGGTTTCTGGACTGTGTGCTTCCTACTTTGATTAATGCTTTACTGGCAATAGTAAACATTCACCTGAAATTGGGAGGATGTGTCTTTGAGTGTTCCTTGAGAACTTACACATTGGACAGTGGCCATATGCTGGATTTATGTGGGGAAAATATGACAATTTTTTTGCTATAGGCTGTTTCTCAGGAGGCATAATGTTAACACTTACTGCATATGCTTGTTTTAGGACAAGATGAGAAACTCATGATTCGTGCTTAGAAGTGTGGAAAAAACTTTGTATGAAGTTTTGACCTCGTCCACTTCAGCATTTTTTTTTGGTTTTCTTTCTTTTAAACTTCAGTGGAATTTTTTGATTGTCAAAAGCTCAAAAGAGATGAAGCTGTCAGGGTTTTCTGTTCTTGATTTTAATGAAACTGGCTTCTGTAGAAAACTTCATTGAGAAGATTGGTGTTGAACATTAAAAATGACATGTACTTTTACAAGTTTTGCATAGCACTGGTTCTGTGAAGCCCTGTGGGAGGAGAGGTAAAATGGGGGAGAGACAATCTGCAGGACTAGAACCATATGGTTAAAGAGATTGGTGCTTGAAGAAGCGTGCCAGAAAGTTAATGTGGGGATTTTAGAGAATGAGCTGTGAAAACTCAGAACAAGAATGATGTAAGGTTGCAGGGAGGAGGGGGGAAGAGGAGTAAGAAAAGATGTTTGCCTACATCTACATATGAAGCAGCTTTATTAATAAAACTCATGCGTTCACCTATAGAGCTCCTTTCAGGCTGGAAGCATTGAGAGAGAGAAAAACTGAACAGATTTCTTATGTACCAACTTCAGCCTGCAAGATATTAAGCCCATTGGATATTTGTATTTTTAGAAACCTGTTAAATAAGGTGTTGGAACATATTCACAGATATTAAGATTCTTACTGCTTAGGACTTGTCAGTGTCAGTAAAGATAGGATCCATGCTTAGAAAGTTTGAGCTTTTGTCTTTGAACTGATAAGAGGAAGAATACCCCTACATGTCCTTCAAGACCTAATGCAGCTCCATCTGGCTGCTGGCATTGAGCCTATCAGCCCATGAACAAGGCCCCTTTGAATATCCTCTGGCACAAAGTTAGTGGGGTTTGAGTCCAAGTCAGTAGGTGTCTTGACTGGGTTACCTCTTAAATCAGATCAGAGATCCTCAAAACAGAGAAGCTGGAGAAAAGTGAGCAGTGCTTGTCTTTGGGGTGCTGCTCACCTTGTGTGGTCTATGTGTTAAAGGGCCAGGGTGCTTAGCACTATTCTGGGTGAGTTAAAAGGAGGTTTTCCACCTCACATGTTAGAATTCCATTTTATTTCTTCTCTTACAGTATCTTAATTTTTTGGCTTGTGAAAGCAGGATGGAGAAGAGCCTGCTACCTTTCCCATGGCTCTCACTTCTCATCACACTGCTCTTCCTACCTGGGTTTCATCTGGGGGCAGCATCTGAGTTTGTTTTGGAGATCAGTCGTAGCCTAAGCAAGCACCTGAATTGAACTAGGAAATCTGGACACTTGTGTATCTTACAGACAGGCACATTTTATCTTCAGAATTGTGTGAAATAAAAGAGAACCTAATTTGCTTAAAAAAAAAAACAACCCACCAAAATCCCCCCAAAAGTCTAGGAAGGTTTCAATTTTTCTCCAGGAGGTAGAAGATGGGAGATTATGCATCATTTGGAATATGCAATTCCTGTTTTGGTGGTGGCCCTTTTTAGGAGCAGGAACAGCTTTTCCTGTGCTTTCCAGCATATGTTTTCTGGTAAATTACTTTCCACATTCTTTGGAAGATGGTTTTAGTTTGTGAAGCAAAACGAGATTCCAGACTGAATGAACTAGTAAACAAATAGTTGTTACCCTTTTGCTATCTGGTTCTAAAGATGGTGTTTCCATTTGAACAAGTATAACACAAATCTGACCCTTTTTCTTCTGCTTTCATCTCAAACCCTTCCCTCATTTCCTGCCAGTTGTGAGTCCCAGTTTTGCATTTTCACCCTTTGCTCTCCCTTTCTTAAACAGAGGCGTGTACACTTTCTGGAGGTGACTGCACTAGCTGCTCTGAATACAAGAGGGCATGCCAAGAATGATTGTGAAGGCAGTAAAAGGAAAAGAAAACCCAATTATAAACAAGTGAAATTTAGTCTTTTGTGATTTTGATGCCTTTTCATCATCAATTCATTACACAGTGTGAAGGTAATTCTCCTGTGGTGCATCTGGGCATTGTCCTGAAGTTAGATCAGTGATAAATTAACATTTTTGTGGTGTTTGTGGAAACACTTCAAAGAAAGTAACAGATGTAAGGTCTGCACTTGAGACTGACATCTCAATTTGATGTTTGTGTAGTTTTAGGTGTACCATGGAAGCTGATGGACTGTTCCTATTATCTTCTTGTCTGAGTTCGTCAGGGTCTGTCAGAAACACCAGTGAACATTCAAGCTATTGGAATGAATACTGACAGGGTTTTTACCTCTTTACTGAAAATAATGCTTCAATTCAAACTATAAATATGGTAAAATCAGTGATATTTCTTCCTAATAATGTTAATGTCAGAGACTAAATTGTCCCTTTACTCTTTACTTACCAAGTAATGTTTATCTGGGGAACTATCAATGCCCTGTGATTGGTAAAGGAAAAATTCCTCTTAATGCTCTTACTAATGTCTCCATACCAGTGAGGGATGGATGGTAGCTGATTGCTCTGAATTAACTGCCTGCTATTGAGTGGTGTGGTCTTGGCACAGTGCTTATGGTAAAATACAAGTGGCTGTTCTCTGGTAAATGCAGCAGTACAAATTAAGACAGTATTCTGCTAAGATTTCATAGACATTTTTTGTGCAGCAGTCATACTTCCCTTGAGAATGGAGTCTACCTAGATGTGTATGAACTCTTGCACTCTCTTTTTAGTACTACTAAGCTGGGATGTGAGAAATTAATAGAAGTTGGGGTGTCCATTTGAATTAATGCGTGGATTAACCTGCATGAACGCAAGAGGCTGTGGAAGGCTGAGACCTAGCAGGAAAATGCTGTCTCTGGAACCCTTATTTCATTTTATTTTTTTTTATTTGTTTTTGAAGTCCATTCCCCTCAACACGAAACAGAAGGAAAAGAAAATAAAAATCAACAAATCTCCTCCCCAGTCCCCATTGCTGACTGAATTTGTGTTTTAAAGTACTGGATGAAGTGGTGACATGTTTCATTAAAGTTCTGGGAGAGCAGCAGAGCTCTTATCTTCAGTTTATACGCAGGATGGAGTCAATCTACTGATCATAGGCCCCACGGGCCCGCTGCTGTGATTCGCATCCTCCTATAATTGAAGATATGTTGCAGGTTATCACTCCAAAGCCAGTGCACCAAAGTGTTTGAAGGGGGAAATGTATTTTGACTGCTGTGGACTTCTCCCTGCAGCAGCTTCAGTCCATCTAGCAGTCTAGGCAAATGATTTCCATTATATGCTGCAATCCTGTGAGGCAATGCTGAAGTGCTTGTTACTATGATTTAATGGGCTGTAATTCTGTCACTGGTAACAAAGCTCCGTATTTTGGTGAAGTCCAGCTTGCAGTGACTCACTTAGTATCGTTATTTGCTTTTTTGTGCAGATTTGCTTTGACTTTTAAAACTGACCCGGGCTCCAGAGGGGCTGGGGGGATGACTTATGACTGCGTAGCTTGGATGTTAGAATTGAAAGAAAATTGTGGAAGGAATAAGATGGTTTTGCCTAGTGTTGAGACAGTATGATGGACTAACCTTGAGACTCAGTTGCGGTGTCTGGAGGGAGAGGAGGTAATGTATTTGTTACAGGAAATCTGTGATGCTCTCTGAAGCTTGCAGTTGAATTAATTGGTGAATGGTAAAGAATGACAGCAGGCCAGAAATGGGCAGTTATAGCCATCTGTTAGTTATGGGCTTGCAGGGCATTTGTCATCCTTGGCTCTCCAAGCAGCACATAATAAGCATCATTAACTGACTTTAACAGGTGGGCAAGTGGCAACAGGTACAGCTGACTTGTTCAAGTCATACACTGAAGATTGAGAAACTCAAACCCTTCTCCCATGTCTGGCTTTGGATGCTGGCAGCTTACTGCTGAAGAAGTTATTAAGATAAAGGCCTAATTCATGTGCATTTTCTGGGATTTTTAAACATCTTTAATCTTTAAAGAATGTGCAGCCTCACAATTACAAGTCCAGTTCTGAAATGCAGCTCCTATAAATGGTTGTATGCTTTGTGGGGAGGGCTGAAACAAAGCCTGTTGCTGGGAGTTGGTGAGCAAGTGTTATTTATCTCCAATGATGGAGCAATTCCCACCTGTGCCTTCTGACAGCCAAGTTCGGGAGAGCATCCTCCTAGGATGGCTTTAGCAGGTGAGCTCAAGTTCTTGTCAGAGCCCTGAGTGGCTGTTGCCAAGTGCTAGCACGTGTGTGCTTTGCAGCCTCTTTGCATCTGATGTACTAATTAGTGAGCTCTGTGAACTGGTAATGAGCTGTATCAATGCCATTTTCCCCCTATAGCCCATGTAATTAAAATAACCAAATTAGGTACTTAGTGACAAAAAAAGAATCATTCCAAATCATAATTCATCACAGTCATTTTAAGTTATTTAGCAGTTACCTAATTCTAACACAGTACTAAATTGTGCTAATTCACTGGACCACACTAAGGGACTGACCCAGCAGAACAACACGTCCAACTGCACTCTGCAGAGCTCAGCCAGCTCGACCTGGCTGCACCGAGTCAGTTTTTAGCCTACATTGAAGCCTTGACTATTTTTTTCTTGCTTGCTTTAGTAGTTAAGACTCCTAGGCTGATTTTTCTCCTATCCAGTTTCATGCCTAGAATTAACTGTGCCCATATATAAAGCTGAGCAGATGTTCAAGGAACCAAATCAGATACTTAGCTCCAGTAGGACTGTGTTGGGTTTTTTTGGGGGGGTAAACTGTTGCTAGCAAGGGAGGGCTTCTGCTCTAAATGCTTCTTGGCTCTTGGAGGCACTCTAATGGCCTTACACAGCCCAGAATTAGAACCTTTTCTCTGTGTGATTTTTAAAAGCCCTACAAACCAGCAGCTTTCTACTTTAAAAGCTGCAAGTCCATGAGGAAGGGCCAGAAAGTAGAAGAGTATTTTAGGTAATGCTGTCTTTCTAATAATAACTGCATCCAGCTCTGTGTTTTTGCAGGGAAAGTAGACTGAAAGTTGAAGTCTTCCTTTTAACGTCTTTTAGGTTCTGAGATTCTAGTCAGGATCTATATTGTTGTACATCACATCAAACAGCATGACTACTTATCCCCTGCAGCTCCTGTGCAGTTTGTTACACTGTGTACTTTATTTACACATTAGTTTATCAGCAAGTCTCCTGTGAGTTGCATGTAAGGTACACCTGCCTTACTGATTCAAGGCACCATGCACTGAGTAGGAAAAGTGACTCCTTTTTGCAGAACACTTGCATGCTGTAAGCAAGTCCTAAATCCCAGCCTTCTGTACCACCTTTTGCATTTGCAGCTATCGGTATTCTGTTCTACCCGCCTCCTGAGTGTCCTGTGTTCCTGGAGCACTTTCCCTGCCCCTTGAGGTCCAGAATGCTTGTTTTAGGTATCCCCCCAGGTCTGGTGGTTTCTCTGCACTGTCTGGACTGAACCATAGTTGCCTTTCAAAGCTCTCAAAAGATTGTATGTCAGGGAGGTTTCACTGGTAGCGTTCTTTATCATCTGGCCAGGATCTGTAATTAAGATGATGTAATTAGGATGAACTCTGGATTTCCCAGCTGCTGAGTGCATCAACAATTTGAAAAGGTACGTTGCTTCTAAACTACTTTATTGACAGTTGCAGTGATTCACTGTAAAGGGCTCTCATAAGCTCCCACATGTCTCTTTTATTTATTTATTTAATTGTTACATCTTCTGCCAGGCTGGAAGGTATCAGCAAATTCCTTATTGTCTTTTAATGAGTCCATTCCATCTTGAAATCTCCTGGTACAGGTCACCTCTGGCAGCACTAGCGTTTTTGTTGTTCATTTCCCTCCCCCTTTGTCTAAACCAATAACTATTAAGATACCAGTTGCAAGCAAAACCTGCAAATTGCTTGGTTGTGTTTCCCTTTTGGCATCCATTGTCACAGAACATAGTACAGAGATGAAATAAAGGCTCCATTACTGAATAGTTAGGTAATCTTGGGTGACCCATTTTACCCTCTGTTACATATATAATGATCCTTACCACCCTGCCATGGCATGGACAATGTGCTCTAGGTTACAGCACACAGACTTTCAGTTGCTGAGGGTGTTATGGCAGTAGTAAAAATTTTGTCTGTGGAATGTATCCCATGTAATCATGAAGGACCAGAGGGAGAAAAAACAAAGAATAGAAAAAAGTTGCCTTCTACCTAGTATGCCAAATAAGAATGCGTCTGTAGGCTCAAATCCAGCTGTTTGGTGTTTTAAAGTGAGGCTGGAATAACAGCTTTGAGTTCTGAGCCTGAACCATTAACAAAAATCCCACTTCTGGTTGATGCAATGCCAGTTGGGTGGGAAGGGGTAGAAAGAAAGGGGTTTTGAAGAGGAAAGGCTTATTAAAATGCCTCATATTTCACAGCAGTAGGCATCTGTTGTGACTTGCATTAATGAGTCTCAGTAAAAAGAGGTGTATAGATTTGTATTATAGCAAGTTCTGGCCAATGCCAAAGCCAGGTTTTGTAACTTGAGCAAAAAAAAGTCTTGCAGTGCTGAGCAATATTGTACATTCTGAACAGGCACAAAGACAAGATTACAGCTTCATTCCTTAGTAGCAGCTATGGCTGACTTCTTAGTATAAAGTATTGTTTCTGAAGCTGTGTTCTGAATGAGAGGAAAGAGTGAGGTTTATCTCTCCATAAATGTGTTTCTCGGGGGAAGAAGAAATCTAGATTATTTTCTTTAGTCCCCCAGAGAAGAACATAGCTTGATGTAAACCAACTTTGATTTATGTAGTCATTATAACCTGATCACAACAAATAATGCAATATCACTTACTCATAACACACTCACATTAAATGGGTATTCTGGGAAAGGGAAATTGTCTTGTTGCCAAGTGCAGCAATATCTTTATAGACATGCGGACAACTTTGCTGCTTATTTTGCAAAGCCAGTGAACCAGTCTATGTTTCTGTGCACTGCCTAAGTCATGCTAAACACACTTCAGTACAAATTAGATATGCTTATAACTATATGATTCTTTCTAGCAATCCACCTACTTGTAGTTGTTTTATATATATATATAAAATTTCTTTTTTTCAGAAGGAAGTCTCAAAGGTCTCTTTCAACCTGGTTAATTCTATCCTATTCTATTTTCTGATAGCTGAACACAGTTGCCAGTATGGGGTTGACATGGGCAAGGGACAAAGCCAGGCTGCAAAAAGTATAGACAAGTCATAACCTTATTGAAGAAATACTCCCATTTTGTGAAATCATGGGAAGGTGGTGGAGTCTTCATTGCAGCTACACAGTCCTATTCAACATGATTCAGGAGTTGTCATACTTGCTGATACCTTCAGCTGTTTACTAGAAAGCAGTCCTCCCCTCCAGTTGTTCCACAAAGAAACAGCTATGTAATGGAGCTCTGTCTATAGCCTCAGACATGTCTGAGGAGGAGTATAATGAAATGAACGAGCTGCAGCCTGCCTGTGATAGCAACACTTAATTTTTCTAGATGCAAAGAGAATCTTTAGATCCAGTCTCTTCACCAGTTTCCTTCAGGCTAAGAAGTCTGTTCAGGGCTCTTTACCACCTTTTGACTCGTGACATAGTAAAGCATTTTTTAAAAGAAGAGTTAAGATGCAAACACTTAGTCAAGCTCCCTCATTTCCTGTGTGATCAACTCCCTGTTGGAAAGACCTTGAACCTGGAACTCCAGTCCACTGGTTCAGCAAAACACTCATGATTTTCCATATGTGATTGAGTTATAGCAGTGCATGAGCTATCTGCCAGCCTTTGATAAAGTGGCAGCTTTTTATTATCTTGTTTTTCCCCCCTACCAAAAAACCCCAAACAAACAAAAAAATGGAACATACTGTGAGAAATTTCTTGTGCTGTGCCTTTACTAGATTATCTGTTTCTAGGGGTTATTAGAGTCAGAACAGGCAGGTTCCTGGCAGTAGCCCAGACTTTCTGAAGTGCTTTCAGCTACTGCTTTTAAAGAAGCAAAGTTTGTGTTTATTTGACACCAAGTTCATTGTTCCTGTAAATGCAGCTCATTGGAATTCTTTGTTTTAGGGCAGAGAGCAGAAAAACACAACATAGGGAATAAAATAGAGCAGCTTTCCCTGAAGGTTTGCTTCTTCACAAAGAAGAAATTTGCCAGATGAGACTGTGCTACTGTCTCTCACCTCTGTGTCCCTCTTAAATAACAAACAAATAAGAGGTGAGATTGTTTGGTCCTGAAGTAAAACAGGCTTTTGCCGTAGTGTTGCAGCAGCCACATATTTTATTGTTTTAAAATAGCCAGTCTTAAACTCCCTGCCCAAGGTAAAAAAAAACCACAAAAACCCAAACAGTTTCCCCACTTCAGTTTCTAAATATTTGGCTATGTCCAGATGCTTTTTAGATCAGTTGATGAACAAAAGTATTCATAGAATCAATAAGGTTGGAAAAGACCTCAAAGATCATGAAGTCCAACCTGTCACCCAAGACCTCCTGACTACGTATTACTAGTATTGAGGGGTGTTGTAAAATTGCTTTGGACTGAAATGAAAATTTTAGTGTCTAAATTTGGACTATTTGTTTCTTGTGTGGAGTAGTTTGTGTTTCATGTATGGAGAATGACACTTTAGGCACTCAAAAATCTAGGGGTTTGTCCTCTTGCTTTTCTGATCAGCTGGGAGGCGATGAAGGTTGACAGATCTCACTCCCCACACTCATTTCCAGAATGGCCTGTTGGTTTGAGCCATCACAAAGAACAGCAAACCTCTGGTTTCAGTTTTCCTCTCTGCATGAGAATATTCTCAAGCCACATCTGAACCATGAAACCCAGGAAAGTGAAATGAAGTTTTTCCCCTTTACTCAATCAGATGCTGACCAGTTCCAGCTAAGGTCAACAGCTCCTTTGCTTCCCAATGTATTTGCAGCATCAGAAGGCACATGAGGATGGCTGAACAATCCTGCCTGGTTCCTAAGGCACAGCACTGAGAGTAGGAATCCAAATACTCAGATTGCATCATTCCTTTGAAGTCACTCCTTCTTTAAGTTGTGGTAATGATTTATATCAGCTGATCTTTAGAGCCAAATATAGAACTGTCTTGATGTGACCTTGGACATGCATCTTGGATCACCTATCTGGGTTTCAGATGATCATCTTCATAAACAGTCGCATCATTTCCCTTGAATTTTACACTGCTACCTGGTCAGTGGGCTGTTTGAAGCTGAAATTTTCAGGAGATCACACAGGAAGTAGATGCTAATTTTTTCTTACTGAAATTAAATTATGAGTTTGGCTTTCTCAGAAGATCTCACAGGGAGAGCTGTGTAAGTTTTAGGTGTTATGCAAATGAAGCTATTACTGTTCTCTCTCAGCACATCAGATCCTGATTTGCTGTTTGGATTATCTAATCACTGTCAGCCCAAGTGTTTGGAGGGGAAGTAATTACAGCAGTACTTTCAACTAATTCCTATTCATAGATAGTAGTGAAAATGTTGATCTGAGGGATAAGTGAGCTAAATATTCATGATGGAATAGGCACCTAAGAGGGTTTGGGCCTAATTCTTGTTGCTGCTGTCAAAACTGCTGTAACAATGTAAACACTTCACCTGCAGTCTTCAACTGGAAGAAACGCTAGATTGTGATGGCATCGAAGACCCAATTACTTGCTGTGTAATGTAGCTCATAACAAGGTCTCTGATTAGCTCTGTCTGGGCCACATCATCTCTTCTGTGCATTGACTGTGTTGAAGGGCTTTCAGCGTGTCTAGGCAGATGCTGCTGAATTGGTTATTCATAGCGTGGTTTGGGTTAGAAACAACCTTTAAAGATCATCTAGTTAAATCTGGTTTTATTTTATATATATATATATATATTTTGCTAGAAGATTAGGGTATCATGTACTTTTTGCTCAGTTAAGATGGTGTTGGATGTGTCTCATGGGAACATAGAAATGAAACTACATTAACAGTACCTATTCTTGATATCTCCATTATCTTGTTTTTGAAGCTGCTAATCAGGTCCTTTGGAACCCAAACCATTCTATGAATTAACTATTGAATCATTAACATTAATGGGATTCTGAACTGTATATTCAGGCAAAAATATTGTTCATTGCCTGTAAACAAAATACTTTTTGTTCTTCTTTAATCTACTTCTGTGGTAGAATGTTTCTACTTAGAGATTCCATAAGGAGAGAGCTGACTAGCTCATACAGAAGGGGGAGGAATTTCAGAGAAGGGACCCTTATGACTGGAGAGTTTGCTCAAGTTAGCTTCATGAATACCATTTGTTCTTTTTAACTGTAGTTACTTGAGTCATGAGGATTTTGTCCTGGGGCACTGGCATAATGTACTCTAACCCTGGCACTCTTTTGTTAAAGAAATACTGTAATATGTGAGTGGAACCATAACTCAGAAGACCAGTGTTTATATTGTAGGCTGGCCTGGCTGTTGCATGCTTGGTGGTACATACATGGAACAGTTTTTTGGTTCACTTGTTTGTCTTGTTTTATTTTTTTATTTTAATTTTTTTTCCCCCACAGCTGTGCTCTGATTCTGATCTTACTCCAAGAGTTAGTCTTGGATTAGTCATTGTTGAACTACAGTGATAAATTCCAGTAGCATCAACTTAAAGCCATCCACCATGCTTGAGTGGAGTTGCTAATAGTACATACGCTCCTGGTGGCATTTGGAAGAGCAATAACCATTCTGGATCTGTGCCCCACTGGAGACAGAACAAAACTTTATTTCCTCATTTGTATTAAAATGTTATTCTCCTGTTCTGCCCTGAATTCTATGTGCTGCTGAGCTCACTGTTGTAGCTACAGCTTTGAGATGCTTTCTGACCCAGACAGTTGCTTCTGAGTGCAGATGGTCTGAGTAGAACATCATCACATTGTGGTTGTCCTCGTGTGTGTTGTGCGATGGCAAGTGCATTGCTAAAGGATTGTGTTCTCCTGTATGGGCTTCTAATTGCTAAGTTAAAACTATAGGCTTTTGAAAAGCTAAATGACAATATTCAAACTCATGGCAACCTCTTTTGGTTGCCATTTTGGAGAATTTTTCTTGTCAGGTGCAATGAGGTTATCTGGGCCTGGCAAATGAGATTCTCACAAGTGAAGTGTAGAGTGTCCTTCCCAGTATGAGTGCATCTCTGACTGCATTTTGGTGGTAAGCCCTTATTTTGGTCAGTGCTTAGTAATTCTTAAACAGTTCCATTCAAATGGAACAGGTTGAGTGGCCAATAAGCTGTAAAATTGCAAGAGAATCTTGATGGGTTCAGCTGGTGCTTGGCATCAGAGCAACCTGTTCATATGCTAAATGGTTCTGCAGCCAAGTCGGCCAGGAATATGAGTGTCCACATGTGAGGCAGAATATAAAGCTGAAGGGGATTAATATAGTTCCCTAAACATCTTTATAGAAGCAGCTAAAAGCTGGTAAAAGCAGCACAGCTAGTCAACTAACAGTCATTTTGGGGCACAGAAATGAAATTATAGCTAATGTTCATGGAAATAATTGTTTTGTGCTGGATCCATTGTTTAGAAACCCATCAAGGATTCAAAGGATGGAGTTCCTTTGCTGGTTACCTGTTGATGTTGGGATAGCTGAAGGCAGTGAGATGTTTTCTCACAGAATCAATAAGGTTGGAAGAGACCTCAAAGATCATCAAATCCAACCTGTCCCCACAGACCTCATGACTAAACCATGGCACCAAGTGCTACATCCAATCCCCTCTTGAACACCTCCAGGGATGGTGACTCCACCACCTCCCTGGGCAGCCCATTCCAATGGCTAACAACTCTCTCAGTGAAGAATTTTCTCCTCACCTTGAGCCTAAACTTCCCCTGGTGCAGCTTGAGACTGTGTCCTCTTGTTCTGGTGCTGGTTGCCTGGGAGAAGAGACCAACCCCCTCCTGGCTACAACCACCCTTCAGGTAGTTGTAGACAGCAAGAAGGTCTCCCCTGAGCCTTCTCTTCTCCAGGCTAAACAATCCCAGCTCCCTCAGCCTCTCTCATAGGGCTTGTGTGTTTTGATGGGTCTTGTCAGTGATCACTCCAGTGAATTTGTGCTGCACTAGAGCTCTGCTGAAGCTGTGAACTATTTGATAATTGCTGATCAGATTTTACTTTTTTGTTGTTGGTGCTTCTTTGAAATGACACTAATTTTAGTGGCAGTTTTGATATATTTCTAACTTACCAGGTGTTACTTTGAAATTACTGATTAAATGTAGGCTGTGAACAGTTGGCAAGGCTTATATTTTTTTCCCTTCTATACAGCCAGTATGTTATCTAACCTGAGAACTATGGTTTTAAATGTAAGAGGATGATAGAAATTGCACCAAAGTTGAGGAATAGGTGGGAACGTTGCAAGAAATGGAGGCAGAAGTTTTGAGAGGTAAAGAGGCTTAATGCTGCAGATGGAAAGGTGCTTTTTCAGCCACTCTACACACTCTGCTCTGTGTGACTTGAATTTAAATTCAACTGGACCTTGAAAGCAAAATGCCAGTTGCCAGAATGGTCCTGAGTTCTACAGTTAAATGATGTGTCTTTTCCATTACCCAGTAATTCACTTCCTTCTCCCTTATGTATCTTCATTTACCCTTATACAGAGAATATACAGTTGAGACTTTTATCTCTTACTTGTGTGGTAGAAGTTCCATTCCTATCTGTTTGCTCAAGATTTATTCATGTCTGTGTTAAGCATGCAAGACTGCAACCAGTAACTAATCTACATGGGAAAATGTGCCACTTAATCTTAAAAAAGCTGCTTTCTAGAAAGCCCTACATTTGCAAGCACAGCTACAGCTCTTTCTTCCCAGCACCTTTCAGTCAAGCATACACTGTCTTCAGAAGAATTTGATTGTATCAGAATTCTCCTGGTTTCAACTGGGACAGAGTTAATTTTCTTCCTTGTATCTGGTACAGTGCTGTACTTTGAGTTTGTGAGAATGTTGTTGGTTGTTGCTAAGCAGTGCTTATCCTGAGTCAAGCGCTTTCTAACCTTCCAGATTTTGCTGGAGTGCAGAAGCACAAGAAGCTGAGAGGGAGCACATCTAGTTCAGCTGACATGAACTAGCCAAAGGGATATTCCATGGCATAGAGTGTCATGCTCAGTATGTGAAATGTGGGGAGTTGGCCAGGAGGTGCTGATTACTGCTTGGGGACTGGCTGGGGATCAGTCAGTGGGTGGTAGCAATGGTGTTTTTTTCTCTGCTTATATTTCTCTTAGTTATCTTCCTTTTCATTACAGTAATAACAATTTTATTTCAATTAGTAAACTGCTATTATCTCAACCCACAGGTTTTCTTTTTCTTGTTTCTCCTTTCCCTGTCTCACCAGGATGGAGAGGCAGGACTGAGCAAGTGGCTGTGTGGTGCGTAGTTGCCAGCTGGGATTAAAGCATGACAGTAATTCAGAAGAAATAGCACATAACTATCCATTAACTTGAGTTTTGTTTTTCATCTAAGCTACCAAGTGCCATTAATTGTAGCTCCAGAGCAAAAGCTGATTTATGAGTTTAACTTCTATGCAAATATTAGTGATGTTCAAGTAATTGGAGTTGCCAAGTTTATTCTCTTGTGTTCCTAGATTTACCAGAGATGCTGGTTAGTATTCAAAAAAGCTTCAAGCAAAGGGCCAAAGAGGCTGGAGAAATTCTCAGATGAACGAGCTGCTTACTTTAGATGCTATCACAAGGTAAGGCTTGGTAATATGGTTGTTTCTCAAACTTGTTTCTACATGTGTTCAAGAATACAGTCAGAGGTTGTCATGTATTAATTGGCCTGAAAACTGGAACTTTTTAAACTATCAAGGTCCTAAAGCCACTGGTGTCTTCCTTCATTGGGTAGAGGCAGAGTAAGTGTTCTGTCTTCTGCTTTTGTAGCAAGCATCTTGCTAAGCTAATGGGAAATGACTTATTTTTAGAGGTGATGTCCTTTCTTCTCCTCAGTCCTTTAAAATCAGAGCTGAAATACTTTGCAATAACTGCTGCTCTTCCTAATTGCAGCAGCAAAAAGCCAAGGTAATGTGTGAATTTAAAAAAAAAACAACAAAAAAAAGTCCCCATTTCACTAGGATTTTGCATCTGTGGAAACAGACAGCTACAGATATGAAGGGCAACACACATATTTTTTGTACAATGGTGATGTGAAAACTGCGAAGTTCACTGGTATTTAAAGAATGAAGTGTTTCCCCCCTGCCCCTAATTGCTTCTCTGGAGCTATGTGCACATTTTGTATTCAGCAGAGAATTTACATATGTAATTCTCCTGGGCATGGAGATGAAAATAAGAAACCCTTTAATTTATAATCATTGTTGGCACAAAGCTTAATCCATTAGAAGATTAGGAATTATGTGCATAAATTCCTGGGAGTCGGTGAGCACAGCTGAGCTTGAGGCTGATCTGCACTTACTCACTTTGACAGACATTTAGGACAAAATCTCAAGGGAATGCTGAAACTGAATTCCAACTTGTCTGTCTATATGCCACATGGTTGGTAATTCATTGGCCTTAAAACCTGTGGCTATTTGTAGTAAGTCATGCCCAGAAATAGTTCATTCCAATTTTTATTTAGCAACTTTCAAAAGCAATGAGAGGGGCATTTGTTGTTATATTTTTTTCCATTTGATGTGTATGAGCATTGCACTGTGTATCAGGGTTTCCAGCTTTGCATGAAGTGTTGTGTTTTATATTAGTATGGCTCTGTCAATTATTGATGCAAATCTGTATTCAGATTCAGTTGTATTAATGCAATATATCAGCAGCACGCACTGACGTGGAGTTCAGATGAGGTACTGGATGTGCAATCCATGAGGAATGTAAATAAGCTGGATTTTTTTCCCCTTTTCTTTCAGGAAGATCTGTAGGTTATCACTTACTTCTCATATGTGTAACTGTCTCGGTCCAGAGAGGGAAAGAGACTCAGTTCTTTTGAATATTCCCATGTCATGAAATTAGAGGCATAAATGAGGCTAAAATATCAACAGCTAGACTATTTATTACACAAATAAAGTGGATGGATCAGAAGGGGAGAGAGAGAAAATAGTGAGAGAGAGAATAGGGAGAGAGAAGAGGAAAGGAATTATATTACCACACCCCTCACCCCCCAACACAATTTGAGTCTGTGGAGGAAAGGTGCTGCAGCTTTGGCTATGGAGATGTTGTCCTTGTTGACTGTGGTGTTCTCTGAGCAGCCTCTTCAGCTCCATGAGCTGCAGCAGGCAGAACTTCGGACACAGAGAGAGGGTTCCTCCAGGCTGCATGGTGATGTCTCTGTCCTGGTATTCTCTCCATTTTTCTTCAGAGCAGCATTGCCCCAGTCTTTTCCTTGTCTCATGTTTTCCTTCTCAGCCCCATTGTCCAGGTGTTTTCCTTCTGTGTTTTCCTTCTACTGAGCCAGTAGTTGCTCAGATCTTTTATACAATTTTTGGGTATGTATAGAATCATAGAATCAATAAGGTTGGAAAAGACCTCAAAGACCATCAAGTCCAACCTGTCACCCAAGACCTCATGACTACTAGACCATGGGACTAAGTGCCACGTCCAATCCCCTCTTGAACACCTCCAGGGACGGTGACTCCACCACCTCCCTGGGCAGCACATTCCAATGCCTAACAACTCTCTCTGTGAAGAGCTTTCTCCTCGAGTCTAAACTTCCTCTGGCACAGCTTGAGACTGTGTCCTCTTGTTCTGGTGCTGGTTGCCTGGGAGAAGTGATCAATCCCCTCCTGGCTACAACCACCCTTCAGGCAGTTGTAGACAGCAACCTGTATTGTATATTCCAGAGAGTATAGATAGTAGTGGTCTCTGCCCATTTCCAGGACAGCTGCAGTCTGGTGAGAAATCGTTATCTATGCACCTTCCCAAGAGTCGTTCCAGGGACTGCCCAATACACATCAGTTATTGTCTGGGCAAGCAGCAAAGGTGATTTCATCTTTGTTGAGTCACATCAGGAGAGACAAGATTTAGTCTCTCACAGTAACCTAACAGCGGCTTCCTACACTGCACCTGCAGGCTGAAGCACTATAGAAAGTCCTACTAGTTCTGAGGGATTTTCAGCTTTAAGTCAAACTTAGTCTGTAGTTACTTCTTCTATGAATTTAATATCTTGTTCCTCTGGTAGATTATTTGCCAGGAATAAACAATGGTCAAACTCCACAGCCACTTTGAAGGAGCATATCAAACTTGAATGCACTCCTGAAAGCACTGGTTCCATCTGGAGTGAACTGATAGATTAGATCCTAAGTCTCCTTTTCAGGATCTGGAGGATGGTGTCTTGAGGTCTGAATCATGCTGAATATACCTGGGATGATCAGTCTGAGCTTCTATGGGTTGTGGGGTTGGGTTTTTTTGGTGTCTTGGACCTGCTGAGTCAGACTGCCAACTTCAGTGCTCTGAGCTCTTTCCCTAAGTATATGTCACCTCCAAGTCTCAGGTATGTACACTCAAATGATGGGCTGCAGTGCTAATATTTCTACCAGGTAACTTGTAGTTATTCTGTATAAAGAGATCTCTTGTCATAGTATTGCACCAGCCCTGGATGCTATGGGTGAGTTTTCTGTGGTGGGTTGCAGACAGGCTTGGATGACTTGGTAGCAGTTTTGCTGTCATTAGTGGGATCCACTCTAGAAACATGGCCATCAGCATTTGTTCTCCATGTTTTCTGCACACTTATCCTTTTTTTCCTGCCATTCTAGAAATGCAGCAGGGCTAACCAAGCAGAGCAGTTTAAATGTAATTGCTCAGGACAGTGGGTTGTCACTTATGCAGTGTTGTTTTCTTGGCAGTGGGGCTCTGCCATTTCCCCATTTATTTTTTTTCCAGTGTGATGATAAAGGAGGCAATTTGCTAATTCTAGAGTCGTCAGCTATACAAGCTGATGGGTCCTGTTTATTTTTAACAAACCTCACTGAAAGGAAGCCAGTGAATATTAAATGGCACTTTCTGGCTAAAATGTGTTAACTCACAAAGGGGACAGGTGGATGAAAATGAGTTTATTTTAAAAGGTTTTGTAAATGTGTGAAATTCTAAGGGAGAATGGTGCAGTTGCTAACAGTACTAAATATGAGGTGTTGAAAAAGGAGAATGTCACTGCTGCTCTATACCCCTCCATAGCTGAACTGGCTCTTATAAAAAACCCCGGTTAATTATTAATAAAGGTCCCCCAACAAACAATGTAATAATATGGCAGTCATCAACTAATAGTTCTTGTTACTTGGATTTGACATATGATGTTGATGGGATCATGGTACTCAAGACAACATCCAGAGGTCTAGGATAGTCATTGCTCTTGTCTTGAGACACGTTGTCAGCAAGAGCAGCTGTTGTAGTTGGTGGTGGGAAGAGGCTTTTCTACAATTATTCTAATTCTGTCACTCCTGGACAAAGGGCTGCTTCTTGCTGTCTGACAATGAAGTTAATCCTACAAGTGAGAAGCCTAGCCTGTCCTGTTAACGTGTCAAGTGTCACTGTCTCATAAGCTTGTGCTAATGAATCTAAGGTGAATGCATTTCAGTCTGATAGATGGTACTGTAGGAGGAAACCTCACTTAGAGATTACCAGTGTTTCAGAAATGTGGTCATTAACTTCTTACCTGGGTTCTGAAGTGATTCTCAAATGCTATTGAAAGTAGCATCTAAATGAGAACACTGAGGAGCCCCTCTCACCCCATCAATCTCTGGAAAGGGTTTCATCCATCATAAAACTGTAAAGAGCAGAAAAAAGACAAATGATGAATGGAGCTAATTTTTCAATAGCACATGCCTCCTTCACCGAAGTGTTAAATTGTTTCAACTTTTTGCCTTTTTTTCCCCTCTCTCTTTTTTTTTTTTTTCCCCTGTGATGATTTAAAGTGCAAATGTTACTTCAATTTATTAGTGGAAAGAGTCTGTCCCAGAGCACTGGTTCTTTTGACACAATGGTGATACCAGTCGCTGGAGCTGAGTTTCTGTGGTCTGAGGCCTTACAACATCTCCTTGGCATCTTTTATCCATTCACATTCTCTCCTTGATCCATCTGAAGTCTGGGACACAAGTGGTTACCAAGCAGGAACCATCCACTTGGGGTCACAAGCAGTGCTTGGGAGGTGTCTTGGTGTTTCTATCGTTGTTTGGGAGTCCAATTTGCTCATGCTTGACCGTGTGGTGTATATGTCCTCTTCTGCAGCCCTGCACCAGAGGCTGAATTTTTAGATGCTTGCCACTCAGTTTGAAACAAACGTTTTATTTTGTTTTTGTTATTTTTTTTTCTTATAATGCTGACCTTTAAATGCTTTCTAATCTTTCTCTGGGGTTTTTTGCCCTTCTTTTTTTTTTTTTTAATATGGAAAGGTTAAAGTGTCTGAAAATACAGGTCATCTGAGAACAGTCATCTGTACCTCATGAAGTGAACTGGAAATTTGTATACACAAAGGAAATCGCCCACTTAATTCTTTAGGTCTCACAAGGGAGAGAAAATAATTAGGATCCAGGCTACAAAATCTATGCAGAGAGCTGCCTTTCAGGTAGCTGTCTAGATTTCATTTGTTACATGTAAATAATCAACCACAAATTACCATATGCTGTAACAAAATAATATTGGAGGAAGGAAAAAAAAAATGCTCTTATTTCTCCAAGTGACTTTTGAGCTTGCAATGTACCAGAAGAATCCTTAATATTCTGATACAAAACCAACTAACTGCATAGTGCTGACAGGAATATACCAGTTCCTCAAGGGAATCTAAGTTTTAATCCAATTGTATTAGTCTTGCCTTGAAACAGCAGAAGTAATTTAAACAGTCTTTCTGTCTAGTTATGGAATAATCCATTTGGAAAATTGAATTGTGTAACTTGTAATTGTTTTCCCAGGCTTGCTAATGCAAGACCGTATCACTAGCAAATGAAACGTTTAAGGTAGGACCACTCTGCTAATAAGTGGCTGTTAAACATTTATTTTAATGAATATTATCACTTACTATGAATGAAATGGGCTAGTTTGAGGCTTTAAAAGAACTAAAGTAACTTGTCAGGATATTGTGGTTTTTTCACTCTAATGCAGTGAGGTGCACTGCAAGTTTGTAGGACATGCACATGCCTTTGCATATGGAAGGATTCATCTTGTGCATGGGTTCCCTGCTCCCAGGAGTGAAAAACCAGCCTCTGAGACTGATGATGAAAATTGAATCACAGCCAGGAACTACCAAGATTTCTTTGACTAAGCTAATGTTGGACTGCAGCAGGATTGTGGTTCGTGTATGTGATTCTGCATGTAAGGAAGTGCAAACTGCAGCTGATGATTCTTCCCAGGAAGAGAGGTATAGGCACGGCTGAAGACTTAATTTTTTATATATTTATATTAAAAACATATTTTTAAAACTATATGGGATGTGTGTTATGTATTCTTAGTAAGTCAGATATGTACAGGCAAATCTTATAAGCAGGACTGGGCTGGAATTGCAGGAGCACTTCCCATTCACTTTCCACTCATCATGGGGAGGAATTTTCAGGAATCCAAGTTAGAGCTGTGAAGTCCTTAATTAAGATTAAAACACAAGATAGTTGAGGACCATTGAATGTGGCAGCTGAGTAGGCAATAAATACAATCCCTTGTGATTGTTCTGCAAGGTGACCCATATTTGTGAATTATGGACCAATTCAAACAACAGTTTGAATGCTAGAGGTAAATTTTAGCCAAGTATTTGTGGTATTTTTGAGGGGAATGGGAGACATGGCATTTTATTTGCCTGAGTGTAGCTGGTCAGGGTGAAGATCTGGTTGTACTGTCTGCTGGGAATTGAACGATTAATCCTTCTTCCTGGCTCATAACTCTCTATTGCCACACAGCTCTGCAAGTATTTTAGTTTTTAATCTAGCAAAATGTATTACAATTACATTTTGGATTGCCATCTTAGCATAAAGGAGGCTTGAAAGTAAATGGCAGGGGAGACGTATGCAGAAGGAGGTCTTTAACCCCCTAACAAAATATCTATCTTGTGGTTTCTCTGTTAGTCCTGTCTTGGGTCTGATATTTGTGGTTTACTCACCTTATTAGAATGAAGTTTATAAATGTACATTACTTACCAATCACAGATAAATAAAGCATGCATGACTTGAACTAACCATGGAAACAGTTTTGCAGGAGCCTGACAGAAGGACAGCTAGTTAAAAAATCCCAAAAAAGAGAAAACTTCAGCCTCAAATATTTGCAGATGTTTGATATCTGCTTCTGACTCCTTTCCAAAAACGTGGTAGAGGGGGATGTTAGCAGCTTGCCACTTCTGCAATGTGAATTCAGTTCATATGTGCCAGACAATCTGAACCATCTGTTGCACAAGGGTGAACAACAGGAAGGCTATTTAGGCACCTGGGATAATGATGGCATTTTGAAGCTCCTTGCTGGGTGACACAGCAGGTCAAACATCAAGTGATCTTTAGACAACTTCTCCCTTGGGAGTGCAGGTGCACAGTTGAGCCTTGGCAGCAAGATAGCTTCTTGGCTAAAGCTGGGCCTTGCCAAAAGGGGCTATTATCATAGTGGAGTACCTCTGAAAGGTGAAGGCAAATTCAGCAGTTCAGCCCAGAAGAAGAGAGGACAGCTGCTTACTGAGTATATTTTTGCCAGCTATAAAAATCAGATGCCATAGGGGTGTGTCCAGAGCAGAAGGCATATGTGAGCTGGAGGACTGAGTTCAAGTGACTCTCCTGCATGCTATCACCTGTGCCACTGACTTCAGAAAGTGTCCCAGAGTGCCAGGTTTTGTCCATCTGTTGATCTCCCTGTGTCTGCTAGCTCTGGTACTGAAGAACAATTTGGTCTGAACCATCTGGGAAGAGACTGGAGTGTGTGCATAGTACTGTAGACATTTGGGCCAGAACTGGGGGCTACCTACTAGCTGTTAGATTTCCAAGGGAGATGGTTTGGTGTCAGTTTGTGCAGCTCAACCAAATGCCATCAGGAAGTCTTCAGATGCATGTGAAGACTTTCAGACTGTGCTCTGTGAAATGTGATTATACAAGAGCTCTCAAGCAGTCAGTGCAGCACAAAATAACCCTGGAGCTGCCAAATGTTGTAGCTATATTTCTCCAAATATAAATACCCATTTTCCTCAGTTCAGAGCTGAAATATGAGTTACAAAGGATTTGATGATCAGTGAAATTAATGACACAATACTACTGATTTCAGTATTTCTTCAAGATAGCACCCAAGTGGAGTAAAAATGCCTGCCATTGACCAGGCTGTAAGCCAGGGCTCTTGGGGTGTGCTTTTGGTACATGGTTGCTGTCAGTTCACATTCACATAGGGCATGTGGTGTTTCCTAGAAGAACCTGTCTTACTGCACATTGTTGCAGTCTCTGTCCTGTCCATCCTCCCTTCTTCCAGTATACAGCACTTGGAGGTGGGATGAAGTGAGGAGGAAAAGACTTAGGACAGATTATCCTCATATAATTCAGTTGTTCCTGTCCATTCCAACCTTGGATCCCTTTTTCCTTCCTCCCTTCCCTGTACATCCACCCTGCAGAGACAGGGAGAAGCCCACTACTTTGAACTGTCCTTGTGCTAACAGCCAGGTTGGTGGCACACTTGTGTGATCTCTATCTTCATCCTCTGCTCTTATGTTGACTTAGGGAGAGTTTTCACATAGAAAGATGAATTAACTGCTGGTTGATAGCCCAGAACGGCAAAATAGACTGCTGTGAATACTGCAAAAGCAGTAGGATAAGAGGTAAGTAATGTCTTAGGTAATCTGCATTTTCTTCTTCTTAGCACAGTTTGTGTAGAGGGAGCACAGCAATAACAAGCAAATGTAGGAGAAGGCATATTCAAATGAAATATTTCTCTGTTCAGAAGGATGAACTTTGGGATTTCAAGCATGAGCTGATTCTTGTAAAATCTCTATTGGAATATATTATTCTGCATTTGAGATTGCAAAGAAGTACTTTACTGCAGTAACTAACTGGCTTTTGAGAGGAATTTATGATAAGAAGGAAAACAATATTGCTGTTCTCAGCTTCAAAACAATGATGCCGTTATATTTGTGCTTCCTGTGTAGTTTCTTCAAAAGGGGAATGCAGGAGTTGCAAGTTATGCTGTTACGAGGTGAAGTCACCCAGCCACCATACTTCTGGACACCTTGAGTTTTTCATAACTCCCTAATGCTCCAGCTGAAGTGACTATTGCAGTAGTGGCTGCCCTCATGTAGCAGGGGGATTGCTCTGCTGCACCACAGGATGGAGGGGGAGCTGCTGTTTAGCTTTGGTGAATCAGTTCTTGGCTGGGAGAAAGAAGTCTTGGTTGCAAGACATGTCCTTGGCTTCTGTCCTGCTCTCTGCTGGGTAGATCTTGTAGAATCACATCTTCTGACATGAAGCCCTAGAATGAAGGGAAACTGCAGGTATCTGAGATATTGACAGGAGCAAACCTCAGTCCTTGTGGCTGGGTTCAGAGAGAGGCAGTCCTAGAGCTGCAGTGTGGGTATGACACAAGCAATGGTGTGCAAGGCTGGGAGCCTTGGGGTGGACAGGGGTGAGCTGGAGGTTGGAGTGAGGAGAATGGAAAGTACAGGATGTCTCTGGTACCGAAATAGGAGGAAATGGGTGATGAATGCTCTGTGTCAGACACAGGGACTGCAGGATCACGTGTAAGACAATTGGACAGTAGCAGCCTGCGGTTCTCCTGAGAACAAAATATGATGACTTTGTAAGTAAAGTGTGACCTTAGGCATGCTGGGAGTGGTGAAGGTAGGATGTACAAGGTTGGAGTCAAAGAAAAAGAACAAAAAACAAACAAGTGGTTACAAATGTCTCTCCTTTAGTGCAGCAGGCAAAACAAATGTTTTAATCTTGTCCTCACCTTCCCAGCAGTGTTATGAATGTCTGCTCCCATCTGCCCTGGAAATGCATGAGTCAGTCTGAGCACAGGGTCATTTGTGATACTGTTTGGGAGGCTTGCTTAGTTTTCTTTTCCAGTTCTGTGCAGTTGCTGGGAGTATCCCCCATGGTGAAGTGTCTCTTACCCCTTTGGCTATGATATGGGATGCGCAGCCTATCAGCAGGGGCTGATGGGGAATATGGGCAGTAGCATACAGATTGGTACTTCTCAGCTTCCTGACTGCTGAATGTGCTTTTGGTTCTCGAGCCAGCACAGAGAGGCAGTTTACCATTTACTGAGTAGTATAAACCTTTCATGATCACACTGAGCCCTGCCACAGCATCTTCTATTCACCATGCTGGAGACAATTACTGGGATATCCAGCAGTAGAAGTGTGACATGCCTGATTTCAAGAAATTGCATTAGGACAAATCCTAGATAGCTAAATGATTCATTACCCAAATGTATGACTGCATTCTGCCTCTAACTTTTGTGCTCAGAGGTACAAAACTTCATTAGCACATTCACTTACAGGAAATGCAAATGTACTCAGTAGCAATGTCCTGAATGGAAAAGGATTTTTCCTTGGCATATGAGAAAAATAGATGAGCGTTGAACTTGGCAGCTGGCAATTTGTGCTTGACCTGTCATGTGCTGAGCAGGATGGAAAATAGGTTGTGACACATTTGTCATACTTAGCAATGAAGGGCAACGAGGCTGGTGGGAGGTTTTGAGCACAAGCCCTATGAGGAGAGGCTGAGGGAGCTGGGGTTGCTTAGCCTGAAGAAGAGGAGGCTCAGAGGAGACCTTATTGCTGTCTACAACTACCTGAAGGGAGGTTGTAGCCAGGTGGGGGTTGGTCTCTTCTCCCAGGCAACCAGCACCAGAACAAGAGGACAGTCTCAAACTGTGCCAGGGGAAGTTTAGGCCTGAGGTGAGGAGAAAATTCTTCCCAGAGAAAGTTGTTAGCTGTTGGAATGTGCTGCCCAGGGAGGTGGTGGAGTCACCATCCCTGGAGGTGTTCAAGAGGGGATTGGACATGGCACTTGAAGCCATGGTTTAGTAAGTCATGAGGTGTTGGGTGATAGGTTGGACTTGATGATCTCTGAGATCTTTTCCAACCTTATTGATTCTATGAGTTTGTTGCTGTCTTGTTAGTACTGGGGGATGTGCTTCCACCATAGGATTTCCTGGAAGGGTGAAAAATTCTCATGCAAAATTAAGCACAATTAGGCAGTCTCAGTTTTGACACATTTCAAATTCTTGAACCTGGAGGCTATGGAAACCTGAGTTCTAAATTTGGCAGCTGTGCAGCACACTTGGTAAGTTCCCCATGGAATGTTCCTTCCATTATTTTCTTCTGCTGCTGCACACAGAACGAGTTTCTGGACAGTGAATCTGTTTTTTTCTTTTTATTGAGGGGAGGCATTGCTCACCAACTGCTCTTTTCTCCTTCTGTTCACAGTAAGATTACATTTTCAGGGGTCTTGCTTGAAGATGTGATTTTGGCCGTCTGTTTTCCCCTGCTCAAGAGGGAACAGGCAATAAATTGACTCCAAGGAGGTGACTTAGGATTAAGGGTCAGAGAGGTGCAGTGGTTGTGCTGGTGAACCTAAGAAGCTGTAGAGGAAAGGTTTCTGTTGCTGAACCCTACAACACCTAACTCCTTTTACTTCCTGAAACTTATAGATAAGACAATTGCTGCATTTCTTTCTTTGGAGTTGACAGAGTTTGTTATGAGACTGCTCCACTAAACTCATGAGACCAAAGTAGAAAAGTTGTTAGGTTGTACAGCTTTGGGATCATTTCTGGTAAATTCCACCTTTTTTTCTCTCTTCAACCCCTACTGTGTCAAAGAATCAGTGATTATTTTTATTTCTGCTAATGAATATTTAAATTGAACTTCCTGATTTCCTGTCCAGGGGATAGCCTTTACATTAAGAGGAATTTAAATAATGAAGCATTCCTTCTGAAATTTAGTTATGGTTGTGAAGATGGTTGTAAAGATGAAAAGATGATGTTAGAAATATGAAGAAACTGTGGTATGTATTTACTGAAGCTATGTACTGAAGCTAGCAGATATGTTGGGGGTTTTTTTTGGTGTGAAAGCTGTCTTTTTCCAATTGGTAATTGGCAGCCAAGCAACAGAATTGTTTACAAGCCTGTGAATTTTTATAGCTAAAAAGCTTTGTAATAACTAAAACTGTGATTTTTATTTTTTAAGTGGATCATGCCAACAAATCTTCAACTTCCCATCAAGAAGTAGTTTAGAGAGCAGCTTTGCACCATTCTTAGTTTTGTCCTTCATTATGAAGGCTATACTGCAGCTGGACTTTATCCTGCCTATATGAAGGCTATACTGTAGCTGGACTTTATCCTGCCTATATGAAGGCTATACTGCAGCTGGACTTTATCCTGCCAAATGAGTGAATCCACCAGGTTTTGGTTTTTTTTTTTAATCTTCACCTCTCTCTGCTTCTGCCACATCAAGTGGTGGTTCGTCTCATGTCCTTTGTGTAGATATTTCTCAAGCTAGGGTGAGCTTTAATGCTACCTGCCTCTTGGCTAAAATCCTGTTCAGATGGTGTTGTGCTGAAGCTCCCATACAGACGAGAGAATGGGAGGATGTGGCTGCCTCATTCAGGGTCTTCAAGTCGGTTGTCAAAGGTGATTCATGTCAAGGCTGTGTTTCTTTAAGAGCAATCCTAGACAAGTTCATGCTCTCTCTTTTTCTCTGTCCTTTGTAACATGGTATAATTCTTTACTCTCCTTCTCCAGTCAATAATGCATATGTAGCTTTTCAAGCTCCTCAATAAAACTACACATGTGTGCTTTTTCAGGTCACAGAGCTCAATAATGTGAAGAATATATTACGAATGCCTAAAAGCACAAAGAAGCATGCTGTTGGGATTTATTTTAATGATGACACATCAAAAACCTTTGCTTGTGAGTCAGGTGGGTAAAACAGCCACAGATATTAGAAAACATAAAGTCATTAATTGTGAAATCATAAGGGTATTATACCTACACACAGATTTTTCTGGGCATTTATACAGAACTTGAGGCAGATGAATGGTGCAAGGTGCTGCAGATGGAGTGTCTTGGAACCCGAATTAATGACATTAGCCTTGGAGAGCCTGACTTGTTGGCATCTGGAGTAGAGAGGGAGCAGAGTGGTAGGTATATAAATATTGACTTTGTGAATTTATTGCATTGTTTTAAAAGCCTTGTGAATTGTTCATATGAATATCAGAAATAAGTTGGAGCAAAATTGCCTTTGCAAGCCCTCCTTCCTACTCTGTGGGATTGGTTTTAGTTTGGGTGGTTTTGGCTTTTGGGTTTTTTTGAATTGCTACTAGAGATAAGTAGTAAGGTAAAACTAGGATTATTTTGGCATAGCACTTTTCTTTTTCAGACAAATCAGTTGCTCTCAGAGATGGGGACTGTCTTTTGTTGTGTTTACTTGTATGATGTCTGTACAACTACTTCAATCTGTGATTGAGGCTCTTTGGCAGCATTGTAAAGCAAACAATAAATAATGGTAATTGCATGCAAAACCTGAGCCCGTGGCTACTTCACTTGCTTATGCAAATCAACTAATTACATGCACAAATGCAACTGCAATGTATTTATTTATTCATGCACACAATTTAATTAATTGTTTGCAAATATCAGGGTTTTGGTAGTGCAGTTCTCTTTGGTGTCTGAATGCATGCTCAAAAATGTTTGACACCCTTTAAGAGCAGCATTCTGACTACCCCAAACATGGAGTTTGAGTTACTTGAAGGAATTGAGTCTTTGTTTTTGAATTCATAGTTATAAGTGGAAATAAGATCTTGTATTAGAGATGGAAAATAGGAAATTCCTTTAATGACTTGCACATTTATTGGGCAGGGATTTTAGACTAACCTTTTGTTTTTCTCCCAGAGAGATTCAATGTGTATTTGATGCCATCCCCTAATTTAGATGTGCATGGGGAATGTACCTTGCAGATAACATTTGAGAATATCTGTCTTTGGGACATCCAGAATCCCAGAGTAAAACTTGTCTCTTGGCCATTAAGTGCCCTCCGACGCTACGGGCGGGACCCCTCTTGGTTCACGTTTGAAGCTGGGAGGTAAGTGTGTGTTCACTATACTGTGTTGCTTTCCGTGGCGCTGCTCTGAGCTAGTTTCAAAGGGTGTTGAAAGACACAAGAGCTTATCTTCAGACAGAAGATTAAAAAAGAAATGAAACAAATACTAAAAACACCACCACCAAACAATTCTCTTCCCCCCCACCAAAAAAAAAACTCAAACCAACCAAACCAAGAGAAAAAAAGAGAGAAAACCCCTCTAACCCCACATTGCAACCTGAATGGAAGCAATTGCCAAATAAAAGTGTTTGAGGTGAGACAGCTGAGGTCTCCCTGAGGATTGCAGGGTAGGGGCTGGTGGCACTGTATTTTGCTGCATAGAGTTGTTCTTAAATAAAGCTAGTTAAGAGCCCCAGAGCATTGGATGGAGAGGTCTGGGAAGAAAGGGTGAATGTTATTCCTAAATCTATATGATGTAGACTTTTGGTCCTGTAGTAGGAGAAGTGGAGCTTGAGGTTGAGAGCAATGAGTGCCAAGCTGTTTCCAAGAAGCACACTGAAGAAATGCAGAAGGGACTCCTGTTTTCCATTGATTGTATTCCTGGTTTTTATCTTTCTGATGAACAGATTTGTAAGAAATGTGAATGCAATCCTTTGTTTTAGACTGATTGCTCTGTATTGCTTCCTGCAGCTCAATCTTAATGAGCTGAAGTCTTTGCCTGCCTGAAGTTGGAGCAGTTGTTTATTGAACTAAACTATCAAATCCTTTCTAAGGGACATTATTTTAGATGAGCACATTAAAGAATTACAATAGTAAAAGAGAAACAGGTCATACAATTAACTTATCTGGAAAGGGAAGAGGCATTTAAATGTCCATCTTCCATATTACTGCAGGATTTAGGTCCCTTGGGGGAGGGAAAGGACACATTTTTATTTAGCTGATCATGCATTAGCCATGATAGGTCAATGCAATTGAAATGCTGAGCATACGTGTTTGTTGTTTCAAGTGGAAGACAAAACTGCAAACCTCGTTACAGGCAGTGTTTAAAGTCTGAAAAGGGAAGATGAATTAATCCTATCTGGCACAGATTCTAGATAGGGTCTAAATATTAAAAATCTGGGTTGTGTGCATGAAATCTCTGGAGCTTAAGCACTTATCAGCAGTACTTAGTTGAGTCCCTGTTTGGTGAAAGTAATACAAATACGTGATAAAATACACAAAGACTTTTAGCTATCTTTGTTCCATATTTAACAGCCTTTGTTTTCTTCCTACTTGTGCAATAGTGCTTCTAGAGCAGCATGGTGAAGTTTGGCATCTTCCTGGTGACCTGTAATCTTAAATCTCACACTTGCATCTCATCTGCTCTTTCTTTGGCAGGATGTGTGACACAGGAGAAGGACTATTCATCTTTCAGACCAGAGAAGGGGAAGCAATCTATCAGAAGGTTCATTCAGCTGCTTTGGCCATAGCAGAACAACACGAGCGCCTGCTGCAGAGTGTGAAAAACTCAATGGTAGGGTTGCTGGTTGTGCTGGGTGCTTCACACACAAAATCAACAAACAATGCTGCTTCAATGTGACTTTAAGTTTGGATTCACAGATAAGAAGCAGTCCAGTTATTGCTTTTATTAAATTCTGCTTGGTTAGAATGTTTAGGGGAGCATATATAAACTGAGCTTGCTTTTCAAGAATCAAAACAACAGGGAAACTTGTGGTCCTTGATTTTTGGTGTTTGCAAAGCTATCAATAAGTGTGAATTAATACAGAGATGAGAAGCCTCTGTCAGTGCGCATTCTCATTAGGTTCCTCTGATTAATCAGCATCATGAGTTTGTTTGGAAGCATTTCTCATCAACCTATTTGCAAAATGTTGTGGCTCATGCTCAATTTTCCATTTGCTAATTGATGTGTACACTCCGAGGATGATTTGGAAAGAGTCACATGGTTGAGATTAAACTATGGGGGAGGACTAGACATTTGTCTGATCACGCGGTGGATGTCTGTTTTCCACAAGTGCTCTGTGTACCTAAAACTTGGTTAGTGACACACAACTGGTAGGAAATACAGAAATGCAAGATTTAAAACTAACATAAACAGATTGAGGAAAAGGTAGAGATAATGCTTTTGGAGATGCTACACTAGGGAAGTCAGTTGCACCTAATGTGTTTCAGGATTGTATTAACTGTTAGTTTTGGGTTGGTGTTGTTTTTGCTCACGAACCTTGTAGAACAAAAGGGGATGTTCTGTTTATCCCTTATCACAATTGGTCTCTGTTCTCCAGGACTCCTAGGGTGAGAAAACCCAGTATCCTGAAGATAATGGGCTTTCTGAAATGTATAAAATGCTCAGAACTGACAACTGTGGAAGAACTTGGCTATAAACAACACTTCTATTCTAGACAGTAGTAATTGGTTTATGTAATCTGCAACAAGACTTAATGTCTTTCTCTTACTGTAAACATAAGCACTGTTGTTATCCATATCCATGTCTAATCCTTTCAGTAATTATTAATATTGTGGATTCAGGGGTAAGCTGTAGTGACAAATTATCCCAGTATTAACTTGATGACCCAATTGGGATGAAACAGAAAATGCCATTACTACATGTACAGGTTTAAGAAAAGATGAGGGTGGATGTTGAGGGAATGAAGAAAGGAACAATTTGTCTGAAGTACTTGTATTTCTTTTGTTCTTCCACTTCCTTGGACCTGAGACAGAATGGAATCTAAATATGTGACAGGAAAATTATTTATCTTAACAGCCCAATGAGGAGAGGAGGAGCACCAGAACAAGAGGACACAGTCTCAAGCTGCCCCAGGGAAGGTTTAGGCTGGATGTTAGGAAGAAGTTCTTCAGTTCTTCAGGGTTGCTTAGCCTGGAGAAGAGGAGACTCAGGGGTGACCTTATTACTCTCTACAACTACCTGAAGGGAGGTTGTAGACAGACGGATGTTGGTCTCTTCTCCCAGGCAAGCAGTACCAGAACAAGAGGACACAGTCTCAGGCTGCGCCAGGGGAGATTCAGGCTGGATGTTAGAAAAAAGTTCTATACAGAAAGAGTGATTGCACATTGGAATGGGCTGCCTGGGGAGGTGGTGGAGTCGCCATCACTGGAGGTTTTTAGGAGAAAACTTGACGGGGTACTTGGTGCTGTGGGTTAGTTGCTTGGGCGGTGTTGGATTGGTTGATGGGTTGGACGCGATGATCTTGAAGGTCTCTTCCAACCTGGTTTATTCTATGTATGTATTCTATTCTATGTATAGAAAGAGTTATTGGCCATTGGAATGGGCTGCCCAGGGAGGTGGTGGGGTCACCATCGCTGGAGGAGTTTAGGAAGAGACTTGATGGGGTGCTTGGTGCCATGGTTTAGTTGATTAGATAGTGTTGGATGATAGGTTGGATGCAATGATCTCAAAGGTCTCTTCCAACCTGGTTAATTCTATTCTAATAGGAAACTCTTTCCAAGTGTCCTGACCAATCTTGTGGACTTGGACTGATTCAGCTGAGCATGCAGGCAAATGGGTGATTCTGTATGTAGAGAGGTGGGATAACTGAAATTGAAAGTGAAGAAAATTCAAGTTGGTTTCTGTGTGGATCATAATGTCCTTACTTTCAACAGGAGAGAGTCTACTTAGTGTAGTCTTTGAGAGAGATATGTATTTCACACTACATGCAGGTGATATGCCAGTGTTCAGCCGATGCTGCTCTGTCAGCTTCTGGCTGGTGTTACAATGTGGTCGGTCCTGCTTCCCTGTATCTGCGAGGGTGAGGTACTGACTTGGAGCCCTGTGATAGCCCCTAACCTGTGTTCGTTTACACCACACTGCTTTCCCAGCACTTCTGGGGTCACTAGGAAGAGTTTGGCACTTTGCTTGCTTACTTTCAAAAACATTAGAACCAGCAGGGAGCTCTCTGGCCAACAACACTGCTATTTCTGTTCTTCCCAGTAAAGTATCATAGAACACCATCTTTGGTTTTGACTTGTTTAAAACCAAGAACCTTTTAATTCTAGTTTAATGAGGGGAGTTCTTGTTCAGAAATATTTGAGATTATTGAAGTTGGGACAGATGGGTAGATTATGCAGGTACTCAACAGTCATTACATTAAGCAGATTAAAATTAACCTGGGCTAAGTCAGCATAACTGACTGCAGCCCCCTAGGGTGAGAAGTGATTTATTAGCCTGTTGAGAAGGTGGATGATGAAACAACTTCATTTTCAAGAAGCAGGGTTAAGTTCATGACAATAGTGATTAGGCTTACAGGCGTCTGTTGGTTTTACATTTATGTAATAGCATCTGTAATAGCCGATGCCTGATGCTGTACTGTAAAATTTCCATCTTACAAGTGCCAATAGTCTCAACAGATGCACAGTTGCTATAGATTTCAATAGAGAGCAGCTGCACAGCCTCTTAAAAGCTTTTTCATGAACACTGTGTCCAACCACAACCCCTAAATCTAATTTTATAGACCCTAGAGTGCTAAGTGGAGGATAAGAACACATTCCTGGTGAGCTGAAGGGTTTGTAATTTAGTGGCAGAATATAATTGTTTCTGATGAGTCCATGTGTCCCTGAACACATTTCCTAAGTCACAGAAACCATCTTCTCACAAAGCAGTAAGACTCTGGAGTTGAATGATGTTTGGATTGTCACATCAGTGTAGAACTCAGGTAGCTTATTTTGCTGAGTACAAAATATTTGTAAGGTACATCTTTGTTCAGATTGATTCCCCCCTGTATTTTCCTTCTGCTTTTGAATGCCTCAAGGAATTAATTTTGGATTCTTGGATGTCATGCTTGGCTGTCTGTATTGTTTCTGTCTCCAAGAATTATTTATCCTGTGTGAACTTTCTATTAGTGAAGCTTGAGATATTATTTGGAGAAAGCGTAAATAAAGGAGAGGAGGCGATACGGTGGTGAGAAATGAAGTTTAACACTGAATATCTTCTGTTTGCTCTTGTAATTCTGACCAGTGCTGCACCAGGGATGTGATTGTCCAAGACCAAAGTGAGGATGGTATTAAGCTACCTGAGGGCTCTAGGAGATTGCGTGCACCAAAAAACCAAACCAAACCAAAAAGGTGGGGAGGGGAGGAGCAGAGTTGAATGCCCCGTGCTGACAGAGCAAAATAAATCTGCCAAGTGCTGTTGGGAATGTGGGCTAAAATGTTTCTGTCACCTCCCTAGCAGTCTCTCTCTTTATATTACAGTATGTTGGTTCAATTCATGACTATAACTGTCTCTGGCTCTTGAAATACATGTGGAAGATTGATGTGATAGTGGTTCCACAGCTGGGAGCCTCATCCTGACACTTTCTGACAATGTGCTGTTGCTTACTGTTGAGTTCTGAGCCGACACTGGTCAGAGGCTGGCACACTCACAAGTGGGTTTTCTTTATTTTCCTTTTCAGTGAATTCAAAGAGCTCTCCCTTTTCCCTTTTAAAGGGAAAAAAGAGCTGGGTTTAGTTATCAATGCATGAAGTAATTCTGGGCATCTGGTAACTCATTTCATCCAACCATTTTTTTCCTTTTGCTTTTGCATTGCCAGACAATGGAAAGAAAACATCTATTCAAGTTACATTTTCATGAGCATTTGGTTGCCATGAAAACTGACAGGAGCAGTGCTGTCACTTGACTGCTGTCATTTATACCTGCTCTCAGTGCAGGTTGCTTTAAAAAAAGACATGACAATTTGACATCTTGCTAAGAAGCAATAACTGTGAACTTACCGGTTTGGGCAGCTAAAGCTCAGTGCTTCGTGGAAAGGTCTTTATAAATATGTAAAGGGTGAGTGTCAGGAGGATGGAGCCAGCTCTTCTTGGTGATGTCCAGTGATAGGACAAGGGGCAATGGGTGCAAGCTGGAGCATAGGAGGTTCTACATGAACATAAGGAAAAGCTTTTTCACTGTGAAGGTGACAGAATACTGGAACAGGCTGCCCAGAGAGGTTGTGGAGTCTCCTTCTCTGGAGACTTTCAAGACCTGCCTGAATGTGTTGCTGTGTGACTTGTTCTAGGTGATCCTGCTCTGGCGGGGGGGTGGACTCAGAATCATAGAATCGTTAGGGTTGGAAGGGATCTCAAGGATCATCCAGGTCCAACCCCCCTGCCATGAGGAGGGACACCTCACATTAGATCAGGTTGTTCAGATCCATCATCCATGACTTGATCTTTTGAGATCCCCTCCAACCCCTAACATCCTGTCATTCTGTATTATCAGCCAGTTTAGCAGCAGCCTTCCCTGAGTCTTCTCAGCAACTCGTGTGAGCACTTTGCACTGAGTCTGTCTGCTGTGTGAATGCCTCTGTCCAGGCTGGAGCCTGCTATTACCTCTGGCTGTTTCAGACGTGCTGAGAGTGGAAATGGTGCTCACTAACTTCTGAAATGAGATTAATGATTATTGGGATAAGATGGATAGTAGTCAGAACAGCAGCAATATTTTAGTGAAGCTGTTTCCATTAATCTACCTGCTGGTGTGCAGGTGTTTTTAGGGGATTTTGGAGGGGTTTGTGATGGATTTTGATTTGTTGGTTTTTTTTTTTTTTTCAGCAGTATTTTCTGAATTATTTAGAATTTTTTAATGTACTTTTGTAAATTTGTTGATGTGGGATCCAAGAGAGAAAATACTTAATCTTTCCTCCCTGAGCTTCTAGGATTTTGGGATACCAGCCACACCCTGTGCTTAACCCAAAGCTGTGTGTTGGCTCAGCAGATGGCCAGATAACAAGAGGTGGCACAGCAGCTGCCCAGCTGCTCTTGGCACTGGCTGCCGATGGCTGCTGGTGCTGCTTCTCTATCCCCTTCTCTGCTGGTCTCTCATAGCTGCTGGAGCTGCAGAGTGGCTTTGTGTTGTCCCTTGCTGCTTCTCACATATTTTCTGCTTCTTTAAGTGTGACTTAACATGAACCCTGCCTCATCTACAGGGAGCTGCATTTTAATTGCTCTGGGGACAGAATTGTAGGATGGCTTAGGTTGTAAGGGACCTTGAAGATCATCTAGTTCCAATCCCCCGGCCCCACAGGCAGGGACACCTTCTGCTAGACCAGATTGCTCAAAGCTTTATCTAGCCTGGTCCTAAGTACCTCCAGGGATGAGGTGCCCACAGCCTTCTCAGGCAACTCTCCCAGTGTCTCACCACTGGAACAGATTGCTCAGGGAAGCTGTCAACGACCTGGAAATGTTCAAGGCTAGGCTGGACAGGTCCTATTGCCCTCAAACTACTGTGAGTCCTTGAAAGGTTTTTGAATGGACTACCATATCACATGGCATTTTGATACACATTGCTTTGGAAGCTGGAGTTGTTGAAGAGAGAGGTCCTGATCTCCTTTCAGGTTTCAGCATCCTCTTTCTCCCCTGAGCAGGAGGGGGAGAGAGGCTGTGGGTTAGGTGCCCTCTGGTTAACAAATCTTTTGGTGTATTGATAATGCGTGGAGCCACAGGTCCCACCTGGCTCTCTGCTCCCAGCCTTTGCTCATGCGTGTTCCAGCATATAAATTCTGACTGCTTTCAACCTGCTTTTGGTGCTGAGTGCTTCTGCAGCATAAAGCCAGGTCATTAGCAAGTTATTCCTACTCTTTCTGTTGCCACAGAGATACAGTAGGTTAATTGTGAGAATGAAATCAATCATCATTAAAGCTGCCTGCACTCGCAGTCTAAGGTGCTGTGATGAAGCTGTGTGTATTCAGGACATAACACACTCTCATTCTTATCTTCAGCCATAGAGATTTGAATTTTTCCCCCTGCTGACTGGGTTCAGGAGGAGCCACCCTTTCTTCCCCTTTTCTCTGTCTTTATCTAATCTTTCTCTAGTTATGTTTCTCTTTTCCTCCCAGGATAGCCTGTTGTTCTTTCCACTCCTCCTGACAGCTGAACCGTCGCTCAAACTCCCTTAGCTTGTTCCATTAATAAATGGAACCACCAAAACTTGTATCTACAGCAAGGAAATGCTATCCTCACAATGTTCTGCTGATTTTTACTCCCAGTAAAAGATCTGTCATTGTTTGTTTCCATGGTGCTGAAGTGTGTGTGGTGACACTGCAAAGGGTGTCGGGGCTTTAGTGAAGGGGTTGTAATAAATACACCATATGGTGTAGGTGGAACCTTGCATGGTGCCATGATTCATATCCAGCTGATGTGGAGGTGGGTTTTTTTAAGAGCAGGAGTTAATCTGGGTTTGGTTTTGTTTTGTTCTAGCTTTACATCATAGGTACAGTGTCCATTGTACAGAGAGGAGGTTGAAGGTAGATGGCACCTCTAAATAACTTGGAAATGGATGTCTGCAGATGCAGCCAGCCTTCGTCTCTCTTCTGTGCTTGCTTCAGCTATGTGTTTTTGCTTCAAAATATTCTGATGTTCTTGTAAAATGTTATTTCACCTCAGGTTTTGTGAAACTAAAACTTTTTTTTTTTTTGTGGTAAAAGACTTTTATAAATTAGAAGAATCGAGTGCAGTTTTGGTATGTTTGAATTGGTGTTTTCCTGAGCTTTGGGAGGAGAGTTTTAGCTGTACTGTTAAACTTATGATAAAATCCAAATATTTTTATCAGCTTGCAAATATGTCTTATTGAATTTTTGGGGAAAAGTAAACCTCAGGGTAGTCAGTTCCCATGAATGGTTGAGTTAAATGTAGTGTAAATAACAGTGGGCTGTGGTTATCTGAGAAAATGTATCTGAAGTTGCTGTATGGAGTGGGAACTGAGATGGGGCCTGCAGCTCACATGCTGTCTTCCCAACATACTTGGATGTGCTGTTCATTCAAAGAACCCAACTGAAGCATGCAGTTGTCTCCTGTTGAACTCCTGTGCCATTCAACTGGCACATTCCTCGATTGTAGGAGAGAGGAGTTCAATAGAAAATGCTTCAAAAGTAGCAAAACCAACTTGTCCCTGCTCATGTGAAACATCTCCTGTCAGGTTCTCAATGTGCTGAGGCTGTATTTATCTTTGGGAAGTTGGGAAGACCCTCTGATGGCTTTGCTGCTAACAGGGGAGCCTACCAGCACTCTTTTACCTTCTCCTGATCCCTGATTTTTGTTTCAGCTACTTGAGTTACAACTCCCTTCAGGGGAACCAATGCTAGCCCAGGACCAGGGGAGCACCAAGGTGAGCTTTGGTGCGCAGCAGCAGCATGGCCTCCTAACTTGAGTGATGTGTGCCTGAGGAGACTAATCCCCAAGCTGGATGTGGCTGCTATTGTAGGATGGGAAGAGGAAGGGAGGGAGAGGCTGTGCTGGCTATTTCATTAGAAGTTCTTGCAGCCAGTGGTTGTGCTGTTCTTACATCAGTCTCCTGCTTTGCAGCTTCAGATGAAAATGAGCGAGCGAGCTGTGTCCCTCAGCGCCATGGTGCCCTTGCCCCGCAGTGCCTACTGGCAGCACATCACACGACAGCACAGCACCGGCCAGCTCTACGGCCTGCAAGGTAATGGGCTGGGGTTGAAGCAGGAAGTGCACTGATCGCTTCATGATATGATATTGCTGAATCACTTCTCTATCTATCCCACGGAAGGCTGATATTTGGTCTCAGCCAGATGCCACTGCTGTCTGGGTGATGGAGAGGAAGGCACATTCCACCCAAAGATGGACAATTGGGCCAGGGGGGTGGTATTCTGCAGGTGCCCTTTGTAGTTCCCATTAGAGAGAGATCCTTCATCTGACAAGTTTTCTGGCCGTTTTTACAGGACGATCAATTATCAATGTTGCCCAATTCTTTCTGCCACCAAACTCTTCTAATGGCACCTAGTTTTTTGCTAGACTTAGAGCCATTTGGTTCCCCTCCCCTTTGGGTGGTTGCTTCACACTAAGAATAATGCAACCTTCATTATTGATTTTGTGTACTCACTAACATTCAACCAAAGCAACTGCATCCTTGAAAACAGATGAATTTGGGAAAGGAAAAGGCCATGAGAAGTAGTTACTTGAACATCTGCACTGGTGCCACTGTGAACTGCAGTGTGGCCTGAAGATGGGCAGATGTTTGCTCCAGATCCCTCAGGCCTGAAAACCTGCCTAGGCTGCAGGGAGGGAGCTCCCCGAGCAGGTCTCTGCACCCAGTTGGCCCTCCGTGATCACCAAGGGACATCTAGTGGTTGTGGAGAGCATGCATGGGGAGGTGGTGGTGAGCGTACAGCGTCGGCAGGAAGGATGGCTGACAGCAGTGCTGACTGAGCCGACTTTGCCTGTGTATTTCAGAGCATGCTTTAAAACTGAACCTCGGTCTCCTGAGATGGTGAAATGAAATCTGCAGCACCTAACATGTGCTGCTTTCACTAGAAGCATCTTTGGGGTAGGAGCTGCAGGTGCTTCGTACCACCGACAAGCTGGTCCAAAGTCAGCATATGGTAGTTGTGTGCATTCTTAGAATTAAAAACAAACAAACAACACTCTGTTTGTCTTTCAAAACGTGTTCTTTCACTCTAAGCTACATGGATTGGCTGAGTTAGTGTTGGTACAGAAGCTGGTATTGATGAGCTGTGAGGTCAGGATCAGGGTTTTGCTTGGAAAAGCCTGTAGAAAACAGACTGGATGCTTACTGGAAGTATGGCAGACTGGAATATTAAATGGAAAGGGCTAATTTATGTCATAACCTTGGTTTTACAATGTATGGGAATAAAGACTGAGCTTTATTTAACATTTGGAAGATAAAGATGGACTTGAAGCAGTTTCCCTTTACCATAAGGGCATTAGATGATGAAAGTCAGCTTGTCCATCATCATATGATTCTGTGATTCCAAATGAAGCTGCAGATTGATAGGTTAGCACCTCCAGAACATGGAATATAACAAGCTGTGATTAAAATTTACAAGCACTGGCCACCCTGACACGCACGCAGTCACATTCCGTTCTGGTCCACTGATCTCAGAAATCCTGCAGAAGCGTTTCTCCCGTTTTCCCTTGTTTGAACACTAGAGGGCGCAGGCAGCACATGAAAAGCCCCAGCGAAACCCAGCAAACGTTTCCGAGGAGGGATGAATAATAAAAGCAGCACTTTTATGCCTCCTCAATTTTGTTCAATGGGAAGATGACTTACTGGTGGCAGCCTGTGGCACATGAAAACAAGACTGCTTGCAGCATTCTGACACAAGCAGTGGGTTATTTTTTTACTGTGCCTTACTGCATAGCTCTTTATTAAAATGATAATTCAGCATTGAGTTGACGGAAGATAGAGTGTTTGGGTACAATATCCTAGGAGATTGTCATCAGGAGAAGGGGGTAAAAGTCTTTGTAACATAAGTAGCCATGCAGCTGGCATTGAAATTAGGATAGACATTGAGGTCCTTGTCTCGCTCAGCAGTCAGGCACCTTTCAGAGCACCCCTAATTAAATTAGGTTGCCAATATCTTGAAATGCTTCACTTATTACTTGAAAAAGGAATTTGAAACAATTGTTACATTGAGTTGTGTAAATATGTGAGGGGTGCGTGTCAGGAGGATTGACCCAGGCTCTTCTCAGAGATACCCAATGACAGGTTAAGGGGCAATGGGTGCAAGCTGGAGCGTAGAAGGTTCCATGTGAACATAAGGAAAAACCCTTTCACTGTGAGGGTGACAAAATACTGGAACAGGCTGCCCAGAGAGATTGTGGAGTCTCCGTCTCTGGGGACACTCAAAGCCTGCCTGGATGTGTTCTTATGTGACCTACTCTAGGTGATGCTGCCCTGGCAGGATAGATGATTTGTTGAGATCCCTTCCAACCACTAATGTTCTGTGATTCTGTGACATGTATGAAGCAGCATGTCACACACTCAGTGGTTGAGGCACCCCAAACCTTGTATGCAAAAACTTTCTTCCACCAAAGTTGTGGTTTGTGATTTCTAAATTGCCTCTTGTCCTCTTTTCTAATGTACAGAAAAGTTCTAATGCTGATAGTGTGAGATAAGGTGCATTTTTCACTTAAAATGCAAAGTCAAAGCTGCTTAAAAATTCATTTGCTTTGTACAACTTTCAGTTCTTAGGGAAATGGAAAAGAAAAATCTAAGTGGAGGTGTTTGAGAGGGAGCAGCAGGTTAAGCAGGGTTAGGTATAATTAAATGGCTGTAATCTGCAGCTTACTCAGTCCTTTATGAGGTGCCTCTGTCTTACTGAGTGTTGTTCTGTTTTTTTGCACCTGATTCGAAGATGTTTCTAGCCCAGTGAAGCTTCATCGCACGGACACTTTTCCAACCTACAGGTCAGACCATCGATAAAAGACTGCAAAGAGCTTTACAAACTTTGTCTCCTGACAGCGCACCCCAGTGGATGGCAGCAATGATGACAAGTAAGGATGGAAACACGGGAAAAAGTTCAGGTTGGATGGAAAATTCTTGTGACAAAAAAGGTTTTTTAAACTTTGTCAAAAGCTAAAACTGTGCTGTAGATACTGGAGAGGGGAACAAAAATCAACAAGCCCTCCAGTGTATCTTTTATATCTCATAGCTGGACAGAGAAGAAATCACTCCCTAAATATTTCCAAATGTTTTTGTATGATAGGTATGTTGTAAATATATGAGCCTTTTCCTGTTGTAGTGTGGTTCCATTTTGTCTGTCACATCTCTGTGCTCCCTGATGTCAGCTGTTGTTTGTTGTAATGCCTCTCTTCAGTTACTTACATTATTGCTCAGCCTAATCCTTGACCTTTGAAATGGTGGCCAGTTTTAAGCATCTATTGGATACAAATTTTCCTGTTTGAAACCTGATGAAGACTTGATTGAGTTCTTTTAAAAGCAGCCTCTCTCTTCTATTTTCTGTATTTATTTCCATCTCTGTAAATGTTTCAAATAAAAAGTCCCACTTAATCTGTGTTACAGTGCTTTTTGTCATCACTGTCCGCATCAACAATAGTGCTCTTGTGGAGCATGGCATTGTATGGTATGGATTGTGCTTTTGGCCAGCTGGAGACAGCTATCCCAACTTCTTATGCAACCCCAGCCTACTCACTGCTGGGGTGGTATGAGAGGTATGTGTAAGCACTGGAGCAGGTTGCCCAGGGAGGTGGTAGAGGCCCCATCCCTGGAGACATCCAAGGTCAGACTTGTTGCATCTCTGAGCAACCTGATCTAACAGGGGATGTTCCTGCTTGATTCAGGGCAGGTGGACTAGATGACCTTTAAAGATCCCTTCCAATGCAATGCATTCTATGATTCTATGTTTCCAAGTCAATTCAGCCTTTCTGGCTTTTACAGTGTCCTGAAATAACCAGTTGCTCCAGTAACTGGTTTGGGCATAGGATCTGTATATCAGTTTAAGAAACATACCATCAACTATGAAATAAAACACCAGGAAAACATGAGATTTTTGGATTTCTACATCCAAAAATGTTGGAATAGCAGAACTGGATGTGAGGGAGGCTTTCAAGGAAAGCAAAATGATGTGTGGTGAAGGCAAATGTTTCTGAAGGGGGGAAAAAACCCCAACCAAACAACAATATGCCAATATTATTTATGATATACTTTATTGCAAAGATAAACATAATGTATTGTAAATCAGGATTGTGTTAACTTTATTTCCAAGCTGAACTGCTAACATAAATAAGTGATTGAAAGGCATGTTATGACTATTAGGTCTTTAGCTTTCAGGCTTATTTCTGCTAATGTATTCCCTTTAGAGCTGACAGCATCTGTTGTTTCATCGTGGATATGACAGTTTAGTAAATGCTTTTGTTCACCTATCACTTGTGCAGTGATTGTTATACTAAGATTATCTGTGGTTGAACAATCCAATTACAAAGAAGACCCAAAAAAAGCTACTCTAACATTGGCCCTTAAATCATGGGTCAGGAAATCAACTAGCTATGATCTTGCTCTTTATAGGGAAACTGTGCAAAGGATGGAAAAAAGGCCTAAAAGTAACTTTACTTTGAATTGGTGTGTGGATGAGGCAGAAGAAGGTGCTTTGTTTTAATTTGTGGTACCATTACATGAAGTCACTTAATCTTTGTGTCATTGCTGACTCGGTTAGCTGAAGGTTTGCTGTTCTGCAGTTACTGGCTTTATGGTGAGGGAAAGAACTTCCTTGTATTTGGAGCCAGGATGCTTAGACTGCACAGGAAACTACATCTACGCAACTCGGATATGCTGATGCCATCATGTACCAGTTGGATGCCGGTGACACTTGATATACTGCTGAAAACAGATGCAGAACTGGAGTGGAAATCCTTCAGGTACCTGAGCCACACTCTGTCTGAAGAGATGTACTTCAGAAAATGTGCTGAAAATCCATTTGTAGAGCTATGGGGCTTAGGGTTACCATGGGATTCAAAGATCAGTGTGTGACAAATCCCTGAGAACTATTTTTCTCCAGTGCCTGCCCTACACACGAGCCCTCCATGTTAAGAGGACTTCACAAGCTTGCCTTTTTTTTTTTTTTTTTTCAGCTTGTCCTGTATGTAAAAAGGATAATAACATTTTTACGGGTTAGTTTCAATTGCTCCACGGAATTCCACACAGCCTTTTGTATCCTTCAACCTTCTTTCTTGAATGTCCACAGCTTTTCCTAGGTAACTTTTTCAAAGGCACAGAAATGTTCTGCACAGTCATCCAGATGAGCAGGTCCTTGGCTCTGCATGACCTCTCCCATTCATATGGCTCGAAGTAGCGCTGTATGGTTTCTCAGACAGCTGCTCTTCAAAGATGACAGAAATGCCATACCCTCTGGTCCCATTCATCCCACAAAAACTAGTGGCCAACCTGCAGGCCATAACTGTGGAGATGGAATAATGTATTTTAGGGGCAAAAGAAGGAGGAATCAGAAGTAGTAGTATAGAGCTGTTTACCCCACTTCTTGAATCCCTGTTCAGTTGTTCTATCTTTTGAGAAGGAATGAACCAGCAAACTGGTTAAAGCACAGTGGGTAGATCGTCCAAACTGCAGCAGATAATGATCTAAAAAGGCTAATCTTGGAATCAAGTACATTGCATTCATTTTTTCCTGGATGTTCACATTACAGATAACAATGCAAATGCCATTATCTAAAATAGCATGGAGGGCAACACAAAGGCTGTAAATCATAGTGCTGCTGAGAGAAGTGGGACACCCTCTCCATTTGCATTTTGTAGAGGGGGCAGAAGTCAAGTGAGGAGTTGCCAAAAGTCACTCAAGATCTCAAGGTATTTTCATTGTGCTTCAAAATTAAAAAAATAAGTAAATTTAAAGGGGATCCTACACTTTTTACTACACCAGCATGTAACAAAACAATTTTTTGCTGTATTGAGGTAGGGAGGGTGGTGGTTTAAGTGGGTTGTTTCAGCATCCGAGTGAAGCAGCTTTATTTTTCATCCTTGTACTGAAAAAATATTTTCATATTCAGTTTTATTTTGCCTTCTTACACCGTACAGTAGAAAAGTATCATTAATATTTAAGCAGGTGAGCGTCTCTTGAAGTTTGTGACTTGCAGCTGGAATGTGATTAAGTTAAATAATCACACAGATAAAATTAATGCAGTAAGAGTTGTATCTGAGTCCTGTTGCTGAGCAATTCTGGTGAGTGCATAATAATACTGCTGCCTCAGGCAGTGAGATCAGGGGTCTTGATGTGATATTTCTGTATATTCATTAACTTCCACAAGGGCAGATTGATCTTCTATTTCCATGAACACTAATGAACCATTTTCTTATTTTTAGGGAATATTCTATCACTACCACTAGCTACGTAGTGTTTAAAGAAAAGCTGTTTTCAAACAGAGGGCTCTAATTAGATCCCAGGCCTGAGCTGTATTGATTGCACTGCACTTCCTCAGTGGATTTATAAATGCCAGCAACTAAACTTGCCAGGAAAAAGTTTATTGTAGTGGTTTTCTCTTTAATATTTAGCCTGTGTGTTGTTCTTGACAAGCTGAAAACCAATTAGGTGCTGGGACATTCAGGATGGTTGGTGTTGTATGTGAGTATTTCCCCAGCTTTTAAATACTTTGGAATTCTTAGCAACAGAAAAATGTGAGGTGCTCCTCTCACTCTGAACAAGTTAGACTCTCCCAGTGAAAGTGTAATCCCTGGTCCTCCAGCCGTACGAATGCGAGAGCATCTAGAAAGGATGCAACTGGAGCCGGCACGGCCGCTGGCTGACAGCTCCGCGGCGGGGTCTGGGCAGGGGCGCGATCCTCCCGGCGACCGCAGGGTGCCAGCCTCTGCCCGGCAACGGGGCAAGGCTGCGGTCTTTCCGCAGCTGCTCTGCTCCTGGGCGCTCGCCATGGCCTCGAGACGTCTCACATCTTTTCTTTACCTACTTGTGGTGCCTTCCAGCATCCCCTCCGTACCGAGCCTCTAGGCTCTTCCCACCTCCTGTGGTAGTGTGTCAACAGAAACAGGGAAGCATCTGGGTCCTGCTGAACCTGCTCCGAGCCTGAGTCGCGCAGCTGGCGAGGTCAGCGAGGCCAGCCACTAGACAGTGCCAGAGGATCTATGTGAACCCTCTGAGAACAGGAATAAGGGAGAGTGACTGATGGGTTGGAAAGTAAAACTGAAAAGATAATTTAAAAAGCTTTAGTAAAATAATAACAATAAAATATTATATATTTTTAAATATATATATATAGTTAATCTTGAACACAGCCCCTCCAATGGCAGTCATGTCACCATCACCACTGTCTGCAAAAACATGCTCTGAACTTCAGAAAATGCCATCACTGGGAAGAGGCTGAGGCAAGAAGTCAAACTGCTGACCAGAATTAGTTCTGTTCTAACTCAAACCAGGACAGCAATAGCAATGTATGTTTTGAAGAACTAGTTCCTTTTGTACAAACAATAAATGTGCATGAAAAATCACTTTCCTATGCACTGCTGCTGCCATTTATGCACCCAATGGACAGGACTGAAGTGAGCAACAGCATGAGCCCAGTCTTTGCTGCTGACCTAGTGGATTTTGCACAGGGGAAGGAGGGATGATAGATGTAGCTGGTGAACCACTGCACTTGCACAGATTTCTTCTGCCTCTTAACATCAATTTGAAAACCAAAGCCTGGAAATGAGCCTTGACCCTCTGTTTTTCACTACTCCTACATCTCCATGAAGGTGTCTTGAGTTGGCCTAGTGCAGCACTGTCTCAGTGATGGGGAGAAGCAGGCTCAAAGACTTGTTTGAAGGGAGGTGGTTCATTTGCTCATTTGGAATTTTACTATTAAATTATTCCAGCTTGCAAAGATAAGGCCATGGTCATCCAACTACAGTGGGGTCATCTTTAACACTTGAAGAAGGCCACCTCCTAGCAAAAGGAGCAGTGTACTTTGAACTAACTCATCAGAGCTGAGCAGAAGAAATTGGGAATTCGGGTGATTTATCCTGCCCTTGCCTTGCTGCTACAGGTCACAACCTAAGTGAAGAGCTTCATATCCTCAGGTGAGGAAAAGCGGTGTTTAGATGGGCTTGTTTTTTTGGCTCAGGTTTTATTTCTAGTCCAACTATATTCTCACTTGAGTTTCCACATCTGAAAAGATGGGACTGACACATCCACTGGCAGGAGTCCCCTGGATAAATGTATAGTAATAGTCCTGCCATTTTCACAAACAATACAGTAAGGACCTCATAAAATAGTGTGAAGAAGTTCTCTGGTCCTATTGGACAGATTATATTTTAAAGGAGACATTAAAAAAGAGACTAATTACCTGTGCTCGTTAAGATGCTTTTGCCTCTTTTTTTTACCTTCTAAGAGAATTGCACCCCAGCCACACTTAAACTCTGGCAACTGCCTGAATTTTGTCTCTCAATTTTCTCAATTGACTTTCTGTAACCTCTGTCCTATACTTTTATATTCTGCTGTGAATGGAAAAAAAACCAATCTAACATACTCCACCACAGAGGTGGCCGTGCTGTTTGTGTTGCATATGAAATCATGCAAGGAATTATAGCTTCTGATCAGATAGTGTCTGTAGTTTGAAATCACTGGATAAAAGACATTACAAAATGTCTAAGAGAAATGAATGAGAGAAACCTCACTTATTAATTTAATTCATTGTATCTTTTTGACTGAACAGAGAGTGCTTAATTTTGCATAATGAGCTAAACTGTGCATGGGGAAAAAATGATATAGAAACCCCTGTGTGCTGAAGGCAGTGCATTCTGTTGGAATATATTGTCCATAAAAGTGAAGAAAATAGTTGCATAAATACTTATTTCTCCATAAATGTGTAATGACTCAGCTGTGCAGCAGGCAGTAATGATGTATGATCCCTATTTTTGGCACATTTAGTAAAAGGAAAAGGTACCTGTGCTTTGCATCAATGAAACACATGAATGTGGTTCTGCAGTGAAGGGAGAGAAATGGTAGCAAGATTCGATGTATAGCTCCTGTGCCACCTGTGAAAGGTGAGGAGTCAGTGGGACCTGTCAGAGCTAGAGCTGCTTGCTATACTATGCCGGTGTCCCTTTGTGCTCTTGAGCAATGTGTCCTTTTGTTCATGTATTTGGCTCAAAATGAAGGCATGTACTTTTCATGTACTTTTAAAATGTATTTGGGATAGGCTTAATGGAACATGGGGCTGGACAGACACTGAGGTACCTGATTTTTCTTTGAGTACAGACTCTCTGGAACTTCCTGAGAGGACGATCTCTCCCTCTCTTTTATCCAAAGGCATCCATCAGTGGGGAATTGGCTAGAGTCATACAGGTGGTTCTACCAAGACACAAGCAGTGTTCCTGTATTTGGGAAAGAAGATTGATTTGGCACAGTCCCCAAGCAGAGATGCTTTCCTAGAAAAGCTGTCAAATGATATACTTTGACCTAGGCTAACTGCACATTTTTACTATTTTCTTTCTTTTTTGTTTTCCCCTTGAGAGTTTTGGAGTTTATACCAAAGACACTATCAGTATTAAACCAAGGGAAAAGCAGGAGGCATGGTGTTGAGAGGAACTGAGTCCTTTTCCTTCCTGACAGCCATGGTGCTCCAGAAAGATGACAAGTATTTTCCACACTGAAAATCTTTACCTGGTTCAGTATCAAGAACACTTTTGGATCTGAGTTTTATTCAAGTTTTAGGTGTTTTTTCTGAAAGTTTCACTTCATTTCTGCCAAATGAAGGTACGATTTTTCATTAACTTCTAAGCAGTTAGGATGGTGCTGTTTGATTGTTGACAAAAGACTTCATGTCAAATGGGGAAGTGTGGCTGGAAACATTTGTTACCTGTAAAGCAATGTAATTAAGACCCCCTTAAGCAGACGTATTTGCATAATATTTTGTGTCTTCTTTCTGTGGGGATCCTTCTGTGACAACATTTTGCTTTCCTGCAGAGCCATTGTTTAAATAAGAGCATATAGCAGATTACATAAGAAAAGGCTGCCTTCAGTGTCTGGGTTCCTTCAGGCTCCCTTGAGAGACACAGCCCCAAATAAAAGCTGACATTTGAGCAAGCCCAGGTGATGCTTGTGTTATTTGCAATAGTTCACCTCTTCATTCAACCTTAAACTGGGAAAGTGAACAACTCAGCCATGGAAGGCAGCCGGGATCCTTTTCATTGATATTGCTGGACTTGGATTGGGCAACCATTTATTAGCGCTCCTGGGATTGCGTCAGTGCTGAATGACAATGGCGTTATTGCTGCCTGTCACTGCTAATGTCACAGCAGCCTTAGGCTGTAACACGTAAAATGAGTCAACAAAGCCAAAGCCAGTAAAAACAAAGGAGGAAAATCTAGGGGAGGAAGGCTCACAATTCTGTTTTTAACATGTTTTGATCTACTAATAGGCTGGTGACCAGTCTGTGTATTACTTGATTATGTTTCTCTATTAGCTAATTGTGTGATTATGATTAGGAGATTCTGAAGCATAATGCTAGCTCTTTCTGCTGTACTAGAGGAGTCAAGATTGCTGCATTATTACCCATGAAAGGCTGTGAATGCTCCTTCTGCTTTTGGCATGTGTTTATTTATCTACCTAATAAGTCAAGAATACAAACCCTGGTACTTCAGAAATTACTTGGAGATGTGGTTTCACTTGATTTACAAAATGTGGGGAGATCTTACAGAGTTAAAATACAACTCCCACTTTTCTGGGAAAAATAGATTTATAGCATCTTCTGATCATATAATTTTCAGTGTTGAGCTGGGATGCTACTTCTGTTTACAGGAACAATATCTTGTCCAGCTCTATTGCAAGTGAGAAAGAAGACAGAACCAGAGTGGTCAAAAAGAGAAGAGAAATCACTGCAAATCCATCTAAAGCAGATGTAATCAAGGACCAAAACTTATAGCTAAAGCAGTATGATAAACTGGAGGAAAGTGGTTTTATGATAGCAAAATATGACCAATTTGGTGGGCTTATTTGGTAGCTACAACTATAGTGGCTCTACAGCTAAGATACCATGTGGATCCTCTGGATGCATCTGTCAGTACCTACTATCTAGGTATGACCTCTGCACTTTGACTGCTTGCAGTTATTAGAAGCAGCTGCAGGTTAAATCAATATCTGGCTTGCTCAAAGTTGGAACAAGCAGTCTTGCTCAAAAAGCAGGTGTAGGATAGGAAATCTGGCTGCTGCTTCTGTGAGCAGGGAAATACAGTGCAAACCAGCAGATAATTGCTGGGCAGGAAAGCTGGGAGCTGAAATGGACAGGCAGCATGTGAGAAGCTTAGACCTTGTCTCTGCAGTCCACACAGTCTTCTGCAGACAGTTCCCTCTCCAGCTTCCTAAACTCCAACATCTCCTTGATGTCCCACTCACTATCCAAAGCACTTTCTGATGAATATCATTAGGAAGGAATAGTTTTTCAGAATGTTGCTTGTTTAAGAAGACCTGAGCCATCATTGTTTTGTTATTAATTTTCTTGCATTTAATTTTTCATCACTTGTGCAGCTTGTGAACAAGTCAGTGAGCAGATCAAAAATCCCAAATAATGTGGTCTCTGACACAGTACAAGAAAATGCATTTTTCACAGTGGTTCAGTAAAAAGCATCTTGATGGAAAATAAACAGCCTCTCTCCTTCCAGACCTAGCAGTTTGTTGTCAGATCTACATGTTTTTATTTTCCCTTTGTGAAAAGCTTGAGTCAAAGAAGGTGGAGAGTTACTCAAATAGATAATTGTGCTGGCTTTCCTCTACAGGCAAGTGTGAGCTCTCCTGCTGCTGAGTGAAGCAGAACATACTTTTTGACGTTGCAGCACATTTGAACTCCGCTTGGTTTGGTTCTTTGTGCAAGAGAACAAAAATACACAAAGGTATCAAGATGGCTATTTCCACCTAAAGTATGGTCATTTTTGTCATTCCTTCCAGTTTTTCCCCACACCACAAGCATTTTCTGCATAACACATGGCATTAAAAGAGATTTTTAGATCACAAAGCAATGTGTTGGTGGCCACCATCAAAATGAAAGGAAAAATGCACTTGTGATATACTGATACTATTCCAGAGTTTCAGACTTCCACGGAATCAGATGCTTTTGTCACTGTAATAAGACTGGCCTTAATAGTCCTTTGGAGAGTGCTGATTTCATAGTTACTTTGTTTTACAAAACTACAATGAAATGTGAAGAACCTAATCCATTGAAGTTTCTTGATTATAGATATGGCAGATTAGGGTGCAATTTAAAGGGTGCTGAGCTAGATCAGGGGAAGCATCCCAGCTCTTCCTTGCATTTAGCAGTTAACTGGTGTGTGAAGAAGAAGAAAGAGTTGATTGGTGATTTATATGCCTTGTCTTTCATTATGTTATTTCTCCTGTGCAGAGGATCACAACAGAGTCTATTAACAACAAGAAGTAGCTGATGTTCTTATAATCATGTCATGTTCTCTTTGAAATTTCTCTTAGTTTCTTTTTCTCCATTGTTGTCTCCAAAGTTTGCAGTCTGCTCTCCCGGCCATGACTAGAATTTTTAATAGCCTCGCAGTCTGTTGTTTATTAGGATTTTTATTAGTATTAATATGGTCTATTTTTCTAGCTGTCTGTTTCACTGTATTTAATTTAAAAATGTTTCTGAAGTACAGGCTAAAGGGCTGCTCCCAAAGCACTGTTTACTAGAAGTTTATTTAAATGTGATTAATACATGCCTTCAGCACACCCCTGCGTTAGGTTGTGCAGCAAAGACTCTAAAGCTTCTAAAGACAAGCTGACTGACTCCCCACTTAGAAAAATGTTTTTATAATGTCTCAGCACTCTTTTATACCAAAATAAAAGATTCTTCAGCACAGAGCACCTCACTCTTCAAACATACTCTCTGTAATCCTTATTTCAGTTGGCAGTGTGGTCATGGTTTCAGAGATCATTAACTTCCTACAAACCTGAAGAGGGCAGATGTTTTTTACAGGAAGAAGGACTGAGGTATGAATGCACCTTTTACTGGATCCCCAAGAGATCCATGTGGGAAAAGGTAGGTGCTGTGGAGTTCCCACCTGGTAGTTCACCCACAGGAAAAAGACTTCTGGAGACCTGGTCCCTGCTGTTTATATGGTGTAGAAAACTCTTTGTTCAACCCTGCTTACTCCTTCTACAGAAGATGATTTAAAGAATGAAGCAAGAGACAGTGCTGGAGCCCACCTGGCTGCTGCATACTGAAAGAAAAGGAGTTTTCCTGCTGCTTTAATTAAATGGCCATTTTCTTTTGAGGCCAAAATGCTTTCACTGCCATTGCCAAAGGCTGCCACTTCCGTGGAAAGCAGGACACAGTGAGTGCATGCCAGAAATGTGTAATTCCTGCAATGCATCTTCTAATCTGGTATGTGAGAAGATAAGAGCTCTGTCATAACACATCAGTTGCACCAGATACATATTTTATACAGAAATACACAAAAGTTCCTGATATCAAAACCAGTCCATTTCCCAAGACACTGCTGCATGTGCTCTGGCTGGTTCCTGGCATCCTGAGCATTTTGAGGAAAACTAGACTTGTCTTCCTTCTTCCCAGTGCTGCTTGAGTAACACACACTGGCGAAACAGAAGTCTTCATTAATTTTATCTCCAAGCCCAACCTTTCCCTTTCTTAAACAACAGTTTCTTATCTCTGCAATGTCTGAAACCAAAGCCTGAGATATCAGCCTCTTGCCCTAGGTTTGGATGAACTCACTTGGATTAAAGCAAATCCCTACAGAGACTGTAGAGCATGAAACCAAACCAAAACACCACCATGTTTGGAAATAACTGACATTCTCTGGTGGAAAGCCTTAGCTGTTCTGTTTTCATGGTATTTGTCTTCTACTCTATTTCTCTTAGTTAGCAAAGATTTTTTTGCTTTGGCAGAAGGTGGCAACACAAGAACTCATCTTTTACAATTTGCTCACGAGTGGAAAGCTTTATTCTCTTACTGGTTTCTTTCACCATCCCACAGCAAACATTTATCTTCTGATTCCTCTAATGGGATGTGACTTGTTTTGGCATCATATTTTGACATACTGCCATTTAATGGGTGTGTTTTATCCCTCCTTCCCTGACACAGAGACATTTTACAGAGACTAACCATTTCAAAAGCAGTGTAACCTTCCAGTGATCAGAGTTTCTGCCACAGGCTTGTTCAGTTGTGACTTTGTACAAGTCCATCACAAATAAACATCTCCATTGCACTTTCTCAGGACCACTCAGAACTCCCCATTACTATGGCAATACTAGGCACTGTGATGCAGATTACAGTGGCAGGGTCTTAAAGTTGCAGAGAATTAGCTGTGCTGCCTCAATGTGTGCACTGAAATTCACTGAAACAAGAACACTGTGAGTTCCTCTCATTATTTTACTAGTAGCAAGTTACACACTGATAACTTAAATATCCATTTCCTCCCCTCGCAGTATAGATTGAAGATAGAATTCATTCCATCAGGGAAGCACCCTAAGGAAATTCTGAGCTGTCAGTTGGAGCAGTGCTGTATATAAACCATCTCTGCTCTATTTGTGCCATTCCTGATGAGAGTCTTTAATCATCCCCACCTAGTTTGGGGGAGACAGGAATAGACTACATTTTCTTTCTGGAATGAACTGTGCAGATCTCTGTTTTGCCTTGGGTTTTTTTTACTCCATGTGTATATATATATATTTGTTCATTATTTAAACTAAATAGAATTGGCACTGAACATATCCTATACAGCTGATTTCAGGTGGGTTTTACAAGCTGAAATTGTCCTGTCTGAAAAGAACCAATCCCTGTAGAAAGGGCTGGTTAAGGGCTAGCACTTCCCAGGGAGAAAGCTGCCACATCCCTTCCTGGTGTCACCTGCTCTGAGAGATTGGAGAGCTGCAGGGGACATCACTGTGCAGGGTGATCCAGTTACCTTTTCAACTCCCCTGCACAATTGCCCCAAGCAGTGAGTGACCTGGCAACAGCTCACATGTGGTCTTTGCTTGTGGAAGTGATGCTTCTCAGCCAAAAGAAGGGCATGTGATCGAAGTATGAGGATCTTGATCCATCTCTTTCTCAGACTGAAGCTCCATGGTGAAGTGAATGAGCAAGTATGGGTTCTGAAGACAGTGCAGCCACAATAACACAGGGCATGAACAGATGAAGAGGCCACGTGCTGACATGTAGGGAGCCAAACACAGTGTTCTCCAGTGCTGCAGGAACAGATGTGAATGCTTCAGGTGAAGTAAAGGAACATGTGAAGCCTGGAAACTGCTGATGCAGTTGTTGGGTGGGCCTTACAATTACCAAAAGAGCACAGCCACTTGTCTGTGCCATTTCCTGAGAAAGGCATATACTGTCCTGAGGTCTTTGAAACCCTGTCCACCTGCGTCTAATTGCCTAGGAAGACATGAGCAACGTTATTGCTTTTGCTAAGGTGTGAAGATTGAGGTCAGCCAGCTGAGAGCATCAAGGAAGTGAAATGAGAAAACCCAAGAGCCTCACCTTCTGAAAGCATTGTAAGTGTTGATGCTGATTTCTTTTTGGGGTTATGTTCTCTTCTGTAAAAGTAAATGAAAACATCCTACTGGTGATGTCCTGAACAACAGGGTTTGTTGCCAGGTTTTTTGCTAATACATTTTGTAGAGCAGAGGACTATACAGGCTGGCCTGGATCCTCTTCCCAGCTATACTGCTTGCTGCCTGTGGGGAACTAGGAGCATGAATAGCTCATTCTCAAGGATATGTTTTATACCAAAATGTGAAAATCTCACAACTGACACATGAATAAGAGCCTCATCCATGAGTGGTGAGAGGCTTGGCCAGCACTCAGCAGTGGCCCAGTAGCAGCTGGATGCCAACATTCCCAGAGAGGCAGTGTCCCTGCAGGCTGTGATGGGCAATTTACAGCAGCAGGTTGTGAGCGTGTGTAGAAATTGTTCCTTGTGCTCCTCATAGCAGTTGGGATCCCACATCTGGGACAGCAGAGTAGAAATGTGGAGGAAAGGGCTGGTTTCTGAAGGCTGCCCTGTGAAGCTGAGTATCTCATGCTGTAGAGAAGGAGTGATCTTTACAAAAGTAAAATGCTGTTTGTTAGACTAAGGAATCATTTTACAGAGCAAAAAGGGAGCAGAGAGCCCTGGGCAGTGTGAGAACTGCTGGGCTGCAGCTCCAGCCTCTCTCTCTTTCCAGGAATCAGAAGCAGCACACAGCCCCCCATCTAAACACCAAGCACAGAGGTGATAGCTCCCTGGGCATTCCCTCTCCAAACTCTTCAGCAGCATCTGTGTCATTTGGTAAAGTGTGTCATTTGTAAGTGCTGGGTGCCTAGTAGCTCTGTTTGTGTTATGGTTTCTTGTATCAGTAATATAAGGACTACTTAAACCTCCTCCAGGTATGAGTTATCCCTCATCTATTTTGCATCATAAAGTCCTTGCAAAAAAATCTCCAGTGACACAAACAAAAGACCTGAAAAAAAATGAGGTTTTCTGTTAAGTATGAAAGATAATTCTTTGTATCATTGTAATAATGCAAATTTCCCAGTTACTATAAATTCTTAAATTAATACTGAATTAGTCCATTAATTCACTAGAAATGTCGAATAAGAGTTTGCAAATGCCACACAGGAAATTTCATTTATCTGAATTAAAATGCTACTGGTCTCTTGCATAAACATGGCATGCACTTTGGGTTTGTACATGGTCAAACATGGAATGAGGCAATTTAGCCAAAGGAAATGATAAGCAATGTAAGCCATTGCTGCCCCATGGAATGCCAATAATTCAATAAAACATGTGCTTGCTAGATCAAATACTCCTGACTCTCTTTGCTCTGCAGTGAAACTGTGAGATCCAAGCAGAAGGTATGCTGAGATACTGTGCTCTCTGAATCAGTAAATTGCTGAGCACCTAAAATCATCAGCTACTTCAATTATTCTTGGTAGCAGGAGGTACCTGTGTTTAAATAGATGTTAAGGTTGTGACTGTAAACAGAAAATGGAAAAAACCACACCAAATAAAAGACCAACCACCACCAACCAACCAACCAAAAACCCCATGCTGGAACAGAAAAGTGAAAGCAGATGGTTCCTGACTAATGTCAGAGAACTGTTTAAAACTGCAAAACTGAGATTTAAAATGTAAAATGGAAGGATGATACAAAGAGCTGTTCTTGCTGGTGGCAACCACCTGAAGGGAGGTTGTAGCCAGGAGGGGGTTGGCCTCTTCTCCCAGGCAACCAGCACCAGAGCAAGAGGACACAGTCTCAATCTGTGCCAGTGGAGGTTTAGGCTCGAGGTGAGGAGAAAGTTCTTCAGAGAGCATTGTTGGCCATTGGAATATGCTGCCCAGGGAGGTGGTGGAGTCACCATCCCTGGAGGTGTTCAAGAGGGGATCGGATGTGGCACCTGAAGCCATGGTTTAGTAGTCATGAGGTCTGTGGTGACAGGTTGGACTTGATGATCTTTGAGGTCTTTTCCAATCTTATTTATTCTATGAAGGTGGCAGGATAATGGCTGAAGCACAAGTATGTATGTCCTCTACATCAGTAGAATTTGCACTTTGTGTGTCAGTAGTGTGCCTTGGTGTGGGGAGTAAATGATGCAGTGTGTCAGTATGTGACAGCCACACCTTTCACATTATGTTTTCCACAATATTTATGTATATTGGCTTCAGGGTGAGTACTTCCAAGTCCCAATGTGATTAAATTATGTTTAAAATGCAGATTGAAAATCACAATGCTTCTCTTACCCATGTGGACTGAACTGGAGGGGAGAGGTATATAGCTTAGGTATGTGGTATCCAAGAGCTTGACATCAGTTCCAGGTCCCACATAACTCCTCTGTGGTGGTGAGCAGTCTTGACTGCAGCACAGCCCAACTCTTCACTCAGGCATGAGTTAGCTCTTCCAAAGGGAAAAGCAATGGAAAGCCAGCACAGGAAAAGACGTAAAAAATATGAGAAATACAGACTTGGATGCTTCAGTTTTCACTTGAGGTGCAGACAAATGTAAAACCCAGACAATTTCTCTTCTGTTTTTGCTCTCCCTCCATCAGGCATTCTGCCCTAGGAAGATTGGGCTGTCTCTGGCATGACTTGGAAGCTTTCCCCACCAGAGGCATTGGCTACAACATGAAACTCAAATGATTTCTTTCTTGTTTTTTCTTCCTTGTAATGCTTCCCTTCTAGAAGTCACACATGTAGTCACACACAGAGAAGCAGTTGTGTGGTGTGTGAGAACAGACCTAAGAAAAAACTTCAGCGTGTGCTTCCAGCTCTGTGCCCAGGGTATGTGCTCAGCTGTGGGTTATGTCTGCATCTGGCTTTGAAGAACCTGGCAGCTTGGGGGAGCTGGAGCTTGGCAATACCTGGTGCCTGACTCAATGAGACTGCTTTTGAAAGGAGGTTGTGGGGTATTTCAAGCAAAAATAAACCTAAAGCAGCGGGTATTCTCTCTATATTTCATGAAAGTAAATTAAACTCTGCAAATACACTGTTTCATGCATGAAAGGGAATCAAGAATGCCACAGACATATTCTGAAGGGGGAAGAAAAATGAGCTAAATTAATGGATTATGTTGGTTTCTCAGTTATTTCCTATTTTTCAGCTGGTTAACAATACACATGGATGGTAAAAATAAAAGAGGGGTATGTGCAGTATCCTCTTCCTTCGAAGATGAATGGAGAAATTGTAATGCAATGAAGAGGTTATCCCTTCCACAAATATAATGGGCAGTGCTAGTTCACACGATCATAGGATGTCAGGGGTTGGAAGGGACCCAAAGAGATCATCAAGTCCAATCCCCCTGCCAGAGCATGACCATACTATCTAGCTCAGGTCATGGAGGAACACATCCAGATGGGCCTTGAAAGTCTCCAGAGAAGGAGACTCCACAACCCCTCTGGGAAGCCTGTTCCAGTGGTCTGTGACCCTTACAGTAAAGAAGTTCCCCCCTGTGTTGAAGTGGAACCTCCTGTGCTGCAGCTTACATCCATTGCTCCTTGTCCTAGCTCAAGACAGAAAGCCAGTTTTCTTTCCCCCCACTGTTCACTTTGTACAGGCTTCAGCCTCAGATGGGATTCTTGTTTAGTGAGGAGATACATTGCCAGTCCTAATGTGTGAGTGCTGCTCACCCAAAACAGTCCTGGGGGCAGGAAAATTCCCTGTGTAGCCCCAGAGCAGACTCAGAAGTCCCTGGCAGAGCCCAGTACTATCAAGACTGTTTGCTTTAGTGAGCTTTTCTGCAATTACCAGGGGTTCACTGAAACGTTTACACTGTGAAATTCCTCCCAAATTGGAGGCACATTTAACACATTATTGCTAAACTTCAAAAGAAATCTGTGGGGAGGCTGAAGCTGTGGTGATAGCTTGTTTGGAAATTGAATTGTCCTGCTGGAGCTGTTACCCATCTGTTGCTTTTCTTCTCTTTCATCCCTGGTATTGTTTCTTAAAGTATTATAATGGACTTCAAGAGCCTTTCTTGATTGAATAATTGTATGTTGATAAACAGAAATTAAAGTTAATATCAGGGGGAAAAAAAACAGAACAGCACAAAACCCCACAAGATTGATGTGTTGTAAAGATTCAGCAGGAAGAATCCATGTGCTGGAGTCAATACAGAGACCTCCACTTAGAGTGCTTGATGATCTAAAGTCTGGTTACAATGAAAAGGAAGCTACATCCACTGCAGCAGGGTACAGCTAGCTAGGCAGTGCTGTACAAAGGACTGAAGAAATAATTGATTGTGAAGGAACCTGTGTAGCTTTTCTTTTCCCCTTCTCAGAGAATAACTTTAAGATCATTGCACTTCAAGTGAATTCATGAAGAGTTTTCTTTTTGTTCTTAGATATATTGCAGGACATGTTCATATGTATTTGTTATTAGATTGGTGGAGATGGTTTGTGGCACGGGTCACAACAGCCCCATGCAGTGCTACAGGCTGGGGTCAGAGTGGCTGGAGAGCTGCCAAACAGAAAGGGACCTGGGGGTACTGACTGACAGCCAGCTGAACATGAGCCAGCAGTGTGCCCAGGTGGCCAGGAGGGCCAAAGGCATCCTGGCATGCATCAGGAGTAGTGTGGCCATCAGCAGCAGAAAAGTCATTGTGCTCCTGTACTCAGTACTGGTTAGGTCCAGTTCTGGGCCCCTCAGTTTAAGAAGGACATTGAGACTCTTGAATGTGTCCAGAGAAGGGCAATGAGGCTGGGGAGAGGCCTTGAGCACAAGCCCTATGAGGAGAGGCTGAGGGAGCTGGGGTTGTTTAGCCTGGAGAAGAGGAGACTCAGGGAAGACCTTATTGCTGTCTACAACTACCTGAAGGGAGGTTGTAGCCAGGAGGGGGTTGGTCTCTTCTCCCAGGAAACCAGCACCAGAACAAGAGGACACAGTCTCAAGCTGCACCAGGGGAAGTTTAGGCTCAAGGTGAGGAGAAAGTTCTTCCCAGAGAGAGTTGTTAGCCATTGGAATGTGTTGCCCAGGGAAGTGGTGGAGTCGCCATCCTTGGAGGTGTTCAAGAGGGGATTGGATGTGGCACTTGGTGCCATAGTTTAGTTATGAGGTCTGTGGTGACAGGTTGGACTTGATGATCTTTGAGGTCTCTTCCAACCTTGGTGATTCTATGATTTTTAATTCCTTTAAAGCTGCATATTGCACAGATTTATTATTTTTTTTCCTTACACAATTCAAAATTCATGGAATACTCAGTGCCAGGATTAAGCAAGAATACTTATATATCATAGGAAGATACTGGGCTCAGGTAAAGCTTTTTCTTTTGGCTTTGCTCTTGTAACTGGATATTAGACTCATCAGTAGGAATTGCAGGGAGAAACACCACCATCAGGAAGATGGGTCAGTGCACAGCTGGATGGCAGAAAACCAGAGGCCTTGGGGTGGGTGTGGGCCAGGGCACTGTGTTGGGCTTGGGGTTCTGGCTCTGGGTGACCATCCCTGTGCCCAGATATCTGCCTTTAGGCTGCAAAGACAGGTTCTCTGGAATGTTGAAAATGCCTTTTGCAGAGTAGGAAAAAGAAATCCCTCCTATTATCCTGAATACAAATGTGCCTGGGAAGATTAAATACCTGGTTGAATGATGAGTGTGTTTGAATGTGTATGGAGGAACCGCCCTCCAGCAGGTACCCAGCCTTGAGGTGGAGGTTAATGGTAGGAAGGCAGACACGAGTGCCACTTTAATAGGCAGGTAATAGGCCTGCAAGTTTGTTAGTTCACCAGTTGCAGTCTATGGATAAAACTTCAGAAATGGGTCAGGGCTAAATCAACTGAAATCTGCTCCTCAGTAAGCTTCAAATGTAGTTATTTGTGTGATGAGTGGAAAGATGCCATTACTTACCAGTTGGTCTGAGTCTCTGTCTCTCTGTGTCTCTGCAGATCATATTTCTTTGTTGCTTTTTTATCTGATTTCTGTTTTGTCAGAGAAATGATTCCCAAAATACCTTGGGGTACATTCCTCAGTCTGGATGTTCATTATCTGTAAATGCCTTGAGCCCCATATATTTGTTTTCTGTAGACCTCTGTCTGGAAACAAAACAATAAACTCTGCAGCCTGTTGTGGCTGTGCAGCAATCTGCAGGCTGACTTATATATTAATTTACTTGCTCTGAGGTTTTGGTTTCATTGCTTCCTGCTGCAGTTCAAAGGGTTCTTCTATTTCCCTTTAAATAGTTTTCCCCCAAAAGCTGAAATTGTATTTTCCTGGATGCAGGTCACATTTAATGTCTTTCACCTTTCTTCAGCTATTCCCCAGCCCAACAACAAACTGACCAAACCTCAAGCAAAACCCAATATCTTGCTAGGTATAAATTACTGCAGCTTTATGAAAGCTTATCTTGGTCTGCTCCTGATTTCTAACCTTGTTAAAAGAAATATTGAATAATATGGAAGGACTTATTTGAGGCTGACAGAAATAGTAGAGAGGCAAATGTCCTCTTAGCTATTTGGGTTTGCCCTTAGAATTTATCTTTGCTGTAGGTTTAAAGTACTCTTCCCTGCATTTACCCAAACTCACCTACCATCACTACCCAGCCTTATGCAAGCCTGGAACCTAGGGCTGCTGTTTTATGGAGCTGTAAAGAATAGTCATTTGCCTTTGCATTGTGGCTGCAGATCAATCTTACTTTGCAGAGATTTGTGATACTCATCTGGTCACCAGCAAATCTGAATAGTTTACTACCCTGCCTCTGAGTTAAACCACAGCCCCAAATACAGGCACTGTGCAAAGTGGCCTGGACACACTGGGGTGGGATGGGTTTGAGGAGCTTGAAGAGATCTTGAATGACATGGATTGCTCGGTGCCTCAGAAAGCTGCTGGGCATGTCCCAGGGACCATGGGTGAGCAGGAGGGATAAGGTGGAACCACAGCTGGGAAAGCACTGCAGGAAGCTCACCTTGGGAGTCAGTGCCTGGAGGATGTGTACTTACTGGGGTGACAGGTAAAGGAAAAGCTGAAGATCTCTTCAGTCAGAGCAGTTTGAGAGAACAGTGCTAGTTTCTTGTGGCCTTCTAGAGGAAGGAGAAAAGAGGCAAACTGCAGTTTGTTGCACCTGATTTGGATCCAGCTAACATACAGCTCTTCTGGTCTTGGTGCCAGTTAGTTTCAAATGAGAAATACTGACTTTAAATCAGCAGCGCTTCCCTCACCAGTGTAGGAAAGAGTAAGCTTTGGGTCCCAGTCCACTTTTACCATGACACCTTCATGCACTATACTTCAGTTTTGTACTTGCCAAATGTGTGCCTCTCACCAGATCACTCAGGTACCATTTTAACTACTTTTGGAGGGACAAGACAGGCTGTGTCTTGATGAGCAGATGAAAATCTCAGCAAGGGAAATGCTTCTCCAGATCACAGGCACTGACAGCCTTGAAGTGTCCTTGATGTTTACTCTTCCAAGGGATATAGCTGATAGAAATTCTTTGTGGTAATGACTAAGCAGTGATGTGGAAGAAGGTGCCTGCAAAAGAGGGGTTATGGGTAGGTACCTTAACACCTGAACTGTTAATGTGACACAAGTGTCTTCCTAGCACTGGGTTCTCAGTGATTGTTGCAGATGATAACCACTCAAAGATGCTACCAACTTCAGATACAGGCATTGCAGACTAAAGAGTCTGTATATGCTCTATACTTCATCTGAGGGCTTGGGAAAGCTTTTGGTAAACATTGCTGTTTCTTTTTGTAATACTAACTAAACAAAATTAAGCCTCTTCATCAAGTTCTAACCATCTCCCAGAAATATTTTGTATTACTTCAGGCTGTTTAAGTACACAGAGTTGCAGATAATTTTAAAGTACTTGAAATGCCTTGTTGTTACATGTTGCATAATACAGAGCAGCATAAAAACATAGGTTCTTTCACAACTGAATAGTGAATGTTGCCTGGAACACTTTTACCCTTTTGAGGCACCTGCTTGCCAGCTTAATGGATCTCAATGGGAATTCATGACTGTTATGGCATCTTTCAAATTACAGTTAAGAATACAGAAGCCATACAATAAAGTAATTTTACAGGCATGGATGCCTGGATCAATTGTCTTGAAGTGATCAGGTGGAAGAGATGCAATGAGTGCCAATTCAACTACAAAAAGAACCACCTGCAACCTTCAAATGAAGTAAATCTGAAAACTTTTTTCTTTATTTCTTAAGAGTGAAGACTTTTTTATTATTATTATTATTTATTTTCAGATCTTTTTTTCCATCAAGGTCTCAATAAGTTTTGCGAGTGTGATGATAGTATGGGAAAAAAACATGCTATGAGAGTTTTCAAGCAAATTTGAGAGACCTAAGTGGGGTTCCCTAGCAGGAGGTAAACTGCAGCTCCGAAGTGCAGCTGTGGAGCAATGAGTGAGACCTGGCCAAGGCTGATAAGAGCTTGCAAAGTGTGAATGGGGAAGCTGAAGGCAGTGTTTGGGGCCACGGAGCCTCCAGGTCTGCCTGGGGAAGACCTGACTTGTTATGCCCTGAAGCTTTCAGCAAGGCTTTTTCTTGGCAGCCTTGTTGCTGTGCAGGCAGACGCTGAGAGATGGATGTGTCCTGCTGAGCTGACATAGGGAGCTGAGGAAACTCAAGGTCCTGTGACTTGGCCAGCTGAGTGCCTAGACCAGTGTAAGTGTTTGTCTCTGTGCTTTGTCCAGAGTTCTGCATGGTGTTTTTTTCTGCTCTGCTTTGGTCAGCAATTCTCAACAGAACTGAATTGAATATAGCTTTTATCTGAGGTCAGAAACATGCATCAAGTTCAAATCTTGGGTTGGGATCTGTGAAGCCTCAGAGCTTGCATTTGCTGTGGTTGAGGGCTTTGATAAGATATCTTGTAGAACTGAACTCGCATCCTACCTGTTTTCACTAGGTCTAGGAGCCAGCCTAGGATTTAATGGCTCAAACTAGGTGAAAGTTAAATTCTTTTGTTCCCCCTCTTTGATATGAATGAGAGTTTGAGCTGTAAGATGCATTAAACTGCAGAGTTCTTCGACATCCCATTTGCTTTAAATTCTCTTCACAGGCTGGAATTGTTGAGGCTATTGTAGGGTTTCTACAGATCATAAAGAGTTTTATCTCTTTCCTTTGTACTCGAACCCACGACCGCTTCTTGCACAATATAAGGCACCCACGAGGCTCAAATGGGGTTTATGCAACACGAGATTTGCCCTAGAGCAACACAATATCTTTCTCCAATGTGGCAACTGGGAAAATGTAACAAAAATTATCAGGTGACTAAGTAATGTACATTTGTAAGGTGTTTTTCTGCTTAGGATTCTTTAAGGTGTGCAATAGTAGTAGGAGGTGTTGTGATTAATTCTAAGTGCCTTTGAGAAGAGGTTACAGAAAAAGAAAGGGTGAGGTGAAATGGGAAGGGTATGAGTGAGACAGAGTGCCAGGACTAGAAGTATAACAACATTGCACAGGTATGTGTTTGCAAGCCATAGCTGTGGATGCATCATACAGCTGTGGTAGTGCAACCAAAGGACACTTGGCAATATGATTGAGCTCACCCTGCCTCCAGGATAGCTAAGCACCAGGATTCCTACAGCAAAGGCAGTAAGAGAAGGCCCTTATGAAAACTGGCTTTAGCAGACTTCCATCAGAGAAGAGGTAAAGCACACTTTCTTAATGACTTTTTAATGACTCAGTTGCAAATTTTTCCCAAATGTGGGGTTTCCATCTCGTGTAAGATATCTTCCCATAACTAGCTTCCCACTCAGACCTGCAGCTTAGACTTCACATATACATTTGTGTTTTGTTAATCCTCTAGCAGGAAAAAAGGAAAGTAAGACAGTTTGATTAGTTGTGATTGGAGATACTGAATGAAATGAGTGGTGGCCTGGAGTTTAGGTCTTCAGTAAAAAAAAAATACTTGCATTGCTCTGTTTTGAAAGTGCTGGGTGGCCATAAAACAGTGATTTATTTAGTCCACATAAACTGACAGGACAAATAAATACCCCATTTGTCATGCATGCATTTAAGTTTTGATGGTAAATGGCATTACATGGGCAATAGAATAGAATTAACCAGGTTTGAAAAGACCTTTGAGATCGAGTCCAACCTATCATCCAACGCTATCTAATCAACTAAACCATGGCACCTAGCACCCCATCTAGGCTCTTCTTAAACACCTCCAGTGATGGACTCCACCACCTCCCCAGGCAGCCCATTCCAATGGCCAATCACACTCTCTATGAAGAATTCCTTCCTAACAACCAGCCTAAACCTCCCCTGGCACAGTTTGAGACTGTGTTCTCTTGTTCTGGTGCTGGTTGCCTAGGAGACGAGACCAATTCCCACCTGTCTACAACCTCCCTTCAGGTAGTTGTAGAGAGCAAGAAGGTCTCCCTTGAGCCTCCTCTTCTCCAGGCTAAGCAACTTCAGCTCCCTCAGCCTCTCCTCATAGGGTTTGTGCTCCAAACCCCTCCCCAGCTTTGTTGCCCTTCTCTGGACATGTTCCAGCAAGTCAACATCTTTCCTAAACTGAGGGGCCCAGAACTGGACACAGTCCTCAAGGTGTTTGCATAAAGATTCTGCTCTCACAAAGCTATCATTAAATTTATGAAAATGTTTGTATAGGAAAAAAACCCCAAACGTTCTTATTAGGTCTGCATGTTACTTATAAGTGTGGTCAGTTCCTGTCATTACAGGAGGCATATCCACTTAGCCCTGCTTAAAAAAAATGGTAGTTCTTGGGAATGTTAACATGGGATTTGGCATGAGACTTGAAAGATCGTACTTTTACATTCCCTGTGTGCTTTGAGGCTTTTGAAAGAATATAGCAGAGTGTTTATTAAAAGTAAAAATATTTACCGTGGCAACTCCGTTATGAACCTGGCTGGCAAGTTTGGTAATCACAGCACTTAACAGGAGAATGCACACAGGTGGGAATAAATGGAGGAGCTGCCTCATCTATGAAGAGCTTAAGTAGAAATGGAGCCTGTGGAGTGGACATATGTTTCTCATTTAAATAAAGCCAGTTTGCCTCTGACATTCATGAAAGTGAGACTAATGAGCAGAGATCAAGCTGCGTTCTCACCCTCAGCAGGGTAGCACCAGCTTGACCTGGCCACATATAAGTGTGAGCGCAATCCAATTCATTTACTGCCTAGATAACAGGCAGTTGTTACATACAAATCTTTGTGTTAATTTTTCTACAACTGTGTTTTGTTGGCATAAGTGCTTAAAGATGGCCTTTTCAAAATCTCTCCTGCTTATTTCTGACAGAACTGTTATGGTAGACAGAGAAACCTCCCTGCAAGTTTAACCTGTGTGAAGTGTTACTGGCTGATTTGTCTGGTCCTCCTCCAGCAATTTGAAGTAGAGGAAGAAAGTACTTTTGTGTTCCTCAGGCTGTTTGTGTTTTGTTTCATGTCTTCTAAAGAATCTTAGCAAATAGCATAGTGCCAGGACTTTATGACTGGAAAGAGATGTTGCTGTAATACAGGGTTTTAATTTGGATAAATTAAGAAAATGAACCCAATGTTAAGATAAAGCTGTGGAATCTGTTAATAAGGTGGCCAGAGCTGTTAGAGATGGCAGAGTGTGGCACTAACAAGATAAGCAGGAACTGGTGTGGAATGAAGTGATAGGAGACTGACAGATTTAGTTTCATTTATTACTGTTCTTGTCCCAGAAGTGTTAAAAAGCTGAAACAAACTGAGCTGCAATACTTGAGGCCTCTTACCACTTAATAGCAATGTCTGCTCTACTAGTTGACTTTGAACACATCTGTTCTCTGGAACTGCTACACAAAGTGGAGGAATGAACATCAGTTAAGATACCTCTGACAGATATTGATCCAAGGCTCCATGGAGCAAGTGAAGGGTGCAAGCTCAGGGGGACTTCCCAGATGTTTATTGGAACATTATTAAGACAAAGTGTTAATGAATTCTGATGAATTTTTTTTTTCCAGAGAAATCAGAGGTAGAAGCTGCTCAGTGTAGCAAGAAAGACTTGAACTCACTCCAGCAACTTCAGTTCCACAGTGAAGCCATTGCTATCACTTATATTCAGCTTCTGCTCCCCTCTGAAGATGGTGTGCAGTACAGAAAGGAGCGGTGGTTACAGTGTTTCACCATAAAAATTGGAAATACTTGTCCTTTTCAATTAAAATGTCTTGCTGCAACAAAGCACTCACTTTGTGACTCAGGTCCATGTGATAGTGCTGTTGTATATTAATTCATTAAGGCTTTGTTTTTTAACTCAATTAAATGTGAATGTACTGAGATAATTTATCTATACATAAGAGACCTAAGCAGAAGAAGCTCTATGCTATGTCTTCTGCCAGCCCTGGAAAACAGACACAGGGTAGACTTCTGACACAATTTAGCACAACATCAATATTGTTTTCATTCTAACCAATCTCTATTTTAACCAGATTTAATCTGAAGATGTGTAGATGCTGTCCTCCAGCATACCTCCAGCACTTGCTTATTACAAGTGTCCTCTTTCCCTGGCAACATGAGCCCCATCCAAGCTTAATGTCTCTGCAGTATGATTACTCATTACCAATGCAGAACCGCATCTGGTAGCGAGTAGTTCTGCCAAGGGAACTCAAGCAATGAATAGATCTGTGTTTCACCCAATATCTATCTCACAGAATAACTGAGGTTGCAAAGTACCTCTTGAGGTATCTTATCCAAGACCCTCCTCAAGCAGAGTTGCCTAAAGCCAGTGTCCCAGGACTGTGCCTAGGTGATTTTTTAATATCTCTAAGAATGGGGAATCCACAGCCACCCTGGGCAACCTATTCCAGTGCTCTGTCACCTTCACAGTAAGAAAGTGCTTCCTGATGTTCTGGTGGACACAAGCCAAAATACAGGAGGTTCCATTTCTTCTAGTCTTGTCACTGGTCACCACTGAAAAGAGCCTGGATCTTCCTTTGCACCCTTCCTTCTGGTATACATTAACAAGATCCCACTGAGCCTTCTCTTCTCTAGGCTAAACAGTTCCATATCTGTAAACCTTTCTTCATACATGAGGTGCTCCAGTCCCTTAATCATCCCCGTGGCCTTTCATTCAACTTCGAGCGTGTCTTGCTGCAATTGTACTGACAACATTGACCATATTGCTACCGCAGCAGGGGATCACTTCTGGTGGATCAGATTCTTTTACCATTGTAGTCAAAGAATAGGACACAAGTGATTGCTGGAAGGTGAACTTGAGCCTACTGCTAGGGTCACTTCATAACTAAAAAGCAAAGTTCTTGTAGAGAGGTTGGTGGCTATTGTTGTGAGATTGGAGGCAGCCTATCTCCAGTGGTGTTACCGATATAAAATTTATCTGTCTGTATTTCTTGACTTTAAGAAGCAGCTATTTGGGGGTTTTAGGAGTTGAATTCATATAAGATGAATTGGTGCTATAGCAACCATGCATCTGACCAAATGGCCTACTGGGAATAGTCAGGGTATGGCTTTTGTAATTTATTTTCCTGTTGCAGTTTAGTTCTATCTCCTGCAGCTTTCAATTTCAGAGCAAACTAGTATTTGCATGGAGGGGATTGTCATATTCATTGTTCCTACTTTCCCAGTTCTGTTTGAAATGTGTTTGTATTTATAATAATCTGCTTAAATCTGGCCTTTGAAAAAACAAACCAAACAAACCCCCCAAAACCCAACAAACACTACTTGGCCAAATAGTCACCAAAATGGAGCATTCTTTTTCTCTCCATATCAGCCCCTTTACTGGAAATCAAATAATATATGGGCAGCTCAGTGGTGATTTGACCCGAAATGTCCAGATAAGCCATGTTACAAAAGGATAAGCCAGAACAAGAGGACAGAGTCTCAAGCTGCAGCAGGGGAAGTTTAGGCTGGAGGTGAGGAGAAAGTTCTTCCAAGAGAGAGTTGTTAGCTATTGGAATGGGCTGCCCAGGGAGGTGGTGGAGTCACCATCCCTGGAGGTGTTCAAGAGGGGATTGGACGTGGCACTTGGTGCCATGGTTCAGTCATGAGGTCTGTGGTGATGGGTTGGACTTGATGATCTTTGAGGTCTCTTCCAACCTTGGTGATTCTGTGAAAAACACTGGAGCTACTCATACATACAAAATGGTGTTCCCGCATCTGTTTTCTACATGTTTGTCTTCAGAACCTCATTGCTCTTTCAACACCTAGAGAACAGTATCTCTGATGCTACTTGTGAATTTTATAACTGGTTCTAAATTTGTGTAAAATAAAATATGACTGAGGCAGAAATATTAGGGCTAGGCTGTTTATAATGACATGAGCAGAGTTCAAACAGATTTTTAGCATGAAGTTAGAGGCAGTTGAACCATCAACTTGGTGACAACCAGGAGCCTTGAGTGGCTGCAAATTTGCATCAGATGAACTCCTGTTTTATGAAGATGATGTTAAAGCTGCAGAGGTGACCAAAATGTATGTCTTTGCTAGGAATTTCTTTCCTGATGAAACTCAAGTCTTGTACTTCCTGGCCTTTGTGAGGTTAGAAGTTGCCTAATGAGGCAGCTGGTTGTACAAGTTGTGATATGCAAGCAAAATATCTCCTTTTAATCATTTTCCTTCAGATTTCTAGGTAAGAGGTTGGCAGATGAAAAGCCTAGTGATACATCTAATTGGAAACTAGTACAATGGCTTCCTGAACAATAGCTATTGTCTCATGCTCAGAGGCATGCTCGTCTATACTTCCATGAGCTTCTATACATTTTCTGGTTTAATTTCTTATGTTAACTGCCACACTAGGCAAGAGGTGCACAAGTCCTGACTGCTTTGAAGAGGGATTGATAATGAAGCCTTGAAATGAAGCAAATAGCTTGTCTTTTATTGTATCTGCTACCATCTCAGGGATCACTTTTATTTTGGAAATGGTCATCATTCTCTAATGATGACTTGGTTAATTTTTAGATTATCATTTTGTGTTGCAGTGTGCCACTATGCCTTGCTGCTACAAACATGCTAGAGAACTAAGGGCACAGACAAGCTGCCCTGTTTTGAATTACTTGAGGGTAAAAGCAAATCTAACTCCCCTGTATCTTTGCTAATACATGGCTATGAGATGAAAAAATAATGAAGAAATAATTTCATATGTATTGTCATTGCAAGGGTCAAGGTTGATGCTAAGTGACCAGCAATAAGTTCAAGGCAGATGCCTATTTCTATAGAAACAACATTTTTCTCTATATTCTAATTAGAATCTGACTAGAACAGCTGTATAGACTTCAACAAGTCTTAGATCTAAGTGCAGTGACTTTATTCAAATAAAGGGCTGCTTGAGAGAAGCCCTGGAGAAAAGGACTTAGGGGTATTGGTGAATGAGAAGCTCAACATGAGCCACCAGCGGGCACTTGCAACCCAGAAAGCCAACCATATCCTGGGCTGCATCAAGAGAAGCATAGCCAGCAGGTTGAGGGAGAGGATTCTCCTTCTGTGCTCCACTCCGTCTGGTGAGACCCCACCTGCAGTACTACGTCCAGTTCTGGAGCCCCTGTTACAAGAAAGATATGGACATGTTGGACTTACAATCCTGACTCTGCTGCTTGCCTGTCCCATGTCCTTTAGAACTGCAAACTCCAGCTGTAAGTACTGGCAGCCCAGGCTGTCCCTGGGCTCAGTGATGAGTTCACTGGCATTTGTGACCATCAGGTCCATCATTACATTCCCTTGGGTAGGGCTGTTTGTTATCTGGTTCAGGAAGTTATCATTGAGGCACTGCAGGACTCTCCTTTATTGCCTACAGTTTGCTGTGCTGTCTTCCCAGCACCTGTCAGGGTAGCCCAAGTCCCCCAGCAGGACAAGAGCCTGTGAGCATGAAGCTTCCTGTAGTTGGAGTAGGAAGCATTATAGCATTAAAACTTAAAGTGAATTCCTGGCTTGTGGATCATGTTATGCCTGAAACTTCAAGCAGTAGAATGACCTTAAAGTATGGATGAAATCCAAATCATACCTGAGAGAGATCTAAGATAAGTGAACTTTTTTGAAAGCCTGATTCATTCCTCAAGCTTCTGGCTGACATTCCTTTTGTCTGGGTGTTTAGCACAGAATAGTCCTCCCTTCATGGTAAGGATGCTTTGAACTTTCCTACAGTGAATATGAGCAGTTATTTCAGTCACAAAGACACTGTGTCCAAAGTCTGCTTGAAATTTGTGGCCATTCTTGTCTATGATTGTCCTCTTGTACTCATAGCAGATGTCCACCCCACTTTCCAAATCCTTTAGTGGATTTTTCCACTTCTGTATCAGACAAGCACAATAGGTTATCTTTTTTATTTATGAAACAGTTGCCTTACTTAAGTCTTCCTAATGAGATTTCTTACTAGTCTTCTTCAAAATTTACTAGTCTTCTTCAAAATGCTGTGGGAAAATAAAGATCATTTAATGTAATGTTTTATGACTCAAACTCTCAAAAGAATAACTATCATGGCTAGGTGATATGTGGGCTTCATCAAACAGCACAGCTGGCATATCAGATATAGTTTCCAGTCATCTCTATTTTTTTATTTGAGGCAAGGTTCTACTCTGGATTGAACAACCAAAAATATTTAAATGAAAAGTTTTATCTACTCCTCACTGATTTTTGGTTTTATGCCAAAGACAGGAGGGGTTGTCATATTTTTCTGTATATTCTAGGGAAAGGTGAATTGAAATCCCTGGAGGTGTTCAAGAGGGGATTGGACGTGGCACTTGGTGCCACGGTTTAGTCATGAGGACTATGGTGACAGGTTGGACTTCATGATCTTTGAGGTCTCTTCCAAGCTTGGTGATTCTGTGTGAAATCTGGAGTTACCAGACTCCAGTGCTCATCTAGGAGAATAGTAAAGATCCTACATTCTACAGATGGGTAGGTGGGTAAAGCAGGAGAAAAGCTATTTCCTCTAAAGGTGAATATCAGAATAAATAGCTGCAAAACAGTGATGAGTAAATGTACCTTGTAAATGATTTTTTTTTTCCTTTTATCATCAAAGATATAGGAAAAAAAAAAACAGAAATATTTTTTACAACAAACTACTTTCCTGTGTGAATACAGAGTGATAACTCTTTAGAAAAATGCTAGCTGTGAAATGTTTGAAAGAAGAAAAATAAATCTTTTTGTTTCATTGAAAAACTAAGGAACTCTTGAATTGTGAGATAAGAAAGGCCAAAAAAAAAAAACCCAAAAAATCAATTCTGTGAAGGACATCTGTTTATATTTTCTTTAATCTGGAAGGATGAGAAAAAAAAATAAGTTAGTGGTTTGCTTGTTTTAAATAGAAATAAATGAAAGCTTTTTGAATATTGTGACTAACATATCTGGGGAAACAGAGGTCTTAACTTGCACAGATCATTCTTTTTAGCCTATAGCTTAACCCTTGGATTCAAATTCAAGGAATCCTGGCAACAAATTGACACTACCAGTTGCCACTGTGAACCTGTTTGCAAAATGCCTTTGTATTCTGCATGAATACTTTAGGAGTCTATGAAATAAAATATAAACCAAATGCTTTGGCAAATTGTGGCCATTCTAAGGGTCCATGTACTAGTAACACTCACCAGGACCTCTTAATGCATTCCAGTGATCATGCAAAGTGTATAAACTTCCTTGTGTATGCAGCACTTAGAGGAATGTGAAGATCATTTTCTTCTCTTTGCTGCCCATCACACACATTAAAGATGCTCTTCACCTTTTAGTGGCTGTAATGCATTAAGGCCAGATCACCCAGTTGAATAAAACAGCCAAGGTCTTTATTTCCAAGGACAGATACATTCTAATTGGGGCTGTTCGGTCTGGAGAAAAGAAGGCTACAAGGTGACCTTATTGTGGCCTTCCAGTATCTGAAGGAGGCCTATAAGAAGGCTGGGGAGGGAATTCTTAGGATATCAGGTAGTGATAGGACTAGGGGCAATGGAATAAAGCTGGAGGTGGGGAGATTCACACTGGACGTGAGGAAGAAGTTCTTCACCGTGAGAGTGGTGAAGCCCTGGAATGGATTGTCCAGGGAGGTGGTTGAGGCCCCATCCCTGGAGGTGTTTAAGACCAGGCTGGATGAGGCTCTGGGCAGCCTGATCTAGTGTGGAGTGTCCCTGTCCATGGTAGGGGGGTTGGAACTAGATGATCCTTGTGGTCCCTTCCAACCCTGAACGATTCTATGATAACTGTGAAAGTTTGGCAAATAGGTTATTGGAATGCAAAGCATTTGGTAGCTATTAGCAGGGAAATTCAACTGCTGCCATGCCACACCTTTCTGGGTTCAGTGTTTGAAGAGAAAGGATCAGAAGAATTCTTCTGGCCATATTAATAAACAGGCTGTGGAAGTGAGGATAAAGGAAAAAGTCAGCTGGCTTCCCCATAGGTGAAATATCCTGCATAGCAAGTCTCTAGCTATTATTCTTGTTGCCTCTGTGTGACCTCAATAGTTATTTATCATTCCTCACAGTTGAAATGCTGCTTTCTCCATTAACTTCTATCACTTCAGCTGTCACATTTGAATTTATCCTTTCCTAGGAAAAAATATTTATTTTCCTTTCCTGTGAAGTGGGAATGCAATGATTAGCCATACAATCAGGAGATGTTGATCTTCATAGAAAGTCTATATTTTATGACATAAATAGGAATTATACACCCTTAAACTGTATTAGTTACACTCCTTAGCCAGCCAGTGTGCAGAGAAACAGGCTATTTCAGCAACCTAATCTGAAGCCAGAGGAAAGGCTTGTGCTAATTTCAGTGTGCTTTGAATCAGCCCATAAGTCTGAAGTAATTATATCTTCAGGATTACAGCAATGAAAGAGGCCCCTTATCTTCAAGCTCTTCCCCTCTGAAGATACTTTTGTTATTTTGTTTGCTTTAAGCAGTTCTACTCCAATTCTTTTACCTTTTGGGAAGTAGATTGAAATAATGGATCTGCTTCATTTCTGTTTTATCACTGAATGCCATCATTATTGAAGGTAGGATTTTCCCCTGAGCTCCCAAAGGACACCAAATGATTTTGGCTTTATTTTTCACTATCAGTATGCCTGACTTTGTGGATATTGTTATTCTTTCACTGCACTAAAAGAAGCCACTCAGATGTGTTTGAGTAAGGAATCATCCTAGCGAAATGTAAATTATTCCAGAGGGTCCATCTACATAAGTACACATTAATCTACTTCTTAAATATGTAGTAGAGTCTTTCCCCTGAGGAGACTGTGGAGCTGTGAAAATATGTACCAGTAATTAATTACTAGCCAAGAATAGATTAATATTGCATGCTAGGAATAATAAGACAAAATGCATATAACTAAGTGGTGCCTGTAGGATAATGTGAACTGGGAAGAAATAGCAGGCAGCGATGGTGTTATATTCAATATCCCATCAAAAAGAAAAGTGCAGTTTTTTATTTGAATGACATTTTTTTCTGTATAGCACAGCTCTTTATTTGCACAGCTCATATTTTAGACAAACGAAAACATTTTATTTTCTATTGCCCAGGAGAGCTGGCTTTATTGTTGCTGCAAAAAAAATAGTGCCGTTTCTTCTGTTGGGGACTGCCGTTGGATATATTACTGAGGTCTGTGCCTTGATATTAAATATCATTGCCCTGTCTGTGTTTGTGTGTAAACTGAAGATCAGAATGTGTTCCTGAAAATATCTGCCATCCACTATGCTTTGCCTTCTGTCATTTAAAGGCTTTGCCCAAGTCTCTCTGCACCTCAGATGTTCTCTCTGCTGATGCCTTTTTTAAGTGAAGACGCATCAAATGTCTCTGAAAGAGGTATAGATGGAGGATCTCTAGGTTTAACTCAAATATAAAACCCCATTAAGAATATCACATATGAATTGTGTGCCACATACTAAGTTGAATAAGAAAACCAGCAAGCTGATCTGATTTACAGTGTAGTGTAAGAGCCACTGCCACATTTGCTACCATTTCATCCTCTAGGGATATTAAGAGTTCTGATTTGTTTTTCATTGAGCATACTAACAAAGGACTCAGCTAGAGCTTATTTAACATGGGAATATGAAGTGGGAAAAGTTGTCTGGGTCACTGAATCTAATTTCTTGTGTTTGGAGTCAAGCATCTGGTCCAGGATATCCCTCCAGATCATAAGGTCTCCTGGCTTTTCCAGCTCCACACTACATTTTGGTGCCTCAGTAAACACAGAACATTGTTACCTCTAATACAAAAAGAGAATGTAATATGCCTCAAGACAGCAACAGATGATGATATCCAGGAGCCCACAACTATTCCAGCTATCTAGCAAAAACCATGGCACTTGTTGGATGAGGCATTCCATGACACCAAAGGAATAGGAGTGTGCAAAGATCCCTGACTGCAGCCTGGGTGAGTCTGTTCCGTAGCAAGGAGAGCACTGGGAAGGCACAGCTTGTGGTGCTTCTAATTTCCTCTGAAGGCAGAGCTAAGTAAGCAATACTCAGTCTAGGCTGAGAACTTCCATGACTATCTTTACTTTTTCAGAACCAACAGGTTCCTCCTACCTGAAGGAGAAGGTGAAAGCTGGCACGGACTTGCCCCAAACAACCCTCATTCTTGTACCCCTTCAGACTGCTGATTTTACTCCAATTTGCAAGCCATGAAATTCTTCCACAGGATATGTAGATTGCAGCTCACTAAATGTGTCTGCCTGCATGTTTGCTCTCAATATTTGCTTCTTGCTTTGTCCACAATTTGAAAAGAATCCTACTTTTACCTTGGGAAATACATTTCTATCTTTTTTCTTCTTTCTTTCTTTTCTTGTGTTTGGGGTGGGGTTGTGTTGTGTTTTTCCTTCTGGAAACCAGTTCAGAATTGTAGAATAGATTACTCCCACATAATTGAAGATCTACTGCAGGCTTTTCTTCTTTCACTTCCAAGTGTATAGAGCACCCTTTCTAATAAGGGATAAAAAACCACATTAAAAAATCAGGATGTGGTCTTTCACCTGGGCAACAAACTGGGAAGAGGACTGGGAAAACCTGCATTAGAATGTAAGGATGGCTGCAAGCAAAGCAAGTGAACAGCATAGCACAGTACTTCAGGAGAGGTTTGTCAGCTCTTGTTTTGGAGTGGCTGGATTTGTTGTGTGGATATAAAGCAACCCTCATTTTCCACTGGGGGTAAATTCAACATCTGTTTGCCTAGCTCATTTTTTTTAAAAACAAATTTAAGTGGAATAAAATAACAACTTCTGCCAGCATCTCTGAGATTAAGATGTTTATACTCCTTACTGGAGCAGGGGAATGTAGTGTGAGGCTTAAAGTGTCCTGCGTTCTTCTTTTCATGAGCAACTATGGCACTTTGCCAGCTGAAATAGTCTTAAAATCTTCTCCTTTTTTCCAGAGAAATTGAAACCTGGTTGGTTTCACCCCCCCTCCCCCTTCTCTAGATGCAAAGTATCAAAAAACAGCAAGTATAGCATCAGACAGTAGCTCCTAGGAAGTGTAAGCATTTCACTTCATCCTATGCAGCATTTCTCAGGAAGGTCATTTAGAGAAGAAAGATCCCACGGCACATTTTCTCTCCTGCTTTATGAGTTGTCTGCACTTTTTTAGCATATGGCTATGCATTTATCTGCTTTTGCTTATGTTACAAAAGCAAAGTGGAGATAAGGGAGAGGAAGAATACCCAGTCAGTTACCTGTGTGTTTTTGCAAGTGTTTGCTACAGTGTTGTTTGTGGTTTTCTCCCCCCCCCCCCCCCAGCACTTTTCTGTTCTAAGCATTAACAGCTTGGGAAACAGATGTCTGTGGTATTTGCTGTGTGTATATAAGCTGTTGAAAGAGCGGAATGAATATTAGTTTGATTATACAGGGTCCTATTTGTGCTCCTAAGTTAGCCATTTATTATAAGGACAGGTTCTAGTGTGCACTAAACACACATTTGCATGATTGAATGTGTTATTGTGCTTTCAAATGCCTCTTTGTGTCTGCAGTTATTCATGACCACATGATCTAGTGGCTAGAGAAGGAGGCTATGAGTCTGCAGACCATAATTCTTGTGCTGGCTCCACCACTACTTCATCACATGGCATTGGGAAATAGCTTAGGGGGGGTGGATGGAGGTGACACTAGTCAGGCAGCTATCTTGCTGACATGCAAATGCTAGCCATTTTTGCTTTACTCTGCAGAAGAAATCTTCTGAATACTTGCACATATATGAGTAGCTGCCTGTGCTTTGTGGTCTGTACCACAGTGCCTTAACAGTAAAACAGGAACTCAGCACACGCCTTTCATGTTGCACGGCTCGGAGTGAGTTTTGGACATGTTCTGTGTCTGAAACACACTGAAGGAGTAACTGCCACTTATGCCCTATCTAGGCAAATGGGAGTGGGGTGTCTTTAAAATTTTGCAAGGTACAGCCAGGACTATTTGTTTAAAGTTTTGCTTTATAGTTTGTGAAAGGACTGCAAGAGACTACAACACAGTCCCCTGAGGGCACAGCTACTGTCTGGTGATTTCTCCTTTGAGGAACAGAAAGGAATGAATGTAATGCAGGCAATTTGGTCTTTCTCACGAAAGCATGAGACACATCTGAGAAGCAGTGGCATCAATATAGATGTGCTGTAAGGATATCCAGGGTGCTGCTTTGGTCACGTTAAGAGGCTTGCCTGATGCAATTCTTTCACCATCGTTTTAATGCTTGGTGTTGGCCACTGCCAGATGAAATGATAGATTAGCTGAATCTGAGCTGGGCAGTTCTTTTCATGACCTTATTCTCCTCCAATGGACAGTTTCACACACAATGAAGTGGAAAAAAAAAAAGGTCTCTTTTTTCCTTAACTTTGTAATTTCCTGCTCCTTCTTCAGCCTTTGCAACAACATATCACAGTGTCAAGATTTGATTAATTCAATGAATTATTACAGAACTGGAGCTGTCAAGAGGTTGCCAGTGTGTTTTGATTGATATTCAATTACTTTTCATGTAAACAGCAATGATTTTAATGTCCTTATTTTCCAAAGTTATTTATGAAACAAATTTCCTGGAGCCTGTCAGAGAAAGAGTCACTACTGAGGGCTTAGTCACACGTGGCACAATGATGATTAGAAATGAAAGGTAAAATTTGCTCTCTATAAGGACACAGAACAACAACAAAATAATTTTTCTAATGCAAAGAGTCCCTCTAACTCAGCCACATCAGAGCATCACATTTAATAATGCACAGGACAAAAGCAGACTGGTTGCTCTCTCTTCATTCCTAGCTATACAGTATTTGTACACCTACCTGATACTAACAGTTGATTTTTATGTGGCCTATGGATTTCTTATGCAAAACAGAGCAGGTATGAGCACTGGAGATGACTGTGGTTTCTTCATTCTCATCACTGAGCACTTCTCTGAACAGTTCCAACATCAGAAATGATTCCACAATGACCCTTCAAGGAGCAAATGCTTTATGTACCCTTTGTGACCAATAGGGTCCAAGCTATTCCTTCTTTTCTTAAAAAATCCTACCAGAGGGAGAGCCTTGAAAATGTCAGTTTAACACTTGAGAACAAAGCTGAATATGGTCAAATATGGCAACGTTTTCCAGGATGTCATCAAAATGTCAGTGACTAATAAAAAAGAAATTAGTTGCTTGACCTTACATAGTAAGCAAAAGGATCAAAAATGCACATGCACTGTACCCTGCAACTTGTAACTGCAATGTCTTCTACACTTGTTGCCTTTTTCTTAATGAGATCTGCTTAAAGCTTTAATGAGATTGAGTGCTGCAGCTCTGCTATGAATCAGTGCCAGAGGTTTGCTGGTTGTGAAATACCAAATCTGCAGCAAGGCAGAAAAGATTCAGAAATCTCCTGAAGGCAAGATCCTAACAGGATGATTTTTGAAAGCCTTTGGCAAAGATGACTCCACTAGGCTGTTCTTAATGTCCCACTGGAATCTGCAGTTTGCTTCCTAAATTCACCACATCCCTATTTCTTGCATAAAATAGTGTTGAGTATTTAGCTTTATAAATAGGTGGGTTTGCCCTTCCTTTTTATTTTCTTTGTACAAATGGGATTATCCCACCAGTGCATTATGTATATTTATTAAATATCCTGGGATTTTTAATCATTGTCATGAACCTTGAGGGCTAGATCTTGGATTTCATTAAAAGAACTAATAATAAAGTGGGAAAGTTTAATTTTTCCAGTAGCTTAATGTCTTTATTTAAGCTTACTTTCCCAAAAGAAAGGAACTATGATGCTGAGCAGACATAGGCAGCTATCTGGAAATGTCTGCTTTCTTCAGAAGTCCTCATCTGCCCAGTCAGGCTGTTTCATTCTATTACCATATTTTATGAATTAAAAATCTGTATATAAATGTACACTTTAATGGAAATTTAACAGCATATGCAATGAAATGCAAATGCTTTCTTAAGTGCAGCATAGCATTCTTAATTTTCCACTCAAGTCATTTAGAAACCATTAGTTTAAGTGAAAAGCTAAGATAAAGCACATCCATGTGGTTACAATGGCTCCTCTGAAGACTGCACTTGTAATTGTCTGAGAAAGATAAATTCCTAATTGCATTTCATTACATTTTGTTACAGCTGGCGTAAGTGTGTTTTGTGGATACCTGCCTGCCAGATGGGTTTAAGTTATCCAAAGGCTATGTTTTCACACAGGAGCTGTCTCCTCTGTGACTAGATTTGCTAATAATTTATGAATGCTCAAAGTGCAGGTGACCATTTCAGCCAGATTCGCAGTGAAGCAGTGTGGTTTTAAAGCTAGAATAAAGTTAAAGTCTTCCAATTCTGTTGAAAACAAATGTAAATATTTGAAAAGGGCAGGCTCCGGCAGCTGGATAGAGATGTGGAGCTAAAGGTAGACATGGCAGGAGCTGCCACAGGCTGAAAAATCACCACTGCTCTAGATAAGCTTGTAGATAAATCCATAGCATTGGAAGAATAGCTCAGTGTTGTAAATCTGCTTGCAAAAAGAAATGGCCCTAAAAGGAGCTCACTCACCATAGGGTAACATCTGCAGCTGTATTCAATGTAACAGGAAGGTATTAGCAAAACAGTGACAAAACATTAGGTTCCCACTGCCAAATGTCACTGGTTGCCTAGGACTTCCCCAGGAGAATGCACAACCACAGCAAATGCTGTGAAGCTGTGTACCTGCTGAAGCCAAATGACCATATCTGAGGGGACTGCAGAGGTTGGTAAATGAGAATACATCTCTGAAATTTGAGTTCTCTCTCTAGCACGCCATAGCTATAAGGACATTATTGCCTAGACTAATTTAAATGTAAAACCCTCTCAAAGATTAAAAACCTACTTGCTTAAATAGTAATTAGGAACAAGCAGATATTTTCATATCTAATATTCAAGAGAAAGGAAGCAAATGGAAATAACTAAAAGCCCCTCTCAGCAACTCAATTTTGGGAGATCTAACTCAGGTGCAGATGTATCAAGGCCTTGCTTTGAAGGCACATGCTTTTACAAATAGGATTTCTGAAAGCTGAAGCATTAAGGCAACCACTAACAACACAAGGAGGGCAGTCTTGAAACTCAGTTTCTTTTTCAGTAGTACTACAACTCCTGTACTGTCACAAAATAGTGGAACTAAACTTCTTGTCTATAACGGTTCTTGGCATTTTTATGTCTTCCTGTACTTCCCTGTTATAGCAGCAGAGCATGGTGTTTGGTTTTTTTTTCAAGAACAGTCCATTGTTTTTCTTCAGTTGAGGAGCTCATTAGCAAGATGCTGCATCCTCTGAAAATATGAAGACAATATTAAATTGTTTGTTTGTCAGAAAACAGCCATGCAGAATTGCCCAGCTGCTGCTGCCTCCCTGGAAATTCATTGTTATGACTGTGCAACATGGGCAGGATTTCCTAGCCTGGGAGGAGGCTCCTTTGACAGAGCAAAAATGTTTTAGCAGGACACCTGAACACTTACGGTTTAGCTGTTAGGAGAGGCATGTTTCTCAAAGAAGCAACGCAACTAGGCTGGTATAAGCAGGATAAGAAGACCGCTTCTATGCAGCTTTATCTCTGTATACCTTGCAGGAAAGTGCAGGAATATCTTGCCTTATGTTTTTGTTTTGTTTTTCTTTTTTCTTCCTGCTAGACAACCTCCAAAAATACTGTTAAAGGATTTCTTTACAACTTGATGATTCAGAAACCAAGCAGCCACCATTTATTTTGCTCCATCTGCTACATTAATTCTCATCAGATCTGCGCTGTCTGAAGAGACAGCAGGTGTCAAATCTGAAAGAATAATTTCTGTTAGTTTGTTTAGTTTTGTTGCCATCTCCCTCAACATGCTTTGCCGGATAATGCATCTAAAGATGCTTGACAATCAAATTAAAGATGGATATTTTCTCTAGACCTATTTTAAAGGGTGTGCTTTAGAAAGTAGATGTCACTTTTTTTCAGGCTTTTCTTAAAGGTGAGTGTTTATCAACCCAATCCAGCACCCCACCAGCTTCCACAAAGTAGCTATTTGCTCTAAACACAAGATCTTTGGTCTAATAGAAAGAGAAGAATTACCCTTGGCTCTTTTATTTACTCATTTTTCAAAGCCACAGCTGCAAAACCAGGATGAAGATGTGTTTTTTTTATTTGTACTAAAATTTCACCTCTGTGCAACTGAAGTTAGGTGCAACAGAAAGATCTCCTCTGATTGCAGTGGTTTCAAGAGGCAGCTTTTTTCCCAAAGCCTAAATCTGGCTGCGTGTAAGTAGAGCAACATTGTAACATGGGCCATATAAAAGTTCACTGAATGCACATCATGAATCTTACTTTAAATATCACTGGGAAGTAAGTTGTGTGTGTTGGGTTGGGTCTGGTTTAGGGTCTGGTTTCGTCTGGTTTTTTCCTAGAGGTTACACAGAGCTGTTCTGAGCAACTAGGTTACTAACACGCAGTTTAACACTCCTTGTCTTTATTTTCATCTGCTTGTTATTTGGATGCAGTTCTCTTCTCTTGACCTCCCCAGCAGGGATGCACAAATTAGCTTAAGGAGCTGATTGTAGGATTTCTAACTTTAAAAGAATTATGTGTCCTGAAATTACCCTTTTTAACTCCCTTTCATTATAGATCTGGTCTAAACTCATGAATTAAATGGGAAGATTCCTACTGACTTCTATAAGCATTGAATCAGGCCCTAAAGGCAGTGAATTAAAATCACTTTAATAACACTTTTCCTGTGGCTTTCATTATGCAAATATCCAAACACCTCAAATACCTTCAAGGACTTCTGTGGGGGGAAAAAAAACTTCACCAAACCCCATCAATGTTTCACATGCATTAACATTAAGACATGTAGCTCTGTCCCTTGACTGAACTGGTATTAGTTGAATTGACTTGCTGCAGTGTCTGCCATCCACCTGGGCTTCAAAGTTCTTCAGCCTTTGTTTTTGTGTAAGATTTATTCTCATCCCTTCCGTTTTGATTATGAATTATTCTGCTGTGTAAAAGGCTTGTGAAAAATACTGGTAATGTAACTCAAATTATCTGATCAAACGATTTTCAGGTAATTATTTGATTGCAGAGTTTATCTTCAAACTTTTTACCTTCCATTTGCACTTGGCTGCGTTTACCATCAGCGGTATAGGGAAAACTTAACACACTCTGCTCTCCCTTTCGTTGTTTCCATGTCAGTTCATTGGTGATTTATTATTGCTAAAGACAAAAAAGTAACATATGCTCTGATCACTTAATAAAATCACTTTGAAATAGTGATTTGAATGCAGTCTTGACAGGTCATATGCTCATCTGATAAAAATTGATGGACTCATGGCAAACACTGTATGGCTTTGCTGATTTATACCTGTCTCAACCTTGAGTTATAAAACTGACTTTAATTTTGTCTGGAGTGAAATTCTTATGAAATGCCTATCACTGAGGAAAACTATATTGAAATGCAATCTGCACAATTTATATCTGCTACTTTACAGAGACTTGTACACAGGATTTCTGTTTATAGAGGAATCCTAAATCAACAAGTCAGTTGGACTCCTTTCATTGATACCAGAGTTAGGCCATGTGGCCATACAGAATCATAGAGTGATAGGGGTTGAAAGGGACCTCTGTAGATCATTTATTCCAATGCCCCTGCCAGAGAATGTTCATCTAGAACAGGTTGCACAGGAAGGCGTCCAGTTGGGTTTTGAATGACTCCAGAGATGGATACTCCACCACCTTTCTGGGCAGCCTGTTCCAGTGCACTGCCACACTCAAAGTAAAGAAGCTTCTCTGCATCTTTAGATGAAATTTCCTATATTCATGTTTGTGCCCAAGTATGTATGGTTTATATTTTAAGTAGAGAAGCAGATCTTGGGGATGAGGGAATGATATCGCAATCATCCATTAAGGACTGCACCAGCTTTTATTAACTTGCTTGAATTGTGGATTTGAGCCATTATCTGCTCTATTACCATTTGTGGGGATTGTGGTCTAAGAGAGTCTTGGCTATTTATGCTGTGGTGAAGTTGCTCTGATGCATCAGTTGGGTCAGCATCTGAACCTTTAGCGTGAAGATGCCGATGATATCTCTCCTTCAACGTTCAGAAAAGAATTTCCAAGGAGACAGTGATAAGGTTCAGCTACCTTCAGGTTTTAATGGAACTGAGACAAGTTACCTCTTCAAGTCTGGTTTTTTGGTTTTTTGTTTGGTTTCCCCCCCCCACTGACAGTCAGTTAGTGTCTTCAAGAAGTCATTCAAGACCTGAACAGAAATTATTTGTGGCAAATAATGGCAATTCATGGTAACCAGTTTACAGAGTATATAGACCTCATGTCAACTTCATGACGTTTACTTATGTTTGTTAGGAACTTCCCAGCTTTGGGAAAGATGCTGTGCAATCCCTTGGGTGTCACAGGAAAAAAATTCATAGGTGTATTAATCTCTGTGGTATGGCAGGATCTTGAATTTAATCCTGCATGATTTTAGTTAGCTAAAAAAGGCAGAATCCTGCCTGGACTGTGTGTTAGCTATGGAGATTCCAGAAGACATATTGCAGTTCCTTATGGTTGATTGCTGATAAAGCTAACCTGATCAGGAACATAAAGGTAATAAAAACCATTTTGTCTTTTGGGAGTGTAATACATCTGAAACTTGCTTTCAGTGTCACTTGATTGTCAGAGTCATTCTGGCATCCAGATGATTGCTGTTAGACTTAAAACACTTTCTTTTAACTGAAATTGCTGTTTGTTCCTATACAAGGGTTGGGTCTTCTGGCCCATATGTGCTCAATATTAGGACAAGGCAGGAACAGAGACAGCCTTAGGCTATGTCTATGTTAGCTGGCAGTTTGATGTGACAGGAATGGATCTACACAGCCAGTCATCCTGCTGAGGATGTGACATCCCTACTAGACACAGAGTTTTCACTCTGGACTAGTTTGTGAGGTGTGAACACTGGCCAGTAGATAATATGGGAGCCACATATCTGCCTTGTGTCTTCTGATGTAGTTTTATTGACAAGAAATGTACTTTCACAGTCAAAAGACCTCCCTATGCTGGAAGTGGAAGAGAGATGAATGGAAATGAGCAAGAGATCTGATTCTCTGGAGTGTGTCCAGAGAAGGGTGATGAGGCTTGTGAATGGCCTGGAGCACAAGACCTGTGAGGAGCATGTGGGGGAGCTGGCATTACTCAGTTTGGAGAAGAGGAGGCTGAGGAGAGATCTCATTGCTCTCTATAACTACCTGAAGTGAAGTTGGAACTAGGAGGGCACCCTGGGGGATGAATCACCAACCCTGGGGGTGTTCAAGTGATGTGTGGACCTGGTGCTTGGGGATGTGGTTTAGTGTTGACCCTTCAGTGCTGGGTCAGTGGTTGGCTGGATGATATTTAAGGTCTCTTCCAACCAGACATATCCTGTGATTTTCTGTGATTTTGAAGCTGCGCTTCTGATATAAATTAACGTGCTAATGTGCATGTGTCTCAGTTCCTGCACAGCAGAAGTTGATAAGGGCTGTAAGACTTGTCTGTGAATTAGAAAAGCCATCCTGGGTTTTTATTTTTGAACATTTTGTCTGACTTTTTGACCAAAAGGAGAGGGGAGGAAAAAAAAAATAACAAGTGGGGCTGGGGAAAGATTTCCCCAGTTTTTCAGCCACTCTTTCATCATAGAATCATAGAATGATTTGAGCTCGAAAGGACCTTAAAGATCATCTAGATACAGTCCTGCTGCCATGGTTAGGTAATTAGTATCTATTAGTCCTGCAGCTCTTAGCTCGAGCTTTAAACAGCATACTGTTGTACTTCTGCCACTGTGTAATCTGGATGCATTTCTGCTATACATCATACAAGTTATCTCCAGAGTGACCATCATTTTTACCACTGTGCCTGCACTTCAGTAGCAAAAATAACTGAAATAAGGGTTGAAGGCAAAAAGTAGTTTATGTAAGTGCTTGCTTTTAAAGAAAGCTCTGGTACTGCAGAGATAATAAGCAGTTCTGTTTATTTTAAGTCCTTTTTATTTCCTTTCCCCCCACCCACATGTATTTACTGTCAAGTCTTACTGGGTTGTATTATCTTTAGGCTACAAAGCTCTTGGGAACAAGGGCCTGTTTTATCTTCTTGTCTCCAAAGCTTTGTGCATTGCTATGACACTGTAAGATCACAGAGAAGAGAAATAGAACTGACTTGGAGACTTGATAGCTTTTGCAGTAGTACAATGAATTAATTGATGGAAAAATCAAACTTAATGTAAAAATAACTTCTTGTGTGTTCTTGCACTTTAAACAGTTTATTTTCTCAAGGCTTTTTACAATAAGTCAGTAACTATTAGATAAAATTCTACATTTGAGTGACATTAAGTGCTGAAAATACAATATCAAAAGAAGTCAAGGTATTCAGTGTGAATGTAAAAAGGTAATCTTGTGCAGCTTATTGAGATCTATTCTAAAATGTGTATACTTGGTTCCTCATGCTTAAATGGCATCAAAATTTAAAAACACTGGTCTAAAAGGGCTGTGAGTTAATGTATTTTATATAACTCTTCCAAAACTGGCACTTACTCAAGCAGGTATGATTTTTATGGGCTACTGAACACTGAGAATTGCCCAAGCACATTACCTTAATAAAACAGTTGTATCTGAGATGTTTGGACCAAATCCAGCGTGAAACATTTGTTGAACCTGAAAGCCCAGACATTTGGGTATTTCTTATAATGATTTGAACACAGAATCACAGAATGGTTTGGGTTGGAAGGAACTTCTGAAGGTCATCCAGTCCAACTGCCTTTGCAGTAAGCAGGGGCATTCTCAATTCGGTGAAGCTGCCCAGGGCCCTGTCAAGCCTCACTTTGAATATCTCCAGGGATGGGGCCCCAGCCACCTCCTCGGGCAACCTGTTCCAGTGTTCACTGTCACTGAAGTCAATGATTTTAAGGCTCATAAATTGCCTTGATTTTGTGAATGGGACCTATTTCTGTGAAAACTTGCTTAATCTGTAAGCAAAGAGCTTTTAAAACAGCAGGGAAATAACAGCTTGGGTTGCTTTTTAAGGAAGTAAAATATCAGTTTTATCTGGAAAACAAAAGGACAAATTGGTTTGGAGCAGTGCCATAAAATCAAGGAGTCAACAACTTCAGAAACATATAAATAAGATATTCTTATGCAGTTCTTTAAATGCCTGAAATAACTATTGAGAGCGAGAAATTTTCACTTTAGGAACAAAGTATCAGAAGGTATTGGCAGCAGAGTAACCAAACAGAACACTGAGCTATGGAAGCTATTGTTGCCAAGACAGTAGCAGGGAGGCATTTTGTCTCACCCCTGCCAGCACTTGAGTTTCCTTTGCACGATTTGATGGTGATACCGGCTGTGCAGACTTTGTTATTCTGAGTCCTGCCTGCAGGTTGCCTCCTACCCATAGCATGGCTCTAAGAACAGGCATGACCACCTGCCATGGAAATCAGGAATGAGACATTTCAGATCCCTTCATGTTGCTCTGGCCTAGACTTCCTCAGCCCTACCAAAACTGTGGCCTTGTTGAATCTGAAAAGAAATTGCGTTGCCAAAAGCACACTTTAAAATTGGGGAATGTCCCTCCCCAAACAAATTGAGATGTTGGAGGTTGTTTTAACTTTTTAGAAGTCCCTGTTCTCTCTCTATTTTTGTCTTGTAAACCCCCTATAAATGAGGGGAGAAATGACCCTTACTAGTCTCGTGCATGGTGTTTTGCTGAGCACCTGAGTAGAGGCATTTTGGAAGGGGTGTTTTTAAAGATCATAGACAGCAGAATCCCCAGCTTCTGAAGGGTAATTTACTAATGTACATTTTAAATATGAAACAGATTTTTATTTGTAAATTTTCTCCCTTTTTCCTGTATCTTCTCTTCTGTTATCTTTATCCTGAAGATGGTAGGTGGATGAAAATCATAAGTAGCATAACTTCAGAGACCTGCTGACCAGTGCTAGGTACGCTGCACCAGTTTCAAAGAGCAAAATTACATCAGGATGAGTTAGCTTCCTTGAATACTGCTTTAATTGTAGATTATTATATTCTTTCCATAAAATGCATAAGTAGCACAACCACTTGCTGTTACTCAGTTTCATATATTCTTCTTAAATTCTATTTAAATTGCAAGTCTCTGTTAATCTGCTTTCTGCTAGAAAAAGGTCAACAAAACCCATCAGTGAATATAGTCCCATCCCTCCTGGATTCTCGAGGCTAGAGAACCCTTTATGCATTAGAAGTGGGAATAGCAGGCATGTAACAAACCTTTAATGTTAGAAGAATCATTGCTGTCAGTTCAAATGGTTGGATTTAATTACAGCTGCCTGATTTTTATTATTTTTTTTTGTGTGAAATAAACTCATGACTTTTCTAATATGGAATTCATGCTGCTGCTGAACCATCTGAAGTAATTTTTTTTTTTCTCCCCATTTGCTTAATTTTACTGCCCTTAAATTTATTTTTATAGACTTTAGGGACTAAAATATTTAATGCATGAGAGAGCTCTGGATGTTTATAGAATATTTATTGGATGACATTAAGCAGATATTCCTTGTCGGTGTCTGTCTCCAATCATAGCCAGATTTCTTTTTCCACTCTTATAAGGCAAAGAATATGTATTAAGAGAGTTTCATTTTGCATGTCATTGGGAGAACATAAGTGTACAGCAAGATGAAAATTCACCAGAGGTGGATGCAACACTTTAAATCCAGAGATAGGGGCTGGAGGTCTTTTAATATGTATCTATCAATGACAGCAGGAACTTGAATATTCCTATGATTTATTGTTCAAATCTCCATGGTATCTTGGTGAAGATTACTCTGTTTGGGATTTATAAACCTTTTTTTTCCCCCTTCTTCTCATAAACCTGGAAACAGAACTTTTATATGTTGTGATATTTAGTCCCAAGGCCTGTGGCCTATGTGATTTATAGTTCAAATATTAGCCTATTGCTATTTGGTTGAAGATTTAATTATAGCTCTTGAAATTTAAGAGGAGAATCTTACTAACTTTGTTTAGGTCAGAACTGAGCCATCACATCTACTGGGTAGCTAGAGGTTCCTTTTGTTGACTACTGCAGAAAAAGTGTGATCTAAATTAAGAACATGGATCCTTTTTCCTCTTAGATGATTTGATTTTTTTTTTTGCTGTTAGAATGTTTCAATATTATTAAAGTTCCTGTTAGTGGCATAAAAGACAATGGCAGGCACATATGTACCTTACTGATGATAATGTGATTTTTCTAGCAACTTGTATAAAATTGCTTACCACAGAGTTTTCAAACAAACCATTAATTTGGCAGAACTTTTCCTTGGGCTGTGCTTGATAGGTATTGACTGCCAATTTAACCACCAATAGAGTACTTTTCTTGAAGTACACCGTGTCTTTCAGAGCATTTTTCAGCAATGGCAATATTGAAATCTCATGTGAAGAAATAGGATTGTGTATAGTCTCCAATACTTTAATCAATGAGAAGCTGTCTGAAAGTATTCACTCCCCACTGTGAATGTAGTGTTTGTATGAAGAGACTTGATTTGTAAGGAATGTTTCATGTTCTCAAGAGAGTCTTGTTGAAGAGAATTCCCAGGTGCAATGTGACAGAATGGTTACCATAGAAATAAAGGAAAACAAACCCCAAAGAACCAGAACCTCATTTGTGAATTGGATATAGTGACCATGTAGTTAGATCAGACAATGATCGTAGGTCCCTTTCAGTGAATCTATTCTATTGCCAAAACAACATTAATTTTGGATTTCACAAATACTTTTTCCTGTTGTTATTCTTATCTGTGATGGATTCATCTCCTTCTTAGATGTTCAAACCTGATTTGTGTCACCGAAGCGCATGTAATCAATTTGGCAGGCATCAAAGAATATATTATAGAAGCATCTTCACAAATGCAAGTCACTTGCAGCCTCAGTAACACTAAAATGTACATTACTTTCAATCATATTCTTGTTCCTATTGTCAGTACTCAGAATCAGATTAAAATGCACTGATTTGATTTTTGTGGGGAAATATCCACTTGTTTGTAGGTGTGGTTTTTTTTTAATGGGTGAACAAGAATTTATACTGCTGTCAACCTCTCCCCTTCAATAACATTTTATTAATTCATGAATTTAAACTCTCAAACACTAAAGCTAAAATTAGATATAGAGACGGTGATTATTATGGTGTTTATTCAATGAAATTAAAGGCATGTTTAGGGGGGAAATAAAGAATTTCAATTAGTAGTACACAAACTCTTTATAAACTTCTCACTTAAACCTTGTTCATTAGTTCAGTAACCATCGTGTTTTCTACCAGAAGTCTTTTGTTTTACAAAAACCAGGCTGAGGAAATTCTTCCAAATTACACATTTCAGAATACTTTAAAAGGAAGGAGGAGGTTTAAGAAAGTTTTAATCTGAGTGCCTTGCACAAAGTGTGGTATGTGTTTTACTGCTTCACAGAGTGGAATAAACAAGTTTAAACCATAGAAGAACAGTGTGGGAGACAAGAAAAAACCCAGCCTGGGGTTTAACCTTGCTCATGTCAAAAACAGGGCAATACTTTTACATTATATAGAATAGAATAGAATTAACCAGGTGGGAAAAGACCTTCAAGATCATCAAGTCCAATCCATCACCCAACACCATCTAATCAACTAAACTATGGCACCATGTGCCTCATCCAGTCTCTTCTTAAACGCCTCCAGTGATGTTATGAAGCAAGCTCATTCTGTTCAGGTTATCTTACAGTTCTAGGTGACCTTTAGGTGACTAATTGGAAAGCCAGTCAGAGCAGGTGCAGTATGAAGTGGCTGTTTGCAGTATGAAATAGCTGATTATGTGGCAGTTTGTACAAAAGATATCTGGAACATTGGTCATGTTGTTGCTAACCTGTGCCAATTATTTATGACATTTGTTATTCTCTGCATGCTTTAGGGATTGTTATAAAATAAGTTCCTTGTACCACGTAATTGTAGAATAAACTGGAAAACGGTGCAGCCCATGGGATATTAGTGGCTTCTTATGTCCTCACTTGCAGCTGACAGACAAGCTGTGTTTCCACTCACTGGCTATGAGGTGAACATTGAGCACAGCTATGTGGAAATGTATGCTGTCAGGAAAGATCAACTATACAAGTCTTTTATGGTAAAGTGGTTATGTCATTTCTCTGTTGGAAGAAGCTGGTCCCCAGCTACATTTCCTAGGGTTTCCTGTTGATTTCCATCAACAGCTTTGAAGTCCAGTTGCAAAAAACCCATGTTCTTGTGCTTTTCACTTTCCTACTGGTGGCAGGTTTGACCATGTAGAAAACTACCACAGAAGTTCATGAATTAACATTCTCATGCTTGGAGGTGTTTTCTGTATTGAGCAGTGGGAATTATCTGGAGAGTGATATGAGTCGGAATCCTCTAGAGACTTGAAAATATTCAGTGGGTTTGGTTTGCAGCACCTAATCTGTAATATATCCAGCACCCAGCTTTCACAAAGCCTGTGGGATCCATGTAAGGCTCTGTTTCAGTAGCTGTGACTGCAAACCACGTATAGTTGATTTTGAGAATTCAACATTCCAAGACTTTGCCATGCTCTGTGGTTAGGAAAACAGAAAGTGCTTTCACTGGTGGTAGTAGTTCCACGTGCATGTGCTTCCATGTATCTGTATCTACCAAACTTGACAAAACAAAGAAAGAAACAAAACAAAAAAAGAAAAAGTAGTAAATATTTAACATAAGCAGTTTTAAGAAAGTTTCCCTTTAATTAGAGGGGTGTGTAGGCAAAGCAGGGGAAAAAAAGTCAGTTTTTTATTAGATACAACCATCTCATGGGATCTTTAAACTACATAATACCTTTGACAGTAAGAATCTTATGAAATGATGTGAAATTTTATGGGAAGCTGAGTAAGCATTTCTATACACAAGCATGTGAATTTCACTTTGATTTGCTTTTCCTGTGATTGAAGAACAATACAAGAAAAGTCACCTCTGCATATCAAGGCTACATGTATTTTTCCTCTGCAATTTCTAATGTGGATTTTAATGAAAATTGCCCCTTAAGGGAGAAGAGATGAGCAAACAACACAGTACATTATGAATAAGCTGGAGAGGTATTTATGAAAAGAAATGTTACTGCCATAGAAACAAATGTCATGCGCAATATAAAGCTCATCAAGAAAGACATCTATTTGCAGAGGCAACAGTGATGGTAGGTGAAGGAGGCAAATGGAGCATTGTAATTTGGAATGATGTGAATGCACTGAGGGAGAAAAGCAGATGGGACTGAAACAGTGAAGCAATGATGAGGTGGAATCAGGTGCCAGGAGCTGTGGCTTCTGCACAGAGGGAGCTTCTCCTTTTTTGTTACTTCTGTCACCATCCAGTCAGTGTGACTAGGCCACACAGAGTCTCAACATCATGAAGTGGTGCAAAAAACCCCATGCTCTCACATGACATATCCTAAAGCTATCCTTAAATGATGGTGGAAAAAAATGCCAGATTTGTAGTATCTTGCAATATTCTCCTCTTCACCTTTTAGTATACTCAGAAACAATATTATCTGTGCCTTTAAACCACAAAGTAATTTACTTGTTGCCAGGTAAGTTCATAACAAATCCACTTCAACAGCTTTTAATTTTTCCCCTCGGAGCTGAGTTTTCAGCATGAGTTCTACCTGATATGGAGCCAAGAGACAAAACCTAAACTAGCCTTACACAGCTTCTGTGTAGATATATTAAATTCATGTCCTACAACATACATTTTCAGTGCTGAAATCTGGCCATGGGAATCTGGCTGCAAGTATTTAAATATTGGGTATGCATGTGTGTGTGTATATATACACACAAATATATTAAAGGACTATTTTTTGATGCCAAAACCCTGACAGTTTTTGACTGTCCTGTTAAGTACTGTATTTAAAATTGTTGGAAAGCTGGAATGGATTGATTTAAATAATTTTTCTATCTGCTGTCTACCCTGGGTAATGTTTGTTTTCAAAGCCTAGCTATGCCCTCTACTTAATTTACATTTGAAATGAAATTATTATGTGTAGTTAACTGGTAAAACTTGAGCATTTTAATGGATTAAAAAAACAACTAATGACAAATTAGATTTTAAATCACAAGGAATTTCAGCTTCCAACCCTATCAATTCCACACATGCAGTTTATTATATTCCTGGAGACAAATGCATTTAACATGCTGACAAGTTCAATTTCCTCACAGCTTTATTACACAAATTACTTATTACAAGAGAAAAAAATGTCAAATGCCTATTGCTCTAAACTATGAGAATGCCTTTTGAGCAAAGCCACAAGGGAATTGGTAAAAACAAAAAACATAATAAAAAAATCTAGCAGTTTGGGTTTGATGCTGGCACCACAAATGCTATAGCAGCATTTTTCCCTACCCAAACTTGTCTCACTCCACTCCCCCCCCCCTCCACCCCCCCATCATTCAGTGTAATCACTCTTTCCAGAGTTGCTTGTTTAGAATTTATTGTGACAGCTTTGCCCTAAAATATGTAAGCTGTTTCTGGAGTTCTCTTTGCCCATCAATACCTTTCAGAAATTTGCCTTAAGAGCCATCTGTCAAACATAACAAGCAAAATTTGCTAAGGCATGCCACGGTTGCACAAAATCTCTTGTTGTGTACAGCTAATGTGGTTAGCTAATTTGTGTGGACCAATACAAAGTTAAGAGAATGAATGTCTAGGATTTTTTTGAGGGTAAACATCTCACTGTGGTTAATGAAGTCTGAGTTCTCAGTAATCCATCTACAGCAACACTGCAAACCCCAACAACTCTGGCAAATGGTCATTCCAAACCAAATACACTGTTCAAAGGGATTTATTGTGAATGCTATATTTACCTGTGATTCATTTTAGTATGAGAGAAACAGGTATCAGGTGGTTCTGGTACATCTATAGCCTGCCCAGACTGGCAGGGCTGAAGGTGTATTCCTAGGTTCTTTGCATTGGCAAGAGTTTATGGAGTTATCTATCTCTGTTGTTGTTGTTTTGCTATTCTAATATGACAGACAAACCTACACCTACCTGAAATGTGTAGAAATAAAGATAATATTTGCACAAATTGAGTGAATGCCCTAAATGTCCTTAAAAACTGCATTTGGTTTTCTTTCTTTCTTTGTTGTCATTTGCATACCCATACATATCCATAGCCTAGCTGTTAGTTAATCAGTGCTCTCTCTCATCTGACAGGTATAAGTCTCATTTAATGTTTCAGTTACAATGAAAACCACGTTCCAGCCGGAATTTATTGAGTTCTATGTAAAGCTGTCCATGGACAAATTATTTTTTCTCAACCACTGCCAAACTGAATCTGATTTAAGAAAGTGTAGAAATGAAGATTGATAGGAAAAGAAGAGAAATTGATTTGTTTATTAAAAAGAAGGATCTATTGGGTTTGTTTCAAGTGAGTGCTCAGGATGAGTTTGATCCAACTGGGTTGCGTGCTGGTGGAAACAGCCGAGAGCAGAAAGTCAGAATGTGCAGGTCAGCTTGATGTAGAAGGTCAGTCACAGATCTGGATTTTTGTATTCCTGAGTTTTACAGCAGTGCCTTATCCTTTGTGAAAAGTTGCCTTTTGGTGGTACAGCTGATGCTATATCTTTTTATTGGGATACCTAAGAACCATATCAGATGAAAGAATGAAAATGCTCATGCTGTAATCCTCCACATATGTAATGATTTTGCACTAAGTACTTTTTGTAGTAAAAATACTTAACTCTTGGTGGCCTGTATCAGGAAGAGTGTGGCCAGCAGGAGCAGTGAGGTCATTCTGCCCCTGTACTCAGCACTGGTTAGGCCACAGCTTGAGTACTCTGTCCAGTTCTGGGCCACTCAGATTAGGAAAGATGTTGACTTGCTGGAATGTGTCTAGAGGAGAGCAACAAAGCTGGGGAGGGGTTTGGAGCACAAGCCCTATAAGGAGAGGCTGAGGGAGCTGGGGTTGTTTAGCCTGGAGAAGAGCAGCTGCTCTCTACAACTACCTGAAGGGAGGCTGTAGACAGGTGGGAGTTCGTCTCTTCCCCCAGGCAACCAGCACCAGAACAAGAGGACACAGTCTTAAGCTGTGCCAGGGGAGGTTTAGGCTGGATGTTAGGAAGAAATTCTTCATAGAAAGAGTGATTGCCCATTGGAATGGGCTGCCCAGGGAAGTGGTGGAGTCACCATCACTGGAGGTGTCTGTTTAAGAAGAGACTGGATGAGGTGCTTGGTGTCATAGTTTAGTTGATTAGATAGTGTTGGATGATAGGTTGGACACGATGATCTCAAAGGTCTCTTCCAACCTGGTCCATTCTATTCCATTCCATTCATCAGATGTATGTGACAACACTCAGTAGCCACAAGAATAAATATGCATTGTAAACCCCCAAAAACTTTGATTTCCTTTTGAAATGTTATTGGGGCAATTAGTCTAAGCATGACAAACAGCGCTTGGATTAAGCTATTCAGTTTGCAGGGTACAAACTACAACTTTTTTCACTGTACAGGTTTCAACTTCAATGCCCCTTCTGAGGTACTGCTGCTTTGCATCACTTCAGAATCCAAAGACAAGAATCATGGCCTTTCAGGGCAACTCTATGCAAGCAGTCAAACCACTTCTCTTTAAAATAATGTGGTTTTTAAAGAAAAGATTTCAGTTCAATTTCCTTTTTCTTACCCCAAGTCATGATTAAATCTTTAGCTTAAACAGGAATTCTTCCCAAAACAATTGATGGGATTTTACTGATGAAACAAATGTAGGGTTTAAAAAGAACCCCCAAAACCCCAAACCCTTCACACAACAAATCCTACCACACAAGAATTAATCCTTAGGGGTGTCAAATTCAGTGATGTGGCAAGCAACAACATAATGCCTCTATTGTCACCAAACTATCACTGTATGAAGCAAATTTGAAAGTGATGTCAATCAGTTAGAGCATATGTAAGGAGTTTTGTGCTATTTCTTCTCATCCTGTTTAATTTGACTAAATTAAAATTCACTGAGCATTCACGAGGGAATAAGCAGCAATGAGTTAGGAGTTACATCTTAGGACTACTCATGAAGTTATATTGAGAAAGTGAGAGGATGTGAGCTCCTCCTAGCAGAATTAACCATCCCTCGTTTTGTCTCTAGTCTGCTCTCTGTTAGTGGTGACTCCACACAGATGTTTTAGACACTATTTCACTGGTTCAGTAGCCTTAAAATTAGAAATTAGTTTTGTAATATCTGGCCCAATTTTCTCTTGCTGTCATTTAAACTCGTTCTTCTAGGCACATTGAAGGTAGTGAATGAGATGATTCCTTTCCTTTGTCATGGACTTTATATAGAATAAGAACTACTGGCTTTTAGCTTTCTCTCTAGTTCAACTGCTTAAGTTTGACTGAATCTATGATAGGGTGTCATGTTCCTGCTTGTTACTCTGCTGTAGACTTCTGAGTTGGTTCTTATCCATCCTGAATCTGAAAGCATATTTTGAAGAGTGTGGCTTCCATCCAGGACACTTAATGGTGCTGTGAACAGTCACTGCTTGAGCTTTTTAACCCTTCTGGGTAGCATTTCTAAAGAGATTGTTTATTTGCCTAAACTCTTCTGCTTTAGTGGGAACTTGCTGCCTAAAACCCTTTTTCATAACGCATGTCATGATTGCTTCAGAAATAGAGCAGCAAAATCAAGAGAAGTTGATTAGAATCAGCAAAGTGCGAGGACAGCTTCAGACATATTCAGATTTTGTACTACAATCATTATGGAGGGAAAATCATTAATATTTCATTATTTGATCTATTTCTGTCATGAGTTGTAACTGAAAAAAGTTCGGCCATGTCACAGGGATAATTAATTGAAATCTAACCTTTTTGCTGAAATCAGTTGGCCTTTCATTAGGAGTAACAGATCTGTTCTACAGTCTTTGAAAATGAAAGGTAAATGGCAAATCTACTTCATTTTAGATCTAGGGTGTTCAGGCATTCAGTTGTGTTTAACTGGAAGTCTACTGAAATATTGAAATACACTTATTTTTCCTTAAATTGAAGTAAAAATAGATTTATTTGGGGGGGGGGGGGGGCTGGATCCTAGTTTATAGTATGGATATACATTTTGCAAGTAACTGAATGGATTACTGATAATCAAATTAAATATTAGATTTCATTTTTTTTCCCCCCAGCTTGTTAGGAAATCAGAGGAGCCAACTATTATGCTCTGCTAAGTTAGGATATTTTTCAGATGTGTTATTGTAATGGCATTCTCAGATGTGGCTGGGCTCTTTACAATCATGATTAAGGAGGTATTAGAGGTCCAAATTAGAGAATTATGTAACCTTTGATACAAACACTTCCTCTCCCAAGTAAGGTGCTTGAAGGATGAGTGTCTGTTCAAATTGTCAGCAGCAAGAGCAGCAAATATAAAAGCTCAAGTACAACTTAATTGTCATGCCTATTCTCTTTTGATTTAGGAAGCACTTGTTTTGAGTTCTGTTCTGTCTAACATGGCAGAGAAACACCTTTCATGTATTCTACAGCATGAAAGGAACTCTGTTGCTGGATTTCATGTCCCTACTTTAGATCTTTCATGGCTTATGCTTGAAAGAGGAGGCTACTAAGGGCAGTAAGATAAAATGTACATTTAAGGCTACAAGTGTGTTCAAAAATCTCTCGTCTTTGACTTGGCATGAGGCCACAGAAGGCAGCTTCACTTGAGGCACTGGATACCTGAGATTAACCATGGGAGTTCCAGTAGACAGTGTAACTACTCTGAACTTCAGCCTTTCTTTGAACACCTATCATCTCACAGAAATGGATGAAAATTTTAACATCATGGTTCCCTTAAAATGTCACTGTAATAGTCTCAAAAGGGTTCCCTTTTGCTCACTTGGAGGTTTAGAGACCTGTTCTAGATACAAAGAATTTATTGATGATAATTTTCAGACAACCTCCCTTGACTTTCATCTCTCATCTCACTCTCTCCTGCCTTCAGATTGAACTTGAAGGAGAAGAAAGTGAATATGTTCAGATAGAGAGTTTGATTTGTCTTTTGGTTGTGCAGACCCAGCACTGTTTTGGGAGTTACTTAAAGGAGTTAGGCGTAGATCCTTGGTCAGCCTTGGCAGTTAGACTGCATCAGTGATGAGCCTCAGGAAGATTCAACAACCTACATTCATTTTTAACATGCTATTTTAATATACACGAAATAATATTGCCTCACAGACACTGGTATATGAGTGCTGTCATGGACTAGAAACCATTAAGAGCAGTACTAGTGTGGTAGGAAGCAGGTAGAAAGGATGCTTGTAGATCACAGATGTATTGTGATATAACTATTTACAGTCACTGATACAAGTTAAGAGTTTTTCCTCTGTCTCTAAGGGAGAAGAATCAGACACCAAATCAGCTAATTGGCAACTTGCTTAATGTTTTGCCTGCTTAACTCCATTATTAGGGAAAAGATCCCTTGCAGCGTGTATTGATGTGTCTAAACAATCAATAAATGAAACATCTAATTTGAAAAAAATCCATTTATATGGCAAGCAGCAATTTAATTAATTGTAGTTAGGAACAAATTTGGATTGATTAGTGCTCACTGTTACTTAAGGTTACTTTCCCTTGTTCTTACTTAGCAATATTGTTGGAAGCAAAAATAAAAAAGACTAAAAGATGGAGAAGGAAATAATAGAAATCTTTTCCAGTGAGGTTCATGTCAAAATATTAAGTTCTCTTTCTAGCATTTCTTCAAGATGATTCAAAATCATTATTTGTCTAAGTTAAGGGGACTGAAGTTGGATATAGATATTTTTTCCCCCACCAATTTAAGTATCTGTTTAATCAGACTATTTTTATGCAGCTACAGAAGGAAATAAGCAAGTGTAGAGTATGACAAGTGTATTATAATTATCTGTATGTTCATGAATGGTAATATACATTGCAATTAAATGTTAAGCCTAGCGTTTTGGAAGGTCTAATCAAACTTTCTTTCAATTTAGTGGAAGCTTTGCTTGAAATGAATTTGATACTTTGGAGAACGCTTCCCAAACATCCAAATGCTTTCCTGAGAATGAAAGGAAGCTTGGTGATAGAAATGTTCTTTTTTCAAACACTCCTTTGGGGTACTCTGCTAGCTTAGTTTCTCTGCTTATAGCTATAAATAACACTGTGGAAAGAGAACCACCCCTAAGCAGATAATGAAATGGAAACTAATGGTAATTATAATAATTTTATTACTTACAACTACTCTTCAAGTTATGTAAGGATTGCCTGTTACTTACATAACTGTCTCCTCCATAAGAAAAGGAGGCTCATCCTTTCAATCTGGAAGCCTAGTTTTCTTTCATTTTGAATTTCATTATTTTCTCATTGAGTCATACAGAAGAGTGTCAGAGGGTCTTGGATATCTGCATGCTAGAGCTGCACCAGGGGAGGTTTAGGCTGGATGTTAGGAATAAATTCTTCACAGAAAGAGTGATTGGCCATTGGAATGGGCTTCCCAGGGAGGTAATGGAGTCTTTGAACGCTTCCAGTGATGATAAGAGACTGGATGAGGCACTTAGTGCCATGGTTTAGTTGATTAGATGGTGTTGAGTGATAGGTTGGTCTTGATGATCTCAAAGGTCTTTTCCAACCTGGTTAATTCTGTATTCTGTTAATTATTTTAGCTTATTATGATCTGAGTTTTGAAGTGGAACGTTTCCTTGGTCACGTGAAGTACAATCCTTGAGTGTGGGATAACTTGTATTGAATCAGTTCCTACCTATAACAAGAAAAAATAGCAGCTATAAGATATGAAATTGCTCCTTGGTGGGAGTGGAGAGACTCGAAAATTGTCAGGTTTATATGTCCCAAAAGAAATGACAAAGAGAAGTTTTAGAAACTAGCCAAATGGAAACCAATGTGCAAATCACTAAGCAAATAGCTATGAACATTGCTCGTCTGCTGCATGAGCAGAACATGCAACCCTAATTCAAGGGTTGCTAGCAATAATACCTGGCAGAGAACAGAAGTGAAGGAATGTTGATGAAAAGGGGCAGCCTTGAATCCTCTTTCCTAAATACCATGATGGTTGTTTTAAGGATAGAAAGATGTGAAGTCTGGACTGCCCTCTGTCTTTAATTAGTAACTACTAACAGAGTTCAAATAAATTGCAATGGTTTTGCTTACTTTACTGTAAGGCTAAAATTATATACTACTTTGATTCTAAAATAAGTTATTTACTCTGCCTTTGATTTCAAGCATGGACTACTCCAGCAATATTTATCATGCTGTATCTCTCCCTGTCTTTAAAAGACACATACTGTCTTTAATGATCTGTATTTTGATGTTCTTTAAAGGCCTATCACCATAATTTATGGGACTCTACACTTAGTTTTCTCTCCAAGCTAGAAAAAGATTAAAATGCATTAGGCTTACTGAGTTCTTATTCACATTTTTCAGGTATCAATTTGTTGCTTTCAGTTTTCACAACTCCTAAAAGCTCAACATTTTAGGTCAAGTATTAAATGCTAATTTAAGATTCCTGCTGCTTAAATGCAGACTTGTGCTTTGGTTTTACTACACTGTTACACTATGTTGGTATTATCCTTATTTGATAATAGGTTCACAAGGTGTTTTTATTCATGACTTAGTTTTTGAGAAGTGGAGGAATGAACAGAACTTTTTAATGCCTGCTATAATAGATATCTGCAAACAGATGTTGTAAAAAATACAATTGTCTCCCTACACATTGCTACCTAGAGACTTGAGGAAATAACTGCTTACAGCAGTTCACTGTAAAAAATTAATGTATTTTAAATAAGAATTCTCTGAAATATTTATCAATCCATTTTTATTATTCTTTTATTTATACATATTGTAAGCTCAAGCTTTGGCCTGGTTTGCTACTGCATGGCAGCAGTCATCAGTAAACCTGCGTATCTGAGTAGGAATTTGGAGGAAAAGGAGTAAAGCAGTGGATATTCTGTGGGATGCTTGTCATATACCTGGTTTATTAGCCACAATGGACATCTGAGGTCAGTGTCTGACACTCACCCCCTCTACAGCTACACTTGGAAGAATTCAATACATTTTTTTTCTTTCAAATGTTTTATAAAGGACTTCACAGCTCTCATGTATGCCCTTTTGTGACCTTGCAGGGTTTTTAGAGGTAACACATTAAAACTATTAATTGCATGAGGTAATTGAGCTATATTATAACACCTCTGGAGGACTGATTTTTCTCCAGCAGCACACAGGGAGTAAAGAGTTAATTCATATCAACTGCCAACAAATTAAATTTTCCTGCACAGTAAATACTTCTTCAGTGTCCATTGCAGCACAGCTTTGTGAAGGATCAAAACTTTTCATGATGAGTAGGAAGAGATTGTGTGTTTGAAAATTGCTTTCTCCAGACATGCCTTCAAAATTCATTTGTGTCAGTCCTGCATCTCACCTGTAAAGGGTCTCTAAGTATACAGATTTTAATATTGGTTATCAGTTATCAGCAGTGATTTGCATAATGAAACCTTTTAAGGGAAGATCTTCTTTTTTTTACATGAGGCACTGTGTATTTACATGAGATTATTATATAAATATTAAATAGAGTCCTGTTCTGGAATTTTTGAAACATGCTGATGATAGAAAAGATTGGAAAGTTCCTTTCTTGTGGAGGAGCACAGCAGAATGTAGAGAATTCAGCTTCAATGAATGCACTGCAAAACTTTTAGAATATGCATCAGAATTAAGGGTGAAAAAGTAAAGCTGTGCTGAAAGGTTTACATGTTCTAATAAATGCCAGTAAGTATAGTATCATTTCTGCAGGGTAGTCTTACATTTTGCATAATCTTCCTTTCAGGAAAATAAAACTTTAAAATATATTTGGTCATTTTTATTGGATTTTTTTTTTAAGAGCACAGTACCTCATTAGTATATGTTGAGTTATAATGGAAGCATATCCCCAATGGAATCTGAATTCATTAGCATTTAATTTTGGTGTTTGGCAGAAGGTTGAGTCCAGCAAGCACCAGTTGTTACTGAGGTGGATATTGAATTGGGTTCAGGCACGGGGTGAGGAAGCCGGGGGTTGTTCCTGCCCTTCCACAGAAGCCAAATAGCTCCTGAGGAAGGTCACACTGAGACTGCCTGGGGTTCTGATGCAGACAAAAAGCAAACCCCATACCAAAAAAACAACAACAAAAAATGAATTTTGAAACCAGGGCAATTCTTCAACTGCTGTATGTAAATGCTTGAGCTTGGACAGTCAGGGATTGCGGTTTCATCACTTGGGGCTTGCCTGTGCTGCTGAGCAACCAGGTTCTGAAACCATTGACTCCAGTGCTAATATTCAGCAGATAAATACCTGCAGATATGGAAAAGGATAGGCATTACCATGTTCACTGCTGCAATCTCCTCTTGGAATGAGTATTTTTCCTGTTGGATTACAAAGGGAGAGACAGATTTGTTGGAGCCTCACACACAGGGACCCACAGCTGGGCCAGAGCGGGAGCTGTCCATGCTGCTGTGACAGATAAATATGGAGACAGACTTAACACAATCTCCCCATAAAGCTTGAAGGATGTGAATGCCTCTAACATGGAAAGGTTTTGCTGATAACTCCTGCCGTTTGGCAGTGCTGCCTTTGTCAGTCTGTACCCTGGCTAACGTAGTACATTTCCTGCTGTGCTCTGTACAAGAAGGCACTGGATCCCTGTTCCCAACTAGCAGTCTTTAATTTCTCTCCAATTTCCCCCTTCATTCTGTGGCTGGTGATTTTTATGCATTTCTTTGTTTGTTTGTTTGTTTTAGTGTAAATTGTTTGAATTCATCTCTAAGTCTGATGTCACAAAGAGTGGAACAAGATGGGCATGTGCTATTCCTTCTAGGGAAGAGAAGTTCAGGTGAATTGAAGCTCCCATTAAAAAGTTGACAATGTTACAATATATGAGAAGTCAAGACAGGATAAAAACAGGGAAAAGAAGAGGTTTGAAGTACAGCTCACTCTTGTTTTCTTGCTCATCCTGGGGCAGGGCATAGTTGGAAGACTTTTCATTTTATGGTATCTCGTTTCTGTTGAGTTTACCAGATGGAACACATAGATATACACTCACTTTGAGATGTTCTTATTGTGCACTAAAATCCACCTACCTTAAGGGTGAAACTGCAGCAGCTGTTCCTCACTAGTATTGCTACAGGATGGTCTCAGAACACAGTCCTGGCAAATACACCGTAGGATTCATGTATATTCTTCATCCTATATCTTTGTATAAAAAGATAAAAATCTGCTCTTCCTGTTAGCTGTGTCTGAAGAAATGTGGGGCTTTGTTGTTTTGGTTTGGTTTTGTAGCTTCTTTTCAATTTTGGCAAGTATAATTCCAAGTTTTTCAAAGTATTTGTTTTCTTGATTGAAATTGTGACTTATTTCATGTTGAAAAGAAGTCCTTTTTATTGAAATATGGCAAAAGTATGGTGTTGTGTTGCATATTTATTGAATAATCCATTCTGGATTATGTCCTGTGTGTCTAATTCTTCCTATGGTGACACACTGCAGTTCTGACCCTCCTAGAGGATCAATTTGTTTGGTAGTTTAAAAATTATCACATTTTGTCTCTATTTTCCCCCTTCCCTCCTGTATTTAAACAAATAGTTTTTACACTAAATAGGGGAGTGGATAAAAAGCATCTTTGAGATCAATAAGTAGTGGAGTGGTTGCATTTGAGGGAATATTTTTACCGAGGTCAGGACAAGGAAGAGGGTTGATAATCACAGGCAAGGAGGACTGTGGTGAGAGTGTTTGCTAGGAGAAAAAGCAGGATGGTCACTTTTTTATATGAGATGAAGCCTTGGTCTCAAAGAAAAGGTGAAATATGATTGTGGAAGTGTATCTGACTTTTTTTTTTAAAACTCTCAGTTACTTGGTCTAGGTATTCCACTGACCTTTCAAACCCAAATGAGTTCAAGGTTTCATGGGCCCATTCTAAACAGGAAAACATAAAGGGATATATAGCGCTCAGCATGCTGAGTGCTGCCAGTTGCCTTTGTGCTTGTCTGGATTTCACAAAGTGGAATTCATTGAGGTATGTGGGGTTTTTTTCTTGTTCAGTATATTATCCAAGTGAAATACTGATTTTTCCAGCATAACAGAAGTGGGCAAAGTAGCAGAAACATAACAGTTTCATCACAAGGTGGCTAAACTGTGAGCTCCCCATGCTATGCATGTGGTAGGATTTGCGCTCTGTCGGGACAAGATCTCTCCTGCCAGACAAGTGAGGTAGGAACTGAGCAAAGCCAGTGTATTCCACTACCTACTGTGTGGTTGAAACCAAATCATTGTGGTATTGCTGCTGCAGCAGCTTTATAGCTTTTCCCAGAGTGGTTGGAGTAGATTTAAAAACTCTGCTCCTGAAGTAGTCTGAACTCTAACTACTCCTTCGCCCTTTATAGATGCTCCTGAGACCTCAGCCTTGGCAACTGGACTGTGCTAAGCCCAAGTATGGGCTCATCTGGCTTTGAAATGTGCAGCTGCACAAAAGCTAAATAGTAAGACTTTGGAAATCTCCTTCTAGTAATGACTAGTGAGAATCCCTGGAGGGGGAACAAGATTGAATATGTAGCTAATTATATTGTTCAGGGAGAGATTTAATTGAAAGATAAGGTTGGAGGTGATTAAAAAAATTTCTCTGAGCTTTCAACTTTCATGAGTGTTCTGTGTGCAGTTATGGTTTTGTTCTTTTTTTTTTTTTCCTTTTATTTTCTATTTTTTTTTGAAGAAGTGATTTACATATAAGATCAGTAATGCATGTAAAGATATGCCAGGAGAAATTGCTAGATGCATTACTGACAGACAGGAATACAGAAAACCAGTATTGCTTCTTAAGCCAAGTCACTGATTAAAAGCGGTGAGAAAGCAAACTTGTTAATAGAGAATGAACTGCAGTTTAACTATGCAGACTTTCCAAATGTGGGTGTCACTTAAAAATCCTTTTCCTGGCATTACAAAGGAGAAATGACTGTTCTCTCACAACCAAAGTCTGAGTCATCATTTGAAGTGGTTTGTAATGATGTCTGGGTGGCTGTAGCTGGGAAACATTTGACCTTCTGTGGAATTTCAGGAATAGGCAATTGCTTCACTGAGTTTTAGGCATTAATATTATTGGGTTGATATAGAAGTATAGAATCAACAAGGTTGGAAAAGACCTCAAAAATCATCAAGTCCAACCTGTCACCCAAGACTTCATGACTACTAAACCATGGCACCAAGTGCCACATCCAATGTGATACATTATCTGCATATCCAATCACAGAGTCATTTAAGCAGGAAAAGACCTTTAGGATCATTGAGTCCTACTGCTATCTAACTACCAAGATTTGGGCTAAACTATGCCACTCAGCACCACATCTCTGCATCTGTTATCCACCTCTCTGGGTAGCCTATTCCAGCATTTGAGAACCCTTTCATGAAAGGAAGAAGTTTCTCTCTCATTGCTCTGTGCCTTAAAGATCTTGCACAGTTTGGCATGTGGAGGTGGAATGTTGGCTGGAAGTTTTGACTTTTAAAATTCTAATTTCTTTTGTGCTCTTGGCTCCTGGGAATGTGACTAAGAAATCACCACATAATTTACTCAGTTCTGGTTAGTGCAGTGATATTACCCTGCAAGTGCTTCATTTTTCCATGAAATGGATTTTGACAAATGCCCAGAAATATGCCTCTAACTTTAACCTTCTATTTGTAGGCAAAGATAGATAACAGCAATAGAGATAAAAATGAGATGGTGACTTTGAGCAACATGACAAGAGATTATAAATCTTAGGACTGTCCTTGTACTGCACAGGAGATTGCAGTCTTAATTAAAAAGTTTTTGAGTGGCTCTCTGAGCGTGCCAATGACTCTTACACTTGTGCATGAGGATATCTACCTGGGAAGCCTGGTCATTCTGTCCTGTGCCTGAATGAGCTCTGAATAAGGCTGACAGTTATATAACATGAACACCTATATCAAAAGGGACACTTGTGGGCCTTTAGTTCAAGATCAGCTATTTCACTCAATCTGTGGGAAATGTGGGCTTTGCTTCCAGCCTGAGGAGGTGGACCAAGCATGGTGGGGCATCTTGTCCTACCTGTTGTGGTGCAGCCTTGTCACAGCAAAGCAGTCACAACAACCTTGAAAAACCGGTGAAATCTTGACTGTGTAGGAAGTGATTTGAGAATTTAATGGTGATGAGGGAGGCTTGCATTTCGACTCTCACTCCCTGGGGTGCTAATGGACTTTGGGGCACAGTCCCAAGGCTAAAACAAATAAATTGCTCCTCTTTGGAGTTGGGTGGTAGCAAGAAACACTTGTCCTGTAGGAGCTTGCCTGAACTGTGATGCATTTTGCAGTAGGGTTATCTTTACTTACTTTAATTACTGGGAGCAAGCTTATTGAAAAATCAGAAGAAGGGTTTATTTTGTCTGTCATTCTTGTGGAAACAGCTAAGAGGAGGTTTAGGAGTGTACTGTCAGTAATGGGTGAGAAACTTAATGTGCAGACTAATTACAGCACAAGGCTGTTCATTTTTCACATGAGTTCTGCTGAACTCATAGAATTTTTACTTTCTTGCCCCCCTTAAAATGACCAGGATTGCTGGCAGCGTGTTCTCAAGTCTGTGCTTTGCAGGCAGAAGTTCATAATGTGAGTGAGGGAGAAAGTAGAAGGTTTTATTCCCACCCACTCTCTTTTCCAGATCAGCAGCAGCTGGGACAGAACACATTTTTCAGTCACACAATCTGGCTACAGAATTGTGCAGTGCCCTGTTTAGGACAGCTCTCTATTCTCCTGTTTTGCACAATGAATTAGTACCTTTAGCACAGAAAGAGTTCTATGTGGTATAACACGTTTGAAAAACAATTTTTATATGTTTTATGGGGGGAAAAAAAACCAACACAAAAAACAACATGAAAGCACGACCAGAGTGAACCCTTTAGAGTATAGAATGTGAAGAAAACCTCTGATATTGTGTGTGGTTAACTTTCCTTTACCTTATTTGTGTGTTTGGTCTCATACTGATTAAAAACAACTTTTGAAACAGGGAATTATTTTGACTGGCTCTGCTTGAAATATGCTTTGGAACCAATGGTAAAGATGAAGTGAACTACCTTGACGCATCCCCTAAATGTCACCCTGAGATCTTTAACAGAGCTTTAACACCCCGAGAGCTTTAACAGAGCAGAGAAATAAATCAAGGAGAAAATAGGAGGAGATTAGCATAGAAGTTATTCTACACCCTAATGCTTGGTGGCACTGGTGACCACCCTGTGCTGTGGAGCCAAACACTGCAGGTTTGAGACAGGACAAGCAGTTTTACTGCTCTCTAGGTGGATTTTAGCTAGCAGCAGAACCTGTCTTGCATAAGTATCAAGGTAGCAATTCAAATGGACTTTTGCATTAGTGTCCTTGTGCTCTTAAGCATCCTTTTAATTCAAGAAGCTCTCTTCTCCATAATATATAGCATAGGTGCTTTTAATGCTGCATTGGACTCTTGTGGCTTAGCATTCCATGGCTTCTCATTCTTGTTTTCCTACTAGGTGTATTAACTTGTATACAGAACCCAACCAGCCCTCTAGGTTGCATTAGCTTAATACTTTCTTTTTCTGAGGATCATCCCATGTGGCCATTTCCATATTACATCTTTCTTGTTTTGAGACACCATTACATTCTTGTAATGGTGTAATTGTGTTTGAAGACCTTATTAACCTCATTTTGCATAAACCAGCTCAAGTAAATATAACTAGCTTTAATTTGAAAGCTTATTACGTGGGAGTTGAGAAATGGATTAACAGGCTAGGTCGCTTTTGTGTGGAGTTGTGAGACAATTTCACATCTGGAGCTAGAATATAACTGAACTAATCATAAGTTGGCTAGCATGAGGCTCCCCTCCTGTCTTGCTGCTGTGCCTCCTTGGGATTTGTACTGCCTGTGTCCATGGCATCCTTTTCTGAGTTTGGTTGTATAGGTCTGAGAAAACTTAGTGCTCTTCCAAAATTAAAGGCACACTCTGAGTTAGTCCAATCTAAAAAGCTACCTGTAAAGTGGGACTTGCCTTTGAAGATGCAATTTGTAGAACCAATGCCATCTTGTCTCCCATTAAGTTGTCAGGCCCCAGTAAAATGAAACCAAAAGCCATTTGAGAGTTTTGGAAATGAATACCTTAACTTCACTGTTTCCTGCCTTTCCATTATGTACTGTAATAATGCATGTTCCTTGACTTTAGACATCTGTTTCTGGTAGGACAATTGTTGCAGCAAGGGTAAATAATGACTTAGAAGATTTATTTCTGCACAGCATCTATATCAGGCTTTCACAGGATCACCGTGTCCAGTGAACTGATATCACACTGCAATTGCTCCTCTATGTACCTTTCAGTAAAGGTCATCTCAAGTTCTTTCTGGAAGTGCTACGACTGTGGAAGAAGCAGTTAGCATGAGTTTGAGATACAGTAAAACTATTTACAGTTTGGAATGTAATAGGCACATAAGTATTAAGGAAGGAGTAAAGCAGAAATTCACTTTATCTTCTGTGGGATGAATTAAAGTCTGATATTATGAGTTCCTGTTGTATAATAAAATTTAATCAGATAAAATTCCTATTGAATTCTTGGATACTTCAAGTAACACCTGATTACATTTAATTATGTTGCTTATTACAGTAATACCATCCTACTCTGCAAAGCATGCTATCCCAAAATAGAAGATATGATGAATAAAATCTTAACATTGTTTTCTAACACGTCAGCCCTCTCAGTATTGGGTATTAAATGTAGCCAGGTCAGACCCATGGAGAAATATTCTGATACAGTTGTGCTGTATTTTCACATTGTGGATTTGAAAAATGGTTGTGATGTTTGAAATGGAAAAAGCTTATTACTAATGCTAAGTTGTACTTTGGCATCTGAATGAGGACACTGGTTTAGCTCCTTGAAGAATAGTTGATGCCTTTTCTACTTAAAATAAGGGTTTGTGGTTTTTTAAAACACCTTTTTAGACTGTACATGTTTTGAGGGTTAGGGTAAATGTAAATTGGTCAGTTGATGTGATTCAGTTGTGAACTGTAATTTAGCTGAATATTTCCAAAGGTGGAGATATCATATACCAGTCACAGTCTGGCCATTCTTACTGTGAAGAATTCTTTCCTTACTTATAACTGGATTTTGTTTGTTTGTTTGTTTGTTTTTTCTCATGCAACTTTTGCATTTGTTACCTATTTTCATTTCACTTCATCTGGCTCTATCTTCTAGCAATGCATTAAGTCATAGAAGGCACTGCTTTAAATCCTGTCATCCTTACCCTTATCTTTCATCAGGCCAAACGAACCCACATCATTAAGCTTTTTCTTGCAAGCTGTGTGCTCCTGAACCACCCTCTGAATGACAACCCTTACCTTCCCCATACCCATTAGTTCATTCATTTACTGAGTGTATCCACCCAGGTGCTTACTGAAGATATAAGCCAAGGTCAGTCCCAGCATCAGCACCACTAGTACCTGCCCACCAGATACATTTCATGCCCCTCGGGCCCCTACCTACCTTTTGCAAGATTTGATACAGGAATCTTTCATTTTCAGCTTCAATTTATTAATAACATTATGCACTTTTGTGTCAATATTAGGATACAAGTTTAAATAGTTGATGAACTCCACTCATGTTCAATCTGTTGTAGCTGAAGAGAGCCAGTCCTATCCACTATATTTTTTTTTTTTTTTCTCTTGGCTAGACCAAAAGAGCAAAACTAATTTTTTAACCTATTTGGAAAATAGGCTTTAGTTTCCTTAGGCAGTCTTTTCTGATGAAAGAGTATTTTGTTGACATGACTGATCAGAACTTTAGTAATTCAGATGATCTTGCAGCACTCTCTTGTAGAAAACGTGTGGACTTTCTCATCTCAGTTGCAGTTACCTCTCTTGCATGCAAAAGCCATCCTTTGTTCATCATCTGGCTTTCTGATGAATATGCTCAGGTTTTCTTCAGTGACTCCTAGGACTTTTCAAGTACCATGAGAAACAGCTGTATCCTACTTGTGTCCTCCAGTAACTTATTCAATGAGTATTCTGACTAGCTCCTATAAATGGACAACATGTCATATTACTTTAAGGAAATACCAAAGTGAGAAGGCTAATACAGCTGTTAAATAAAATATCCTTCATTTAGTCCTTGTAATGATATCATATTGGGAAAATTGCAACCAAAATGGCTGAGCTTATGGTGGATAAAGCTGCCCGAGATCAGTTCCAGCTCTGAGAGGATAGATCCACGAGAATTAACAAATATAACTTTTCAATCATCCAGCATTGTTTTGGGTGGTATACAGGGCTAGAAGGGCCACTTCTGTACAGTGGGTTTGTTTCTTAAATGTTTAATTAAATATTACCACTCTGCAGATTAGGCTATTCCCACAAAAGCTTCTCTGGATGGCTGTTTTACAAAAAGCAAACAGTACTTAAGAGAGAATAAAATCATAATCGTTCCTGTGATTCCCTGATGGTTTTGTATGTAGATGAACCCTAAAAACATCCATACAATAGCTGAGTTGCTAGGGGCATATGCTTAGAAAGAAATGAGGGGTGTTGTGTGCATGTTCAGAATTGCAGATCAGTTAATGGAGTGCTTCTGGCTACAGGTAGAGAATAGATGAGAATTTAAATAGACTAATAGCGCAGCTTGCAACTGTGAAAGCATAAAGGTGGAGAAGCAAATCACTGAACAGCACACAACTATTATTTGTGTCTCTGTGTGCAGAAAGAAAAGCTATAACCCAAGGCTGAGCATGTCATTTTTAAAAGTTTATTGCCTAAATATAGGAATGGCTTCTTCCTTTCTTTCTTCTTATTGCTCTTGTAGTGAATATTTTAGCAGCTGCATAATTGGGTAACTGCTTTATACCCTCACTTGTTCTCAATTTTTGGCCTTTGCCAAGTAGGTTAAACATTCTGCGATGTTACTGAGAACTTCTAGCTAAATCCAGAATTTGTCTGACCCTCCTTGTAGCTTGATTTAAATGTCTGGAACTGAAGTTGCTCTTTCCACTTACGGTTTCTGCATGAACCTTACAAGCCTTCAAATTGCCCTGACTGAAAATTAGATTGAACACCAGTGCAGCTTGCATTAGAATAATCAGCATACAGTATTAGTAGTTGAATACCGCTTTTGTGACGATCTAGATTCCGATCCCCACTTCTTCAATAAAAATTAGAGTACCTGCTTTACAGAAAAGAGGCTTTAAAATACTCTTTATCAGTCCACCTTCTCTATGGTCACTACTGCAACCTGGAGTGACCAAGCTGAAAATGTTATTGTAGCTTTGAAGTCTGAAATGTCAGACAGAGAATGCAGTCTGCTGCAGAAGGTGCTCACTTGTGTTTCTAGACAATAAGGTGCACAGACAGGGCTTTGGATCGTGGTCCCTGTATACAGTGCAGAGGAGTCTCAAACACACCAGTTAGTTACTGTTCTTTGTGCCTAATTCTTGTCATTGTTACAGGGCCAAGGAGTAATGTCAAGTAGCACTCCATGGCTCGCTCTCTCATCAGTAGCACACAAGCTTTAGCCAAAGCTTTATCAAATGCTTTGTGATGAAGACAAAACAACCCACTTGTCAATTATCCCTTTGTGTTTTTTAGGTTGAGTTCAAAAGTCTGCTTTGAAAGGAAAAGAAAAGAAAGAACAAAGCAGTAAGGATTAAGTGTGGTGTGCAGTAAGATCATAAAAGTGATGGTGAGCTGGGATGGCCACACCAGGCAGGATGTTCTCCTCTGCTTTCTTTTAACTTCAGAACAGTAGAAGTAGTACACAAAGGGAATCATGATGGGTGTTCTGTATTTTTCTGAGGAGATGGATGGAAGGAGAGTGAGATGACATGTTGAGGAGGAGGTCTCTGGAGAAGGGAAAAGTAATAAAATAACTCTCAGAAATTTATTGTAAATGAAGGATTGAACATTACTGGGGCCAATAGTGAAAATGTTTCCAATACATTGATAGACCAAGAAATGGCATTTCTAATCATGCCCATTACCTTTTGAAGTGTTTTTCTCCACTACAGCCAGTTCCAATATCCTGCTTATTCAAAAGGCTTCTCCCTACAGAAGAACATCTTGGTGAAGCCTGTCACTGCTGCTGACTTGTTGAGACCCTCCTGGGGATAAAATGGGTGACACGGAAGGTAGACAGGGTGGCCAGGACAGATGCTGTCTGGCTAATAGAGACAATGTCCCCATCTGTTAGGAGGATTTCCTGCAGTTCTGAATGCTTGCTCCCCACATCCTCCAGTACTCAACAGATGGTGGGTTAAAAATGTGTAAATAACTTTGAAGTTTGGACAGAAAAATGCAAAAAGTGTTATTTTCTGAAATGTGCAATTGTTGCTAACTCATGGAGGAGTCTTACTGAACTCTGAAACTTCTATTTTCTGTACGCAAAACTAAGTGTGTGTGTGTGTTTGTTTTCATTTTTCCCCCTGGTGTTTCCCAGCCAGCTCTAAGAATAAATGATACAGAGGAAGAACAATACTCCACAAGAGCTGCCACAGTGTGAAAAGTTATTATTTGCTGATAGCTGACATCTCTCCACAGATGTGCATAGCTATTTTCTAGTCTAAATGTGGGGGAATAAGGACAATATTCTTCCAAACACAAATACCTGGTGATCTCAGGTAAACGCTGTCTCTTTTCTTCTTGCAAGTTCCACATTGTTCAAAAAACAGAGGCATAAACTTAAGCTGAGCCTCACTGACTGTGTTGACAATGAACAGCAGTGAAGGAAAGAGACCATCAGAATAACATGTGGGGGAAAAATATTCATCTTTCTGATACAAACTGCTGTTGTGGTGTCCTTGGCCATCAGAATGAAACACGGATGCCAAACTACAGAGAAAGATAAAAAGACTCATTCAAATTTCCAGAGGTTAGACTTGCAGTCTGAGGTGGTGGAAGTGTCCTGCCTACAGCCTGAAGATTTTTGGGGCAGTGGGGTGTTTTGCTGGAGGGGAAGCTTCACAGAAACACAGTTATTTTGAATGGGAAACTAATATAGGGGGAGAGTCTGATAACATCTTCTTTTTCCATTTTGATATTTTAGAATAAGAATCTTTTTATGTTGAAATGTTGTAAACATATGCAAATGTAAAAGCCAGGAGTAGAAAGAAGTATCCAGCATTTCCAAATAATTACTTTTTCTGTTTATTTTGGTATTTGTTTGTGGTTTGTTTGTTTGTTTGTTTGTTTTTCCCTTCCACTTAAACATTTAAATGCATAGTGCAGGAAAAAAAATTAGTAAAACTTGATTCCTTGTGGTGGCTGCAGGTCAATTTTGCATGAAATTCTTCCAGCTGGGAGATGAAGGTTTGCTCAGGAGCAGATAAGGGGCAGAGGGATCACCTGAATTGAAACACTCCTGCTGCCTGCTTGTAGGACACTGGAGAATCACTTCCAACAGTGACGCAGACGATGAATAAAACAGTATTTGTATGCTGAATGATGCATTTCAGCATAGAATCTTAGAATCAGTCAGGGTTGGAAGGGACCACAAGGATCATCTAGTTCCAACCCCCCTACCATGGACAGGGACACCTCACACTAGATCAGGCTGGCCAGAGCCTCATCCAGCCTGCTCTTAAACACCTCCAGGAATGGGGCCTCAACCACCTCCCTGGACAACCCATTCCAGGGCTTCACCACTCTCACAGTGAAGAACTTCTTCCTCATGTCCAGTCTGAATCTCCCCACCTCCACCTTCATTCCATTCCCCCTTGTCCTAACACTACCTGATATCCTGAGAAGTCCCTCCCCAGCCTTCTTGTAGGCCCCCTTCAGATACTGGAAGGTCACCTCGGAGCCTTCTTTTCCCCAGACTGAACAGCCCCAACTCCTTCAGTCTGTCCTCATAGCAGAGCAGCTCCAGCCCTCTGCTCATCCTCGTGGCCCTTCTCTGGACACATTCCAGCACCTCCAGATCCCTCTTGTAATAGGGGCTCCAGAACTGGAAGCAGTACTCCAGGTGGGGTCTCACCAGAGCTGAGTAGAGGGGGAGAATCACCTCCCTTGACCTGCTAGCCACACTTCTCTTGATGCAGCCCAGGATCTGATTTGCTTTCCGGGCTGCAAGTGCACACTGAGAGCTCGCGTTGAGCTTCTCGTCCACCAGCACCCCCAAGTCTCTCTCCTTAGGGCTGCTTTCCAGCCAGTCACTGCCCATCTCTTGTGAAGAGATGTCATTGCAGCTGTTTTAAATGCAGTTTCATTTATATTTAAATGTACCAGTTTAAGAATTACGTGTCCTCTGAGGGGCGCAGGCACTTTGTATGAATGTGTTCACTGTGCAAGAGAATTCTTCATACCACAACTCACGATTCAAAAATAGTAGTGTCTGCATCCATGCTGTGTCCAAGCGGTGCAAAAACCAACGTGAATGCAGAGAAGTATCTGGAAGGACTCTTTAAAGATACAGCACATCAGATGAATATGATATTAAGAAAATTACAGCAATAAAGAGTTCCAATTGTACATCAGACTATTAAATCATGCAGCTGTGTTCTCAGCAATAGTGTCAATGTTTCATTCTGCCCCTGTACACTGCACTGGTTAGGCCGTACCTCGAGTACTGCGTCCAGTTCTGGGCTCCTCAGTTTAGGAAGGATGTTGACTTGCCGGAGCGTGCCCAGAGAAGGGCAACAAAGTTGGTGAGGGGCTTGGAGCACAGGCCCTATGAGGAGAGACTGAGGGAGCTGGGGTTGCTTAGCCTGGAGAAGAGGAGACTCCAGGGGTGACCTTATTTCTCTCTACAACTACCTGAAGGGAGGTTGTAGACAGGCAGAGGTTGGTCTCTTCTCCCAGGCAACCAGTATCAGAACAAGAGGACACTGTCTCAGGCTGCATCAGGGGAGGTTTAGGCTGGAGGCTGGGAGGAAGTTTTACACAGAGAGAGTGATTGCCCACTGGAATGGGCTGCCCGAGGAGGTGGTGGGGTTGCCGTCGCTGGGGGTGTTCAGGGCGAGGCTTGACAGGATGCTTGGTTGCATGGTTTAGTTGATTAGGTGGTATTGGATGATAGGTTGGACACGATCTTGAAGGTCTCTTCCAACCTGGTTTATTCTATTCTATTCTATTTTATTCTAATGTGAATTTATAAAACTAAATGTGGCTTTTGCTCAGCACCACTGAGGAAGATGAAGTTTATGGCTGCAATGGAGAAGCTGGCAGGTGCTCAGTAATTTTATGCCCTGCTTAGCAGAGGGGAAGCAATGGGACACAAGATTTACTGCTGCTGACTTGTTTTAATATTAGGCATTGTGTTTAGTTAGCTAACATGAGCTTGGCAAATCCCTCCTGGGACTGATGAAAAGGTTGTAATGTCAAAGGAAGTCTTCAATTAGAGGTCCCTTATCTCTTGTGTCATAAGGCATGTTGAATAGATGCTGTGAGACTGGACATTTCTGTAAGGGGCCAGTGGTCACAGTAAAAATCATGTATGTTTAATGATATGTCTAATTATGAAGTGAGTATAGCTTTTTAATATGGTCTTAACAAACTGAAGCCACAGAGCAAGACTATGAATTTCTTTCATGTGTCCTAAGAGGACCAGAAACCTGCTTGAAGGTTTGTGTGGCCTAGAATTGATAAAGAAAGGGCAGTTGAAAATAACAGTGGTTACCCTGTATAACTGAATGTTCTTCTTTTGGGGGGGTATATTAATGAAACAAACAAACAAAAATGAAATCTGGGGATCTTCTTACTCTTAAAAATTGACTTACATTACTTCAGACAAGGAGCAGCACAGAACTATTTGTGGTTTTGAATTATTTCAGATTTTCGTGTGTTCTGCATCCCCCCCCCCTGCACAGTATATTTAAGTCTAATGTGAGGTCAATTTATAAAACATGAATTATTCAGCTATTGTTCCATGTTTTGATACAAGTCTGTGCATTTAGTTTTGGTTTAGGGCCTTTGCCTGGGTTTCTTTTAGATTTTTATTTCATAAAAGGGATGAATCTTTTCAACTTGAGTTGGGGCTATTCAGTCTGGAGAAGAGAAGGCTCCAAGGAGACTTAATTGTGGCCTTCCAGGGGCTTACGAGACAGCTGGGGAGGGACTTTTTAGGGTGTCAGGTAATGATAGGACTAAGGGGAATGGAACAAAAATAGAAATGGGAAGATTCAGATTGGATGTTATGGAGCAGTTCTTCACCATGAGGGTGGTGAGACACTGGAACAGGTTACTCCAGGAGGTGGTGGAAGCCTCATCCCTGGAGGTTTTTAAGGCCAGGCTGGATGTGGCTCTGAGCAACCTGACAGGTCCCTGCCCAAGGCAGGGGGGTGGGAAGCAAATGATCCTTGAGGTCCCTTCCAACCCTGACAAATCTATGATTCCCTGCAGGACCCATTAACTGATATTGCAGGGTTAAATCAGTGCCTGTGGCTTTGAAAAGCCTAAGTCTAACTGTATATATCTATGCTGCAGGATGTATTGTCAGTTTGTGAAATATGCCAATGTAAGGGACAGTTCTTTATTCTAGGAAACTGAAATGCAGAGTCAGGGTTCACACTTCCCAGTATATTTGAAATCTTGTATTTAAAGAGCATTCTCACAGTGAGATATTCACTCTTATTTAACACAGAGCCTTGTTTCCCAGTTTGGTGCTTTTCTCTTTTCTTCTTTCCCCACCCCTCTCCCCAGTATTAAATCTTCTCAATTTCTTTGCAATTAGTCTAGAAATTTTCTAGTCTCTCTTCCTGTGTGAAAATTTACACTTTCCTGCAGAGAACAAGTTACAACTGATGGTGTTTCCTCTCTCATCGCAATAAATGTCAGGCTTTCTGCAAAATACCTTTGCTGGCTAACCAGAAAATGCACTTCTGAATGCTGATGTGGCATTTGCAGCCAGGCTGATTTACTTAATGCTTCTGGCTGGGTCATTCAGGGAGTGTGTAAAGTGAGGTCAGCTCCTTCTCCTAAAATCAGGGGAGATTTTCTTATCAGATGGTATTTAAAAAGAAGCTGTTCAAGATGTGATTAAGAAAAAATTAAGCTTGAATCTGAGTGTTGTAGAGTGGTGCCCAATTTCAGCAGTAATCTAGGTGATATTGCTCCTTAATTAATTCCCTGTAAGACTATGGTGCTTGAATATCCAACATTGCTGTTTTATGTGCCTTGAGTGAGTTTCTTCGCTGCAGTTTTTCCTCACCCTTCTAAGAAGTTTTAAATGATGCAATCAGATTAATAATAATTGGTACCACATCACCCAAGCACAGGAAAAACCATCAATATCTCTGTTTATTACCTCTGCACATCTTTAATGTTTTCATTTTGATAATGTAAAATTATGCAGTGGTAGGTGATGTGAACAGCTTAGTGGCAGCTATGAGCAGGATGTGCTTGTCAGGACTACTTACTACTTGTACTCAGTATTTTAATATTTAAATTCTCTCACCAAAGTTTTTTCCAGTCTTTGCACAGAAATTATCATAATTCCAGGGACTGCCTTCACATGCTCTTGTGGCAGTTTGGGCTGGGTGCCTCCTGCTGCTGCCGCCACATGGGGTACACTGTCAGTGCCTCGAGTGTCCAGCCCAGAGGGTGGACACAGGAAGCTGCATATTTCATACCCGTAATGTCCTGCTCCCTATAAATCCCTCTGCAAGTCTCACACTTCCTCTTTCTTCCCTTGCTGCCCCCGTGGGAGACGCTCCCTGTCTGATGATGGAGGGGGAGTTATCTCTAGGCCTCTTGGGTCTGGCTAAGCCTAATGTCAGGAGAAGAAGGGGGAAGGGCAATCTCAGATCTGGCCAGTTGAGATCAGCCTAACTGGGTGGGGGGGCAGGGAAGAAAGAGCCCTGAGGGTCTTGGGTATTACCCTCAGGTAGGGAGAAGGGAAAAGCTGGGATGCTTCTAGGTGTGCTGTGAGGGACTCTGTATGCTTTGGGATTTCCTTTTGTCACTGTGCTTGTAGCTTCTGTAAAACACTCACTGCTTTTCCATTTAAACTTTCCATTGCTTCTGCAATCCGTTTGTGTGAGTCTCATCACTTCTTTTTCTGCCCCGGTGAGAGGCAAGAGAGGATCTGCCTCAACCTGGGACAGCTTTAAAAAGTGGGGGGGGTGGGGGTGGAGAAAGGTGAATACTCCTCAGGCTTCTCCTTTGTAACAAGAAAACTCGCGTGTCTGAAGTGTTTTTCCTAAAGAACATAAGCAAAATGTTATTACTTTAGTGAAACCCTTGTCACTCCTGACATTAGGTACGTAAGCCATCAGCATGCAGCTGCCTGTGGGAATCACTTGATGCTTTTATATGTGTAAGCAGCAAGAATATAACCACGTGAGCAGCTTTGAAAAAGCTGAGTTGTTAATACTTTAGAAGGAGAGAATACTGAAAATCCTGGAAGCTTCAGGATAAGCAGAAACTTCTGCAACACTGTTAGCCCTGATGGAAGAGTTTGCTGATGTCTCTGCAGTACTTTTTCAGGAGGCTTTTGCAAGAGGCTTGGTACAGAAAAAGATATAGGGTACTGAATCCCTGTCCTATAGGAAATGTGTCCTTTTTTGTTCTTATGTGCTTAACTTGCTAGCTGGTTCAGCCTTCCTGTTTTCTTCCTTTACAAATACAAAATATTTGCACAATTCACCTTTAGTGAACAAGGAAGAACTTTTATAAAGGAGAAGAAAATACTACTGCTTACAAGATGATTAAAGTTTCTAAAATCAGTTTGGAATTTTGTGCCAATTAGTTTTATCAGTCTAAAAGCAAGTTATGAATCATTTGTACATTCTGGATGTGATGCCTGGGTATGGAAATACTACAGATCTCTCCCAGTGGATCACCACATCAGCCCATTCAGTGCTATGTACCATCCACTTCAAACTACTGATCAAGGCTGGAGCTCATCAGCTTAGCCTGACAAAGGTCCAGAGCTGAACCTTGCTTAAAACTGGTAGATGCAAAAATGACTGAGAACAGACTTCATTACAGAGCACAATGTGAAGTTGTCTTGGAGTAGAAAGAGTCCATTCCAACTTCCTTTATTCTTCCAGCTGTAAAAAGATTTTATATTTCATGAATACTTTACACAATGAGAAAAGCAGGGTAAATGTTAGTAGCTTCTACTATCCTATGATCTGCTCTGGCACATGGAAGATGGGAAAATTAGTGTTTTCTTTCCCTATTTACCCGTGGATTTTCTCCCTCTGTTCAGTAGATACAACACCAACAAAACCCCCTTTGAAAATAAAATGTGAATCACTGTAAGAATTTATAATATCTGTTACTCCAAAGCAATAATGGTTATAAAGTGTTGTAATGTTCTCTTCTCTGCCTGTGTTAGATTTGCCCAGGGTAGTGTCATTGTTTCGAGCTCCAGGTTTCTGGCAGCAGCCCATTTTGCTCTAGTACACTACACACTGCAGACACTGAATGAAAGTGAAGAGAGAGGGAGGAATATATTAAATCTACATTTTCCCCAGCAATAGCTGTTCTTTAACTTGCAGGAACTCTGTAGCCAGAAGGCTCTGCGTAGGTGAGATAGTTCTTTACAGGAAGGAGTCTTTTTTTTCTTACACTGCTATCCCTAGTGTCTTCAGAATCAATATAGACTGTAATTTTTCTTCTTTATCCAAGCATTTCTATGAAAAAAGCTACAGCTCATATTTTATAGGCTTAACTCTCAGCTCTTGCTGCAACCAGATGTTAAAAATATTATATGGAAGTCCCAGCTCATTCTGATCCTCACTCAAGTGAACTGCAGTGCTTTGGATGTGAAGTGATTCCTGGAGAAAATGAATTGGATTTCCATCTCTAATTTCCACCATTTAACAGTTTATAATACAAACTCCCCTTTAAAATTCTGAACTGGTTGTTAACTTGCTGCTGGACATTTGCCAGTGCCTGCACCTGCATTACTTCCCTGATAATATTTCAAAGTGTCAGCTCAAGTGGCCTGAGAACTGCCTGTGGAAGTGTTGTAATTGCTGAGATATGCTTACTCCAACTGTGATAATAAAACATGGGGATGGACTGGACAGAGGGAGAGTTAAAAAAAAGATAACAGCTGGGATTTATGCTTCCAGGTTTAAAAAGAAAGCTTCTTCATAAGTTTGATGATAAACAGAATGGCAGAGTGTAGCAATATAAAGAGAGGGGGAAGTCTGAAATGAAGGAGAATACAGGAATGTGGCTGCACTAAACCCTAGCTGTATGCAGGGATCTTGGAGAAGTAGTTTTCCCTTGGTTGTATGCACACTGAGTTAATGCCCCACAGATACACAAAGACAATCAGAGGGATGGAGCACCTCCCCTGTGGGGATAGGCTATGAGACTTGGGGCTGCTCAGCCAGGAAAGAAGGCTCCAGGGAGACCTTATAGTGGCCTTCCCATACCTGAAATAGGCCTACAAGAAACCTGTGAAGGGTGAGGTGGAATGGATTGAAGCTTTAGGAGGACAGAGTTAGAGTAGATATTAGAAAGAAATTCTTTACAGTAAGAGTAGTGGGACACTACAGTAAGAGTAGTGGGAACAAGTAGCCAAGAGAGGTTGTGGAACCCTAATGGCTTCATCCCTGAGGTGTTCAAAGCCTTGAGCAACCTGCTTTAGTGGAAGGTGTCCCTTCCTGTGTCAGAGAGATTGGAACTAGATGATCTTTAAGTTCCCTTTCAAACCAAATGATTCCATGAAGCATCCACAGGATTATGCATTAGAAATTAAAGACTGTTTAGCCTAAGATATACATAAAAAAACCCAAACCCAATCAACCAACAACAACAAACCCCCCCCCCACAAACAAGAAACAACCACCAAAACTGAGATGGGATGCAGGGGTGGAAAAACAAGGTTGCCTTCCAAAAGGGCTGATAGACTGTGCAGTGCAACATGGAGAGAATGAAACATTAAAAATTACACATCAGAAAGAGAAAATGATGCTTCTTAGCACTCTTATTGACTGTTTGTTTTAGCTGGACTTTATTTCTTGATGTGATATCTGGCTGTCTTTTTTTTCCTCACCAAAATCTTTCCCTGCTCAGAAATTGAAATGCTGAAAGATTTATTATTCTTGTTATTGTTAATTAATAGATTTTGCATGTCTCAGTTTGTACTGGGGCAGGGATTTAATACATTAATGCTGTTTATGTTTATATATGAAAACATAGAATTTAAATAATTTCATTACAAATTCAGTTTGAGTTAAAATGTCTTGCATAGTACTGGATAATATGTTCTAGATCACGTTTGTTTCAGTGGCATTCATTAATTTAAAGACCACTGTTGTACTCACTGTCAGAGCAAATGAACAATCCTACTGGTTGTTAGAGAGGTGTTTGTAAAAACTCACTCACACATTCCTCTCTGAAGCTTCGAAAAGAGTGTCTAGAGACTAACTTGTGGTTTCCTTGCCTTAATAGGGCCTCCAAAACACTACTTATTCATCATCTCAAAACCAATTGGGGAATCAAATCTTCCTATTTACTCACAGGGAAAAGATGCATATTCAGCCTTAATTTTCTTTCTTTAAATCTGCAAGAATGGCTAGAACACGCTGAACAATTCATTCTTTTTTTTCCATTCTACAGCCTTACTTTTAGGCTTATGTAGAGGGGCTAATTGGTTTTCTGTCCTCCACACTTGGCTGCATCAAGGTTACAGTATTCTCTGGCTTCCTCAAACAACTTGCATTTATTTCTTGAATTAATGTAAGTTTATATTAACTGCAATAAAATGTTTTACATGGGACAAAGAAATGAATATTTAAAGTGAAAAGCATGGAAACCATGTTTAGATCAGTATTGAATGTCACATTTCAGAGCCCAATTGCTGGGATCTCTAATTAGTGGATTGTCATTACTTAGCAGCTGAAATACAGACTACAGAATAGTGCACATTTTTGCAAAAAAAGGTCAGTTTGAACAATGTCCTCACACACACACACAAAAGTCAAATCACTGGAAATTATAAGCAGATGGCATCATTTCTGGAGCAGCAAGCATCTACTACTCCTAGGTGAATATTTCTTGGACATTTTTCATGGTTTGAAAGGAAAAAGAATTTTTTTTTTTTTTCTTTTTCTAGCAACAAGTCTTAAGATGGGAACTGAGTGATAAGTGGAGTCGAGGGATCCCAGTGTCCCTTAACTACAGGACTTTGTGTTATTTGGGACTTTAAGGAAATTGGTGTGGAGAATTTTATACAATGGTGTCAGCTGCCCTAGAGTGTCTCTGTTGTTTAAAATGTTTTCCTAAGTTCTAACAAAAAACTTCATGACAGTGATATAAGCCTTTCTTCTGACTACAGTAGAAATTCACAACAATCCATTGTTTCTCTCTTTGCAGCTAACTTTCTGTATCTGAAGATTGTATCTGAGAGCATTTCCTGAATTTTTATGAGGCACGTTTCCTATTCATTCCTATAATGCAAACAGTGTAGTCTATGAGAGGGTTACTCACAGAATGCTTAAGTTATTTCTGTGCTCTTCTTTGGAGGAGAGAAAGAATCAGTAGTGTTATCCATACATACCCTGGCCTTCTAGCTTGATTCTCTGAAGCTGAGCTTTAAAAGTTAAAGCTTCAGCCTTTAACTCCTGCTCCTGTCAAACATGAACCTATCTTACTTTTCACTGACATTTTAATGCATTGTAACAAAGTGCGTTAACAGAGGCTGAGCTAATACCTGCTGTCTTCTCATGGTAAAATATAGATGCACATATTCTCAGATGAACCAGATTTATTGGTGCTTGCTTTATTTTTTGGTCACAAGTTTTAGTGTTCTCAAATGCAATCAGCATTTCATAAACCCCTTTACTAAAACCTTACTCTGAGGACCATCACTGAGAGAATCACTTTGCACAGGAGGGTGGAAGCAGGGATTTTATCCCCAGCTGAAGATGATGTCCTTACTACTTTCACTTCAGGCTTTTCACTGTATTTATTGGAATTAGATTTCAGCGAAAAAGAAATGTTTGAAATGACATAGAATGTGTTGAAAAAACCCCAAAACTGAACACATTCTCATCTGGCTAAAATTAATATTTTTCTTTTTTGTTGTTGTTTTTCCTATTTAAAAAAAAAAAAAAGTTTAATTTAAGTCCAATCTAAAAATCAGTGGGGTAGAGGCATGGAGACATTTTATTACTCATTTTAAATTATCAGCCAATAAGGTATAGTTCATAAAGAAGTGGATAAACTGCAAGATGTTAAACTCAAGAAAATGAGAAAGAGTTAGAGAAGTTTGATTTCTTTAACATGGAAAAAACTACTTGGATAAATTAATGTCTTGTTCTAGTCTTTTTTTATGATGAAATTCACATAAAATTGCCTAGTTTAAAGCTGTGGGGGTTTTTGAGATCTTATGACAATTGAATGGACTAGATTATATGAAAAACTGCACTAAGCCTTTTATTTTTCCTCTCTTTACCCACATTTCTTGCTCTTGCAGCTGCTACCTCAATAATACTAATCTTTGCTATTATCATAGCCTTGACATTAATGTAGGTTCCTAATTCAGCATTTCACAAATCATCCAGGAACAATATTCCCCCTCCCAATGCTGTGGCATGAATTAAATGCGTAGAATAAAACTGTCTCTCACTTCAGATTAAAGAGCTTTCACTAAAATGGATAATTGGCAAAAGCAGACCCTGTGTTCTGTTTAGCAAGGTGCTGCAGCATTTCCATTCCAAGTCATGATTTGGGTCTAGTGGGGCTGTGTTTTAGTCCGCTGCAGTCATAAAAACATCAAAGTGAGAATAATGCCAAATGAATCCAGGCTTGTACCAGCAGCAATTGGGAGGAATTAGAGTAAGAAGGCAGAAGTGTAGCAAGATATTTCTTTTCTCCTTTCTATAGTTGCATTAATCCATCAACAAGGCAAATGCAATCTGTCAGGATGGAAATTAACAACTTTTATATATCTTACATTGACTAAGCCAGAAGTACATTTTTCTCTCTGCACTGATTCTTTTGCTCACTAGGCTGTTTTACTCCAGGTACCTTGGGGGAGGCAGGGGGAAGACGTGAATGTTCACTGTTTTACCCAGTGTTGTTGCCCATTCAGTAGCAGACACCACTATGGTAAGTTCAAGTTTCTGCTTTAGTCTTCTGAAATTATTTATTATAAATGAATATGGTGGAATACAGTCTCTCCAATAGCAGCTCTCTGGCAAGCTGACTATGTAAAAGATTATGGGATATACTTCCAGCAAATGTAGAACAGTGCAGATCAGAAATGAGACTTCTCTGTCCTGTTGTTTTTCCTAGCTATTATTTATTTGCCTGTCAGTGAATTTCCATCAAAGGAAATTATTCATCAGCTCTTTCAAAAATCTCTTTCTGTTGCATATGTTTTACTTGTTTGTGACATGCTGCATGGTGATAATTTGTGACACTCAAGTTCATTTAAATGATATCTAAGCAGTTCACAGACTCATTAATCATTTCTATCAAAACTGAAAAAATATGAATTAGCTAGGAATGTCCTTGCTTGAAGCCCTGAGTACTTTAATGAAGCTTTCCAGGCTTCCAAAGGGGTGAGAGACACCAATTTTAGTTGTTGTATTTCTGTCTTTCCTGTTGTGGGAAGCATGACATGAAAGGAGCTTTAGACTTTTTTTTTTTTGTAACTTGTCCTACCAAATAATCCACTTCTTGCTGTGTTTTCTCTCTGTGGCATGTAGTCCTCTGTTAATCAAGAAGCAGAAACAATTCTCTGTCTCCTCTGGGTTTGATTGCTACTAGCAACATCAAGACAAATTCCATATTATAAAGATTTTGCATTGCTATTCGGCATTAACATGACTGAATTCTTCACTACTTCTGGAATATAACATTTAACATTTCTAAGGCAATGAGCTGATCCCAGACTGCTTTTTAAAGGGAGTTTTCTGTCATTAGGAATATTAGTCAAATATTGCATATTATTTGTGGGCAGGCCTATTTTTCAGACATTGACATACACATTGTAAAGCCATAAAGCAGGTGGTGAATTGATTTCTAGAAAACAATACAAACCACTGAATCATTAAGCAAATCATTGACAATCTGTTTAGTATCTTAATTTAAAGGAAAAAAAATCAAAATATATCTAGCTTTACCATATAAGTCAGTGAAAGAAACTCCCATTTACATCACTTGTTTGGTGACAGGTGTTTAAATGATTTAATGCATCTTTAAACTGTCCAAATACCCTCAACAGCGATCCAACAGCTGCAGCTTGTAATTTGTCTCTAGCATCAAACCACGTATTAAATCATTCTAGCAGAAACCAAATTCACATAATTTTAGGCTTATTACTAGTTTATTTCTTTCTCAAAATGAGCACAAATTTTCCTGCATCCCCCACACAGAGAAATGAGTGCTTGTGCTATCAAAACCATGCTGTTGACAGATGGAGAAAGATGGCTTTGCAAAGCAGCCGGAAACAATTAATGCATCTATTAAGCACTGTGTATCATTTTCAAGGCCTGAAGTTCTACTTTTTCCAGGAAGATGAACAATACTTGCTTTGCTCAAGGAAAGAAAGAAAGATCATATATACCTTAAATCCTTAAATATATGAATTGTAGAAATTAGTAATTTGATTTGGGGTTTTTTTGTTGTTTGGGGAGCAGCTGCCTGGTTTCTGACTTTCCCTTACAGCAGTTGCCAACACTTCAGGCTTTGCTTTTTGTTTCTCTTCATCCCTCCTTACAAACACCTTCTGAGCTTCACGTGGTAATTCCTCTAAACCTCCGACTTCTTTCTAATATCTGCCCATGATTTTGTCACAAACTGTGTCCTGAGAAGTATCACTCCAGCTGCAGAACTGAGATCTATTCCAGAATACATCTGTAAGCTTCTCTTTAATCTTACCATTCACTCTATAAGAGGCTTCCTCTGATGCTCACTAGAGGCTTATCAGAATTTCTGGGCACAGCTTCTTTAATTCCTTGTATTAATATAGTCCTCAGGTCTCCCATATTCTGACTCCCTTGAAGCTGTTGATGATCCCACCCAGGATCTTGATTAGGCCACTTCTGATCTCCTGGTGGCCCCCCATGATTCTGCCTCTCCCATATTCTCATGCCAGCCTGTCTGATCATGTTTGTTTCCTCTGCAGTGAATAGTATACTCAAATAGACTGCATCTCTTTCCAGGTATATATATTGGGACCCAAAAAAAGGGAAGTAAGAGAGATCACATATACCTTAAATCCTTGATTATATGAATTACAGAAATTAGTAATTTGATTTAGTTTATTTTTTGTTGTTTGGGGTTTGGTGGTTTGGTTTTTTTTGGTGGGTTTTGGGGTTTGTTTGTCTGCTTCACTTTTTATCTTCCCCTTATACAGGGAAGCAGCAAATTTAAACTGCATCAGAAGAGTGTTTCCACTTCAGCCACTTAAATCAGCACATTGTTGTATCTGTGGAGCTCATTTCCATGGTGGACCTTAGCTTGAATATTATTGCTTAAAAAATAAGCAGTACAGATTCACATTAACTTGTTCAGACTTGGACACAAATTCTAGCTCAGATGTTCCCTAAACTGATAATTGTCAAGAACAAAAGAGGGGGCCAAGTGATACTAAAATATGGCTACAGATCTTTGTATCAAATGCCTTCCATAAGTGCATGGCACCATATAGTCTTTCTCCAGCCTGTGCTCCCGAGGATCACAAGAAGTCATGAACAAAGTTGAGGTCTCTTTCAAACTCACTTCATTAGATGGCAAAAAGTGGTTTACCTTGTAATTAGCTTATCCTTCAAAATTCCTGTAATAGGAATCCTGAAATAGTATTTTCTAGACAACTGGGATTGATATGATCTTCTAGACATAAAAATCTCATCCTGACTTTGTCCAGCTATGGAAAACAAGGAGAAGAAAAGTTTGTACCAACAAAAAAGTTCTCCATCTTTGGAGGAACTGTTCATCCACTTAGTTTAGTAATGGTAAAATAAATCATGTATGATCTTTCATGCCTCATCATCCTATTTATAACAGTATGCCCTTTATTATGACGGATTTTATGATATTTTGTGATGACCAGTCATGGGGAAAAAAATGTTTAATGTACTGACATCTAATTTTATTATCTCTGGTACCTATTCATTTTCTCAAAGCATTTCTTTGAATTGGTGCCAGGTTAAGCTACTGTACTTTCAAAGCTGGGCTATGACAAGATCAGGAGCTAATCTAATAAATCAATAAGAGAGTCAAAAGACCAGTCACAGAGACAAGTGCATAATTCATTGGTGGGAGTAGTAACACGTAGAGCCTAGCTAAGCAATTTCTCTATTTATTACTGAACTTATTTTTCTAAAGCAAAATGTCCATTCCTCAAATGTGTGCTCCAGCCTTTGTGTTTCTGCTGCTTTGTAATATATAAAATATGATTTCTGGGCTCAATTTGAGAGATTCCAGTTATGGAGAAGACAATGTATACTTTGGAAAAAAATAATAAAATAAATTCAAGATTAGAGGAAGCAGAAGGGCCCAGCTGATTATTCTCACTGTCTAGTATGTCAGGGTGCTCAAAAGATAGAAGAACTGGAACCCTAGAAGCTCATGCTGTTAATATTTGTGCAACAATCTGTTGTGTTTCTGGGTGCATCTGTCTGAACTTCCTCATGTACAACAAATTTGGGCACTGCTGAATTCTGCCAGATGCAACATAAGACCTGTTCAAACAATCATGTTTATTCTCTTCTTGTGGCAATTTCTGTACATAGAATAGAAGCTGTGAGGCAACCAGGCCAGGCTGTGTATCTCAGGAATGAAACTGTATGTCTGAAATAAGCATTAATACAAGCTGCATTTGCACAGTAGGAGACGACAGCTCAGCAGTCTTCCAACTCACTGATTAACTCAGAATGCAAAGCAAGGAAAACTACATATAGTATTAACAATAACACCTCTCCTCTTTTCCCCCCTTCTTCCCCCCCTCCCCTCTTGTCTACATTCTTTTGCTGGTTTTCATGTATTTGACAATCTGAGTTTGCTCATTCATGCCATAGACTTGAGACTACATGAAATAATGGAAGCTTCTTTTGATATATAGTAAAGAGGGTATTTATTAAGAATGATGTGTTCCCCTTAAAGAAGAAATGAAGTCTTATTTTGCCCTCCATCAGACCAAGTGGAGAAAATGCCAGCAGCCACACCTGTTCTAAAGACATGCATATACAGCTTTCAGAGATAGATAAGGCCCAGAGGCACAACCCGTCAGTATCTCAAGGTTAAAAGAGATCTATACCAGAAAGTGATTAGCAGAAATATACTCTCTTTTGTGTGTGCAGTATCCATATGAGTTTGAAAAGAAAAAAGATAAAAAACCAAGAGAGTGAGTTCCCTGTGTGACAGCCAGGATGTGGCAGACACACACCGGAGTCTTTCTAGATTATCGCACTAGCCTTTGTAGCAAGTCTTTGTAGCATTTGAGGAGCATAGAGCAGTGGCCATGCAGTTGTAAAAACTGAGATGCTCTTTTCATGCTGCTTAATCTGAAATCTCCTGCTTATATTTCTATACTTGCTCTTTGATGTCACAAGACTAATTTCAAAAGAGATGTCATAGCTGCAGCTACTGGAGGATGTGTAGTTAAATCGCAGTCATGCTGTACAACTACTGCAGATTTGTGACAGACAGGTGCAATGGAATTGAAATGCCACTTATATCAAAAGCTGAAATCTGGTAAAGAGTAGAAATGCAGTGATATCATTTTAATATGAGTGGGGAAAGTCAAGTTATGAAATCTCTTGCTAAAATCTTTACACTTCAGGGCAAAGAACAATAAATGTGGACAACCAAAGTAAGGTGTGGTGATGGAAATAAGTGCAAATAATTGCTCTAGGAGTAAATGACAGCATTTCCCTAACTTTTCTTTATTTGTTTGCATTAGAAAAATAATCATCAAGATATAGTTCCTCAATTTCATGGCATTTCCCCCCATCTTTATAAACAAGAGTTGGAAACTCCCACTTTGTCATTTCATGCATATAGTGAATAGAGGATATACAGTTAAAATCAAAGCAAGCTAAGGTGTCTGGTTCAAGGTGCTTGATAGGGTGCTTGGTTGCATGGTTTAGTTGATTAGATGGTGTTAGGTGATAGATTGGATATGATGATCTTGAAGGTCTCTTCCAACCTGGTCTGGTCTATTCTATTCTATTCTATTCTATTCTATTCTATTCTATTCTATTCTATTCTATTCTATTCTATTCTATTCAGCAATAAATGTGAATGTTGTGCAATTGAACTTACTCGCTATCAGCCTAGAACAGTTCTCATGGCTTGCATTGCTAGCCTCCTTCAAGGCTAATTGCACCAAACAACAGAACAAACTTATTCTGGCAGGCTGTTGTGGGTCAGGATGTGTTTTGCCTTTTCTTCTCTGGCTATTAGTTGTGCTTCCTAGGGGACAAATAACATGACTTCTTGACTATTGTTTTTTTACAATTTTCAGCTTCACTGGAAGAATTCATAATTCCAAGGTGATGTGCAAATGCATGCACCATAGAATATTAAGGAAAGCAACAACAAAGCCAAACAAGTAAAAAACAAACAAACAAACAAACACACAAACCCCTCTCCCACCAACTAACCAACCCCAAAATAATAATGAAAATAAAATTGTTCTGGCAATGTAAAGAGGAAATTGTGAAATGAGGAGGAGATATCCTATGCATTCCCAATCTACCAAAAGGGAAAATTCAGAAAGCATAGCAGGCTTATACCACTGGATTCCAAGAGAGGTAATCTGAGAAATTATCTTTTATGAGTATTTAATATTTTATAAACAGAGGCTGCACTTCTGTTTCAGAGGCTGATTTAGTTTCTGCTGTTGGTGGAAGTCTGCTGTTCTGCTAAAGCCTGTGGTCTGAAGTGTGATCCTGGATGAGGCAGCAATAGAGTTACTATGGTACTTCTCATGGCAGATAGACAGTAAAGATGTTTTTTTAATAAAGAGAAAAAAGGAAGGATACATTTCTGTATTGCTTTCAAATACAATTGGGTCTCCTAGGAAGGATACCAAACTAAATTATTGCAGACAGCCAATGAAAAATGAGTCTCTACATTACAAACAAGACTAAATCCTCCACACAGTAACCACTACCACATGCGCAGCAATGATTATGTGAGTCACTTGAAGCAATATAAAATCCACTCCCAGACTCCCTCCTGTCCACCTAGCTCTGTATAAAATGACTTTTATAGAGAAGTCATGTATACTCCATTCTGGCATGGCTACTGCCCACAAAAAAAAATCTATTCATTAAGCGTCAGGTTGGGGCAAATGAGTGACACAACCTTTGTAGAATTTCTTCTTCTGTTATTTGCAATTGCTTTATTATAATAGGAGCCTGAACACGAACTAAAAGTGATTATCCCTTTGTCAGTCAGTGAATGAAGATGCACTTGGGAATACCTAAAGAGAGTCTATTGTTAACCCTATAGAAGAAGTGGTCAGCGTTTGTTAATTTTAGTGCACTAGAGCTGAGGATTAAATATCTCTTCAGAACTGGCAAGGAGGAAATCTGAATATGTGATACTAAATACCAGCAACTAAAAAAAATATCAGCAAATAGTTTGATATTACGATGTCTGTAGACTTTGCAGGTGGTAATTGCGTGTCTAACCCCTGTCATCTCAAACAGATAATAGCATTTTCAGTGGCCACCAGGAGTAGATGTGTATGTATAGGTGAATGAACATGAAGTTAATTCAAAATGTGCAAGTTATGCATGTAAAGGTCTGAATTCAATTTTTGGCCTCAGACATTGATAGTAGGAGCCAGTGTGTCTTAAACTAATTGAGACAAGGATAATTCCTCAATCTCCTGTCAATTTTCAAGTTTTAAACATTGGAACTGTGTTTACAACTTAGATTCCTTTATTTATCTCGACACATTAAATACCAAAAAGCTAGTCTTATAAATTTCCAGTGAAGTAAATCATATAAGATAGTTTAGGCCCAGCCTGTTTGTTCAAGCATTTCACTGTTTCATGCAGTAACACACACTGACCTATTTGTATAGGTATTCATAAAATTCTCTTTCAAGGTTGTATGCTCTTGAATTGAGATAATTTAACTTTAGGAAACTGTTAACACATCAGGTGATGGGCAGTGGCAGACTTGTTAGTATGTTCTTGTATATTAAAAGTGCATCTTTGATAGCTTTCCCTGAAAAGCTTTTCCTTGCTATTTTCTGATGAGATTTTAGCCTTAAATATCCTGATGACTTCCTACTGCCTCTTAGAATTTCATATAACCTGGTAAAGTCCCAAGTACTTGAGTCTGCACATGGCAATATAAAGGTCTCTAAAATTATGGTGATCTCTACAGCTGAAACACCTCTCATAAGACTGAAAACCCTAATTGTTCAAGTGCATTTGAAAGAGAATGTTTTATAGAATACATTAAGCAGCCTAGATAGCATCAGCAAACTCTTATTTTTACCTTTTCTCTTCAAAGTAAAAATTACTATAGATTGCTTCTTTTATTACTCTAAGTTAAGTTTAGTTTATGTTCAGTTGCATCCTCCAGATTATTCTTCCTGTGATACAAGAATAGCAACTTCTTCTGGAACACAAAGTACGAAATTGTATTTCTGATACTCTTTCTGCTAGGTTTTAAGCTTATTTGGGAAGCAGAGTCTTTACTTTCTCTGCAGTCACATATTACAAACAACATAAAAAAAACGTTACAGAAGTAAAATGATACAGCAAGGGAGGGGACTGTCTCCTTCACTCCATACCAGGGGTGTTGTGCCTTCAGTGGAGAAAAAAGGGGAAGTTCATGGCTTTTACATGGCTTTTAGTTTCATTAAGTAATGTACTTGATGGGGTGCTTGGTGCCATAGTTTAGTTGATTAGATATGGTATTGGATGATGGGTTGGATGCGATGATCTTGAAGGTCTCTTCCAACCCAGTCTGGGCTGGTCTGGTCTGGTCTATTCTATTCTATTCTATTCTATTCTATTCTATTCTATTCTATTCTATTCTATTCTATTCTATTCTATTCTATTCTATTCTATTCTATTCATGAAACTTCTGCAGAAAGACACTGTATAATACATGAGACTATAGAAGCATGCACATAGGTGTGTATATCTACTTCTAATCTCACTCTAGCGCAGCTATTTTCCATGTTATGTAAATACATTTCAAGGCAGATTTTCAGACTTTGCCATTAGCCTCATGGCTTTTACTTTCCATTAATGCTGGGTTATACTATAAATCTTGTGTAGTGAGAACTTCTTTAAAAAAATGAAATAAAAAACCCCACAACCAGAAAACAGATTTCCCAGCCAGAGTGACAAATCTTTCCCTTCCTTTTTTGTTCAGATTTCAGTCACCATCCGCCATAGTAAATTTTCTCTGGAGGCCTCATAAAGCTGATAGGTGCCTTTGAAAGATAACAGAGGATCCTGAACTTCAGATCTGAATAGAGATTTATATATTTAACTTTTTTTAAGCATTAAAAAGTCCATGTTGGTGAGCTAGTGATGTGAATGAGGAATAGTTCTAAATTGCAGGAAAGTAGCTTAGAATTCATGAAAAAGTTGATACACACCTGACAAATAATAGGATTTATTCTGAGGAAGTTGTTGCCTGTCTTCTAACTTTTTTGTTTGTTCAGGTATCTCTTCCAAATAATGACAACAGTAGAAATAGATAGCTTCTTGTATGTCATGTAAATGAATCAATAAGCTTCCTTCTTTTTTTTTCATTTCTTAAAATGTTTGGTCTTTGGCCAAAGGTTTTAGCTAGGGTAGATATGTAGATGTAGGTATACAATTCATAAAGTGGGGATTTACTAAATAAATGCCAATGGGTTCCTTGAATAAAATTATGCAGTGTGCCTGAGCAGCTAAATTAATTAGAGAACAAAGGATCTATTTGCAAACAAATATTTTGGTAACCGGCAGTGAAACCACAAGATTAAGTTCTCCTAATTGTCTTCCAAGGAATTGAGCTGCTACTTAGCAGTAGTTTGATTTGCTGAACTATTGATATGTTTACAAGTCTGTAAGAAGAACTGTGGTAGTCTTTTTATTTTCCTGGGATGTTCAGTGTCCTGTTTGAAAAAATGCAAAGTCCTGTCTGTGCTTTGTTGTTGCCCCTGCATATCTTTCACTCTGCATTAACTTAGACTTTTATTCCATCTTGATTCTTCTTTAATACATTTTCAAGGACCATGAACACAGGTGTGTTTAGAAGCCTTCCACGGTGATCTTAAAATAGGAAGCTGCAAACTGTTGTTTTGCTGTCTTGAAAACAGCTCCTTGCCAAATGTAGCCATCAAAATTCATTAGCCCAGTAGAATCTAGTATTTAAAATCCACAATCTCTTCAAATGCTTAGGTACCAATTATTTTGGTATTACCCCTGAGACCAGTCTCCCAAATATAGAATAGAACAGAATAGAATAAACCAGGTTGGAAAAGACCTTCAGGATTGAGTCCAAACTATTACCCAGCACCATCTTATCAACTAAACCATCACACCAAGAGCCCCATCCAGTCTCTTCTTAAACATCTCCAGTGATGGTGATTCCACCACCTCCCTGGGCAGCCCATTCCAATGGCCAATCACTCTTTCTATGAAGAACTTTCTGCTCACCTTGAGCCTAAACTTCCCTTGGTGCAGCTTGAGACTGTGTTTTCTTGTTCTGGTGCTGGTTGCCTGGGAGAAGAGACCAACCCCCACCTGGCTACAACCTCCCTTCAGGTAGTTGTAGAGAGCAATAAGGTCTCCCCTGAGCCACCTCTTCTCCAGGCTAAACAACTCCTGCTCCCTCAGCCTCTTCTTATAGGGCTTGAGTTCCAAACCCCTCCCCAGCTTTGTCTGGAATGTTTTTGGACCGAAAAGTTGCCTCACTTCCATATTGATAACATTGTTGACGTCTTTTCCATAGTAACCCTAGTGCAGGGACATCATTCTTCATGCAGAGTTATTCTGAACTCAAGCTTTACATGTAAATCTTGTGGATAGCTTGTGGTTATAGCATAGCGATGATCTGATTAGTTATAGTTATGCTATAAGATTGCTTCAAAAACACACTTAGATGTATGTGGTGTCAAGGATCTGGAGGAGATTCTGTGAAGTTCCAGGTTTTAAACAAGCTTTCGTGTTTCATTCTAGTGCCAGGCAAATTAATGCCAACTGTTACAGCATTCTAGAGTCGTAGAATGGTCTGGATTGGAAGGGACCTCCAAAGCATGAGGCTTCTAAAGGCCTTGTATTTCCAAAAAGAGTTTTTTGTGGAGGACATAGGGGATTGGACGTGGCACTTGGTGCCATGGTTTCATTATAAGGTCTGAAGTGACAGGTTGGACTTGATGATCTTTGAGGTCTCTTCCAACCTTTGTGATTCTGTGATTCTGTGACATGGCTTGGTTCAAAGGGTCAGTGGGAGTTATTTTTAGCAATTAATTTGCATTTATACAGCAACTTTTATTCACTGATAATTTATAGCCAATTACACATAAGAATCCCAATGTGTAAACTGAATCACAGCATTTATCAAAAGCAGCCACTAAGGACATTGGAGGTACACACTTTTCAATGACATAATATTGATGGAGCTTTGCAGAAGGAGAGATTCCAGTTTGATTCCAGCTGCTCTGGTTAAAATTAAAACCTTGTATGCCTAATGACAGCCACCTTCTATAGGTGCATCTTATGATTCAGCCCTTGGTTAGGTGCCAGAAGCTACACAGAGAATTAGTGACGAGTGAGGAAAAAGGTAAAACCTGAGCCTGCTACTTTGGAATTCGTTGTAGCTGTTGAAGATATATTTTGCTTCAAATGAAACTTGACATTTACATCAGAGAAATATTTGCTTTTATACAGTCAGAACAAGAAAGGCTGAAACCTTCCAATCTTTTGTGGGCCAGCAATTTGGAATTATTTATGAGAAAACCGTAATATTTTATTTTCACATTTTCAATTAAAGCTGATTGAAAACAAAGCTGTCCAGATCAATTCAGTGAAAAGAAATATTCTGACTTGGTTTCAAATAGCTCTGTAATAAAACCTTTCATTTATTCTGTTCCCTTTTGTGCATCAGTAGTAGATACACATCAGGAAAGAAAAATAAATAATAAAAAAATCAGTGTTGTCATAGTTGGGGCTTCCCCCCACCCTCCCCAATAGAATAGAATAGACCAGACCAGACCAGGTTGGAAGAGACCTTCAAGATCCTCACATCCAACCCATCATCCAACACCGTCTAACCAACTAAACCATGCAACCAAGCACCCCATCAAGTCTCCTTCTAAACACCTCCAATGATGGCCACTCTACCACCTCCCTGGGCATCCCATTCCAATGGCCAATCACTCTCTCTATGAAGAACTTCTTCCTGACATCCAGCCTAAACCTTCCCTGGTGCATCTTGAGACTCTGTCCTCTTGTTCTGGTGCTGGTTACCTGGGAGAAGAGACCAGCCCCCACCTGGCTACAGCCTCCCTTCAGGTAGTTGTAGAGAACAATAAGGTTTGCCCTGAGCCTCCTCTTCTCCAGGCTAAAAAACCCCAGCTCCCTCAGTCTCTCCTCACAGGGCTTGTGCTCCAAACCGCTCACCAGCTTAGTTGCCCTCCTCTGGACACTTTCCAGCAAGTCAACATGTTTCCTAAGCTGAGCAGCCCAGAACTGGACACAGTACTCAAGGTGTTGCCTAACCTGTGCTGAATACAGGGCCAGAATGACCTCCATGCTCCTGCTGGCCACACAGTTCCTGATACAGGCCAGGATGCCATTGGCATCTCGGCAGAAGTTGAATTCTTATTTAAAATATTATCACTGAAAATATTTAGCATTTCTTGTTCAGTCCATCTACAGCTAAGGATTCTATATAGCATTTTGGAGTGTAAAGAAGAGTGATTTGTACTGATTTCCTGCCTGCTGGCATCACTGTGGAGGAGAGTGTACTCAGAAGGCTCACTTGTACCCTGCCACAAACTACCTTTGTTTTATTACTAGTCTGTTCCCTCCTTTGGTAACACTTGTATTTAAAAAGTTATGTGGTATTTGAAACAATACCTTATTTGCTTGTTTCAGGGCATTCTGAACCTGTACTCAAATGTCAGGGAGTTCATATTAGTGTTTGAGTGTTTGCCATGGTACGTCCCGTTATGGCACCCTTTTGACAGTCATGCATAAGATATATTCTTCACATACTGTTTTTACAAAGAATCTATTTTCCATTGTTCCCACAGATAAAAACTCCTGGCATAGTTTCATCTCCTCTGAAATGAGTTGCTAATGCTGGATTTAAATTCTTCCCTGCTGTGAGTTGCCAGGCAACTGCCACACAAATTCACCTGCAAGCAGCTGGTTTGGTCAATTGTCCCCTTCTCAGACACGGGAGTAAAAACTCCATTCAGACACCTTGGCTTTCCCAAGCCAGGTGGATTAATCCAGATGAATCCATGCAGAATGGGGCTAGAAAGCATGCCAGTCCCTCCACTCTGTTTCCATGCTTGGAGAAGCTGTTACCTCACTCCAAGCAAGAAACAAACCTGAAACCAGCTGATATTTGGGCTTCCACCTCCGGTGTCTGAATCACTAAGCATTTTATCCTCAGTGTTTTAAGTGTGAGTGCAGTTGGATAAAAATGCCATTTATCTTGGGATTTCCTGCCTTATCAAATGCATGTTTGTTTGGTTTTGTGTTGTTTGGTTTTTTTCTGATAGTGGAAATGGGAAAGTAATCTTCTGAGAGTATTTACTTGTATTGATTTAGTCTAGGTCATGTTGATGATCTCTCTTTGCTTGTGGTTTTTTGGTTTGGTTTTTTTAGCTCACCAAGGGAGCATAGAGCCATTGGCACTATTAGCAAATATTTGTGAGAGCCTTCCCATGCCTCCAGATATTATTTTATCCTTCTGGTTTTGCAGGTAGCTATCCTTTGTAGCCTTGCTTAGAGCAAGTATGTGAACAAGGTTAAAAGCACGTCCACTTTTTATGATCCTTAATTAGTTAGGAGTGCAGGGAATGGGACTGGGTCCTTCACAAAAATGAGGCAGGATTCATTTTTTTCTGAAACTGATGCTTGGTAATTTTGTTGTATTGTGTGGTCAGACTTTCTGTTCTGACATTACCCACTGAGAAGCTGCTCTGTGGGACAGACCTGACCATGAAGCAGCTTCTGGGGATGTATTCAAGTGTCAGATCTTTTTGAGATCTCAGGCAGAATAAGGTGATAACTTGGTTTAAACTCCCCTAATTTGTCCCTGGCATATCATGGTACTGTTCTAAAGCTGGACTTAAATGGCTATATCTATAGAATTACATAGTTCATATCTGTAACTTCCATTTTGACTGACTTGTATTGGCTCATTCCTCAACTGTATGGAAACGATAGGAAGTAGATTTAGAAGAGGTGAAATCCATAGCCAATGAAATAAATTTTATCTCCATGCTGACACACCAAATAATATGACATTAATCACTCATCTTAAAAATACCATGTTGTGTATGGAATCCCCATGCTGGAAGGTTTAGTAAAATTACAATACTTCCCTTAATGACACATGGCTGTGTGTGAAATCAGACAGTAACCACCACTGCTTATGATGACAATCACTATATTATACAAGCCCAGAGATTCTGAGGATGCTTTCCTGCTGCCAACTCAGCATAGCCAAATAAGAATGTGCCTGGCTGGCCCCATATCGCACCACACTTTTGTCCAATGAGTTTATTGTACAGGTGCTGCAGGTGGTGGTGCATCTCCCACCACTGCCCTGGCACAGAAGCTGACAGCAAACCTGTCATTAATTACTGAATGCCTGTCTAGAAATCAGGAGTCTCTAAAGGCTAAAAAAGTAATTATAAGCTTGGAAAAGAAACATGTTTGTTTCCATCAGCTGAAGGAAGATCTTCAATTACCACTAGAGAATATAAAACCTAAGTGACAGAATACCGATGATGGAGTTCTTTGAACTAGATGTTTACTTAGTTTAGGCTTTGGAAAAAAGAAGGTAGTTCTACTTTTACAAATGTTTTGCTCTAAAGAGAAAAAAATAACTTCAGTTTGTATGATCTTGGCTAAGCAATGAGATCTATCATTCCAATGAACACTCAGCCTGAGGGCTTCACTTACTGAGATAATATTTTACTTAATACCAAGCATCAATGAAGAATATTTTTCATAGTATCTCACTTATATAATAATTTTCAAACATGTAGTCCTGGAATAATACTAAAAGCTGTTGAAGTGGAACTGCTGGTTTTAAATCTAGATGGTGCGTTCATAATTTGCTCTTCTGCTTCTTCTTAATCATAATATATATGATGATCACTTCAGGTACACAGCAGCACTCTTGGCCAATGGCTATTGTGCTGCAGTTTCATGGTCAGTTTATTATTCAGAGGCAGGCATGAAAATGAATCTATTATATTATCCAAGGACGACTTCTGACAAACATTTATTGTAAAGCACCAAACTTTCTGCAGGAGTCTGTGTACCAACCACTTTTCAAGACCTAGCCATGCACTGAATTGATTCTACTCTCTGAATCAGAATCTCATTCTGTAGTGTATAATAATAGTTAATTTTGTTAATTCATTGAAAGGATCACAATAGCAAAGATTTAGTTGAAATGCTATGGTACTCCCTGCTGCTTAGATTTCTATCATGTCACACCTACTTCATTTACTTTAAAAAGTCAGGTTAGTGTTATTTCTCCAGTGGATAAATGAAACTTTTTTTTTTAAACAGAAAGTTTGCAAATAAAATATTTTTGAGCACCTTGGGCAGCATGTATCAAACGACTTCCAGTTCTTTCATTTCCTTATATTTAAGGCAATTTTATGATACTTTGATTTTTTTCTCTTAAAAAGCATGATCTCTTAGAGGAAATGGTATAATTTCTGTTTCAGTGCTTTCAGTTTGGTACATGGTTTGTTGTCCTTCAATAGGTATAAAGGATCAAGAAATAATTGATAAAACATGTTTCCCTGCAAAATTAGGAGAGCTACAGTTACATATCCTATGTGATACAGAGGCTATGTTGGAAATAAAGGACAGAGCTTAGGGAAAAAAAACCCTACTAGATTAATATCTTGAGCATTTTTCATTCTAAATGATTCTTTTAGCCTGGAGAAGAGGAGGCTCAGGGCAGACCTTATTGCTCTCTACAACTACCTGAAGGGAGGTTGTAGCCAGGCGGGGGCTGGTCTCTTTCCCATGCAACCAGCACCAGAACAAGAGGGCACAGTCTCAAGCTGCACCAGGGGAGGTTTAGACTGGATGTTAGGAAGAAATTCTTCATAGAGAGAGTGATTGCCCATTGGAATGGGCTGCATGGGGAGGTGGTGGACTCGCCATCACTGGAGGTGTTTAGGAGGAGACTTGATGGGGTGCTTGGTCGCATGGTTTAGTTGGTTAGACGGTGTTGGATGATGGGTTGGACGCGAGGATCTTGAAGGTCTCTTCCAACCTGGTCTGGTCTGGTCTATTCTAGTCTAGTCTAGTCTCTTCTAGTCTATTCTAGTCTATTCTTCTTCAGCTTTAAAACTTCTGTTTGCAGAGAAGTCCATCAGGGAACAAATTGCACTTTCAGAAATAAAAATGCCAATGAGCTGTTTTCTGTGTACTCTGCTAGAAAAATGGATTACAGTCTTTTAGAGCAAAGGAGAGAGATTTATCTTTTTTTAGCATATACTACCTATGCCAGCAAATATGTTAAAAATCTTGGGAATTAAATGTATGAAAACTATAGCAGGAACTCCATGAAAAAGCCTAGGCAAGGACTTGTAATTAAAGCAGAAAAGGTCGCAGGCAGCAATGATGTGCCTTATTCCAAAACAGATCTTGTTTCTGCTTCCGCTGAATGAACAATTAACACTCTGAACTCGTACATCTGCTTAGTGTTAAGGCTATGACACAGTCTTACTAAAGGACTGCAAATCCATGCTAATAAAATGGTTACTACACCCTTGACCTCTGTGTAGTGTAAATAAAAACTGAATCTTATCAGTGTTAATGGCTTGATCTCAGTCCATTTGAGACTTCTTGGGGTTTTTGGTGCAGAACCTTAGAATTGCTTCCTATTGCTGTTCCCTCACCATCTCCACCTTTCCTGGAGTTGTAGCAGAACTGGTTGACAGCTATCTCATAAACTGAGAAGGATACAGAGGATGATACCATAAGTAACTTAAATTCAGGCCTGATCCTCAACTCTTTTTTTTCAGTTTCATTTTAATATCTCCCTGTCACAAAGTGTACTTTTTGTTCTTCCCTATGTTTGTATTTTAGAACAAATTCATGAAACTGTACAACTTCTCTCTTCTCTTTGCTAATTGTACAAACAGTTCTAGTTCATTTAGAGGTCATTTTATGAGCTTTTGTGTAAATAACAATCTTCAATTACTTGTGGTACTGTTTCAACAAGTATCACTTTAGAGCTTCCCACCATCAAGCTATGTATCTTTAAACAGAAAAAGAATGGAGGAGCTTTCAATCTTCAAGAATAGAAAAATAATAGACTAAGGCTATCTTGACAATCATCAAAGAGTAGAATTCTATCAGAGAAAAATTCCTTATTCTATAAGACTATGGCATGCAGAGAAAGAAGCTGCTTTGAATCTTCTTTTACTTTATAGAGAAGTTTCAGGCACGAGGACTTTTGTATCAGTTTTGAGCTGTGAAATCTAATAAGTGAAACAGGTCTAATAACTGAACAATTACTGAACCTAAGGTTACTTATGGGTATCACTAAGACACCCTGGTGGCAGCTGAAGTTCTTGCTCAAGGGGCACTGCGGAGTGTTGCAAATGTTTCTCTCCTACTAAAATACCTAGGGGAATCATAGAATCATAGAATCAATAAGGTTGGAAGAGACCTCAAAGATCATCAAGTCCAACCCATCACCCAAGACCTCATGACTACTAAACCATGGCACCAAGTGCCACGTCCAATCCCTGATACAACTTTTATATAGGAGATATAACCTTTCTTCATTTTATACATCCTATTGGAAATTAGCTGAACTTAATTGCAACATGAGATTTGAATCTGTGAAGGGAGGTTGGAGGCTTTCAGGCACAGCCTTAGCACTGAAGAAAAACTGTCTTGTACAAATGACTTGCTAGGGGAATAGAATGAATAACATTTGCTTTTATAGGGGAGTACATCTCTGTTGTTTGTGGAAAAAAAAATGCCCTGCATGGACAGTTTCTGAATCAGATATTTATTGTTCCAGCAACATGCTGAGACACTCACACTGAAAAATCAAGTACTCAATATTTGCAAGCTGAAATAAAGATGTATGTCTCTTTGTGTGCATGTACAAAATAAAACATCTGAAACAGAGAAAATTTCTTTGTTAACAGCTGATGTGTCTGGCTTGTCAGTGCAGTAAAGAAGGTATGGTTAAAATATTCTGTTAGCACTGTATTATAGGTTTGTCAATTGCTTCTTTGCATTTCCATGTAAAAGTGAGGATTATTTAGCTTTCATAAGAATGAGAGAAATCACTTTCCAATGCAGATTTGCAGCAAGCAGCTCCCAGGTAACATACAGTAGCATTCATGTTCCCAGCATGCAGGTCCAGTTGCAGTTATTTAACAAATAATAATTTATTTCAGAACATTGATTTTAAATACAGTCAGTGCCAGAGGGTGATTGCTGCTTCTCTGTTGGATTGTCTCCTTGAACATCTATGACAGGGACTGAACATAAAAACAAATGTGGGGTTTTAAGAGGAAAGGTGTGAAGTAGGGTTGTCTCAGTCCAGAGAGGGAAAGAGACTCAGTTCTTTTGCATAATCCCCTGTTATGAAATCAGAGGCACAAGTGAGGCCAAGATATCAGCAGCGAGGCTATTTATTAACAGAATAACAAAAGGAGAAAGAGAGTGAGAGAGAAGAAGTAGATATAGGGAGAAGAGGGAGAAAGCAGGTAAGGGATTATATTACCAACAGTCAGGGGTGGAGAGGGGGTTTTCAGAGTCCAAGATCTGTTGTGTTACCCCGTGAAGTTTCCAGCGTGTGGTGTCGTCTTTTCTTCTAACTTGCCAGTATTGCTCAAGTCTTTTTATACAGTCTTTTAGTCCTTAGGTATGTGTTCAGGTATTGTCCCCCAGGGAACTGTCCTTGGGTATGTGTCCAGGTGTTGTTCCCCAGGAAATCTTCCTGCGTATTCCTTGTGTTTGGACAGGGGTCTGAAAGAAGGCGGGGGCCTCCACCTCTTCCTTCTCCATTTACCTGCCCACACACCCAATACACATCAGGGGCCAGCTGGTGAATCCATTGTCTCACCATCCTCCCTTTCCAGGGTACCTGATGGGTGGAGATGATCTTGTCTTATGCATCACAAGGTGATTTGCATCCAGGATTTGTAGACAGGATTCCTACAAGGGTCAGAGGAGCATTTAGGTAATTAAATATCTAGCCAAGTATGTGGCTGCATGGGGGTTTACTTTAGCAAACTCCAGGACATGAGTTTCTTGTAACCCACAGCCATCCACTTGCTCTTACTCTCACCTCTCCTTGTGAAAATTTCAAAGGTAAGAAGGTAAAACTTCTTCAGTCATCTCGTTTCAGGCCGCAGTAAAAAAATTAATGTCCAATAAGTTTGCCATGGTTGAAATGTTGCACTATCTTGGAACAAGATAAGCATGTTACACTTCTGTCATAGTATGACTGAAAAACAAAATAAAAGACTACTGAGAAAAAAAGGTGAAAGAAATGTGTTTAATCAATTCACTGGCATTTCACCAGGACACCGCATTGCAACAAGTATAGCAGAAATGCTTTGCTTTTCCACTCAGTTCTGATAACATTGATCACAAGCTATCCAACAGCCAGTAAATAGGAAATTACACACACTGTCATCAGCAATACTTGTCCATGTTATGTGTTCAGTAGGAAGAAAAAAAAAACAAAAACATTTTGTGTCTGACGTTTTCACTCTGCACTGAAATGCTCCTGGCACAGGGAAGAGGTACAGACACAAGGGCAATGAGCAAGCTCTGCAGAAGGTGAGGTAGGGAAGGGAGCGTTGAAGGCAAACTGGTTTAAATACACAATTCATCTTTCCTAAGTCTAAATCTTTGGTGTGTTCATTTTGTCATTCACAAAGGTGCAGCAGCGAGACACAGAGGTTAGAGACTTTCTCTACCAAAGAGGTATTTATGAGCTTTTAAGTAAAAAGAGAGGAAAAATATTTTTATTAGAGGGAGGCTGCCAGGAGGGAAATTGATTCACTGGCTCTGTGTGAGAAAGTAAATATGTCCCTTTCACCTTAAATCAGTGCATCAAGCTCTGGAAAGTCCAATTATCTTGACAAATATGATTTAACAAATAACAGAACAATAGGAGTGGAAGGGAGGAGGCGGAGGAGAGAGGCTTTGGAGGTGGGCAAAGTTACTGCAGGAATTGGCCCTTAGGCAGCTTGAGATGAAAAAAACTCAGAGGTGGAACAGAAGAGAGTCCTGGAGGACTTTGTAATACTGGAGATTTATTTGGCAGCAGAATCTGTGTGTTTCACATTCAATAATAAGATGTATTGTTACAGTTTCTGGGTTAGAAATGAATTCTGAACCCTTTCTGAAGTATAGCTGAAGGCACATCTATACATTTGAAAAAAGAAACAGGATTTTTTTTCCCTAAGCTTTGTTGAAGTTATAGCATTGCCAAATTGTTCTTAAAATCACTAACCTGAGATGGTGATTAATGAGCTGAGAACAAAAGATGCTGTAAGTATTATCAATGCTAAATGTTTCTTTGCTTTATTTACAGTTCTTTGGCTTGAAAGCTAGTCTTGGTGTTGTCTTAATCAGGGTGGTAATTAAAGTGCTGCTTAATGATGTCTGCTTAATGAAGTCACCTGAAAATATTCTGTATGGGCTGAGAAACATAATAGTCAGGGCAATCTTGTGATTGTTGGGTTGTGAAGAGGGAGTGTGTAGCATCAGGAGTGATTAGGGAAGCTTGGGTGGCTTAGCCAATATGCTTATGGGAGGCTGTGGCACCTCTTTGGCTGTCTACAAAACTACGTCTCTTGGAAGAGCGCAGTGCTCTGATGGCTGGGGCAAACCTGTTGATTTTGAGGGAGGGAAAGTGCAACAGAATGAGCTGAGGAAATAATTAATTGGAGAAATAATTGCATACCTAAGCTTTCTGGAATCAAAATATACAGCAAGCCCTGTGGGTACTTCTCATCTGGTTGTGTAAAGTTTGCCTTTCTCTTGATAACATACCAAAACAAAATCCCAGTTGTGCATATTAAGCTTGAAGACTTTCCAATGCATGGTGGGAATATTGTTGCTTGAGCTGCCCAAATTGTATTGTTTGTGTAGAGTTACTCTTTGGCTCGTGTTTCCAGGTGTATCTGACAACAAAGCTCCTGTTTCAGAGAAGCAGATGCTTGCAGGTTGGTGGGTGAGGAGGTGTATGCACCCATACTTGCCTCTTTTCTTTTTTTTTTTATTCCATTGTGCTTTCTGCTCAAGTAAATGAATAAGATAAGGATAATAAGCTTTTGGAAACCTGGCCTCACAGAGGTGGCATGGTAACTTGGGATCACTGACTCAAAAGCAATCGCAATCAGTAATTTCCCTATCATATGAAGCAATCTTGTTCACACAAGCATAATGATCAATTTTAAAACCTCAGCTGGATTTCCTATCCTCACTGATTCTGCCAGGAAACTGTTACAGAATTTTCCTGCTCTGATCATCAGGAATCTAGTTGTTGTTCATTGTCATTTTGTAAACACTGCTATAAAATGGATATATTGCAATGACCAAAAGTCTGTTTTCCTGATGCTGTGAATTGTAAAAGGCATTATGAAGTACAATTCTCCTCTTTTATTTCTGATGTCTCATTTTTCTTCATGGCTAAAAAGAAGTGAGGTCTCCCCTTATCAAAATGCTATCTTTTACTTTCTGTCAAAGATCTCTAGAAAAGTTGATTCTTACAATGCAAACTCATGTATATTCTAAAATCTGAAAGTTATTGCAAGAAGAATCAAGGCCTTGCATTCCTAATTTTTTTTAATGTTAATATAGTTTTTTGAAAGTCTACCCAACCTCTATGGACTTCATTATAGAATCTAGTTGCAAGCCCATTTTATTGCTCCCCAGCCTCCTGTGCAATTCAAATAACTCCATCATATTTTACCATATATTAGAGCAGCAGAGAATTCCTGCTGTGCTTTTATGTAGTTTTGTGATTGTCAAAATATAAGTGGCTGAAAATTAGCATTTTGCATTTAGTAACACAGGCAACCTGCCTATGGAATAAATGCGTAACATCACACACTGCATGTTTATTCCCCAACATCACCAGGATGCTATTACAGTTCCTAGGCTTAGATTTGTTTCATGGCAGTTTACACTTCATTCACATGTTAAATAAATCTACTTCTTATGCCTTTGCCTTAAATTTTCCTTGAGTGAGCTATAAATCTCTGCTAAAATCTCCCCAAAAGTTAAGCAGTATGTCTACCAATTTGGACTGAATGAAGAGTCACCACATGTCACCAGTGAGCAATAAACATGGCACACCACAACTTCTGAACAGCTGAAATGCTGCAAATTTGCAATGTGCAGTAAATCAAATCTACTTCCACTAGCTGCTTGTAAAAAACTCCCATCTAAATGATAGAACACTGGTTCTTAATGTGCAGGTACAGAATCCCTGTAACCAACATATGATTACCCATATTTGATCGAATAAGAAATTAGGTATTCCTCTGCCATCACTTTGTTTCTCTTTGTTTGCACATACTGTCTGTTATTGATTCTTTGATTCTGTTTCTCTGAGTAATCTAACACTGAAAACATGATACCTGCAGTGTAAAACTGAAGGCACTTCACTCACCCCACTGAGCAGGCTGCTCTGAAGTCAAAAGTGAGAGAGCCATCTGTGTAGAGGAGAACTCAAAGCACATAGATTAGGTATGGTGCTGTGCACCACCATCCAGATATGCTGATAAGTGGGGCAGCACCACCCTAAGAAAGGTGCAGGAGTATGATATGAATACTTTGCTTTTGTAATGAGGATTAAGTCTATCATCCTTTCAGTGTGAATATTGCATTTATGAAATACACTTCTATAGTATATTTCATTGTAGGATAATAGAGCATTTGTCTTTCCTGTCTAATCTGAGTTTATTGCAACCATCATCTTATGTTTGGTTTTTCTGTTACTGCTCAACTTGAATGAGTATGTAGAAATATCACTTTCTGTAACCAGAAGTTGCTCTTTGGAGAAAAGACCTTGTAGTGGTTCTGAAATTGCATTTTAGAGTTCTGTGTTTACAGCATCTTCATAAACTGTTAATGGAAACAAGTTGTAAATCTAATTATTTTTTGGAAAAAAAAAAAAAGAAAAACACCTGGAAGACTTCCACACTCCTCATAACTTAGTAGAAAAACTCTCTGAAATATGGGTTAATTTTGTTGTTCTCACAGTGGAGATAACAGGATTCAATTTCTTATGAGGCCCCTCAGTTTAGGAAAGATGTTGACTTGCTGGAACGTGTCCAGAGGAGGGCAACTAAGCTGCTGAGGGGTTTGGAGCACAAACCCTATGAGAAGAGACTGAGGAAGCTGGGGTTGCTTAGTCTGGAGAAGAGGAGGCTCAGGGCCAACCTTATTGCTGTCTACAACTACCTGAAGGGAGGTTGTAGACAGCAGGTGGGGGCTGGTCTCTTCTCCCAGCCAACCAGCACCAGAATGAGAGGACACAGTCTCAAGCTGAACCAGGGGAGGTTTAGACTGGATTTTAGGAAAAAGTTCTATACAGAAAGAGTGATTGTCCATTGGAATGGGCTGCCTGGGGAGGTGGTGGAGTCACCATCACTGGAGGTGTTTAGGAGGAGCTTTGTGCCATGGTTTAGTTGATTAGATGGTGTTGGATGATAGCTTGGGCACGATGATCTCAAAGGTCTCTTCCAACCTGGTCTATTCTATCCTATCCTATCCTATCCTATCCTATCCTATCCTATCCTATCCTATCCTATCCTATCCTATCCTATCCTATCCTTTACATTTTACATGATCTACCTGTCATGGCTGTCTTACAAAGTTAACAGTTTTTGGTGGTATGTTTACAGTGCACCATTGGCAAAGTCAGAAACACAACTACATTATTCTAGTCCCCACAATTGTTGAAAGCCTTCCTGATGATACTGTTTGTCTTTCAAAGTAGAGACTGTATGCCTTTAAGCACTTCTCTGTTCTCCTTTAATCTATTCCTTTAATCTGACACTTAGTTTTGGTGTTTCATCTTTTTTTTTTCTGGTAAGCCTTTGTCTCTCTCACCAAATTCCATAGAGATTTTGTACAACCTCATCTCTAGAAGAGAAGATGGATCCTGTCAGTAGTGGTATTGCGGGTTAAGTTGGAAATTTATGGGTAGGACTGTCTGCAGTCGGAGTGCTCCCAGGTGTTGATGAGGGGAAAATCCTACCCTGTGATAAGTAATAGAACTTATTAATTTGAATAATTGCAGAAAATTCACAAAAGGAATAAGCAGGAAATTGCACTCAAATGTGCATTTTGCATATTCTGTTCCTTCAGCTTTAACAAAACATAGCTTTGTTTTGAGTGGCTCACTCTCTTTTGCTATTGTAATACTCTCCAGATTTTTTCAGTTTGTGAATATCTCCAAGGATGTTCATAAAAGTAAAGAGGGCTGGTGGGAGAGTAGATTCTTTGAACCTGAAAGCAAAAAGGACTTTTTCCTTGAGCCTGGATTTTGCAGTGCAGTGCTAGCAATAGGCTTTTGCAAAGAGATGACTGACGTTTGACAAGTTAGCTGTGTACAATCTTTTCCCATGAAGCACTTGAAATTGTGTCTTGGAAATGTATGGTTTAGCTATATTTTGGTACAAATGACTTATAAAAATTCTCTCATCTTGCATTTTTGCTAGGTGTTTTTTCCTGGGCAATGCAGTGTTGTGCTTAGATAAATAATAAAAAAAGAAAAATAAAGGAAGGAAGAAAGAATAAAGAGCAAAAGCTGCTGTGTCAGAGAACAGCTTTCTTACCTGAAAATAATCACATCTGTGCCACTGAACTAGAGTAAGCAGAACAAATGGCTCTTCCCTGTATTTTTAGGTATGAATCTGTGTGCCTGTGGAGAGTGCAGAATAATTTCATAGGAAAAAAATACCTTTCTTCTGATTTCTAGTAGATGTTTTCCTAAAATTTCAGGCTTCTCAGTGACTGAAGAGACTTTCTTTTCCCCTGTGAGCTCACAATCAGTCTGCAAAATAGCAGAGGGGGCAGTAGAATGAGGGAAGGGTAGAGATTAGATATTAGAACTGTAGCTGGGAAAAAGCTTGAAAACAGAGAAAGTAATTTGCTTTGACCTAAGCAATAAATCTACAGGGCAATAATGACCACCTCTTGACACTCACAGTGACATTGATCAAGTGCACTGTCCCAGGTTTTTCCCCATCTAAACCTTGAAGAGTTTCATGATCATCTATGTCACTCTTCAAGCTGGGTCATCAAAGATCAGGTGTAAATAGATGAGTAAGAGGCATCTCCTAAATTTATGTGATTACTTGCTGTGCTAATTAGGAATGCCGTTCTAATTTCTGTGGAGAATAAAAAGTTATGTGATCCTTAAAACAAAACACACAGAATTTAATGCTCAGCTAACCTCAAAGATTTGATTTGAACAAATAAGCCGGAAGGGATGCAAAGGGATTCAATTAATGAAACTCCATCCCTAACTCACCTACCCTGTACTGAGTTTTACAGCAAATATTGATCACTGGAGAACTTAAACCAGGAAAGGAGAAGCCAAAGAGAGCTGACATTTGACCCAAGGGAGTTTTCTGAACTTTTCTTCTCTCTGCATAGCAGAATAAAGTGAATGTTTTGCTTTTGAGAGGAAACAGGTGGGTTTCTTAGACTCTAGAAGATATTTCATGCTAAAGGATTCTTTGGGAGAGGGAGAGGAATATAACAAAAATCAAAATCTTTTGCAGTCAGTTTACTGAAACATCAAATTGCTAGTTCTGACTCCTGCAGAGTGTGAACACGGTGAGTTTTAAGCTTCCAGGGAGCAATTATTCTTTAACAGCTGAAGTATTGAGACTCTTATTGTTCAGAAGTTTATTGTATTTCTTGAATATTTGTGTAGTCTCAACTGTGACTTCATATCTTCTGGAGCCAAGACATGGAGTTCTTTCCAGAAATGGGCCCAAATGACTTCTACAGATTGTGATTCTGGTTGGATATCCAACATGGTGAGGAGCTACATTGAGTGCACAAATTCCACACAGAATTAGATGATATGTTTCTCAAGCAGCAAAATAAGTACAATGCAGTATTTTAGGTATTCCAGTCTCTCTTTGAAAGATGTTCAGATAAATTGGGTTAACTTTTTAATATCTGTCAGATTATTTTCCTCTCACCTCTGACCTGTCCTTTTTCACATCTGCAGTGCTTTGCCCAGACCATGTTGTAACCCTTGCAGTTAATGTTTCATCATAAAGCACTGACAGATACTGCATCCCAGCTGTGCTTGCCTCTGCTGCTGTATTCTGAAATGCTGCTGGTTTTGCAGCTGCAGAAAGAATGAAAAATTAGTCTCCAAAGCAGTCCTGCCTCTGGAATGATATTGCCTTCCTGGAAAACATGAAATAGAAAGAACTGATCCCTATCTATACATTGTCTTTCAGATAAATGGCATCCCAAAGCATTTTACATACACGGGAGCTAGAAACCTGTGACATTAGTTCTTCTAATGAAATGTTTCAAAGTAGCACTTTATTGGCATTCTGATGGAAATCAAATTGAGTCTGAATCAAAAAATATGAATGCAAGCCTCCCATTCAGGCATATCAGACTCAGGAATCAGGAAGCAAAATTAAAGTTTGCCTGCTGTTCCTCCCCGTGCGTGGTTATGCAGACAGGGTCCCTCCTCAGAGGCAGAGCAACTATTTCCTAAAGATGCAGCAAGAAAAAAAATCCTTGTTGCAACTCAAGGGCTCACAGTCAGCCACCTCTCTTGTTCCGGACTCTTGAGCCCATCTTTTATGGTCGCTGTAAGCTCAGGTCAGTTTCTCCTAGTTGCTTAGAGGACAAGATGCAGCGTATTTGGCCATTTTTAGTGTCATCATAATTAGAATGGGATAAAGCAAGTACAGGATGGCACCTAGTAGAAATAAGGGGAGATTGGTCAAGAGCTCTACTCATTTCTGGCAACTGTGTTGCTTAATCCTAGCCTTTGATGTGTGTAGTGATTTAGCATGGTGAAGAGGTCTCTGAATGGCCATCTAGTTTGCAGTTCATAACTAACACCACTGTGATATAGGAATTCATGGTGGTAGGAGGAGGGAGAAGCAACAAGTCTGCTTTGTGCTGAAACTAAAAACTGCTGCTGTGAAATGCTGAACAACTTTATGAAGCAGCTCACAAGTGGATTTCAAAAAGCTGTAATGGGCGTATCTTGATAGTCTTTGTTATCACCAACACAATAAGACAAATCTGTCCTGAAATAGGGCTTTGAAGTCAAACAATTAATTATCCTTCAGAAGCTTGTTAATAGCTAGATAATGCTCTGTAGGCTTGATTACAAGATGCTTTAAGATGCTCATAAAGTTCAGGCAGTAGCTTGTCAAAGTGAATTTTCCTCCACAGGTGGTGTAGGTGAAGGCTTATTGTTTCTGTATGGAAATGTTATTTTCTTCACCTCTACTAACGTTTGCTGGGCTGAAACTTGGTGAACGATAAACTCTTTGCATAAGCAAAGCTACAGCATGTGAGCTAGGTAGAATGTTAATGAGTAATTCAGCATGACAGAAGAGTGACATGATGGATAGAGGGAGCTGAAATTGTAAACCAGCAATGTTTTGCCTGCCACTGCCACATAGAACAGATGTCACCTGTATTAAGTGGGAGAGCAAATGCTGGCAAGTGTTTATAGTTTTTCTTGATCGGGACTCAATACTTTTAGAATACAAGCCACACTTCTTGTTGTGTGTTTTTTTCACTCTGTGTTTACAGTCTCTTCCCTTTCATACAAGCAAGGACAGCAGTTAGTGACAGGACACCAGTCTGCATGCTTGGAGCTCTGGCCACCTTCTTTGCTCCGTAACACCAAACATAAGTGGACACACAGAAGTCACAGAAACAAGAAGTATATTCCTCAGTCTCCTAATGTGTCAGGTGACTTGCACCCACAGAAGGTATTTGCCTTTAAATAAGGAACATCCATCATCCTCTGTACTCCCTTTGGTCTCCTGAGATGATAGAGCAGATCTGTACTTTCCAGCTCATCCTTTTGTGGCTGAGGAGGATGATTTACTTAACCAGTTTTAAAGTCGTCTAGGTTTCCAGTCACACCTGGTCTCATGCACTGGACACTGAAAATTGAAAGAAAGAACAATGGGAGGATAGTTTATTCTGGCTTTTACTTAAAGTGCAACTTGAAGAAGAACTGCTTGGCCATTGGAATGGGCTGCCCAGGGAGGTGGTGGAGTCACCATCACTGGAAGTCTGGATGAGGCGCTTAGTGCCATGGTTAAGTTGATTAGATGGTGCTGGGTGCTAGGTTGGACTTGATGATCTCTAAGGTCTTTTCCAACCTGGTTAATTCTGTATTCTGTAACTCAAAGTATATCTTTTTAATTCAACAAGTATGCAATTTACCAAGAGAATGCAATCTTGGCTGCATAATTATTACCACTGTGCATGTTAGCTATTAAGTAAATAAATATTTAACTTGCTGCAGGCAGCACGGCTGAGTAATCACTCCATTTCCTGGAATCCTCTAGCTCACCCTGAGTGCAGCTGTAATGCTGAAGGTCAAGTAACTTGAAATACTTGAGCAAAGCAGTGATTCCTAGAAAGCATTCCCTAGAGCTCCTTCATATGGTTTTGGAGAGGAGCTTTGTCCAATGGTGAAGAAAATTCAGGGCTAGAGAAATTTGAGGATTCAACCTGCAGTCACTAAAAGGCTTCCTGAAATGTTATTGACAAAGCTAGATTACCTCACAGCTGGAACTCCCAAGTTATACCATTGAGTCAGAGCTACAGAAAAAGGGTGGGTTTTGGGAATTGATTGTATGACATTTCTATTGCATTCAGATGGCCAAAGATGAGGATTCATGATAGCATTCTGAAGTCATAAAGATCACAATTAAAACCAGAAAAAAACCAGAGGTCTTGTGACATTGGTAGAGATCCTAAGAAACAGAGCAAGCTTAATAACATGGCATTTGTCTGAAAACCGAAGCATTTGAACAACTATTTGAAGTGCTTGCCGGCCAGAAAACATCTGCTTCAAATGCATTATGGAATTAAGGCACAAAATAGACTTCCCTTTTTTGTTAAACTTGTGTGTTCGAGGTGACTTTGTCTAAGTCTCTCCTTTTCTTTTGTTAAGATGGTTCTCCATGTTCTTGTGTTCATTTTGCATGTGTTCATTTGCATTTATCCCAAGGGAAAAAAAAAAAGGTAATAAAGAAACTTGGTTGAAAAAAGATCAGACTTTAAGTTTAGCAACAGCAATGGTAGATGAAGGAACCTGTCATAATTCTGATGCCATTGTCTTAGCTCAAGACACGACCATGACTGTTGTTCAGCTGGCAAATGCTTTCAGAAAAAGCTACGCAGCAAAACATTTGTATACACTAATGAAATGTGAATGGAAGATGGAAGCTCCTTGCAGTGTGTTAGGACATTTGAAATTGTGTAGCTTCTGACTTTTGTGAAGTTCAAGGTACTCTGTGGGTTAGGGGACTCAAAATTTCCAAACAGGATATTGCAGAGTGAATGTTAGTGCATGCGGCTGGCTGAGGAGGGAAAGCACGTCCCAGTCTCATGACATGTCACTTTATTTAAACAGAAGAAATATGTAGCATCTGTTACTACATATTATGGTTCCCATTACTCCACCTATACCCTGACCATTTTTCTTACTTGTGACTACAAGAAATTGCTCAGCAGGACAATGCTGTGATCAAGATGAAGTGTTGCTGATCAAAGGCACCTGTATGTTACTAATCAAAGCCACACAAACCATCAAGTAGGCTGCACTTTATCCATGGTGAAATCTTTGGAAGATTTGTAGTGGCAGATAATAAACCTGCTGAAGATTAATTCTACAGTTTATAAAAACAAACAAGAAGGAAAACATCAGCTCAGGGGTCCCATGCATCTACATTAATAGAGAACACTAGCTATTCATGTCTATGGTAAAATCTCTGTTAATATCAGATGCCTGTACAAATGGCTACAGACCACACTAGTAAAGGTTCTCTAATGGGGCTCCATTCCTCTTCTAAAGCACTGACATCCAGCTGAGCACGACATGAAGTAAGAGGAAGGATGGTGCTCGCTGCCAGGCAGAAAAATTTGCATTGCTTAACATATTGCCCGTGGATGGTGCGCTATGTTGGCTCTGATGGATTTTTCAGCTAACAGTGGGAATTGAGTTAACTGACTTCCCACAGTACTGTGTAGAACCAGATGTGAAAGGGCAGCCAACAGCTAGAGGAGGGAAGAATGGGGGGTAGGAACATCAGAGCGTTACATGAAGGCAAAAACATGGTAAGAAAGAAGTTGATTGGCACTGGAAGGTGTGACACAAAGATGTCTCAAAAATGCAAGAAAAGAACTCTAAGAAATAGAAAGCAGCCTGGAAGAGGCCCAAGGGTTCTCAGTAGAGTATAGTGAACATTTAGGAGGAATAATGCAGCTGGGATAGGAAGCCAGATGACAGAAAAGCCCCAGAAGTGATGTAGCATGGCAGGCAGGGAAGAGACTTCCCTTGTTGCTTGCAAGGGAGGGAAATCACAGTGAGACAGAGCCAGCAGAAGAGAAGGAAATAGTCTCCTGGGGGTGGATGGAGGGTCGTAACAGATTGTAAAAAGAAAGAAAGTACAGTCTGAACAGAGTGAGACAAGTCCTGTTTGGGAAGAACAGTGGGTAAGAGAGATGCCTGGTGAATAGCCTAGGACAGAGCAAGGCAGAAATACTCAAGTGCTTCCTTCAGAAAACACTCACAGGTGGTGTCCCTGTCTTTGCAGGCACATGCAGCAAACAAAAGAGTTAATCTATGGTGGGGTGAAAGAGGCTTCAAAAGTCCATCCCTTAAGCAAAGCAGATGGTTTTGTTTGTTTCCATTATACTCTGGGGGGAAAAGAAAAATAAAAGAAAATTTAAAAAGCCACTTGACCTGCTCTGCATTCTGACATCATTTGGACAAAAGCAACAGTCTCAAATGAGCAATGGTGACATTTATATTTGCTCAACCTGCAGAGACAGAAGTTATTATGGTTTATGAGTCCCTTGAGAGGCACTCAGATTGTTAAGAGAAGTAATTTCAAGGTAAATGGTCAGTTATAAAGAGCCAGTGTTTGGAGTCCTACACAACGCAGATAAAACTTCACTACTGGATGCAAATTCAACTCTGCCTAAATGAAGAACACTGAATGGCTTGATCATCAGAAATGCAATATTAGCCTTAGGTGCTGAGGTAAATCTTGCACCTGAAACTGTCCTGTTAGAAAATGTCTGTGCTTTGGAAAGCAACACCTAGGAAAATGGAAAGGGGGAGAGAGTTGCAGATTTGTATGTATATTTCACTTTAAGAACCTGTGACTTCATCTAGCGCAGCAGGTATCCTGCTGATTACCCCTCAAGACTTGGAGAGGTGGCAGGAAATTGTAAAGAAAGAGGTAGGCACATGACATTCCCTAGTTGCAGATTTCCACCCCTGTGCTTTTGGTGATGTTACTTCTGAAACCTCAGTGCCTGTGGTTACCAGTGTGACCTGATGTTTGAGCAGAGAGTCCCTTGCAGAGGTTGAAAGCATGATGTGGCCATGCTTCATGATCATAGAAAGCTGTGAGGTCTAGAGTGATGTGTATCAATGCTTTTAGATCACTTGGTGAGGGTTTTATGTTGAGTCTTGCCAGGCTGTGGGACTGGGGAACTATTCATTCTAAGTTACACCTGTAACTGCTGTTATGTGTGATGTACAGTCTGGTATTTGAATATGTTACAGCTTGCAGTTGGCTTAGAGAAATCTTCCTATAGTAAAAACACACCAAAGCAGCAGCAGGAACATGTCAGGCCATAGACAGCTCAAATAAATGGCATGTCTTACAAAATTGCTAATATCTATGGTTGAATACAATATTAGCACTGAACCAGAACAGCGTCCTCAAGAAGTGCACAGGTCCCCTGAAATTTGTGATGCTGGACTTGCTGACACCAACTGAGCACTGACACATGGGAGCCAGCACCCTGTCCTGCCTCCCCATGCTTCTAAACCTTCATGCCCACCCAACCTGCCCCACGAGCAGCCATGCTGTAAGGAACTGTGAAGTTGTGGGCAATAATACAACAAACACCTGGCATTTCTTTTCAGCCATTACTCATGGAGTTCAAGATACAGGCATGAAATGAAAGCATTATGGGATGGCAAATATGTAATCAGTCATTTCAAGGAGTTACAGACTGGCCAATGAAGTTTATGGTGCAGTGAAGATTATTGCCTTTATAACATTTTTTTTTTTTTAAATGTAATAACTTGTGCATATTTCATTTGTAAAGATATTGCAGAAAAGAGCAGTGCACTTAAGGAAATAATTCTGCCACATAAACCCTTAGTCCTGTGGAAATCCAAACAAATGTTCATGAACTGTCACATTTCAAACAGGATTTTAGTGGAGGAATAAACAAAAAGCAGAAGAATCCATAAGCTTTTTTTCCCCCTTCCCCTAGCAAATACCACTTCTGAACTTCTATTTTTTGCTTTCTACAGAGAAATTAGGATCCTAGTTACTCTCCTTGCACTAGCAGATGAACTTTAACCCATTTGAAAAAACAGACTTTGCTCATATGAAACAGTAAGGTTAGCTTACAGTCCCTGTGAAGAAAGTGATTTTGTAATAAATGTATCTTAGTGCAGCAAGCATTAGGAACGCACACACATGCTGATGGTTTGTGGAAGAAGGCAAGTTGCACTTTGCAAGTACATTAGCAAGCAGTGCACAGCAGTAGAAACAAATCATATCTGCTTCCCAAATGGGACTGAGGCGGTGAGCACTGGTGACATGACCAAATACATATGGGAGGGCTTCCTCAGGAATAGCCCTGGACATTAGGAACAAGTTCTTTACTATGAGGATGGTAGAACACTGGAACAGGGTGCCCAGGGAGGTGGTGGAGACTCCATCCACGCAGACATTCAAAGTCAGGCTTGATGGGGCTCTGAGCACCCTGATTTAGTTGGGGGTATCCCAGGTGACTGTGTGGGGGGATGGACCAGATGACCTTTAAAGATCCATTCCAACTCAGTGCATTCTATTCCTTCAGTGATCAGAGTGCATTAAATGTACTCCCAGGGAATGTTTTTCAGAGTTTTAAAATCTTTTTTCTAGGCAGGATGTTTTTTTGACCTGTGTGGCTGAAGTTTAGTTTATGTATTTAAAGTAATTGGTGTGTTTAAGACATAAACCAATACTGCTGGAAAACCAGGCAGGACTTCTGAAGTAGTAGCCACCTTCTTGTTATTTTAACATTAAAGGGGTTAGTTCAAAGATATTTTTTTTCCCTCTTCATAACTATTTTCATCAGACAACAAAAATATGAAAGGAAAACATTAGGCCAAGATTATACTGGTTTCATAGTTGATCAATACATCTTTGGAGTTCTGGGTGTTATTTCTTTCAGCTTTTAATGAAAAGTTTGTATTTTCTGAGTTAATAAGTACTTCCTGCACTCAGTTACAAGTTTTCCTGCAACTAGGCGTTTGTCATTTAATTACCTACAAACAGAATCATAAATTCATAGAATCACTGAGGCTGAAAAAGGCCTTTAAGGTCATCTAGCCCAACTGTAACCTGACTACCATGACCACTAAACCATATATATTTGCTGTACTTCTTAATGCTTTGTTTAAAGGTGAAATCAGATATCTGATGGGCACAAATAATCTGAAGTGTGGGTAGGTTGCAGGTGTGAAGATGAAGTGTCAGCTGTTAAGGGATGTGGTGTAAAAATTGAGACTTACAATGTAAATTGTGGGAGTATAGAGGATCCTTGTTTCAACTATGTAATGGTAGCAGGTGTCTTTTAGTGAAGAATTCCCTGGCCCTAAGTGGAAATATTAGGATGCTTTCTTTCCTCCTCAAACTAGACTGTGTGCCTCTCTCTTAAGTGGTTAAAGTAAAATGAATGAATGAAACTCTGTACATACAAAGTAGATTGCACTGACTTGAGCAGATAATCACCCACCACTGCAAATCTTGTTAGAGGTATTTGCTGTAGTTTGCTGCTTTGTGCTTGCAGTGCAGACCACTAAGTAGGTTTCAATAAGTCGTAACAATGTAGAGAAGTTGATGTTCTTATTTTAAATCATGTTCAGTCATCTGAGTTCAATGAGCATTTTTTTCTCTTGTGCCTTCCAAGAAAAATCATAAATCCTAGCATGCTGTTCTATCCATTCCCCAGAACTGTTTAGGATTTCATGCATTTTTAGCAGACTTTGCAAGCTGTTGAAACCATTTTTAAAGCTACATACTCACGCCCTTGGATGCCCCTAAGGTTAATCTAATAGACCTGCTTCAACTGCAGTTAAAATCAGCGACTTAAGAACAACAAATCTAAGGTAGACTTGAAATTTGTGCTCAGTATCATAGAATCATATAAGGTTGGAAAAGACCTCAAAGATCATCAAATCCAACCTGTAACCAGTAGATGTGTCCAGACTGATGGAAAGTAACTCTGGAGTACCACCACTTTTCATGTGTAACTGTCCCTGTCCTCCAACAATATAAATGCTTTAGAGATGTTAGAAGTTGAAAGACTCTACATGTTGGTCCTATTCTCATCCTGTTCTCCCTCTCTATTAATTTCAATCAAATTTTACAGAATTTCCCTCCTAACATAATGTTAAGAATCCTAATCTGAAACATGGAGATACAGACTGTAGTGTTAGGTATCTTATATGATCAGTTGCCACCTAACTTTGCTTAGGCACCTGATTGTGAAGTATGCCCTGAGTATATCTATTGAGAAAATGCTATTGTCTACTACACTGTAAATAGCTGCAGATTTCTTTCAGATGACTGTTTGCTTTGGTAGTTTTGGTAAGCAATCTAAAATGCTGAGAGCTTTTTTTCCCTTTTTTCCCTTTTTTTCTTCTTTTTACTGTGTTATGTCTAAATGAAAATTCATACAAAAACATGATTAAAAAGGGGAGTGCTAAAGAAATTACTGTTAATTTATACTCTGCAGGCCGTAACACCTGATGAGATGTTGCTAGCTTCATTCAAATGACACTACTGTAGCTTGAAAGGAAATTCGTGCACTTTAGCAGCACTTGACAATGGCTGTTTAACAACCTGGCTAATCAGAAGTGGATTATAGCAACAAAACTAATGAAGCACTAGAAGTCTTTAATGAATAAGGAAAGATTTTTCATTCTTTTTTTCTCTCGTGTTTGTTCATTTAAAAGAGGTTTCTGTAAGAACTGAAGCCACATACATCAGTTTGATACTGGATTTATCGAACTGCTTCATTGGTATGGATATTTCAGTTTTAGATTCTTCATTCTTAGCTCACCCCTAAACAAGACTAAAGGCAAGGTCTAAAGCTCTTCAGTCTGCATTTTGTTTAAACAGTTTCTACTTCTGTATATCCAAGAAATTCTCAAAGCTGTGCATGCATTAGATGTCAGCTTTAGTGTGTCTGCAGCAGATAGGAAAACTTTTTTTTCCTCAGATTATTTACAAAGGAAATTGATTCTGACATTAAGGTTGAGCAGTTGGATTATGAAACTCGCGTCTTCAATCAGAGCAGGTTTTGGCTGTTATATGCCCACAGTGAAATGATGCAGAGCAGCAATTACTGTGTGAAAAGAACTATTAATTGATTCAAATACAAAAAATACCAGTAATGCAAAGATAATTAAGACAATTAGGTAAATTTACATAACTGAATATTTTCTATTAATTATGACCATTGTTGCATGAAGCATTTGTTTCTAGTGAGAGAAGCAGCACTTAATTCTTGTTGAAACAAACAGCTCAGGAGCTTAGTTATGGCTTTTTTTTTTATGATGTCAGTTTGGAAGCAGCTGGGAGAGAGCATGGAAAATGATCATCAAAGCATGTACTTACACATTGGCAAGCTTCATGTGTCTGTGTTACACTCCAGCATTTCTCTGCTTTGTGCGAGGAGTCTCAGTGTTTATTGTGCATCAAAGTTTCCATTTTGGCAATGAAGACATAGCTATTGTCAAGCATTGAGGATGGTGCCTCAAAACACCACAGTACCTAACAACACACTCTGTGGTGTCAGAATAAAACAGGAAATAACTTCTTCCTAAAGTTACAGTTGCAAAAATTTGTCCTTTTGTTTATTTTGCTATTCTCTATACGCAAGTTCCACAACTGTGGTCATTGAAGGCAATGACTGCCTTGATTGAAGACAATGACTGTTTGCCTTGATTGAAGGCAATGATTGATGTAGACTAATTGGGGTTGTTTTGGAGGGGGGACAATTAGATGACTGTACCATTTTCTACATCTTCATTTGTATGTGATCCTTTACAGACTTGATCTGTGGAGCCTCTAATTATAATTAAAGTGATTAATGTGCTTATTATTTGCCTTTTTACTGCATAGGGAGCTATTTTTACATGTATGTGTCTGAGAATACATTATAGAAAGGACTGCAGTGGAAAAATATCCTTAATTACTGCTGGTGAAACTGTGCCAAGTTCTACCAGCACAAATACGTCTGAGCATATTTCTCCCTTACCCTAGAATAAGGCAGAACCCTTTGTATTATCTTTATGCAGATACATAGAATCATAGAATTGTTTTGGTTGAAAAAGGCCTTTGAGATCACTGAGTCCAACCATCAACCCAGTGCCACCATGGCCATTAAACTATGTCCCAAAGTACCATGTCCACATGTTTCTTGAACACCTCCAGGGATAGTGACTCCACCACCTCCCTGAGCAACCTCCTCCAATGTTTGACAGCTCTTCCAGTAAATACTTTTTGCCCAAACTCATAAATTAGATAATGATATTACAAATCCTAATGACCTTGTTTCTTAAATTGATCGAGTTATTCTGGATGCTTAATTTGAGACCCTAAAAGATTATTTCAATTTATGGGCAGCATCTTGGAAGCTGTCTCTAAAATGGGTGAGCTCTGGCAGAGAGTGGGGAGATTAATTTTGCTGCTGAGTCTCATAGAGCAAGAATCAGTTTTAGTCAATAATTTTCTCAATCTCTTTAATCAGAGAAAAGGTTGTTCTTACTGCAGAGACAGAACAAGACTGTTTTAGAACTCAAGCATTAGAAAGCTTGGACCATTTGGAAATGGTCACAATCCACAGATGCCACAATGATTTTTACAAGCTAACTTTTTGTTTAGTGCTTAATAGAGATGCAAGTGTCTCACCTCTCAGATGTGTTTTTAAGTGTGTGTGAAAAGGGTTAGTATCTGAACTGTGTCAAGAAATATCAATCTAGACCCAAAAAAAAGTCAGGTCTGATTTAAATCTCTAATTCTAAAGCTATCTGAAAGCAACCCTTCTCCCACAGATAACCACTTAAACTTTCATAATGGGACTTGTACGGAGCTGAATGTTCTGTAGTGTTGCCACAACTTTTGGCATGTGGTTGAAACTCAGCCCAAGCAGATGAAATGCAGATTCTGTGTCTGAGTGGAGGGTTGTCACTGACTGTGATGTTGGCTAATAAACAAACTAACAGATGTTGATACTGAAAGAATTATTTGATCTAAAGAATGACACCAATTGGCTTGCCAGTCTTTTCATTTCTTATGTCATGCTGAGATAAAAATGTCAGTGAGGCTTAAATAATATCTTTTTGATGAAGAACAGAGGACTGCATACCTCAAAACAGAAATTCTTTTCTATAATCTTGCTGGATGCTGTTTCTCTGCTGCTTCACAGCATCTCCATGCCTGAGCAACTCTGCTGGGGTCAAATTTATTCTGCAAAAACTACAAACATGTACAAACAAGTTCCTGCACCTCTAAGAAAATTCACCTATGGATTGTACTGGAAGAAATAGAATTTGTCCTTTCATTTTCAGCATAAATTTTGGGAATTGTCATGTGGATCCATGGAGTTGTGCGGATGTTCAGTATCTCTTTTCTAATGTCTGTGAGTTGGCACGTGTGCCAGTGCAGAACTCTCATTAACTCATGTGTACACAGGGAAAAAGGCCTCATATAAAGTCCTTCCCCAGGGATCTCAGAGGTGTGCAGTGTTTGCAGGCAGCTTGGCTCCTCCTCATGCAGGAATACAGATGCATTGCATGGTGATGGCTTGGCCCCCTTTTGACAAGCTATGGGCACACAAGTGTTGATGAAGCTTCTTTTCAGCCTCCAAGGTTTAATGTCAGTAGATGACTTCTAGGATATTATCCTGGTCTCTGGGTCTAGGCTTCTCTGGAATACGGCTTTCTTGTGGAGTGTGTCCCTCGGTTTTAGCACATCACAACTTCTGATGATGTATGATAGCTTTGTTCAGGATTTTATGTTGTTTAATGCATTTACCACTTCTTGTGAAATACCTTTTTCTATTCAACTTCTCTTTTCTCTCATCTACCTCAGTCTTTGAAAGAGAGCTACTCTGACTGCCAAACCTCTCACTTTCTTTGAGCCTTCACCTGCTGTCATCTAACACCTCTTGCTCCAGTTTGCTTTAGCTTGTTTGGGAAGCCAAATAAATATTTTATTTATTCTAAATTTTTTCCCCTGGATTTTTTTTTTTCTTTTGAACTAAGTACAACACTTTATTTCAAAGGAATTCTGAAAAGATCAGCAGCTGAATTGTGCTGCATATTTTATATGAATTTTAAACCATGTCCCTGGTCTGTGCAGGGAGAATGACTTAATCATTTGTATAACTTAGTTAAGGATATCATGTCCACATCTAACTTGCATACAGGAAAGAGTGAAAGCTGGATTTGTGTCTGGTACTCACATTTAGGTTATTGGAATTCCTACCTTATACTAATGGGCAACTGTCAAGAGGGGAGTAAATATAAACTCATCTTTGCTTTCTTGAAACTCAATATAAACTCTGGATAAACATTTACAAACACTTCCAAGCTCTTCTGCTCATCATTACTGAGAACAAAAGGAGCACAAGTAAATACCCTGTCACTAGACTGTGCACTGAGTTGAACTATTAAATCTTATCAAATTTTTACTGTCTTTTCTGAACTGCTCATCAAAGCTTTATTTAAGTAAGTAATCTTAGATCAACGAGGAAAGGAAACAAAAGGGCAAGAGAGAGAACTTAACATTTCCACTTGAATGCTCTGTGATCCTCTGGAAAAGACAGGGTTGCTTTTATTTGGGCACTTTCCATTAGTCAGATAGTTTGGCACTGAAGGTGAAGTATCTTATATTTATTATTTTCTAAATTAAAACTAATTTGTTCTGTTTATGCAAACAGAGAGGGAGGAATTCAGCTTGGAACATTGAAGAGATTTGTCTTTAATTCTCTAACCTTGAATTATCTGCATTCTTTAGGTACAAGTCCAGGCTAGCTCTCTAGTTCAGATTTTTGAAGCAACACAAGCATTTCAGGACTGCATTATGTGTGGGTTGAAAGCATCTCATGTGGGTTGAGTCAAAGCAAAGTGCTCAGATAATAGCTAGTCTATTTCTGAAGCCTTAGCTGAATTGTGTCCCAGCATGGTGCTGTTGGGACCACATATTCCTTCATCTGTGAAGTGGGGGATAACAGTTGTTCTCCATTAGGACCTGTAAGAATAAATACAACCAAGACTGCAAGATGCTCTGTTGGTTTAGCAACGGGATATTGTAAATATTTAGTATACATATTTTATGTTTATTCTAGTACATAGCCATCTATTATTAGATTTTTAGAATGAGGATAAAGTATACAACAAAATCTAGACTGTTTCCAGCAATTTTTAGGAATACTATTTTACACTTTGTTAAACCTGTGTACAAATGGACGTGCCTGAAACATATGACTGTGGTTCATGCCCATATTTAGATCTGTAGATCCACACAGCAGCTTGGCTGAGATCAATAAATGTGATTTACCTCATTATTGTAATTGCTATTGCAGGCATTCACCAGGATAATGTGTGAGATGATTGAATTAATCGATGGCTGTAATCAAGTCCTCTAATTGTTGTGATGATATTGTTTATTGGCAAGTGAAAGCAAAGTGTTTGTTGTATTTCTTTTTTAACAATGCAACAGCAGACTCATGGGAAGATGAAAGAGGATTTATTCTGGCTCAAGTTTGGTCTTTTCCTTCATTATTGAATAGAATGCCATTCAGACATTAAAACATGAAAATTAATTCAGAAGGACATATGGATCTTGCAGTGATGTATTGAGAGCTCCGTTTCTGGAGTTTGGTAGCTGTGTTGCAGCTGTAGCAGCAAGTCTAAGCACTTGTTAGAAATATTGAGAGCGACCAGTGACAGTTCCATTCCTTTGAGAAATTGGTGTGATTTTCCAAGAATTGCTGCAGTTATCTGCTGGAGCCTTGCCTTTTTGATTCTGCTCTACAACTTTGTGTCTGCCTCTGTCCTCTGCCAGATAAAAGCCCAGAAGGTGATAGAAGATTCCTGCTCCTATCCTGGCACCTGGTGTGATCACCAGTCCCAGAGGCACAGGAGTCCTCACTGTAACAATAGTAGAGATGAGCATTTCACACATCTCTTGAGTTCTCTGTGCATGTGAGAAGGCAGTTCCACAGAGAAGGGATCTATCACATGTTGGTGTGGTGAAAGCTGGCCCAGTAGCTGGATCCTCTCTGAATGGCTCAGGAAGTTACTGGTGCCCGAGAAGCAGAATCACATTATTGACCTTTCCACTTCTCAGTTTTATCATATGTGGAATAGTAACCCATTTCCTTTTTTTTACATGAAGCTCTACAGCTTGATTCAATTAAAGCTTGTGAACTATTTAGTGGGTTGTTGGAGTAAAGCACTACAAAAATACAAAATGTTACCTAAGTGCAATTGTGGCAATGTTTAACCTCCTTTCCTCTCCTTTCCTGACTCTCCTGTAGTTCAGTGTGTCCTCTTGTCTCTAGGGCGCTGCTATGAGGTCTGCTCTTGTAGACTATCTCTGATTCTAGCTAAGCCCTCTGCCTTCTCTATGAACTCATTGATCACACAAATTAAATTCATAATGTTTCCACCTCGGCTTCTTGCATGTAAAATGGAATATCACTGCATTAATAGAGAATGCATCATGAAAATCTTCTAAGAGAAAATATTCTAAGAGTAACAGAGAATGGAGAATAACTGTTCAATTCAATTCAATTTCAAAATGACTACACTCTTTCTAATTAGCTAATTGCAGCTTGAGCATAATTAGGAAAAATGCTAGAAGTTAAGATGATTATTGAAAAAAAACAACAACAAAACCAAACCAGACCACAAAAAGCCACCCAATTGTGGAGAGAAATACTCCTGCATAAATTGTATCAGACAGTTGGTCAGAAAGGTTGGCCTGACAATGTGATGTTATTTACTCTTCCTATACTGACTGAGATAATTGCAGTAATTGCATAGTTCATTTTCACACAAAGAGTAGAAACTGCTTGAAACCATTTTACACTGGAAGAAATGACATGTGCCTCATACAAAGCATTTTAGGCAAGCAACATTTATTTCATCAAAAACTTGTAAAGAAAGCATTTTGATTTTGCTGCCAGATGGCTTATAAAGATAGGAGATACTTAAAGGAAAGAACTCTCTGGGATGTGCTATAAGAAATCTCTGGGATGTGCTATAAAAGTACCATTTCTAGATAAGATACTGTCTCCAGACCTGTGTGGTCCCAGAGAGAACAAATCTTTAATTTTGAATGGAATCAGAGAATATTTAAGGTAGTGACAGGCAAGATGGCAATCATGTCAGTATTTAAGCAAAAACAAAACCCAAACAACAAAGGATTTGCTCTAGCTCAGTGTACTGATCTATGTATCAAGAAACCAGGGAGGTGTTTCACAGACTAAACACAACATGGGTTTCTCTTCAGCTTTATATAGAATGATTCTCTACTTGGAATAAAAATTTTTATTCTGTTGTAGTCTATTAATTTTGCTTGACTCAAGCCAAGGAATGGGTCAGGTGAAATCAGATCACCTGCAACCTAAATGATTGAGTCCTTCTGAATTGTCCAACACATTGTTGTCATTGAGAGGGGATCTAGAGACAGTACTCCTTGACATACTGTGATAGTGTCTTGATGTAGGGTCAAAATAGGAAATATGGAGAGCTGTTGCCATATGAGAGTCACATTACCTAGGAAGGAAAACTAATTCTGATGCAAATTAAAGAGAATGAGTCAGAGGGAGACAGGCAAAATAATTACTCCTCCTTCTGTCTGTACCTTCATCTTTCCTCTTTGTTTGTTCTTTTGGCTTCCTTCATATTCATTCTACCTGTGGCAGGTAAAAACCACCCTCCTATATATGCATGGTCCTGACAGACCCTGAGCAGGGTACAGGGGCTTGCTAGAAGCTGATATAGATCAGCTTGGTGCTCCTGGTGCCCCTGCACCTAGGGTTCTTTTGTTTGCTTGAAGAACCCAGTCCACCTACTAATTAAGCAATTGATCACAGCTAAACCAACAGGGATATAAATGGAGTTCTGCTGCAGGGAGGAGTTCTCCTGCTCTTGCTCCACAGAAGCAGCTTTTGTAGGTCAGAACTTCTCCCCTTTAGAACCAAACTTAAGGAACCTCACATCCCCCCCCTTGGTGAGTAAGTACATATATATGCATGGAATATTTTCCTTTCCTGAAATAATTGTGTGCACATTTTGGTTCATCTCTCCTAATAGTTCAATTAGTTGTGTAGCAGTATTTTCCCAGCTGATGTTTGAACTTGCAGTTTTATTGTATCAGAAGGAGAGCAGATTTATTTAAAACAAATCAGTGGCTATTAGCCACATGGTTTGTATGTTTTCTCCACCATGCTTCCATACTGTAATTATCTGGTGTGTTAGTCAACCTCTTTGAAGGAGTGCACCACAATGAAGACACCTTGATAGCAAAACAAGGCTGCAGAATGGAGTCTTCCATATCTCCCTAAATGACAGAGAGGCTTTTTTGAAAAACAATGTTTTGTGAACAAGCAGGCATGGGAAAGAGTATTATTTAAATTCACCAGTTTGAGAAGTATCTTTTCACTTGTGCTTGCATTAGGTATAAACTAGCAGTCACTCTGGTACTTTTCAGTTCCCCACATGCTTTCTTTTCCCTGGTTTTGAACAGTTAAATTAAAATGTAATTGCCGTTAACACAGATCACAGAAAGAACAGATATTTCTCTTCTTTGATATTTCTCTTCTCTTTGCTTTGAATGAGCACCATTCAATCTATATTTTCCTTTTTAGATCTCCCTCTCTGAGAAGTTTCATTTTCCTGAATATACTGCTTATTATTTATGAGGTATCCCTTCTTTCACTGGCAGACAGCTGGGGAGAGCATGTCATTTTCTATTGGTTTTGAAAGATGAAATATGAAACAAGTGATGGTTAATCCTTGAGCTTCCAATCTGACCTCTGCTCAATTGTTAGATGTCAGCAAATTTAAGATATATAATATGGCCACATTAGACAAATTTGTCAAGCATGCCATATTGACTAATAAAAGAACAAATTCTTCCTTACACAAATCAAATCCTGGACCCATAAAAAGCACTGAAGGCCTTGGAAAGAATTGCATGAAAGCAGTCATTTATTTTGTGTTTGTGGTCAGGGGACAAGCAAAGGACTACATGTAGGAGATACTGATCCATAAATTGTTAAATCTGGGAGTGAAAAACAAACAAACAAAAAGAACAGGGGATGATAATGAAATATTAGCTATTAATTTTGAAGAAGAGTAGCTGACTGGAAACCTACATTAGCAGTTACGGAAGTTATGTCTCTTTGGTGGATCTTCAGAGAGGGGGAGGTCTTGAGCACAAGCCCTATGAGGAGAGGCTGAGGGAGCTGGGGTTGTTTAGCCTGGAGAAGAGGAGGCTCAGGGGAGACCTTATTGCTGTCTACAACTACCTGAAAGGAGGTTTTAGGCAGGTGGGGGTTGGTCTCTTCTCCCAGGCAACCAGCACCAGAACAAGAGGACACAGTCTCAAGCTGTGCCAGGGAAGTTTAGGCTCAAGGTGAGGAGAAAGTTCTTCACAGAAAGAGTTGTTGGCCAATGGAATGTGCTGCCCAGGGAGGTGGTGGAGTCACCCTCCCTGGAGGTGTTCAAAAAGGGATTGGATGTGGCACTTGGTGTCATGGTTTAGTTAGTCATGAGGTGTTGGGTGATAGGTTGGACTTGATGATCTCTGAGGCCTTTTCCAACCTTATTGATTCTATGATAGTTTTAAAACGTGGAGTTTGGGGAATGTGCAGTTTAGATACCTAACAACAAAGGGGTAGAGTTGTGATTTTTTTTGTTGCAGGTGCAAAAACTTTTTGGACATTGAAAGTCATCTTGAAACTTCCAATTCAATGGAAATATAATGCCTTACATAAACTCTTCTGAGGGGAAATTCAGTGATTTCTCAAACAGCTGAGTTGGTGCTAGTGACAGCCAAGAAGGTGACTGAGGGCTTAGAGTGCTCACAACAGTGGGGAGGAAATGTGACCTCCTATATCTCTGGAAAATTTGTAATGAAAACTTTTACCTCTTTCATGCATTCAGGGTTTGAACTAAGTTTGGAATATCAGCTTTTCTGAGCTGAGTTAAAAATGGTAATTGCGTAATTTAACTGGTTTCCTGTATTCTCACTGGCTCAGTTCTTAAACCTTTTAAGTGAAACTGGAACAGCTTGATGGTTTTGCAGGAAACCTAAACGAAACATGTTGATCTGACTGACTTAAGCATGAAATTGTGTTTCTTTAAGGGTTCTAAACAAAATCTCAGACTCACAGAAAAGGTAGAAAATTCTCCTATGAGTTGCCACAAAGCAAAGGCGAATTTCACCTATTTTAAGACACAGGTAAATGATATTCTACCTATCCATGTGAAAAGCCACTTTCTAATAATCTGATTCCAAGACAAATGAACAGGGAAAGTGCTACAATTGCATCAGTCTGCCAAATTAAGATCATGTTTTCTGGTTAGTGATGTCTTTGTATTCTGCTTTGGTTTAGGTCAGCACAATCTCTTACATGCACAAAATTCAATTCACAATCAGTCTGTCTGAAAAAGTTTTGGTATTCCACTTCCCAGCTACATTCACCTGGCTGGCTGGTGCTTGTACAGACTGCAAGGGCTCACTGCCCTTGGCAATATTAAGCATCTCCTTTTTTTGTAGAAGAACCATTTATTTCTCAGTGTACTAAATGAAAAGACACTTTTCCTGCAAAGTTGGGCTTCTCTCCAAACACTTCAACCAGTTGTGCTTGGCACTTCTACATTCCTCAGTTACCATTTTAAGAAACACCAGGAAGAGATGATCGAGTGCATTTGCTTATTTCAACATCCTGCTCAAGGTAATGTCACTCTACAGTGACTGGGAACTAAAGAGTGACAGAAAAAAAGGTAGCTTTGGGGGTTAGAGAATCAATGGCATTCCCAGTTTTCACCTGCTAACCCTCTTCCTCCTCCAAGAGCAAATGGATATTATACCTGTGCACCTGACACATTAAAAAAATATTCTGAAGTGATATGAAAATTCTCCTTCTAGCCAAACACTGTGCTCCTTTTACCTCAGAAGGTCTTCAGAAGGTTTGAGTTATGTTTGATATTTAGCCTCTGGATAAAATCTGACTGTAATGAAATCGGGGCATAACTTTAAATGCGTTGAAACCAGGCTGTCACAAAGTGGTTCTCCACTGCTATAAAAGACTCTCTCCCTTCCATGACAAAAGGAAGCAAGATGATGATGCCCGACAGTGAAAGATTGATTAACAAAATGACTGTTCACCTTTATTGCTATGCTAATATGCTCTTAATTAACAAGCAACAAATTTGACGTTTCTGGCTAGAGCAGAGGAGAAAGGGGAAAAAAGAAATTCCAATATTTTATGAAAACTGAGGAGTGTTTTCAACTTTTCCTGATCTCATTGCTCCTGCTAGTGCTTCCAGGCTGCAAAAAGCCTGTCTCCAGCCAAACTCCATTTAACATTTCACCTCTGCAATGAGGGCAGATGCTGACCTACTTTTCCAGCTTCAGTTGTATGAGCAGCTCTGTGGCAGCCCAGCTGCCCAGCATGGAGGCAGCGTCCCCTTCCATTCCCCTCTTCCCTCTGCCCCACAGTCCCTCTGAAATCCAACATCCCACTCACCAGCTCCTTCAGCTGGCCCTACAATATATTTGGGGGGGTGTTATTTGATATATTGCTGAATTGAGTTATCTCATGGAATGGGAGGCAAGTGGAAGGTGGGAGAAGCAGAAGCCCTTAGCTGGGAGAGTGGATTTTTGTGAAGAGGGATGAGGAAGAAAGAAAAGAGGAGCCAAACCTCTCTCCTGGCACTGGGGAGCCCCAGCAGTGGTTTCACAACCTGTGCAACCACAGCCTTCATGAAGCTGTTTTACCCTCAGTTTTGACTCCTGTTTCTGTTGAAAGAATAAAACATTTGCTCTTTGTTGGTAAGGAAGAGACCCATGAGCCTTTTCAGATTAATTTCTCTTATCTATTAACCCCTATTTGCTGGCCCTCCTTAGACAGGTTGTTAGCCCTGATTAGATTATTTTTTGGGGTGGAGAACATTGTCTATACTTAGTTACATTATATACAGAGAGGTAAAAATTAGATTTTAATCTTTTTTTCTGAAAAAGCTTTCCTGCTAGTCTCAAGATTCTTTTCAAAGGCACATATTTTACCCTCTTCCATAGCAGTATTCTGTTTTTCTGTCTACATTCTTCTGCATTCTTCTTTTGTATTGTTGCTGTCTTTGTCTTCTCTGTCACTCTGATAGTAACTGTCAGGCAGACCCAGATTTGTATTGGTTCTGCTAACTTCAGCTCAAGTCTCTATGCTCTGGCCTGACGTGCTTGCTCTTATTTTAATGAAAAATACTTCATTTTGGTGGAACATCTGTGTGTATTGATTTTTCCAGCCACTTATTTCCTGAGGTTTTATCCATTCTTTTGTGTGAGATGCACGCTGTGCAGGAACAGTTCTTAATCCTCAGATCTCCTTCCAGCTCCAGCAGAGTTGCCAGGAAAGCTACTAACTACCAGCCAGAAGAATTTTATAGAACAGCCCTGAAGCAGCAGGCAGTGATTGTATGTTAAGTCAGATTATTTCCATGACCTTCAGTAGGTAGCCTGGAACCCTTCATTATATTTGCTGGGCAATGAGAGAGCTTAGTGTACATAAATATTGCACTGGAAGTGGCAGGTGTTGTAAAATTGCTGAGTAATAATAATTTTTGCTGTTGTAATGGAAAAATCAGGTGATTGTTTTCTGTTCTTCTACGAGCCCATCTCTGAGCAAATCAAAAGCAGTCTTCATCAGGTTCATTCCCTGTGTTCTGTGTAAAAAGTAGAGGCCAAAGAGGCTTGGGAGGCTTAGAAAAATTTTCAAATTGGTCTTCAGTGCTAGCTGCCCATCTAACACTAACAGGAGGCATAAATAACTCACTTGTGGAATGCTGCAGTCTACAAAACTCACAGAGTTCCTGCAACTATAAAACGTGGTGTGTTGAATGGGATTTTATTGCTTGTTTGTTGCTTTTTAGTTTTTTTCCCTGTGTGTCTTATAGGATTCAGTCTTTTCCACCTAAGCTAAGATCTCTGTAAAGCCCAGTGCAACCACCATTCTTTGTGGATATCTGGTGCTTGGTGCTTGTGCCTTCTCTTCCAGCTTAAAAACAGGGACTATAATGATTTCTTCCTTTGCAAAGATACTGTGTAAAAACTGTATTAAAGGCATGGCTTACTCATACCATAGAGTGATATGAATACATAGAAGAACTTGTTCAGGTGAACACATGTAGATGATCCCTGGACTCAGTTTGGCTAAGCCAGAAAATAGGAAAGACCCAAACTAGAAAATCTCTCAAGAAGAGCAGAGGGTTTTCCTGATGTAGTGAGAACACAAGCAAGCCAGAACTGTGGCCTCAAGTTGTATCATGAGAGATTTAGGTTGAATATTGAAAAAGTCTTCTTGACTGAAAGGGTTCTCAAACACTGGAACAGGGTCCCCCAGGACGTGGCTGAATCTTCATCCCTGGAGTTGTTTAAAAGAGATGTGGTGTTGAGGGACATGGTCTAGCACCAGACTTGGCAGAGTTAGAGAATGGTTTGGCTTGATGATTTTAAAGGTCTTTTCCAACCAAAATGATTCTGTGATTCTATGAATCCCTAAAAACAAAGTGAAGATTTAGACTTCTCTGACTACCACAAGCAGCTGGTTTGCATTGAGGGACCATTCCTGCTGACTTTGCTGACCAGGGTAAAGATTCTTTATTTGGTTCTTGCTGTTATATGAAGTAGGAAAGTGAATTTTTATTTTATTTGGTGTCACAAGTAGTTTTGGATAGTGAATGTATGGAGCCTTTCCATTTACCTGTGAGTTGTTTGGCAGTGTTTTTAAGCCTAGAGAAGCCAGGACAGTTTTGGGGTACCTGCTGTCTGTAGGTTAGCATGTTCTCTTCATATTCTTCAACCTCACACTGCAGCATACTGAAAACAAATTGTGGCATTATACCCTAGAAGCAGAAGGCATTCTTGCAGAATTTCATGAGTCATTCCTTTCAGTAGTTCAGAGCAAACTGACCGAAGCCGACAGCCACAAATCACAGCAGCAGTATTGGTTGGCTGGTAAGGCAGCGTTGTTTTGCAGACTACTGCTAAATCTCTGGGAAGTTTCCTCTGAACCTGGCTGCTAGAAGGAAGACATAACTGATGCTCTTGATGGGCAGACCCCCATAAAAGACCAGAAGTTTGTGAAATTGCTATAAAATCACTGGGTTGTAGAGAATTCTATGGGCAATAAATCTCTCTTTGTTTACATAAAGTGGAGGCTGAATTCAGTGAGGTCCTTTCCAAACTTAGAATGAAGACAGACATAACATAAGAGAGCTTTTGAAGGAATAAGTAGTGAGCACAAATCACACAAATAAAATGGTTCAAAGCAGAATGTGGAATAGGAAAGAACAAAGCTGAGGATTAGTTAGAATAAATAGCCCCTAACTTCAAAGCTTTAGAACAGCTATGGTTAGCTTAACAGATTATTGAAGCTCATCTGAAATCAAGCAGCAATAATAGTTCTTTTGGCCTCAAACTCTGGCCTAGCCAGAGGCAAAGGGGGTGGATGCTTCTTTGAAAGGCAAATCTGAGTGCTCTAGCAGAGGAGTCCCAGAGTGCAAGTGATTCAGGAGTGGAAAGTACACTGCTGACCAGGTAACCTTAGTGGGTTTTCTCTCTTTGTGCTACATCTTACAGCAGTGAGCTGATGATAGCGTTTGGGTTACTAGCCAGTGGGAACTCAAGCCTGGAAAGTTTTGAACAGAAAGTGCAGAACATTGGGAGTCACTGGCCTCCTAAAGTGTGTGTAGTCTGGCAGCTTGAGAGCCTGCAGTTCAGCAAACAGAACATGCAGTATTAAAGTCTAAAAGATGGCACTATTGATGAAAATATAATTTTGGTGTGAAAGGAGAATAGAGCCCTTGGTGTGTGTGTGTGTATATATATATAAATGTATAAAAAACCTTCACAGCCCTGAATTCTGGAAGATATCTATATTATTCAATTGCGTTTGTTTCACAAACCAAACACCCTGTGGCATTATGCATCAGTAAATGCTACCTTAAGGTCCTTTGTTTTAATGTTTCTGGTGTATGTTCATGATTGTCTTCTGCAGAGCAACCTCTTAAATATGGGACAGACTAGAACATGGTCTCCACCCTGCACAAGACCAAAGGTTAAAATTTCAGGCTTCTTCTCACTGCTTTGGCAGCTATGAAGAGATATAATTTCATTCAATTAAACTGAATTATTCCTTTCCCCACTCCCAGGCTGCAGATCTAGCCAGTTGTCTGCATCAACTAGTAAGGCAAAGAGGAGGAAAAGGCTGGTTCTTGTTTCTATAATAAGTCAAGGAGGAGGCTCAAATACTACAGTGACTGCAGCCTTCTGAGAAGACTTAGACATTATGCACAGCGTGAAATGTTTGTAGCCAATGTAGCATTTAAATCTTCAAGCCAATTAAGTGCAATTATTGAATGAAAGGTAATACTTTTCTTCAGCAATATGACGGTTGCATTTGAATTGGTTTTTAAATTAGAAGGTGACACCTACTAACTGTCAGTCAATTAGGTGTTTGTCTGAAGACTGTTGGCATGAAATTTCTCCTTTTTATAAATATATATAGTGAGAGCCCTTGTATTGAAGGCTGAAGAGGTTGCTGCATTTCATGCAGAGACAGTAAATACACAGAGCACGTGTGAATAAATGAAAAATGAAAGACTGGATTTGCTTTCAGAAAGCGTCCAGTTCTTGTCATAGGTATTGGCAAAAAACCTTCTGTTAATTCTACTCCATTAACTATCAAAATTGAACTTTTTTTTCTTGGTAACAGCCTAAAAGTGTTTAACAAAATAATTTGCCTGCTTCCCATCCACTTATGGACTATTTTTATAGAATGTTAGGGGCTGGAGGGGACCTTGCAAGATCATCCAGTCCAACCTCCCCTGCCAGAGCAGGATCATCTATACCAGATCACACAGGAACACATCCAGGTGGGTTTCGAATATCTCCAGAGAGGGAGACTTCACAACCCCCCTGGGCAGCCTGTTTCAGTGTTCTGTCACCCTCACAGTGGAAAAAACTTTTCCTCATGTCTCCCTGGAACTTTCTATGTCTCAGCTTCCACCCATTGCCCTTTCTTCTGTCGTTGGGCATCACTTAGAACAGCCTGACTGCATCCTCTTGGTACTCACCCTTTACATATTTATAAATACAAATTTTGTCCATAACTGAACTTCCTGGCTTTGAGCATTTCTACTACATAATAACCCCTAAAATGTTGAGAGCTTTGGTCTCACAGGCAGGTTATATGGTTCAAGGTGCAGATATACTCAGTCCCGTGCCCTGCCCCATAACATCTCAGATTTGCTTAAACAGTGAGAAGTCTGTGAATGCAGGAAACCCCAGCAACTACTTTCTGTTTGTTAAAAAGCCAGTGTTCCATGGAAATCCTCACTTCCCACAGCACATACAACAAGCTTGTTAACACACAATTGCAAGATCATACAATATAGAATTTTAATTTGATTAAATAACAATTTGAGGTTGTAATTTTTACCCTCCAAGATGCACTATTAGATCTTCCCAGTGATTGGAATTACAAGTTGTTTTACTTAAAGAAATTAAGTTTGTGGGGTTTTTTTCTCATCTCTTCTTGCAAGAAAATGCGTTTGAAATCTTTTTTTCTTTGTGGCAGCCAGAGAAGAACGAATAGATTCAGAAGTGTTCTTTGTGTTATCAGCAATTGCAGATAACTTTCATTTTGGTGTTTGTGGCAAGAAAAAAGGTAGGAACATGATGATGTGCAAGGATACGTAACCGGTTGTAATAAAAATCTATTGCAAAAGCAATTTGCATAACATCGTAAAGGTTTTATTTACACCATAAAAGTTGCCAGGTGACATGGGTTTGAAAAGACATTTTGCTCAGCTCACAAGCCCTGTCAGTCTCCACACAAACACTTAGTGATTTGTTCAGTGATGGGAAGCTGGGGCAATTAGCAACAGAGGTTGTCTCCTAGTGTTACGACTTCAGGCAGTTTTGAAGTTTCAACTGCCTTCTGCCACTGCAGCCTGAGAGCACCTGTGTTCTCTGCCCCAAAACAGCTTTCACTGGATTTCTGATCATGGCACTATATTTATATTTGTGTCAAACACGAAGAAATGGAGCTGTGTAAATACAGATGAGCTAGCAGCTTTTTTTCATCCTGAGCAGCTCTGGCACATGTTTGTCCAAGTTTTGCTAGGAAAAGCTAAGGTTCATGTCTCTGCCTGGGCATTGTGCTGAGCCCTCCTGCAGCACTGCACTGCAGCTGCTCTCTGAGCCTAGCTCTGCTGCAAACCTGATTCCCTAGCAGCCGAACACCTACCAATGCTCTGGGGCAAAGGGCTCAGAACTGGAGCTCTCTGCAGCCAAAGATTTCTGTCTGTTAACTCCTGTTCTAATCATTAAATTGGAGAAACCAGTGCGCAGGAGCTGATGCATCTGTAACGTTAATATTTTATGTGCAAGGTTAGTCCTCAGTATGTGCAGCTCCTGCTGTAGATTTGCAAACTTGAAATGCCTACTTGGCATGCAATTGTGTGAAAATGCAGAAGTAATCATGTGGAAATGGAGACAGAGTTGTTATTTTTGTTTTCCAGTCTCTATCAAAACCAATGCATACAAGATACTTTTTCCCTTTCTTTTTTTTCTTTACCTTTCATCTTCCCAGTATTCAATTAGTAGCTGTTCAAAGAAAAACAAAACCCAAACAAACAAAAAACCCCCCTGCTGACAGTTTTCTATTTCTGCTAGTCTTTCTTTTTGTTTTGGCTCTCTGACCTTCCGATGAAGTTACTACGCTACTTCATCATACAAAAGTGAACACTTAAAACAATTATTATGGAAATGCTTCTATTTACTTTCCCTTTTAAAACGTTCAGCCTTTCAATGTTACATGTTATGCAGACAAATCTTTCTGTTACACCAGAAGACAAAAAACAGAATAAAGGGAGAGGAAGGGAAGCCCCGAGAACCACACAACCACTTAAAAACTGCTTCAGGCTTTGTGTACACTCTATTCGAGATCCATTTTAGACATTACACTAAGCCCCGCTTTCAGGCACACATCAGTAACTCTAACAAAGAGCCTGGACTCTGTTCAGATGTTAAGGGCAAAATTTGCTACTGTGAGCAAATTGGTTTGGTATGTAACAGACACAACCATCAAGGAGAATAAGTGGTATAATTGTAACCCTGACCCATGCAGCAGTGTTATGTTTTCATTCATTTAGTTGTGCTGTAAGATCTGCTGGAGGCTGGTTATATGCCCTGAGAGCCAGGTACTGTGCAGAGCTAACACCTTGCTTTGTCTAAAACTGGTCAGGCTCCTCTTGTAGCTAAGCCAGAATGCAAAAAAAGGTTGGGTTCTTTATTTTTTTTCTGATTATTTTTTCTTTGTTTCATTTTGGTTTTCCTGTGGAAAACACATCTGATTTATAACAATTCAGTATGCTTGCAGTGATTTGCAGTATGAGCACAGGCAGAAATGGGTGAAACCATGGCCCACTTCCAGAGTCAAATGCTCACACTGGGCTGTCAGTAAAACTTCAGTATAAGCCTACCAGGTGCCATCCGTTTTCTAGCCAAATACTGTGCTTCTGTTTGGGTCTGGCTGGGATAAACGCTATGGATGTGACAGAGAAGAAAGAGGGTGCTCAAATGCATTCAGTACTTGACATGGTGGAGAATTAATGTGGATAGACTACCCATGAGCTGCAGACTTCTATGCTGGATGTCTGATTCAAGGATAGAAATATAAGAAAGGAGAGGATTTTGCTGTATGGGTGATCTAACAGTAGAATAAGTTGCCCAGTGATGCTGTGGAGTCTCTGCCCTTGGAGATACTCCAAACTTGGCCCCATTTTGAACAGTGGCTTGGATGAGATGGTCTTTAGAGGACCCTTCCAAATTAGATTGGTATTAAATGACTTCAAATTAAGTTGCCATGGTAATGGAAATTCCTATTGTTTCTTTATGTACCTGAAAAAGAGCACATGGAGGTCAGATTTTGTGCCATCTAGTCCATAACAGATCAAATATAATCAGGTCTTAGTCAGAGGTTAACATAAGCCCTTGATCAGAAGGGAGTATTAAAGCTTTATGTGCTTTTGGTTTTAGCTGAGGATCTAGCCCTTGTGTTGGGCACATGGCATTAAATGGTGTCATTTGGTGGCTCTTTCTATTTCTTGTGGTCTGTGCTGTTAAATTGGTATGTACAGTTTAAACATCTATGATTTTGGGGTGGAGAATTCTGAACCCTAAAGAAGTGCATGCAATCATATATCTGATGGAGGTAGTGACATGTTGGCTTTATTACAGTACTTGTATATTATAAGAGATCATTGACTTTGATATTGACCACCTATGTCCTGGTTTTGACAGACAGACAATATTGCTATTGATTTTGTAAGCAGGGTGAAATTACAAAATCTCTAAAGCATTCTGAACCTGATTAACACAAGCACCTATAGACTAGAATTAGCAGAAAAAAGTTTATCTTAAAAGCATAAATTACTGCAGCTACCTTCATTGCCTGAGATCATGGGAGCTATAACTGCTGTTCCAAAATTCCCTTTGACAATTCAGAGGGAAATTCTATGATTGCCTAAGAAGTACAATAATAATAATTTAATTACACTTCCAGGTTATTAAATTTGAAATTACTTCTCAGTCTGTTTTGAAATGTGCCCTGCAATCATTTGCAATAGTATTACAAACACTTCACTGTGTTCTGTTACAAGCTGCCATCAGAGAACTTCTGTGTTTCTTTCCAGAGGTGGTAAATTAAACTATCAAAGTACAAAAGGTAACAGTTCAGTTATAGCCTTAGTAGCTGAGTTAATCTTCTAGACATTAAACTGCTAATTTAATTTAATTTCTTTTTTCTCTGCTGGAAGTGTTAAGAGAATGGAAATACAGATGTTTAAGACAACTGTTAGAATGGAATATTTATACTGGTGGCCAGAATTTTTTTCATGGAAAGATTTTGGATTGAGTGTGTTTCATCAAGTGAAAGAAATGACAGGGGGGGGAAAATGGACAAACAAAACAATATTGCTTTCACAGCCCTAATAAGATGAGACTCATCAGTGCAGGATAACAAAATAAATGAAAAGGACTAATTCAAGCTCAGCAAGAGGCTGTTTGTCATTTGAACCCTTTACTCCATGTGTTAGAGGTCTGTCTATGACATTCTGCAGCCATTTTATCTGACAAACTGTTTAAATATCACCACGGGCTCAAGCCAGCCTCATGAGGTTCAACAAGACCAAATGCAAGGTCCTGAGGTCCTGCATCTGGGTCAGAGCAATCCCAAGCACCGATAAAGGCTGGGCAGTGAAAGCTTGAAAGGAGCCCTGAAGAAAAGGACCTGGGGGTGCTGGTGGATGAGAAGCTCAACATCAGCCACCAGTGGGCTCTTGCAGCCCAGAAAGCCAATCACATCCTGGGCTGCATCAAGAGCAGCATAGCCAGCAGGTTGAGGGAGGTGATTCTCCCCCTCTGCTCCTCTTTGGTGAGACCCCACCTGAAGTACTGTGTCCAGTTCTGGAGCCCCTATTACAGGAAGGATCTGGATGTGCTGGAATGTGTCCAGAGAAGGGTCACGAGGATGATTAGAGGGCTGGAGCTCCTCTCCTATGAGGACAGACTGAGAGAGTTGGGACTATTCAGTCTGGAGAAGAGAAAGCTCTGATGAGACCTTATTGTGTCCTTCCAGTACCTTAAGGGAGCCTAGAAGAAAGCTGGTGAAGGACTTTTTAGGATGTCAGGTAATGATAGGACTAAGGGGAATGGATCAAAACTAGAAATGGGCAGATTCAGATTGGATGTTAGGAAGTTCTTCCCCATGAGGGTGGTGAGACACTAGGACAGGTTGCCCAGGGAGATGGTGGAAGCTCCATCCCTGGAGGGTTTTAAGGCCAGGCTGGATGTGGCTCTGAGTAACCTGATCTAGTGTGAGGTGTCCCTGCCTATATCAGGAGAGTTGGAACTAGAGGATCTTTGAGGTCCCTTCCAGCCCTAACAATTCTATGATTCTGTGAAATGGTTTTGAAAGTTGCTGTGCATTACCCTTTGGCTTTGAAGTTGGCCTTGCTTTGTGTAGGAGTTGGACCAGATGCCCTCCAGGGATCCCTTCCGAACTAAAGCACTCAATAATGCTGTGCCTTCCATTGAGGAGGTATCTTGGAAACAGCATTTCTCAGGAATGTATTTCTTGGTCTGCATCATTTGTAAGAGGTTGTCCAAAACCAAAAGCAGTATTACCCTTGTGTCTTATTATTTATTGATTCTGTTTGCCTCTCTGGGTGGAATTAATTTCTGCTGTCCTTCAAGCATGGAAGAAGTCTCCCAATCATTTATCTCTCTTTTTTTTTTTTTTTCCCCCCCCTCCGCATTTTTATTGAAGTCCCTTTTAAAGGTCTACTTCTTCCAGAGCCTCCAAACATAGTAACAGGAAAATGACTAATAGAAGAGAATAACAGGTTTGTGGGGTTCCATTAGACTTTGTAGTGTATCTTTACTCTTTTCAGTCTTTTTCAAAACTGTCAGCTTGATGGAGAAAAATCTTGTTTTGACTTGCTCAGCGATGAAGCTGTGAACAATGCACTCACTTAGCAGCCCAACAGCCTCTTCTCCAGCTTAAGTCTCTCATATGCCTAAAGTTCACACCTACCTTCAAAAGTCCTTCTGTTCTTATTACATACTAAACCCAAACATCTAATAATTGAGTCTTCTCTCTCTCTGGTCTATGCTGCAAGGGCTGCATCCCTCCCGACTCTTGATGAATTCAGATATCAGGATTTCTCTTTTTATAACAGCATATCAAAGTGCTTTAAAGCAGAAGCTTTCAACATAAGAATGACTTATGTAAATGTGTTTGGGAAGAATAAAGCTTTCCTCTATACTTCAGTAACAAAAAAAAACATTTTGGTAAACCTTCAGAGCAGAGAACTGTTACATATCCGGGAGGCAGCAGCCACTTGTTGGTCCACTGAGAACATGAAGAGTATTTTCATGTGAATAACAAATCAGTGTTCTGCAGGAATGTATTTTCCACACCAGATATTACAATGTGTGACTAGTAGTTTAATGGAGTAAGAAATGGGATAACTGGGACTAAAGCTGAGGGAAAAGCACAGACAGAGCAATTCAATACTCTTGAATCAAATGCCATTAAACTGTTAGTTCTGGGAAGGATTTCTAGACAGAATCACAGAGGCTGCTCCACAGCTTGTCTTACTATCTTTGATGGGCTGCAGAAAAAATTAGTGTCCTGGTCTTTCTTGCTGGTAATGATGGCTGGTTGCATCTCAGCTTAATTTGTTTATTTGTTTGTTGGGGGGGTGGTTTATGTGTTTGCTTGTTTTCAGGAACAACAAATCTTTGACTTTTTTTTTTTTTTTTGTTATACAGAAATTAGGGAAATAGGAGAGAAACTGAAATCTTGAGACACAAGTTTTGTATCACCATAGATGAGTGGACAGTGGCTAGTATATAAATAAAGTTGATTCTTAAAATCGTGTCCTACTTTAAAACCAAAATACTTCAGTAACAGTCAGTGAACCATCAGCATGTGATGCATGCTGAGAAGTGAAAAGAAAGATCTTTCATAAAGCAAGGATATAAAAAGCAAACAAAAGTAGTTTAGTAGAGACATAGTAGATTTTAAGTGTCTACTCCTTGAGGCAAAACCACAGAAGCGGACAGACCTGCCACTCTCCCATCCTCTGTTCAAAGTGTTATTGCATGTTTAGTAGTCCTAATCTTATCTTTCCTATTTGTCTAAGCTACTCAAAGTGTTTCTCATCTCCCCCATTTCAAGCTATGTTGAAAATAGCTCCACTGGGTTATTGAAGTTAAATTATCCAGTTTCTGGATAAAAATTATTGCAAGGCAAGATTTGTGGGGAAATGGGAAATTTAAGAGGTTAAGTAGTGAGTGCTATGGGTGAAAATAGGGGTGAACCACCCTGTTGATGCTTCCACTAGGCTTTTCTGGAAGTTCCTGGTATTTGCTGTGCTGCCTCTCCTGGAATGTCCTCTAACAGTTTCCTCTGGGGATGATGTTAGAAGAGCTCGGTCTCCTCACACAGCAGCTCTGGGGCTGATCCAGGACTTAGAGCCACTTTCATAATCTGGTACTGGAGCAATATCTGGAATTGGTTTTGGAGGTGTTCTCTGCCCTGACCTCCAGAGGAACTGTAGGAAATACATCTTGTTTTCTTTCTGAGGCCACTTCTAAGGGACCACCTCAAGGATACCTCTGGAACAGTGTTTCATGTCATTCCTCAAGCAATTTGTGCACCCAGTTCAAGAGCTATATCTAGAGCCACTATTTTATTCTCATAAAACCTATGCTATTTCCTGTAACATCAGCCCCAGGAATAAAAGGCCAGAGAACTGAGGATAGGAGAAACAAACAAAATGGAATTGGTAACAAGCTGCTGAAGTAAAGAGTAACTTAGAGTCCTCAAATTTAGGAATCCCAATGTGACTCGAGGTGAGGAAAAAGTTCTTCACTGAGCGAGTCATTCGTCATTGGAATGGGCTGCCCAGGGAGGTGGTGGAGTCGCCGTCCCTGGAGGTGTTCAAGGGGAGATTGGACGTGGCACTTGGTGCCATGATCTAGTTGTGAGGTCTGTTGGAACAGGTTGGACTTGATGATCCTTGGGGTCTCTTCCAACCTTAGTTACTGTGATACTGTGATACATATATATATGAAATTTCTTAGTGGCTAGAGTAAAATCTGTGGTAGAATAGCTAGAAAATAATTGCTCTAGAATTGAATAGGTTTTTTTCTTTAAATTAGAATTAATCTTTATAAAACTAAAGCCAAAACCCCTGGTGCCATCTGTAAATTGGGAGTAGTGTTCCACACTTTATATTCTGCTGGGGTGGCTGTAGGTGACTATGCCTTACCATTGCAAATTCCATCAATTTTGCAATGCTCCTGTTGTCAAAACAATTCAGGCTCTCCTGTGGTAATCAGATAATTGAGACTACAGTAAAGTGGCAGCAATTGCTAAATTAATTTGTGGAACAGTTTTAAGTAACAAATAGATGGGAGAAAATCACAATCTGATTACAGATATTGCAGAAGTAAGAAACCAAGTTAAATTCATTGGATAAATTATTCATTGTGAATCACTTTCTCTGTACTACAACTAACACCCCAGGGGAAAATATACTGTAAAGCTTCAAAGAGGAGTTAAAGCACCTTCCTTTGATTTCTAATAAAAAGTTTTAGATGACTGCAGGTGCTTTGGATACCTCCCTGAAACTCTTCCAATTCAGTTCAGCCTGGCAAAGGCATCAGAACTGAGGATTATGGAATGGTAGAGGATGATGGATCTGGGAAACAGATCTCTTGATTCTTCTACCACATGCTTCATTTATGATTGTTGCCAAATCTACATATTGTTTACATTTTCTCTTTAAAATCCGCAAGAATATAATATAAAATAAATAAAAAATATTACTAAAGTTCTTAGAAAAGATGAGGTTTGGCCTCTAAGGGGATGTAAGGTGGAGGAAATGTGCTATAGACTCCTTATCCAGATATGTTTGTTAACGTCAGCCATGGACACAGGAGGATGGAACAAAAAATTATGTTCCTTGTGCATCCAGTTCACAATTTCAGGGATTATATGTTGCATTTTTTATTTAAGTAAATGCTTCAGTGGCCTTCAGGATCAAGGCCATAAAAGGCTTCTCAGACTTACTGTTTCAAACTGGAAATTTCAAACACATTTCAAATTTAATATGGGGAGGATAATATGGAGACTCATTTTAAAACAGCCAGTTGTAAAGTCAGGTACAATATGTTTCTTTGAAATTTGCTCCATTTGTTCATAGCACAAGCTGCCCTTAATACCTGTTTCCTTCTCTCTTATTTTGATTTCATCAAAACAACATAAAAGCAGCCTGAGGCTGTAGCACAGGCTGATTAATAAATGCACACCTTTTGGAATTAGCCTTATCTGACAAAAAAAATGAAGATGAACGTAACAATTGCCCAGACAAAAGCAAATTATTTTTTCTCTGATCTACCCTGGGATTTTAGCACTGGAAAGTGGAGACAGCCTTAGTGGTTAGAGTAAAATCAGTGGTAGAATAGCTAGAAAATAATTGCTGATAATAAGAATTGTCTGATGATAAGAATTGTCTTTGAAAAGATTTGTTGAATATGATGAGAATCAACATTGTGCTATAGCTAATTTAGTGTCTTAGAGCAGGTTCTTTTCATATCTCTTTTTCTACTGGTATGTGGTCAGAGGACAATATGTGCACTTTTACAGAATCTCTGAAAAATGTGACTTTTATAGGTATTGAAGCACCCCTTGGAGTTTCAAGTGTTGACTTTAGAAAGCAAGCATGAATGTTGTGTGAAGGTCGTCCCTTCTCCACTGCAACTCTTCCATTAAACCTGTGTACATGTCAAATACTCTCCGTGCAGTTTCTTGGCTGTTTTGCTAGTTTCTCAACAATACCATAGAGGGCAGAGCTTCTCTCTTCTAATTCTTCTTTCTTTCCTTTCCTTTCAATTTGTTTTTTTCCTTTTCTTTCTCTTTCTGGGCCTCTCTACACACCCACACAATTTAAATAGCTGTCATGTACAAGGTCTGGCTCAATCACAGCAGCAGCCTGGAACCCCATAGCAGTGACTCCAGTTTGTGTCCTAGCCCAGTCTGTTCCGATCCATGTCTTATCTGCAATACTCAGTGCGCTCTCTTCTCACTCCTGCGTCTCTTCCCAATGCTAGCAATTGCCAAAGACCTTTAGGAAGTGAAAGTCTGTATCAGTCAAATCATCTAGTTGATTGATTGTGGGATTTTTAAAATCCCATTACATCACTCTGGACCCTTGTAACTAGATTAGAATACAGGTGGAAATTTCATGGAGCCCTTTTAACATAATGCTGTCCCATACTCTGTCAGTCATTCTCTAGGCATTTCTCCACAGGTTCTACACAGGCTATTTAAATATTTAACCTTTTAAAAAACAAAGTGCATGTACAAGTGTGATTAGTATGAGGCAAGTATTCTCACACCTGCAATTTAAGGAATGAGTCTCAAAAGCTTGTCAGAGACTTAGGTATAAGACTTTCAGTGAAAGGATCATATGAAAACAAATTGCTCATGTCTGCTGTCCTGGACCCTAGGTTAATTAGTGTAATGTAGAACAGACTGAAGAAAACGTTGGATGCAGATCTCCTCAATTAACCCCTTGTCTAGAAAGGAGGCACTCTGCAATAAGCAATGGACTGTCTAGTCATTTAAGTAGCAGGTGTTTCATGGCAGAGGAGCACTGGGAGAGAGCATGAAGCCCTGACATAAGGAATGCCATAAATACATAGAGAAAATGGTGAAACTGAGAGTTAACCAAAATCCTGCAGTATAAGACAGATGGATAACAGAAAACAGCACAGGTCAGATATTTGTAAGACAGCCTGTGTACAGTTTTGCATACTCAAACACTATCTCTTGAGTGATTGATTATCTAGAGTGTATAAAGTCACCTGCCAGCGATAGTTGTCTAAAATGCATCTTGGAGTGCCTTAGAGGAATATTCTATCACACAGAGAGTAATTAAACTGTGGAACTAACTGGCACAGAAATTCATTGAAAGCAAAAAATTGGGCAAATAAATGGATAACAAGCCTGTCAGGTTCTTCAACTGATGGTGAAAAACCAATACTTTAATGTCTCAGTCTAAGAATTAAGCCTTCTTCTTCACAACTGGAGATATGACATATGGGACATACAATTGGGCATATATCTCTTCTCAAGTTCTGTGCTCTGACCATTGCTGGAGTTGGGGTGGTCAGATACCATCCTGCGTAATGACCCCTCTGCATAACTAGAGGTAGTTCCCATCCACTTGGAAACCAGACTGTGTTCCAAGGCCTATGCACAATATTCTTTCACTTTTTCCTTATTTTAGGAGGAGATATTTCTTGCTTTACTTTCGTAGCAATGGAGTATAAACTTCTCTTATTTTGCAGCAGTGCAGAAGTCCAGATTGAAAATAAGAACATTCTTAGTTGCCTGAAGCAGAGACTACAAGGGAGAAGGGGTTATTGTATCTGTTATTGCCAGAGTGACTCAATTGACAACAATATTGCTTCCAAACTGGTAAGTTTTGGGTTGCTATACCATATCACAGGTATTGGGGATTGTTTCTTGGAAGAAACCTAGAGAGAGACAAAGAGGAGTTAAATCATGATGAAAAATGCTTAGTAGGTAGTACATGTCATTTTCCTTAAGCCTAAAGTTGGTTGCAGATGTGTATTCTTCTTCACTCCTAAGTGCAGCTCTTTGCTCAGGGGACTCTCTCATTTACACCACCCATATTCTTCCCTCCTGAACTTCAGAGAAAACTGTAGATTTGAAAGCACAGGCCAAAAGCTGGGAGTGTAGACTCTTGCAAGCGGAAGTAACTGAGCCAATGTTCAACCCCACTTAGAAATCTCCTGCTAAATTTGTACCTAATGAGTGCTTTGAAATGCTGCAAATTAGAAAATGCAACTGGAAACCTTAATGTTGATCTGAAAGTCAGATTTTTGTCAGCCCCTCATGGATTTTTTTTTTCAGCAACTTGACTTTCTGCATATACACTGTAGAGAAAGAAAAAGCAGCCTCCTGGAATCTGAAGTGTCAGTGTGCCAGTTTAATTTTCAAGTTTGGGACTGTCAGAACTCTGCTTGCAAACCTCAGCAGTCCTCTTTCAAAATGTCACCTTTTTTTGTATAATTATTTTGGCATGACAAAGCACTTGTATAGTGGGACGAATTGTGAATATTTGTCCAAATTATGCCAGCTTCAGGACCCCAAAGTCAGAATTATTTTTGCTGCTTATCAATCAACTTTCCTGGTGAATTGTGCCTGTTTTCTGAAGACCAAGCAGAAGGTGTAGCGACTGGTTTCAGTTGTGCAAAATCTAGTCCAAAACTGTATTCAAGTGAGCAGCACAAGTGAAGTTTGTACTGGTTAGAACCATACCCACAAGTACAAATAGAATAGAATTAACCAGGTTAGAAGAGACCTTTGAGATCATGGAGTCCAACCTATCATCCAACACCATCTAATCAACTAAACTGTGGCACCAAGCACCCCATCAAGTCTCTTCCTAAACACCTCCAGTGATGATGACTCCACCACCTCTCTGGGCAGCCCATTGCAGTGGCCAATCACTCTTTCTATGAAGAACTTCTTCCTAACATCCAGCCTAAACATCCCCTGGCACAGCTTGAGACTGTGTCCTCTTGTTCTGGTGCTGACTGCCTGGGAGAAGACACCAACCCCCACCTGGCTACAACTTCCCTTCAGTTAGCTGTAGAGAGCAATAAGGTCTCCTCTGAGCCTCCTCTTCTCCAGGCTAAGCAACCCCAGCTTCCTCAGTCTCTCCTCATAGGGCTTGTGCTCCAAACCCCTCCCCAGCTTTGTTGCCCTTCTCTGGACACATTCAGCAGGTCAACATCTTTCCTAAACTGAGGGACCCAGAACTGGACACAGTACTCAAGGTATGACCTAACCGGTGCTGAGTACAGGGGCAGAAAGACTTCCCTGATCCTGCTGGCCATGCTGTTCCTGATAAAATTGGGAAGATGACTTGCTGAACTCCTTTAAGACTTAAGCTTTTATCTTTAGACTTGGAATAGCAATATTTTGTCAGGCTGACACCCTAATAAATGCTAAATATAAGTTTGTTGGAGCAGGCAATATTTTTTTGTGTACATAGTTTGCTCTGTGAAAAACCAAAATATTTTCCCAGGGTTGTGGGGTGAGGGTTGCTTTTTTTCTGCTGAAAAGCAATTGCCTATTGGGAGAAGAAAATCAGTTTGATGGGAAATTGACCACCTATCAAAAATTGATCAGTTTTGCCAGAGTGGCAGAAAGAGTTAGCTAGAGACAGATAGGAAGCGAAGGGGCAGAGAAGCAAAAGAGAGATGCCTATCAACATATTTCATTCCTTATCAGAATTACTGCTCTGCAGCCACTTTACCTAAAGAAGGATCAATTTAGGTATGGTTCCTTTCCTCCTCTTTGGGTGACTAAATTTGTCTGTAAGTGGACTGCAGTGAGACCTCAGCACCTGTTCTCTGCTATGGATCACCACGTATTTCATCCACTGTGTCAGAGCCATGGGAAAACAATGAAGTGACTAAGGGTTGGTAAGGTAGTTTTGGTTTGATTTTTCAACTCCACATGTCTTATGTGGGGCAGCAAATGTTTGTTTTGATTGAGTTTCTCAGGAAATTCTGCTTTCAAGCCGTTAACTTCCAAGCTTTCTTTCAAGCCATTAACTACAGCTGTCATGTTTACTTGCCACTAAACAAGGCTTCAGCTGCCAGTCCACAGCTAATTTATGGTACAGAATTTTCTTGTTCCAAGAAAAGCACATATTTCTTTGAAAAATGATGTTGGTATTGTATGCTTTTCTGATTTCTCTCCTTGGTATTGTTATTTGCCTGGTACTTTTTTATTCTTTATTTTTAATATCCATTTGCCATGCTTTGGTAGGATAAGGCAGAATTCCAGAAGCTATGATAGAGAAAGCAAAGCTGCATTATTTAGGGCTTTGAGAAAATGTTTTGTCTGCTTATGGGACCAATCTTTGGCACTTCAGGATGGCAGCCCTCCTGAGAGGGACAGAAGTGGGAATCCCTTCTCCAGTGCAATAAGCAGAAGGAACCTATGATCTCTGGGGTCAAAAGAGATGGGCAGAAGTAGCCAATGGGAAATATGTCACATATTTTTTTCTCCACTTAAAAGGTATAGGGGATTTCTAGGGAGGAACCCATTCCTCCTGCCTGGGATATGAAAACATTCTTAAAGTGTGCCTGCAGCACAAGCCCTATGAGGGCAAGCTGAGGGAGTTGGGGTTGCTTAGCCTGGAGAAGAGGAGGCTCAGGGGAGACTTTATTGCCATCTACAACTACCTGAAAGGAGGCTGTAGACAAGTGGGGGTTGGTCTCTTCTCCCAGGTAACCAGCACCAGAACAAGAGGACACAGTCTCAAGCTGTGCCAGGGGAAGTTTAGGCTGGATGTTGGGAAGCTTTTCTTCACAGAAAGTGATTGGCCACTGGATTGGGCTGTCCAGGGAGGTGGTGGAGTCACCATCACTGGAGGTGTGTAAGAAGAGACTGGATGAGGCACTTGGTGCCATGGTTTAGTTGATTAGATAGTGTTGGATGATAGGTTGGACTCAATGATCTCAAAGGTCTTTTCCAAACTGGTTAATTCTGTATTCTGATCTTATCCCTCTGCTCGTCCACCAGCACCCTTCTTCCAGTAGTGTCTAAATATGTCTACAAAACTATAATGAGCCTAAGAGCTCCCATTTGGACAGACTTATTTCTGACTTTGCCAAGCACAAAAGTCAGAGGCAAGACTAATTACTGTCAGAGTTCTGCAGATTCTTCCCTAATGAATCCCTCTCCTCTTTGAATTAACCTTAAATGAAGCAAGTAGCATATTTTGCAGGTGGATGAGTAGTGGTACAGGAATACCTGTATCTGCCATACAGGAGTCTGATACTGTATTTCCTCACCATTTCAACTGGAATTGCCCAATGCTGTAGCTCAAAGAGGGAAGAAAAAAAAATACAATATAAAATCAAGCCATTGCCACCAGCAGCTTCTCTGTATCTCAGCCAGCAATTGAATGAGAGCCAGAGAGCCATTGTTGTTGTTTTGTTTCATGGTCATGTCACTGAAATCTCTCTTGCTCACTTTGTACCTGCATGCTTAATGAAAGCATTTGGTTCTTGCACTGAGAGGGAGTGGCAGAGAGATTTAAACAAGCTTTAGCATTAACTCCACATTTTCATTCCTTTCTGGTTGGTTAGGGCAAACTAGTGCAGCGCAGAGAGGTAATATTTCAGTCAGTTTTGATGGAGCTAGCCTGAATGCCAAGGAGCATGAAGACTCAGCAGCCTAGATTTCAGCATGTGATTGCTATACCCCATGCTCCTCCTGTATTTAAATATTAAGAAACTAATTTTCTTGCTGGCAGGCACAGTTCCTCAGGATGAGTTGTGGCAGGGACTTGTTGGCAGTTTGACCATTGTGAATGAGAGCTATTCAGAGCTGGTAAGAGGTTCTCAAAAGAGCTCAGCTGCTGTTTAGAGATCCAAATACTGTGGCTAGACCTGGGACAGATCCTTCTTCTTGGCATCAGTGGAGAATCCTCCACCTTGAAAAGACTGCCAAGTGTTGAGGATTCTTGAAGCTCTGACGAGAGCAAACACTGAACAGCACACATAAGACAACAGGTCCTGAGCCTGGGCAGAAGGTGTGCACACATGACACTGGGAATTGTTCAGAACAGTCCCCCTCGGTGTTGCTGATGCTGGTTAGCAGGGCTGGCTTAAAGTCATTTTCAGACTATCTTTTGGATTTAGCAGTGAAAGACAAAGTGCTACACAAGCAAGACAAATGTAAGGATTTTCTGCTCCCTGTGCTGCCTTTGCCTGAATTCTGCTTGCATTCTTTGCATCACCCAATGTTTCACATTAAAAACAACAGCAAATAACAAAAACTCCACCCAAGAGACAACTGAAACCACTTCTGAGTTTTGTTATTGCCTGGAAAAATGAAGTGCTTTTATCAATTTATTTCAAAAGGTAAAAGGGTCTTTTCAGAAATAAGAAAGGACCAAAATAATGTTGTTGTCCCTCAATGAAGTGAACACTGCCAATAGGAATGTGAATATTCTTCAGAAAAGTAAAGTGGGATTTTACTGCTTGTCTGGAGGCAGGAAAAGGAAAAAGAAATCCAAACCACCAACCAACCCAAAACTGGGAGTAAGATGACAAACTGATATGTCACAGGATGAATGAAAAAATATACTTGCAGGAAGGAAGAGGAATGCAGGGAGGAGGAGGAGGGTTGAACACACAGGATTGAAAGGCAAATTACATGGTACAGAAAAATCAGGGAGAGACGTTGACATTTGCAGATGCGTTTCTGCCCGGGAGTTGTACTAGTCTCTTTAGAATGTCAAAAGGAGGTGTTTCCCTTTGAAATGCAAGCTAATGTGGGCATTCAGCACAATCTCTCCCAGGTGCTAGAGCAGTATGGGGTTTGGTCTTGTGAGGTAATTATTGCTGAACACATTGTCTATCCACTGCACCTGCCAGGTAGGAGGCTTATATTTAGAAGAGGAAGGACAGAGACATTGACAGCATTAAGAGGTATTCTTTTTTTTGCTGTGACTAGGACTTTTTAAAGTCTCGAGTAATTTTTATGCATTCAGTTTTTAATCAGTACTACAAACAAAAAGAAAAATAGGAAGTGGTCATCAACACAACTTCTAAAAACATGGCTATGTGAATATGCACACACAAGATATATGCAAACCCACGTTTTAAAATGTGAATTCAAATGAACCGATGAAGAACACCATCGTTATAGATGAAAGAGAATTCTTCCCTTCTGAGCTTGATGCAAGAATATCAAGTCTTTCATTGGAAAAGAGGGTGAAGATTGCCAGTCCTTGCATGATACATAACCAAAACCTGGTTTATTTATGCTCCAGGTATCAGAATTTGGTAAAGTTCAAGACATGCAAATCCTGAGTAGAAAGGAGTTAGACACTTTAAATTGTTTTGGGATCTTTACTCCGTGCACACTCTAAATCTGATTAGAAAATGCTGCCAGCTCAGAGCAGTATGTGTCCATTTTTTTTCCTTCTATGCAAGTACCACGTTGAACTGATTTTTCCCTAAGTGAAAATGACTTACCACAGAGCAGGGAAATGAAGAATTACCTTGTAGATGTTGTTCATTAGAGACGCCCTAATATAACAGAAAGGTTTTGAGACATAATTAAGCTAGACCTGTTTGGGAAGGGAAGCTAAAACTCCCCCAGACAAAGGAATAGTGGGAGATTTTTAAAAGTTATTTTTCTTTTGTCACTTGTTACTGTGATCTACATTTATTAGGATCTTACCATTTGTGATGTTTAGAGCCCATGAAGATTTGATTTGACCTTCTAGTTAGGTGGAAATCCCATCTGTATTCATGTGAAGAAAGTTCTTGGGTCTGTGAAAGTGAAAATTGTTCTCGCACTGCTTTTAACAGCAGAAGGATCTCTGGAGGAGATTAATTTAGTACTGAGAAGCAAAGAAAATTACAGAATATGTGGATGACTTTAGGTATTTTATCTCTTCTGCTGATAAGATTAAAAAATTACTCTATGCAATCAGCTATTTCAAGTATTCAGACTTCTGTTTCAGGATCTTCTCAGCTCCTCTATGAATAACTCCCAGCTTCTGTATTTTTACCTCATGCATTTTGAAGTCTTCCTGAAGTCTGACCAAGGTACTGTGAATAGGCACCATAGAACTATGCAGATATTACCCAGATGGATGAAATATTTCTACAAATAGGAGCAAAAGAATGTCTAAGAATGGGTAAAATTCCATACTAAAAATTGACTAATTTAATTGAAAGGAGCCTTAGTAATTATTACCATTAAGCCAAGTGCTTTTGGGAGACACACTATTGTATAAAGTTAAGTGATTACTGTACTTACAGTTGTTCATACACATGAATATGGTCCCCTCAGCACAGATGGGATATAAAGAGATAGTTGCTTTTGTGCCAAGTTAGAAAAAGTGGCATTTTCACTGATGAAAGATAAGTTCCAGATATGCTGATTTTGTTGATTTAAAATCCATTTATTGTACCCTCTGCACTGAGTTTAAAATGGGAGCTGTAATTATGTGCCTGCATTTTAATAACTGGAAAATACACTCTGAAACAGATTGTTATTTAGCCCAGAAGAGGGGCATATACCAGAGAGTCCTTCACTGTTTAAATTAAGCTTCTTTAAATAGCAAGGCAGGGTTTCTGAGGGTTAATGCAACTGCCCTTCAAATACTTGTGTGCAGATAGGATTACTTGGTATGATTCCCCATTTTAGAACACTTGTACGTATAGATGTAAGTAGGGAGATACACAGAAAAGAAATATGAGCTATTTTTTAAAGCATATTTGGTTTAGGTACTTTTTCATTTGCTTTTGTTTAACTCTGTACAGTTTCAAGGACGATCTAGTGCCTTAATTCCCTGTTTGACTCAGGTCTGTGGTTATCAGGTCACATCCATCAGTGGAGACCATGGACAGTAGGGATGGTATTTGCTGGATGTCACTGTGCTACATGAGAGGTATCACAGCAGCTGTCAGGCACCCCAACAACGATATTTCAGGTTCTGTGATTTCCAGATGCAATGCCTGGTTTTAATTATCAGGGTAGTTGCTGCAGTACAGAGCTTCTTGGGTGACTCTGGAGCACTCTCCATAAACTGGCTGCTGCCGTGGTCACCCCATTAGCAGAGCTCATGCTGGTGTTCTTGTTAAGTAATCTCAGGTACCTCTGTCTGATCTGCAGTCATAGCAGTTGGTGCAGTGCAGACACACGCTTAGCCCAAAGCTATAGAGAGTTTCACTTTGAAAATAATTACCAATTTAAAAAAAAAAAGAAAATCTGTAAAGTGCAATGATCTAGCAGGAATTGACATTCCACAAGAGCACCAAAAAGCCACAGTGTCACTGTATGACACAAAGCAACAATGAAGTCCTTAATGTAGTCTTATAAATGGACCAAACCCTGGATGTCAGGACACCTCTGTTCTTCCTAACTCTGCTATTGTCTTCTTTGACCCTGAGTAATTCACTACATGTCTGTTAATGCAGGTTTCTACCTCTAAATTGTAATATATAGAGAGAGATTTAATTCTGATATAGATTTCAAGGCTTGATTAGGCAATTTAAAGCTATACTTAAGCTTCCAAATAATGTACTATAGCTCTTATTAAATCCCTGGTTGTGATTAACACTTGATGAGCATTTCTCCCATTCAACTTTACTTGGAGTTTTAACCTATTTTAGTCTGCCCATTATTTTGGATATTTTCCTAACAATAGACATTTGGTGTGATTTTATTTTTTTTTCAACAGCTTTAGTAAGTAAACCCTTACCCTGCTTGTGTATTCATACCATTGGTATAACTAGCTCTCAGCCCAAGCTGACCTTTTCTCCCACTCATAGAAGAACAGACCACGTAATCCACACAATTCAGATTTATTTAATAATCAGAAATACGTTTGCTCATGAATATTTCATGCTGCCTCACTTTCACCAAGGATAGAGTCATGCTGAATGTCTATATTATCAGATTATGCAGCAAACAGAGGAAAACATATGTTCTATGTAGTTCTTAACAATTTGCTGTAGTGAGAACACCTGGCATAGGTAGGAATAGGATACAAAGGAACAGTTTCCTTTTGTTATTTGCACTCCTGAAACTTTAAGTTGCATCTCATCCATAGTCATGTTTTTTTACCTTTGGGAAAATACAATAATTTTAAAGGAAAATAAATAAAATATTTCTTTATTTAATGGAATAGATTCATTTCAACTTGTAGTAGCTATGCACTCTGTGTTCCTCAAAGAGCTGTGTGAGTAGCATTTGGAAATGAAAGCAAAAGCAGTGTCTTACTGTTGCAATATTTTTAACTTTCAAGTCTCTTTAATTGCTCTTCATATTGCCTAAATCATGGATGAGAAGGCAGCACATTGAAAGCAGCACTCCAATAACTGACAGATGAGAAACTCTGCCTGTAGTTCTTGTGATAGCGTAGGGCTGCTCATTGATACTGCATGTGACACAGCCTTACTGTTTGAAGGGAAACGGAAGTGGGTGCCCTTCCAAATGGCACTAACAATCTCAAGTTTTAGCAGTAAACCAAACACAAATCTGAAAAGCTCAGCACTTTCAAGGAAGAGACTTGTTGCCTATGCAATGTAGTTAGCAAGTTATGAGAACTGCTCAGAGTAGTCATGGTCAGAATAAAAGTTTAGGTTTCTCTGTAGCTATTACAAACATGCTAAATCAGTGTGTTTGTGTTTCTTATGCTCAGCAATCACAGAAGTCACTGTTGCAGCAAATTGTGGATGCATGTTCATAAATCTGAGTGATACTGGTCAAATGCATTATGCATGTGGATGTTATGCAGACAAGTGGTCAGCCAAGATCAAAATGAATCATCTGCCAAAATAAACCCAAGCACTCAGAGCAGATTTCTGGTTAGGGAAGGTAGGTGCTAAATTGTCAGGCTGATCTAGCTTTGCAAGAACAAGTTATTAAAGCATGGTCAAGTACAACAGCTAGTAAGAAATCCATTATCAGGTGTAATAGCTCAAGTGTGGGTGACCTCCAATGGTATCATGCTGCTGAAATCTGAAGTGTTCATGCTACAAGCAGAAAATCTCTTACTCTAGGGAAAATATTTGTGTGTGCATCATAAAACAAGGTTAAAATGTAACACATAGTTTGGGTTAATAATTCTGAGTGCTTTGAAGATACAGGGGAAGGACTTGAAAAAACACTTAAAGCTAAATGTTGTTAAAATGTAGTCTCAGATGGCATTGTTATTCTTCTTAAAGTTAAACCATGGACACTCTTAGTATAACGCCTCAATGTATTTCCTCTACAAGTGGGTAAATGGACATAATTCCTTTGCATGACATTTTTAGTGTAGTGGATTGCTTCAATGGTTGTTTGAGAACATGGTAATGCAGGTAAGATCATGGGTTTGATAAACCAGATCATGTAAAATTAAGTGGCCATGCTGGAGACCCAGACTAGCTTGACATAGCCCAGCACAAGAATCCTCACTGCTCCTGATTCCCATCAGACTTTGGGTTTTCACTTTAGGCCTGGTGTCTTCTCTCCCAGGGGATTCATTAAATGACCTTTAACTAACCATCAGGCCTGGTGCCCATGCTGCCTTCCTCAAAGAATCTGGAAACTGTCACCTTGTGTATCACCACCTGAGCACTCTCAAATGAACTAGTCATCAAATGAACAGATTCACTCATGCTTCCTTGTCACTGCTAAAGCAAATCTGTATCTGGTGGCCTGCTGGTTTGGTTTCAGAGGTTTTCTTTATTTGATGAGTGCTCCAGAAGACCTTTAGTCCTGGCAGTGACTAACTCAGAGCAGAGGAGTATTCTAGCAAAAAGAATGGAAATGAGTTATTTTTCACCAGTAGTAAACGAGTAGTATTACTATGGATGGTGATGGCACATTCTGAAATACAATCAAATATAACAACATATTACTCATGCTTTGCACAGCCAATATGACTCTTGGCATCACTTAAACAGTATTTCTGGCATTAAGCAGTGCCAGGAGGTTATGGATGGTTAAATACCTTTCACGAACAGAGCAATCTTCTAGGATAATGACAATAATGAACTGATTTCAATGTAGAACAAATTCAATAACACTGATTGAATACCGTTTACCAGACTGGTCTCTGGTCTACAACAGGACAATGCTTTAGCAGTGCCAAATGTGTTTGCTGTTGGGTTTTGGGGTTTGGTTTGGGTTTTGTTTTGTTTTTCCCTGCTAGAAAATGATATGAAATCTGCTACTAATTTTGTTAAGAAGGAAGGTGCTCCAAATAATTTTTTAAAAGTGTGGTTTTCCTCAAGATGTTTTTTTCTGCCTTGTAACCCCAGGGAAGTATTTTCGTGAAGTGGAAAATATATTGATAGCTCATGGTCAAAAACTTCCCTTTTCTTTGCTTGGATGGATTTGGTTTTGTCTTGGGGAGAAGAAACATGGTCCTGAACTTGCAGTCAGAATTCGTAAAACAATTTCACAGAATCACCAAGGTTGGAAGAGACCTCAAAGATCATCAAATCAAACCTGTCACCACAGACCTCATGACTAAACCATGGCACCAAGTGCCACATCCAATCCCCTCTTGAACACCTCCAGAGACAGTGACTCCACCACCTTCCTGGGAAGCACATTCCAATGGCTAGCAACTCTGTAAAGAACTTTCTCCTCACCTCGAGCCTAGACTTCCCCTGGCACAGCTTGAGACTGTGTCCTCTTGTTCTAGTGCTGGTTGCCTGGGAGAAGAGACCAACCCGCTCCTGGCTACAATCACCCTTCAGTTAGTTGTAGACAGCAAGAAGGTCTCCATTGAGCCTCCTCTTCTCCAGGCTAAACAACCCCAGCTCCCTCAGCCTCTCCTTGTAGGGCTTGTGCTCGAGGCCTCTCCCCAGCCTCGTTGCCCTTCTCTGGACACATTAAGTGTCTCAATGGCTTTCTGAAACTGAGGGGCTCAGAACTGGAGACAGTACAATAATTGTACATCTATCCATTTGTCGCAGGTTCATAAGATTCAGGAATTATATTTTCAGCAAAGAGAATCAAAATTTTAGACAACCATTCCCTTACTAGAAGACTAGGCTGAAGGACCTTGGGTTCACACTCCTCGACTTGTATGCAAGCTTTGCTCAGCTTGTGACATGAATGTGAAACTTCATCTCCACTTAATGCCATTGGCATCAGTGAAATTTAATTACATTTTTCTTCACTAGATTTTTTTTAAGGAGAAGTTTTGCTCCTGAGTTTTACTGAAAAACTAGACAATATCAGAAAGGCTTCAAAGACCATGATAAACAGACAGACTAAAGAGAGAACCAAATTCTGAAGAGTTCAATAAAATGATCAGATAGAGAATAACAGTCAGGAAAGCAATTAACAATGATTACAACATTATTTAATTATCAGGTTTTTTTATCATTAAATGCCATCATCCACCTCATATCTTTAATTAAAACTTAATTTTGCTTTTCTTTTTTTACACTCTCACACATGATTAACCAGCCTAAGAAAAACAGTGTGATTTGTTTTATCTCATTAGGACATTGCATTAGTTTGTATTTGAATATTTAAGCAGTATCTTTTAAAGAGCTGGGACTTGTTAAATACTTATTTCCTCTCTTTCCCCTCTCACCATAGACTGTTCTTTATAACCAAGTTGCAGAAGTTTTGTAGAAGCAAACAATACCATGAGAAGTTAGCTGAGGATGTGTCTGTTATTTCACCCAAGTAAAGGAAAGTTTTTCTTGGTCTGTTTATTCTGTTCTACAGTTAATACACAAATCCCTCACCCTTTTCTCAAGGCTTTGATGAGTGAAAAGAGGGAACGGTGTCACAATGAAAACACTTTTGAAATGAAACTGTAATTCATTGTTCCCAAAGTCTTCAGGGCATTTATGATTTCAGAAGAGAGAAATTTCAGAAGATTAGAGATTCCCTTGCTAAAATGACATTTCATTGCTAAAAGGAACAATAGAAAAGCTTGTTCTGGGAAGATCTTACAATCTCTTTGATATAATGGAGGAGTTTTCTTTTGCTACCTAAATATGCAACAGGAAACATCTTCAGAGTAATAAAGTCACCAATAATCTTAGGAGATCATAGGACAGTGTTGTGCTGTGTTTTGTTTTCATTTTGGGTGGGTTTGTTTGTTTTCTAACAATGAGTCTGCATCTTGAGAAAAATCTTGCTAAGATGGTTAAGGAAAAACTTCATATATGCTATTTCTTTTCTCTCCCTGTGAGAGGGAAGGAAGCCCAATTCCTTTGATTAATCCATGCAGTTGGTGTAACCATGGCTGTGAGATCAGAGAACAGCCCATGGTTGGTTTTCATGTGTTGTTTGTTATTTAGTTTAGCTTTGCAGAATCTGAATCCATACAACAAAATCTGGCCCAATACTTAATGCAGTCACCTCCCTGGGGTTTTGTCTTCAGGAGGTGGCAGCACAGAGACATTACCAGGTGGTGATGTGATGGGGAAACCCATTTATCTTCTGGTGCAGATTATGGGTAGGGAAGCCACAGACTGTCCTGTGCTCTTGATATGACATGATAAGCATCATGTATAAATTTCTGTAGAACAGAAACACTAATCAGTAACATGAGAAACATGAGACTGAGCCCAGCCTGCTCAGGAGCTCAGGGCAGGGCATGTACACTGAAAGCGGGTAGATCTTAATGTGGGGCATTGGCGAGAATGACTGGGAAGAAAAAATATAAAGCTAAAAATAAACTCCCCCACTTTGTCCAGAGATTGCAGTAAGTATTGTATGTGATGTTAAGCACTTCATCAAAGCTTAAATCTTTGTGCCAGGACTCATAGATATAAGTGGTCTGAGGAAATAACACGATTTCCTCAAGTATGCGGAGGTGTTTGCACTCGGTGGAAGAAAACCAAGGCAATCATCTGTCAGTACTAAATTAATCTAGGGAAGAGAGGAAAGACACTACTGTTTTGAAAATACTTTCCATCCATCCCTCTTTTCTTAATTTTAAAAACATTTTCTGAATTTATGCAGAAGTTAGACTCTGGTTTGTATACTTGTTTCCAAGGGACACTCTGCCAATGTTAATGTCAGTTAGGCTTGCAACGGCAAAATTAAAGCCAGTGGAACTATTCAGGCACTTAGATTTAGACAGCTGTCAAAGTATTTGCAGGACAGGATTTTAAGGTGTCTGTATGGGTTATGACCATGTAAACATATCCACTTTTTCTTTATTGCTACCATCAAGCAGTATTGCATTGCCTTATACATTTTCTTCTGCCAGCACAAAAGAGCAATGTGTGGAACTAGGCTGTTATTTTAAAGAGGTTAAATAACAAAGAGCAAAATATAAACCTAATAAAAATTTCAGTCAGGCAATAAAGAGTCTGCTGTTCTTCTGCCCCTGTCCTTTTAAAAGTTGGTATTTGAGGGTTTAGTAGTAAAAATAATGCTAGTTTTCAGGTTTTGTTGTTTAGGTTTGGTTTTTCATGGCTCTCCTTTACACCCTTGCCTGCCATGGGGAGAAAAAAGGGGGTGGGGGGGTGGGGTTATTCTTTACATATTTTTGTGATGTTCAGACAACTGTCAAAGGGGAAATTCAATGCACATGCAACTTGGGCAAGCACACAGGAATGCAAAGTCTGTGTGTCACAACAAAGGTTGAAATGTCTTTGTTTGTGGGGCTGTGAAGAGAAGAAACACAAATAAGCTCCTGGTAGGAGGAAGGTGAGTGAAGATCACAAATGGATTAAAATATTCTTCTCTTTTTTATTTCCTTCCCCCCCTCCCCCTTTTTTTTTTTTATTTCAGTGTTAACTTTGCACTTGATGGGGTCCTGACTTCTGAAATCTGCAGTAGCCTCATTTGGGAAGCAGATTTTAATGCCATGAATGTAAGGAATTGGCAACATATGTCAGGCTGAACTCTGACAGAGTATTCTTATTACAGTCTTGGGTTAGAAACTGTCTAAGAACTGTCCTCAAAATGAACTATGCTGCTTAGCTAGTGGGCTGTGTACATATGCATACATGTGTCTCCAGATATAACTGAAGAGCTGGTAGTCAGCTGAAGAACCCCTTCAGCTTTTTTACTGCTGCCTTCTAGTGATGGAAAGCAGTGAAACTGTGAGGAAAGTTGTCAGTTTGCTTGCAGCTCTGAGAGTTTCTGGGCACATTTCCTTGGCCTCCATTTCAGAACTCTGCCATGGAAACCTCAGCTGGTGCAGCAGCAGCAGAGAAAAGACTGTGGTACCCCTGGTGCCCAACTTGGAGGGAAGATGGTGCTGAATAAAGGAAACTCAGGACAGTAAAATCCCTTGCAGTTCTACCCCACTCCCAGCTGTACGTGCTGCTACAAGAACAAATTGCACAGAGGAGGTAAGCTCTGGGAGCTTCTAGCCCCAGCCATAACTGATTGCAATCACTTAAATGGAGTAACAAGAGGAGATAACACAGTACAGCTCTGTTATACTCTTAATTTATTTTTTTTCCCCATCTTGCATGCTCAGGGGTTACACAGATTAGTCTAGTATCATTTACAAGCCCCAGAGGACAGGCAGCTGATAGGAATGAAGCCCATGAGTTCGATTTACCTGTCTGGAAGCACCACATGCTTCTGCTGCAATTGCCATCGGGAGCCTCCCATGCAGCACCATTTGCCCTCTTGCACTTGGCTGTTCAGATAGGCTCTGAAGATGGTGCTTTGAGGAGTCAAAGTGATGGATGTCTGTGCCTTATCAAATAATCCTGATTTAGTTATTTCTCTAATGAAAGATCAGAGGGGGAAATAAAATCTAGGCTCTCAGATATAATGGCATAGTTGAATTACAAATCACTTCTGAGGATTAACAGTTTTGAATTAAAGGCAAGCAAGTAAACCTCAAAGTAAAGCTAAAGCTCTCCAGAGGCAATCTCACTGTGTTCAGCAACAAAGGTACACATCTGTACCCAGTAAATACTGTTGCTTTGCTGTTTGCACAGGGCTCATTTAGTCTGTGGCATTTTGGTTGTTACAAGGACTGAAGAACAGACACTTGCTTAGAAAAGAGAGAGGGTATGTTTTCAGAGATAAAGGTGAGGTAACTGCTTCTGTGATGTGCTTGCTGCTTAACTGAAACTTTGGGGTGGTTCTGTTTTCAGAGTAGGGGGTCAGCCTGGATCATCACAGACATAGATGTGGGTTATCTGAACTGACAAGCCTATACATGAGCAACAGCTCATGCATGAAACAACTACTTAAAAGAGCCTCTGTATTCATCCTAATTATTTCTGCTTTTTCACCACTTGTTCTGTATAAACATCTCTAATGAAGATGAAAGAAAATAAACAACTTCATGCAAGAGCTTCTGGATCCAACCAAGAGCTTTCTCTGGCAAAGCAGCCAGAAAACTGGCAGAATGAGTTCCATGAGGATTTCTTGCAAATTCTGGCAATCTATGGCTGCTGAATTTCTCCCCTCTTGGAGGTGCTATTTAAAGCAGCTTGGGAGCAGAGGGCTACTTCCAGCCTTCTGGTTCTTTGCCAGACACAGTTCAGCTGGATTGCTGGTTCTGGCACACTGTTAAAATAATTGTAAGGAAATTAGCTGGAGTGTTTTAGTGGGAAGTGTTCACTCTCTTAGTAGAGGAAGGGAACCCAGCATCCTGTGGCATTGAGGGAGTTTCTCCTCCATATGTTTCACTTCTTCCCACACACATGGCTTCAGTGCTATTCTCTAAATTCCTCTCTATTAACATGTAGCCAAAAATGGAGAGGGACGCCAAGAAGAAAATCAGATCCAAAAGAACTTAGTTGAGTTATTGAAGGCATAAGGGTGTTCCTCAGAACTATTAAAAACACAGACAAATTATATTATTTTAACATTCTCTGTGATAATGTGACATGTGCTTTCATCATCATCCTTTAAATATAATGTTATTAGCAGACTGAGGGACTATTTTAAATATATATACCAGAGAGACTGCCTGAATATGTTGCATTTGTGAAAGAAAGGGCTCTCTCTGACATGGATTAATGTTCATGTAAATATTGTATGTTGGATGGGTTTGCAAGTATTTCCTTGCCCATTCTACATGCTGGTTTTATGTAATTTTTAATGGAACCATCAAAAATGTTTACAAATCTACTTCTGAAATGGCAACTTTTGAAGTCTTAATTTTCCCATGAAGTATGTCTGGCCTTCATTAGAATTCAGAATTTTAAGACTCTTGGATGTAATCCCTCTACAATTTACATGGAGCTTAAAGGTAATAAACAAAATCTTTACTATATGGTCTCTCTGACAACACTGAGTTTTGTCTTACCCCCCCTTAAATCTGATTGCTGCTTCACAGTGCAGGGGATGTGCTGTGCTAGAACTGCATAATGAAAAGTCAATTTGATTATGTACTGCAGATGTGCAGAGCAGTTTGAAAGAAGTTGTGGAAGAAACAATAAAGATTTCATAGACTGATAGAGCCTAGAGCTAAAAGTTTTACTTCTTGTGTTCATGGAGGTGCTTTGCTTTCAGAATAGTGATCACTGAAAGGTTACTAAATAGAAGTGAGGGAGGCTTGCCCTTGTGGCTTAACAGCTGAAATGAGTCAAAAACTACAGGGGTTAGTACTTGCCACCTGAAGAGATGGGGTTGATGTATAGGGATTAGTTCTTTTTGGACAAGGCTTTCACAAAAATAAAGAACTAAACACAAAACCCCAACAAACTATCCAAGTACTACCGGTGCTGGCACCTGTGTCACCTTCATTCTCTTATCAAGGTGAATGGAAGTCTTCAGTCCTTGAGTCACCTTTACAACCATTCAGTCTAACAAAAGGGAAAAAAGCATCCCTTCTGTGAATTACTCTGCTAAATAAAATTTTGGTTAGCAAAGTGTTAATGATATCAGTTATACAGGGACTTGGTTCTGAAAATTGTTAATAACTTTTGTGGAGCGCTGAGTACCTCAGGTTATAATTACTTCATTAGTAGTTTGGAGTGTCAGGCACTTTTAGAATATTAAAGCCAAGCTGGGTTATCTCCTTGTTTTAAGCATGAAAAATACCTCACTTAAGCTCTTGGTGTACCCAGGCTTTCAAGCTACTAAGGATTTTTACCTAGATGACTTTCATTAGTACTGGAACAGGAGGCTTTGTTATAAAGTGTCTGCTTGCTGAACTAGAGGTGTAACAAGCATGTTGGGGATCATGATCCTCCCCAAGGGACTATAAAGATAGGGTGACCCAGAAATTCAAAGACCACAAAGGACTAGTGAACCATCCCTCTTTCCCTTACCTTACCTCTAGTACCAGTTGACAAATTTGATAGAGTGCTATTTTAAAGAAAGATTGTAATTGCATGTTTCATGTTCACAGAACCACCAAGGTTGGAAGAGACCTCACAGATCATCAAGTCCAACCTGTCACCACAGACCTCATGACTAAACCATGGCACCAAGTGCCATGTCCAATCCCCTCTTGAACACTTCCAGGGATGGTGACTCCACCACCTCCCCGGGCAGCACATTCCAATGGCTAACAACTCTCTCAGTGAAGAACTTTCTCCTCACTTCGAGCCTAAACTTCCCCTGGCACAGCTTGAGACTGTGTCCTCTTGTTCTGGTGCTGGTTGCTGGGAGAAGATACCAACCCCCTCCTGGCTACAACCACCCTTCAGGTAGTTGTAGACAGCAAAAAGGTCTCCCCTGAGCCTCCTCTTCTCCAGGCTAAACAATCCCAGCTCCCTCAGCCTCTCCTTGCAGGGCTTGTGTGGTGTGTTTTTTTTCCCCAAAGTCAAATGTCTGTTATTGTGTTACTTCTCTGAAAAGCTGATTAATTCAAAGAAAAACACCTGTAGTTTTGAAATGAAAAGTAGAAACATTTCCGTTGGAAGCAGTCAAAATGAAACATCCCTCTGAAGATTCATTTTCCTGTCAAAATGATTTGCTGCATTCAAATGTCTGATTTTGATTGCTCTAAGCTTATGTTTTCTAAATATTTATTATTACTATTCATGTAATTTTCAGTGATTAGTCAGCCCATCATTTCCTCCAAAAAATACTTCAGAATTCAGAGTTATCTCCAAGGATACTTTTAAAAAATACTTCTCTGGGTTAAATTTGTCTTTGCTCTTCATAGAGCTACTTAAATCTTTGTCAGCAAAGCTATAAGAACTTCACTTTCAAATTTATTCCCATGAGTTAGTGCATGTCAGTGGTCATGTCATGCCTTGTCTTTTGCCTAAGTTGAGCTTCTTTCAGTCAATCTAACACTAGTAGAACAGAGCTTTGATTTGATAAACCATGAAGGAGGTTTAGCTACTGTTCCGTTCTAACATCACAGTGCCTACTTGTGTGGGATTAATGAATGGGTCTGCTGGCAGAACAAGCAGTATCAATTCCCTCAAAGTTCTGATTTATTCTTCTAGTATAAAGTCATGGCTACTTTTATGGCATTGCATCACTGTGGTTATAGTTCTTCTGTTTAAGTGGGACCAGGTGCTCTGCTGCTAGCAGCCAGCTCCTGGAAGTATTGTCTGAGATTATTTTAGAAAGAACGATTTAGAAATGTACCAAACTTAAAGGGATGTCAAATGAAATGCAAGATCTAGCATCCATGAACTTCAGCTTTTACACTTTGTAGGCACCAGGAATGGAAAGTACTTTGACTCCAAGGAGCATGCAGTATCCCATATCTTCTCTTGATCTTGTTTAAGTCAACAAAGCTTTTTCCAGAGTGCTTGTGTGTCTGAGTTCCTCTGTTCTGAGTGAAGGTGAGAGAAGGTTTAATCTGGATCTCTTTCCAGCACATTCAACAACCTATTCAGTAAAGCCACATGATATTTCCTGGGGGCCTCCATCAAACTTCTGCAGAAGGTAAGCTTACTCTTATAAAGCACTGTCTTAGAGGAAGAAATGTCTGCTGTTATAACCTGACATTTTCCATAAGGGAACTGTCTTTTTCATCTGCTCTGTATAAATAAACATTGAAGGAAGAGTTTTTGGGCCAGGATTCTATTCCCACAGGAGCCTTGTGGCTGGGCTCTCTTTGAGAAGTGGGAGCTGTGAATGTAATATCAAAAATAAACAGTGATTGAACCTGCACCACGAATTGAGTGTCATAACAGAACAGACAGGACACAGAGAGTGGCTTAAAGTTCAGAGCACAGATTACTGTAACTTTTCCATTGGGAAGTTTAAATTCCTTGTCCTGATAATTTAGTGCTGTATTAAGCAATTTGGTTAAGGAGACAAAACAGTCAGAAGGACATGCTTTATCTTAGCCTGTCTTAAAGACCTCTGTGATGTACTGCAAAGTGTGTTGATATGAGACAAGTTGAGATAGGATGAAACCAATGAGCATCAGGTGGTTTATGTCTTCACACAAATGCAACATGAGCTAAAGCAGGTTGTGCAGCATCCCCCAAAGTGTTACTCGTAACAGTAGGAAGGTAAGTACTGGGAGAGTTGCAGGTGTGGGCCCTGGTGTTGCCAGGGGTGGATCTGCCCTGTGGGCACACGAAGCTTCCCTGACCCCCGCTAAACAAAGACTAAGAAGAAGTCCCAGACCAGTACCATAAGAAGTGAATAGCTGCAGGCAGTATTCTGATAGACTTTTTCATATTGATGAGTACAAGACAAAAGTAGCCCTTTGGGTTTTCATGGGCCTGTGCAGAGAATAACATATTTCTCAACAGCAGTAGGAGGTTTAAAATCTCTTCCCTGAATTCTCTGTTCAGCTTCATGAACTTCACCTTTCAAGCTCATTATATGTTAACATATTACACTTGTCATACGCCAAACTTGCTCTGAATTTTTCCAGTTGTTTCCTCGCATGTGGCTTAAAAGTGAATGGATACAGCTGAAATTTCCTAAATAAGACTTTAATTATAACCAGCGGGGTTTCTCTCTTCATAGCTGCTTCTGTTTTCCTTAATAGGTAGTATTATTAAATTACATTTTTATTCAGTTTTTTTTTAAGTTATAAACAAGCATTGCTAAGAAACAGGTTAAATAGCAAGTGAGGAAGTTAGTATTTGCTGTGATCATGCAGGAAAACAACCTTTTTCACAAGCAGGATTTTGAAGAGGATTCATGTAATAACTTGTTTTCTTCATTAGTATAAACTTAAGCTAGTTCACTCTTCCTATGAGGAAAGAAAATTACTCATACAGCAGGTTTCTCACTGAAGCAGTCAGCTCTCACAGTTAAAACAGTTCTACAGATGACTTGACTTTATGTTTTCAAATACAAAAGAAGGCTATGAATCTCAAACATCAGCATGGCAAACATGTTCCATATTTAAAGGACAGCCATCTGAACATGAGCCAGCAGTGTGCCCAGGTGGCCAAGAAGGCCAATGGCATCCTGGCCTGCATCAGAAATAGTGTGGCCAGCAGGAGCAGGGAAGTCATTCTGTATTCAGCACTAATTAGGCCACACCTTGAGTACCATGTCCAGTTCTGGGTCCCTCAATTTAAGAAGGACATAGAGACACTTGAATGTGTCCAGAGAAGAGCAATGAGGCTGGGAAGTGGCCTCGAGCACAAGTCCTATGAGGAGAGGCTGAGGGAGCTGGGGTTGTTTAGCCTGGAGAAGAGGAGGCTCAGGGGAGACCTTATTGCTCTCTACAACTACTTGAAAGGAGGTTGTGGACAGGGGGGGCTTGGTCTCTTCTCCCAGGCAACCAGCACCAGAACAAGAAGACACAGTCTCAAGCTGTGTCAGGGGAAGTTTAGGCTCAAGGTGAGGAGAAAGTTCTTCATATAAAGAGTTATTGGCCATTGGAATGTTCTGCCCAGGGAGGTGGTGGAGTCACCATCCCTGGAGGTGTTCAAAAAAGGATTGGACATGACACTCTGAGCCATGGTTTAGTTAGTCATGAGGTGTTGGGTGATAGATTGGACTTGATAATCTCTGAGGCCTTTTCCAACCTTATTGATTCTATGATTCTAAAATCAAGGCAAGGAAATACATTTCGTTTTCTTCTCTTTCCTCTGCCAGCCCTGTTTTTGGTGGAAGCTAAATGTTAATTATTTTGTGTATCTTTTTATTGGTGTATTATACAGACAAGTAAGCAAAGAAATGAGATATTTCAGCGGGAAAAAGAACATTTCAAAATTATGTTTTATACCTTGAGTACGAAAGATAATTTATAGCTGACCAGAGTTGTTTGGGGTGAGGGGAAAATGGGGATGGAAGTTAATGTATGAATTCCAGAAACCCTAGAGAAAATGCCAGTCCTCACAGATACAAGGCATGCAGTCTGTCATAAAAGAGAAATAATGTTCATCTTCCTTTCTCTGATGGCTAATTGGTGACTCAAACACACAACAAAATGTCATGTTCAGATTATTTGTATGATATGATGATTTCTGTCGTGCATCTGACTTCTGCACTTGAAGGGAGTTGGAATCATTTTATCTGCTTAGTGACAAGACAGGGGATATGCTCTTTCTAGCTGGCCTAAGAAACTAATAGCAGTGAGCTTATCACTCTGGGGTCACTTAAGAACATGCCTAACCAACACTCACTGTGGTTGTCAGTGGTGGCAGATACAAGATCTTATCAGACAAGCAAGTTGTGCGCATATAGATGTGACAAACCCCTGCAAATTAGCTGGCACTTCTCACCACTCCTTGAAAAGAGATAATATTTTGGGGGGGAAGGACAAAACCCAACAAAATAACCCCAAACAAAAAAATTCATTCCACCCCAAACCAAAACATAAAAAAATTAATAAAGGATAGCATTAGGGAGATTTTTCTTGTTACTAAAGCTTTCTTTTCACAACAGACCCCTTGTATTTCTCTCTGGTATTTCTTCCAGATCTGCCGGGGGCCTGCAAAGCTGTCACCCTTGCAAGTCCCAAATAGCACCCTGGAGGTGTTCAAGAGGAGATTGGATGTGGCACTTGGTGCCATGGTTTAGTCATGAGGTCTGTGGTGCCAGGTTGGACTTGATGATCTTTGAGGTCTCTTCCACCCTTGGTGACTGATTTTGTGAAACTGTTTTACGAATTCTGACTGCAAGTTCAGGACCATGTTTTTAACAGATGTTTCCCCACAATACTGTCCAGTTTTACCTTAAAGTGGGGGAATAGCAGATGTGTCACATCACGTCCTACACAAATGCCTGAGCCTGGGTGTCTTGCATATTTAGCTACTGGAGGCTTTTATTCTTTTATATACTGATTCCACTTTAAATTGCACACCAAAATGATTTTGTAGGGGGAGAAAGAGGAAGAAAATTACTTTTTCCTTTTTTTTTTCAGTGATGAATTGGAAAGATGACACTCTGTGTAATTTATCTCTCTCTTTCAAATAAACTAAACATATTTCAAGATATAAAAGCTTTACTGATGGCTCTTGTTAAAAGCTGAAAATAATTTCAATTCATCATTCCTCATCTGCCTGAAGATGAGTTTTCAGTTGCATTAATGGTAGCCAAAAAGGGTTTTCTGACAGTGGGGGGATGGAGGAGGGATATAATTCAGCTTGCCCTGCTCTGGCAGAACGTATGCTCAAGTTGACTAATAGAAAACATCATTTAGCACCAGCAACAATAAAAGAATGTGCAATAAATTTTTCAGCTTTATTGATGGGCTTAATGCTGCAGTAATGGGACTTTCACACTAATGCTGCCCTTCTTATTGGACCAGCCTCAATTACATCTATAGTTTGTTCTACAATAATAATAAAATGTAGGACCAAATTTTGTGCTTTTACTTTTTGTTTTACTTTTTAACAAATGATAGAAGAACAAAAGCAATAATCAATACTAGGGAAGACTGCTCCATCGTTAGTGGTGTTTCGAAGGAGACTTAATGGCGTGGTTGGCGCCATGGTTTAGTTGATCAGATGGTGTTAGATGATCTTGAAGGTCTCTTCCAACCTGGTTTACTCTAGTCTAGTCTAGTCTATTCTAATGCATCACAGTAGGTGTGTCTCATATATATATATATATATATATATAAAAACAAACTAGAATAATACTTTGCATTCATCTTCCTCATGAAAGATAGATTTAAATTCATTTCCCACTATTACTTTACTTCTTTATGAACTTTATTCAACTTCTTTTGAGCTCAGGTTGCAAGCTTTATTTTTTATTTGAAAAAGGAACCACAGTGAAGAAGGAGCCTGTTTAGAAATGTGGGAACCTGAGGTTTTCTGGTTTTGCAGAAATGTAAAGCTCCTGGGGCAGAAAATCTGTGAAAAGCAAGCAAGAGAAAACAAACAAACACAAAAAGAAAACAAAAGATTGTGAACTGCTAGAAACTGAGTGAAAAAATCAATTAATTTCTTTTTTATGAGATCTGTTTTGGACTTTTATTTTTTTTATTTGAACATAGACTCTGGAATTATTCCAACCTGAAAACAGAGTTAACACAAAATAGACTTAAATAAGAGATAGCTGTGTATATTTTAGCTGAACTCTAGTGTATAGTTTTATTCATTTATTTAAAGCAAACAAAGATAACTATCAGGAAGTTGCTAATTGCTATTTTATTGGTGGTAATTTTATTATCATCCACGTGCCCTTCATCAAAATTCTTCCTTGCACATCTCAATGATCTCAGTAGGCTCCTGCACATGCCAGGAAAGCTGCCTGTCAAGATCATCTGTGCAGTTTTAAGAACATTTTGCCCTCAGGCTCTTAACAGTGCATTGATTATACAGAAGCAGCTTTCCTTGGCAACCCTGTACATGCTTTGTTTCATGCTGCAATCAGGAAATGCTTGCCTTTTACCAACCATGTAGAAACTGAGGTATCACTTCTCCTCTACCCACCCCAGGCTGCAAAGGAAAACTGTAGCTCTCTGAGTGTTTGGAATTAAGAAGTTTCGTTTCCTGTGGGTTTGTGCTTCACAATTCAACTCTCTGAGATGTAATGAGCTGAGCTCTGGTGGAAACCTTTCTGTGGTAGTACTGGGAGAGGAACTTCTCGTTTACCAATCTGCTCACTGGAACTGGTGTGACCATAGTAACTTTGAAGATGCATAGTGATAATTAAAAGTAATTAACTGAGCAAATCAATGTGGTCTAATTTGATTGCAATTAGCCAAGAGATTATAATAGGAAGGGGATGGAAAGATGTAGGCATGGAGTTCATACTTACTGCTTAGGTGTAGGTGCCTGAGCTAAACGTAGAACATGACAATTTGAATCTTTCTCTGATTACATTAGCTTTGCACCCTGCATTGTGGGGTTAATTAACTATATAGATTCAGCATAAAAAAATCATAAGGCAAGAAAGGAGTCTGAGCACATGCTTAAAGTTAAATGGCTGCTTAAAATAATCCTCTGAATCAAGGATTTATGATGAAGAATCACTTAAGAACTATGCATGAGCTGCTTTTTCAGATTTGTTTCTGCTATATTTTACACTAACTTTGTTTAGACTGAGATTTGTTTCTTGGGTTTTCTGATAATTTTGAAGACCCAGAATTCCATTTTGAATAAAACAATGGTTCTCTGAAACAACCCCATTAGCACCATAGTTTTATGTATGCACAAATATATAGAGAGGAAAAAAATTCATTCTAATAGGATTAATTTTTCATTCATGTTAAAGCTCTAATACTGTCATCATGAAGTCTACAGATCAGGTGTATTTCTTCTTTATTGAACAGTTTAAGGAGAAATACATTAATATTATTCAGAAAGCAATCATAAGCTTTATAGCTCTTTTATACTAGCATCAAATGAATTCCTTGACAAGTTAAACATGGTAGCCTTTAATCATGGGAAACTGCCATGCACTTCAGCTGCATAAATTAGGAACAATTAACTAAAACCCAAAATGAGTTACACGCATGCAGCTCATTATTTTTAATTTGAAATTGTATTTCTGCTGGAGTCAGTTTGCTATCTGATACACCAGATGCCAGTTTGGAAAAACAAAACAAAGCAAAAAATGGCTCTGAAGTCAGGGTAGTGTTCTGCAGACAAGCAGGATTGGAGTAGGTGTCTCTTTTGATGCTAACATCAAAGCTGAGAAATGCCATTTTTCCTTAAGTGATTTGTCCCCAGCATCTTGATGAAGCATGCAGTCTCAAGCCAACATGTGATGCTTTTGGTATGCACAAAAAGTGTCATAAACCCAATTTCTCTTCCACATTTCCTCTCACATTGTGATCATCTGTTCTGATGGCTCCTCCGTACCCTCAAGTACTCCTGGCTAGAAACTCTCTGGAGTCATCTTTCACTCAGGCAAGGAAACCATAAAGATACTTCGAGTTTACCAAGTCTGACTATCATTTGCTTTGAAATATTGCTCAGCTTGAATGTGGTGGCTTATAGGAAAATTAAGAATGGCTTAAGCCTGTTTAGATTGTTTTTCTCTATACAGTCTACAACTACCTGAAGGGTGGCTGTTAGCCATTGGAATGGGCTGCCCAGGGAGGTGGTGGAGTCGCCATCCCTGGAGGTGTTCAAGAGGGGACTGGACATGGTACTTGGTGCCATGGTTTAGTAGTCATGAGGTCTGTGGTGACAGGTTGGACTTGATGATCTTTGAGGTCTTTTCCAACCTTATTGATTCTATTTAGAATTGACTCATTTGCATCTGAAAAAAACCCACCATAATTCTGTCTCTCCTTTCAACTCTCATCCAGATAATTTATCAAAGTAACCACACCCTTCCCTCTCTGAAGGGCTTCCCTAAGGACAGCAGCTTGCAAGAACCAGTGGATTTCATCCCACAAATATAATTTATTTAATTTTATCAGTTCCTATATATTCTTGGAAGTGTCTCTTTGTGTTAACATTTGCAGCAATTATATATAGCACTGTAAAGAATTGTTTTGCTATTACCTAAGAATTTTCTCAGGAAAAGAACAACATCAGTCGGGGCGGGGGGGGTTGGAAATCAAGACTATCTGTGCAAAGTTAAGAATGAATTCAGTGCATTGTATTTTATTTTTTTCCCCTTGTTAAACCTACTTTTAAAAATATTTTGAAATCTATTTGGCTAGAATCATATTAGTCTCAGTTTGACAATATTGAAAGTTGGAAGACTTGTCAAAACTGTCGTACTTTTATGAAGAGTTTCAATTTTCACACACTGTCATGTTAGCTGAAAATAGTTAATTGAAAAAATTTCATCTGTCTGTAATTTTCATGTTGTTTTCATCAGCTCCAAAACTGGCTAGAGAAATCATGGCTCGGACAGGCTGTCCCAGCCCCCTTGTGAAGTGCAAGGTTACCATCTCCTGGCTTTCAGCCTAGAGACTTTCAAACATGCAGTAGATCAGTCTGGGGTTTTTAATGTTTTTCAATATGCATTACAAATCCACTGTTAGCTGAACTCTTTTCAGGTAATGTTTCCTGACCACATGTCAGGAATGAGTTCAGATGCTGCCTATAAGGAGAACTAAAATAAAATCAAAGGCACGTATTTCCCCAAAATACCTTTCTATTCCATATCTTGAAGATCAAGAAATCCTCCAGAAGATTTGTCTTTCCTATGTGTTGCAGGATGCAAAACTGAAAGTGAGCTGTCATGAATTATTCAGAGCACCAGAAGCAGCAGCTGTTATTTGTCTCTAATTTTAAAGGGTGGAGTATTGGAGGACTTCATTGACAGCAGAGGGGAAGAGGAGGAGACAGTAGGAATCAATTGCTGCCTGACACCTCAGATGTTCAACATCTGCAAGGCTCTGTTTCATTTGGTAATCTAGACTATGGTCCTTTCTGTTAGCAACAAGGGCAACAAATTATTTGTGTGAAAGTTTGCTTCTCCTGACAAGTAGAGAAATAGTCAGCCTATTTCAAATGACAGAACAAATTCTGGCTTAAAAAATGATCAAAGCCAGGCAGAGAGAATATCTTTATATCCATGAAACAGCTCTGGGACAGAGATAGAATTTAGAGATGTATGCAGAGTGCAAACACTGTATTATGAAAAAATACTCAATTTCTTCTTTTCTTTTGTATTTTTTCCTGATGTGAAAATGTCTTGTGGTGGGATGAATGGACAACTGTGTTATTTTTATGTGTATTATGTTCATAAAGAGCCTGGATTCTGCACATCTGCCTTTTCTCTATCTATGAATGTGAAGTAACTCAATTAAAATCAACATGAAAGAGACGTGTTAGAGATGAGATAGGAGTTCCCATGATTTTATTTCCTTCAGAAAGGAAACAAAACTAATGAAAGATGACTGCAGTTGTCCATGGGTATATAGTAGGTAGACTGTGATATGTTGTGGGCCAACATTCTCCAGTAGGGTATTGGATTGCTACTCCAGTACAGCACAATGGAGAAGGAAAACTTTATCACTGTTGCGGGGATAACTGTATGCTTGGTAAAAACTCTGCTTGTGTACTTCCTCTAGAGAATTGTTTAAGCAACTATTCCCTCTATGCAGAGCAGAAAAATTTCTTTGGGCACAAAGAAATCAATATCAGTAAACAAAATGTTAAAGGGTTCAGCACTTACTCTGAAGTTTAAGCACTATTTACTCTCCTGGGATAAACCCATGGTCCTTTGCATGGGCAAGCTCTCTTTGATACCAATGGTGTTTGCTTGAATGAAGATATAATGAAGAAGCTCAAGATCTGGGTTATGAGATTTAGAATTACACAAGCACAGAATCCACACAAAGACCCCATTTTGCTAAAATCAATTGAAGATAGAGAAATCACTTGTTTATGTGTTTTTACACTGGAGAGCAAGAATATGGAAAAAATACCAACTTAAGATAAATTAACTTGACATAAATTCCAGACTATAATTTGATGTGCAGCTGTGCAAACATCAATAGAAGACAGATATAGCTTTGTATGAGAAGAGAGATCTTTTAAGATACTGTTTGTTTGCACTGTAATGCCAGGCACCTGCATGGGATGTGAATGCAAACAACCACAGAGGCGTTGGTTCTTTTTTAGAAAGAGTGATTGGTCAACCCCAAATCCAGGCAAGAAGATTCTGTAATGTTATAAAGAAGAGAGAATAAACAAAAACCTAATTATCTGTCTGTTTTCTTGTTTGGAAGGTGGAAATGAGTTGAGTTTTGAAGGTTTAGCTGAATTTGGCACAGAAAGAAAGGAGCCGTCCTTCGTTCTGTGGCAGTGAGAACAGGAAACCAGTGAAATGCAGCTACACAGGTGGGTCGTTGTTGTCATTTGGGGTTTGTAGCATGAATTAGTTTAATGTAACTCATCACCCACCCTACTTTAAAGGTCTGTGAGGAAGCTTCTCCAACACTGCAAGACCCCAGGGCTCCTGCTATTGCTGGAGCTGAGCCACTGCCCTGACTCTGTGGAAGCAGAGCAGATCATTTGCATTCCCACAAGAAATTTGCTGTCCCTCATTGCAAACTGATTTCCATTAAATATAGTCTGGAGATCTTCCACAAAGACTCACATATTAAGGTCTACCTCACAGGAGCAGTAACAGGTGGTGTATATTCTCTTCCAGTTTCCCTTGTCTTGCTTCCCTGGTTTTTAAGCCACCTCCAATTTGCAGTGAAATACTGGAGAATCCTTGCACCATTATATAAATGATATTGACTTTTTCCAAGAAAAAAAACAGGGGAGAAAGTATTTTTTTTGATCCATGTTATATCATGATGTCCCAGTGCATCTCTAAGTAATGCACACCTTATCATTCAGATCACAAAGCTGTAAAGAAAATGGAGGAGATCTTTACCTGTAGGATGAAGAAGGGATCAGATGACTGAAGGGGAAGCAGTCAGAGAGCATATATGCAGGAGTTTGTCCTGTCAGTATCTAACACCAACCAAAGTGAGCAAAGAAAATGGAAGTGAACTATGAAGCCAAATGATAAAATGTTTCTCAGCTTATTTTAAACAGCCTGTTTCCAGGCTAGGTTAGATTCATTGTTCAGTGTCCCTCAGTCAATATTCTATTTATCATTCAGCAACCAGAGTGGCTATAATCCTTCATCCTTGATAAAAGAGCAGAAACTATTGATTTAATTGGGTTCAGGAATAAGAACATGGTTCACTACCTTCCTGTTAACTCTGTTGCTTACTGTAAATTACTTGAGAAAAGTCCATTTGCTGTATTGCTTGTACCCATTTAGCTCTGCTTTCAATGCTGCTCAAAACTGCTTTCTCCTCAAAAGACACAGAGCATCATCAAGGAATTCACAGATTAGATCTCCTTCAGCTGAAATCAGTCTATGCAATTCTGGTTATTTTTTCAGAACAGATTTGTGTATATGTCTGGGTAGTTTGAGAAGTACATTGTCGGTTACTAAAGCAATCAAGTCCAGACAGCGATTTTTGTGATTCACTTCAGTGACATGATATAAATACTGTATCCGAGCTTTTCGGTTTCATTTATAACTCTGAACACCCACTCAGCTGCCTTGCTGAGATTTCTTCCATTGCCTCCCATTCTATGTTTATCAGCTCTTTAAAATGAAGGAAAGAAAAAAAGAGGGGAAAAAAAACCCCAACCAACAGAAACAAAAACCAACCCGCAACAACAAGAAAAAACCCCATGAAAAACCTGGGTATTTTTGGAGGAAGAGAGAGATGGCTCTCTTTGTGCAGAAATGTCTTACTTTCTCCTCAGCAGATTTTATAAGTTACTGCCCACACTGAACCAACCTCTTTATCACTCTCACCCTCAGCCACCGCTTTCTCTACCTGTCCATAGCTATACTCTGCCTTCCCAATTTGTTTAGCCCACGATTTAAGATGGACAAAGACTGCCACTCCTATAAATCCTGATTTCATTAGTGATGAAGTATCTGGCAAAAACTCCCTGCAGCAGACACTGATCTCTGTCTCCTGCCCAGTCTAACTAGGTCTCCAATGGTAAAATGAGCGTAGGATGTCTGGGGTCCACAGAAGCATGATAATAAGACTTATGAAGAAAGTGGTCCCTGCGAGACCTCATTACAGGCATTTCCAGGGCTAAGTTACTGCTTCAGAGAGTGGAAATGGCTTCTTTGCAACAACTTACCTAAAACAAAGTGGATGATTTCTATCTGGATCTGTCTTTCATGTCCCTCATACTAGTAGCAGAGTAAGACTTGCTAATTGGTACATAATGCAGTTTGTCATGTATTTTTGTTCTGCTGTCATTATTTTTACCATCAGTATGAACCCATCTTAACACTGAGGCATAACTGTCTCCAATTAACTGATGAAAAATGACATCTGTATAAATGTGCAGTGTAAAATTGTCCTCCTCTATCTGAGTATAGTGGGGGGTTTTCTTGGTAGCCCTTCTTCACAAGCAAACTAAAATTGTGAGATGAAATATATTTAATTAAAAAAAGAGAGGAAAATAAAACCCCCAAGCAAACAAACAAACAAACCCACCAAAAAAATAAAAACCCAACCCAAAACACCAACACCTCTGGTTTCACCAAGCAGTGAGGTGGTTTTATTAACTTATATTTCAGTAGGAGTGAGAAAGATAGATGCTACCTATCCTATCACCTGAAAAATAGTACAGCTATATTTTATAAAAAGCTCCAATGGGATAAAAATAAATATCTAAAAGTAAATCAGGACTTAGTCTTGCTGCTACCTGAGATGATTTTTTTTACCTATTTAAATATTATTGACAACTTTGAAAGTGGTATCTGGCAATTTAAATTTCTCTACACTTACCTAAACACAGAGGTGTGTATCCATCCATTATATAAACTTTATGTCTATTTTTGATGCATTTCTATAAGTAAAAAAGGTGGGTAAGTGTTGATTGTCAGAGGCTCTAATTAGACCAGTTTAACGTTTCCCTAAAGTCTGAATAGAACTTGGATGTAGGGGCTGAGTCCTTTTAAGTGGGTTTCAATCAAAGTCTGTATGAAGTGTTGAGAGAAAATGTGAAGGCTCAAAAGGAGATGTAGACATTTAACTTCCTTTTTCCAACTGCTCTTGCCAGGAGGACTAAAAAGTCCCCCCTTGGTCCATGTTGCAAAAGGAATAGTGATGAGCATCAGACTTTGTGTAGATCCAACTCAGCTGTAGACGTAAAACGTGACAAGGTGCCATTGTAGAACCTAGGAGGACGCAGCAGCTCCTGCCAGTGGCATAAGCAACCTTGCCAGAGCCATGAGAGAGTCAATGTTTAAGATTTGAAAGTGGAGTCAACAAATCCACAGCCATATGTAGCAGTACAGTGGGGCTTTTAAGGACTGCAGTGCAGTGTGTGATCCTCTGAGTCTGTAAAAGCAGATACCAGTAAGCATTTAAGCATAAACTTTTCTTCTGTCCACGCTTGCCTTGTCCAAGCTCGAGATGACATAGCCTCTGCAGAAAACTTTTCTCCTGCCTCCTTTTGTATTTACAGACAAAATGGCTTGAAGAGAAGCCACATTTATTTGCAACTAGAATGCCATCTGCTTATGTGTGAAAAAAAAATGTCTAGTCATATGGATTCCGGGTTAACATGATAAATTTAATTATCGGAAAGTAAAAGAGCAATTCGCATTTGGAAACAGCAAATTTCAGCAGAGCTCAATATTTAATTTTATGCCATTTCCTGAAAGTTCAATAGACACTGTGAGTTCCTTCAAAACTGAACACATCATCTGGTGCGAAACTGTTGCGCTGCTGCATTTATGAAGCACAACAAAATGTGGCTTATCGCACACCTCATTGTGGCTGCTAACACACATTGGAAAGCTTCCTGTAATTTCATCATTTATACTTTTATGCCCTTTATAGGTGGCTGCCTACAGAGCCATATAACTTAGTTTAGATTACCCAAACTCTTTTTGTTAAATCAAATTAGGGATTTGGTTTGGTGGGGTTTTTTTTCTGTTTCATTAAGTAGATGTGTGCTATGTAGGGTCCAATATGGCTCATCTGAATGGTTCATCTGAATTGATTAGGGTTATTTTTCCAGTTACTCTATCACATTGAAAAATATCACTTATATTTTTCCTGTCATCATTTCTTATAGACAGACACAATGCTGGGACAACAAATACTTTCTTCCTGAAAAGACCAAAAAAACCTAAAAGCTGCATCTGTACAGAACAGATGTTCTTCTCTTTTCTGATTAGCATCCACATCACTGTGAAGTTGAACATTTCCTTTTATTTCTCTGTGTGAAACTTTCTTTGTAGTTGTAATGATTTTTTCAGCCATCACTTCTTTGGGTTCCTCAGACTTTACTCTCAGACATCCAGACTTGGTACAGCCGTGCCCAGCGGAGTGCTCACTGTTACATAACATAAAGCAGCTCTGACTCTTCTGTTCCCTGAATGTATGGTCAAGCTGTTCAGCAATGCATCTCTTTACTGTGCTGCATGCTGAGATATGCTCTAGTTTAAGGATTTTTTTTTTTATTAACTACAGAAAATGTATTCTTTTGTCAAGCAGCAGAACTTCTAGGCTTTTTTGCCTCCAACTTAGTGTTCACTGAAGTCCTCTAAGATTTCTCTATGCCTTCCATTCATGATGACATAGGTGAGATATTAGTGCTTCTTCAGAGGCACTGAAAAGCATTGCTTTGTTTTTCTCAGAGAAAGACCTGCATATGTGTGTGGTGGGCTGCTCAAGCTCTGCCTGAAGGCTTGAGAGACATGACTGGTCCCAGACAGAGGAGATCCCAAACTAGTTCTGTCATTCATAGCCTGAAGGGAGGTTGTAGCTAGATAGGGGTTGGTCTCTTCTCCCAGGCAAGCAGCACCAGAACAAGAGGACACAGTCTCAAGCTGCACCAGGGGAGGTTTAGGCTGGATGTTAGGAAGAAGCTCTTCACAGAAAGAGAGATTTGCCATTGGAATCGGCTGCCCAGGGAGGTAGTGGAGTCACCGTCACTGGAGGTGTTTAAGAAGAGACTGGATAAGGCACTTGGTGCCATGGTTTAGTTGATTAGATAATGTTGGGTGATGGGTTGGACTTGATGATCTTGAAGGTCTTTTCCAACCTGGTCTATTGTCTTCTCTTCCCTTCTATTCTACTCTATTCTACTCTATTCTAAAGGGGAGACAGAGAGGATCTTCTCAATGTTTACCAATATCAGAGGGGCAGGAGGCAAGAAGACAGGGACAGACTCTCGCAAGTGGTGTCCAGTGGCAGGATGAGGGGCAATGGGCACAGACTGGAACCCAGGAAGTTCAATTTGAACATGAGGAGAAGCTTCTTTGATATGTGGGTGCTGGAGTCCTGGAGCAGGCTCCCCAGAGAGGTTGTGGAGGCTCCTTGTCTGGAGATCATGTGTTTTGATCATCAAAAAGACTTTGTTTTTATACAAGCTTCTATATGTTTTACCTTCTACCTTATATTTAATTTTCAAGCACTGTCCCTCAAATTTCAGTAATAGAGCTCGAGAGTAGTCTACTTTGCCCAACTTAAAAGAAAACTTTCAAAATATCAATATTTGAGAATGTTTGTGTCAGGGAAAGCAAAGGGAGAAAAAAAAATAGGGGCAAACCCTGTGACTATCTCTCCTTTCTGCTGGCACCATTCCTTGTGGATTCAAAAAGCTACATTATTTAAGTCTCTGTAGCATCTTCCACATTTCTGGAGCATTTCAGCTCTCATAGGTTTTCTTTCCTTTCTTTTTTTTTTTTTACCGGAGTGTTCTCATCTTTCTCTATAGATTGGTATCTACCTTGCTAATCACTCAGTCTGACACATCCTTTGTTCTGTATTTCAGCTCTAACTGCTCAGCATAATCACATACTTCCAACTGTTTCCTGTGGTCCTTTGTAAACAAGCTGCAGGATTTTCTGCAGAAGATGGATTATGCACTTTGTCTTTAGTAAGAGTGCTAATTTATCTCCAAGAAATGGTGAGTCCACGATCTCTTCCTCTATCACACCAGTTTAATTTGAGATCAATACTTACATTTCTAACATTTCATACATGCTTATAACTTTGCTTGGATTTAGGCCCTGAAAAACATGTTTAATTTTGGGGGTTTCCTTCTAGGATGGTACAATTCACTGTTTAACTGTTCTTGAAGAAAAATCATTATTTTTCCTAAATTTGGGGTTATTTTTTTGTGACTGTAATAATATAGAGTCCCTTTAAACATGAAGAATCTTTAGCTGTATGAAAAGCTGTTAAAATTCCCCTTGTGCGTGAAGGCAGAATAGATGAGTGGTTTACTTTGAGGACTGAGTGGCCAGACCAATGTACACCTTTGCTACTTTTTAAACTAGATGAACAATGGGATGGTAACTAAGTGGTTTCTTGTTTTGTTTCCCTTTCTTTTTTTCTTAGCTTTATAAAATATCACTAATGGCTTTGTTATAGGGAAAAAAAAAAAAACTAGTCACTCCTTTGGCCAGGTTTCTCAAATGACTGTGACCAGTGGGTATAATTCTGGATATAGGGAACCAGAAGGCAGTGTGCTTAATAAAATTAGCTGCAGCTCAGATCTCTTGCACAAGAGGGTTCAGTCTGAGGCAATTCCTAAAGAAATCAGCAGGAGTCTCAGCTTTTGTGCCTGAACTTCTCCTTTTGGAATGTCAATGCAAAATGTCACAGGTAATATAGCGCTATCTCTTGTATCTATCTATGCATGCTGAGAATAAGGATTACTTTAGATCCACACACTCTGCCTTGCTTAGAAGAGTTGAAGCAGACAAGTATGTCAAATTTTGTTTTGCCATTAGAGGGCTTTGATTGATTACTAAACAGGTTAACAAGAAAAACAAATAAAGTCTTTTTTCCTCATCTAGGATACTTGGGCATCTACAGCAAGTAAAGTTGAAATTTGGTCTAAACATCAATTGCCTGTTCTCCCCTTTTGAAAGGACCATTCAATCTTTGGGAGAGGTTTAATAATAAAGGAGCTCATATTAAACAGAGCTAAAACTTCTCTGCAGGTAAGAACTGCATCTTCCAAAAAAAAATAAACTTTACACTGAATTTGCAGGATACACTTAATTCATTCGGGGTCAATCCTATATTTTGCTGGGTTTGCACAAGAATAAAATCATGCAAATTTTATACTTCAGAGCCCTAAAGAAACTCCCCAGCTAGCTGCTTTTCCTATCACCTTACCCAGCTTTCCAATGCCTCTCTAAACTTGCACTCTATTTTGCACGGGATTGAATGGTTTCAGAAGTCTTTTACACTCTGACTGTATATTTAGGCAAAATTTCCCATCAGAGTTGCAGCATCAATGATCAAACTATAATTGGTTGTGATCTTATGCTCCCAGTAATTGTGTCTTCTCTAGCTTGAAGGTGGATAAAACTTCCATTACACTTTGAAAGACTCAGACTTCAACTCAGTCTTTCTAAGTGAAAATTATGAGAAAGTGGAGTAAGCAGAATGTACTCAGCAGGAGCAATATTGCCTTTGAGCTGAAATGTTTAATACTTTCAGTTTACATTAAGGCCTCAGTCTTTGTTGCCAGTGTAAGACACAGGCATAGGCTTTAGATGGAGTGGAAGGATTTCTTTTCCCAGATGGCAGAACATGATTAGAAATTTTCTGTGATCTATTCTGCTGCACCCATTCTTTCCAAGAAGGATTCATGGATTCATGTAACAGAGAGAAACACGTTTTGTTCTCAGCCCTTTCTCAACCTCTCTCCCAGTGCCTCAAATTTGCTGAGCAACATGCACTTTCAGAAGTGTCCTCCTTCAGAAACACCTCTACAGCTTCATCTCAGGTTCACCCTGTGATTCTTTTTTGTCTAAGACCCTATACTCCTCAGAAAATAATGATTCCTTGCTCTTCACTGCATGTAATTTTTCTTTATTCCTGATGTAGGTTTGACACTTTGCACTTTTTTTTCCCATTAAAGCACTCAAGAGTATTAAAATATCTATAGACAGTCCAAGGAAATGCAAAAAAAATGAACATCAAAATAATCTTTAAAATGTAGTTTAATTTTCATGAAATGAAAAAAACAAACATAAAATACCCCTCAGTAATTTCTGCACCAAGCCAACAATCCTGTGCTCACCTGCAGTGAGCAAACATCTATACCAATATCCTCTGCTTGCATATCAAAAGCATTTAGTGTAATTAATTTACTGCTGCTTACCTAACATCACACATTTCCAGGCTTAGATGTTTCACAGTAGGACTGAGCTCCTGTCTCCTGCTGCAGGAATGTTCTGTTTGAAGAGCAGAACAGGGCTTAACAGACTCATTAACTGTTTATTATAGCTGCTGGTGCTCTGATCAATACATAAGCAGTTCTCCAGTAATCATAAATGCAGGTGCCTTCAGTGTAATGTAAAATGGTATGGAGCTCATGCATGGAAGCATTCTCAGGATTAAATCTGTGGACAGCATCCTTCTTTGGTGCCATGGTTTAGTTGATTAGATAGTATTGGATGATAAGTTGGACTCGATGATCCCAAAGGTCTTTTCCAACCTGGTCTGGTCTATTCTATTCTATTCTATTCACCCATTAATCTATATTCTCTAGCAGACATTAGACACAAGTACCAAAGTTTCTCTTTTTTTTCCCCTTTTTTCTCTTTTTTCTTTTTCTTTTTCCCCCTTTTTCTTTTTTCTTTCTTTTTTTTTTTTCTCCTTTTTTTTTCCTTTTTTTTTTTTTCTGTTGTTTTTTCCCCCAGGGGTTGGGGCTGGTGTAGGTTCCACTGTCCAACAAATTTTGTTGTTAATTACATTTCTTTTAAATTCAAAAAATATAAATACCCTACTGCTCACTTTTTTTTGCTTTCAGTACTGCAAACTGCATAGAACTGTTTTAGTTCAAGTCTCTGATTTCATTGCCTTTGCTGTGTCCATTAATGCTGTCAGCTTTTCTGGGCCCTGCCAGTAACACAGACTAAGTTAGCTTTTCCCACTGAGCATGGCCACCAATTCTTGTTGGGAAAGGTGACATGAATCTTTCTGTTGAAGTGAAGGAATTTTTTTTTCCTTTAGCACAGATGGATTTTGATTAGTTTAGGATATGAATGACTTGCTGATGTCAGATGGTTCCCTGGTGATTCTTGTGTGCAAGGCAAATTAAAATTACATACATGAAAATATATCAACACACAAAAAGTGTGAAAGAGTAGAAATTAAAAGATAGAGCAGCAGTTCTTGTGGTGCTGCTACTGAAATTACTTTTCCACCTCTTGACTGAAATTAAAACTAAGGACTTGCCCCTCTATACAGTTCTCAGGAAGGAAGGAAGTTGCATATAAAAGCAGAAGAGAAAAAAAGAAAGATTTAAATCAAAGATATCTGAATGTGATATTGTTCTGGGCCCCTCAGTTTAGGAAAGATTTTGACAGCTGGAATGTGTACAGAGAAGGGCAACAAAGCTAGGGAGGGTTTTGGAGCACAAGCCCTATAAGGAAAGGCTGAGGGAGCTGGGGTTGCTTGGCCTGGAGAAGAGGAGGCTCAGGGGAGACCTTATTGCTGTTTACAACTACCTGAAGGGAGGTTGTAGCCAGGAGTGGGTTGGTCTCTTCTCCCAGGCAAGCAGCACCAGAACAAGAGGACACAGTCTCAAGCTGCACCAGGGAAGGTTTAGGCTGGATGTTAGGAAGTTGTTCCTCACAGAAAGAGAGATCAGCCATTGGAATGGGCTGCCCAGGGAGGTGGTGGAATTACCATCACTGGAAGTGTTTCAGAAGAGACTAGACAGAGCGCTTGGTGCCATGATTGAGTTGATTAGATGGTGTCAGGTGATAGGTTGGACTCAATGATCTCAAAGGTCTTTTCCAACCTGGTTGGTTCTATTCTAATATAAACCTGATACACAATGCTGTAATGCCAAAAAAAAAAAAAAGCTAAAGCTTGTCCTCTCCCTCCCAAAGCACAGTGTCTTTGCTTAGAAAAAGAAGAGAAGAAAGGGTACAGCAGCCCTGCAATGAAGCAGGTACTCAGCCCATCCAGGTTGATTTTCTGTGCTTACATCTTTAAAGAATCTATGCAAAGTAATCAGAGGTATAAAAACAAGGAAAAAATAAACTAGAAGTATAATAATTTCAATGAGATTTGAAAGTCATTTCTTAACTCACATGCCTACCAAACCCCCCAAAGAATATTTCAATAAAGGACATCTCTACAAGTGGCTGGTTCCAACTTTTCCATTAACTGAAAGTAGATCAGTGCTTTCTTGTTTCATGGTCGGAGTTCAGTAACTTTGGCCCCACTGTATTTCTAAAGTGTTCAGATCAAGCTAAATGGCTCCACATTGTTCAACATCTTTCCAATTTTCTGCTGCAGAGGAACAGACAGATATGTGCTTTGTCAAGTGCAAGAAATGGTAAGATCAAGTGTTGGGTTTCAATCTCAAGTTTCAATCTGTTTCACATCTTCTGATACATAGTATCTTTGTATCTGTTGAAATAGGTGGTTAAACAGCCTTTATTCTAAGACTTCACGCTGACAATAATGCTAACAGCCCAAAATAATATCATTCTCTGAAAAAGAAGCTTGAAGCTATCTCTGAAATGAGGCACAAGAGAGACTCCTTGTCCTGGTACTCAGTGAAGCAAGGAGGTAGAAAAGAAATGTATGCATTAAATTCAGCTTTTAAGGCACTAAGAGGACATCCTGTCTTTGTGTATTTTGATTGTTTTTCATGTTATTAGGAGAATATAATAAAAAGAGACACTTTGGTACTTCTTGTAACCACTAATCAGATGCAGAGTATTGTGTAAAGGGTAGCTCTGTGAGATGTGATACTTGGATTTGCAGAGAATGTCTTGGTTTATTTTTCCCTGTCAATCCATTCTTTAATAAGGAAAGATTGTTGTGAGGGTCCTGGCACATCACCTACTTCTTCCATTAAATGGATGTCCAAAACAAACATCTGATTCTTTATCTAATCAATAACCCAAATCACCAGCTTTTCACTTTGGGTTCTTTCACAGACCAGGAGTAAAGGATTTAAATAAACTGTTCCACCTCCTGCTGCCCCAGGCAACCTCCAGGGGCATGGCACTGCCATGCTATCTGAGTCTGATGGTAATTCTCTGGCCACGCTGACAGTGACTGGAGGATTTTTGCAGCTCTTCCCTTATCTTTATGGAAGTTGCCTCCGCTGGACATTTTTATTACATTGCCCTACTTAAACCACATGTAGACCCCAAAAAAAGCCTGTACTGTAGAGCCAGAGGTGAATTGGAAGAAGAATGGCTCCTTACTGAATTAAAAATGGCTTTAAGAGAAGCTTCTCAGAGCCATGCCGTATCTTAGACTGACTATTTCTTCGTGTTTTAATGATTTGAATGCCCTGTCAACGACTCACTTCACCCTGGGTAGTTACAAATTTCAATGCTAATTAGAAGATTATCAAGGGTTAATATATATAGTAGGAAAAGAGAACATACACTTTTTGCCCTCATGAAGAGGGAGCTGTTTTAATTTCAAAGATGCAAATTTTGCATCTACTCATGCTGCTTCTTCTCAGGCAAGTGTGTGGGTCTAAGTGTATGTTTTATTTTGTCCTATTATTTCAATTAATTTAATTCTCTTCTGTTTGTTTCTCCTTTAGTAAGCCTTTAATTTAGACACAGCATTTGACAAATGACTCAAGGTTTTGACCCTCTGGAGTATCTCTGATTCCAAATGTCGTCACAGTGTGCAGTGTCACACAGAGTAAGGCAGTGTCTCTGATCCTTCAAAGAGAAAGGAGATGGTTGATAAGTCAGGAAGTTACCTGCAGGAATTATCAAGGAAATGAATCAAAAGGAAAACTAGGATGTTGCTAAAGGGAGTTGTTTGGTTTTGCTTTTAAAAAAAAAAAAGCAAAACTATGGAATGGAAAATCTAGATCACAATGATACATAAAAAGGGGGGAATCTAATGCAGACACAAGATGAGACAAGATGGGAGTGAACTGTACTAAAAGCAGTTGCTATAGAAAGGACATTTAGCTGATCTCAGGAAACTATTTAAGGTTTTAAAATGAGTTCAATAGGAAGAAAATGATCAAAGTCCTTGGAGTAGCATGCAGATATTAATGAGTAATGACAGCTTTTGCAAGGACTGTGAGCCATCTTCTTTTATCTAAGTTAACAGAAGTTTAGTAATGGTTTCAAGCTCCAGTAAAGGTTTTAGCAGTGAGATGAATGTAGTGGCTCTTTTACCTTCAAGAAAAAAGGCAGATTATCCTGCAAGTTACTCTGTGTGAAAAGGTAAAATCTTCCTATAGGCATCCTAAATTACTGGCATTCATACTTCATTAAATTGCTTTGCAAGTACTTGCACATTTTCTTTTAAGATTTTGCAAAACATTGTGACTCTGGATAACACAGACAGGTATGTGCTGGCCAGCACTACAAGGTGTATGGAGAGGGAGCACAGAAGGTAAACAGGCAGGGCAGGAGACTCCCTCAAGGGAAAAAATCTCCTTGGAAGAGTGCATAAACCAGAGGCACAGATCTGTACCTTGCTGAGTTCAGAATCTCAGCAGTTCTGTGTTCCTCAGCCAACTTTCAGTTGCCATGAATGTGTAAATATGTGCAACCTGTATTCATACGCAGGTGGAAATTCCTAGGTTTATATGTAGTGTGTGGCCAGCAGGAGCAGGGAAGACATTGTTCCCCTGGATTCAGCACTGGTTAGGCCACATCTTGAGTACTGTGTCCAGTTCTGGGCCCCTCAACTTCAGAAGGACATTGAGACACTTGAACGTGTCCAGAGAAGGGCAATGAGGCTGGGGAGAGACCTTGAGCACAAACCCTACAAGGAGAGGCTGAGGGAGCTGGGATTGTTTAGCCTGGAGAAGAGGAGGCTCAGGGGAGACCTTATTGCTGTCTACAACTACCTGAAGGGTGGTTGTAGCCAGGTGGGGGTTGGTCTCTTCTCCCAGGCAACCAGCACCAGAACAAGAAGACACAGTCTCAAGCTGCACCAGGGGAATTTTAGGCTGGTGGTGAAGAGAAAGTTCTTCACTGAGAGAGTTGTTAGCCATTGGAATGTGCTGACCAGGGAGGTGGTGGAGTCACTGTCCCTGGAGGTGTTCAAGAGGGGATTGGACATGGCACTTGGTGCCATGGTCTAGTAGGCATGAGGTCTTGGGTGACAAGTTGGACTTGATGATCTCTGAGGTCTTTTCCAACCTTGTTGATTCTATGATTGTTCTTGAAGGAATTCACTGACTCATCACGTTAACAAAAACATTGGTCCTAAGTTCAGGTCACTCTATAAAAAAGACAAGAATATGTCTGAAGCAATTTGTACTGCTTATATTCAGTATCCAGGCTATTAATTGACATGTGGCCTCCTCACATCATTGTTGTTGTCAAAGTTAATAACTTTCATTGCACAATTAAAATGGAAAACAGCAGAACATCCATCTCTATTGCTTTTTGTTAAAAATCTCTCACTGATACAGTACAACATTGTTCTTTTTTTCATGAACAGCTTGTATTTCTTTCATGGCAAATAACATTTCATCTATGTGCTATTGCAATTAAACTATATTACAGTGAATAAGCCATTCTCTTCCAGATATATCTCACATAAAAATAACTTTAAAATTTCAAGTTCTGAAATATTCCTAGAAAGGAAAATTGTATGCTTTTATTGCCAAGCAAATGGGTGGGAGTAGATCACATCAACCTTTGATTTTCTTTAATAATTCATGAAATTTTGTGAATCTGCAGGTAATTGATTCTTACAGATAAGCCTCTGAGCATTTAATATTTTTTTTGAGTATTCCAGAGTTCCATGAATTTATGTCTCTGCATATAACATTGGTGCCTTTAAACAGGGACATAAAAAATTTCCACTTACATACAAATGACCTTTCAAACAGCACCCGTGATTGATTTGCAGTAGGTAAAATAACATCCCCATACTTCCTGGTATTTCACTTACCTGGCAGAACCATCTCTCACAGATTTTCTGAAGGGATTTTGAGCAAGCTAGTCCCAGGATTGTTGTGTCTCAAATTAGCATCATTTCTAATGAAATAGTAAATTAGAGGTGCTGAGTGGATAACTGTTAATTTGGATATTCAGATATTGCTAGCTGACTTGAAAACTTGTCAGCCATTCTCATGCCTGTATTTTGGGCTGAAGGTATGAGGTGGTGAGGTGAGCAGAGAGAAACTAAATTAGATTTGGGTTGGTTTTTTTAAAATGTAGTGATTCAGAAGACCAAATTACATTACAAATTAATGGGTTCAGGTGCTTCTGAAAACTACAAATAGGTGCATGGAGACATAAATCTCACTGGAAATTTGTCACAATTAAGATCCTAATTATGTTTTGAAAATGTTGTCAAGTTGTTAAATCATTTAGTAATTTCCCTCCCCCTCTCTCCCCCCAATCCTGGTCTTTCTTTATTTTGGTTTGCTCACAGCTTGTACTGAAAACCAGGCAGGCTGCCTCCAGGGCAGGTATGCTGGACAGAGCACTCTCTGGGAAGGACTGTGCCTCCTGCTCCCTAACTCCTTTCCTTTCAATCCTAAAACATCTGTATCTTCAGATGAGTCAGTCTCCCACATCTTAAACCCCTTGTGGATTACACAGCTCAGGGTGAGATTGTTCACCTATCCACTTGCTCCTCTATTCTAGTGACCAGTCTTTGCCCTTCCCACAAAGATGCCCAAATTTGCAGGGCAATGCAGGAGCCACTGCAGTGCTCTGCGCCCTGTTTTCCTCTGAATGCTCCATTCTCCTCAACAGGTCTGCTTCTCTGAAAACTATTCAGCCCACAGCAAACAGTATCTCACTGCTGCCTCTATTAACATTTCACTACTTACTCTGACAAAAATCCAATGAACTTACTAGTTTAGGATACTTCTGTCAAACCTGGGGCAAGCTTTCAGAAGTTATATGTACTTACCTTACAACAATTAAAAAACCCCAAACAAACCCCCAACCTCTTGTGTCTTTGAAACAAAAAATAACCTTAAAAACGGTTTTCTTCATTTTGGTCACAAAGTTGAACAAGCTAATATGTATCCTAAAATAACCATAATTAAGAAGCCAAAGAAGCCTAATAGAACAATTTAAGGTATTTAGATTTACCAGGCATTTACTAATAAACCAGATAAAGAGCCAGATTCCCCAGCTTAGTTTTGATGATCTACCTTCTTCTTCCTTATTGTTCTTCCTTTTCAAAGCCAAAGTGGTGGTAGCAGTTACAGAAAACAACAATGAAATACTGAAGAGAAATCCTCAGCATAGCATTAAGACCAAGGGTTATACAATACCCTGGAGAAAACTTGAAATAACTGTAATTAAAATGGCCTTTTTCCCCTTGAAAAATTATATTCCAGTGAAGCACAACCTATTGCAGTAGTTCTGTTAGAGAAAAGTCTTCATGATAAATCCTGTCTTACAGGTTCATTGATTTAATCAAAAAGACCATCTTAATGCAAATGCTAATTCTTCATTTGGGTAAAGCAAGGCAGAAAGGCCTTGAGTAAAACTTCCAAGCTGACAGGCACCATGACCCCTGAGCCCTTCATCAGACCACGCTCCTGCTGCCAAGATCTGTATGCCATGATAGCAAATGTCCCGTCCATCTCCTGTGCACTTTACTAGCAGTGGTGTAGCTGGTCTAACAGAACTGAGGACGGAGATGTGCTTCATTGGAACTAATCTTGCACAAAGGCTTGGGGTGGAAAGACTGCTTGTATTTCATACCTAATATCCTTCATGGCCTTGGCTCTAGAATTTACATATTCACAAGAGTGTCTAACGGTAAGAAACCCGAGGCTTGCTGTTAGAAAGGTTCATATCACAGAGGGCATGATGGTGTAACTGAGCATGCATTTTCTGTTTTGCATATTGCAGGGCTGAAATTCACTGTGAGGAGAACTTGTACTTACAAAATGTATCCCCAGAAAATGAACCACAAATCAAAGCACCTGTGCTAGTGGCTGCATGAATAGTAACCTTCAATGAGAGAACTTTTCCTCTTGCATATATGACCCCAGCTCTAATTCCTAATCAGCCTCAACCTCAGAAATGGTGTTTAGGGCACATGCCTGCTTTTCTTGATGAGACACTGGCAAGTGATTTATTCATTTGCAAAGGAGCTATTAGATTATCTCTTCCTGTCTCTATATGTATTTTCCTAAGGAAAAAAGAAAGTATGGGTAAATATATGCACCTTTGGGTACGTTTATGTGACATGAATGAACATGGTTGCAGCTCATTCATGGAAGGGATGATATGTGGTTGTGGGATTGTGGAAGAGAAGTAATCTCTCTGGAGATTATAGTAGTATCATAGTATCAGTCAGGGTTGGAAGGGACCACAAGGATCATCTAGTTCCACCCCCCTGCCATGGGCAGGGACACCCCACACTAGATCAGGCTGGCCAGATCCTTGTCCAGCCTGGTCTTAAACACCTCCAGAGATGGCACCCCAACCACCTCCCTGGACAACCCATTCCAGGGCTTCACCACTCTCATGGGGAAGAACTTCCTCCTCACATCCAGCCTGAATCTCCCCACCTCCAGCTTCATTCCATTCCCCCCTAGTCCTATCACTACCTGATATCCTGAGAAGTCCCTCCCCAGCCTTCTTGTAGGCCCCCTTCAGATACTGGAAGGCCACAGTTAGGTCACATTACTCCAGACCTAAACCAAGAACCTGTAAATTTGCAAGCTCCTTCTGAAACATCCAGCATAACATGAACATCCAAACTAACATGAACAGTTCTGGATCCAGATGTTTAATGATTTTTCTTCAGCAGAACTAAGCTGGCTTGGTCCCTATGCTGGTAGGGAATCTGTTTTTATAGGACTCTAGGGTATTATATCCAGGCTGCTATACTGCATCAAGTATCCGATTCTGCAAACACAGAAGCCTATGACTTTGACTTCAGTGAACTTACCCACACAAGTGAAATTGCTCTCTGACTGTACTGATAGTAGGATCAGATTCCTAATTAATGAATGTACTCTTGGTGTTTAGTAAATTAAGATAGAACAGAAGATTGTTGTTGATACTATTATGTCAGGGAGTTTAGCAATTAGTGCTCAAATTTCCATTTTAGTGCCTCATTCAGTTCCTCCTTCCCATGTTAATGATTTAAGTTCCCCAGCTACCAAACATCCATTACATTGTGCATGTTGTCTGCAGCATTGATATACAGTCCCATCAGCTACATTATAAGCTCTTATTTCACCTTCACTTACTAATATAGTCTTCACTATTGAATACTCATGCAGGCAAAGTAGAAAGCCAGTCTTCATCAACTTTTCACACATGGTGTAAACAAAAATGATGAAAACTGACTCATCTGTGCCCACTTAAAAGATTAGTGTTCTACAACCATTCTTAATTACCTTTTAATCTTACATTTGAATTCCTTCCCAGCCTGACTGTATTGAATGTCTTCCATCATGTAATACAATCCCTTGCTTTTCTGCTGAGCAATCAGACACTTACTTCATCAGCAATGAACTTGTCAAGTGAAAGTGAGATGACAAATCTGGCTTAGCTGTATACAATAGAAGTCAAAGGGTTTCTCATGGCACAGAGCTACTACACAATCCCTATAAATTATGTTTCCTGCATCCCCATATTCTTTACCCCCCTGCCAGCAGGACCTTTTTGTGGTGTCTTCACTAAGCAAAATGTGGTTGGAAGCCCTGAAGATATTTGTCAAACTCTTTTGTCTTACAAGTTCAGGATCCTTAACACTTGTCCCACATGCATCTTCTCTTGCTTAGTCCTTCTGCAGAGATAAACTCCCTTTATCTCTATGTAACAAATTATCTTAGATCCAGGACTGTTTTCTTGCTAAAACCTGTGAGGAAATGCAGAGGAAAATTATTCTGCATTTTGCGACACATCATCTATTTGTGACTGACATAAAACTCGGACCCTGGTTTCCATGATCTTTAGCTGGGCATGCTGACAGTAGACTGTCCTGTACTGGGCTTTATCTTCTTTTTGTCTTAACAGAGAGGCTTACAAGGGACTTGGTTTTATTCTAAGATAAAAGAAGACTTTTAATTTTTTTTTTCTTCCCACACAAAGTGGAAATGGTTTTCATTGTAGAGCTGAAAATAGACATCATGTGAAGAGGGATGTCAGTGGGATGAGAGGAGTATCTTTCCTTCGTGTGGCTGAGGACATGAGCCACAAAGAACAGAGCTAATAGGATGGGGAAGTCCTGGCTCCTCTCAAATCTTGCCCTTCACTCCTTATGCTGCATTTCCAAACATCACAAGACGTTGCCAGATTATTAAGATGTCAAGATAAAAACTAATAGTAGAAAGCACAAAACTGCTGTATCCTATCAACAGACCTTTCAGAGTATAAAGGATTTCACCTAGTGATAAGGTGCTAGCGTGATGGAAATAGTAAATGATAGGCCTATGGTATCACGTCTGCATTTAACTGAAGTGTATCAGAACTGCAAAAGATACCATTTGAAATATACTTGGCAATGCAGAGCATAGCTACTATTAATAGCATTAAAGGAATACAAATTTATTTACCCAAATGCCACAAATCTGATGAGATATGTATAGAATATCCTGGGTTTGCACAAGGATTGAAATTAATAGGCATGACCTTTTTCTGGCTTGCCTTTCATCCTCATGAATTCAGCATGTTTGCAAAGGAGCCTCAGTGGGATTTGTTTGTAGTTTGTTGGTTTTTGTCTCTGTTTTTTTTTTCCCCCCCCCCCCCCCCACTAGTCTCTTAAATAAAAAATATTATAACAAGCTGTATCCCCTCTGAGTTGTGGCACTATTAGCAGGTTAGCTTCTAGATTTATTTACAAGCAAGCATCCATCCCTGGATTAGTTTTTCCAGCAGATAGTCTCAACTTCATTCGTAGGCAACAGCAATGCTTAGACTCATCATAGGGGAAGCTTAGTCAGAATGAATAGATGGTATTAATTACACGGCACTCAGAATGCACACAGCAAGAGCTTTCTGTTCAGTGGTTGATTTTCAGCTTCCAGTATCCCTTAGTCAAATATACACACAGGTATGATGATGAGACATCCTGCATCCCACCAGGAACTCACTTAATTTAAGATTTTCTGTTCAGTAGAGCCCAATGACAATATTTCACAGGGAGATGCAACAGCTCCTCTAAGGAAAGTTATCTGTTCCTTTGGAGAGTATTTTCCTTTCCCTTAGCAACCAGCTACTAACTAGTGTTCTCAAGCTCTGTGATTTGCATCTTTTGTATTCTTTTCATACTTGAGCTCAGGTTATCCATTTGCACATCTACTCCCTTCAGGACCAGCAGTAATCTCTGAGCCTGCATGCTGAGGGTATTGTACTTTGAGCAATATGGATTGCGGAGCATGTGTTCTGCTCCACATGTGTTTAAGCCTTTCCCTACTGCTAAACTCTCATTGTGATGCAATGTCTACAGGGGCAAACAGGCTGAGCTTCCCTGAATTTCTATATATTTTGTATAGTCTTTCAAGTGTTGGGAGTTCTTTAAGCATTTGCTGTCCTTAGGGGGAAAAAAAATTATACATATATACACAAGACTTCTTCCACACAAATACACCTGAAACCATGTTTTCCTGGGTTTCTTTTTCTGGGGTCTGATTTTCTGGCTAGCAACCAGTGTCCAAAATGAAATTAATTTCATCCATACAAAGTATATTAAGTACAAAACTGCAGATTTCTTAAGAGCTTGGGATGTGGTAGGCCAAGTAAAGCCATCAGGAAAGTCCTTCCAAGAGGACAGCAGCAGCTTGGAGATTTGTGATGTGATGTTCTTTTATCTTCTCCCATTCTGGGTAGCAGCCAGAGCGAGACAGGAACATATGGATGAGACTGGCATCACTTGACCCTTGAGGGAGTAATTGAAGGAGATACCAGTCTTAACATCCACTAGAAGATCATTGCTTCAGACTTAATCTTCTGATAAGAAGTTCTGACCTTTTCAAATATCCTGAATTAAATTTGGGTCTCGCAGGTCCCTGCTATAGGCAATGGCATAAACTACTGTCCAAGGATTCTGTATAGTATTTGCAGAGGTGTAACTTGGAGGCCTGTGAAATACCCCAGAGGAGAAAATTTCCTTAAAAAACATTTTCTAGTCATACAAAGCCAAACCACATGTATTTAAGAATGTCCAAGGCATGCAGCTTGACTGCAGATGTCCTTTTTTAAAGTATAGCTTTGGCAGATTGCTATTAAAGCATGGGCCCCATACACAGATGGGGGAAGGGAGAATAAATTACACCAGTAAGCAGAGATAAGCATATATTCGAGCTTTGAACACAGAAATAAAGGTGAAAAACTTCCACTGACTTCAACAGTAAACAAATCAGGACTTTGACAAGGCATCAGAAGCGGCAGGACCATTGTCCTGATGTTATCTATAATGAGTTTAAGAAAGACTAAACGTTAATATGTTTACCAGTCAAAATATGAACTTGCAGGTTGATTAAAAACTTCCCAAAAGGAATTTTATTAATTGCCTGATTTTCAAGTCAGCTTGTTGCTTGATTTGGTGTGTTTTTTTATTGTTGTTGTTTTGTTTTGTGTTAATTACTGTGAGCAGTAGCCTTTAGTTGCTTAACTACCTCATTTTGAATACTTCTTGCAACTGCTTTGTCCCATGAGACCTCTATGAGCAGGCAGAGGCCATGAAAATAGGTTAATAAGAGGTCACAAGAACCTTTCAGCATTTCTTGAAAGCCTGGCAAAGCTTCTGGTTCATGGAGAGCTTGCTATTGAGATGGTGATGCTAAACTGCAATAAGAGACAGAAGGTTTTATAAGATTTCTAATGTTTTCAAACCAAATCCAAAAGGTAGTGATGGATTATAGAGGTGTCATTCATATGTGCTGAGATTTTTATCTTCCCCCTGGAATACTGATTTTTCTAAACCTGTGGCATTGCTACAAAATTGTATCTTATATTAGAATAACATTATGAAGCATATCAAAAATAGATTTGCTAAAGTTAGGAAATGCCAGCATAAAAAAAGGGCCAATGCTATCTCACTTTAGTCTTTCTCCCTCTTGCAGAAAAATGCCACAATTTATTATAAGACTGTGTGTGACATTTTTCACAGGGTGTTTGTCTTTTTCGGTATCTGGATTAAAATGGGTGTTCAAGCCTATAGACGTGCAGCAAGTAAATCCATTTTCTACTGGGGCTGTTGTTACACTTGCACTGAAGTTCTCAAGTGCAATATAAAGCAAGAAAAGGATGGTAGAAGGAAAAGAAAAAGGTTTCAGGTTTTCCTAGTTCAGCTGCAGTGCTGTGTATGGACATGCCAATGTTCCTCCCAGAGTCCCTGCTGTAGACAGCTCATCACTAATTGTATTCTTTAATTTCTCAATTCCTAACCCCATTCTCTGGGCTCTGACTTGCAGAAGTGCTTCTATTGCACTCCTGTTATGGAAATCAAAGTGATCATTGAACTAAAGACAATACCATGCCTCATAGACACAAACAGCTTAACTTTACCCCACTAGGCTTTGCTATGTAGGTGCTGTTCTGCAGCACTTAGAGCTTGTATGTGTATTGCATACTCTGAAAATTGATACACTAGGATTGAAATTCTTTTAGTCTTCTTTCATAGCTGCTTTTTTTTTTTCCCTGAGAAAAGTTTTTTATATTTTCTAAGGTAAATATTGATGGTTTGAGGCATGTTTTCCCATATAAGAGCAACATTTTCCCTAGCAAAAGAGCTTCAGGACGTTAAGAATTCATTGTCCCTCAGCTGTTTGCTATAGCCTCACCCGATGAAAAGGAGCACCAGATGGGTAAAGCATCACTGAATTGTTGCAACATAAAGGAATATAGATTTGCTCAAACTCCCTGCTGCAGAAGTCTGGCTTAACCTCTTATTTAAAGCCTTTATCACCTGAAAGCTTTAACCCAGGGAGAATAATTGCTGACCTAGCTCTTACAAACCCATGTTCTAAGGCTGGGTACCACACACTGCTTGAGCTGTGGCTCAGAGCAGTTATGTGCCAAGCAGTAGCACAGTATCACCAAGGTTGGAAGAGACCTCAAAGACCATTGAGCCCAACCTGATACCACAAACCCCATGACTAGACCATGGCACCAAGTGCCGTATCCAAGCTCCTCTTGAAGACCTCAAGGGATGGTGACTCCACCACCTCCCCAGGCAGCAAATTCCAATGACTAATGACTCTATCGGTGAAGAACTTTCTCCTCACCTCAAGCCTAAACTTCCCCTGGTGCAGCTTGAGACTGTGTCCCCTTGTTCTGGTGCTGGTTGCCTGGGAGAAGAGACCAACCCCTTCCTGGCTACAACCACCTTTCAGGCAGTTGTAGAGGGCAATAAGGTCACCCCTGAGCCTCCTCTTCTCCAGGCTAAACAATCCCAGCTCCCTCAGGCTCTCCTCAGCTGTTGCCCAAGCTGTAAGTGATTCTCTGTCTCTGAATATTTAATATGAGAAATCAAGAAACAACAGATTTTTCTTTAGTCTTTCCTGAAAGAAGTACCTAATCTTAATTCCATACTTGGAATTCCATACTTCCATTCTTCCCATTCAGCAGCTTTCTGAAACTGCACCTCTTGAACCAGGTACACATAATCCACCACACTTAATGAAAAGACAGTTAGCCAGATGCTTTGAATTGCTCTTGGAAAGGCACTGCCATGGTGAAAAGCAAATGTTTTGTCACAGTGAACATCAACTTCTGATCACTCGGAATGTTCTGAAGTCTACTTGATTTGTTTTCTCTGAATAGAGGCTTTAGAATAAACACTTCTATCAGTGAGAGAAAACTGATCATTAACCTATTCAGGAGAAATGGAGAGTAGAGACTGTAAGAGCAATTTATTCTAAAGAGATCATACCTAAGGATTCAGCGGGTTTCTAATTCCTCTCCTCTTAGCAATAAAAGCTACATAACACAGCTGAAAACCTTAAGGAACTGACTTGCAGTCCTTCTGTCATGCATTCCCCACTACATATATGGTGAGAGAACTGACAACAAAAACTGTAAAGCATGTAGATGAGTGCAGATATCCATGCATATGCTAATCAATATATGGCATTTGATGACTATCTGCTATTAAGAGTAAATCAAGTGCTGGATTTTAGTTAATGGGGCTAGACTGCATCCTGGCTATTTCAAGAAAAATGAATACAGCAGCTGCAAGGCAGTTCTTGCTCTGGAAATTGCGTAGTGGAATGGATTTAGTTTTATTTGATGCAGCTCACAGATTGAGGCACAGGAAGGAAAGTTTCTACAATGCCATATCCCCTTTCCTCTTTTCTTCTTTTTTTTTCTGGCTGTAAGCAGTGCCAGCTACTTCTTTCATATTTAAGTATTACTTCTGAATTGTGTGTTTGTTTATCAAGCTGGGGAAATTTAAACAAGTTTTGCAGCACATTATCAGAAGACTTCGCCAGCATTGCCTAGAGGAGATATTAAAAACGGAAAGTCAAACTCAATTCCAATTTACTTCTAAAGTAGCTGGAGTTCTTGCATGAGTTTTATTGCTCTGTAGTTGTTGTACAGTGGAGAGTTTTCTAGGAATCTGCTATATTTCTTTTGTTTGTATTGCTTACCAATTTTTTTTTTGCATATATAGGGGAAGAGCTGATGAATCTTACATCCACATAGAGACATTTCCTCCATATTAACACTTAAATATTCAACAGGATAACCAACAAATGTATAATAATGACAACCAGGTTTAGAATAGAATAGAATAGACCAGACCAGACCAGACCAGGGGTTAGAAAAGACCTTTGAGATCATCGAGTCCAACCTATCATCCAACACTATCTAATCAACTAAACCATGGCACCAAGCACTCCATCCAGTCTCTTCCTAAACACCTCCAGTAATGGTGACTCCACCACCTTCCTGGGCAGCCCATTCCAATGGCCAATCTCTCTTTATGTGAAGAACTTCTTCCTTACATCCAGCCTAAACTTCCCCTGGTGCATCTTGAGACTGTGTCCTCTTGTTCTGGTGCTGGCCACCTAGGAGAAGAGACCTACCCCCACCTGTTGACAACCTCCCTTCAGGTAGTTGTAGAAGATTGGAGTTCTTTTACTATTACTCATTTAATACTCAGTTTATATTACTATTACTACTATTAATTTTAATTTTACCAGGTTTCATTTTATCCTGTTTGAAAAGTTTTATTTCCCCTGTGACAATACATGCAATACATGTCACAACAATTTTCTTTCATAATTGAATTGGATAATTGTCATTGGTGGTTGAATAGATCATGTCAGCAATTCCCTGTGGTTTGCTGTATGAGTTTGCATCAGTCTTATGCAATAAGACAGGAAAGGAAAAGAAATGCTACAGCATGAAATTTACTGCATTGCTGGAAACTCCAGCAGTGGTTTGGTTTTATATTTAAAGCTGCACTTTCAATTCTAACATTGTGATAAACTGTCTCCAAGCATCATGGTATGTGCAGGAAACTGTCAGACTAGCTCGTCCTGTAAGTCTTTATCTCATTTTTCCAGTACCACACAGTTTGTTTATAAGGATCATAGGCAACTGTTACATGTGATGGTAGAGAAGTGACATTTTTTGGTCATTTGTATCACATCAGATCACCTGATGATTTCTCAAAGCAGAATGAGATATAATCCTGAAGTGGGTCAGATCAGAAAGCAGTTAGATTTGCTCAGTTGCATTCATTGTGGAAGCCAAGTGAGAGTAGCAGTAACACTTTAGCTCAGATAAGTGGTAAAAAAAAAATTTGGAGAGTCATATATTTGCCATCATCTGAGTATGATAATAGAGCTGAGTGATAAAAACCATATTTGATTATGCATATTATCAGCAAATAAGCTTCCTGGTAGATCCTAAGATTTCTCTGCTTTGTAGGTCACTTCATGCTGGTCCATGTTTCAGAATAGCATGGCTGAGATTGCTGGAGTTTATCCCTGCATCCAGCTGAATTTCCTCCTCACATTTCTTCTTTAACTTTGTCTCCCTTTTGGAGGAGTTTCAAAATGTTAAGATGTTTCTTCCCACATCCTAGGTACTTATTAAATGCATCTAATGAAATGCTATGGTGGCCTGTTCCTCTTTCCTGGGGCAGACTGATCCCATATGGACTCTACCTACATATGTATCTTGAGATGTGAGTATCTCATCAAGTGTATTGCAGCCACACAAATTCCTGAATTTGTCCACATAAGTGCTATGCTGGCTCAGTGCCAGGAAAAGCTATTCATGTACCAGCAAGCTGAGGGGAAAAAATGTTGTTGCTGTTCTCTGGAAATCCAGTTTTGTGGAGACCTAGTTTAAGAAGGGTCATCTCATGTTTCATGCTGTTTCTCTGGCTCACTAAGTTGCATTTGGAGTTCCCTGATGACAAAACAGCAGCACTGAATGGGCCTCCTCAGTGCTGTAAAAATCATGATGCCAAGGACAGGAATGTTTATTCACCATGACCTTGTGTGTGTGTGTGTGTGTATGCCTCTGGTATTTCCACTTTGATGTGATGAAATTGTGTTAATGGATTTCTGTTAAACAGATGGTTAAAATCCTTACTTCTGGTTTGGAAAGAGGGGGGGAAAGAGTTGAAGCTATTTAATGCAACTGCCAGTTAATTTTCAAAGTTAAAAGTCAGTCAGGTCCCTGGAGCTGAAATTGAAATTCACATTTTCCCTACAGACCATCCACAGAAACCCAAAGTGAGTTTAAAAGCCCCCAGTTAGCAGTGGTTCTGTGATACGCTTGCACACTCAACTACTGTAATAATGCAGTCTGCACATTGTGTGCAGAAAGTGACTGATGGGGGGCTAGGAAGGAGATATTAATGAATGTGCCCATTGGCACAAACAAGGAGTTTGATGGAGCCCAGAGTAGATTCCACCATTCCTTCTTTCTGGTGCCCTGCCAGGCTCACCAGACCTAACCTCAGTTAGGATTTTGCTCCCTCAAAAAGTGTGTGTTTGTTGTTTGCTGTCTAGAGCCTTCAGGTTACCTAGGGAAAATTAGAAGATTCACAGCTGGTAGAGTTGGAGGGAGCTTGCCAGGGACAGCAGTAGTTCAGTGCATTTCAGCCCAGCTCAGGGGCTCTTCCAGAGGCAGCTAGAGGTTTCTTCCAAGTTCTGCCTTTGCAAAGTGGCCGTAGACAAAAGCCAAACGCTACCTTCAATTTGTACTTGACGTGTTGCAAACCGTTTTGCAGGCAGTGGTGTTAATCACACAGCGAACTCTGGAATGAGGCAACCACTACCTTATGTCTCCTCAGGAAAAAGTAGGAAAGAAAAATTTTAATTAATTGCCAAGAACACATCGTCACATTTCATCAAATTACAGCTCTAACACATTGTTCTCGGTGGGACTTGCCATTTCTAAATTAAAAGCCAAACCATTTACTAAAAAGCTGTCATCATGGTTGTTTAGTTGCCTAATTGCCTCTTCTTTAATATGTACTCACACTGTTACAAACCACTTTTGCCAAACTAAATTAGAAAGTATATATTACAAAGAGTCAGTGATTTTAAGAGCAGGGTTCTAATTACGCTCTCTCATTTCCCCGGTATCAAACGCCGTAATTGTTATGGGCTTAGGTTTCCTGCAGAGCAGCCTAGGGGCAAACATTGTGCACTCCTATTTGAGCATAACCTTCCCTCTGCCCAGTCTCATTATTATGCAAAAAGGTGCTGAGAATAACAAACCTTGCATTTTGCTTCCCTGAAACATCATCCATCAGACTGTGTCCTTGGAGACCAGGGAATAGTTGCAAACCCACTAACCAGTAAAAGGAACAATTGTGTCATGTTCTGTCTTTATCAACTTAATATTAAAAGCTTTGGGGGTACAAAATATTCAAGCACCTATACGTATTTTAATGGCTGACTCACAGAGGTAAATGAATTTAATGTTATTTTCATTCTTGAAACTCCTACCAGGCATATCAGGACCTTTGGGTAAACGTTCTTCCTTGTTATGACATAAATATATATAAATTAATTAATTTAGGGCAAATCCCTGTGTGCCACTCAACGATCATTCTCCTGTTCACAGACAAACTTGTTTTCTTTGTTGAAGTTTGGATGCTAAGACATTTGCACTGTGAGTGTGAGCCTTATGATGATGGATTCCTAGTCAGAGTACAGATGAAGTGATCAAAGGTGCCTGATAAATGAACGCTCTCATTTATCACAGGGCTCTCCAATTTATCACATGGGTAAACAACAAGCTGTGAGTGATGACAAAGATTTTATTAAGAATAATCTCTGGTAAATAAACTTTTTGGGGATGCTCTATTATTGGAAAATGCCTACATCAAATGTGAATAGCAGAACTTCAGTTTTGGTGAACTCTCTTCCTCCGTGCAATCTCTGCTGCCTGACGCCAAGATCTCACAGATCTGTTTTCCCCTTACTGCTGAACATGAAGGGTAAGGCAAGCCAAAGGCTCAGTCAGCTACAACAGCATTCAACACAAACACCCACTTGAAGTGTACTGGCAGGGTAGGTGTGCACTAATACTGACATTGTTTCCTTTACCACAGGATCATTCTGGAGATGCTGAGGGGCCAGATACGTACTTTGTGCAGGTAAAAGAATCATTTAAACTTGCTTCACACTATACTTGTAATAGTCTCAGAGAGAAGCTGAGCTGATGCTGGAGCTTATGGCTTTGAGTAGTACCTCACCTTATCCCTGCTCTTGATACTGCTCATGTGAATTGTGGTGGAAATGGCCAACACAATCTGGGGGGGGAAAAAAATCAACCAAACTCTGATGTGATTTTTGAAGTGGTTTTACACTTCTGTAGCAGTACCAAATGGCTTGGCTAAAGGCTGAAATCTAGTCTCTAGCATGCTGCTAATCTGGGACCTACGATTTTGATCCCTGTTCCTGGCAAGGAGGGCTCCATGTCCTTCCTTCCAAAATTCATTATTTTTGTTTTGATTTTAATGGACTAACTCTTCATACATGTCAATTCTTTTAACATCAGTAAAGCAAATATAATTTTACCTAAGCAGTTGAGGGTCTGTCAGATCTGGTGACCTTTTCTTCCAATGTCATTTACAACTAAGACTAAATTATTCACCATGCCTGAACTGATATGGAGATTAGATATATTATTCTCATGAGTCACTACAAAATATACTACTTTACCTTTTGCTGCTCACTCTCTGTCCAGCATTTTTGAGAGCACATCTTACATTTCATTGTTTGCTAAGGTGACCCTGGCCTGGGTAATTTATTCCAAGCCAGTTAAGAACACTAATTTCTCTACAAAAAGCAGATGCTCAAGCTCTATGCTGAGGATTTAGGGTGTGATTTTACAATCCCTCTGCATTTGACTTCCTGCTGAGTTTGTTTAGCTGTGTGAAGGAATTGTGTGATGTTGCTAATGTAAGAATGCAGACAGAGCTCAGGCAGGCAGAGGAGGTGGGCTGCAGATTAGCAAGAAGCAGACTCACGATGAATTTGAGGAGTTGTTATCACTCTTGAACTTATTATACAGCTGTGTTTGAATTATAGTTGCAGTGTTGCTCTGATTGTAGACCTGCGTCTAAAAATACAATAAATTTCCTTCTTTCTCTCAATTTAGAGCATAAATGATAGTAATTTCTGATCCTTGATTTGACCTGTAGTTTTGTATTGCTTTCACACTGCTTCCATCGGGTGTGGTTCAGACATCGGCTGTACCTCTGTCAGTAAACAGAGCAGGAGAGTCTACTATAATTTGGGTGGGGTTCCTGCATGATGCTAGAATATGTCCAAATACCTTTGGTATTCTGATCTAGTTGCTCAGATCCCAACCTAAACCTGATGTAATGTTGTTATACCTTTTTGTCTAGTGCTGCCATTTGGCAAGAACACTCACATCAGCATTAACTGCCCTTAGTGTGCCCTTTTTTGTAGATCCCTAACTTGGTGAGCCTTGATTTGAGGTGTTCATTTTTGTTTATGTATGCTCCCAAAATAAAGTTGTCTCACGCACTGGTACCTTCTGCACATGCCACATTTCTAAATGCCTCCATGAAAAATCATAGTCACAACTTGCTGCAGCTCCAGAGGTATCAAAGCTAAATAGTTTCTTCCTTACTGTGCTATTTCCTCTTTATATTCTTACATGAGCAAACTACTCTATCCTCTACTTACATGTATTAATTTAAGAAATAAAAATGACAGAGGAGATAGCACAGACCCTTCATTCTGTGCTGATTATTGGTTTTGGCTGCAAAAAGTCTTCAACATTTTCAAGTACCTGAATGAAATTGCTGAGCACTGTGAAGGAACTAATTTGGACTTTTCATTGCTGTTGAAAAAAGAAAGGCTTCTAGTCCTTCACTGCTTGTTTAACAATGAAAGAAGCTACATGTTGTTTGCAGTATCTTCTGGATGTTTTGATAGAAGACTCAGTTAGGATTCTTATAAAGGTATGTCCTGGCAAACATCTAATGCACAGTAGTCCCCCACTTGCAGAGCCAGTAATATGGGCAGTCTGGGGTACCAGACTGCAAAGAGTATAGTTTTACACAGAGTGCAGAGGAGGCTGAGACAGACAGCTCCTTAAACAAAATATCATCTCTTTCATGTTTTCTCTGGTTTTCTTTGGAAATAACATGATAGTGTCCTTTGATCTCTAGCTGGACATTAGATCTTCAAAATGTTTCCAGAGTTTTCCTTCAAACCTTCTGTCTCCTTGCTGATTACTAAGAAGGTGTAATTTTGTTCTGACTTCTGATGGCATTTTCTGCATTGAAACACGTAATATGCAGGCATTTTGGCTTTCATGAGCTCAACTGTTGCTTATTCATTTAATCTTCCTCAAAGATAAATGTTATTTTGTTGTTATTTTTGGAATTTCTTCTCCTAGGCCCTATTTCTTCCCAAGCCAATTTTTACAGCACATCTTTTAGACAAGCTGTGAAATCATGGAAACTCAAGGATATCGCTTAAAGTAAAATCCTTCATCTTTTGATTGTTACTGTTGTCACAAAAGTGGAGATGAAAGATGGAAGCTTCATTGCCAGAAAATATTTCTTTAGGGTGCCATTTAGCAGTGCAGTGCCCCAAAAGAGATTATTGAGAAACAATTATTTTCAAACATGTCACTCAATGTGAGTAAAATTACTATAGCCAGTTCTACCCTAAGACTTCCAGGATTAAGAAAAATGTCTTATTTCCAAAGAAAGAAAGAAAGAAAGAAAATAAGAGTGCTATTAAATCTACAAGATGTCTGTATTTTAAGAATTTAAAACTACCAATTACAAGAAGCATTTTGTTTATTTGTTTTGCATTAGCTTTAGAGCCCTAACCAAGGATTCTTCCAGCCTCTAATTAAAGAGTCACCTTCATGAGATTTGGACAGGTTTAGCCTAAAATGTTGCTGTTGTGCATCAGAATAGAAGAAGTTTGATATTGACCTGGTTTATTCAGAAACCAATAATCTGAAGAGAATTCTGCCAATATAAAACAAGCATAAAAGAGATGAGGAAACACTCCCCAGTGCTCTGGGGAGAGAAGAAATTGTTTAACAAAGACATCTGAAATCTCTGCAGAGAATTCAAAGCAACAGCTAGTTAGAGATTAATGTCAGTTCTGTGTACAGGCCAGCAAGATCAGTTTTCTTGTCTTTAGTGAAAAATGCCTGGCTGAGCAACCTACAAATAGTTTCTGAGCCTGGCCTTTCCTTGGCATGAATCATCTGAAACAAGAGGATGCAGAAAAATCAAAAGTGAACAGTGGATTTTCCCTTTTGTTCGGCAGAGAATAGTGCAAAAGGTTCACCTTGGTGGTTTCCTAAGGTAGTCTTCATTTATATCGTGTTCTTTCTAAGGTAAGGTAAGGTGTTTGTTGGCTGGGTCTCTTTAATTGGAGGAGATTAGATCTCCTGCGAGACCTAGATCAGTTCTTTTTCCTGATTCAGAGGCAGGAAAAATAAGGTAAGGTGTTTGCCCTTTTTTTTGTTTTGCTTTTTAAATTTCAGCAGGCTTTTATTTCTCTCTCAAGCCACTATTCTAGAACCCAGATTGCTGGATGTCCAGATATGAGAATATGCAGTTGATTAACCATTTTTCACTGATGTTAAAGGATTCAGCAGTATTAGACTTCTTCACAGCTGTGTTTTTTAATTTAGTTGCACCAATTAATTTTTATTGTATTTGCCTCCTGTAGAAGAATCTGCTTTCCACCCTACAGGAAAAACTATCTTCTGAATAACAAGGGCCTGTTTCTGCTCTCCCTGAAATCAATCGCCGTAATGCGCTGGAAACTCTAAGCAGCAGTGTAATAAATCTGAAATCAAAGCTCCCTATAGGAAGAAGCCCTTTCTGATTTATATTTCAGCTTGTGCTGGTACATCTGGAATGCCTAGGTGACAATATATTTCACATGCCCCATTCTGTCCAGACACCTAGCTGCAGATGAAATTGGCTTGGTTTCATGTAAGAGAAAGTGATGCTATGAAAAGATAAGACCATTTCTTGGATAAATTGGGCCTGGAGACATGTAGGAATTTGTGACTCACCTATGAGGAACACACACTTGTATCTTACATCCAAAACACCAGAGCAGTGTTCCCTAACTACTGAAGGAACAATTTCTAGTCTTATGCCAGAACCATTTTAGTAGTAGTGTCTCTGTATGGTTCAACTGAAAGCACACAAAGACCAGAGATATGGAGCTCCCTAATAATGCAACTCTAATTTCTTCACAGAAAGGAGTCTGAGAATGGTTGTGTTGGGTCCCTTGCTTTGGGGGCAGCTCAGTCTACATGGCAGCAAGCAGTGGTGGAGAACAAAATCTGGCCTGTAACTCTTATTTGCATTAAAAGTGTAGTTTTGTTAATTGTATGCAATATTGATATAGTGTGGAGGTCTGGACCATCCCAGTTTTTCAGTGTGCTAGTGAAGCCATTCAATATAAAGTTATTCAGTGACATCCAGAAGTAGCAAGTATCAAGCAAGTATCCCTGCCTTGGAGCTGAGCTCTTCAGGGTTGAGCTGTAATCCTCATTTACTCTACGTGCTCAGGTCACCGACCCTATCTGACTGAAATTACCCCTTCTACACAATCTTACTTTGAGTCTAGGCTGGGTTGCCTTAACACTAACGTAAGTTACAGACAGGGAATGTAATTTAACTTCAGGGTAACATGGCCCATGAGTAGTAGCTGCATCCACTCCTAACAATGCAGTATTCAATACTGTGCATTCAGTGACAAAACTCACTGAAAAAGCAGCATTAGATTACTTTTACAATAACAATGAACTGGATTGGTTTGGGGTTTGTGTGTGTGTGTTTTTGTTTGGTTGGGTGTTTTTTATTGCTTGTTTGTTTTACAAAGGAGAATCCTGTTTTGAAGTTCCTTTTACCAGATTTTTTTGCATCTGAGAAAGCCATGATGATAGAGCTCCTTGGGCTTGTCCAAAGGCTTTCATTGCTGTCAGCAGCCCCTGCTCATGTGTCTCAAGTCTGCCACCACATCGCTGGAGGAGTTGACTCAGCTGTATTTTCATTGTTTTGTAAGTCCTGCTTCCTTTGTCCCTATCTAAGTTTGTGTGAATGCATCTTTTTATTCCCTGGTGTAACCTACTTTCCTTGAGATGTCCCAGAATTTGTGAGTTCAACCCTTTTTCTGTCTTTAAGAGACTCTTTGAGAGACTGAATGCTTTGAAGAGAAACTCAGGCATCCTAATGGGCTGCTGCTCCTCCTTTCTGGGTGAAGGACTGGGAGCTCCTGCAGTTCTTGGGGAAGTCAATTGGTATTAGAGCTGCAGACCCCTCTTTTGGGATCTAGGTCACTGGAACACAAGCAGTTGGCCAAATGTGTGTTACTACTGCCCCAGCTACTAACAAGCTACATCAGGTGCCTGCTCAGGGCTGGTTAAGCCATCTGTGCAGGCTTTTTTGGGGCTGTGTTGGAAAGGGCCACACGGGTTTGAGTGAGAGTGTCTACAGGCATGTATACCTTGGATGGATAAATAGTAAATGCACATGGACAGAGAAAGGGATTGAAACACACAAGGCTTCTTGCAAAAAAAAAGAAAATAAAACCAGAGCAGAAAATTCATTTTGTGCTCTTTCTGCACATTTCAAGACTGATAATTATAATGAGATCATAAGCAAAATGTGTAGGTTAAGGTCATCCCTGATTATTCATTTCTAGGCTTAGTCGTGCTTGTCATACTGATTTAAACAGTTTTGCCTTTAGGCCCTTGGAGAGCCAACCCCTAGGTCTACCTTGACTAGCATGAACAGACACTGAGTGCAGGTACTAATCTGCCTTCTGAATATGCTTGCGGATCCTTCAGTGTGGTGTATCTCAAATGAATAACAATGTTCCTTCCACACTGAGCTGAGAAAACAGCCTGAGGGCTCAAAAGCTTCAACCACAAGTTAAGACTAATGTAAATCTTATCATAAAATATGTAATATAAGATAAGTCTAGTCTAGACTTGGCTTATTTATGACTGCATTCCTTCAAATTTATAAATGATGATCAGCAGAAGTGGGAGCTGACTCCCCTCTCAAACCGATCTCTGTCTATATTGTGGCACCTGGTGGGGACCTTTTAAGCATCACTTTTATCAGTGTATGCATTAAAAATAATCTTTTTCTTTCAACTTATGCTGTCTTCGTCCTGAGAAGAACTTCTGAAATCTTTTGGATACTTCAAAAATCAAATAAGATTTACAGGCAAAGAAAGGAGCAATCCTAGTTAGTCCAGATTCTTTCTTAGTTACTTACTTTGCTGTTTATATTGCCAGATGTGAGCTTGTAGCTCCTTATGTCTATTCCCTGCCTCCCTTTATCCTATCAGTCAGGGTGGCAGTGAATTTCTAGGTAGATTGATCAATCCCAGCTACTGCATTTTAGGAAGCATCTGCACCAATGTCTTCCCTCCCATCTTTATCTTTTCATCTGCTCTCATTGCTCTCATCTTGACTTCTTTCCAAGTAGAAAGGCACATGTTTTTCCCCGTTACTTTTCCCAGCTTATCTTCTTCAGGCCCTTCAGCAGGCTGCATTATCCATTCCTCGTTCTCATGCACTCTTGAAAGCGTGGTGACCATTTGATCATTGCAGGATACAGCTTTCTGGGAGAGGGCTGCTCAGCACAGAGTGCAGAGGTGCTACCTACTCTCATTTGTATTCTTCAAGCAGTTCACTGTATCTGAGAATCTTGTTTGCTTTCCTTCACTGAGCCTCTACAATGAGCAGACAGCTTTAGGGATTTTTTCTGTAATCACTTAAAAATCTCTTCCTTGGTCAGTATTCTGCAGAACCTTTCCACTGAAAAGACACTTCCAGCATCTATTACTGCTGTATTGTTGGATTTGAACTCAGTATTTTACAGTGATGATCTGCTACAGATCTTTTGGCATTACAACCGCTGAAAGGCAAAGGATTCATTGTCTCCTTTTTTTTCCCCCAATGCAACTGCTTTCCCAGTCTACTAATAATGAATAAGATGGGAGAAACTTGCCAATAAATTCAATCTATTATTAGAAGTGCTACTGGTTTTGGGAGGAGACAGATATTTCTTCTTATGGAACAGGTTCATTTATTCTTTAAAATCTGCTAATTCTTTTGGGCAATTTTTTCAAGGGTCTTCCAAAGGTATTTTTGTGTCTGACTTCTTTGGCTCCTCACTAGGAAATGGCCAGGAACTTGTTCCAGAAGCAGTTAGCTCTCTTGGGGAATGTCTCCCTCTTGAACTGAAGTACTCTTCTTCTGGTGCCTCCTATGCATGACGGCAACCATTAAAAAAAAAGGGTCCCAAAAGGTGTACCTTGTGCATAGGAGCAAAAATTCAAATCTATAATTCATTTACACCTTTTTAAAATTCATTTAGTGTAAGCAAATGAACAGACTCTGGAGTCCATTTTTTTGCATTCTGGAACAGCAAGAGTGCCATCTGAAAATCTCATAAATTGATACACTTCCAATGCCTTTATTTTATATAAAGAAATTAAAGAAAAATAAAGCACCTTTGTATACAGAAGCAAACTGCCTGGGTCAAGAACACCTGTAGCTGCAAACTAGCTTTGACAGACAGCTTTGTTGTGATTTCTCAAAGTTCAGCAAATCAATCACTCTCTTTATCTGACAGCCGACAGACTGGATTATAAATTCATCGTTGGCTGGATTATAAATTCATTGTTGATATCTTCCCACATGAAAGAAGGCCTTTACAACTGAAAAGGGGAATTGCCAAAGCAGTAGTGAGGGTAACGAACCTCAAGAAGCAGAACAGAACATGACTTGGGGAAGTAAATTCCATTTCCTCTTCACAAGCAGCTGTGGTATGAACTCTGTCAGGGGCAGAAGAAACCACCAGATGAGAAAAGTAGTCCAGAATTCCCTTATCACAACAAGCACCTGAGAAGAATGAATATCCCCACATCCTGATCAAATATCATCCAAGCAGACTGCTCAGTCATGGAAGAAGTGAACTTTTGGTCCCCACTGAAAACAATGTTTCAGCTCCAAGGGATTTCCAAGTACACATACTTTAAGAGATAAAGAAGGTAGCACATTTTTAGGTTTCTGATTTATATTTTTTTTTTTGATGCCTGCAAAGCTTTTTCATGTTATTTCAAAAGGTATTTTTTTATTTCATAGGTTAAATAGTTGTCATTTTTCAGTGGTGAGACTTTTGATGCACATTTTGGACGGTTCTGTGTGCAATTCATTTGCAGCTTGCTCCACTGAGGGATGAGCACTTAATAGAGTGACCCATCAGGTGAAGTACGGAACAGCATAAGAAAAGTGCCCTTTTCACTCAGCTGTAATGTAAGATGATCCTTCATTTGTTTTTAACTTTGAGGCAGTAAGATCAAACCCAGCTTATTTCCATGCCTGTATCTTTGGAGAGTGGAAAGCATTGCATTTATTTCCCCACTATAGGACTGCTTATAACTGATGAGCTGTATAGAGTTCAGGACCTTTTTATAACAACATTTCTGGGTGATTTAGGTGCATGAGCTTCTTCTCAAACCTTCTGTCTGACACTGTGGGGAAAAAAAATGAGCCTGTGGTATAGCTCAGAATGCTGGTCTGCCATATTCAAGGGTTCTTCCTGGGGTCTGATTGTTTCTGGGGTTATTTTTCAGTAAAGAGGGACTATTATGTACAAGGAGTTATGAATAGTAATTTTTTTGGACTGGCTCTTGGGTCATTGTAAACAGGATTTGTATTAAGGCTGAGACTGCAGAACCCAGTGTCCCTGACCAGCCAGCTCCACTCCAACTAGAGGGCCAAGGATGCACTTTTGGCAGTCAGAAGTGCCATTTGCTGCCTCCTCCCAGAAAGGTATAGAACTAAGCAGACCCATTCCTTTAGCCTGTGTCCCTTCTCACAGCAGCTGGTGTCACACCTGCTCAGGCACACATTGTCACAGCTGCAAGGCTTCAGAGTCCTGATCCCCCAGTCACATCAGGGCACTATCTGGTCCTGGGTGTTTTAATGCTGCTCAGGCCCATTGTCTATAAAAAGGAAGGTGCAGAAACAAGGACATTTTCAGATGTGTTATAGTATTTGTCTGATGGACTCTTGATTACAAGTTATCTCATTAAGTGTAGTAATAATGAAGTTGCAAGTAAGCAACCTGTAGTCCAGGGAAAGTGATATTTGTGAATTGAGAAATGCTCATGGAAAAAAAAATTACTAAAAAATAAAATCAGGGAAATGTTTGTCAAACCAGACCTTGCTGCTCCTGAAAATTCAACATTCTGGGGTTTACTTTCTATTTTATTCTTTGTCATCACAGCATAGGATGCAAGGGAAAAGTCTGGTAGAGAATGCCAAGGAAAGGGCATAGCAAGCTACAGCACTGCTCATGTCACCCACAAGAAAAAAAAACCCTCTTCAGATTCTTTCCTTGACTCTTTCTTTTTGTTTTGTGTGGTGATAAACTTAAGAATTATATGATCTCTTTTTTCTGTAGGTAAGTAAAAGATTACATTACATTAAAAAAAGAAATAAATTAAGAAAATGTCACCACCATGGGAAGACAGAAACACAACATCTCCAGAGAAAACAGAGCAGCAACAGCTGCTGAAAATACCAGCTTGTCTTGTGTTTCCTTTCAAGAGTTTCTGGGGTGACAGCCAGACATGGCAGAGCACTCTGAATCTGTTTAAGTAGTGGCGAAACTAATGTTTATTGGTTTACAGCAACATCACTGCTAGTTTGGGTGGGCTGCCAGGTTTTAAGACCTGTGTTGTTTAGCTTTTGATTGGCTTGTGAATCACACCTTTATTGCTGCTCTTGGTATTCTTAGGGAGGCTATCAAAATGCTTGGGATAGATGCAAGTTCTGGGTAGTCCCAGGCAGCCTCATGGCATTCTGTTGTGGGCTGGTTGTTGGCATTGCTTCGCTTGGCATCAAGAAAGCTTCTGTGAAGAGAATGGGAACTCCTTGGTGCAGGAAAGAAAAGGGATATACAGGTAGTTTCATAGGCTTCATATATATGCATTATAAATCTGTTCTCCAGTTGGCAGAGGCAGCAAAGTGTGTGTTTGCAGTTTTCTGGGTGGAAGCCATTTTGGCCACTAACAGTTGCACTGTGTTCTTGGCTTTAATGTGCTGATGAAACTACGCTTTAGCAGCTTGCTTGAAACAGTGCAGGAGGAGTCACTGCCAAAAAGCACACTGCAACATTTGCCTTGTTTTCATTTTTTTCCAAGCATAAGAGAATGTCTCATTTTAACTCTTCCCCTTTTTATTAGGTGTGATAAGATCACAGAGCTATAGATTCATAGAATTGTTAGGATTGGAAGGGACCTCAAGGATCATCTAGTTCAAACCCCCCTGCCATGGGCAGGGACACCTCACACTAGATCAGGTTACCCAGAGGCACATACATCCTGGCCTTAAAAACCTCTAGAGATAGAAAAAGGTTTCTCTAAAACCCCATTTTGTTGCAGAATAATGTGATATGTAATTGGGGAGGGAAGAGGAGGGAGGGTGGTTCTGTTATGAAAAGCTGCCTTTGAATCATCATTGCATGAGTGTGTGTATGTGTGTCTGTGTTTTCAGACCAAGTAACCACTCTGATTGCTGTGAAATATAATGAAGCCATAGGAGAAATCCTCAACCAACTTGTGAACATGTGATGGGAACAAATCTGCTCTGTTACAGCTCCTCAGATCCAGGATAGTTGAGCAGCACCATAGATGATAATAGATCAATTGTCACTTGTCGCTTTCCAATAGTTTTAAATGAGGCTCTAACTTCCAAAGTTCTGGTTAGTAGTAGGATCTCAACTTTATGAGTAATGTCATCCAAAATTTCTTATGAACAGTGACTTAAATAATTAAAGAAGCTATACATCTGCACCAGGATGGATTATGTTCAGTGCCTTTGTATGCATAAGGGAAGGTCAAGTGCAGCTCAGGTCACTAGAAGAGCTAATTTGCAGGTAGCCAAGTAGAAACTGTACAAAAGAGAAGGCAAGACTGAATATCTTTTCCAGTTTCAAATATCAATTGCATGGACAGACTAGTGCAAAGTAACCATGACAGCACATAGGCTGAGCAGAAATGAGTATAAATAAACAGTAGGACTTACTTGCAAACGCAGTTAGCTGTGTTGAACATGCACAGTGGGAATTAAAGGTGAAAATGGGGCACCGAATTGTCAGTCAAGTCATATTTGTTACTGTATGCCTCAAGTGTCTAAAGACCTTCTCCTGCTAAGTCTATTTTGAAGACTTTTTCTGATTTTTATGAGGCTCTTTCTGTTAAGCAAATCAGTTCTGGAGCTGTTTGCCAGTGAATGCTCACTGAAAATTCTGCTTTTATGAACTTGAGCAGATCTGTCTGGACAGATAAGTGGATAACATAGATAACAAAATGAAGTGGGTTAACTTATACATACACATCAGGTTAGATTCACTGTATCTGTCCAAATCAGAGAATTTTTACTATCATTTATGCCTAGAGGGACCACAAAAACTCTAATAACAGGGACAAAATGCCTAGACTACTTCTTTTACTTCTAGAGCAGCTGAATATATTAGCAGAATGTGAGTTATTATTCCTTTTGAACAAAGCCAGTGTTTTAATTTGATCACCAACCTGTCAGATTTTAATAGCATCATCTATGTAGCAAAAAAAGTCCAAAACTGTTGAAATAACATCTTTTACCTGCTTTCATGTTCTAATTCCTATGTGTATTTTTAAATTAAGCACATTTCAGTAGATTTCCAACACAAGTTTATGTGCAAGGCATTTCAGAGTCATGACTGCTCACTTTGAAAGGACTTGGGAGACATCACAAAATATGTCATTTTACTGTAGATTGTCCCTTTTCTTGGCTCTGCAGTTCATCAGGTATTCTCTCAGGCTCAAGCATATCCATGATACAATGCAAAGTGTCAGCATATTAAGCCTCTTTTCCTATTGCTTTTCAGCGGGTCCAGAGACAATCAAGAAAGCTGAAATTACTGCAGTCTGACAGTTGGGAAAGGTCACCAAGTTAAATTAATTCATGCTATTTCCAGTGCATCATAATATATGGGAAAGAAATTAGCAGACCTCTCAAACTCTGGGAGAATGAACCACTACAGGCCCCAGGATTTGTGAAGAAAGTGACTATGGTGAGGTCAGCGTTGTCACTGCTGCTCAGGGGAACAGGAGGCTGGATGTTAACTGGCCAGAGAATGTGGTATTTATTGTGACAAACCTTCAGGGTCTTTGTAGCCCTGTGAAATTAGCTTACATCTGATCCATTAAAACCTGAGCTTTTTTGAGAAAAGTTTCTTTAACTGAGAGCTTATCATAGCTCAGCGGGGAGGGGAGGCACATCAAACATCTTCAGGTATCTCTGAGTTGTAAAGGATTAGGTGCCTCCAGCTGCTGAGGGTAGTTACCTACTTGAGAACACTTTTATGCTGTTGGTTTATCTGGTCAGGTTCACCAGCATGGATTTGATACTGGATTTGATTCTTAAAATGCGTAATGGTGGGATTTTAGCAGGGTTTAAAAGCCAGAAGCATTTATAAAAGCCTAAGTTAGATACTAAGCAAGATTCAAAATTTCTGTTCTGATCATTGCTGGTTTTATCCCAACAATTAGTTTGGTTTTAAATGCATGGCAAGTGAAAAGATAAAGACATTTTCTACTGTTGATGAAAAGGCTTGACAAATTCTAGACTTTGATGTATTTCTCATCTTTCTCACAAATTTAAATAGTCTGTTTGTGCCTGATACATTCTCTGTGTTCACCTATGGATCACTCTCCAGATAGTGTTGAAGATTCCTAACTGCCTACCAAAGCTGATGTTCAGTTAGTTTGTACACATTTGTCTTTGGCTTTATTTAGTCCCATTTTCAATTGCCTTAATAACTTCTCCATCCTTTATGTTTGCTCCATGAAAAAAATGATAGAGACTATTTTTATAGCCTCTAGGCCTTCTTGTTGCTTGGCTGGGTGTATTGAACCTCTTGTAGCTACCTCTTGTAGCTACTTCTTGTGAGATGGTCTCCATCCATGTGATCTCTGTCACAGCTCAGCTCTGCATGTACCAATCTTGTTGTTCTTTGTAGTGCTCCTTTCAGGCATCTAGGGTGAGCTTTCTTGTCTGAAGTGCAGGGAACACTTTGGGACTTGCTGCCACCTGGGCTATGGTAAAAAACCAGATTACTGCTGTCCTCGTCGCCCATTCTGCTATTGTCCCTGTGCTGGAATCTGTCAGCACTATTTTTGGGGTAATATCTTTGCTCCTGACCCCATTCTCACTGCATAGCAGGCCACTTCTATTCCTGTTCTCCTTTTATTTATATTGTTAAAAAGCCTTTTACTCCTTAATGTCCTTTGGCAAAGCCTAACTCAGCTTGACTTTTGAGCAGTTTTCTGCATACTTTCAATATGCTTTTATCAATCCTTTAGATTTTAACTCTTCCCTCATATTCCCCCAGGGCTGTGGATTCAGGGTGATTTTGTACCTTTGGTTTAAAGCAGTTAATCCTGTGCTACAGTTACATTCCCTGAGACTGTCATTCCAACCTCATTACACTAATGTGTTCCCACTCTTCTCAGATTGAGCTCTTTTAGACTAAAAAGTCTTACATCTTCATCTCTTTTTCTCCCTCTCTTTAAATGACACTGGTGTTTTGACCAGTCTGTTTTCCTGTTACCATCTCTTCAACAGCAATGAAAAGCCACTTTAAAATAGCCTTGCCTCCTCTTATTGCACATGACAGTCACTGATGACTCTAAATACCAATTCAATTTCTGACCATAGATTTTTCTGTCAAAATAATTGTCTAAATCACTGTGCATATCCAATTTTAATGTAGGAGACTTCTGATTGTTCCTAATTCTGTCAAAACAGGGTCTTCCTCACTATCATACCCTATGCTGATTTTTTTCTGTGGTTTCCCTCACCTATCAAATTATTATTATATATTTTTGTGATACATATCTTACTTTATCCTAATTTATGCACAACTGATGGTCCATCACCAGTTTTCTCTATCACTGGAGTGAACCTGAGGAATTGTTCTGGTTTCTGGGGAAGTGAAAGAGGCCAGATAGAGGTGATGGAAGTGTCACCAACTATTCCACAAATTTCTACATTCAGATCTACTAGAAACCTAGCAGATGGCAGATTATATGGCATGAGATTTAACACATCTAAGTGCCAGGTTCTACACATTGGCCACAACAACCCCATGCAGTGCTGCAGGCTGGGGTCAGAGTGGCTGGAGAGTGGCCAGGCAGAAAGGGACCTGGGGGTGCTGGTTGACAGTAGGCTGAACATGAGCCAGCAGCGTGCCCAGGTGGCCAAGAGGGCCAATGGCATCCTGTATCAGGAACAGTGTGGCCAGCAGGAACAGGGAGGTCATTCTGACCCTGTACACTGCACTGGTTAGGGCACACCTTGAGTCCTGTGTCCAGTTCTGGGCCCCTCAGTTTAGGAAAGATGTTGGCTGGAATGTGTCCAGAGTAGGGCAACAAAGTTGGGGAGGGGTTTGGAGCACAGGTCCTATGAGGAGAGGCTGAGGGAGCTGGGGTTGCCTAGCCAGGAGAAGAGGAGGCTCAGGGGAGACCTTATTGCTCTCTACAACTACCTGAAGGGAGGTTGCAGCCAGGTGGGAGCCGGACTCCTCTCCCAGGCAACCAGCACCAGAACAAGAGGACACAGTCTCAAGCTGCACCAGGGGATGTTTAGGCTGCATGTTAGGAAGAAGTTCTTCATAGAAAGAGTGATTGACCATTGGAATGGGCTGCCCAGGGAGGCGGTAGAGTCACCATCACTGGAGGTGTTTAAGAAGAGACTGGATGAGGCCCTTGGTGCCATGGTTTAGTTGATTAGATGGTGTTGGATGATAGGTTGGACTCGATAATCTCAAAGCTCTTTTCCAACCTGGTTAGTTCTATTCTATTCTATTCAGTGCTATACATACTGGATCTCCTGGAGTTTGTCCCTTCCACTAGAACAATGGAGGACAAACGTGTGATTCTGAGATTCTGCGATCATTCTTAAGGTAAGTAGAAGGTCACTTCAACTTTTAAGGCAAAAGAACAAAATTAAAGTGTTCCAGAATTCACAGTTAAGGAAGCAAACTCACAACAAAGTCTTTTCACTCTTATCATAACCCTGATTCTATCCAAAGTGCATTTAATTTCTTAAAGCAAATATCCAAAGGTCATGAAGCATTCTGGCTGGTGCTTGTGCATGTGTTTGTAGATGCTTTCTTTTCAAATTAGGCTGACATCTTGAGGGGTAGCAGATGTCTGATATCATTATGGTACATATGGGATCATTCATGTGCCAGACCAAATCATTGGATGTTCTAAGTGATATAGGAAAGAGACAAGGAACAGCACAGGGAGGGGGAGTACCCTCAATAATTTCCTACCTTTGTTAAGGCTTACCAAAGTGCATTATCCCAAGCAGAGGTTCAATGAGACTTACAGTTCAGGGAAAAATTCAGTGTTCAAGCTCCCTAACTTCTATCAGGACTTGATTCTGCCATTTTTTAAGATATTTTGGGGGGGGAGGGGAGGGGTCAGATAATCACAAGGACTAAAATTATATATAAATATAAAAGCCAACAAGAAGTTGCCTCCAAACCAGGCTACACAGGAAGCCAAAGACATGTCCCTTAGATCAGACATTCACATGTTTCTGCAGGGTATTCTGTTGAAAATCCTGGGGAAAATGGCACACAGAAGCCCTGCCTTGTGCTATGGACTTTGAACTCTTCACTGACTTCAGGAATCAAAAAGGAGCTCAAGAAAAAAAGAGACAGGGCACAAAAACTCTGCAAAAACATGGAACAAAGGTGAATTCTTTACAGATAAGCAAACTAAAATCCACCTGGAAATCTGGCATTTTGTGCACTGTCATCTCTCTGCCTTGGCTCAGAAAAAAAAAGCGCTGCAGAGCTGATGAGCAAAAAAATTAATGGACCGGTGTAGTATGTGTGAAGGTTACGCTAAACTGCCCCGGAGGGCCCAGCCATCACTCATGCAATATCATATATACCTTACCTCTAGTTATTGCCAGCATGTGAAGAAAATCACTCACTAAAAGAGACAGCTAATGAAATGGTCTTTAGAAAGGGCTAGAGGGAATTCCTTGAAGCAGTTCTGTGGCTGATAGGGATATTTTTATCGCTACTACAATTGACGTTCCTAACGCTACTGAAATCTTAGTCTACTCTATGTGCTGATGAATAATCTGTTTGCCTATCATAATCAGAAACTGGCTGCATATGCACTGAAGAAAGAAAAGCTCAGCTCTACTTGAGCATACAGTATAAATTAGTATCTGTGCCTTATATTACATATTAAACCCATCAGCTGGGTTTTACTGCAGCGTTACAGCCATTGTGAAAGCATAACCAAGCGCAAAAAGACAGTGATCAGAAGTAAAAGCCTTCTTCACAATCCTTTATGCTTTTTTACGAGTGTAGGAAAACAAGAGCCATGCTTCACAAAGTCCTGTAGGTTATTACCATGTGTTAAAGTGTGGTCTGCAAACACAAGCTGTTCTTAAACAAGAACTAAAAAAGAAAAAGCAGATGGTTCCTTTTAACGTCGTGTGAAACTTTTCTTGAACACAAGCGTATGCCTTCTCCCGTCCAGCTGGCAATTGCCACATGGAAATGATCTGATTTGATCAGTTCAGGAGACTCATAAGACCCCTTCTATTATAAAAAGGCACATTACCCTTAAAGAGAGAGGCACAAAGAATGCCAAGTGCTTTACAATAAAGCTGCTGAAAATATTTTTCCTTCCGTTGTCTAGTTGAAAATGTGTCCAGAGCCAATGGAAAAAGCAAACAGAGAGGATGAGAGGAAAAAAATAAATACCTGTGACTTCAGATGCACCACTCACAGAACTTTTGTGACTAAGATGCCTCTTTAAAACTCCATCTCACTGACACTGACAGACTGGCAGCTGCCTGCCTGCACTCAGTGAGGCTGCCCAAGGGATGAGGAGTGCAGGTGCAGAGCAGCAATCTGCTGCTTTAGTGAGACAGAGCATCGCTTCCCTGCAGTTCTCACACCTCACGCCTGAACCTGCAGGATCAGAGCCAGCAGAAGTGTTTGTTTTCTGCAGGAAAATTTGTGTGTCTATGTTAGGAGGATCCCCAGCTGAATGCAGACTGGGGAGGTAATTATTCTTGATGTATCCCCGGAGAACAGAGAGGTCTTTGTTGTGTTGATTTGTGAGATCCCACCACTCTACCCCTCCCCACCCCCCAGCATTCTTTAGATCTGAGCTATGCACAATATTTTGCTGTATGGAAAGAATGTTTCTAAAGGAAAAAGAAGAATGCATACTCAACCAGGCAATGGTTTGGAGGATTTAGTGTTAGGAACTTCATTGATGCTAGGCAGAAATAGAAAGACTGAGATGTGCCACTGCATTTGTGGACAGCGATACCTGCACTTTTGGGTTCTCTGTGTTACCTCTTGTTTGGACAGCAGGTGTGAAACTAAATAGAGTTTAAGAGAAAAACATGTGCTTGATCTATGCTAACTCTAAATTAGATGCATTTTCATAGCTGCAGTGAAAGAGTGTTACCAATAAGGCCAGTAGGAACAAGGCAGAACTGCAAGACAGAATAATCACAGCATAATTGTTGCAGGGGTATAATCATTAGCCAGGACCAGCAGAAGTGGTTTTAATTCTCTCACGTTTCAACTACTTGTACACACACATATTTATTTCTCACTTTGCTTTTGTCTTTTATTTTTTCCTCAGGTGTAATATCTTTGATTCAGTTGAAACTTTTCCTGATGTTCCTCAGTGAGAAGAGTGCAGAGATGTGATGTTAACTGTGGAGTATGAGATACTTCAATGCCTGTTCCAAACACAATGTGGTGTCTCTTTGTGTCCTAAATACCAGCTCCTTCCCTTCTTCTGCCTGCAGTGTTTTACTGAAACACTGAATTGGAGATAAATCATAAATTACCACTTCAATAGAGAACCGAGAAGCACAGAATGGCTGCAAAGTGACCACAGAGGTCCCAGAGCAATGGAGACCTTATGCTGTGCTGGGAGCCACAGGTGATGCCTCCAGGGCAGGAGTTTAACTGAGCATCTCCATCTATTGCAACCCAGCAAGATCATGTTTCCTTAAAGGTCTTTCTATAAACTGATGTTTGCCAAACAAATAGGCTCTGAAGTAGAGCATGGGAGGAAATGAGTTGTCTGGACCAAAATTTCCAAGGAATTAAGGCATTTTCATAATCCTATTCGTTTACCTCTGTCGATATTTTTTTTTCTGAGGAAGCTGAGGTGTTCAGAAGAAAGCACTTAAATGGTTGGTGTTTCTTCAGAAAATATGAGATTAAGACCTAATCCAGAAAGCTAGTAATCCAGTGGTTAAAATCTAAGGTCCTTCATTCAGCTCCCCATTCTGCCTTTTGCTAAAACAAACATAGTAATACAAATAAATAAATATGTAATGGCCTGCCCACTGGCTTTCCCAGCAAACCCTGTCTGTATTTGTTTCTGGGTCTGTTCCACATTGCATTTTTCATTTCCCATCCTGTTTTGTTTCTGCACATCCTAATCATTCTTCTTTATGTACCAAAACTGTACTCCTAACAGACAGCCCTCTAATTAATTTTAAACCTTTCTTTGAGAGCTGTTAAAATCCATGATGTGGACTAATTTAGGAGCCAATAAGGTATCCCTCTCTGCAAGCCATTCTAGGGAGTTTCAACTATTGCTTGCACTTTATCCTCTAGATGTTTAATCTATACCTTTTTACAGCCAATATTTTTAAGAAGAAGTGGCACTAGCATAATAACACCACTTAGGAATCAAATATTAATGCTTTTCTAAATGTTTATTATGCTGTTAAATTAAAATATTTTCATGCATGGGCAGAACAGATTACTTCTGTTCTGCAAAGGAATTGGCATTAAATCAAGTATTGGCCATTTAGCAACAGTTTCATTGTTCTCTCTTCTCTCTTAATTTCCTAAAACTGGAAAGAAAACCACAGGGGGAAAAAAATTAAATAAGAGAATTAGAGAAAATGGACTCACAGTGACAAGGGGTGATATATGTTCCAGTTATGGAACTATCAAAGTTCTGAACACACCAGTTGTGTCTTGTGTTTGCTTTACTAACCTTCTGTTTAGAAGTTTCTTTACTTATCTCCATAGGCTGGATGTTAGGAAGAAGTTCTTCATAGAAAGAGTGATTGGCCATTGGAATTGCCTGCCCAGGGAGGTGGTGGAGTCACCATCACTGGAGGTGTTTAGGAAGAGACTGGATGGGGCACTTGGTGCCATGGTTTAGTTGATTAGATAGTGTTGGATGATGGGTTGGACTCAATGGTCTCAAAGGTCTTTTCCAACCTGGTTCATTCCATTCCCTTCCATTCCCTTCCATTCCCTTCCATTCCCTTCCATTCCATTCCATTCCATTCCATTCCATTCCATTCCATTCCATTCCATTCCATTCCATTATATATTGCACTGGAACTGATGTTATTAATGGAGGAACCAACAATAAGACAACTGTGATAGCTTCTATTCTATTCATGTGTGTCAATTTTTGTCCTGGAAGATGGCTGTTTACTCTGACCACTGAAATTCCAAAATCTTTTTTCCTGCCTGCACCCTCATTTCAGTCAGACTAAAGAACCTGCTCTCCAGAACCTGACAAATCCCTGAGCCTGGCACCTCACCATGGGCTTTACCGCCTCATTTCCAATTCTAGCCTTTTTTTTGTGCTTTGCACATCTCAGGGGGTTGAATACATAATTTCATGTGAATGGATTTGTTTTGCAGAATTTCTGGTATTCTTGATTGCTTAAGTTCCACTTGGTGGTTAAGCATTAAAGTCAGAGCTCCACAGAGCAGCCAGAGAGGGTGACTCGGAATTGTTCTCTCTACTGTCCTCCTAATACACACTAAATTAGCTCTAAATCAATGACAGAAAAGAGTTTGGGGAGGGTGTAGGGGTGTGGAATTTTATTCCCTTTAACTATTAGTCTTTCTGTGGAGAGTGCCTAAGATCTATGCCTTTTTTAAAAAAGAAATTATTTGGAAACCTTTTGATGAAATGATTTGCAGAGGGAAATAAGGACTCAGTGGGGTCCCACTCATCAAGGAAGGAATGCCCAGCTGAGGGATCAGGTCATTAGCTGGAAGGATCAGTTGACACCTTCTCAGACATCAGGAAAAAACCTTGGGAGAAATTAGAATAGAATAGACCAGGTTGGAAGAGACCTTCGAGGTCATTGTGTCCAACCCATCATCCAACACCATCCAACCAACAAAACCATGGCACCAAGCACCCTATCAAGTCTCCTTCTAAACACCTCCAGTGATGGCAACTCCACCACCTCCCCAGGCAGCCCATTCCAATGGGCAATCACTCTGTGTAAAACTTCCTCCTAACATCCAGCCTAAACCTCCCCTGGTGCAGCTTGAGACTGTGCCCTTTGTTCTGGTGCTGGTTGCCTGGGAGAAGAGACCACCCCTGCCTGTCTACAACCTCCCTTCAGGTAGTTCCTTTTAAACACTCAGTCACCTGGAAAGCTTTAGTCAGAAGTTTGAATCTGCACAGATGCAAAAGCCATCTTTCTGCAAGGTCTGTTTTCACAGGTCACTGGGCTGTGCTTACTCCTCTATTCAAGGATCTTCCTCATTTCACCAAAAAAACCCCAAAATACTTAGGGATGTATATCAATTTAAGCACTCTCAGCTGGAAAAGCTTTGTGGTGTTGACCACACCCTTCTCAGCAAATGGAGAAGCCTTCTCCTTCCTATATAACCACGAGCTGGAGCATGGAGGCTATGCTGCAGAGCTGAGACAAAAGCCAACACTTCTTACCTAGCGGTGCTCCAAGCCTGGCAGGACTTGCCTATTCTGGTAGGTGGCTTCTTTTCTTTGCTCAAATGGATTAGGTGTTTTGAGAAAGAAAGGAATCCTCAGCATTTCTTGGAAAATAAGTTTTAATCTGTTGTCTGCCCTGGTGCTGGTCCAAAGAGAACTGCTGTGTTATCCTCGTTTGCAACTGATTTCTTTTTGCTGAGGAATTTCCTATTTATTTTATATTTGCCTAGTTGGCTGACAGCTTTTTTGCATGGGCCAGCACACTGTGATTCACCCTATCCCTAGCTGAATTTCTGAAACCTGGATGGTGTTTCCTTGTATTTTTGGCTTTCCATTGAAAGGAAATTGAGTGTGTGTTGAGGAAGTTGGCTAGAATTGATCTGTATTTTCTCCTGCAGCACAGGCACAGCCAGTGTGGAGCTTGGGAGCTGTCCCTGTTTAGCAGGGCAGAAGGAAAGTCCTACAGAACAGGGATGGCTCAGGATAACATGAGATAACCTGTGCTCTTGTTGGGAGAGTGTTCTTGGAAAGAGGGATGAAATGTGGTTTATGCAGGTCAAGGAATTAATTGCACATACACCTCCCAGCCTGCATCTGTGAAACAAGCCAAGTGGGGCAGGATGATCTTACCCTGACAGAATTGAGTGGTTTGGAGCTTGGTATATGACATTCTGGAAAAAAAGATGCTCTTTTGTTTCAGAAAGTAGGAAATTCATTATCTTTCATAAACTGCATTTCATCAAGTTATAAAATGTGATAGTTTAAAGGTCAGTTATCAGTTAAAATGGGTTAGAGGCAATAAAATGTTTTAGGTGGCAACATCGGGAAGCATAATTCTCTTCTTCTGTATTCATTCTTCACCAACAGCCAAGCACTATGTTTTCTAGGTATTTGTCTTTACATGTTTTCATTTATTTCCCTCAAATCATTCTGCAACTCAATATACTCCCTGTATCTGTAAGCTATTTAGCAAGAAGTGGAGTGGCATTGAAGGGTGGCTGGGTCTTCTTTTACATTTGGTGTGGTGGGGTTTTTTGGGGGGTAATTGCTTGATATTTTCTTGTTGTTGTTATTTTTTTGTTCAGAGATTTTTCCAGATAGTTGTTGCAGAGAAGGATTTCTTTTGAGCACAAACATGTCTCCCTTCCTTCTCTGTAAGGATTAAAAAATTCATGAGAGTGGTTTGCAGCATGAGGTCTTCTCCACAGCCCTGTTCAGCAGGAGAGGGAGGTAGCAGGCACATCACATGCTTGTACCCAGACACATCCATCTTTTCAGCTGCTGAGGCAGCTTTTTGGGAGGGCACAGAAAGTGTTACCACCTCCAAAGCTCCTTAAAATTCACTGATGTCTCTTTGTAGCCTTGTGACCTTCAACAGTCAGTTCTCTTCTGTTAAATGCCTCCAGGCTTGGACTGGGTTTGTGCTACTCTGCATATCCAGCTGCTAAGTACTAGTCTTTTTAGTCCAGAGACTCCAGATGTCTCCTGTCCCACATCCCAGGCAATTCGCTCTGGTTTTCATTTATTCTGCATGGCAGATTACTAGGTGTTCCCTCCTAAAGTCCTCCCTGCTTTCAAGACCTAAAGACCCTTTCCTATGTTACTCTCCTGTTGGTCTAATATGCGTCTTATGCTTCAGGTCACTTTCTGGGCTAAAACGCAAGGACTATTGTATCCAAGTTAAGGAATGACAATAAATAAATCACACTTTAGAAAAACCCCACAACTCTTGTTGCTGCCATATGTTAGGGTAGGGTTTTAGTGTGTTTTTATTTGGGTGGGTGGGTGGGTTGGGTTGGTTTTGGGGGGTTTTTTGTTTGGTTTGGATGGGATTTTTTGTGGTTTGTTTTTTGAAGAACCAAAGCCACCAAAAACCAAAGGTAGCTTTGTTATTTTCACACATCACACAGCCTGCAATTTGCCACCAAATGCAGGAGGGTAGGGCACTAAAACTCACTAAAATACTAATCTATTGCAAAACATTTTGAGGTCCACAGACTGGATTCATTTGAAACCACTGCATTACAGAGAAGCAAGGCTATCATCTCATGGATTTCACAGGTGCAGTGCTAATAAAAGAAAGAGACACCACTGATTAGGAAAACCTCTCTGGCTGAATATTTCAAGCAAACTCTCTACAGCTGTAATTTGGTAGTTGTCACAGTGCATCTCAATAAATCACATCACTAGTTATGTGTAAGGCCATCATCCCTGAATACTCCCCTCCTTTAGACAAAAAGCTTTGTAAAAAATATCAGCTGCTTGGTGTTGCCTCTCAAAATGTGTAATTAAAATTATGATCTCTCAGTGGCTACTTTGCCAGGTGATGGTGACTGTTATTTTTGTCAGCACTTACTTTACGACTCTGTGCCAAGAGTTGTTTGCAACAGGTCTTCATTAAGAGAATCTCAAAAAAGTTTGAGCACCAATCACGATGCAGATTAGCAGCAGTCCTTGGTGAAATTGAGAGCTTGGTACTGAGGACACATTTCCAGAAGTCCTTCTTCATATAAACCAACTTGGAAACTAATAGCAGGGACAGATAGGGGAGATAAAGAAGAACAGAAGCCAGGAGACGAGTAAGACAGAGAAGGAAAAACAACTTGGCTGTACTTCAATCCCTCATTATTCATATTTTCTTCCATTGTGGAGACTGATTGCTCTGAGAATTCAATCCTGTTACCAGCTTCTTTATCAAAATTGTCTTCAGAACTACAGTCCATTGGAAGAGCTGTTAAAATAAAGTTGTTTGGAAGTTATTCTCCTTCCCTTCCAGCGCAAAGTGCTGCCCGTAGCAATGACAATGATCCAGGAGAATCATGCTTTCAAATGGAAAGCAGTAAACTGTCAGTGTAAGATTTAAGTCCTGGTGAGTGAGCCCTGTAGGTTTTGCACTGCTGTAGCTGGCCGCTGACAAGTGGCACTGAGAACTTCCCAAACTCCTGCAGAGGCAAACAGCAAAGTCACGTGTAGAGCTCATAAGGAAATCCTCCTTTGGAGAACTATTAACAAAACCCACTTCCTTTTGGAGACAGCACTGTCTGTGCTGTAGTGGAGAAGGTCGCCTATTAAGTGGGGTTCCTTTTATATACCTGTTTCATGAGCTGTATTTGAGACTAGAAGGAGTGGGTTTTGCTGGTTTGCTGCATACTTGTACCCTTTATGGATGGTGCAGGACACCCTTGCTAAGAGCAGTGCCTCTGAAAATCAAGTAAATTGAAATCTTTTACATTTTCTTTCCCCTCAAAGTACTGTGTGTGTCTCTTCAAAGAAGGCCTGGTATTGGTCTGCCAGAGCATTTCCAGCTTTGAACAGGAAACATTCAAGTTACTGAGAGAGGATCTGTGGCTACTCTTAAACTCTCCAGATGAATATGGATTAGACTGAGTTTCTGCCTTTCAGTTCACCATAACCAGATACTAAACTGTTTCACTATTGTAGGGGTGCATATGGCTGAGGGAGACATAATTTTCTTCTTCAATGTAAGGTCAGTGTGTAAGGCACTTTCTTGAATATACTTCTACAGAAAAAAAATTGCCTCTGATCCCTCCTATACACATGCTTGGAGACAGAAATGCAAGCAAGCAACACTGAGTAAATGGCTTGTGCAAACACAGCATTGAGGAAGTAAAGAGCAGGCAAAGATGTGCATTGTCTGTGGTGAGCACATTCACAGCCTCAAAGCATGCAGTCAAAGCAAATGTCTGGTCACTTTCTCAAATAGCTTTGCACTCCTGAACATCTTACATATGCTTTCTTTCTCTTCCTGAGATTAACATACGCCAGGCTTTGACAGCTCTACTTGCAGTACCATCCCAGGTCCATGCCATAGCTTGTCCCAGTGAAAGGCACAGAGCCCTGTGAGTAGGGGAGTGTGCAATCCAAATACTGCATTTCTAAATAGGATGCAAAGGTTTGAATTATGGGGCACAATTAGCTACTAATTGGCCATAATGTAAGCCCCTTCTGAATGGACATGGTAAATATTGAAACAAATGGGCTATTATTTTTCAGACCTGAATGCTAGTCACTTAAAATGAAAAGCTAATTTCAGCCTGGGAGGCAAGCTCTATATTTTAATCAAGCATGACAGATCAAGAACAATAAATGAGCACTTAAGGTGAGAGGATATTTATTTCCCTGTTGCAAGTTTCTATGTGATGTTATATGGCCCAGTGCAAATGAAATTGAACTGTAGCTTTGATTCAGACCTTGAGGAAATCACAGCAAAAAAACCTGACTAAAGAAAACACCACAAAAGGGACCACATTTTAAACAGAGCAAGTGTTAAGCATTTTTGCTGTTAAAGCAGTGCTTAGTCTGCTGTAACATAATTAAATACTTCACTAAAAGCCACAAAGAGCTGGGATTTTACTGTGGCAACATTTTGTTCTGCAGCTGTCCTGCAGAGTATTCTCAGAACTCAAATATTGAAATAATATCTTAGAAATTATTTGATGAAGGTCTTTTATTGCTGCAATAATAATTTGGTGTTCCCTTTTGTTCAAGGCACACCTTCATCTTCAATAACTGTAATTGGCTTTGTTACAGTGGGAGTCAGGCAATGTTGAGGAGACATTTCCCTCCCCCCCCCCCCCTTTATTTTCCAAGTGTTGAGTTAAAATTCTGATATTGTTCTTTTAAGTACTGGCTCACATTGATTTTTAAAAGCAGAGCAATGAAATTAAGTAAGTTCAGATTGATGTTTTCTAATAAATTAAGCTGCTTCTTGAATCAAACATTGTATATAATTTATACAAGTAATGTTCTGAAGAACTCATTTCTGTCTCAGGCTGTGTATAAATAAATTATCCTTCTTAATATTTCAGCACAAGCAGTAGAGCTGATGTTGCTCTGAACACTTTGGGTTTTCTTTTATCCAAGCAGCAAAATATGGCCCAATTCAACATATGGAAAAGGTTTATAATACTTGCAGATTATAGAGGGTTATGTTGAAAACACTAAAATACATCTCTCTGTAGTGATAGCCTCAGATGAGATCTCTTGCAAAATACCTACTGGGATGTTTTTGGCTCTGTCAATGAGTAGCTATTACAAGCTAATGAGAGGGGAAAAAAAGGTTGGTAATAGGAAAAAGAAAGAAGTAAGCCAAAAGAACTCCACAGTGAATTTGCTGGTATTTCCTACCTTTGGTATTCCATGACTATTGTCACAGACTAGTGCTTTTTTTGTATATATCTGTAACTTGTCCTCAGTGTGCATCTCTCAGATGTGTTTATGTCCTTTCTGGTTTTCTGGCTTCCTGCTACAGCTGTGTGGTGGTTTGAGCCTTAGCTGGGACTTAAGAGCTCAGATGGGGGCCAGGCTGAGAATCCCTCCCCCCCCCCCCAACCCCCATCCTCTTTCCCAATAGAGAGGAGAAGAAAGGAAAAGGAGCAAATCCACCAAGAAATAATTTGGATTCAGCTTGGAAGTAGAGGGGTAAAGAATTTTCTTTAAACAGTGTACATATATGTGTGTAACAATGACAGGTAGGGTTCACAAGGGTAAGGAACAAGGATGGATGGGAAAAAAGAAATATGAAATACAAAACCTGTCCCTGGAGGTGTTTAAGCCCAGGCTGGATGAGGCTCTGGCCAGCCTGATCTAGTGTGGGGTGTCTCTGCCCATGGCAGGGGCATTGGAACTAGATGATCTTTGTGGTTCCTTCCAACCTTGACTGATACTATTATGAGTCCTACCACAGGTACTGGAGGGAATATTGAGTATTACTGAGGTCAGGCAAAACTGTGGCTAAGTATTAGAACTTCAATTTATAGCTAAAGAAATGAATCTAAAAATACTCCCCCACCCCCACCCCCCCCAAATGTGCCTACTGAAACCAATGCAAGAAAAAGGGCAACTGAATTCAGAAAATCCAGGTGCCACAGAGGTCAAATTTAGGTGCTTTTAGGCCAGCAGATCTGTGTTATATCTTAGGGACATAATAGGGCAAAGCCAAACACAAAGATTTTCCTATTTACTCTGTGGTGAATCTTTGTCTCTCTGAAATGAAGAAGTCTGTCTTTGGAGAGAAGCCTGTGAAAATCATGTTTCATTAATAAGCCCTTTGCCAGAAATAAAATTCCATCAAGTCTACATGGAAGACCTTTTTGGGTACTAAACAAGCTTTCTAATTCTGTCACTTTTAACCTCAAATGAAGCACAACTCTGACCTTTTTTTCAAGGTAAAATTCAGGTCTGCTGAATTGTTTTCTAAAAATCAGATTTATTTTTCAAATGAACCTGTTGTACATTTTTTTTGGTGTGTGTGTGCTATTTCTTAAACCAGTATAGAAACAACCATATATTATTCCTGGACTTAAGAATATAGTGCCTACATCTCTGACTTTCCTCTACTAGCAGCTCCTTTTGGGAGTTTCTGTAGAAAATGTTTGTGGAAATGGCACAAAAAACAGAACCTATGCAGAGCAACTTTTCCCTGGTAGGTTTACTTTCAGAACTGGCTGTTTCAGGACCTTTGAACCATCAGATCTACACCATCATAGCTGCCAATGTGTTCTTATCTTTATGTGTGTGTTAAAAGTATTTTCTTTTTTCCATCTGCTTTGTCATAGCCTTTACTTTCTTTTCCACTATGTATATCAATTCATTCACCTGTGAATGCCTTTCCAGTTCTTATATAAGCACTCACACATGCACACACCAAGCACTTTTAAAACACAACCCTTTGGTGGAGGAGGGGAAGGTAGAAAGTTAGCTAAGATTAAAAGATTCAGTTAAAAAGCACAAGCTAGGAGAGGTCCTGGTAGACCATATACATTGGCAGGCACTTGCTTCCAGATGCAAATGTTCATGGCTCGCTGTACCCAAACTCACTTTTGTTTTGTGGGAACAGGATGAACCAGCCTGCAATGCAATCCTTCTACTGTCTTCTTAAGAGATCTATTCACCAGTCATTAAGTAACCCTTGAAGGAGGTAGCACCCTGTACTGGAGAGTGGAATCTCACTGATATTGCAGTTTCTTTCTAATACTTGAGGAATTAAGAAGGAGCTAAACAAATGCTGTATCACAATCGGCTTACACTTGTGGCACTTGCCTTGCTATTGTTTCTTTCTCCTCCAAGGACTAGGTTGTTGTAGTAAACTGAAGCACCCTCAAGACTGGGGTTGATCTTAGAATCAGCACTAACTTCTGAATAGAATTCCTGGGAAGAAATGCCCCAGATTCACCAGAAGTCGTTTTACCATTCATGTACCTATTAAAAACTGTCTTTGCTGGCAAACTTCAAGTAGAATTATTGCCAATCATCTCAATGAACCTTTTTTTGTTCAGAGAATTAATCACCTTGCCCTCCTCGCTCCCATGAAACCCTTTCAGGCTCCTTCATTTGTTGCTGTCAGAGTCTTTCAGTTTCCCCAGCTGCACAGAAATGAGAAAACCTGAGCCCTACATGAGTCTGTACAAATTAAATTGGTATTCCTCTCATACAGCCAGTGAAACACACTCAGTGGTTTTTAGATTGTTAGTAATTCTTCTAATGCATCTGAGTTTGCCATGAGGAAATGGAGGGGTGCATTGATTTCCATACTGTTAAAAACTTAGTTGTGAACTCAAGGAAAGCACCATATTTCTAGTCTTGTTTTTCTAACTGGGACTACAACTGAGTAAATAATAAGTGTCACAAATGTCCTTGCTGTTTATTAGGTATTAAGGGTGCACTCATACTGCCTATAGGTTTAATGGCTTTACTGGATGTTTCACATTGCATTTTGGAGACTTTCTCTCCTGCCTAAAGGTGCAAGTTCATCTCAAGTGTTCTGGCTCAGTCCCTTGCCAGATATGTTTAAAGGAAAGATGAATACCCTCATCCCATCTAACTTTCCAGATACCTATATTATCTAAATTTTGATTTATTATATCACCTTTCCAAGTAGTCTCAAATCAGCCCTCAAATTCAAAAGGCCTGAGTATTAGATTGCAGACCCACAGCCTGTACAGTTCTGTCTTTCCTCTTCTTCGGTCATGCTGCCCATCACCAGGAGTGAAAAGCTGTTCCCAAGCAAAGGTGTTTCTTCGTCACATGCTTCAGAAGCCAGCACTTGACAGATGGAAGTTAAAAAAGAAGCAAGTTGGCTGCCGGAGGCACATCTTAATTTGTCACTCAGCTCAGTTTGTTTCGCTCTCACTGGTTCACTTAGCTGAACTCATGACTAAAAATTAACACAAGGGGGGGAAAAAAACTGAAAAGAAAAAAACAAGTTTTGTGTTGCTGAGCCTGAACAGCCAGCACCTGAAAAGTCCAGAGTGGCCAGTGGGCACCCTGGTGCTTCTTGCTAAATGTTGGTGGTGGATCATGAGGACCCTACCAGATGTGACTGTATTCTCCAGCGTGTCCCAGGATGTCTGCTGTGGTTGGGCAGGCCCCCACTGTAGAGGGACTTGTGGGCTGCTGTAGCAGCTGGCAAGGGAGATATAGGAAGAGCAGGATTGTCCCTGCCTGCACTGTGAAATAGCTGGGCAGGGAAAGGGACTTTGAGCTTACACAGGAACTTTTCATAGCTACCCTGTGACTCCTATGCAGCAAGTGGAAAAATAATAGTTTCTGATCATTCCCAATGAATACATAATAGAGAGCATAAAGCAAAGCTTGCAGAGACAAGAATAAAGAATATTAAAGGTTGTATTTTTCTGGCACCCTTGGTTCATCTTGTAGGTTTTACATGCTGGCTTTTGCAGTCAGAAATGGTTGCAACTGTAGGGAGCAGAGTCTGTGCTTGCAAGAATCCATTTTTGCTGGCAAATGGCAGCTAGAGAGCTCAGTACCTGACTGCCTGAGCAACCCCAGCTAAGCAGTCATTGCCCAGGCATCAAACTTGTACCCTATCTTTAGGGGGAAAAAAATATAAAACTTGTATAATAACATAGATTAATATTAAGTGAAATTCTTAATTAACATGTATAAAGAAAAAGTGACAGGAGGCCTGTTCTGCTGGTGAAAGCTTCAAATGATCTGGGAAAATCAAAAGAAAATAACCTACACACCAGGACATTCTTGGGCTAGTTGGGGATATCCTAAATGTTCATAGAGGCTATTTCCATTGCTATTTGTTATTATTAATGGATGGAGATGGAACAAGCAATTATAAAGACAATTTAGAGTTGTTCACTTTTCTTCTTCAAATCTCATGATAATTTTCCTATTAGCCTTTGAAGTATCTCCTCTCTGATAACAGATGGGAAAACATTTTCTTAGTAAAAGTAATCTCTATGGGAGAGATGGAAATAAAACAGTTGTGGATACTATTTGATGAAAACAGAGCATTCATTTTGTATTCATGAGTGGTTGTAAATATTTACACAAGCATCTTTTTTTTTCCTACAAGGATTCTGCAGAACCAGAGGCAAATTTCTTGGGGAGTATTCCCTCAGTGAGAGTCCACCATCTACCCTGAGAGCTCCTCAGGAGCCTGGGAGATAGCTTATTACAGAGCAGCAGTGGTGTGGTGTGACTGGGGTTGCTCATCCCACACTAACGAGTGCCTAAAGCAATAGCAATCATGGCAAATTCACAGGCTGAACTATGTTGCCATAAACTGTCTAGAAAATAATTTTTAATGAGCAAGGTAATTAGAAAACTCATCACATGTGTTTGTAAATAATTGAGGGGGAAAAGAACTAAATATTAATAAAAGAAAATTTCAGGTCAGTGCTGTTATTCAGAGCCCAAACTGACTGTATCCTGCATGCTTCACTTTTAATGTATTTTGGAGGCTGTTACAGAGATGATCTGTATCTATTTATAGTTTGCCTGAAAATTGATTACAATAAAGGCCAAGCTTCTGTAACTACAGTCAGTGAACATTCTGCTGCCATCAGTAATGGGCTCTGCTTTGGTAGACAAACAGACCCCTCAGCTGGCACAGGTGATGAGTTTCCACTGTTTCAGAAACAGCAGAATTTTCTGTGTTCATTCTTGTGGCAGTTCAAATAAAATATTCTTTGGTATGTTTTGTACTTCTTCCTACAGCCAAAGAAGTCAAGCTACTTCCCCTAGCCCTGTGCATCCCAGTCATCTGCTATTGGGTTGGGTCCTTCCTAGGACTGCTTACAATGGTTAGTAATGAGTAATTTGACAAGCACCTCTCCATCACACATTCTAAGTGTGGGGACACCTGTGCTCAGAGCCCTGGTGCTCTTCCTCCTACAAAGATTCATCCAATCACCTGAGCTCCAACAGCAATAAGCATTGTACATCCCAAGTGAAGACAGAACTTAGAATCCTAGGATATAAAAAGGGGCATCTCCATTCAACCCACCTAAACTCTACCTTATTCTGGTGTTCAACTCCACTGTGCTTACAGTGCAACCAGTGCAACACCTTGGCCCCCAGAGGCAGGTTTCATTGCTTATCATCAAATATCCACAGCTTGTGGGTTTGGTTCTTTTGTTGTTGGTTTGAGTTTTTATTTATCTCCTCCTCAAATTGCTTTCTTTACCCAGCCATCATGGCCTGGTCTTTTTGCAGCAGACACCCCCAGCATGTTTCAGCCCAAACTCCAGCAGCAAAAGGTTATGTTTCATTTATTCTTCCTGCCTCTCCTATTTCCATGCTTTCTGCTAAATTAGGCATTTGAAATGTGTGTTATTTTGAGTCTTTGGAGGGCAGCATACACATCCTTCCATTTGTATTTGCTCAGTGATAATTACAGGATGTGTCTCTTCAGTATTAGTCAAGCTCATAGCACAGCAGCAACATGAACCCAGCATTCAGGGAGCAGCATCAGCCTGTTAAAACAATCCCCAGTGCATCATCCTGACTTTACATGAGAGAGCTGTGGCTTTGTACTCCAGTACAATGCACTGGAACAAAACCCCCTGCTTAGTGTGTCTGGATCTGTGCTTTAAAAAGTAGAAGGGGCGGGGTGGGGGGAAAGTCTACTTATGTTTCTTCTTTGGCAACATAGAGGTAATCATCTTTATGGAAGAGCATCAGCCCGTAGTGATTGATCCATGAAACACATCATCCCTGCTGCCTGAAACAAAAAAGGATGAAAAGGTAGCAGCGAGCTGCTGTCGCTGCGTGAGCAGGTTTTGTTGTGCCACTGTGTCCTCTCCAGAGCACCGTCCCTGCAAATCCACTGACAGCTCAGCAGGCCCTGGGAAGCCTTTCATGCCAACCTGTCCTGCTCAGTTACAGACTGAGGAAAACAACTGGCAGGCTCAGGAATTCATTTCAGACTGATTTTTGCAAATCTTTCCTGGGCTGTATGTTAGAGAGAGGAAACCTTCTGTGGGCTTATCCAGTTTATTTGAGTAAAATCCTAATTCGCATTTGTGTAATGTGTTCTGAGTTTGGACATCCCTGACAGAATGCAGAGAGGAAAAATCAAACTGCTGTAGCTGAAAGAAACTTGGAGTAAGTGAAATGGAGAGCTGCTCCTTACCACAACACCATCACCCAAGAGTAGAGAAGCAGTTCATCACCCTGCAGAGGTGACAAGTAAACTGCTGTCTCCTGTGGACACCACATGGTATAGCCTGAGGGCTAGTTAAGGGAGGGGACCTTCTCTGAGTTTAGTTTGTCCACTCCACAAAAAGTTTTAAACTAAATGCTTCTGAAGGAAAGTATGACCAATGGACTCCCAGGCTGTAGAAGAGGTGCTAAATGTCACACAGACAAGCAAATTCTGAAACCTAAGGCACAACCTGAAGGCTTATTGACCACATCAATATTTTACTGAGCCTGAGAATGTTTTGAAGAAGCTGAAAACAGAGGCCAGGTGCTTTGGTCCCCAGGTCGTTCCAGTTTCCAAAATAAATGTGGAGATTTGTAACAAGCTGGTGTATTAATTAAAGCAATGTTTTGCTCTTTGGAGAGGTAAGCCACTGAAGTGACAGAAGATAATATAGACAGGAACTGCTCAGTTTGCCAGTGCTTGCTTTTGATTGGCTCTCAGCTCTCTATCATCAAAACACTGACTTGCTGTTAAGTGTTACTTAACAGCATAACTAATGACTCATTTTAGTGAGGATTTAGTAGAATTAAACTCAGTGTTAAAACTAGGAATGTAGTGAGAAAAAGTTACAGGAGGAAAAACTATCCATTGTCTACTCTCATTCAAAATCCTACTATTCATTCAATGGTCCACACCTTTCTTTAGATATAAACAACTTTCCCATGGTGATTTTGTTTCTAAGGATACTTTTTGGCTATTCCCTATGTGAATATCAGAAAACTAACATACAGCAAAACAAGCAGATTGATTTCTCAGTTGTATCTCCATATATTGGTCCCTCTGTGATCTTTTTGCTGTTGCCTTCCATTTGAGTCATATCTATAAGCCCTGTGGACCAAAGCTGCAGCGGATAAGGTTGCCTTTGACCCACTGCACAGATGATCAGGGAGGGATGATCTCAAAAGCTCTTCACTTGCTCTGAAAGCAGTTTATGGCTCAGAAATAAATTGTCACTGTTAAGGAGAGCAGGTACTCAGGTGCTATCAGATTCAGTGAGGAGACAGCAATGTTTCTACACATTACTCTAGCCTTTCAAATGATGTTTCTGCACTAAGAGGAGCAATAGAAATGATAGCGTGGCACAGAGAACAGGGCTCCTTAAGGTGGATGTGTCACTAAAGAGCTTTTCCCTGCAGTTACAGGGGGCTCCAGCAGAAAAGAGTGAATTCTTGTAAGGCTGTTTCTGTGTAGTCACTGAGGAAAAAACCTGTTTTGTAAAATGGACTTCTAGAATTGGAGGAGACAGCATTTCAGAAAAGATTTGAGGCAGAGCAGCTCAAAGCTGCCTCAGGACTGTATTCGCTACTGCCAGCCATGTGCAAACGGAGGTCAGTGCACAGGCAAGGGACAAGGACCTACGGATGTGATACCTATCTGAGCTGTGTACAACAAATTAATTAATGACCTACACTTTGTTTCCTCTCTCTAAGATTATTCCCACTTCTCAGGCTCATTCCTTGCAGGTTGAGAATTGTAATTTCTTGTAGATATTTGAGGGTGATATTCCTTAAATCTTAGAAATGGCACTGTCTGACACTAGATTTGGATGAACCACACCTACTCCATGTTGCTGACAGCCACATCTGGCATGGTGGTAACAGAAGCATGGATCAGCATCCATTGAAGAGCTTGGGTCAGAAGGGACTTTTAAAGGTCATCTGAACCAACTTCCTTGCAATGAACAGGGGCATATTCAACTACAGCAGATTACTCAGAGTACTATTCATCCCAACCTGGAATGTTTCCAAGCATGGGGCATTACTGCTTCTCTGGGAAACCTGTTCCAGCACTTCACCACCTTCATTGCAACCCTCATCTGTAACCTGTTGGACCACCTATTCTCTTCACAGCCCAACACAACCTTAGAGCTCACTCTCCAGGATCATCTGTGATTGTGTATGGGTATTAAATCTTGTTTATTATTGCTACAATTTAATTAGCAATATCTTTTTTCCAGCTGTCCTCGATACTTCTTGGAGATCAGTGCCTGACACAAATACAGATCACTGCCTACAACAGGGGATGAGTAGCTGACAAAAGAACTCAATGAAATAATTTGCTCTGGTGATTTTATTGGAGTGTGTAAGTAAAAGTGTTTTAATTCTCCTCAGTGAGTACATTTTTATGACCTGCATCACTGAAATCATACTTGTGGTGAAATGAAATAATTCAACACAAACCAAGAAAAACACCCCACAAACAAGCAAAAAAATTCTCCTCTCTTCATTGCATTTGGATGAATGAAGTAAAGGAAAATCCAGTCTTTTAGCTGACATCCAATAGTATTGCTTTCTGGAGTTAAATTTGACATTCTTTTTTTTTTCCTGGTGAGTTTTTTGAAGCTTAAACATACCTTTATTTCTCTCCCTTTCCTTCCTCCTCATGTCTCTGAATACTGGTAAATTAAAGATGACTGGAAACTGGAAATGCTTTCAGAAAGGGTCTTGAAATTCACCCACGTGCACGCCAAAAGGGGATAAAGACACCAAGCCTTTTTTGCTCATACTAGCATCACAATCAAGCAATTATTTGGAATATTTCATACATATTCTATCAGATATTTTTCTTTCTTGTCTGCATTAAATGACATATTTCATGCTAATTTCAATTTACAGCATTCTACAGCGGCATTATTTCAGCCCTCCTTTCCCAAGGTTGGCAAGGAATTAATTTGGCAAATAACCAGCTCTCTAGTTTGTAAACTCTCTATGAATATCTTTTATATGAGAAGTCACTTAAGAATTAGCATTGTCTAAGGAGGAAGTGGTAGGAAACAATAACACACCACTGAAAACAGTTGTTCATTGTAATGAGAAAATTACAGATATGTTATTTTCATTCACATCTATGTACTTTTGTGTTACTACAAGGGAATTACCTGTGTAACTGAGACAAGAATTGGTCTCAGTGGCTCTAAATGACAAATTGCCCTTTGTCAAATTTTGTCACTGGTGCAGGCAGGAGAAAGATTTCCCCATGACTGAGTGGACAGCATGGTCTGAACAGCTAGTTGCAGGACACAACTGTAAAAGGGAAGACGGGTAAGTAGGAAAGGATGTTACTGCCCATTTTATCCTTGAGCCTTCTAATTCCCAGATTTGGTATTTTGTAACATTGGTTGTTCTGGGCTGATTTTGTACTCTTTTCATTCTTTAACAGACAGCCAACACAAAACTGACAAGATCAGGCTCTTGGTGTTTTGTGCGTGTCAAATGTTTGACAGCAACATTTTGCTTGTAGTTTACCAACACCTACCTCTGAGAGATCAGCCAAAAGTATATTGCTGCAATCCATCTTGTGCTAAAATGGAAGATTTAAATCCCTGAAGAGATCTGGTCAAGACAAGGGCTAATTCAAGCAGCAACTCCATAACCTTGAGTACTGAGTGTGTATAGGCTTGAGAAGGAAGAGCTACAACACACTGAATGGGTCTGTAGAACAGCAGTGGAAGCAATAGGACTATTTTCTGTTCAGAGAAGCAACAGGCAGCTGCCTAAATGTTAAACTGAGGAATGATACAGAGAAGCAGCCCCATGTACATTCTGTCTTCATAGGGGAGAAGGTAGCATAGTCATTGGAAACAGAGCAGATAGATGTTTCTGTGGTTTCAAATATCATCTCAAGAGTCACAGTCCTTCCTAAGAGCATCTAACCCCTGCAGGTCTTTCTCTTTGTGACTTTCAAAGAATAGAATAGAATAGACCAGGTTGGAAGAGACCTTTGAGATCGAGTCCAACCTATCATCCAACCTATCAACTAAACCATGGCACAAAGCACCCCATCAAGTCTCTTCCTAAACACCTCCAGCGATGGTGACTCCACTACCTCCCTGAGCAGCACATTCCAATGGCCAATCACTCTTTCTATGAAGAAATTCTTCCTAACATCCAGCCTAAACCTCCCCTGGTGTAGTTTGAGACTGTGTCCTCTTGTTCTGGTGCTGGTTGCCCGGGGAAGAGACCAGCCCCCACCTGGCTACAACCTCCGTTCAGGTAGTTGTAGAGAGCAATAAGGTCTCCCTTGAGCCTCCTCTTCTCCAGGCTAAGCACCCCCAGCTCCTTCAGCCTCTCCTCATAAGGCTTGTGCTCCAAACCCCTCCCCACCTTTGTTGCCCTCCTCTGGAATGTGCTAGAGAATAGCAGAATAATGCTTTGTAAGTGCCTCACCTTGCCTTTTTCCTGTTACATCTCACTGCCTCTCTTTTGATGCAGTAAGCAAAATTTTAAAAGCCATAAGATGAAGTGAAGTTTCTTGGTTTGGTTTGGTTTTTTTCCTTGATAAAGATATTTTGGTAGGTCTTTAAATAATGACTCTAGGTTGTAGATTTGTCACGCAGACTTACCAGCAAGCAATTAAAGCTCAACATTTACAATCAGTTAGATGAACCAGATGTATTCCTGGCAAGGGAGAGCTTGAAAAGCAGCAGATTTTGAAATATACTGACAGCCCTTAATCTTCAGGAAAAAAGAAAAGAAAATAATAAAAAGTCAACAAACAAACCCCACAACTCTGCTTAGGAAGGCCTCCAGCATGTAAATTATTTAGTTCCTCATGTGTTACTTAACAGTTCTGGGTTTTAGACTTTTGATTGTTGGGGACTTAGTAAAAGAATAGGAAAGCCCAATCTATATTCTGTAGAAATAAAAGGAAATGTTCCTAAGGAGCTAGAATTGAGTCTGTAAGAGTAATGTGCAGTGTTTTCATCTTCTACCCCATTTTAAATGAAATTGCTGTTGGTTTTTTTTCCCCCCATTCCTTAATGGCAATAGATCTCCTGTAATGTAGAGACACTCAGCAAAGTAATGTAGTGAGATTGCTTTTGGCAAAATCATGTTAGCACAATCAGTATATGTTAGGTATATTGTAAAGGAGAAGACACAAGATTATTTTCTTTGCAGTAGCTGCAAAATCAAGAGGAAATATTGACCCTTCATTGCATAACCAATAGATGCTCATTTCTGTTTTGAAGGAAAAAGACAAAAGAACAGTGACATTAACAGACTGGGAGAGGTGCAGTTGAACAGCACAGGGATGCTGTGAGAGTCAGGGAAATCTCTACTGTAACAAAAGCAGTTTCTTAGATCAGAGGCTGACAGCTCACAACTGCTCATGAGCCTTTCCATTCTTAAATAGTATAGGATCCAGCCTACAGGCTGGATCAATGCAAGTGCGGGTGTGCCTCTCTCTCTGTCTCATTCACCTGCTTAATACCCACTTCAGTGGTACCTTCTACAGACAGGTCTTTAACAATCTTTGCAAAGTTATAAGCTCTGTCAAGTGCCTTCTCTCAGCTTTGGAAAGTAGACAGAACCTGGCAGCTTCATGCAAGGGGGCTGAATTTCTCCTGACTGGGATAAATCTTGGATTTTTTAGGACAGGGATTGTGGGTATAAGCTAGAACACAGGAGGTTCCACCTCAACACAACAAGCTGCTGCTTTATGTTGAGGGTGACAGAGCACTGGAATAAGCTGCCCAGAGAGGTTGTGGAGGTTCCTTCTCTGGACACATTCAAAACCTGCCTGGATTCATTCCTGTGATCCTGCTTTGGCACAAGGATTGTACTCAATCTCTGGAGGTCCCTTCCAACCCCTACCATTCTGTGAAAACTTCATGGAAAAGAGGAAAAAAACCTAGACGTTCAGAGAATATTCTGCATAAAGCTGCTGTATTTTCTGAGCTTGCTTTAAAGACAATCAGAATTTGTTTTTTATAATGAAGCCTGATAAAATAATGAGAAGTTATCAACTTGCCTTGCCACATGACATCCACTTGTCATTCTGCCTCTGCCCAAAATAACTGGCATTCCCACCACCTAACTCTGGCTGCCATTGTTTACTAGAAGCAGCTTAGCTAGAGCACAGAAATGCAATCACATTTTGCCTTGATATTGCACAAGATAAGATGGAGCAACAAAACCAGCATTAAGTCTAGGGGCGTTTTTCATTTCCATATATATATATTTTAGCTCTTTTTTTTGTTTGTTGGTTTGTGGTTGGTTGGGGTTTTTTTCTGTGATTGAATTCTTCCTTTGATATTTCAGGGCATGAGTGTATCTCCCCCACCCTAAACTGAAGCTTCTGAAAATAATCCTAAACCCCTCTGTCTCTACTGCATAGTTTACCAGAGGAATAGCACTGGTCACCCAGAAACAAGCTGCAGCAATGTCAGAGCCAGCTGATCTGCAGTAACCTGAGCCTCTCCAGCCAGTCCACAACTGATTAAAAATCAATCTTTTGCTAGGTCACTTTAGCAAGAAAGGGCAGCAGGGAGCTTTCTTCATGTCTATGTTCACCTGGAAAATGATTTAACACTGACATTTCTTATTTCATAGGTGAAGGAGTCCATTTGGCTTAAAACCTCCAGTTATTTTGCAAGTATCATTGCAGAAAAAAAAAAATAGACTGATCTTGAAAACAAGCCTCAATTTGAGAGTGTATTTTGCTGTATAATGAATTCTCTGATTTGTGGCAGCCTTGGAGGCTGTAAAAACTCTTCCAGCTTGCAAACCTGGAGTGCTATGAAAGTTTTAAGACATTAGATATTATTTAGTGGATTATTGAAAATGGTATTGTTTGAAAGGCTTGCAAGCTTAGCAGAAAGTGTGTGTGGGGCAGGGGGGTTGAATTTGAAAACAAAAGGAAACAAACTGTCACTGAGCCAGCCAAGGAAAAGCTGTCCAGAAGAGTACTCTACGTTGCTCCAATATCTTTCTAAAGTGTGACAATTTCCATACATCTGTTATTTGCAGGGTAAAATCAGGTCTGGGCTTAGGTGCAAGGCACACACTAAATAACCAACAGTTTCGTACCTAATACTTTTTGTCTCTATTTCTGTAAAATGCATGTTGATGCTATTTGAGGAGGTATGGATTAATGAAACACCTGCCCACCACACAATTTCATGGAGGCATGAATTGATTTTTCTAGGACAGGTTTAGCAGAAACCCACCAGTATATCTTTGATTTTACCTCTGGACAGACTTGGGATAAAAATCTATCCAACTAATTAATCTATCTAGAGACCTAGTTTTAGTTTAGTGTTTCCTATTGGCCAGTTGTGAATAGAATAGAATAGAATAGAATAGAGTAGACCAGGTTGGAAGAGACTTTCAAGACCATCGTGCCCAACCCTGCGACTGTATCCTCTTGTTGTGGGCAGCTCTCAGCTTGACAAGCTTCCTTTTGGAAGCAATAATCTTCCTTTGTCTATATAAGCAGTCTGAGTCTTGCTCAGGTTTGGTGCAATCTCAGGTGTCATTTCCCGCAGCATCTCAGTAACAGACCTTGAATTCCTTTACTAATTCTGGTGTATTCATTCTTGGATAGCAATTTCAAGTAATCAAATTCCTATGCAATCTTTCAAACACCAGCCCCTGCACCAGGTACACATGATTTTGAATCATGTTCTAGTCTGCAAGTCAATGAGGATAATTAATTACTGACCTGAAACAGTGACATGCTGCGACATGAAACAGGCAAGTCCATTAGCATATTAGCATTACAAACATAAACTTAGGATAAAAAAAAAAGTAGCTGAACTAATATTTCATCTTATTTCATCTAAAGTGCTTGAACTCAAAATGCAACTGAAAATAATTTTCAGTGAAAATTCTGTTGTGGGGGGGGGGGGGGGAAATTACAATAACCAAAAGGAATTGTTCAGATGTTAAGTTGATCGTTCAATAGGGCAGAGAGAATAAAGCAGGTACCTGCACAGCCATATAATGCAAACAACACTAAATTAGACTAAATTTTTCTTTTGAGTAATAAAGGCAAAAAACTTCTTTGTCTTTGGGCTAATCATTCATTTAATCTGACAGGTATTTTGAAAGTTTTGGATGACTTAAAATGGAAGTTTCTGGGGGATGCTCTGCACAGATAGATTTTTATACTTGGCAGCTATCATAGCATTTTATTCCTGAAAAAGATTTTGTACTCCAGGCATACAATTAGACACAAAGCACCGCATTCATCATCTCTTTCCCAACTTGCTATCATCATTTGTCAAAATCTTTTCTCAAATTTTTCTGACCCTGTCAAAACTGGATTACCTCCTCTTTAGAAAGAGAAGTCTTCCAGCTCAGCTGAAATTAGCAGGAAGGGGTTTTCTCCTGGATCACATTTAGGATTAGCACTGCTAGTTGTGGTTTTGCTAAAACAAACTGGTGAATTCACAACTATTTCTATGGGTTTCATGACTGCATCATCTCTTTTTGACATATTTTCAGTCTTTTCTTTCCTACTGCTCAGACTCAAGTTATCGGTTCTAACTGACTGATGACAAACAGCAAGCCAAAACCCAAATGTCAAGTAATCCTTGAGATCCAGCTGAAGCCAAGACTGCTTGTGAAATATAGATGGCGGCTGCTGTGTTAAGTTGTAATGGCAGCATGTGTTTTCTTGCATAATGTTCTTAAATATTTAGTGACAAAGGACAGTGCTATCTCACAGAACATCCCTGAGACATTTTATGTCTGTGAAATGCCTCTTGCAGAAACCTTTCCATTGCAGCTTCCATCGTGGCGTAACAGGAGAGTCAGCTCCTACTGCTTCACAGAAAAATCTACAAACCCCATTCATAGATCATCTCCCTACAAGCTGCTCATCCCAGTTTTCTTTCCAGTTCCCCAGCATGTTTGTTCAGCTGTCCACACTGACATGCAGCAATTGTTCCATGTCTGAGATAATATCGCCTCACACTGATGCCTTCCTTGATGGGGCCAAGGTTCCCCTACTCCACTACATGCTGACATCTAAGTGATGCCTGGTGAGAGTGACTGGGAGCTGGTTCTGCCACCCATCAGAGGAAAACACAACTCCCCAGGATGAGTCATCTCTGAGTCAGGTTGGTCTCTTCAGTATGTGTTCAAAGCTGCATAACAAAGGTGAACTTCAGTCTGTCATACACCGTATTTGATATAAATACATCTAGAGCCTCCCTTATCTCTTCCACACAATAATAATCTCTGTACTATCAATAAGGATAAAACACTACATAATTGAACAGTATTGATCTCAAAACTGAGTTATTAGAACAGGAGCATTTCCTGTGTATTTTCAAAACAAAGTCACTGTGTTCCTGTCTATAATCATTGCATAAACCCATTGACAGGTTCAATAGCCTCAGCTTGGCAGATTTTAGAAATCAATGCAGAGAATGGGGGGATGTGCTTTCAAACATCAAGCACATTTTAATTGTTCTTAGTTAAAGCCACAAGCCCTCAATCAAGCAATACCATGTCTTAGAACAAAGCCTGCAGCAGTAACACAGGTGTGTGCTACTTCAATCAAGTTTAAAGACTTGCATTAACTGTGGAAACAGTGACAGATCTGATTTAAAATGCCATTCCCCCACGCTCACTTCTGTTGCCAACTTTATGATGACAGGTTTTTTTCCCTTTTTCTTCAGAAGATGAGAAGCAATACAGCTTTCAAAGGTGAATATGGGCAAGATTCCACTTGGTGTGAGGACTACCAAGGATAGATCAGATAATACAAGTTATATATTTGGGACTGTCAAAATATTTCAGCAATGGTAAGGTGTAAGTTAGTTATATCTACCAGCTCTGTAATAGAGTAACAACAGCTACTGCTTGAGACATGGTTTAGTTGATTAGATGGTGTAGGATGATGGGTCGAACATAATGATCTTGAAGGTCTCTTCCAACCAGGTTTATTCTATTCCATTTTGTTCATGAGATGAGAGTGGAGTAAAGGCAAGAAAAAGTAAGAAAGCTTATTAACGTAATGTCAGGATTAATTAACAGGATGTTGGGTAGTGATAGGACTAGGGAGAACGGAGCAAAACTAGAAGTGGGTAGATTCAGACTGGATGTTAGGGTGGTCAGGCACTGGAACAGGTTGCCCAAGGAGATGCTAGAAGCCTCATCCCTGGAGGTTTTTAAGGCCAGGTGGGATGTGGCTCTGAGCAACATGATCTAGTGTTAGGTGTCCCTGCCCACGGCAGGAGGGGGTTGGAACTAAATGATCCTTGAGGTCCCTTCCAACCCTAACAATTCTGATTCTAACTTGCCTACAATTTCAAAGGTTTGGATGCCAGAACTGTGCATGAAGTTCTCTGTGCAGCTTTCACTTCTGCCTTATGGAGCAAATACTTGCAAGTGGTGTGATCACCTGGTGCTACTTGCACAAGGTTGATGTCTATGTAGAAATATTCAGATATACTGCAGGCAGAGGGCTTTTACTTTTGGTGTAACAGCTTTCCCTCCTTTCTGAGACTTTCTAAGCAGGGCATGAAAGCAACTACAAAGAGGCTCAAGGCTGTCATTGGCAGACATATATAGACCACACCTTTATTAGTAATGAGTCAAGACTGCAGCCACTTTCTCAAAACTGGAGAAAACTGCATGCTTTAAATTAATCTTGTCCTTTTCTAGGTGGCTCTGGATGCAGATAGTGCTAGAAAACGCACAACCACTTAGATCAATCTTTCCCTGATCCCTAATATTCTTACTGTCCTTCAACTACATCATTCTATGGAAATAAGTTTGTAGCCAGAAGAAATGGCTGGAGTCAGGATTTCCATTTTTGCTGACATCCAAATTTTGTCAAAGAGCAATTCAGTTTTCACATTCGTTTTGTTGGGTCTTTGTTTCTTTGTTTTATGGTGTGGGTTGTTTGTTTGTTTGTTTAATATATAAGAGAAAATATTTTTGGGGTTAGGGTAAAACATAAACTTTCACTGTGGAAGTCTCTAGCTCCAAGTGATAAAATCTTGGAGGTAGTCCAAACATTTCTTACCTTTAGTTCTGTTTGCAGTGCTGAAAGATTTTGTTGAATGGTTGTTTCAGCAGAGTCATTAACTTGTGTCAGGAACTGGGGCTTTGGGGTTTTTTTAAGTTATATTGTAGGATATGTATATACTGTTGTACAGGTTTTTATGCATTTAAGAAGGACATTGAGACACTTGAACATGTCCAGAGAAGGGCAACAAGGCTGGGGAGAGGACTTGAGCACTAGCCTGACAACAAGAGGCTGAGGGAGCTGGGGCTGTTTAGCCTGGAGAAGAGGAGGCTCAGGGGAGACTTTATTGCTGTCTACAATTACCTGAAGGGAGGTTGTAGCCAGGAGGGGATTGGTCTCTTCTCCCAGGCAATCTGCACCAGAAAGAGAAGACACAGTCTCTAGCTGCACCAGGGGAAGTTTAGGCTCGAGTTGAGGAGAAAGTTCTTCACAGAGAGAGTTGTTAGCCATTGGAATGTGGTGCCCAGGGAGGTGGTGGAGTCACCATACCTGGAGGTGTTCAAGAGGGGATTGGATGTGGCACTTGGTGTCATGGTTTAGTTAGTCATGAGGTGTTGGGTGACAGGTTGGACTTGATGATCTTTGAGGTCTCTTCCAACCTTGGTGATTCTGTGATTCTGTAAGAGCAACATCAGGAGGTGAGAGTCAATACAGAACTGCGTATATGAGGTGAGCTCTATCAACTTATTCTAGGTGTTGCACTGGGCTCCCAAAACTTTGTGTTTAATTATTCTCACTTGTAGCTCTACAGACTTAATATAGGAAAGAAAACCTGTTCATTCTAATGTGATAGTAGTAACCTGGATTGCCACTTCTTCAAGGTTACAGACAAAGTAAAATGCCTGCACTGTAAAGGTTAAAGCTTTTGTAACTCTTGCTAACTGTTCCTGAGAATCTGCTGCTAAACTTGAAATGACAGGCTCACTGCCAGCTTGGGATAACTCTACACAAGGTTGTTGAGAGGTAAACCTTGTAAGAAGCATCTCCAGATTCATTTGGATACAGAAATGTTTCACAGATTAAAATCTGTTAAATGTGAAAATAAAATTTGCCACATCAATCATCAGCAACTGTGAAGAACCCAAACCTAGGGAAATAACTTGTAATGAAATCAGGCTCTTACAGACTTTCAAGAGTGGCATTCTGGGGCAATTTTACCTTTTATACTCTCATAATTTCCTCTGACTTTTACTGCCAATTGCTTTAGCTATTGATTAGGAAAAGAAGAATGTGAACACATTGTGAATGATTGTTACTCAATGCTGTTAAATATGACTTGCAGATATCAGCAGTCAGGAATCATCTGTCTAAAGAACCACTGTACCATAAGAAAAACCCTCAACATCAGGAAATGTCAAAGGAATGTGAGGCCAAACAGGAAGTGCTGAAGGCAAAACTGCTGGGATGGCACTGCAAAGAAGACTCACTGGTTCAGCAGAGTACTCCAGTCTAAGCCTCAAGTTGTAAGCAAATGAGTTCTTAGGCACTCAGGTAATCCTGTGTGTGCTGAATGCATGAGGGGCTCCTGTTCAATTAATTTAAATGGCCACTATTTATTAAATAAGTTTGAATTATAGTAATTAACTCTGTAAACTGAAGAATAAGCTCAACACCTTTAATTATAACAATCTTTCTGGTCTGAGGTCACAGAGAGAGGAAAAATAAATCTAAAGAAGGGAAGATCAGAAAGGGTCTGTAAAGGGAATATTCTGCACCAGAACTGCTCTCTGCACACCCAGTGCATGGACAAGAATCTTATGGTGTAACAGCACCTGACAAAGCAACATTGACACAGTCACCATTGGGTCTGGCCTTTTAGGGGTGCCAATGATAGTCCAGTCTCTCTGTCAGGAGAGACTGGAATTTCAGGCTGGAACTTTGTGCCATGGTTTAGTCATGAGGTCTGTGGTGACAGGTTGGACCTGATGATCTTTGAGGTCTCTTCCAACCTTGGTGATTCTGTGATAACTTCCTCTCTCAGTATCATCATTCTTTTAGAAAGATACTGGGGAGGCAGTAACTGGAGTTAAAATATAAAGGTTTGAAATGAACAAACTAATAACAGTGCAAGAAGGTAAAGAAAAATTCACTAAGAACTGGGAATTTGGATGATTTGTTAGCAGCAGTTTTTCTCTGAGTCATCTTTGCATGCATAATTAGTTTTCTCTGGAGATATTACTAAGAAAAAATTATAGGGGTGCATTCTGTGAATCACAGAGATGGTGATTCAAATAATAATACCTGTTCAAGTGACATGTACAATGGACACACACATCTCTTTTGAGACTGAAAGGCAATTTCTATAAATGAAGGAGTAATTTTATATCATCATATTTATCTACCTCACAGGCAGAAGGATATAATTTGTCTCTTGGTTTCCTTTGTAATAAATAGTTTATAGGCAGGGGTTAGCCAAAAGTGATGATGTACAGCTGTTAACAGCATGGATTCTTTAAATAAAATATAATGTGGATTGGCCCTTGTAAGAGGACCAAAGAATACAGGATTTGTGTTTCCACGACTGGTGGGGGGACCATTGAGCAAGTCAGTATCTCCCATGGGGCAAGAAGCAGGGGACATGGTAAACACTGTTCTTTGATGCTACACTCAAGGCAGTTAGTCCTCAAACATTTAAAGTGTAGGAAGTATGGGGTATCAGTTCCACATGGTTTCTGAAATTCCTTTCCCCTGCAGATGTTCTCCCCACTGAGGAGGAGCTATGAATGAGGACAGAGGTACCTGAGCATCTGGGGAGCAGCTTACCCTGCAGGCAGCAGTCCCTGCTCATTCACCTGCTGTGGCTTCAGCAGCACCAGATTCAACCAGCCCGAGCAATAACCATGCAGGAAATGCAGCAAAGTCCTTGCTCTTTTAGAAACTGAACTTAAATATTTTTGTGTTGCCATTGTCTTTGTCTTAGAAATGAAATAATTCTCCTTTTATTGATTTCATTTATCTTTCCCTTCACACAAGTGCCCAAATGTGGTCTGTTTAAGTGCATGGAGGTTTGTTTTGGCAACGTTCAGGTGGTAACTATTTTACTACCTTTCTTACTGTTATTCAGTACCAGTATTGCAGTCTATTTCTCAGCCAGCAAGATGGTTCAAAGATGAAGACAGAAGCAGTTCAATAGCTACAAAGAATTCAAAATTATGTATTATAAGGATTAGGACAGTCATGGGAAAGGGAATAAAAGCTGTGAAGTATCAGGTCTGTTTCCAAGCAAAATTTCTCAAGGGAGAGTGGAAAAAGTTACACTGCAGCTAAAAATGAAAAAGGCAAAATAAAACATACAAGAAGGTGAGAATCAGATATTGACTTTGAAATTTGATTTTGTGCTTTCCCAGCTAGAGAATTCATGGGTTTTTTGGAAGCAGCTCGCAGACCAAAACACTGAGGGGGAGAGAAGAGTGAAGTGGAAGAGGAGGTGATTGATTAAGAAGGCTTCAGTATACAGCCTTTTTAATGAGGCATCTCCATTTATGCTGTGAGACTTGGGAGCATGGTACCATTTAAGTACTGTGTGTGTTGTGCTCTCTGGCAGTTTGCAGTTGATTAATTCTTCATATGCCACACACCATTTGTGATGCGTACAGCTGAATCTTTGCATAAAACAATCAAAGAGGGGCAGCAGTATCAGTAATGTTCTGGGTTTTTCAATGAAGAACACAGAGGGGAGTGCCTTATTTACCCTTTTTTTGTGATATATGCAAATGTTAGTTTTATTTATCTCTGCAGGTGACAGGGCAGACAGTGCTATGCTAATGAGCACTTTAATAAAGCTGTAGACAATGCTACCAAAACAGAAATAAATAAGAAACCATCATACCCTTTTTCTTTCTCACTCATGTTTGAATAGAATAGAATAGACCAGGTTGGAAGAGACCTTCAAGATCATTGCCTCCAACCTATCAACCAATCCCACCCACCTAAACAACATGGCACCAAGCACCCCATCAAGTCTCCTCCTGAACACCTCCAATGATGGTGACTCCACCACCTCCCCGGGCAGCCCATTCCAATTGGCAATCACTCTTTCTGTATAGAACTTCTTCCTAACATCCAGCCTAAACCTCCCCTGGTGCAGCCTGAGACTGTGTCCTCTTGTGCCACATTCTGTGTGAATCCAAGCTCCAAATCATCAAAGATTTTTAGGGTCCTGTGAGGAACTGGCAAAGAATTAATCAGGAAACCTCTCACACTGTTAATGTTCAGCATGTTCCAAAATGCTTTGCTGATGTGGGATGTGAGCAAAACTGTTGGGCAAAGACTTTTTCAAACAGTGGAAGAAGCATCCTCCCAACCTTACATTTTCTGCCTCAGTTGTCACCTGTAAAATTGAGAACAGACCTCTCCACTGAGGTTTTCAATGAGGTTGTCAAATGTGCCGAGATATTTTAGGTTGTAGGTACTCATTCTTTTTTGAACTGAGCTTCTTTCATGAAGAACACCAAAGAGCCCTTAGATGACAGCAATGTTCCATTATATTTTGACTCTATTTTAACAGCTACTTGGAAAGCTAAACCAAATCATTTGAAACTGAATTTTCTATTCACCGTATAAACCCAAGACAGTGAAATTGCTCTATAATCTGCACAGGAGAAATAAAACTGTTATAACCCTTAAAGCAAAAGCCTCTGGAATTTTCCCTTCTCTCTCAGACACCTTTTTTATCTTGGACTGTGGGCCTGTTAATATCAGTGCAGAAACTGATCAAATTGCAGCTCTTCAGGTGTCAGGGATGTTGCAGTGAAGTGATTGTAATGGAGCACAATTGCCAGAAGTTACCATTCCCCAGCCACGTCCACACCAGACCATAATAGCACTGAGGTAGTCACAGAGTCCTCAAAACACTGCAGGTTTGATGTAAGAACAGTGTCTTCATCTCAATCTCTGCTCTCCAAATGGCTCTTTAGCCCAAAATTTGCTCTGCTGGGTTGCTTTGAAAGAACCTGTTAATTTGACATCTGCAGGCAGGGTAAATGGGGGTTCCATAAATCTGGCAGCAGTTGGTCATGAGCCTGGTTCTACCTGTCCTCTGGTGCCTATAGTTGGACAGGCTGGGGATCTAAACTGAGTTATGTGTCTGACATTGATCAGTTAAATGTTGCTTTCAGGCTAACCTCTAGCACTGAATCCTTTTTATTCTCTGCCTGGCTTTAGGATAAGAGCACAGACCTCACTCCCCTCTTCATTTCTCGCTTGTGTCCACTGCACACCTCTGCTCTGCTTCTTGCACAGCCATGCTGGAAACTGCTGAAGCCTTAACTTGTAATCCATCTTTCATAGCTATCATCCTAGATGAGCAAACCATTTAAGTGCATGCTTTATTTTAGTGTATATTTAGCTTTCCCTGGTTCCAGGGAGGTTATTTATTATCTTTAAAAGTTAAGCCAGTTCCTAAACTTGCAAGGGTCAAGGTCCAGGCGGCTTCTGCTTGGCACTGGTACTTGTTCAGAGCTGCCCAATGTTGTGTTTTAAAAGTGCATGTATAGATTTTTACAGTAACTGTATTCCACATACTGAACAAATAGTAATGGGCTCAAAACTTAGAGAAATGCATTCTGTTTTGGTTTGACTGGAAGGAATCTGACACTTTCACATCTGGTTGTGAGCAGGAGATATGGTTAGAATTTCCACAAATTGCTTCTGCAGCCTGCTTGGGTCTAACAGGCATTCATGATCACTTAATTGCAATACTAAGAGACTAGGATTGGCAGTTTGGCATGTAAAACCTACCACACACAATTTTTTCCTGAGCAGTAGGTACTGGCATAATGGTAATTTACACTTCAAACAGGGACTGCCAAGGTTTAGTGTTAAAGGCCTCCAGGAGGAGCAGGATTTGGCTGTAAGGAGTTGCTCTTTCCCCTCTGTGCCATGATGGAAGTGAACTGTAGCTGGGGTCTCCCTGAGCTGAAATGAAAAGAAGCCACCTCAGGAGTACAAAAGGCAAGGAATCAACAGGAAACAAATTGTGTTTCTGTTGTCATTGGCTTTAGACCTCTTTCTGTCTGCGAAGTAAACGCTGATTACAACTCATCACAACAGGCCATGCTTACCAAAATGCTGTCAGGGCTTGGATGATTGCTCTCAGTGCTCAGAATGGCAATGCAGATGTGATGCTCTGCAGTCTGCACCTTCTGTTCATGAAAAGCACTATGTACATATGTAAAAATGCTAATACTTTGTGCTAATGTATATTAGCCTATTTGACCCCTCACTGCTGTGTATATTGAGCTACTATTGATATTTTCTTTGCTTGTCCATCCCATGTCACATATGATCTTCCACTGCTACCATTCTCCATCTCATTAAACTCCAGAGGAAAGGCAAATTCCTGTTCTCTAAATGTCACAGGGGCAAGAGAAGGTAAAAGGAAAATTTTCCAAGGAAGTTTGTAATGTGCAAAACTGGTTAAGGTTTTCTTTCACTGGTCTATCTCAAATCAGCTGAACCATCACAAAGTATTTGACCTTTTAATAGCAATTTATGACTACTATCTTGGGGCTTGGAACAGAAATTTCCAAAAGCTGTTATGACACTTGGATTTTTATTGCCTGCTTATACTCAAATATTTACAATTCTCAAAATCTAGAGGAAGAAGAGGAGAAGGTTACACAAGATTCTCATCTGAAACACTTTTAACAGATCGTAGAATCACCAAGGTTGGAAGAGACCTCAAAGATCACCAAGTCCAACCTGTCACCACAGACCTCATGACTAAACCATGGCACAAAGTGCCACATCCAATCCCCTCTTGAACACCTCCAGGGATGGTGACTCCACCACCTCCCTGGGCAGCACATTCCAATGGCTAACAACTCTCTCTGTGAAGAGCTTTCTCCTCACCTCGAGCCTAAACTTCCCCTGGTTCAGCTTGAGACTGTGTCCTCTTGTTCTGAAACAAGATGATGAAAGGGAGAATATTTGTATTCTGCTCTCTGTAGTGCAGTGAAAGAGATCCAAGCCTTGGTTCTTTCTTGGGTTTCTTTTTTTTTTTCCCTTTTCTTCACTTGTGAAGAGAAAATAATAGTTCAGGTAGGATCAGTGACTTTAAAGGATCAATACAAACCATTTTAAAGCCACCTTGCTGATGCCTGAATAACTTTCATTATCTGCAAAGTCCTATTGTGATCTAGACATTAAATTATTTCATATTATGTAAATTAATTTCCTCTCCAGTTTTAATATCAGGTTAGGGCTATGCTAGTTTTCCCTAGGAAGCAGATTATGCATGTTGGCTATGTTTAAATTATGCTCCCTTACTATGATTTAATAAAATAATGGTATTTTCCTAATTGGGCTTACTCCTACTTTGATTTAAAGTCTACAGTATAATAACAGCAAAGACCTGGAGCAGGAACTCTCCAGGGACAGTCCTGATTTTATGAAGTACTCGAGTGTCCTGATAGGAAGAGAGCTGAGCCCTAGGTGTAGAGAGGTACCATGTGTTCACTCCACAGTGTTTGCTGCGTGCTTCCCCCCACCTCAAATGTCATGCATGGAGCTGGTGCAGCAGCACATCTGCAGAGGTGGGCCAAAATAGTGCCTTCATCATTGGTTTTTATCAGGTAAAACCTGGTTGCATCCCTGTAGTATGTGCTTGTGGTTTTCAGCATCCAAAAGAGTATCGTATCCACACCTACCCTGACAATCTTTCCCTCCTAAATCCTTAAAGAGGACAGAGACTCCTGGGTAACAAGAGCTTACTGCTGAAAGATGAATTGTTTTCATGTACAGGAAATAGAGACAGACGTAAACTATTTCTAGTGATCTGTCTTGAGCTTTTTTCTGAATTCTGATAGTCTCAAATGCTGCCTGATCTTTTCCTAGACATCTGTGGTTACAAAAGCTGCCAGGAGAAGTGATGAGGGTTTCTGTGTTCTTCATAAGTGTCAGCACAAATTGCTCTGGCATTGCCAAGGCTGACTGCAGAGTCTGGCATGGCAGCTGGCAGATGCTAACTTTAACACAGTGGCCTTCAATACCCTGTGTATGGTCCAGCCAGCGACCTCGCCATGACTAGGAGTACGTGCCACTTCAGTGCCAAACAACCCAGTCCCTGGCACAAACTGAGTCTGCATGTCACTTTTCACATTACCATTTGCAGAATTTCTGTGCTAAGGAATAATTGTGTGGTGCATGCAGAAAATGAAGTCTGTTGGAGACTGTTCCACAGTCTCCCACATTAAAAAAATATGTAAAAGAGAGAGAGAGACCAAACCCAGTCCTCACCCCCTGGCAATGCTGTTTCCTATTGCTTGAAGCCAGCAAACAGCCTGCAGTTTACATCTAGTTGATGTTAATGTAATTTTGGAAGTTAATTCATTCTTGAGTAAGAGTAAAAGGGGAGCTATCCTGTGGGATGGGTGAGCAAACAAAGCATGGAGAGGCACTCAAGATTTCTGGCTTGTGTTTACCCTCTCTAACATACTTGATACAAATATATGGTTTCCTGGACGATTTCTGCAAAGGCCATCTGGTTCAGAGGCACTGGGCCCACTCCTAACTTAGCCAGATTCCCTCCTTAGAGGGTAAATAGCAGTGATTGTGATTTATATGTGAAGCCTGCTTAGCAGTGCAACTGCCCTGGATATCTATAGGAATTCTGTCCTTGTGAGATCCAGAAGCCATGCTGTGCCATATGTAGCTATCAGTTTGATCCTACTTCTTGGCACTTGTGTGCCACCAGAAATTGTACTTGCTGGAGGAATGAAGAAGGGATTTGAAATTCTTGAAGGGCATCTGGGAAAGGTCAGAGCATATATAGCAGGAAGCTGCTGCCTGCACATAACTGGGGAAGAGACAGCCTCATGCAGCAGGCAGACAGATGCAGACAGGGCACAGACTAGCTGCCCTCAGAGGTCAGTTACAAACCAGCTGAGTATCATCTCTGACTGGACATTAGGGTGTACACCAATTTCTCTCCTAAAGCAAATGTCACATTTTACATTCACTCGTGAAAATATTTCTGCAGACAGGCAGGGACAATCTCTGCTGGCCCTGTGAGCCATGGGGAGCTGCCCTGCATGCACCCTAAGCCAGCTGGAGTTGGTGATGCTGGGATGGCACTGAGGAATAAGCCCTTGTCCTCAGCTCTATATCAGCATTGTGTTGCTGCTCACCTTTCCCCTGGGAGCAGGTGTGCATTTAAATGTTTACAGCCAAATCAAGGCTCCCAGGCAACTGCCTGCAGTCTATCAAGGGTGATTTACCCTGAGTGGAAAGACTCAGTTCAGGAGATAGAGGATCATTTACTCCTGTAGTTGAAACATAAACTGTAAGAGACTCCAATGATTATGGGTAACCCAATCTACAGATCGTGCTGCTTTGTGTTGTGCCACCAGGTGATGCATGCAGCGCAGAGCTGAGCTGGCAAAGCTCTTAGGTACTTTTTTCCATTTTGCCCTTACACCAGCAAATCTTTGTCCAAAGTCAGAGGAAAAAAAAAGAAATAAATCTTATCCATAATTTTTTTACTGACCTACTGCACTTTAAAAAAGCATAATGAAAATGTTAAGCTCTGTATCATTTGTGAAGGTTTTATCCTGGGAGACTGTCAGCAATGTGCCAGTGAGGGAAAGAGGTGGAAGTGGATTTAGAGGGTGTTTAAGGAAAACTCTGAGGTAGTGCATGTAACTATGCCAGGAACCTCTCATACAGCACCAGGTAAGCTAAGAAATAGTAACAGAATATGAGAGGAGAGGAGAGGCACCTATGAATCTCTCAGTAGGCTGCTAAAGCTGCCAAAAAAGATTTGAAGGTGGAGTGATGGTAGGACATGTCACCTCTCAACCCAAGCCTTACAGGATTTAGCACCACTATGTGAAGTGGGGAAAGAGAATATTTTCTCTTAATTCCATAATATAGGCAGCAAAGAAAGAATTTTAACTTGCATTTAATTTACATTTCTTCTTTGTAGTTCTTCAATGCTGCAAACAAACCATTTGGTGCTGCTGTAGCTTTGTTATCCTTATCTGAAGGCATCAGAGCACATACCCTCTTCCTGGTAGGCACAGATGCATGTCCTACATCCGGTAACAGATATCTGTTAACATTTGCAGACACACTTCCTTCAAAAAAATAATAAAAGAAAATCAATAAGTCAATCTGCACAAGGGTGTTCAGCAGGGAGTCAGGTGGTGGGCAGCATGGCTCTGCAGCATTCCCAGAAACTCAGGGACAGACTGCCATCCCCCAGCATGTTGCAAAATTGGCTTCAAAGCTGCCCATGTATGTACACCACCATTTGGGAGAGACTTTGTGGGCATTTTCTTGGTTTGTATAATTCTAAAAGCTGTGGTACCAATGGCACATCAGGCAGGGTAGACCAAAGTTACATGCACAGTTTGGGCAAATGTAATGAGATGGAAACACACTGCTCTTGGGTTTTGTTCTGTGGTTAGGGTCAGGATGGCTGCAGCCTGGGTGGATCTTTGAGGCAGTTCCAATGTGAGAGAGATTCCCTGGTTGTGGAGGAGCGTTAGCATCCTCATGCAATGATCTCATCCTACATCTCCACCAGGCAATGTTTCGTCAGTGCTGTTAATGTGCATATTCTGGCAGAGCTCAGGATCTCATCTTGTCTCACTGGACCTTGGACATCCTGTGAGATGGCAGAAGGGATTGAAGCCACAGCCTGTAAATCTGAAGTTTCTGTAGAAAATTGTGGCAGCCTGTTTACTGTCTTTTGTGTTATTTTCTTCAGAGTCTGATGCAAACTTCAAAAATGAGGCTGAGGCTTTGGTTTGCTATTATCCAAATCCCCTGAAGGAAAAGAAATTCAGGGGTGAGCAGCGGAAAGGGAATTCTGAATTTCACTACTGTTAGTAAGTGGTCTGAGGAGACCTGTCCTCCAAGAAATGCTTTCCTTTAAACAATACATTCAGAATCAAGCAAGGAAAGCTTTTGGTTTTGGAGCCCTGCATATAGCATTAAAATCCATGTGCTGTCCTGGGATAATCAAGAAAATGCCCTTCTGTGTATTGTTCTCTACGCCACATTTGAAGCTGAGGGATTTCTAAGTCTTTTATTTATTTATTTATTCTTTCTTCACTAGTGCATTTTGGAAAGGAATTTCACTGTCTATCCACAAATAAAATGCTATCAAGAAAACATCACAATGGTTCCCACTCAACAGTTTTTCTTTTATTTGGGTGAAATTACGGACAAAAAACTTGAAGGGAAGCGTTGACATCAATTTCTCGTTCCTCTTAAGGCAGTTAAATATTCCATTAACTGTAAGCTAAGGCACAATACAGGAGGTGAATGATAGAAGATTAATGACCTGGTTTAAAGGTACACGTTAAGTCATTTTATTTCAGCAGCACAGAGTAAGAAGTCTCCACTTGAACTAAGTCCATATCGGGGGGGAGGAAAAAATATGAAGCTTGTGAGGGAAAATGCTTTTCACTGTTAAACAAACCAGATCAGAGCCTGAGCCATGCTGCATTTTTCAAAAGAGCCATGAAGTTTATTGTTCCACTTAATATTTATCTGAGCCACAGCCCAGCCACCTCATCCAAGGTCATCAAGTCCCTACTGCAGTAACTGCACTGCAAACAGGTCTAATTTCTGCTCAAGGATTTTTATATTGTAAGAGGTTTTCTTCCTCTTACCAGGGCAGGAGGTTCTGGAAACCATAGATCCTCACCTGAAATTCTTGTTGATGGCTGAATAGATTAGACTAGACTAGAATAGAATAGAATAGAATTAATCAGGTTGGAAAAGACTTTTGAGATCATCGAGTCCAACCTATCACCCAACACTATCTAATCAACTAAACCATGGCACCAAGTGCCGCATCCAGTCTTTCCTTAAACACTTCCAGTGATGGTGACTCCACCACCTCCCCAGACAGCCCATTCTAATGGCCAATCTCTCTTTCTGTGATGAATTTCTTCCTAACATCCAGCCTAAACCTCCCCTGGTGCAGCTTGAGACTGTGTCCTCTTGTTCTGATGCCGGTTGCCTGAGAGAAGAGACCAAACCCAGATTGCTACTGGGAGGTTCATGCTTCCTCCTCCCTTTGGAGGGATCCAAGCCACCTGCCTTTCCCTGCAGGTGCAAGTTTGTTGGCTTTTTTGGCTTTTCCCAGGACTGAAATTAGATGAGCCAAATCACAGCCTAAGTGTCTAGACTAAGGGAACAAAAACATGGGAGCAAAATGTGCAGCAGTGCATCTGCATGAAAGACCTGTGAAGTAATTCCACACAGAGTGAATGATGGTCCAATGAAAATAGTATATTTTTGTAAACAAGCCTTTGCTTGCCACAATGTGTCAGAGCAGGCTTTTTTTTTTTCCCCCTGTTCCACTCATAAATCTCTACAGTGTTTTGCATTTATAAGCTGTGAAGCTAGAAGGGAGGAGTGCTTTTCGAGGCATTTTCCTCCCAATTCAATAGCATGTTGTTGTTCAGCACTTGAAGAACACAGCAACTCTAAAGGAATTACGGAGGTGCTGGAGGTAAACTTTTATTACTAAGTAGTGCTGAGCTTGATTTAACCTCCCCTCCCCCCCCCAAAAATGTTGTTTTTAAATAACAAGCTTTAGGCAGTGAAACCATTATTTTCTGTTAAGTAAGACTGCATAATATTTGTGAAATATGAAACAAAAGTCACACTCTGCTGCCAGTAGGTTCTACACTACAGGGTTTTAGTGGCAACGTAGAGGACAATATTTACTTGAAGCCCTAAATTGAGCACAGGATCAGCAATAAAAATATTTTTAAATGCTCCAGCAGTAAACAAAGAGACAGTAGGAAAAGAAAACCAGAGGTGTGTGGCAGTGTATTGGGTTTTTTGTCATCAAGGGAAATACATTGCCAGAAAGGCTCTTAAGAAATACAGCAGTTCAGAGTGTTCCCGGTTCTTTCTTTATGAACATCAGAATAAGCAGAGGAAAAACTTGGAGAGCTCCACTCCGGCATGTGGCATTGGCAGCTCTTCAGGAAGCACAGAGACCCTCACACACACACACACAAAAAAAAAAGCAGAAGAGATCTTTTTCAATGCTATTTTAACAAGAAATTTGGATTTCTGAAGGTATTTTGTAGATCTTCCTTTTCCAGGCTGAATGTCTCCTGTTGTGAGGTTGTTGGCCTGACTTGGTTTACCCCATGTGCTGGTGATGCCCATGAATACATGAAATAAAATAGCCTGATGCATTTTACATGGCATCAGGCAGCAGAACACATCTACCATACAGAGTGAGGATGCACTTGAATGGTACTGGTCATGATGGAAGTGGAGGATTTATGTATGGTGCAAGTAGTTTCCTTCCTAGAAATTCTTAAAGAACCCAGCATCACATAAATCATTAAAATACCACATTTAAAGCTGTTTTGGGCTGTGTAAGCTTTAACTTTCAGAGTTTTGCAGGGATTTCTTTGTTTAGGGGTCATTTAAAAATGTCTCTTTGATCTGGAGGCCTCAAAGGTAAAGATAGTCATTATCAATATACAGATAGGTAAGTGGGGGTTATATTGTCATCAAAGGCCAAAGGTTCAAAGATATTCTGATCATTTCAAATCCACATAAAACCCAGATGTCAGTTTTTCAGTGGTGCCAAAGCCAGTGAAGACCAAGGACAACTTGGAACCAGCCTAAGAGGCTGTTGTTCTTCACTGGTGTTCCTAGTTTAAATAAATGAATAAGGAAGTGTCTATCTCCAGGTCATTTTTGTAGGAGCCTAGCTTTAACAGTGTGGTAGATATGCTCTGACTGCAGCTTTCTTTGACTACATTCCTCAGTATCAGGCCTAGGCAAGGAAAAACTTCATTTCTGGATCCATATCAGCCTCAGGCAGAAGCTAAGTATTGATTAATCATGAGACTTAGTCATCTTTAGTCTTCGCCAAAATATCATGTTGAGCATCTGCTATCCAAAGGTTCACCTGATGTTGTTGGATTCTTTATATAATACATGATAAACCCAATGGCAGGAAAAAATGAGTGTCAGGAAAACTGGGCAACTGTCACTAAAAATGCCTAGCCCAGTAAGATTCTGCTGGTCTTCCTTATTTGTGGGTGCTTTGTGAAGTTTTTATTAACAGTGAGTGCTGGAGCAGTGCAATTCTTGAAGACTTCTAGCTCTAGATCCCAGTCAGTAGTGTTTGGATTGCTTTCAGCATTCATTTCTGAAAATCAGGCCCAAGATTTCCCCAGGTGTTTGAGAAGACACAGCCTGCCTTCATCTCTCCTCTGTGCTGCCCACCTGGGTCAGTACATCACTGCACCATGGGATTGTGCAGTGCCTCTATGCAAGGCCATGTCCACGGGGGCCCAAAGGGACTAATGAAACAACAAGAGTTAAGAGGAAAGGTGGTAAAGTAGCACTAGTCACAGGTGTCTGTGCATTAAGTAACAAAAAAAAACAAACAAAAACAGATTTAAAACTGAATATTATAGAGAATCTCTAAACCAATGATCTTGACTCTACTGCTGGTTTTTTTTCCTCTGGTATTTGTTTCCTACACTTTTTCAGTAATTTGTATAAATATTTTTTCTACTTCACTCAAAGAAGAATATTTCTAATGTTATCCTTTTAGCTAAATATGGATGATGAAATGATTCCTGTAAATCAGACAGGATAATAAGGGAGTGTAAACTTTTGCTCATAGATATTCCCCACTAGAGTGACCATGTCTATGAATATGCAAGAAAGTGTCAACAGATTTCTGTACAGATATATGGAAGCTGAAGGTATTGTTGGTCCCTCAGTGACAATAATGTCTCAAAGTACATCTTTTCCCCTAAATTTGTTTATTTGCCATTAACAATAAATCAATGTAAGGTTTCATATTTTATCAGAGTCATATGAGTTTAAAGCTCCCAAGAGAAGCAGAGAGAGAGACAAGAGAGTTTAAGTGGTTTTGTCAATAAAATTATGTGCTTTTTAAAATGTAGGACCATGGGATGTTAGGGGTTGAAAGAAACCTTCGAAGATCATCAAGTCCAACCCCGCCTGCCAGAGCAGGACCATAGAATCTAGCACATGTCACACAGAAACACATCCAGATGGGTCCTGAAAGTCTCCAGAGAAGGAGACTCCACAACCCCTCTTGGCAGCCTGCTCCAGTGCTCCGTGACCCTCACAGTGAAGAAATTCCTTCTCATGTTGAGGTGGAACCTCCTGTGCTGTAGTTTATATCCCTTGCCCCTTGTCCCATCACAGGGTGCAAATGAGCAGAGCCTGTCCGCTCCCTCTTGCCACCCAGCCCTCAGATATTTATAAACACTTATTAAATCCCCTCTCAGTCTTCTCCTCTCCAGACTGAAAAGCCCCAGGGCTCTCAGCTCCTCCTCACAGGGCAGTGCTCCAGCCCCTCGGTCATCCTGGTGTTGTCTGCTGGTATCCAGGGAAAGAATACACTCTTGCAGAACTTTCTTTTTTTGTTGTTAAACTTGTTACCTTGATCTGAAAAGCACAGATTTTCCCACCAAGCAAAATGATAATTATGGAAAGAGTTCGTTGTAATAGCCACCATTGTGCTTTATTTTATGAAATATTGGTGGGTTTGTTCTTTTTGCATGGAGACAAAACAAACCATGAACTGCAGTTGTACATTATGAAAGATTTATGGAAAAATAAAGTTATTTTTAAATCCCCTTCTTCCACCACCCCCTCCTCTTTCCCACCCTTTTCCACCCTGCCTGCCCCATTTTCCCCACCCCACCCCAGAGCACCTGGGCTCTATTGGAGTCTCCTCCCACCCCAGGTGTGGCCACTTGTCCTTCCCCACCTGCTCCCCTTTTTAATCCCCTCCAGGAAAGGCAGAAGCCCCAAGCTGAGCCCATCTGGGCTGAGGATCCTCCTCTCATCACTGGTGAGTCCTTGTGGTGCACACTGGGTGATGGTGGTGGTGACAACAAAGGCCGGGGGGCCTGGTGGCCCCCCGGTTAGGTAGGAAGATGATTTATTGCTACTCCAACATCATCCATGAACTCTAGCTGGGCTTCTTTACTGGGGCTGAGCACCTCTGTATGGTATCTTGGGTGGTTGAGGATCTTGCCCCTGGCTCTGGGATGGGTACAAAAATGGTTTTGGTGGAGCAGAAGCTGTTTAGGCACAGTGGAGGATGGTGTAGAGGAAGCAGGAGCTGCTGCCTATATATAGACACATAACATATGTCTTTGGGTGTATGTGCATTTTGCACATATACCCAGTGAGTCTTTGCTTACTGATGAATCTTTACTGATGCATTTTGTTTTAAGAAGCTGTGAGTGATAGTCGCATTAATCTCAGACACAGGAACCAGGATTTTGAAGCAGTGTTCTGAGCAGGATTAATCGGTATTGAAATCAGTACAGAACTGTTGGAACTTAAATTTCTCTGTAGCTGCAGTTAGCCACACGTTCCCTGGAATGCTGTGTGGCTGATGTGGATTAAATAGTGATGTTTGACTAGGAGGGGTAAACTATATCTGTTAGGTATTGAACCAGGAACAGGTGGAGAATGTACAACAGTTCAGGGCAGGGAGCATGTTAATATCTTGAATTTCCAGTTTCTGCCCAGCAAATCCTAGGTATGGATCTGAAATTAGACTCATTCAGGAACTAGGTTTTCTCTTGCTCTATTTTGAGGTCTGAGGACTGAGAGTTTGCCTTTGAGCTGTGTCTGTCAGAAAACTATAAAAGTAAAAAATTCTCCACTCAGTAATCTGGACCTTGATGTTTTACACTTTGTGTACAGAGGTGCTTCTGAGGAAAAGTTCATTTTCTGCTCAGCAATTATTTTGTACTGGTGGGGGGAGTGTGTTTGTGAATTATCACAGGTCAATGAAACAATTCCCTTATGCTCTCTAACCTCTACAAATTACATGCTTATCTACTAGCTGAAGTATTTAACTATTCCCAGTTGTAAGTTGACGACTAATCAATCTCCAACCAATCAACCTATTGAATACAGGAATATCCAACATCTCAAGTGCTTTGTAATAGCTACTGTATCAGAAGAGTTTCAAAATACTGTGTAAGTCTGAAAAGGTCCAGCGTTCCCCTCTGATACAGACAAATTACATCAACATGTTACAAAGAAAGTTTGAAGGCATGATTATTAAAATGCTGAATAGAATTAAGCAGGTTGGAAAAGACCTTTGAGATCAAGTCCAACCTATCATCCAACGCCATCTAATCAACTAAACCATGGCACCAAGTGCCCCATACAGTGTCTTCCTAAACACCTCCAGTGATGGTGACTCCACCACCTCCCTGGGCAGCCCATTCCAATGCTTAACAATTCTCTTGGTGAAGAGCTTTCTCCTCACCTCAAGCCTAAACTTTCCCTGGTGCAGCTTGAGACTGTGTTCTCTTGTTCTGGTGCTGGTTGCCTGGGAAAAGAGACCAACCCTCTCCTGGCCACAGTCCAGTCATTACAAATAAGGGGTGTTTGTACAAAAGAGTCTGTAGTTGCATACCAACCTGGGGAGAAAATGCTTATTTCATTTGCAAGCCAATATGTATCCTGCTGACTAGCTAGAAAAATTAATTGCAAGTAACTGGCACATTTCCGAACAAGCACTATTCATACCTTCATTATCACAAATCTTTGCTGTCACTTCTTAATCAACTCTTCATTCATAATTCTACTTCTTCTGTTTTGTTTACATTTCTACAATGATTGATGTAAACAGACTTTCTGTTCGGCAGTTACTTTGCATGAAGATTAAAGGCATGGCAAGCAGTTTGTAAGATTGAGTCTTGACAGAAAAGGAGTGCAGAGAACAGAATTCTGTAGCAGGACTGAGAACTTGGGACTAAATCTCCTTCATCCAAATTATCCTTTTTTTTCCTGCCTAATTCCCTAGAACCAAATGTAACTCAATTTCCTGTTTTTTCAGTGGTGAGTTACTCAATAGTTCTGCTTTCTTCATATGATGGGAAGCTTGTCCTTCTTTACCTGTAAAAGGAAAACTAGAATAGAATAAAATAAACTAGGTTGGAAGAGACCTTCAAGATCATTGTGTCCAACCTATTATCCAACCCACCTAATCAACTATACCATGCAACCAAGCACCCTATGAAGTCTCCTCCTAAACACCTCCAGTGATGGTGACTCCACCACCTCCCCGGGCAGCACATTCCAATGGACAATCTCTCTCTCTGTGTAGAATTTCTTCCTAACCTAGTCTGCTACGTGAGTGAGGAGAAGCAAGCAAAGCAATGGCAGGAAAATTAAGTGCTGGCATTTTAGCATAGTTTAGTTGTTTCCCTGTATCAATTTATGAATTGTCCAACAGGCAAATTCCTATCACTGCTTGTGTTATCAAGCTAATGGCAGGGAATTCTTTCATGTGTCATCCAAATAATGAACACAAACCCCTGTGTCTGAAGAGCTGGGCCATGATGTGTGTATTGTTTTTAATGCCACCTTTTTCAATCCTTATGTGATTTGCTTCTTAATTTTATGACTTCTCAAATTAAACTCTTCATTCTTCTGGTTAATTATTTACTTTCATTTTAGAGCTTTTGGCTTCCTCCTTTATCTCTAGATCCCATTACAGTTTTCTTCTGGCTTCCTTGTTCTTATTTGCATATTCACAAGGATCTAAGATTTTCGTTTCCAGCAGCCTAAAACCCTCCACTGGCTTCTGATGGACTTGAGTATTCAGTATTCCTTAAACTGCTGTATTTGGGAAATTCATTGGAGCAGTAGCTCTTCAGAAATCACTCTTTATGTTAAATTCCCCAAGTCAAAACTCCCTAATTTTAACCTGCAGATCCACAGAATCACAGCAATGTTAACTTATGCAAATGCTGAGGCATTTGCTTGATGACTGTTGAGAGTTCATTCATTACTCTTTGCCAAATGGGCCTAAGATCCACATGTGTCACTGTAATTAAAATGTGTAGGGGAGGGAAGGGGATAAAGAAGGGTGCCTAAAGAGACCATCACTGAATTGCTGGAGAAACAGAGCTGTGCTTTGCTGCTGTCACCTTTAATATATTCAGAAGCTCTGATATGGCCTAATCTGTTAACGTAAATTGAAAAAAGGCACGATAGCAAAAATGAGTAAGGAAGGAGTGCACCAGGAGGCAGAAGTATAATTAAAAAAGCTCACTTTATCTAAAAATTTCATTAAAAACAAAGAAACACTCAAACACACAAAGATATATAAGACATAAGTTTTAATTAAAGTGCAGCTGCTGCTTTGCAGTCTCAGCATAGAGCACACATTTCTCTCTTCCCAGCAACTATTGTCTGACTCTAATGTTTTGCTTTTGAGAACACCTTTGGGTCTGACATTGGCACAAAACTTCACAATGAAACAGAAAGCTGATCAGAGCTCGGTGCCAGGGATTCAGAACAGAGACTGCAGCTCTCTGCTCCTCACTTAATTCAGAGTGAAGATTGAGCATCCTCACGTACACTGTCGGTCCTGATGCTCTACTGCAGCCAGGATGGTACTGAGTCTGGACACCAGATGTTACTCCAGCAAATCCTATTTTTAGAAATGATTCCATGTGGTGTAAGGTTACTTTTAGGAAAGAAAAAGGTAAAGGACTGTTAAGTACTGATTGGCCTAAAAAATTACCCCCAGGAATTTTTCTTATCTGTGGAGGTCAAGCTTGGCCTGGCTTGCATTCTAAGATCATAGGAGGACCTTGCTGTGTGGGAGGCCTTACTCTATTAACACCTAATATTAGTATGACATTAAACCATACCCAGCTGGCCTCTCACAGACACAGGAGAAGCCTCATTATGAATAGTAATTGCAGGGATGACATAGGCTTGTGGAATAAAGGAGAAATAATAGCAGCCTGCATCTTCACTCCTGGAGCAGCTGCTGCAAAAGCACTCATGCAGTTGTTGGTTAGCAAAACAATATCACACAAGATATCTGATATCACACTGACATCACAATATCAGTGCTTTAGCTACTGAACATCAATCTATTAGACATGCTGCTTTACAGAATAGGGCTGCCATAGATTTCTTGTTACTTGTCCATGGACATGGGTGTGAAGATTTTGATGGAATATGTTGCATGAATCTTACTGACAAATCTAGTTCCATCCACCAGTGAATAAACCCCTTTATGGATCGAACAGCAAAGATTCAACAAGACCAAACCTTTTTTTGGACTAGAGAAGATCTTCAGTGGATGGAGCTTACCTGGATGGATAAAATCTCTTATCAAAACTGGATTGCTGATTTTATTAATTGCTTTTGTTATAGTGCTAATTTTACCCTACTTGCTTTTATGTATGTGAAAACTGTTAGATTGATTAATAGTGTGTTCTTGTTAGACAAACAAAAAAGGGGGAATGTAGGGGAAGATTTGCCTTTGTTCAAATTAGAGAAGGCTAGGTTTAGTCTAACTTGGAGAAGAATGTAAACATCTTGTAACTGAAGGAGAGAAATTAGGCAGAATTTGGTTGGATGTATTAAAATATTGCTATTTGAACCTATTGTATGCCTTAATTACAAGCATGCCAGTAGAAAATAGCTGATTAAGATGTGACACTTGTGTATTCAAAAAGAGTATATGACTTTGCATAATATAATAAACATCTTTGCTTGCTTACATCTTGTCCTGAAAGCTTTTCTCGGGGTGAATCAAACACCAATACGACAACAGAACTGCTTCCCAAATAAATATGGCTTTGAGTAAGAATAAGGAGTTACTCTAAAGTGAAAAGTTTAGAAGTAATTAGCCCACTGACCCTGAGAGAGCTCACAAAGAGTCTTGACCCAGCTCCATAGACATCCACCTGTGGTACAGTAAAAACACTTGCAAGCATCAGTCATTTTAGACAAAGGTTCTTGATGTAAATGAAGCACAGTTTCTCCCATCTCTGCCTTTCAGATGTGCTCCATGAAGCAAGATTTTATTTATTTTCCTGATCTGCAGATTTATATTCTCACAAAAGTGTGAGAAGTCTGGTCATCAGCTCTTGAAAGAACAGCCTCCTCCTCTCAAAGGTCTCATTTCTCATGTGGGAATCGCCCATCAGTAAAACCAAGGACTCAATGATAATTTTCCTTTGCATAGTGAGAAGCTATGCTTTAGGAATAAGCTTCTTTAAGAAGCTCTGCACACTGGCATTCTCAGCTAAGACAGCAAACATAGCTGCAGGTCAGACAGTAATGATTTTCCCCTTCACTGGACCAAAACAAGACCCCATGCAGCATTTACATCTTCAGAGGGGGAGCAGGATAAGGCCTCAGGCCGATCTTTGCCATACAGATGACACTTAGCGATTGGTATTTCACAGTTACTTTCACTAGGCAAACCTTAGGAACTTTACAAAATACTGGAGCAGCTGCAAAACTGTAGAAAGACAAGCTGGAGCAAGATTAATTTTATCTCTTTGGTTTCTTTTGTGCTTTGAATCAGTCTCTTGTCTCATTCCAGATCCCTTGATTAATGCACAGGCAGAGGACTGGAGGAGGCTGGTGCATTGCTAGGAACTTGCTTGGAGATGGATCAGAGGGGTTTTGAGATACTTCTAAATCTTTAATTTGTATTTATTTATTTATTTTAATGCTGTTTATTGCTTTTAGTATTTTTTTCCCCTTGTCAGTTTTTGCTGGGCAGACCTGTCAGGAGTGTCCTTCATCAATCCTCACATCTGCTTTCTCACATATATTTGAGACAAAGAATTGTTAAGAAAATATTAAAGTTATTTGCATTTCTGCCAAGGATCCTTGCCTCTCCACTTCATAAACAGCACAAACATGTCAAGGGAACCTCCAAAATAAAGCCAATGTGTTAAAATACTTATTGCCTGCTGCCTGCAGACAATCTTGATGGGATAAAAATGAATCATTTCTCCCAGTTATGCCTTACTTGGCAAATTTTTCACACTGAGAGCCAAGGTTGGTGTTCACTGCTCCTGTATTGAAGTCTGTCTCCTTGGCACTGAGACAGCCAGAGACACCAGTGTGGAAAGCACAAAACAAATAAACCAACATAGTTCAGTGAAATTCAGGACCCTCCCCCCCATGGTAACCTCTGCAAGACACAGAGGATGTTATGACTTTCATGTAGATAAGCACACAGTGCTGTGATAGCATCGCAGGGGCTCCCAGGGTTCATGGCTCTGGCTGTTGGGGTGACTGTCAGTGTTCAATATAAGAAAGACTTCCAAAAACATTTGTTACTATTGTCATCTGCATGACAATAGGATGACAACTTTGATAGGAAAAATATTTTTTAAAAGTTACAAAATTAGGATCCATAATTAACAAAAGATTGAGGTTACTGTTCTCATATTTACTTATCTACCCTTATTTGCCCTCCTGTTTGAGACACTAAGTACTTCTGTGCATCTCAGGCTTTTTTTTGTGCTCATCTGTGCCAAGAGAATACTATTCCTGCTGCTATTTTGGCACCTCAGAACCCCACCTGGATCTTCATTTCAGAAACTAGTCCATTGCATTTGTTTAAAGCACAGCCCTATTGCCACCCCTTGAATGAAAGACCAGATTTTATTTGGACTGATGTTTGCTCCACACAGACTACTGTGTGTCAGGTGTTGCTACATGGAGCTGCTGGTGCTGTTTGCAAGAGGCTTTGCTTCTAAACTTCCACCTCTTTGAGTCTGGGGTTCCAGTTCCATCTCTGCAAACTAAATAAATTCTCTATCAAACTGTGAATCATTGCTTCTCTTGGTGCAGTTCTCACCTCTGAGGGATTTTTCTTTATAGGTGAATGCTGTATAATTAGAAGATCTGTTTGGCAGCTGGGTTATGATACTTGGAAGTATTGGGTTTGCAATATCTGGATGAATAAGCTAATGACTTCCAGGGGAAAATGAAAAGTCATCAGTCAGATTGCAGTAGTCAGGGACTTAACAACTAATGGTAATCAATAATAAGCAAATAGAGACAGGTAAATGGTTTTTAAGTCTAGATTGTTGATTGTGGAAGTTTGCTTACTGATCATTAACTGCAGCTACCTCACAAGCTTTTTTGATGTCTTCATACTGTGAGGATATCAGTCTTCAAAAGCCTGGCAAATATTATCTTCTAGTATAAATAGTGCTTATTTGACATATACACCTCCTTCTTCCTTGGTTTAAACTTAGCAGTAATGACCATATCTAGCTTCTGGAATTCTTGTGGCTCTGCCCAAATGAAGGGACTCTCCTCACAGAGTTTAATGATTAACTAAAAAAATAATAAAATCAGCCAACCCCCTCCCCCCCCCCCAAAAAAACAGACAGACCCAAAGTTACTTTAAACAAGGACCCAACACATTTAATCTTAGTTATTTAGCTATTACCTGTGGAGATATTTTATAAGTGTGTGCCTGGAGGGGGTTTGCAGGGTTACTGAACAGCGCTGTTATCTGCACTTGCTCCTGTGCAGAGACGGTCATGAACCAAATCTTCAGGCAAAACCTCCTGAAAATTATGTGCAAATACAAAAGTCTGAAATCTTCATTCACTGATGTGTGCTTCCATCTCTTTAAGAACAGGATCAACTTCAAAATCTGTGCCTTAAGCCCTAAAAAATCACATCCAACAATGAAATTGAGAGAAATTTCCTGGTATTTTGATAAATCCAAATCTATTAAACACTCTCCAATTCATTGGAACTAAAGTGTGTGCAATAAAAATGCCAACCATCAGCTTTGTCTTAATATCTACACACTGTGTGTTTTCCTGCCTATCCAAAGAATAGCATAGCATAGACCAGACCAGGTTGGAAGAGACCTTTGAGATCATCGAGTCCAACCTATCATCCAACACTATCTAATCAACTAAACCATGGCACCAAGCACCCCATCCAGTCTCTTCCTAAACACCTCCAGTGATGGTGACTCCACCACCTCCCTGGGCAGCCCATTTCAATGGCCAAAGAGATTAATCACAGAGGTAGCTGAAGCCATGAGTTAGTTACTGGGTGTCTGTAACTACAGCTTTCTTGTTTGTTTCTGGATTTGTCTGTGTGTGTGTTTTTAGGTTTGTTTGTTTGATTTGTTTTTAAAGAAGGTAATACTTGAATGATTGGGGTGGGGGGAAGTCCCAAGCAACCAGCACCAGAACAAGAGGACACAGTCTCAAGCTGTGCCAGAGGAAGTTTAGGCTCGAGGTGAGGAGAAAGCTCTTCACTGAGAGAGTTCTTAGCCATTGGAATGTGCTGCCCAGGGAGGTGGTGGAGTCACCATACCTGGAGGTGTTCAAGAGGGGATTGGATGTGGCGCTTGGTGCCATGGTTTAGTCATGAGGTCTGTGGTGACAGGTTGGACTTGGTGATCTTTGAGGTCTCTTCCAACCTTGGTGAGTCTGTGATTCTGTGAAGTGGCTATGCATTAAATTGAAGGAAAGTGAAGTTTAAATTAAAGCCTGATAACTTTGTTCAGAAGAATATGTTAATGATTTGACACTCCTGCTAATGTTAATTAGATTATTCTGAAATAGAAGCACATGTTTCTGACAGTTGGCACACTTTGTCAGTGTGTGAACAGCAATGTTTGTCTCCTTGCTAGTTTCCTGATCTTTCAGTATGAATAAGTGAAACATTCTAGTACTAGAAACTCAGTATTTCATCTCAGGCCAAACTGAACATATTTCAGTTTATTTTTAGACAGAAATGCAGCAATACATCAAAATAATGAGGGTTTGTAAATCCATGGATATGCTTCTAAGATTACAGCTGAAAGTATTTGCAGGAAGAAAGCCATCCCATCTTTTCTGTGCTTTCTTATTAAATGGGTCCTTCTAATCATTCTCCATCTAGACTTTTGATTTGTTTTGTTTAAAGCTACCGAGTCAGGTAATTCATAAATTATATTCTACAGACATGCACTCAGAGAGCACTCTGTAGCTTTTAAGTGTTTGTAGACTCCCTATACATTGTACACAGAATTTGATGCTTCAGAGGATAACCCCAAGAGATCATAGAATCATAGAATCAATAAGGTTGGAAAAGATCTCAAAGATCATCAAGTCCAACCGGTCACCCAAGACCTCATCAAGTGATCAACCAGAATTGTATTGGCATTTTTTGGTCTTTGCCAGTAATTTTCTATATTTATTAGCCAGCCTCTTTACTGTTTAAAGTTCAGACCCCACCAATATATGCCATGTCACAGTCAGGCTCAAGTTTTCCATGCTTCATTTGATGTTGTTTATTCCCCCAAGAGCTCTCTAAACGTCTTCAGTGGTTCATTTCCTTGTAGCCTATTTATTAAGTACAGATGTAAAATAGTTGTGCTGATAGGTAATGGTCAGTAGGTCATAGGGGAGAAATGGAGATGTTTTAACCCAACTGAAAGGCCTCTCAGATTTGACACAAATTATGTAGCAAAAGTCTCTTTGGTCACACAGACCGAGTGGGGTGACCTCTTTCACCTGCAACACCTTCAGAAAAGCTCCATTTAGAGGGAGTTTTACAACACTGTGCTGAAAACTGACTAGCTTGCCAGTCTCACACAGCAGCAGAATTTCCTCCTCTCCCAATACTGCTTTTTCAAGCAACACCTCATCTCAGCCACATTTAATTTGTATTTGTAGTGCAAACCCTGTGCTCAGACCTCAACCTGCCTCATACCTACACTTGTGTGGACAGGAGCTCAAGTCTGCGTTTGGACAAGATACAAAAGGAAAGCTCAAGATCATTCTCCTTCTCACTGTCACAATCAGTAGAAGCAGTTGGTCTGTTGGCAGTGTGTCAGCAGAGAGCTGGGTCAGAAAGGATTTCAGTCTCACCCATGTTGTGGGTGGGTTCAGTCACCATGTTGTGGTCCATGGTTAAAATCTGGACAAACCTGGAAAGAAGGGTCAGTGCAAAAGCTGGACTTCCAGACCAAGACTTTCCATGCTGAATTTTGATCTTACTTCTTGTCTTAATCTGACAGGCAGTCCATAAAGGCCCTTCAGAAAACAGGATGGAAAGAAAAAAAACAAGCAAACAAAAAAACCACACACACGCAAACCCCCTCACACACACCTATTTGCTTTAAGGAATTATTAACTATTTGACTTCATCTCTGCAATGTTGTATTTCTTGCACAGACCTGAACTAGAACTATACTTGGATCTTTTGTGGATCAAAGGCTGAGGTTTGCTTTCAGTGTAAGAGTTTTATGTGAAACCTCAAAGAAAAAACCCAAAGCTGTAACTTGGAAACCATGGCCACTTTCTCCCTTTCAGCTGTTATTAATTCACAGTGACCCTTAATGTATGGGAGAGGGTATGCATGAGCTCTCCAAAATGAGGTATTCTGTGTACAGCCCAAATGGCAACTGTCAGGTCAACCAGAGAACAGCCTCTGTATTTTTGCTTACCGTGCCCTTGGATTATGCTGGGACTGAGCAATGCCCTACCAGGCAGTCAACCCAGGCTATTTCACTACCTCTCTGTCAAGAGGTGGAATTAACAAGTCTGGGTCAAGTTTGCTGCTTTCTCAGCTGAATGTCAGTATTTTCATTCTTGCCCAGGGTTGTTGAAGTTTAGGGTTTGGTTTTTTCCCATGTAGAGAGGCACAAGGCCACAGAAGTGTTTCCTGGAGGTTTAGTTCTTTTTGTAGCATTCTTAAGGGGTGAATTACTCTTTTCTAAATTTCCAAGCAAGAAAATCAGACACCAGTATGACACCTTTAAAGAATTAGATGGTGCTTATGAGTGAGCTTCTATTTTCTTCAGTGAGGCAGAGGGAAATTTCCCAACTCCCCTTTTTACTGAGATAATTTCCACTTAGCGTAATACCAAATTTTGTTACCAAGCAATGTCTCATATAAACTTCACAGTTAGCTTGTAATTGTTTTCTTTTATCTATGTGACTAATGAAATGTACATGATAAAGGACTGTACTAAGAGGCAAATGAGGACATTAGGAGTTTTTATATGCCAGGAGTTCTATATATTAAATATGGAAATTGAATTAGGCTTCAGTCTCCTAGAAATTTATATCTTGGCCCTTGTTATACTTCATATATTTAATTAAAATGATAATATATTTGGCTGCAGTTGTAAAAGCATTTTAAAAGAAAGTGATTTCTACTGGGGCCATATTTGGGTTGTGAATTAAAAGATGTAGAGATGCAGAAATAGTAATAAGGTCTGCTGGGAGAGTGGTCAGAGACTATTGTTGCAGGTTTATTTAGACCTCTAGGAAATTCAGATTAAAATGTCTCCTCATATTAAGGTTTCCTGTAATTGTGGCTGCTGCTTTAACATTAGGAACAGAAACATTTTCCTGTTGCTTTTCCCTTGTTCAACTGTTAACAATTACAGTCCCAGAACTCTGCTTGGAGTTTCATAAATCCCAGAGTAACACTAATGTATCCATTTCCTTTATCTTTTAGCGTAGTTAAAAGTAGAGCTGTCTTTTCAAAGACACTGTGATTGCAATGACTTACGCTGACCAGTTCCAATTTTCTGTCCTTGTAAACTCTATTTAGTGTTACAAAAACAATTCAAAGGCAGATTGTAGGTGCCACATATCTCCTCTGACCTTTAAATCAAATTCAGCATTTCACTCTGTAGTAGGCCACCAAGCAAAACTTGACAGCTTAATAAAGTGGAAATTTTAGGCAATAAGGCTAAGAATTTTTCCATCATTCATGAGAAAAAAGACCACAGCTTTGCCTTATTGTTGACTATCTTCCAAACATGAGCTTCTGAAACCTGGGTAGAATGAAAACTTGTATTGGCAGAACTGAATTCTCCTGCCCTACATAATATATCAAGGAACATCCTACTGTCTGCTTTAGCTCTGGGATAGCCTGCATGTCATACAGCAGTCATCTTGAGTAAGATCAATTAATGTAATGCTGTGATTACATTATCAGCGCTGAGCTGTGAATTTCAGTGCATACAGTCCTAAAAGAGCTCCCTTCCCCCCCCCCCAAAAAAAAAGAAAGGGTATATTTTCAGAAAGATATTTGATCAAATATCTAATAATGTGGGTCAAACTGTGGGATAATGTTACTTGCCACAATTGATGAAAAATGATGCTTCTCTGCTGTAGGCTAAGCAAGAGGAGTTCTTGTCAGCAGAAACATGGTGCAGATCTTTGAGAATAGCTACACTATTTTTTTCCACTGACAAAGCAGTTTTAGAGAAAAATCTTTTTTTTTTTCTTCTTTTTATTTTTTTTGACAGTGATATGTGCCAAAGGCTAAGGGCATCCTGAAAGGTGCTGGAGGTAATGACAATGGGAAATGCAGTTTTGGGACTAAAAGCAGGGGCAGGGGGGGAGGAGGGGGAAGAGAGCAATTTAAATGTTTGAGGCTCCATTACAAACAAATATTATTTCTTGGGCTGAAGAAGGGTTGGTGGTGGGGGGAAATAAAAAATCCCTTCAGGTACAAAACTTCTAGGCCAGAGAATGTCTGGATTTCATTCAAGGAAGTGTGTGATTATATGATCAGCCTGAAGCATATTCTTCAGTGACCTGCTAAAGTCAGACCATAGAACAGGCAAAAATGATGTTCAGCTGTGCAAAGCCACAAGTCAAGTACTTGCCTCTCACAAAGGCAGGGCTTTCCCCTAAATCCTTCCAGGGATTTACCCTGGTTTGTTGCCATGTTACTACAGCCATTTTATTTTTATTACATTGCACGTGCTATATCCTGTTTCATTTCTCCTTAAATATTGCTGCCCTTATTCTACAGCTACTATAAGAATGTTTGCACTCTTTTCCTTCCCCATACTCTAACCAGAGGCTAAACTAGTCTGGAAAGACACTTCAAAGCAATTTACTGGAGGGCATGAAACAAACAAATAAAAGTGTTAGAGCTAGGACAGTGATTAACAGCACCAAACTACCCACTATCTGATCTATCCTGGAATTGATGACCTTGGAGATCTTTTCCAACCTTAATGACTCTATGATTCAATCTCCAGTCTGTTCCTTGTAGCAGTCCCTTGATGGGACTACCATGGATTTACACAGGGTGTAAGCCAGGGCTGGGAATTCTGTTCTTTGAAAGGAATAGCAGTGATCTCGCATAGAGAACCCCTACTCTCATTATTCTAAATACTTAGAGCAGAGCTTAGGCAAGTCCATTTTGCAGATCTCCTGTTTCAGGATGAATTCTGTAGTAAGACAGGCTTCCTGTTTGCTTGCCAGGTTCCTTTCTAAGTCTTTTGAAGTAAATCATAACATTCTTGTGTCATACTAGAAGTCTGAATGAGCCTAGAAATACCTCTCAATGTCCCCTCTAAAGAATAAAGCCAGGGTTTAAACATTACAAATATGTTCTTTGTAAACCCATGGACTTTGCTAAGGCATTAATCTTCCAGCAGGGATGGGAAACTGTTATCCATTATATGATTCACTTACACTGAAAGTATCTGATAAAAATAGTGAAGGGATTGGAATTTGCTTTTATCAGTTTAGTGTAAGGGAGAATTCAGATGGGATCTGTTGTTACTGTGTTCATTTACTGGCTATTATTAGCAAAAAATAAAAATCCTTTACTTCAGTTGAAATATCAGTAGTGATGTATGCAGTTACATTTCTTTTGTCCTTTTTCTTTCATGCCTGATAGGGGGAGACTTATATAAAAGGACAGTGAAATCTGCTAATAGGAAGGAAAGGTGATTCCGCAGGCAGAAGCACAAGGATTCACAACCCCTATATTTGTGAGCCCTGTTCAAGAGGAAAATAAACAAACAAGGCATTTAAAGCTGGGAGGATATGTGAATCATACATCTCCAACAATGAAGGATCCAAAGCCTTTCCAAACTGTGGCACAACTCCCACTGATTTTTATGAGCCAGGTAGGGAAAACCGTAGGGAAAGAGGCTGGGAAAAAGCAGATGACTTGTAAGCAGCTGTGAGGAGCTGCAGACCCTCTGGGTAACTGCATTCACTTCCTCTTCAATACTGATGGGGAAACCACTTGCCAACACCTGGTTTCAAACCCAAGTGCTCTCAGTCACCCTCCATGGAGACATTTTTGCAAGTATATTCAGTTACATGGACAAAAATGAGTGACAGATGATGACCACCTGTATTATAGAGTAATATCTTTGTACAGGAGTCTGGGTCAAAGGCTGAACTGGTGGCTGATCTGAAATAGTTATTCAAAATGAGAGATTGAGCCCTTTTACTGTGCAAGGGCCTCTGGAAGGGGATTTTAGTTAAGGAGCAAAGGACATGGAGGAAGATACCTCCCTGCATCCCTCAGTAGGAGACTGCAACCCAAAATTTAATGTTTAAGAAGTGTCTAATTTTCATATGGTTCATTGAGGCAGTCAGCCAATGTAGGTGATAGTCTTTGCAAGTTCCTTTCCATTTCTCTTACAATGTTTTAAGTATCTACATGTGCAGAAAATAAAACAACTAAACCCACCTTATCTTATTACAGAAAATAGACATTTTCTGACAGCCTTGCAAACAGGAGGAAAGAGCTTAAGTTCTTTTTTTGGACATTGTTCATAGAATAATAACAGATGAATTTGCTCCCAAAGTAAAGATACATTATTTCAAATTGGTCCTATATTTAAATATGGAATGAGCTGGCATTTTGTCATGTCAGCTAATGAAACTGCTGGGAAAAATCTGAGGGTGAAAAACAGACAATTAAATGGTTTCTTTGAAAACAAAAGAGGGATTTGCATATCTCTTTATAATGATGAGTTTGCAGTTCTTTTCATCCAGGGTACCAGCAAAGTGCAAATGTAAATCTGTAATGTGTCTGAGATCCAGAGCACTTCAGGTTACTAGGATAAGAGTGCTTTGTGTTATTGCTGTCATCTGCAAAGACAGATGCCTCAGGCTGGGAAACAATGAAAAGTAACAGATAACCATTCCCTTTCATGATGCTAGAACTATAATTCCATCAAATATTTGGCTTGCAAGAAACAAGTCTATAAGACATGAATACAATGGGTGCTGCTAAAAGCTCCACATTCATTGCCTTAGGCATTTGCAGGAATAGTTACTCATTCCTATATGCATAAATTAAAAAAAGGAGAGATACTGCAACTTAGGAAATTGTAACAGCTCCCATGACATGTGTCAGTGTAGGCAGGTCTAGGACAAAGCAGAAGAAATGCTGTTATGGAACAGCCCCATGGTCACAGTATCACAGTATCACTAAGGTTGGAAGAGACCTCGAGGATCATCGAGTCCAACCTGTCACCACAGTGTCACCACAGTCACCAAGTGCCACGTCCAATCTCCTCTTGAACACCTCCAGGAATGGTGACTCCACCACCTCCCTGGGCAGCCCATTCCAATGATAAATTACTGTCTTGGTGAAGAACTTTCTCCTAAACCTTGAGTCTAAACCCTCCCCTGGCGCAGCTTGAGACTGTGTCCCCTTGTTCTGGTGCTGGTTGCCTGGGAGAAGAGACAAACCCCTTTCTGGCTACAACCACCTTTCAGGTAGTTGTAGAGGGCAATGAGGTCACCCCTGAGCCTCCTCTTCTCCAGGCTAAACAATCCCAGCTCCCTCAGCCTCTCCTCATAGGGCTTGTGCTCAAGGCTTCTCACCAGCCTTGTTGCCCTTCTCTGGACACATTCAAGTGTCTCAATGTCCTTCTTAAACTGAAGGGCCCTGCACAGCAAAGGAGTTCAGTGACACTGGGGGACTATGTTGAGACAGATGGGCTTTAATTGGTGTGAAATGATGCCTAAGGAAACCAGCAGGGGGTGGGGAAATGCTTGCATGGCACAATATTACACTCTGATATTCCAGATGACACAAATGCCCCTACCTGTACTAGGGGCAAACAGGCACAGGACAACCTACAGCCCTGAGATTGAAAGTTCTGATAAAGGAAATTTAGCAGAAGATGATCATGTATAGTGTGAAGTGACAGTTTACTGTGGCTAACACAGCAGGAACAAGGCTGGGAATAAAGACCAGATCCAAGGCCTTGTCCCCTGAACTATTCAATTTTGTAGTTTCAGAAGGGATTTATTGGCATCTTTGTGTCTTGGATATAAAAATCTTCTCCCTTACTGTCATAGCAGCATTAATACCTGAGATACATTTTCATACAGCCATGCAGATGATGGATATTATGTGTCCTCAAAAGTTTGCCTTCCTAATCTTTCATGGTTTCCTAGGCAATGAAAAGCAAATATACAATGGACCACAGATTTTCATTTAGTTCGTATTCAACAGTAATGGAAGTGTCTCTATTGGCAATAAAAGAAGGAATGTAGAATCAGAAATATAAATAAGATACATAAGAAAGTCAGCCAGTGCTGATGGCCAGAAAATGTAACTTTTATCTCATTTCTAATATGAGATTTTAAACAGCCAACCACAAAAGAAACAGAACACAAAACAACTCCTTTCCAAACAAACAGCATTCTCTCCAGCTTTACAGCCAAAAATAAAAATGCTGTCAAAAGACTTCAAATGCACGTTTTGGCTTCTGGTTTTCCCACTTCCCTGGAAGAGATTTGGATGTTAAATGTATCATTAGAACTCTTTTGATGGAAATTATATTTTCTGAGAGAAAATATTAGGTTTATCATTGTAAATACCTGACAGCCGTCATTTTTTTCTGCCTCTTCTTGCATAAACTTCCATGGAATAAGACACTGAAAACACTAATTTTAACAATATTGTCACACCTAGTCCCTTCAGATTATGGAAAACAGCTTATCAAGACTGAGCTATCTTCACAAAACCTCTAAGATGATACTGCTGGTGTCTTCTGGGACATTTAGAATAGAAGAGAATAGAATTAACCAGGTTGGAAAAGACCTTTGAGGTCATCGAGTCCAACCTATCATCCAACACTATCTAATCAACTAAACCATGGCATCAAGCACCTCATCCAGTCTCTTCTTAAACACCTTGAGTGATGGTGACTCCACCACTTCCCTGGGCAGCCCATTCCAATGGCCAATCACTCTTTCTATGAAGAACTTCTTCCTGACATCCAGCCTAAACCTCCCCTGGTGCAGCTTGAGACTGTGTCCTCTTGTTCTGGTGCTGGTTCCCTGGGAGAAGAGACCAGCCCCCACCTGGCTACAACCTCCCTTCAGGTAGTTGTAGACAACAATAAGGTCTCCTCTGAGCCTCCTCTTCTCCAGGCTAAGATATACTGATATCTTAACCATTCCCAGTATAGGTTGAGAGACAAGGGTTCAAAAAAGAGATAAAATAGTTTGGCTCTCACCTTGTGCATTATGGAAGCTTGTGCCAAATTGTTGTTACATTTTCCATCAAGAATGTGCTCCTATGGAACCTGACAGTCTTTAGTCCTTTAAAGCTGCATTTTAACCATTGCTCCCCTACTGTCTAGCAGCCCCAACTGCTATTTTCTATCCCAGGCAGAAATTCAGAATACTTACACACCCCATTCCCGAATGCCATCACACACTGTAAGCCAAGCATGGGAAGTGCCTTTGAAGAGCTGAGAACCTGGGTTACATCATCACTGCCCAAATACATTGATGTGCTGCTTTGCCATTCCAAAATAAGCACTCAGCATTAACAAAATATGAAATACCTGACTAGCTGAGCATGCACAATTCCCTTGAGCTGGGCTACAGGTACACTAATGAAAACAAGCCTTTGTCTAGATGCATGCAGGAAGCACAGCACAGACACAGAACAAAATTATCTGCAGGCTTGGTGGTGCATGCCTACTACTGCACTTCACTCTGCATGGAATATAGTGTAGGTATGGCACCTGAAATGAAAACTCTATGCAAAGGAACATTTTCTTTAAATTTAGGTGGAAGGTGGGGATTGGATTCCCAAAGTACTTTCATTAGGAGACTTTCATTAGGTGCCTGTTCTTGGCTGGCTGTTTTGTGTCTGGGGCCATTCTTCAGGTTTTTCAGAACAGTACTCAGGGAATACTGCAATCAGCAAATGGATGGGTTTTCTCTTTTAGCTGTGATGTATCACCCCTGATTTTGGCAAGATCTAAGTAGTTATAATTAGTCAGATTGTGTGATAGTTGCCATTTCTGGGTGCATTTGAAGAATGCCTGCTAGCACGGCGTAAACTACTTTAATCCGATGGAGCTTTTAAATCTATTTCCAAAATCATTACTTTTCTTTTTCAAAGGTTCTGTGTATTGACTCCTGGGAATGACTATTGCATGTGTTAACTTGTGAAACCATGCAGTTATTTCTGTGGCTCTTTGAGTAAAGTCTAGTATGTTCACAGTAGGTGAGCTCTATTGGACTGGCAGCTATAGCAATGTGTCGAACTACCTGATCTATACGAAGAGCCACAGTTGAGCCTCAGAGCTGCAGGTCTTGTCCCTCCTGGTGTGCCCTGTGTCACAGAGAGAGCAAATGGGCCAGTTAGTGCGCAGTGCCGGGCACTCCCGTCATCATTCTCTCTGGTGGGAAAAGGAAGCATCACAAACTTTTTCATCAAGACCTCGCAGATTTAATTGTTAAGCTGTACAGAAGTAGGGACCTCTTGCCATTTTTAACTATACCAGCTTCCCAGGGAGTGCAGTCCTGGTCTCTCTGAACTGACTCCCTGGCTCAGTGATGGCTGTGATATCCAGCTAATTGGCTGCCAGCACCATAGAGAGGAGGCTTCTTGCCTGCTGCCAACTGTGCCTGTTGGCATGAAAAAACCTTTCCCTGCAAGAGAAATGTACATGCATCAAGAGAGGGAACAAGGCTGTAGTGGGGTGGTATTGTCAAAAATTTTCCTTGTATTTGCATTTGTGAGCCAGATGATCAAGCAGCTTTTACTGTTCCTTGGGAAACTCCAGGTGAGTGCGCAACTGACAGTACCTGGTGCTGACAAGTCAAGTCGATGAGCCCTAACCATCTGTATGTGCTGTGGAAGAGAAACTCTCCAGCTTCAGAAGCAGTTTTCTGTAGCACAGTCTCAGCAGGACCTTCTTTAAATGCTGGCAGAGATTCAGACTGTGTCTGAGTATGCAAAAGGCATTTCTGCACCTGGCATGTCAAATCAGCCCATTCGCAACACACACACACACAAAGAAAAAAAAGACTCTGGCTACAGAGTTTGAAGCCAATGTCTGAAAGAGATTAGCACAGGGTAGCTTAATAAAAACTGGAAACTGTTGTCTTTTTTGTTCTTCTTTATTTTTCTTTTGCTGTTGATATTTGCTAAAGGATTGTTCTGCTCTCCACTAGCTTTTAGAGCAGAAATAGAAAAGCTCATTCTGCCAAAAAATGCTTGAATGCTGTATTGAGCCTGGTAACTACTACAAATTCCTTCACTGTACGTTATACCTTTAAATCTCTAAGGAATCCTCTGGCTTTCAAGGTAGACATCCATTTTGTATTCAAGGCAGCACAGTCTTTTGCAGAGATACACAAACATTGGGAGTTTTCTTAGGGATATTTTCTCTTATTTTTAGCCTGGTTCCTCAAGGGAATCCTCCTGGTTTGGGGGAGGATGGGAGGTTTATGCAGATACATCTGTCCTTCTGTGTTCCCTTCTAAAAGTTCCCATTGCTTAATTTCAGTTTTCTCAGGCAAACAAGCAAGTGAGAGAAGCTGCAGTGGGGGGTTTCAGCTTACTGGACACCAGAGAATCTGCACCAGCCAGCAGCATTATGAACACTTAAAGATTCAAAATGCTGAAAAAGTCTTTACTGGGGGCATGCAGCTTCCCAAACTCCAAAAAGCCACAGGGGGGAATTTGTGACTTGGGAGAAAACAGCTTTGAAAGAGATACAACCTGAGCTAGATAAGGTCATTAACCAGTGAGTTTGGGGACTGTTCAGTGCTTGAGGCCAGTGAAATTGGAGGGGGAAAAAAAGAGTTGGTGGATTGCTTCAGTCATTAGCACTTAAAACCCAGTATTGATAGCCACTTAGGAGAGGCTGGGTAAAGGCAGGCTGCTCAAGACTCCTCTGTAATCGTGGCAACACCAGACTCCAGGGGTTTGTCTGTGTTAGAAAATATTGCAGGGAATCAATATATATCAATATAGCTAACTCAGGAGATGATATCTACATGCAGAAGCCAGTAGATGCAGATGATAGGAAGCCTTCGTAGAATTCAGGCAGAATTAGTTAATCAGGCAGCACGAATCCATAGGAATCAGGGTTCACTGGTGCTCATGCTCAGCAACCTGCCTGTTTTGCTCATTTTCTCTCATTCAGCTGAATTTAAGAAGCTGCTTCTCACAAAGGGGAAAACACAGATGCTATATTCTAGATTTAGAGCACATCCCAGATTCCTTGAAGTTAGAATTCTGTTTGGCTCTTGTAAAATGTATGTTCAGAACTGCAGCATATTCTTCCATCTTATCCCCTGATCTTTCAAGAGGCCAGGCAATAATTACTTCCAAAATAGTTTCCTTACTATGTGATCGTAACAAGCTCTGAGTTTCTGTGCCAGCATCAGGAAGGATGACATCTACAGGCTGCTTTTCCCCTAGCTTCATGTAAGTCAGATTCTATCATTAATACCTACAAGTGGACTCACTTGGTATCTCAGCTGCAGCCTTCTGGGCTCCGTGCAGCAGTCCTGCCTTATGGCCTTCTCCATGATGGGATGAAGAGAGGGAACCCAGGTTTGTACAGTGCTTCCTCCCCCTTTGGACAAAGTCAAAGTGCAGGGAGGGAAGCTTCAGTGTTCAGCCCTGCTTGGGTGTCTTGGTGGAGCAGGAGCATGGTGTACCTGGCAAGCAGTGTAGGCGTCTTCTTAGGAACAGATCTGTGTCCTCAGCATTAACCACAGAAGCTGTGTGAAACAAGGGTGCAGCAACACTTGGCCATTTGATCATAAAGCTGGCAAAATTAATTAGAGAATCACAGAATGGTAGAGGTTGGAAGGAACCTCCAGAGATCATCAAGTCCAACCCCCCCTGACAAAGCATCTAGGGCAGGCTGCACAGAATGGATTTTAGAAGCTTTTTAAAAGTTTGCTAGGAGGAAAATTGTTTTGCATTGTAATTTCCCTATTGAAACAGAGTACAGTTTCAGGTGAGGAGGAGCAAGATCTTTTTTCATTTTCTTTTCTCCCTTTTGTCTTCATGGGTTCAATTTCACCTGCCATTTGGATTTCTTGTTTTGGATGTCTTTCATTGTCATCATCCCAGGGCACCAATCCATGATTATGGGCAGATTAGCTGATAAAAACCCAATAATGTCTCTTGATACTTTCCCTCTCCTCTGCCATCTGCTTCAGTATTAGTACTTTCTGTCAAGAAAACACCTAATCCTTGTCTTGTGCCTTGAAAGGAATTGAGAGTCAATTAGAACTATGTGCATGGCAGCATATAAAGGGATTTAGAAGGTGGTAGGTATTGACTGGTGCTACACAGGGCTTCATCTAACCCTTCTTAATCAGTGCTCACATTGGCTTCCTCACACTGACCTGAACAACTTTATTGTCTCCCTCAGGAAGAGTCTTCTTGGCAAGCTCTGGTGAGGTAGTAAATATCTACCAAAATATATCTATGCTATTATATAGGAGACTAGCAGATTACCTAATTTAGCATCCTGTCAAGGGTCCACTGCTGTCCACATAATTTTGGGGGAATCTCAGTCTGGAGACTGTCAGATAAGCTGAAGCTAACACTAGCCCACTATCACAGATTAAGTTAATGCATTTAGAACTCCCCTTGTTTCCTGTAGGTGTGTCAGTGTTTGACTAAATGAATATTTATATCTAAATCCATATATCTTTTTGTGTTCTGGAGTCCAAGGCCCAAAAGATATGTAAGCAGAATTCATGCCCTATCCCCTGTTATCTGTGGAAGCTGGATGATAGGCTTCTCAGGAGTGAGGAGGTAGCAATATTTTAATTCTTCTGTTATAAAAAACTGCACAATAACAAAAGCTATTGTAGGCTGATGAATACCTTCAAACTAATTATAAGTCTGAATGTGATATGAAGAAAGGCTTTTCAGAGCTTAATCAGAATAAAGATGAAAAAGACTGAAATGTAAAGTAAAAAATATAAGGGAAAGGACTAAAACAATTATTTGAAAAAGCCAGGGGGGAAAAAAATAGGATTAAGGAGTCCTGAGTTCCATTATAAGATTCTGGGTTATATGCAAGCATTCTTTTAATTGAAAAGATATTGAGAAATTAAATCCCACTCTTTACATACTGAGAAAAAAACACCATAACTTTGCTACCTGAACCAAGCCTTTATTACACTTCTGAACTTCTAAACCACAAACCAGTGCAGCTTCCATAAACTTCCTGTGAACAGAGAAGTGGAGTGGTAAAACCCAAAAAAGTATTTTTAGACAGAGACTTTGAGCAGAGGATTCAGGCTCCTGGTGCTATTTCTGGTTCTCCTAGCTCATTCTCAGCTTAATCATAATTTTAATCATCTATTAGTAATACTACCCTGTTCCAGCACCAATAACTTGCCAGCCCAATCAGCAGGATGAATCAAAGCTGCAGGTTAGCATTGTGATTCATAGCTGGGAAACGTTGCAGTAGCTGATCTGTGCTCACTGAGCAGCATGTGCAGATTGCATGCAAAAGCCTTGCTGAATTGGATGTTCATTGAACTAGGAGTGAGACTGGCAGTGAGATTGTGGGAATTCTCTAATTTAGCAAAGCTGTGAATCACACCTCTTATTGCTGGTAAAGTCCATCTTTAGCCAGAAAGCTGTGAATATGCACTTAGCACCCACTGAATGCAATGGGAGCTGAGCATATTCTTAAAATTAATTACACTGGAATTGAGCTTTCCCCCCACCCCCAACCCAGGATACTTAAAGCAGAGCAGCATTTCTTCCCACATTTTGGGCCTAAAGAGACTGTTCTGTGGACAAAGCAGGAGAAAGTTTGGTTCTTCTTTCAGTACCATTGTGTCACAGCCATTACAGCCTCCTGCTTCTTGCTGCCTCTGGCCTGACCTGTGCTGGTATCTCCCACACTGAAAACCATCTAGTCCCCAGTTTCTGGTTCCTGCTAAATCACAGCTGAAGAAGTTTAATTGCTAGGCCAGTGTGAAAACTTTCATATTGACTTTAGAAAAGTGAATATAATTTAGGTTTTGCTGACTGAAATACTTTCTGAAGTAACAAAGGCTGAGGGAGCTCTAGATACTGTTCTGGGTGTTACGAGCCTGGGTCCCTTCTCAGCTCTGCCCAATAGCCAGTTGAAATGAAAGGGAGAAAATAGTTTCAGGGTGATTTTTTTTTGAGTTGCTAAAAACTTAATACTGCAAATAACACCTCTGAAGTCAATAACATTGCTCTTGGTGGAAACACCTATTCAGCAAGGATAAGAGTATCAGAGTCCATCCCCAGGTACTGGGGAAAGGCTGCTCAATACAGCATTTGAATCTAGTGTGTAATTTGAAAAATATCAGCATTTCTCCAGCACCACAAGAGTGCAGGTGTGTCAATAGACCTGTTATAATTGCCTGGAGTTGCAAAAGGCAGTTTTCACGCACCCAAAATTGCATTTCCTGTTGATTAGTAACATTTTTTTTCTCTGTAGCTGAAAAAGTGGAAGGATCTATTACAGCTCAGTTTGATTCCAGGGGAAAAAACAAAAACAACTTAGAGTATAGAACCTTGATTTCAGGTGGACTGAATTAAGCAAATTAATCACTAGTTAATGAATTAAGGATCTAGTAATTGGCAGAGCTGTAGTCAGACTCCTTTCTGAATACTAACCAAGCAATTCTGTTTGGGTACGTGGTCTCATCCCTTGCTCGTTTAAACATCTACTGGTCTAATAAGCTTTACCTCTCCCATCTCTCTGGCTCATGTCCTGGAAAAAGATCTACTAACCTGTCTGACTCCCATCTCCACCCAGTTGCACTCCTGTCTCTTACCAATTGAACCCAGTTGAAGCTCTGGCTGTGTATTTGTCAATCTGGGATACCTGTCAATAAGGACACATCTGAGATATCAAACCTAGGATCCCAGTGTACCCACACATCTAACTCATGAAGTGTTTACCAGATAGTACAGGAATACACAGCTGCAGTCAGTGATGAGGTGCTAATATTAATTCCCTGCTTCAGCAGCTCTCTCTGTCTTTATTTATGCTTAGGTCAAGCACTGTAGACTGTTCCTGTCCATTTCTCCTACTTTAAAAGTTCATGAAACAGTCAGACCCACCAGGGATGTGGTCACTGTCCTGCCTCCTGCTCTGTGAGCCAACGTGAGGTGCATGATGGTTCTGAGCAGTCCCTGAAGACTCACACAGGTGTGTCAGTCTGGACACTGTCCCCTCAGGGACATTGTCACTACTGGAGAGACAGCAGGCAACTGTGGCAATGTCAAAGTCAGGAGGAAAAAAAAATGTCAAGTGTTTTTTAATTAAAACGCTTGAGATCTTTTTTGGAGGTACTTCTGCAGGAGACAAAACTCATAAATACTTTTAGATAATCAGGGGACAGCTGCATGATTGTTGTCTAATCTTTTGAGGCTTAAAAAAACAGCTTTTTTGATCAGATATATCCAGTGGAAAATATGAGTTTATGTCCTAGTCAGTACTTTTTATGCTGATTGGAAGGATTCCTGTTTACATCAGTGAGAGTAGCATTTTGCCTCGGGCTTGGAAACACAGTGACACTCATTTTATTATAACAGAAAATTCAGAGTTACTGAGGTCTTGTTTTATTTATATTAATCTCTCTTTGCATGAGGTCCAGAAAGGTTTTAAAGTTTAGTAGTTTAATTTTATAAAATCCTTTTCCCCTTCAACCTTTTCCATGGAGTTGACAAAATGCATGAAGATTTTTAAACAAAGGAGGTTTCATATAAATGTCCTCTTTGTGAGAAGCTGCTTTGTAATATGCAGGTACAATTTGGATCAGCTCTCGAGTGCAGTGGGGGTAGAATTTCATCCCAAAGATTTAGGACTCAAGCCAGAAAGCTTTTTACTCACACGAGTGATCTTCACTCCTCTGTCCCAATGACTTATGCCAGCTTGTCACTAATTCTAATGGAAGTACTATTTTCTCTGCTTCTGTGTATATAATCACAGCTGAGCTGTAAGGAATTCTTAGGTTAAGGGAGGGTTCATATCTGAACCAGAAAAGCAGTTGCTACCATAGATGATCTGGAATTTGCTGCAATCATTCGAGCCATTAATAATAAAATTAGAAGACTCTTATGAAAAGTGTATTCTGTCTTTGACATCCCTGGTTGGCCTTAGCACATAGTGCTAGGCTTAGGCATGGGAAAAGAAGATGTTTATCTTCATAGCTTGGGAAAATATATGAACCAGCCTAAATTTCTCATAATTACAGTAGGTATTAAGGATGTATTTTAATAGAAGAACCAATAGCGGGTGACATTTTTATAGATGATGTATAGCTGTGTTCTGCATAATTTTTTTTGGAAAGTAATAGGGTAAAGCATTTGATTTGAGGCACTAAATAAGTTATGAGAATGCAATAAAACACTGACTGTGGCTTTAAAAATATTTGTCCTTTTAAAATGCCTCTTACAAATGATACCGAAATAAATGGATTGGATAAGACAAGAAATGCTGGATCTCCACTCCAGCGGGCATTTCATTCCTTCTTTCCTTAGTAGCCCAACAGAACCATATTTGGATTCTGGTTGCTCATAAAACAGTCAATCTGGTGCTCCCAGTTGTGTTATAACTTCTCTGGCAAGCAAATACATAGCGTAGACTAGCAATAAAGCATGCTCCAAACAGCGAAAGCATCAAAGGTATGTTCATCTCCTATTGCTGGAGATGCAGAATCACAGCAGCAGCCTTGGCAGGGCTCATGAGGCAGTAGAAGGAACATAAGAAATATTTAGTATTTGCATATAAAATCTTTTGGCAAGACTTATGAGTTAATGAGCACACCACTCTATTTATTTTTTTTAAGGCTGTATTTTTTTTCCTCACAACAAATACATGATTATTAAAGCTCTGTAAGGAGTCCAGCTATAGTCTGAATACGGATTGACCTTGATTAAATCAGCCTCTGAGACTAGAGATGAGATGAGTTGGCTTGCAGGAGGAAGTGACAAATCCAGGGCTGCATTAGAAAGTCTGAGTTTGAAACTCCATTTGTTTCTCCACATTCAACAAAGTCTCAGACTGATCTGAGCTTCATTCAAAGAGCTGGAGGTTGATAACATGTCACAGAACACAGGAATATTTCATCTGGAAGGAGCTAGTTCTCAACTTGGCATGCCGTGCTAAGGCTGAATCAAATGTTTTATCTGGGAAAGTATTTCTTTCAGCAGCAATAGATATGTCCAGATGACATCAATACTTCGGAAGACCAAGATCTTTATTCTCTTTCAGCAGTGTCTGAATCGTTCTCATTGACCACATTTATGATTCTAAATTTGGAGTACTTTGAATAGGGAGAAATACATCTAAGAAGTCTGCATAATTTAGACTGTCACAGTTTGGTGTTAATGAATTAATGACAGTATACCTTTTTCACCCAGAAGAGTATAATTACTATAGCAAAACATTGTAATACCTTTGCTTTGAAAACACAGGCTGGGCACCAAAGTTATTTTGTTGTCACATATTTCAAAAAGCCACCCAGAAACAGTTCAAATGCAAATGAAGTGCAGGCTGAGCTGGATGAATAGTTCTGTGAATTGTGTCTTGTGACTTTCTAACACTTTTCGTAAGGACTCTAGCCAGCAACTGTTGAGAAACCAGGTGAAAGATGATGTTCAGTAGATAAGTAAGCTACTGAAAAAAGCATTTATAAGAGTGATTGTATGGGGTTTTCAAGAATCTCATTTTCTAATAGGCTGTGTGAATCAGACTGCAACATAGACATAGAATCATCGAACAATAAGGCTGCTCTGACCTCAGCACTCCTTATCTAGAATCCCTCCAGAAACTGCCTGATTCATTATCTCAGTTTACAGTGAAAAACTTACACTATTTGTTCTGAACAAGGGATGGCCAACACTGTGACATGTATTACAAAAGTTAGAAGAAAAAAACATAGAGGTTTGATTCTCAGACTATTGGGATGCAAAATAATGTTCCTAGTTTCCATGCACAGTAATTATACAGGCCAATGAGGTGACAGAAAATATGCAAATGAATATTTAGGTCTGCAATTACCTAATTGGGATGCACAGTCATGGGAATTGCTTAATCAGTTTAGGAAATCAATTACACATGCATTTTATGAACTGCATAGCTTAACTTCACAGAAAACAGCCTCATGAATTATCTAATCTGGAGGTAGTGATGGTTCTGTGATATATGCAATATTAGCACATACCTTTAAGATTTCTGTGTTTTATTCCATGGAAAGTTTCCAGCTGTGCTTTTAAATATAAAAGAAAAAAGCAATGGAAAGATGATCATTTCAACCATATTATCCTGTCCCCTAAATCTGCAGTTGTGTGATTATCAAATATCTGGAGCTGTTTCTGAAGAAAAAAACCCGTGGTGGTCATCTATTCAGACAATCAGAGTCAAGTCTGTGTCTTGCATTGCTCAAAGTGCATCCAGGAGGACCTGGAGGACATTCATCATCCATAGACCAATTACTCTCTCTAATTTGGATGCTTTTGCTACTTTCTAATTTCTTCAAGGCCCATTTCTCTCTGAGATCAGAGGGATTTAGTGAACAGCACTGTTTAGATGAACTCAACTGAGTTATCAATCCAGAGGGAAACCCATTTGTGCTCACAATGGGAAATGCAAAGGACAGAGCTTTTTTATTTGGAGCTTTTTGGACCAGAAAGCACTAGAAGTGTCTAAAGATGCAGAAGCTGAAGAAATCTCTGCTTGTTTTCCATTTTCAGGTGTGACTCAAGTGCATAAGAAATTAGGGGTGCACTGGCTTGCATCCTGCATGTTTAGATTTCATCTAGGAATGTTTTATGATGCTGTAAGAACATGTTTCTATGGGTTTTAATCTGGCAGTGAAGTTTATGTGGATGTTACTATGGCTTTCTGAATATAGACAGTATGTAACAACTACATACCTTTTCCTGATATAAGAGGGATGTGTGTCAATTTGCCAGCTGCTAATTCCCTGGCTAGCTAGATTTGAGCAGTGTTTTACATTGAAGTGAAAAAGTTTGATCTTCTGGGAATTTTTCAATCCCCTAATTTTGCCTTTTTCCAGAATACTTAAGTCTTGCCACCAAATCACTATGATTATGAATAACTTAGTATTAATTAATGTATCAGTGTAAATAGATATAACAGCTGCGTGGGATGCTGACTTCAAAGATTCACATATTATTCATTGAGGCTGATCTATCCTAGCTTAGTGTGTTCATGAGTTCATTTTACCTCTACTGAATGCAAACATATTGAACAGAGAGCATTTTCATTCAAAACTTAAAGATCTGCTCTCTGATTTATCCCAGTGGAATTTAGGAGCAGTTCCAGCTCCGCTCTAGGAAGTCGAAGGATGCAGCTCAGTCTGGGGCCAGGATAATCATGCCTTTCATAGTTTAGATTAAAGAAAATTGCAGAACTGTATCATCAGTATTTATCATCTTTCCAAAGCAGAACTATGGTTGTATAAAACTCTCTACTTTCTTTGCTGCTACTTCAGGAGGTGAGCACTCTGCTGCTCTCCAAAAGAACTAAAATAGATCAGCCACTGAGTTGTTGTTTTTTAGATTCATCTTCTCTGTGGACTCTAACAATTCAATAAATTTTCTAGTGCCAGCCTGAACTCTCCTTCCAGCTGCAGCTGCTACAGCACTAAGGACTCTTCTTCTTTTCCAATGGCTAAATCAATTTCTTTAACTCTTTGCAATACTGTTAGTTCACTCTGCATGATGATTTAGAGAAGGAAATCTAAAGTGCATACGCCACATGGAAACCCAGTCCTTCCCTTCTCCCCACCATTCTCTGCTAGCAAATGTAATTGATTTGGCAATGTTTGTTGTCACAGGTTACCTGGGTCTTCCCACAGAATTGAAGACATGTCTGGGCACCTCGCCAAATGCCTCTTCCAGCACAGCTGAACATCTGGAGAGGCATGAGGGATTTCTCCATAGTCTGGTGCAGCTCAGGTACCTCCCAACAGCCCTGCACTGGCTGGCATGGCTCAGGGTCCTGCCAAGGTCACTGAAGCTTCCAGAGCAATGTGGTGGTTTTAGGCAAAAGTCACCTAAATTCAAAATGTGCTCACAACTGTCCCCAACACTTTTATCTTGATTTGTTCTGGGTTTCTTTGTGGAAGCATGTCTTCCTCCTTTTCCCCAAAAGATGCACCTCACACTTTTTCTAAAGTTGTCCAAGCTTTATTACCATATACACAGTCTTCCTGGGAAAGCCTGACAAGAAAGGTCCAGATTCCATCTCCTTCCCTTTCTCTCAGTGAGCTTAAATGAAATAGTTTCCCCTGCTGTATTGCGAAAGAGTCAACATGTAATCACAGGGAAGTCCTTATGCAGTATTATTCCTATAGAGCTCACCTGAAACATAAGGTTCTTTTCTACATATTGAATCTACTACATTACCTACCAGAACACCATCTGCACCACAAGAAGGCAATATTTTTCACAATGGGATATCTGCTGCTGACTTTGCAGGCTCAGCTGTTCAACCTGAAAGACAGGCAGAAATTTATTTCATTTCTGGAAGTGAGGTGACAGATCCTCAAATGACACAAAATGCCCTGGTTCTGCTGAAGTCAGTTCAATGGTTTGCACCAGCTGGGAAGCACGTGAAATGGAGACAGTTTATTCCAATTTGCCTCTGTTCTAAGGTGGGATTGAAATTTAACTCAAGAGTAGGAGTCCTAATTTATTAAATTGACTCTAAGAAGGATGGTTGTGGGATTGGGCAAGATTATTTCAACATCCAAAATTTTGCTATTCATCAGTTTGCCTGCAAGAGGAAAGAATAGTATAGTATCATAGTATGAATCAGGGTTGGAAGGGACCACAAGGATCATCTAGTTCCAACCCCCCTGCCATGGTCAGGGATAGATCAGGCTGGCCAGAGCCTCATCCAGCCTGGTCTTAAACACCTCCAGGGACAGCGCCCCAACCACCTCCCTGGACAACCCATTCCAGGGCTTCACCACTCTCATGGTGAAGAACTTCCTCCTCACCTCCAGCCTGAATCTCCCCACCTCCAGCTTCATTCCATTCCCCCTAGTCCTATCACTACCTGAGATCCTGAGAAGTCCCTCCCCAGCCTTCTTGTAGGCCCCCTTCAGATACTGGAAGGCCACAATTAGGTCACCTCTGAGCCTTAATAATAAGAGCTTCTCTATCAATATGTGTTACATCAAATATTTAGCAGTGGTTTCTTGGCAACTGGCACATAAAACAGGCCTGCTGATCTTGGATCAAATGGTTTGTATTATTAGATTACAAGTGAAATCTGCAAGTGGCAAAAAGTGTGCTTCAACAACAGAAAAATTTATGTGGCAATTGCTGTATAATAAGGAAGCTCAATAGCAGATAATTGCATATAAAGTGTTTTAATGGTAACTACCTACTTAAAAGAAAATGATTGCAAAATTTGGTTTGTAATTAAATTATAATTACAAGCAAACAAAGTGGGGATTATTCTCAGAAATTGGTATGGTTTCTTTTCAAAGTTTGTGGCTGCTTTTTGCTATGTGACTCATTTTGGTGAAGGTTACTGTGCTCCTTGTTTTACATGGAGGATCCTGCTTCGTGTTGATTTGCAATCCAGTGCTTGTGTGAAATACTATACACTTCTTATGCACTTGTGTAAAACACTAGACACTTCTGAACTGCCATCCATGAATAAGGACATTTTTATTCACAACTCATTTGCAAGAGATTTAAAAAAAAAAAAAAGGGTGGGGGGAGAGGAGAATAGAGGGGTGATGATAAAAGGGAACAAACCAGAATCTATTCCCTTTCCATGTGCTAAAAGTCTAATTACAACTGATTGCTGAAGTCTGTTGTGCTAACCTCTGATTAGGCAAAATCAGGTTCAGGTATTCCATGGGTGTAAAATGACATAAGCAGATGTCTTATGAGGAAAGGCTGAGAGACTGAGAGAGCTGGGATCTAACAAATGTTTATAAATACATGAGAGCTAGGTGTCGAGAAGGAAGGTACAGCCTCTTCTCACTGCACCCTGTGACAGGACAAGGGGCAATGGATGTAAAGCTACAGCACAGAAAGTTCCACCTCAGCGTGAGGAAGAACTTTTTTAACTGTAAGGTTCACAGAGCCATGGAACAGGCTTCACAGAGGGGTTGTGAAGTCTCCTTCTCTGGACACTATCAAGACCCATCTGGATGCATTCCTGTGTGACCTGTATGGTACTACTCTGGCAGCAGGGTTGGACTCAGAGGTCTCCAGATGTCCCTTCCAAGCCCTAACATCCTGTGGCTCTGTTAGAGCTGCATAGCCTGACAGTTGTAAACCTCTGCCTCTTTACCACTAAAGGAAATATTAGATGTTGGTCTTAGTGCAGAAATACAGCTTAGTTCCAGAAACACAGCCGTTTTGTGTGGAGCAGAGAGGTGGACAAACTTGTTCCCCTCAGAAGTGGGAGAATGCTGTGTTTGATCCAGAGAATGATAAAGAACCTCTAAGGAAGAGCCAGAAGAGGAGAAAGTCACTGCACAAAGCCTTGTTTCTTTCTGTCTTCTTCTAGCCCTGTACTCTTGTGCTGACACCTGCACACATAGGTGCTCTCACAGTGGGGGAACTGCAGCCACAACTCCCTTTTAAGTATTCTGCTTTCCTCACTCATTTTTGGAGAGCTAATATAGCATGTCACTGCTAACAGTACACAGGAATGGAGGGTTTCTGCTAAACTTAAAAGATTCTCTCAGGTTATTTATATTCCTGTAATAAGCTTTACCACTTTTATTCTGCATAAATGAACCTCATCCCTTGAGCTGTGCTCAACATAAATCAAACCTATCACATCAATGTCAATAGGAGTTATTCATGTCCACGAAGAGACAAATAGCCCTTTCTGTTCTTTTCATACACACAGAAATCCTGGAGTATTATTTTAATGCTGCAGTTTAATGACAGATCTCATTTCCATTATCAAAACTGTCTCTCCTATCTCCCCTTCCAGATGACACATAACCAACCCATAGCTGTTTCTATTAGTCACATAACCAGCACTGTGTTACTGGGTGTATCATTTTCCTTTCCTTCTCTTTTTTTTTTCCATACAAATACAATGTCATAGCAATTTCACTCACTGAAAATAATGCAGTTCTCATATTAACATTATTTGGGGTGTTAGTTATAGTTTAACTACTTTCTGTTAACAGCTCCAGCCACAAGGTTGCACTTATTTTTGACAAAACTGGACAAGATTTCTCATAGGAAGAGTGGAGCACAGGTCTAAGATAAGGTATGTTGGTTGCAGTAAGACAATGTGTATCTGCTCTCCTGGACTCTGCTTTGACAATGATTTGCTGCCTGATCTAGTGTCTATCTAACACTTGTAAAACGTTTGTCCTGTGAATGTCATGCATCTCTTCTGGCTTACTCTACCTCATCAGTCCATCTAGTGCTCCAGATATCACAAATGAGAAATGCAAAGGGAAATGGTCAAGAGGACAAATCCTTTATTGTCCCAGGAGGGGATCAGGGAAGCTGCCTGAAGCTGTTCTGCCTGAGCTTTCTGGTGTGGAGGATAAAGCGTTGGTTCTGCAACTTCAGGGCCTCAAACCTAAATCCATTTTCTATAGCCAGCAGTGATGTAAAATCTCCCTGCCCAACATGTCCTCAAACATAGAGGGGTATTTTATTTAATACATGTATCCTCTATGTTCCAGTAGTTCAAATCAATACTTTCTCCTGTTAGCACAGCATACTTAGGTGCAAGGTATTTAGGGCTCCAGGAGTATATCAGCACTCTATTACTGTGTGAAGTCTAAGTGATCAGTGGGTGCTTTGTGCAAACTCTGTCTGTTGGGAAGCAGGATCATCTATGGAGCCTTGCAAGCTGATCACATTAGCTGTCACTCTGTGAAAATACAAGTGAAACACTGATTTCAGTCCCTGATAGTGCTAGGGCCCAGTCCTGCCACAAAACCAGAAATGGGTAGCTCTGATACAGATTCCCACAATCTCATTATCCCTGTTTTTATAAACATAAAACTTATTTGCTTGTGGAAGAACAAACACAATCCCTTGTGGATGAAAATAAATGTAGAAAAATTATTAATTGTGCAAGGGAATCATTCTTTGTTTGGATGCTCTTTTAGTTGCATTCTTGAGTTACAAATCATCTTTCTGCTCTGATTAAAGATTATTTCATTCTCACTCTCCTTTTCCCCTCTCCTTCCTGTACACCCTCCATTAGCACCATCTAAATCCCTCACACTGAATTAGAGGCTCATTTTATTTATAATTAAGCAGTGATGTAGTCATATGTATTGTTGCATTTGAAAGATGCTCTCAGCAGTGTTGAAAAGCTGGAGATTCTGAGCAGGGTGCATTAAGGTTAATTACCTAATAATTTACAGTATAAAATGCAGCTGCAGACACTTTGATTTTCACTAATTGTCACACTGAACTAAGTAAATAAGAATTTGCTGATATCCCAGTCCTGTGACTGGAGGGGGAATACATCTATTTATGGATATCCTTTATGGTATTTATGATGCCCTTTCTTTCTCCTTGGTGTCAGTGGCACATGAGCAGCCTTCAATACAGTATCACTCAGAGCCTGGAATAACACCATATTAGGTTTGTAATGATTTTCCTTTCTTAACACAATTTAGATGTCAAATGTAGACCAGCTGACTTTGATTGCACTATGGAGTATCAAACATGTTATGGTAGAGAGGCAATACTAATAGGGTTTGATGGTGTTGGGAAGCCAGTTTTGAAAGTCTCAGATAAAGTGTAAAGGTGTGAAGCCACAAGCATGAACTGAGAGATAGAAAAACTCCTGAGCTACAGGATCTTGCTCTCTTTCGTGAGACTGTACTGCAGCATGTTCCCAGCTCTCCAGGTGGTGTGAACCCATGTAGCTTCTCTGTATTCATAGTTATGGGCAGCACACTAAATGGGAAAGAAGACATGCTTGATCGTTCTAACAAGTATATGGCACTTGTCCTGAGAGCCTGCTGTCATCACTGCTTGTTTCCTGATAACTGGGACTAAAAGCAGAGCCCTCACTCATGGTCACCTTCTTGAAGATATTCTTACATCAAGGAGTATGGAGAACTAACATTTCCAACTCCCACTTCATGCCTTACTTAGGACTTTTTTTAGCACTTCTCTATATATTCAGCTCTATATAGGACAACATGGAGCCAAGGGACTGGGAGGAAACACATTGAGCAAACAAGTATCTACAAGGGAAAGGATGGTAAGCTGTGGACCAGCCTCTGTACCTGTTCTGTCTTATCACCAACAAAAATATTCAGTAAACCATGCTGCCATGATAATTTGTTAACCTCCTACTTTGTCAGAAATAGATGTTTTAGTTCATTTAGGGTGGTTTGTGGGGTTTTTTGTTTGTTTGTTTTACTGTTAGAAGTATCATTTGGAGTTTCCATGACATGTGGCAGCATAATCCCTATATATTAGTTCAAGTCATGCTCTATCTTTCTTCTTAGTTCTCCTATCATGAATTTTATCCTGCACAGCTCCAGTGCAAGAATGCTGTGTCTCTGAATCCCCAGTTAACCCACCCCTCTGTACAAGAGTGAACTTCATTTGAGAGTCTTGGGAAGGGGCTTTTTGGTTTCTTGCAACTTCTTGGTTTCTGGTGCTTAGTGTTTGGAGTAGCTGAGAAAGACATTAGGATCTTTTTGGATACTACAAATAAATGCATTTCACACATTGTGGCAAGACAGGGGACCTTTTCTATTAGGTGTAAATGGTGTGTGAAAGCATTAATTACATTTAATAAATATTAATGATTTTAAGAATGAGCTTCAACAGCTTTCCAGATTTCTGTGCTCAGGTAAAAGCAGCACACAGAAGCAGTGAACAGTATAAAATGAAACTCTTCTTCTCAGGAGACACCAGCCTTTCTTTACAGACAGGATAAAAAGATCAGACTTCAACATTTCATGCTGCAGATGGTCAAATGCTTCATTTTCTTTTGCCGTGGTGTTCAAAACCCATTCAGCATTTTTCCATTAAAGGTTTCTTAAAAGTTTCAATCCAAAAAGAAATAGGCATTCTTCTTTCAGCTGGATTCCAGTCTAACAATTTGAATTAGAATCCTGGGTCTTTTCAATTTCTTACACAGGAAAATGGGAGTTATTTGGGGAGCAGATTTCCCTCACCACTAAAACCAACATTTCTTATACTTTTTTACAGGAAGGTGCCACAAAGTGAAACGAGGGTCTTTTGCTGCAGGAAAAACTTGGCAGGAAGCAAGGGGAAGAGGAACTGTGGGCAGCTCAGAATGCATGGAGGGGTTTTTAGATATACTGAATGAAAACACTTAGCAGATGGGCTCAGAGATTTGGGGGGTTTTGGTTGGTTGGTTTTTTGGGGGGTTTTTGAGCTTTCTTGCTTCAGACGAGACGAGGAGGAGCTTTTAATTGTTCTTAGTTGTTCATGGAATCTTAGCTTTTCACCATTCCCTCAAGAATAGAAAAAGCAGGAAAGAGATTTTATAACAGGAGAAGCAAACTGAAGGCATTAGCCATTTCTCTTGAATAGCCAGGAAAACGGAGAATCAAAGCAACAGCTTCAGAACCATAATTTATTGTCAAAAATCACTGAAGTGTAATCACAGTCCCATGTCCCCAGCAGTCTGCACATGCAGCTTCATGTCCTAGGGCTCAGAGCTGCTCCGCAGGGGGTTGTTTCTAGCACTTGGTCCAGCCTGGTCCAGCAGTAGCCATGTTCCCTTAACCAGTATCTGTTATTTATACATGTAGCTGTAAGCCAGATTCCATAAGCCTCAACAACTTTGACAAGTCCTTGCACACCCAGTGAGCCCAAGAAGGCAACAAATTGCAACTCAGGGTGAAGAGGTGAAGATTAGGGCTTGCTGATGATGTAGCCATGAAATTAAATCTGTACAATGCTTTTTTTTATTTAAATAAAAGCTAATTACAAACAATAATCTAGAATATCTATAGGGATCTTTCAACACTGGTAAGACCTTTGGTTTAATGTATAACAATCCTTTTACTCTTAAGGATCAAAATCTACTAATTCTTGAAGATTCACTCTAAACACACTTGTTAAACAAAGAGTGATTTATTGAGAAGAGACCTTGACAAACCCAGCAGTCACTCCAGCTTTAAAATACTGTGGTTGCATCCAGCGTTGAACTGTGCAATCTTTACATTTAAAGGGAAATCAATAGCATTGATTAAACAAAATAAAAGCTGCTCCATAAGAAACTATTACTAACTCAGGCTGTTGGAAAAACATAGTGTTTTTAAATCAAACTGATAAAAATCAGTGTGAGTTTCTTACAGCCAGACATGATGACTAAAATGCACAGTGCAGAGAATACCATATTTTGCCAAGAAAACATATGCCACTAGCTTGAAAAAGCTTCTTACGTCCTTGCTTCATTCTCATGCAAACATCTCTCTGCAGCAAGCAATTTGCTGGGGGGGGGGGGGGGGGGGGGGGAGGGGGGGGGGTTGTGTTATTTAAATGCAGTGTTTTCATGGATCTCTCCCTCCCACCCCACCCCGGCCCCTTCCAGATGCATAGAGCAGTCACTCAAATTAGTGTCAAAATCCTAACCACCACAAAATAGTCAGCTTAGTACAATTCTTGAAAGCACAGCCCTCAGATTTAGCTCTGCGTGTCTTCATGATATGATTGTGGGCTTCCGTTCAGCAGTATTTACACCCAACACCTTTTCTATCGGAAAGAAATTCAGCAGCGCCGGCATTGCTGACAGAACTAAAGGGCTATTTTTCAACTTTAGTAGCCCCATTCTACCCTGAATTTCTGTTTTAATAGTTTTATCAGTCTTGGAGAAGCTGACATCCGAAAATTAAACTGGCATCCAGATCACCGATGTAAATGTACAGCGGTACATTGAAAGGCATAGAATAAAGTAAATTATGATCTCGGCTGACATTACCCAAAATTTAGTATGCAAAGTAGTTTCTCATAAATTTAAGGAGGTTCTTCATTAAAGCAACACAGTTCCTTGGGAAAAAAAAAAAAAAAATCCTTGTCAGAGATACTTCAATTATCTTTATTTTAAATTGTTTTTCTTCTAGAAATAGTAGTAAAGAAGGTGCTGGGAATGCTTTTATCTGAAGCAATAAAGGATGTTCAAGTGTAATTAATTGCTGCAAAGCGTGGGCTTCCAGCAGAATTTATGGGCCTTGACATTTTTGTTATGCATAAACTCTACTAGGCTTATGCCATAATTAAGCATCAGGATTATATTTTCATTACATTCTTACCATTTGCATTAAAACCACAATAAGGAAAACTTACAACAAAGCTAACACTTGAATAAAAGTGGTGACATATTCCAGGACTGAGGTATGTAAGAACTGAGATGATAATGTTATGAATACATTGCTTTCACATCTGGCAAAAGAGCTATTAACCTGAAATTTAAAAAACATGCTCTGCAAAGCAAGCCAAGGGCTTGCACTTTGCAAGAAATAATACCAAAGGCTTCTTTTATAAGGCAGTTAAATCAATGCACTCTGCTTCTGAGCTATAAAGCAATTAAAAGTTATTGGGCAGCTGCATGGGTGGACATGGTTACAACCCAGTTTATGGCACTGTAAGGCAAAAAAAAGGTCTTGTCAGGTTTTCACGTGAGAGTTTAATGTGCTAATGAACTTCTCTCTGTATCTTAGGGAAGGGTGAGATAGCACCATGTGAAAACACTGCAACATAATGCACACCAGTGTCTGCTTTGCCAGATGTTGCTGCTACTGCTCTGCTTTGTAAATGACAAGAAGACATAGTTTTATTTTTACTCACATCGAGCCAGGCTGCAGCTTTGAACAGGGGGCTGAATCCTAAAGACCTTAGGCAGATAAGTCCTTAATGTTGGTGAGGACAGGAAGAAGACTGGTGAGAACTTAAGCATTAAACTGATCATCTTCCAAAGGATTCAGATCTCCAGATTCTCTATGGCTGATATTTTTCACACACTGGCCTGAAGATTTCTAATAATCTGGATTTCTCCAGAGGTTTTTATAGAAACTACCTACAACCATGAGCTGTTCTTAATAAAGGGGTTTAGCTGCTTGCCCTGAAATGTTTGGGGTTTTTTCTACTTTTAGTCTTCTATTTTGACCTTTACCTGTCTGCACTACACACAGGTTATGATCCAACATTATGATTTTCATTAGCAGTAGGATTTATTTTATGGGGTTTTTTCCCAATACTATACCAGTACCAACTTTTCTTGCCACAAGGTCTCTGTTCACAGTTCTCACAGCACTTACCATTCCTCTCAAACAGGAAAATATCTATTCCCATAAGGAAAGGAGCATCATTGATAGGCTACCTAAGCCTCAATTATTTACTGTTGGGCATATGGTAGTAGTTATGGTTCTGTTGACTGAACTTAAACGTGTACTGATGTGTTTTGTTTTCCTTTGGTCATTAAAGACACAGAGCGATTAGCTGATTGAGAAGGGAGGCTGTAGCCAGGTGAGGGTTGGTCTCTTCTCCCAGGCAACCAGCACCAGAACAAGTGGACACACTCTCAAGCTGTGCCAGGGGAGGTTTAGGCTGGATGTTAGGAAGAAGTTCTTCATAGAAAGAGTGATTGGCCATTGGAATGGGCTGCCTAGGGAGGTGGTGGAGTCACCATCACTGGAGGTGTTTAGGAAGAGACTTGATGGGGTGCTTTGTGCCATGGTTTAGTTGATTAGATAGTGTTGGATGACAGGTTGGACTCGATCTCAAAGGTCATTTCCAATCTGGTCTATTCTATTCTATTCTATTCTATTCTGAAACAAGCTGGATTCCTAGGTGGAGCTGATTTTCTGTGACCCCTTTCCTGTCCTGTACAGCCTTCTCCTGCTCTTTATCCCTATTCCTTCTTTCAGTGTGCAGTCTGAAGGAGGGCGTCCTTCGTTAAGAGGCTGAAGATTATCACAGTAATCTGCTGGGTTTTAAGACTGCAATATCTGTGCATACACAACACATTCAGAAAACCTTGGCAGACAGCAGTGAGTAGAACTTTATGAAAGCAGTCAGCAGGATGCAAGGAGGATGCTGAGCTCATCAATGACTTAATATATTTTTGTTAACAGTCAGGATTAATTTTGTTCCTGTGCTTTCTTCATGTTGGAGAAGGAAGAAATATCAACCCCATTCTTTGAAGTGTACCTTTCTTTTCCAGACTAAATAGTTCTATGATCCTTTGAATGCCTGAGATATCCAAAAAGGACTGGAAAAACAGCTTTGTTATCACCATGCAACAAAAGGCAAATGCCAATTCCCCTAGACAGAAATACCCTATTAGAAGATAGGGCTTCCATTGTACAGGCTCTGCAGCTCTTCTCATTAAGAAAAGATTTGATCTGTGATGCTGACATGTCATCAAGTCTAGGTCTGGAGAAAGAAAATACAGTTCAGTTTCAGGTTAGGAATAGACTGAGTCTATATAGGTTTCAGATCCAAATTCAATAGAAACTATCTCACACTCTTCCTGAGAAATTGCAGACCCAGGAAATGAAAGTCTTTAGCCAAAGTCTCATGAAGCAAGTAAGACGATTTCAGCCATGTCAAATGGAAAGCAGAAATAAGCAGAGCTGGCCCAGTTCACAGATCAGCAAGTTAGGTTCTTGTGAAGCAGCCTCTGTATTTACAAATACGTCTTGCATTTAGAAGGTTTGAGCAGCTATCATCAACAGCTAGCTGTTGGGCTGGAGAGAAGCCAAATACCTGATTCAGTCACAGCATTCATGCTTTACTGGACACACTAACTACAGGGGTTGGGTGTTCTCTGCTCCATGCTTGCTAGAACAAGGCTTGCTCTACCTGCAGCTGTGAACACCAGGGACCACCCCACCCCACTGCACAACAGGTTGATGAGCTGCACTGAGCTGTCCAGTTGCATTGCTGCTGCTTGCCTGTGGCTTTTTCCTTTCCTTTCTTTTTCTTCCTTTCTTTCTTTCTTCCTTTCTTCCTTTCTTCCTTTCTTCCTTTCTTCCTCTTTCTTTCTTTCTTTCTTTCTTTCCTTTCTTTCTTTCTTTCCTTCCTTCCTTCCTTCCTTCCTTCCTTTCTTTCTTTCTTTCTTTCTTTCTTTCTTTCTTTCTTTCTTTCTTTCTTTCTTTCTTTCTTTCCTTTCTCTCTTTCTCTCTCTCTTTCTCTCTCTCTCTCTTTCCCTCTTTCTCTCTTTCCCCCAAAGAAACAGCATGAGAGAGTCAACCAAAGGAAAGTATATAAATTAGGAGTGCAATAAAAATAGTTGAGACCCAGGAGAAAAGTGCCTTAAGTGTGGGATAGCATAAACCTCCTAGAAACTCCTCTGAAATTCATCTACCTTTGGCTAAGGTTATTTTACCCCTAATCAGAGCACATACATTAAGGCTTTCACATGCTGCTTCACAGCAAAGACATGGGATGCATAAGGCAATGTAAGTAGGCACCCACACCAGTGTCTCAAGCACATGTACTTGCTGACAAATCCCACATACTTCCAGATAAATCATCCAGTTCACCCTGAGAGCTTTGCAGTGTGTTAAATATGCAGAAACTGGAGTAAAAATGATACAAGCTGAAGTCTCAGTATGAAATATGTATGACCTCCCCCCCCCCCCCCCCCCCCCCCCCCCCCATGATTTCTATAACAGTAATTCCAGTTTGGGTTAGGATATGACTTTTGCTAAAATGCTAGGGGTGAATTAGGGCTCTGTGTTGAATTCAGTTCCCCCCATCCCTAGCAATCTGAAAGTCATGATTGCAGCTTAGAACTCTCTTTGCACATCACTCTGCAATATATACCACCTTCTGGAAAGGGATTTCCCATATCAGGTGAGAACATTGTATTTTAAGGATCTGTTGGGCACATAGATCATTTGTTGAGGACTGCTATAAAGCACAGATTTTCCTATTTTTGTGTACTTGAGGCCATATTTTATATATATATGTGTGTGTATATATATATATGATGCTCTTGTTACCTTATTCATGCACTTCTTTAGCTTGCTTTATTTCGAGTCCCAGACTTGGCAGTCAGTTGTGCTTCTTTTACAGCCAAAAAATTCTCTTAAGGCTTGCAAATGAAGTAACCAAGCTGAATCTGAGCCTCTGGTCTCAGCTTGACCTCTCTTTTCTCCAGTTCCTCCTCACAATGATGTCTTTTGTAGCCATCAGTCCCCAGTCTGTGAGCTGATGTGGACTGAAGTAGAACCAGGTTTTTAGCACTTTGAGCTCTGACCCTCGCTTGGTGCATTAATGTATTTATGTGGCTCACAGGCATTTCTGTAGCCTACAGAGCCATTGTAATGAGCACAGAGCTAAGAAAAACTTTGCTAAATGGCACCATTGAATTCTGTCATACTTTTGTAAAATAGCTGGTAAGAAAGCTGGGAGCAAAGAAATGTCCTCGTGCTCTCCAGTTCCAGCCTCCTCTGTGACCAATCTGAAAATTCTCCCACCTCAAAGAGGGGGAAAAAAAGTATTCTGGGTATAGTACATTCTGCACTGCCTTTGAATACATTACTCAATGTTTTGAAGGGTGGGTATTGTTTTGCTGCAATTCATGCAGCTGTGGAGGTCTGAATTTACAGTCTGGCCATAAATTAAAATGATTTAATCCTGTTTCATTTCAAGTCTTCTGTTCTGGTTTTTCCTTATGTAATAACAAGGATATCCAGCCTCCTCCCACCAAGAAGTCATGATGCAGCTGAATCGAATGCAGGCATCTGACCCATACTGGAAGCCAGAATCATCTCTGAAAGACTAGTTTAAGTGCTTTTTAGCCACAGTGCCAGAGTTCAAGGCCAGTGACCTGCCAGCTCATTGTCACATAAATCAATCTTGCTTACAAAACAGTCCCTAGCAGCACCGTCAGATTTTGCAGTATTGAAACTTCACCCAGGATAACATTTATAAGTCGAAGCTGCTGTTGAAGAATAAGCATCCAGAAACCATGATGCATAAATACATAAATAATCAGTTCCTAACTATTTCAAAGATAAATGCCAACCACTCTCCTCAATCTGTGCAGACAACATCAGACAGAATGCCAAAGGGGATTTGTGTATTCCCAATGACAGTATGGATTTTGAGAAAGCATCTTTAATTCATTAAAGGATAATATATTTTGTAACCCACTCCATGATGGTACTTCTACACTGCCAATGACCTTGGTTATTTGGGAGGATGAAAATGTGTAAAATGTTTAGAGATGATAAAACAAATATAGATTTTTCAAAACCTATATAATGACTCAGACATGTCACATCTAGTGTGTCTTTATACAAAGTACAGGAGTGGACTGGACAGGAAGGACTGACCTGTACACTCCTACTCCTGAAGAGTCAAGTCAGTCCCAGTATGTACATGGCAATACTCTGCTTCATCACCTGAGTCATGGTCCATCAGCAAAAGAGGGCAACAAAGCTGGTGAGAGGCCTCGAGCACAAGCCCTATGAGGAGAGGCTGAGGGAGCTGGGATTGTTTAGCCTGGAGAAGAGGAGGCTCAGGGGAGACCTTTTTGCTGTCTACAACTACCTGAAGGGTGGTTGTAGCCAGGAAGGGGTTGGTCTCCCAGGCAACCAACACCAGAACAAGAGGACACAGTCTCAAGCTGCACCAGGGGAAGTTTAGGCTCGAGGTGAGGAGAAAGTTCTTGACTGAGAGAGTTGTTAGCCATTAGAATGTGCTGCCCAGGGAGGTGGTGGAGTCACCATCCCTGGAGGTGTTCAAGAGGGGATTGGACGTGACACTTGGTGCCATGAGGTCTGTGGTGACAGGTTGGACTTGATGATCCTTGAGGTCTTTTCCAACCTTGGTGATTCTGTGATACTAAAACCCCATCTTGGTGAATTTGCAGGAAGTCGGATTCAACTGACCAGGCAGACTTTGCATTCCTGAATGTTTCTGGCACGCCCTTATGTGACACAAATACCTTTTCTTCAAGCCATCCCCCTGCTCACCTCTCAGCATTTTGGCACCTATGTGACTGTAGGTCTTGATTTAAGTTGAGTTTTTCCTTCTTTACACCAAGCTATGTGAGATCACAGTGAAAATCATTGCTTAAAACAGTTCTAATTGCTAAAGACAAAGGAGCTGGTTAGAGATTGAGGGGGCAGATTTTGGAAACCTGAGTTCTGTGTCCTGTTCTGATAATTATTCCCTGGGCGAGTGGGGACCAACCAAGCAAATAAACTGTCTATTTCTCTGCAGCTGCAATTAGAACAGCTCTTCAGTTTTAGGCTATTTTGAGCTAAGAGAGGTTCCACAGATGGAGAAAGAGGTATAAAAGTCAGATCATTACTGCGACACGCTCAAAGAATAGGAAGACTCTTTTGTAAAACTTCTCCGTCTTCTTGCAATAGTGTGAAAGAAGTAATAATAGTAAATTCTTCTTACAGAAAATCTTTCTGAATCTTTGCTTTTACCTTGTCTTTCTTTGAACAAAATAGTTTGGCTTTTGTGAATTTACAGTGGTCCAATTTACAATGATTTGCCAGAGCAAACCTTCTTGTCACAGACTGCATCAAGACCAGCAGGGTGGCAAGGTGCTGTTAGCATGTACTCGTGGCAATGAGAGGATCCTGTTGCTGCAGGAACATGCTCCAGGAGCAAACACAGTTCGTACACCATCTAGAAACAGCTCTTTTCCAGGGCGCACACAGTGATTTAGGAACATCCCAGAAGAAGTCCCTGGGTGTAGTAAAACTGAGAGACCAAGTGCTCTGGAAAAAAAATCTCACTGAAAGATGAAATAACTGGCTTCAAGATAAAGGACAGAGAAATTCTTTGGGCCCCACCTTCCCACTGGGTTGGAAAATGAGATAGGAGCTCTCCAAGCTGGCTAGAGGACACTGTCCTCTGGAGAGATCGGCTCCTTTGGTACTCAGAACTACTCTGTGGGAATAGCCTTGGAGAGGTGATATTGTCTTTAATCCAGCAAAAAGGAGAGAACTGCCACTAGTCCCATCCTGGTCATTGCTCCTCTTCCTAGCCAAGAGCCAAGGTGGGGCTAGGAGATAGGTAATTATGATATGGTAGCTAAAGCAACATCTGATCCCATAACCCATCCTGGGCTGAAGGGAGTGTCTTTTATATTTGTTGTCTTCCCATATCACTTCCTCTGCTAGAAGAAAGCACATTGGTTTGGTTGGTTTGGTTTGGTTGTTTTTAATGAACACTTATGCAAGTCATCTTGACTTTGTCCTTCTGTGAAGACAGAGTCTGGTGCTCAAATCCACCCACACTGTTACAGTTCAGTCAGAGACTCCTGAAAGAGAGGAGAAGAGTTCATCTTTGAGCAATGCCCTTAGTTTAGCACAGCCAGAGAAATTTGGTTGGATGATTACATGTCAAATTACATTTTTCAAGCATTACCTGCTCCTGCAAAGTCTCTTCTGTTGGGACAATAAAGAAATAAGCAGAGGTTCAACTTTAGACGAGGAAGCAAGATGTCAAAGTCCGTGAAATTGCTCCAGCTTTTAGCATTACACATGTGCTTAACTGTCTGCTGGATCTTCTCCTGCCTGTGTGTGTAACAATTATGCAAAGACTATTCAAGATGTGACTTACAATTGCAAGCAGCCATTGGATCTATTTTCCAGTACTAGCACGATTACGATACTCAAGAATTTCTCCAGGACAAGAGTTTGCCTTTTGCAATGCAGAAGGCATAAATAATGCTTAATACTTTGCAAGTTAATTTAAGTTGGATTTGGTATGCCATCAGTTTAAATCTCACTCCAAAACTGAATCAATCTTTATTCGGCTTCAAAATGTGCTAAATCGCTCAGATAGTCTAAAACTCTTCTTCCTTAAGGCTTCTGGTGGAAATTCCACATTTATGTAATAAAGCAGCCAGGATTTACTACACCAGTAGTGGTAAGCACTTTTTGCTTTCCTCAAGATAGATTAGAGTTGACTGTATACTTTTTTTTTGCTACAACTGCACAAGTTTACAAGTCACAATTGAATTACCAAACTGAGGAAAAGAAAGATTATTCCTGTGGGTGCAGTGCAGGTTGCAGACTTGTTTTCTTTCAAAGAAGGATTTAAAGAATTAGCAATAAATGTTATCAACTGCAGCTAGAAAATGATGCTGACTTATTACTTTGTGGGGACCCTAAGGGGCATCATGAAAATCAAATTCCTTAGCTGGGCTTTCCAGAATAAAACAGAATAAAAATCTAAGAATGCCTTTTGAACACTTTAAACTGAGAATTACTATGAAGAAAAAGACTAAGGTTTATAGGCTCCCCTGGCTTGCCCCTCAAGTTGCATAACTCTACAGTGCTTAAATGGTTGCTGATTTATTCACTGCTTAAACAATATATTCCTATTGTCACTAACAAAGCACAAAATGAGGACATTTCTATCGATAATCACCTACAACAGGGGTAGGCAGCCACCTTCCTCACCTTCAGCAGAAATCTCCAGCAAAACACATGCTCTGATATCCAAGTGGAGCACCAGGAAAGGCTGCAAGGTTATTTCATATGACAGTAGGGTAAATGCTCCTCTGACCTAGCTGGACATCACTTCTCTGAAGATTTTTCCCCTTGTTACCCACCATCAAATAACCCAGTGGCTTTAAGGATGTATTTGAGGTCTGGCAGACACAAAATGAGGGCAAAGCAGAAACTTTGACCTGACTCTTCAATATATCAGTTGAGTGGCTCTAACTTTGGGCAATGTCATGATGTTCCAAGGGGCAGGAATGTTTTTCAAAAGGCTTTTTGAATGTCATTTTTGCAAGTTTTGCAGGTGCTGTTGCACATCAGAGGCACTTCCTGCATCTGAAGGAAAATGGTATTGTAAACCATCATTTTTTTTCCTTCATAAAATATACTTTGTACAATCTGTCCAGCTTTTCTGATTATTCATCTTGAAACCCTTAGACTATGTGCTCTGTAAAATTTCTCATTCCAGGGTGACTTTTTGACAAATCATAAGAGTTTAGAAATGCTCACAATTGTTATCTTGCACTCCATCCTTACTAGAAAGCCTGTTTAAACCAACCCTGTGTCTTAGCCAGGACTTACATGGGCAAGCACAAAAAACCTCACAGCCTTTTCCACCAGATCTACATGCATGATATTCAAAGACACCTGATATAAATCAGGGACTTGGATTACAGCCTGCAAATCACAATTTTAAGCTCAACATATTTTCTGTTTCTAACAATGTTGTTCAATCAAAGTTATATACCCTCAGCTGTCTCTCAAAAACCTGAGGAAAAGTACATTCCATACTCATTCAGTTAAATAATTCCTATACAAAAAGTACATGACAGCTGAATCCTGCCCAGTGAATGACTGTTTACAGCAGACCAAACCCACACTATCTTACTGAACCAGTATTGAATTCAAGACAACCAAGACAGATGGCCTTGGAGTTATCTTCTTTAGAAGCCTTTATTGCTTTTGTAGGAATCCATTTAAACAGTCCACAAAAACTAAAACTCACCCCATCACTGCAGAACTCATCTATACAGCACTGATATCCTTTAATGTTCCTGTGGTCTAGGTATTCACTCTTCAGGTCTTTACATCATTTGGATCACAGTTTGGCTTTCTAGAAATGAATCAGACCTTATTTCTCCCAACAAAAAGAGACATGAAGTGTCCTTAACCATGTTACATATACATCAGGTTATCTTCTGTATAGTCTGCATTGTGATGAGTACTTCCCCCTGTACACTGATGACTACAGCTGCTCTCTATGTTTTTTTGTGGTTCCTGTGCCTGCTGTGGAATGCCTTCTCAGGTAGTTGTTTATGGCTGTCTTCAGTGCTCACAGAGACTGCTGCTTGCCTTCACTTATTAAAAAGAAAAAAAATATTGCCCATTAGGGCCAAATCATGCAGTGATTGCTTAACTGAATTTACATATGTACCCAAACCTGCTGAACTAAGCCAAGACATTTATCAGTATTTCAAGCCCTATGAGGAGAGGCTGAGGGAGCTGGGATTGTTTAGCCTGGAGAAGAGGCTCAGGGGAGACCTTATTGCTGTCTACAACTACCTAAAGGGAGGTCATAGCCAGGAGGGGGTTGGTCTCTTCTCCCAGGCAACCAGCAGCAGAATGAGAGGACACCATCTCAAGCTGTGCCAGGGGAAGTTTAGGCTGGAGGTGAGGAGAAAGTTCTTCACGGAGAAAGTTCTTCACAGGGAGAGTTGTTAGTCATTGGAATGGGCTGCCCAGGGAGGTGGTGGAGTCACTGTCCCTGGAGGTGTTCAAGAGAGGATTGGATGTGACACTTGGTGCCATGGTCTAGTAGGCATGAGGTAATCTTTTTACCAAGATGAAATTCTGCTGGCAAACATAACTTTAGAAGAGTCTAAATGTTTTATTTGTAAATAATTATTTCAAAACATCAAATGTTTTAGTTCAGCTTTAATTCTTTCCCCTTCTGAGTTGAACCAATGTAATCTTCCAAACGAGTTTAAGATAAAATACAAAAGCTTTTTGATATAAAACAGTTCTCTCCATTGGAGAAATATATATATCTCCTAAAGCATCTGCTCTTGGCAAACAGTAATTGAATTCAAATGGTGATTCCTGGTAGGGGATTATTTCCAGTAAATTTTTGTGAGCTGCCAGGGGTTGGAGCATTAAAAAGGCTGGTTGGGTCTGCCAGGGTCCTTGAGAGGCTCTGGAGGAGCTACATTGAGCCTGGTTGTTCCAGGAAAATGCTCCAACACCAGCACTAACCTTCCTCTGATGAAAATGCATCTCATTAGCAGAATCTGTGGCTGCACCGCCAGGTGAGGCTGCCCAGTGGCTGTTTCCACCGCTGCGCAGATGGAGCAGCCAACATAATGAGCTTTCTACTGCTGTACCGAGCTGCTGAGCTGGATCGCAGGTACAAGGGATAGGCGCCAGAATCAATTTTGCTCCTTTGTGTTTAGTTGTGTAGTAGAACACAGATGTATCCCCATTTTAATTTGCTTTGCTACTTAATTGCATGCCTTCAACTTAAGAGACATTCAGCCTTGCTTTATACCTAGATGAACTTTCTCTTACATTTATTGTCAGACAGTGCTAATTTTAAAGATTGCCTTTGTTTGAGAATCCCATATGTTCACTGCAAACAGACTTTTGTTTGCAAAGAAATGGATAAAATAAAACCCCAAACATTGATTTTTAAATGGAGTAACACTCCAGGACAGCTAACAGCATGCCTGACTGTCATAACACCACTTCAAGACTTCTACGGAGGCTCCCCAACAGTTGGGTCAATACAGACCCTCCATCTGCAGGCAGATCTTGTCCCCGCTGCAGAGCTAGGGTCACTCTGTCCAGGTGCCATGGAGATCTGCCTCTTTTCAGCATTAGAACCACACAGCACGTAAAAATATCCTCACAATGAGATTAAGGTGCAGGGTTTTCCTTTGCCCTTTGCACCAAAATGCCCCAGGGATGACAGACCTGATTTGTAGGAGTAAATCCAGGCACACATGTAAGTACAGAGATAAAACTGGTTTATTTGCCAATTTCCAGTGTTCTGCACTACACTTCTACATCTAGTTTCCTCCAGCAGGATTAAAAGCCATCAGACTACAATACGGTGGCCTTAACAGGATGGGTCATTATCATGCATTGTAGGAAAGTATTAAGCAGATAAGCAGAATATATTTAGGCAATTCACTGAACTGGACAATAGGTCAAGGACGTATTTAGGTTAAGCCAGATTGGTCACATCCTTCTCTTTTCCTGCTTTTTTCCTCTCATCACATCAGATGCAACCCTCCCTTCTCTCATCCTTCCTCAGAAATGAACATTTCTTAGATCATTTCTGATCACTTTTTTTGTTTTGTTTTCCTGGGGTTTTTTGGTTTGTTGGTTGTTTTTTTTTCCCCTTCCCCCAAACTGTGAAGATTAAAATACTGATTGATTCCATCAAGCACCTTAGATCACAGCTTTCACTAAACAGACTATTCCAGCCACATTTCCATTATTCTCATCATCACTTATATAACAGAGACTGATTTTTATCATTATTCTTTGTATTCATTCCCCTTCACACTCTAGGGTAGGAAAGGAATTTTTTTCTTCCCAATTCCTAACCACCAACAGATAAATAACTATAGCTCAGTACCCAAGACAATGTCTTTTCTCAAAGGACCCTTTTCTGTCTGGGCAGAAATAGTACCAAAAAATGTTGTGACATGTGCCAGCCAATAAGTTCTGTCCCTAGGGATCTTCATTGATTTACGTGGAGTAATCTGGCTAACATTGTCTTTAGAAGAAAAAGAGTTTGAATATTATAAAGAGCTCTTAGAATATAAAGGGCAATTGTAATGAATAGCTGAGGGAAAGCATGTAACCAAATCAGAAACCCTTATAAAAGGAGAACATATATCTACTTCTCTGCCTTAGTCCATATTTCACATTAGTGGTTCACCATCCTTGTTGTGATTATGGCATACTGCTTCTTGCATTTATCTTCTCTATCCCCAAACCTGCTTGCAAAAATACTATACATATTGCAGATGTGTTGCTTTGGGGGCTTACAGAAAGAGAAAGACAGAATCAATAGCTAACTGTGAAACGTTTAGGGCATTTAAAACTTTCCTGTTCCACTGTGGTGTTCTTTCTAGAAATAGTCAGCTAAATAATGTGGAAGAGGAAATACAGCAGCATGCCATTTACTCCAGAAACAGCCTTTGCTTTAAATAAAATAAACAATAATTAAGAAAAAAAAAGACAACCTTGTATCAGAAAATGGATCAGTCCAGTAAACTGGACATGAACAAGCACCAGCAGCTGATGAATTAGCACTCTGGATATGGCACTGATCATTTCCCAAACCCCATCTCCATTTTCTTAATAGTAACAGTAAGGTTGCAGCGCTTACTCTGCCATGACCTGACCAAAGTGATTTAATTATTTGGAAGCAACTAGAAAATGACCAAAAGGTTGCTTTAAAATATATACCTTAGTGATACTGTGATATATATAAATATATATAGATACATATATATATTCCTTCTCTATGTTTCAAACTTAGTTTTTTCCTTTTTATGCAAAGATAAAGCTACCTCTGTGCCTTTCCAAAACCACTTTCATTTCCCATTCTCTTCCCATTCTTTTTTGGCTCTGCAATCAGTTGGCACATGCAGCTTAAACTCTTCACAGCAAATATGATCCAACAGAACTGTCTACACTGGATGGTTCTAGGAGACGAGAGCATTCCTGGGTCTACCGAAAACATCTGCATCACCTCAGGAGGACAATACAGTTTTTTCCTCTCCTTAGTTTTATAATAAAATATGGATTAAATACAAGCATAAATACAGCACAGATTAAAAAGGTAAAAATACTGACCTCCTTTGTAAAGAGAGCACTGGTAAATGTTCTTCTTAGAAAGCAACTTTTCTCTTTTATCTTTACCACACACAACCAGAAAGTTTTCTTACACAATCAACCTTTGTGAGCTACAGAGCTGACTGAGAAGTGGGTGTACACTGAAGAACGTGGGTATAGGTCCTCAGCCTGTTCTGTGGCAGGGATCTGCACAGGGTGGGAAATTCTGCCCTCACCAAAATCAATATGACTAAACTCATCCATTCAGCGGGATCAGAAATTTGCTTCTAACCTTTACAGTACAGCTCAGGGAAGGTTTAAGCTCTTTACAAAATAAATCACTTTTTAAAAATCAAACCTCTAACCTTAAACACCCTTTGAAATTTGAACTATGTCCTGAGCTGTTGCTTCTGAACAAGAAAACTACTGTAGAAGTAACGTGGGAAGAAAGGAGGAAAATTGATGAGGAAAGAGAGAATTAAAATGGTAGTTTCCAAGCCCAGCTCCATCCAGGCTTGCTCCTCTGTTCTGAACACCTCTCCCAGGAGAAACTCTACTGACATAACTGACAGAAGTGTGGGACAATACAGTGAAAATGAGCTTGAGATCTGGAAAGTAGCTCAGACTGTAATCTAAAGAACATAGTTTGTTCTTCTCGAAGCGTTTAAATGTGAGCTAGGAGAACCACCCATCTCCAGAGGCCACCTCTGAGTGGAGTCAGTGCTCAGCATTGTGTGAGGATAACGCAGGCTGCTTTACGGTGACTTCTCTGAAACTTTTTTTTTTCCCTTTAGCAAAATGATTAGTTAACAATTCTGATTTTAGAGGCTGAGGGAAGAAATTTAGGACATCTCCATCAAAACATATCTTTTTAACCGAGTAAATTCCGACACTCTCTAGTTAAAGTTTAAATAACTGTTAATGACTCTGAAGCAATCAGAAATGTTTTGCCAAGGGGAAATCAACAGCATATGAAGATAGCTCAGCATTGTTGCTGAATACTAAAGGCAGCTTTTAAAGCTCATATGATTGCACACTAAAGAAGTTAGATCCATTTGATCATTCAGAAAAATATACTGACAACTTTAATGTCATTTTACTTCTGTCTGTGTAGGAACAATGTTTCCTTTACATTACATATACATCAGTGGGGTAAGGAGGTTGTTCAGATTTTACCAGTTTTATACAAAATACTGATGATCCCCTCTGAAACAGACTCTTCTGACAAATAACCTTTTTATAATATCATGCATCCTATGGGCTGTAGTCCCAGAGGTTTTTAGATAGATAGATATACACACATATTTCAGGAGTACAGTAGTGATACGTTTTGATGGACAACTCTTCTATATTTCCCAGCAATGTAAAGCATTCATTTCCTTGCCATGTCTTTCCACTTCCAGCATGTAGTGTTCTGCACAGAGCTGATACCACTTCATCTGACTTATCTCATAGAGGTAAAAATGTACCCACAAATCGTCCCAAAATTACAAAAGCATCTTGTATGTTGGGTCCAGACAAATAATGAATTTGGGCACAATTCTATGTCATTGACTCCCTGACATTTTTATCAGGAACATCAAGTAGTTGTGCATAAAACTTTAAATCAGTGAAATACCTATTTGCAGTGGTTAGAGCAACAAGTGAAGAAATTGGAACCAGATTGCCTAAAACAGCAAATCCAAGCTTTTAGAGAAGGTCCCAGATTGCTGAGTGTGCTTCCACCCAGAAACATTTTTAAGTCTATATAGCATTTTTTGATTCAGAACTGTATCCTTCATGACATACAAGGCACAAATATCCATCAAATTCAGTGTGTATTTTGGGCACAAGGGATGAAGGTTTCATTGGCAGTTCATATGAAAATAAGTTTCGATTGATATTCAGTTTGAGGGCACTGGAGTTTAATGCTGATGGCAAAACCTAAAGCACAGGTGCCATCCAAAATCCTTTGGAATCAATGTGATTCTTAACGCTCTAATGAAGCCAAGATTTCTGTCTTTATATGTTTGGGTTGTTTTGGGTTTTTTTTTAAACTAAATGCATAGGTTATTTCTAGATGACTCTGACTTCCTCTAGGATTCTCCCAGACTAAATTATGACAGCTTGTCTGCCTCCCAGGATAGTTTCTGTGAATCCCCAGGATCTTACACTTTGCATATAATAATTATATCCAATGAAAAAAGAGAGCATGAAGTGACTTCCCAAATCCAAGGGTCAAGAATTCAGCTAACATATATTAATCTTTATTATGTAACAGTGATATAATAAATAAGTTTAGGAATTCAGATGACCTGTACAAAAAGCCAAAAAGATATTGCACCAGGGTAGGTACCAGCTATTTGGATTTAATATTTGTTGAACACATGATCTAAAATTATATACAACTGTGGATTTAAGGCAAAACCAGATGATACTTTCATCACAACAGAAGGTTTGCAAACTCAACATAATTGCAAACGAGGGGATTTCGTCTCCAGCTAATAAAGTGGTTGTGTCTAAGGAAGGAATCCCTCAGGATTTTTAATAAAGCAGTTATTATCAATCATGTTAATTAAAGTTGGAGAACAAGTGTAAGATTTCCTGCAGGGCAAAGCTGTTTTGCAAAGTTGTGCCTGAATGGTCACATTTAACCCCAGCAAGGATATTTTTCTTAATGGTTATAATCCATTCTTCTCCTTAGAAAACTGCGCATGGAAAAGAGGAACACCTCACAGTCGACTAAAATACAGCCAAGACCCCTTAGCTTCATGTAAGACAGACTTGATGGTGACTGGTGACAGAGCTTAAATATATGGGTGAATCATCCAACACACCACACACAGAGAAGAATTAAAGTCAACCATTTATCAATAGTAATTATCTTTCTCAAGACAATGAAACAGATCATGTCAGGTAAGTCCCAATGACAAAAAACATGTATGAGCAATATATCAATATACAGTTCTTTGGCAGCAACACACTAACTCTTGATTGAAGTCTGAACTCAAACTTTCTTAAATTATAGACCTGGTTGCCAGTCTTTTCATAATTAAAGGAAATCCACTTCTCCCATGAATCCAATAAGTCCAGTAAATGAATTTGAATAAATCTTGCAGGCAGCTTTAGACTGTAACATTAAGCATAGATATTTATTGTCTGCTTTAGTCTCAATCCAAATATATTGTATTTAAACACTCAAAATTCTTTGAAACTTCTGAGTAGTTCAGATGGGGCCAAAATCCATAACGAGAATCCATATTCACCCATGAAAAAAAAAACCAAAACAATAAAGAAACATCAATCCCCTGATGATAAAATGATCTTCATGTGACAAAGGCAATGATGAGTCCACACCTGGATGAATGTCACAGGAAAATTGACTTTACAGAGGAAAGACCAGAAAGCCAGAAAATGTAGAATACTGCCATCCGCCGACCAGGTTACCTTTCTCCAATTTCAGGTAAACCTTATCCTCTTTGTCTAGATAGAGCAGGACTCCATTAGTGGCAGCTTCACGTGTGACATCCTTATCCCCAGCAAAAGCAGAAATAACTGGCTTTCCATTCAGCATCAAATTAACCTACAAGAGAAAAACCACTGAAAAGCTCTAATTAACAGAAAACCATCAAGAACATTAACCACAGTGCAAGTTCAGGTCCCAGTTTTCACTGCTTTATGGGTTGGTTTGGGGTAAGCTAAGAATTAAGTTTATTTGAAGTGTACACATTCATATTTCATGAGCTTGATATGCAGCTAAGTGAAGTTGGTGAGACATTGTCCATGGAGTGCTATGGTCCATGCTTGGTCAGTGTGACACCATGTTGCTTTTATCTTTTGCTTGGGCACATTAGTTGTTGGAACACTCTGGTAATGTGGAGCTATGACCTCTGTTTCACTTTGCCTAACTCACAGTCTATTTAACCACACACTACAGCAAAACTAACATTTTCAAGAATTTTAGACCCCCAGAGATGTGCTCTAGGCACCTAATGAGGTGTCTAAGGTACTGCAGTAGACTGGGAGCTTACACTTCATTGAGAGCAAAATGTATGTCCTTTCCACTGCTGATAACAGCTTAGTTCTAAAGTCTGGAGCAGACCTTTAGCTTTATAAACCACTGCACTGTGCCTTGGTACTAAATCCATTTTCCTATAAAACACTTCTGAAAGTCATCCTAGCCCTGCTCTGAAAGGAACATCACACAGACACTCTGTAAATAAAGATGGGCAGGAGCTGGGGGAAGAGACAGATCCAAACATTTTTCATTTCCCCAGTGGCAAACTATTAGCTTTCTTCTGGTTTTTCTTGTTAAGCAGCTATAATGCAGTCACAGAGGGGTGAATTATGAAATGCTTATTCATATTGACTATGCTGGCCCTGCATTTGCTCCTATTAATTTTAATGGGAGTCTCCACAGAATAAATTACTGCTCAGCATAAATCGGGGCAGCAGAATCTTGCCCTGATTTGGGATTGGCCTATCTGGGAAATCCACTTAATGACATGTCCCCAGGGAACCAATTTCAGTTTAATGATACTTAATGGCACTAACAGATGTTCCAGAGGCATAGTAATATCACTTATCTGGGAAGCCTTCAGATGACTTAGAAGGGTTTAAGTCTCCATGTGACTGATGCCAAGCTGGTTTGCTCCACTACAATGGTTTTTGATCCTTGCTACTACTTATCACACACAAAAAGGGCATCAAAAGTTTGCTCACTCCTAGGTTTTGGTTTACCTCATTGCCTCTGTATTTAGGTCAGGTTCCCCTGCATCATCTTGCAGCTATTTTAATCACTGCACAAGACACGTTACAGATTTACACCTGATGCTCTCATGTTAGCAGTTCCAAAATGGAACCAACAAAACCCACCTACTTCAGAAACTCTTGAGCTATTGAAGAGTTCAGGCCATGTCACAGGCTGTAGTATTCCCTGTGATGAGCCTCAGACTCTCAGGTTTGAGTAACCAGTATCTGAAACACCAAAATCTGCATTGGACTTCCAGAGTCCAAGCCTATGCAACTTCCTGGCAACATGTATCCAATGAGGCTGGCTGGCATACAGTGATTCTAGGCCATTTCAACCTTCAGCATTTAAGAAAATGAAAGGAATGAAGTCTGAGCATATTAAACAGCTTATAAACTCATTATAGAGATTTTCATGAGGTCAATACTTAAGACTTTTGTCATTGACCTGAACAGAACCATGATTTCATGCTGAAAACTGAAGGTGAATTTCACCAGCAGTCTGGATGTGTCTCTCACAAGCTTTCTCTGCCACCTCTCCTATTTACACATTTCTCAGGAGCTTCACCAACTCAAAGACAGAGCTGCCACAAAGAAATGGCTGATCACTCCTCCTGTAGAAACCTCTTTCATTTCAGCTTTCTATGCTGAAAACAGTATCCAGGAGCTAGACAAATCAGGCAAAAGTTATCAGAAACATCTCTGAATCTGGTGCTCTCATAGGGTGGAAAGAAGGGAAGCCATAGATGGTATTCCAGATCTAGAAAGCTGGGATGTATGTCACAGAAATTTTATGACCCAGCATAAGATTAAGGAATGTACTGTAAGGAATTTACTGTGAGCTCAGCAAGGGGATGTTCAGAAACTTAGAGACTTTTCCTCTAAGCTAGTACATGCTTATATTTAATTAGGTAGTTCAGCTGCTATTAAACTACACAAGAAAGCTCAGAATTCCTCCTTTTGTTAATACATGACACATCTTTTAATGTATTATATAGTGAGAAAAAAAGAAAGTTTAAATTGCTCTAAAGGTTCCCTAGAAGACAGCAAAACATTTTGGTGTCATATAGAAGAAGACCACTACCTTAACTGCCCTTGGTGTCACACACAGATACCTGGCATCAGCTGTCAGCCAGGTCACAAAAGGCTATAAAAATAGTAAGATCTATAAGGTAGCCCCAAAAGTCCTGTGCCCAAGACAGTGACTTTAACCTGAAGCAAAATATGGATCTTCAATAGTATTTATGCAACTAAGTGAAATTTACAGCTCTGTTTTACTCTTGGATGATTCATTCTATTTAATACTTTATATTACTCCAGGTACTCAGTTTTGCTACAGATGAGAAGCTTTGGCAGTTTATCTGAGGTGAAGATCCTGCCTTGTAACAGCTGTTCAGTCTAAATGTATTCACCCTACTGCTAGGAACTCAGCACCACAGGTTGCTTTACACTAAGATATTCTTCCTTCAAAGTGTGTTTAATACTCTTGTCTTCAACCAAGTTGCTATTCTAAATAATTCAAGTTAAACATTTTAGAATCATACTTGATCAACCTACCTGAATTGTTTGACTCTGATAGACTTTGATCACATGAAAGCTGAAACTGTAAATTCCTTTTCTTGGCGCTACAAAGACAGACTCCAACGTGAAAAAATTGCCCACATTTACTAGGATCTACAAATAAAATAAAATAAAATAAACAGAGCATGGGAATTAGTGCAGGTATTCAGTGCAAAACAAAAAAAATACTGACTATTACATTGAGAAACTGTTCAGCCATGGAAAAATTATAATCTGCATCAATGCTCATTGTTCACTTAATCAAATTGGACCATTACTCATTAAAAAATGGATATTTGGTTAAATTTATAGTACAACTTCACTATAAATATAAAACTAGGGTGGAAAAATATGTGTTTCTACTACACCATATTCAAAGCCTTTCTTCTGGACACGTTTAGAGGAGATTAAGGAAAGACATTTTTTGCTCAGGATTCCCCCAAAATGACATCAGAACACTAATTCAAGGAGTGGCATGCTGGTTTTGGCTAAAAAGCAATGGTCAATTCAGCACTGTTTTCCTGAAAATATCAAGCTGTGAGGAAGGATGTAGGTGAATGAGGCAGCTGGTTCCTTAGCAGTTGTAGTCAGTTACTGAAATACCTGGCACATCCGAGTGAAAACTGGCTGTGAGCTTTTGCTGCTTTATTTGCCTTTGTAAATACTAACAATAATTTGAGTTAGATTAAACAGAGACAAGTAACAGAGAGGGACATTGAAGAAGTGCATCGTGCATATGCTAAATATCTTCTTTAATGACTACATTATTCTTTCTTTCCACTCAGTTATGCTTCATTTTTAATAGATATTTGCAGGCTCTTTTAAGCTAGACACAGCCCTAGAAAGCCACTAGGAATGTCCCCAAAGTTAGGGTAATTCACATGGCTAGCATTAAGCTGCATGACATATCTGGCTTCAGTTGTCATGACAGTTCACCGTTCATTATTAAATCGTATAGGAAGGAAAACAACCATCAATCTTAATTACTTTGGTCTTGCCCTAGGACAGGAACTGGTGTATGAAACAGGTGCCAGCATCTGTACGTTACTGTCAGTGACTGTGCTACCAATATAAAAGTTAAACGGTTTCTCCTTAAAATTCATAGCTCTTTCTCCCTTCAAAGGCTGCACAAGCCGTCTAAAACCTGCGTAGCGTGCTTGCACCAGAGAAAAGCCTGGCCTCGAGCCTCCCGGGACTGTGACATCGCTTGGTGTTCACCGGGAGCTGCCTTTCGGCGGCCGCCCCCGCCGTTCCTGCAGACCCGAGGAGGCTGGGCCCCGCATCATCTCAACAACTCACCCGGAGCCGCGGAGTGCTATGCGGAGCTTGCGGCCCCGACGGCGACCGTGCACCCGTTGCTGCGTCCCGCTCCGCCTTCCCTCGCAAGCAGCCCCTTCCCCAGGGGCACCTGGGGAAACTACATGCCCTCCGCGGCTGGGGAGCGGCTGTCCCCACACCTCCAGCTGCGACCTGCCCGGCCTCTCCTTTTTTTCTGGCTTTGGGATGCGGGGGCTCCGCGGGAGCTCCGCGCAGCCAGCAGCTCCTTACACCCCAACTTTTTGCCGGAATTAGGAAAATGGACGGAGTGGGAGGGCAGAGCGGGAAGGACCCACGGGGCGAGCGGGCGGCGGCACCTGTTGATCCGCGTCCCGGCGGGGGTCACGGGGCTCCGCGGGGATCCCCACCTCAGCCCCGGCTCCGCAGCTTACCTGGTCGAAGTAGATGATGCGCGTCTTGTTGCTCATCTCGGAGGGCTCGTGGTTGGTGCTCCTCACTGCCGAGAAGGCGACCTTGGAGTTGGCCGCCCGCACGGAGATGCCCAGCGGGGAGGAGGACGAGCCCTTGGTATCGGTGGCCGGGTTGGAGTCGCAGACCACCAGACATTTGCCCTCCAGGACGATGGGCTCGGTGTCGTTCTGCGCCCGCGCCGCGGGGCCGGCCAGAGCCAGGGCCAGCAGGACGGCGGGCAGCAGCCGCCAGCCCATGGTCCGCACCCGCGGCCGACCGCGCCGCCGCTCCGCGCCCCGCTCCGGCCACCGCGTAGCAGCGGGAGGCAGCGCCGGCAGCCGCCCCCCCCGCGCACAACACGCACACGCACTCACACACCCGCACCTCCCGGCAACGCAGCGCTGGAGTCTTCTTTCCTCCGGCTTCTTCCCTCTGCCGCTTGTCTCTCTCCTTCTCCTCCTCCTCCTCCTTCTCCACCTCCTCCTTCCCCCACCACTTTTTGCTTTTTTGGGTGGGTTTTTTTCTTTTTCTTTCCTTCTCTCCCCGGGTCCTTTCGCGAGCTCTTTAAAACGTGCTGCAAGAAGCTGCCGAACAAAATCAACACTTTCCGGTGCCTCCTTTTCTTCCCTCTCTCCACATCAGAAAAGGCGAGTGAGAAGGAGGGTGGTGGGAGAAAACAGGTGAATTATTGATGAGAGAGGGGAGAAGAGAGAGGTCATGAAGAAATAAAACCATTTGACGTTGCCATGATTGCTGCTGCTAGCACTCTCTCCCCTTCGAGCTGGAGGTCCAGGATGCTCTGAGTGGTGGAGTGAAGAGGTGGTAGCTTACCCTAGAGCTGCCAGATCCTGTGTCTGATAGCACTGCCGGGATGCTGCAGACTCCACTTCTCTCTCTCTCTCTCTCAATCCCTCCCCACCACCCCCGCCCCTCAAAGAGTTATGTCACAACAAACCTGCCCAGCTCTCACCTAGCTGAGCAGATATGACACTTCATTACCGGAGACCGTCCTCTTGGAGTTGCCCCCTGTGCAGTCATACACGCTTGTCTTCCCAGGCAACTTTCTAAGCAGCTACACAACCAAAGGGAAACCAACAGAACATTGCAACGTCCCCTGTTTTCAAAAGGAGGGAGGAAGAACTGCAGCCTCTTTGAAAGGCAGCTTCTATATCCGGAGGGGTCTCCTTGACCTCCTATGCACGTATTTGCAGTTTGCATTTGGGCATAACACCCTGCCCCTGTGAATACTGCCTTTGGTGTCCCGTTTCACAGCGTGGAGGGAAGCAGCCCTCAAAGCCAATCACTCAGGCGCTTAGATCACTGACAGGACATCAGTGACTGCTCTTCGAGGATTAATGTTGCCAGGTACCACCTCCTGACGCTGCTGTATGGCACCTTAGACACCTCTGCCTAGTATTAGTTACTTCTTTTTTTTGTCTTTTTTTTTTTATGTGTGCTGAAAGATTTGGAAGACTGAGTAGGTTCCTTAGCTTAGTACTCCCACGAAGTTCAAGATTATGAAAAACGTGACTGATTTGGTGCTGCTGATGTCTTCTAGAGAATATCTTTCCTGCATCAGCTGGTCCCATTTGAAATAGTTTCATGTTGAAAGCTAAACCCTCTTCAGGGACTGGCTGTAATAACACAGTGTTCTCAGCAGTAGAACTGTCTACACAGATTTCCCTCCAAACCAACCACAAAGTGCCAGTTTGCAACCATTTTCTGTGCCTATAACAGCTATGCAACAAGACAATGCTTCTGGACACCAGAAGCCTTCATTCACTTCTTGCCCAAAGGCATCTCTATCTGCATGCAGCTTTTCTACTTTTCAAACCCTGCTGGGGAAGGTGCTAGTCTGTTCCGGAGATGTGACTGTCAGCACATTGTGCTGTCTCCCATTCTGTAGAAGAAGAGGCTTGAGACACAGACACCACACAACACCTCATCTCCATGCACTAACAAATGATGGTCATGAATCTGAACACTAACAGACAAAAGAAATTAAAGAAGCAGCAGGAAACTAAGAGGAGTAAAAAGCACTGAAGCACACTCTTTGCAGAACACCAAGGCTTTCTGCAGGCAAGTATGAAAGCATTACCTCTGCAGAACTAAGCAAAGTCTTTGAGATGCCATAAATCATCCAGATGCCCTCTTAAGCCAGCAAACAGGTACAATACTCTCACAAATTCAGAATGCCAGACCCAAACTTTAAGGAATCCCATTGGTCAGACAAGAGGTAAAAAGACATTTTGCTGTTTTCTAGGAAGCACCAACCTCCTCTTATTCAGTGATATCTACAGAGATAGATAGAGTCGTCAAACTGAAAAGTACCTTGCTGTAAACAAGGGTAGGAAACAAGAAACAAAGCAAATACTCACAGGACAATCCTGTCCCTTTTGTAGAAACTGGATCTGCAGATTAGAAGATTTATGCCAATGCATAAGAACACCTGTCTGGAGGACTCTTGTAAAAGGAAGCTGTATGAAGACAGGAAAAGATTTTGTGCCACAATATTTTGCAAATAAATCCAATTGTATAAATAATTCCACAGCCTTTCAACACCTTGTGCTTAAAAGCTCTTCTGTGCCTCCCACTGCTGCGTAGCCTTTTTAACACTACACAAACAATAGGACATATATTTATAACATGTACATAAATTGAGATTGAGATTTAAAACTGCTGACAGTTTTGAATGATCAATCCTTTGTCAGAGATCAAATAATTGCAATCATTTCAGGCAAGTTGTTCTAATTTCTTTTCATAGAATCATAGAATCAACAAGGTCAGAAAAGACCTCAAAGATCAAGTCCAACCTTTCACCCAAGACCTCATGACTACTAGACCACGGCATCAAGTGCCACATCCAATCCCTTCTTGAACACATCTAGGGACAATGACTCTACCACCTCCCTGGTCAGCCCATTCCAATGGCTAACAACTCTCTCAGTGAAGAACTTTCTCCTCACCTCAAGCCTAAACTTCCTCTGGTGCAGCTTGAGATTGTGTCCTCTTGTTCTGGTGCTGATTGCCTGGGAGAAGAGACCAACCCCCTCCAGGCTACAACCTCCCTTCAGGTAGTTGTAGACAGCAATAAGGTCTCCCAAATGGTGTAGTATCTTGGGGGGAGGTGGTAAAATACAAGAAAATAGCCAAAATTCAGATGAAAAAATTGATAAAAAGGAAAGCACCATCAAATTCCAACTGACCAGCAAGATGAATCAAACTCAGGCACTCCTGCTTTCTTGTCTACAGATACAGGCACCTGCTGAGTCTGACCTGGCAACACCTTTGTCCTTACCCCACTTGATCTGTTTTGCACAGAGCAGACAGAGAAGAGTAGATTAAGTCAAGATGAGAAACACCTCTCCCTCCTTTGCTTTTCTCCCTGAGCTGTGCACACATTTCTGTGCACACAGGCTATTTCAGCTGTGTGAACAAATTAGTGAGGAAGTATGCAGCTAGTTAATTACAGCCAGTTGTGAATACAGCTACTTAATTTCAGAGCTCAATTGCAATAAAGTCAAATGCAAGTTAGGAACAAATTTGTACACACATTTTGTATGCAATTATAAACCTTCTTTTGGGATCACAGTCTGCAAAAGCTAAGTGCTCCTCATCTCACACAACCTATTCTGGAAATGTCAGAAAATATAACCAGAAGTCTCACAGAATCACCAAGGTTGGAAGAGACCTCAAAGATCATCAAGTCCAACCTGTCACCACAGACCTCATGACTAAACCATGGAACCAAGTGCCACGTCCAATCCCCTCTTGAGCACCTCCAGGGATGGTAACTCTACCACCTCCCTGGGCAGCACATTCCAATGGCCAATTACTCTCTCAGTGAAGAACTTTCTCTTCACCTTGAGCCTAAACTTCCCCTGGTGCAGCTTGAGACTATGAGGCCCTTAGAACTCCCTGCCAGTCTGCACAGCTAACACAAGCCATACATTAAGGATTAACATCATGCTTCTCATCACCTACTACAGGAGACAGAAGTGGACTCTGTCCTGCAGCATGCATTACATTTACACAAATGTCAACAATTTCCAAAAACATCTTGGCTGATGGCATTACATTTTGCCATCAGTGGTATCCTAATCTGAAGGAAATCCAATTAAATGAGGCTGCTGATAATGACAACATGAAGAAGGGAGCAGATCATGCCCTTGTATTTTGCCCACATTTATGCCAGGCACATGCTCATAGGTGGCTCTGGTCTGAAGCTCCTCTTTTATTTGAAAGCCCTCTTCAGTTGCAATGTTGGAGAGGGGAAGAGCTCAGACACCAGGGCTCCTGCTCCTGTCTGACTTAAGTCATCTTTTCTTGTTTTCAAAATGATGCCTTTTGCATCATTTTATCATTTTCTGTTCCACATCTAAAATGTATCCTAGAGTACTACCAATTCCAATGTACTTCTGGCTTGATTATAGTTCAGTAAAATCAGCAGCTTTTACAGAGTTGAAGGAACAGATAGAATAGAATAGAATAGAATAGAATAGAATAGAATAGAATAGAATAGAATAGAATAGAATAGAATAGAATAGACCAGGTTGGAAGAGACCTTCAAGATCATCGCATCCAACATATCAACCAATCCAACCCACCTAATCAACTAAACCACGGCACCAAGCACCCCATCAAGTCTCCTCCTGATCTGAGGCAGAGGCTGTACAGCAGCATCAGACCTTCTCTAAAGCCCCTGATGCACACTGGAGGACAGTGGAGCTCCCTCTCTTGCAGCAACCAGCAGCACCTCAATCAGAAATTTTGCTCCATGCTTCAAACAGGATGGCACTGTCCTTCAGTAAACTATGCTTTTTGCCTAAGGATAACTGGGTTTGAGATCTCAGATGACATTTATTGACAATATTAATTTGAACAATTAGTAAGACTATTAAAACTTTTCCTTAGCAATAAGCTATTGACAACATGGGGAGAAGGCAGCAGAATAATGAGACGAGCAGAATTTGTCACAGCCATCACAATTTAACAAACACAGAGGAAATCCTAATAAATTTCCTCTGCTCTGGAAGAAGGAAAGCAAAACAGAGATCATATGGGAAGTGTATTTTGGGAGGAAAAGAGCTGAACTGAAAATACAAACTGAATTCTTCCTGGAAATGAAATTAATCTATCCTACAGTAAAGTCAGCATTCTCAGACATTGGAAAGTGTCACACTCCACCATGCTGCAGATAAAGTCTCTTTGCACTGCTCAGACATGGCACCAAATCACATTTCAGAGAGTAATGGTGGCAGTTAAAACAAATTCCTGGAGGTGATGGATCAAGCCCTTAAATGGAGACCAGAGCCTGCTATCAATAATTTCCAAGCTGATAACTGGGTTGTAAGGGCTGATCCTGCAGCCAGCTGCATGGAGGAGGCAGGGCCTGGGTTTGGCCAGGGGGATCCCACAAACACACCAGCAGGGAGCTGCTGGCACAGCCCTGAACTTTGCTCACGTGTTGCTCCCAGAGAGTTTGGATCTGTAACTAATACACGTGATCCAGCCTTAAATCCACACTGAAGTAAACAGACTGAAGAGCCCCCAAAATATCTGAACCGCACAAGGAAATGCCTCCCTTTTTTCCCACCCACACTGTGGAAAGAGAGCTTAAAGGTTATTAGCAGCAGTGTTTGTTTGATGGTTGGGCTGGCTTTTAATTGCTGAACAAAATGAGAGAAATTCACTGGGGTTGCTGTGCAAAAGACCAGCTGAAAAGCAAAGTTTGCATTTAATTCATAAGCAGCAAGGTTAATGATCATTCTTATTTTATCTGACAAAGAATTTCTCAGTATTGATCCAGCTCACTCTAATAGGGATTTTTTTTTTCTTCCTTTGAAAGAAAAATGAGTAAAATAAATAGCAACAATGCTCAAGAATGGAAATTCAGTTAAATTAATCTCATAGTTTCTTTCTCTTTCTGCACACATACTATAGAAGGCTAAAACCACCTCCAGTGGGAAGTATTTTGCCCTCACATAGGGAACTGTCTGCACCGAGGTAGGCGTGCCAGGCATCATCCTGACAAAGGGAAGAGCCACAGGGAGAATAAGGAGAAAACACCATGTTTGCATTCCTATTTTCTTTTACCTCTTGGCTTGTAACCCTGCATTAAATATAATTTCTGCATCAATATTGCATGATACCTTTCAAATGTCTTTGGAAAAAAATACATTGTGCTTTGTATAATTAGTAATTAGCCTTACAAAAGGGAGAAATAATCTGCCTCAGACTTCCTCTCCTGCTTTTTAGCTTCTTGCTTGTGTCTAGAGGCCTTATGAATTCTACTAACCCCTTGGTAACAGGAGCCCTCCTTCCTCTGTTTTTCCTTTTTCTTTATCCTAATTATATTTCCCTTCCGTCAAGCTGAGCTTTCTGTTTGCTGAATGTGTAGCATGGTTTTGTAGTGAGCTGGTTGAGCACCCATCAGCCTCCTCCCAGGATTAAACCCCCAGCTCCAGTGCTGCTCTACTTGGCTTTTTGCTGAACTCATCCTAATGAGGACGAGTGAGGTGAACCAGTGCAGGAACAGAGGGGGAGAGGGGGGCAGATAGGCTGAAATCAAAAGCAGAATACTGATAACAATTCAAGCCTGTGCTCATGGAGCTCAGTGGTCAGAGTTTTTACCATTCTTTGACATTCTTTCAGGCTAAATATTGTATTTACTGAGCTGGCCATCATCTCCATCTGGCTGTTGGCTCCTGTACAGACTAACTTGTCTTTTAGACAGCTGGCCCTGTGCTCTCAGCTAGTTACACAGTTTGCTGGCTGAATCCAAAACAAATTCACCTGGCTAATGAGCTTAATGATTCTTAAGAAGAATCTGTACATATTTGATAAAGTAAATTTCACTTCATTTCTTTAGGTATAAAATGTAAAGAGATCCTGTAAGAATATAATACAATCATCAGCCACGGGATGACTAAAATGACCACAAGGTTTTGCCATTTAATTCAGACAGAATCAAGTCTAGTTTTCCCTTGCTTTGTCTGAATCTAAAAACCAAACTTTCCTGGCTTTTTAAGTAAACTTTTTCTGTGTATTTGCCTCTTCTTAATGTACCTCTCCATCCCATCCCATCTACAAATATGTTGTGTTTTTCACATTCTTTTTTTGCTTTCTGAAGTAGAACAGACAAAAGCAGTGAAAAACAATCATCTAATATATTTATTGGCTTTTTTAATTTCCTCAACACTCTGCTACGTGTGAATTTTAGAGGCGATTAAGAAAATGAAGTCAGCAGCACGTCTGCATGTGTGTAAAGGTAAAGCTGGTCAGATATGCTGACAGCATTGGTATTTGAGGTCTTTATTCAGCATTTCTTAAACAGCCAGCCCCTCTATTTGGCCAACACTGCAAAGCTGAACATGTTTCAGGCCCAAGCACAAAGTGCACGTCGGGGTTTGAAATGCTCGTGGCCAGATCCAGCGACTCTTCATAGCAGCATGTTTCTGCAGCTACTCTTTGATGGATGTCAGGAAACACTCCACAGTTACACCATTACACTGGGTCCAATAGACTTAGCCTGGACATGCGTCAGTCTAAAACCAAGCAAAATCTCACCCTGTAGGTTCTCTTTACTCCTTCAAAGATCCTAGAGAGGAGTCAATTGTTTGCCTTATTGTAGGCCAGTACATTTCATCATTAATCTTGCCTGGACTATTCACAAATAGTTTAATTTTTCTTATGTGTTTATTTCTAGTAAATCTAATTTCTGTGCTTAACCCTCTAGTAAAAGCAAGGCTTTGGTGAACAGTGTGGCCAGCAGGAGCAGGGAGGTCGTTCTGCCCCTGTACTCAGCACTGGTTAGGCCATGCCTTGAGTACTGTGTCCAGTGCTGGGTCCCTCAGTTTAGGAAAGATGTTGACTTGCTGGAACGTATCCAGAGAAGGGCAACAAAGCTGGGGAGGGGTTTGGAGCACAAGCCCTATGAGGAGAGGCTGAGGGAGCTGGGGTTGCTTAGCCTGGAGAAGAGGAGGCTCAGGGGAGACCTTATTGCTCTCTTCAACTAGCTGAAGGGAGGTTGTAGACAGGTGGGGGTTGGTCTCCCAGGCAACCAGCACCAGAACAAGTGGACACACTCTCAAGCTGTGCCAGGGGCAGTTTAGGCTGGATGTTAGGAAGAAGTTCTTCATAGAAAGAGTGACTGACCATTGGAATGTGCTGCCCAGGGAGGTGTTGGAGTCACCATCACTGGAGGTATTTAGGAAGACTTGATGGGGTGCTTGGTGCCATGGTTTAGTTGATTAGATAGTGTTGGATGATAGGTTGGACTTGATGATCTCAAAGGTCTCTTCCAACCTGGTTAATTGTATTGCATTGTATTGTACTCTATTCTATTCTATTCTATTCTATTCTATTCTATTCTATTCTATTCTATTCTATTCTATGGCTGTAAAATCAGCTTACATTAATTGCCTTTATAGGAGTTAGTTACAGCTGTCTAAGTTGTTATTGAGTAAAATTGAATTCTTATTTTACTATTGCACTTCAGTCCATGTCTAGAGAAACCCAAAACCTGTTATTTTTGTGCTTTCCACTTACCTGATGCTTTTTGTGCAATTTCATGAAAGAAATAATTTTGCAATGTGCTGCACTGACCTATGCAATGCTCTTTGATTTTTCAGTTGCATTTTTATGAGGCAAGAATTTTTTGCCCAATGGAATTTTTGCTCAGACAGGAAAAAAAGAAATCAGATCATATGATCAGAAACCCAGAAAAACAGCCTTGCAGAAAAATCTTTTCCCTTTGGCAGAAGAGAAGGTGAAGGAATGTGGTTTGTTCTTTGCTCTGAGCTTCAGAGCCTGTTTCACTGAGCAAGGTGGTTGCAGTGAACTCAGGATGGAGTCTGCAAAGGCTTCAGCAATCTGCTGGCAGTCAGTTTAGTTTAAACAGCTGGATGAATTTTGTGGATATAGTTTGCTAATTTGGTGTCAAGGAAACCATGGAAAAATTAGATCTTGAAGTGGTGTAATTTAGTGCATCTCCTCTGACATCAATTGAGGTACACAGATTACCTCCCCTCAGGAGAATTTGCCCCAGATAAATTTCTCACTGAGTGGTTTTCATAGCAAGAGCCTATGAAAAACTAAAAACAGTGTTTCTGAGGAACAATTTGCATTAAAAGAAGTGTCTAAGATAGTGAATTAAAAGACTGTCCACTGGCTGTGTTTGTGGTGTGATATTTAAGGGGAGTGGATTGACTGGGAGGCTTGTGATGATATTCAGGGAGGAAGCCACAGGGAATGGATTTGCATTAGGATTTTTTCATCTATTGAGATGTGCCAACAGGAAAGAAAAAAAAAAAGACCTTTCCTTTTTATATATTGTAGGTTTCACTTTTTAACTTGACTTTCATTGTATCCCTTTGCTGATCTGAGTAGTTCCACCTCCTTGCAGCAAGGGTCATATGAGAGAGTCCTGATACATTCACATGCCATTGGGAAACATAACAATCACAGGATGGTACCTTCAAGTAGCTGTTTTCTCTCATGTCATTTTTAGATTACATATCATAAAAGCAAACCTCTGAAGTTGGTCACAGCCCTCCAAATCTCTAGAAACACTTTGCCAGCTTAGATAGAAATGTGTTGTGGCTTTTTTTCTTACTACTTCTCTCCAGTATATGGCTTGCAACAACACTTCCCTGCTCCTCCCAAAGGTTTTTTTTAACCTTTGATTTCTTTAAAAATTAATTAAGCAAAGGGGTAAAAGGACAAGATTATTTGAGGATCAACCCCCCCAAAGTATAATTTTCATTGCAAATAAAGAAATAGGCTTAGGCCAGTTGAATCTTTGAGGAAAGTAGAGATGCTTGGTTTCTCTACAGTTTTATTGTGACTACACACTGGGTAATAGCTGGAAAGAAACCAAACTTCCACTGAAAAAAAAGTCGACATCTTTGCTGTTGTGGTAGTTGCAATATTCTCACTTTCCTTCCATTACCTTTTAAGGAATGAAGCAGAAAGTCTGACCCCAATTCTCCCAGGAAATTCCTCTTAAAATGTGACCTTTCCAGGATTTTTTTTTTTTTTTTTGTGACTGCAAATGTGCAAAAGAGCCTCAAAGTGTCTCGATTTTACTTCAGCCTTTCAGAGACAGAACACAGTCTCTCAAACCTTTTTTTTTCTTACACTTTGCCTAGAAGCACACACCTTTAAAACCAGGGTGTCATTTTCTTAATAACATATTGGTTAACAGATCATTTGGATAGCAAATATTATCACCTCAATGCACTTTTTCTTCTGCAAATTGCAGGGCTAACTTGATGGGGGCACCTAATTTATGTAACTTAAATCTGCAAATGATTTAACAGCAAGTGCCTCTTCACTACTAATGTTTGCAGTTCACAGTTGGAAGTGGGTTAGAAAAAGAGCAAATTAGTCTTTCCATCAGAGAAAGGAAATAGTATGATGCTACTTACCCAGCTATCCAGGCAGCTTGAATACTAAGTCTCTTACTCTACCTGTGTCTCTTGGTTGCCTGCTTGAGGATTTAAGACCAAAATTCATTTTCTCTTGTATTTGTACCATTACCTAAAGTGGTCTGGAAGTAAAGCTTAATAGACAACTTCAGAAAAAAAAAGGATGCTTTGTTTTGATTTGGTTTTTTCCCTTAATTTATTTCCTAATTTTGGAATAATTTTTAGCTGTAAGGTTGCAGCATGTTTAGAGATAAACATCACATAGGAGAAGTGTAACCATTGTAGCAGGTGGGAATTAATTCAACTGGTGGTAATTAATTCAACTGGCTAAATATTGTGATGATTTCTAGTCAAAGCAAAGCAATGAAAGACTTTCTTCCAAGGTTTACTTGCCTGAAGCCAGCCTAACGAGTGCTTCTGCTTCATCTGTCTGAAGTGGAATGCTAATGGAAAAGCATTTTTCTCTTTGGTCCGGTATTTGGGCTTGCTGTTTGTGTGGCCCTATTAATGTTTAAAACTGCACTTGACAATGAAATTATGTACCAGTAGGGATTACAAGGCATTGCTTTGTTTGGTTTGTTTGGTTTGTTGTGTTGTGGGTTGTTTTGTGTTGTTGGTTTTTTGCCCATGACAGCCATACATAAGCAGTCTTTCCCCAGATGTTGATACTAGAGTCCCCCAAATATGCCTGTTGAAGTGTCATATACAGACAAAGACCAAAAAAAAATCCCCAAACATGGATATTTAATGAAATTTTAAGAACATGTTACACACATTCTTAATTTTCAACACTCTTAACCCCCTGTACAGCTTGACACAACATTTACAGTTTTCCTCTATGCTGTGCATACATCACTACTGCACTACAGAAGCATTACTTTATTTTTTCCAACTTCTACCCTTCCAGCTGTTCTTAATCTGAAAATTATTCCACCAGCATGAAAGGTAAAACACATTGCCTGTGTGTCATGCAAAGGCTGTTCATTAATCCAAAAGGTGAATTCTGGTAATTGCTTGTGAATAGAACTTTTGACTATTATTTGTAAGTGTATGTGATGCTCTCAAACCCCACCCACAGAAAGTACCCTGAAAACCATGCATTTACCACTGAGGGCCAAACAAGACAATGTCATTGAAGATGATCAGCCAGGGCATAGGAAATACACAGCACTGCAAGAGTTGGGTCAGAATCCTCTTCAATTCCTCCTCTAAATTTTCTAAGGAAAACCAATCCATCTCAGAGTACCCCAGTATTGTATAGGTAACCATATGGAATCTAGAACTCCTTATAGATGACCAGCAGCTACCTCTGAGATGGAAAAACATCAAATCTTTTAAAAGCATTTTTCCATTAAGTTTGAACAATTTCCTGGGCATGTCACTGAGTAATTTGTAGCTAGACTTTTTTGATTCTGTCCAAGCAAAGGTGTCAAGAACAATAAATATCTATTATCCATTTTTGTGGTAGTGAATGCTTTAAAAAGATGCAGGGAAGAAAGCAATACATTTATTTCACAGCTAAGAAATCAAGTCTATTGAACTCATCACTCTCTCTTTCTTTGCTGGTAGATGTCTTTCCAAGTGATGATCCGCTGTCATTTCTCTTTTTTTACCTACTTTCTTAAGGAAATGAGGCTCCTGAACTCATATTCTGGCTTTCTTTTGATCCTCAGATAATAACTTCTAGAAATGTTAAACTCACCAACAAACTGAAATCTCCATCTTCTTCATGGTCACCAATATTAAAAACCAGACTGGACATAATCTTGGACACCCTGCTCTGGACTAAATGACCTCCAGAGGTGCCTTCCAGCCTCCACCATTCTGTGTTGAGATTTTTCTACAGTTCCTGAAATTTTTCTACAGGATGAGTTCATCAAGATGAATGCTAATAAGGAGTTATCTGAGTCTCAAAAGATTGAGATAAAAAAGCTTTAACACGGAAGCTATTTTTTGCATGTATTCCATTCCTTTGAGAATGGTGTCAGAACAGTCCTCTTGCTTGCAGAAAGGGAGAGATAAACTGATAGAAAGGATCTAACACACCTAAACCATAGGCTCTGCATAATTTGTGTGCATTTGGTCCCCAGACCTTGATCTGAAATCTAAATATAGCCACAATGTTCATAGAATCATAGAATTGTTTTGGTTGGAGGAGATCTTGGAGTTTATCAAGTCCAGGTCACCACTAAACTATCTCCCTAAACACCCCATCTACATGCCTTTTAAATCCCTCCAAGGATGGTGGCCACCACTTCCCTGGGCAGCCTGTTCCAGGGCTTGACAACACTTTTAGTGAAAAACTATTCTCTAATGTCCAAGCTAAACCTTCCCCTGGTGTATCCTGAGGCCATTTCGTCTTGTCCTATCACTTGTTACTTGGGAAAAGAGACTAATTCCCACTTTACTCCAACCTTCTTTCTGGTAGCTGTAAAGAGCCAAAGATCTTCCCTGAGCTTTATTTTCTCCTTTTCTGAGAAATGAGGCTGTAGGAGGCCTAGCTCTTCAGTTTGTAGCCCACAGCTTAGTCTTGAAGAGAGGTAGATGGGAGCTCTGGCCTCTGCACCCATAGTAGTTCTTTCTTTTAATCAATGGATTTTTCACTATAAAATATACAAACAGTTCTGGAAACAGTGACTGGCACTGAGGCCTCCTTTGTCTAAGTGACTGTCCCAGTCTCCAGACAGTCATATTCTACAAGCAGCTCAATAACGCTCGGCAGTTTTTTCATAGCTGCAAGCGGAAGAGGTGGAAGGAACTGAAATGAATCACAACTGTTTTCTAAATTTCATTCCCTAAAATGTCTATTTTGCACAGCACACCCACGTGGATATGGGACAATTAGTGCCTCTAAATGAGAAGCTGGGAGAGCCCAGCAGCTCTGCATGCTGCAGGATCGCTCCATGTGGCCGTTCCATCAAATGCAGTAAGAGCTGTGCTTAGCTTTGGAGAGCAGAGTCGTCACAGCTGGGTTGTCCTTTTGCAGGGCAAGTTCAGTAAAGCCATAATCAAAAGAACTTTGTTTGGCTCTGATTTTCCTAATCAGCTTAATTCCTGACAATGAAGTGAGGCATCAGATTGTTTTAAGTGGCAGGATTCCAAATCACAACCTTCAGCTTAAGCATTAACGACAGCAACTTGGGATATTATTGGGGAATTATTTACTGGCTGAGAAATGTTCCTGTTTTGAAATTGAATCAAGTACATTTCCATTTATAATTACATCATTTCAAGCCAAGTCCAGTAGACCTTATTGAGGAAAATTTCTAGGAGCTACCAGAAGAGTTTTGGTGTAAATATGCTCATCAGGACTTGATCTTTATGGGCAATAACCTCCGGAGTTATTTTCTTTTTTGAGTTCAATGCTCATGAGCAAATGACATCACCATAGCACAGACCACCAGGTATTTATTCTTGGGAGGCCAAAGAGCATCAGTAATTTCTCTTTCAAAACATTCTTAAATTGCATCCAGAGACTTGAAATCTGCATCTGAAATATTTTGTTTTGAATGGCTTCTTTGTAAAATGAGCTTAAAGCAATATTTACCTACTCTACAATTTCCTGTTAATTACTGATGACTGCCCTTGTCCAGAATATTCCTCAATGGACAAAACTCCATCCCTGGGTCAACAGACAGCAAGCATGAGACTCAAGCACTTTTAGCAACCCCTGTGATCATTTCACTGTGTAGCCAAGAAAGCCAGTCTGCTTTTTAGACATATCACATCAGCTGCAGTAATATGCTGTGAAGAGAATACTCAAGCTAATTCTAGATAAAAACTTGTTTGCCCCTACATATTCATACTTGCATGAGTCTGAGTTCAAGTTTTCATCATTAAAAGGTTCTCACTCTCTTTGTTATTCTGGGAATAAAGTAGTTCAATTTCTGGTAGATTCTACTTGGGTAGTGAGCAACATCAATGAACAACTGAATAGCTGCATTTAGTTTGGTGAGAAAAATTAACAGTCAAGCATTTTAGCAGTTTGAAGATGTCTTTCAAATCAGGGAATGGAATCTGATTCTATGAATATCCACAGCAAAATTTTTGTGAGCAATGCAGGAAAAGTATCTCACTAAGACTTGTTTGAGTCCCTGTTCAAGTCAGAGCACCTTGACACTTTATTAAAGCAGCCCCACAGCTTGAATTTGTTAATATATTCTTCTTCAAGGAGAGCAGCTTGAAATTTGTTTGTGGTTCTTCTGAGTCATCATTAGCAGCAACTTCTTAAGCACAGGAGTCAGTATTTTCTAAGAATACTTTCAGGCTTTCATTGTTGTACACTGAGTGCCCAACAGGTTCCCTTTTAGAGACCCCATGTTTTTATTCATTTTGTCTAATACAATCTTTTTCTCCTGCAATTGATGTTTGTGTTTGAAAGGCATTAATTCAGACTAGAAGACCAGCATACATAAATGACTTCACAGCTTTTGTGCACACAACCCTTCCCAAGTGACCACAATTTCTATCTGTGCTTTACTGTTAATATCTACAAACTAGCAGGTGCACCTTGCCTGTCACCTGGTCTTCTGTTCAAATAGGAAAGAAATGGCAAAACTGGAAAGCAAAGTTCAGCCACTGTTCCAGGATGTAACTGTCCACCTTTGGACTTTAATTTTTTTCCACTGTGTCAAGTGTTGGATAATCTCTGTTTATTATTTCTAGGTTTCATCTGAGGCGACTTCAGAAAAATTCTGCCTTTGGGCTAAGATATTTGTGTTTCAAACTGTGGATTCTGTGAAAACCCTTGTGAGTGCTGGTACACATGTAACACCGGCCCCTCTGGGAGCTCAAGTCAATCCAGTGACCCATGTCTGCCTGATCTCCATTTCTTACAGCATTTCTCAGGGCAGATTTGGATGCACTGAGACACTGGGCAGGCGGATAAAGCCAGGGATTTCTGTCAGGAGCTCTATTCCTTAAGTGCAGGGCTTCTCTCAGTTGTGGTTTTGCTGGAGGCAGCTAACATCCAACGTGAGATCCAAAAATTATCCTTGCTGAGTTTCTGCACATATTACCAACAGTGTGCATTTTAAGGAAACAAACAACCAAAAAGAGATCTCTCTTTCCTTCTGAAGGGCAGATGTCAGCTTCATGGGTGAGCTTTTTTAGGGAAACAAATAACCCAGATGTAAAAATATTTCAGTTCTGGCAGGTTGCTACTTGGAGGGCTCCCAGTGGTATTGGTTTCCACAAGCAGAAGGCTCACCCAACACTTTGACTTTTATGACTACAGGTTTGCAGGATAAAACTGTCAGCTGCTAAGGAAGAATTCCGAGGACATCATCCACACAGAGACTTACAGCTTGTCTATATAACTCCAAATAAATGCTGAGGCATAGCAACTGCTTTCATTATTCCTCCAAAACACAGTAATAGAGTCTCAAGCTGTGCCAGGGGAAGTTTAGGCTTGAGGTGAGGAGAAAGTTCTTCACAGAGAGAGTTGTTAGCCATTGGAATGTGCTGCCCAGGGAGGTGGTGGAGTCACCATCCCTGGAGGTGTTCAAGAGGGGATTGGACATGGCACTTAGTGCCATGGTTTAGTAGCCATGAGGTCTGTGGTGACAAGTTGGACTTGATGATCTTTGACATCTCTTCCAACCTTATTGATTCTATGGCTCCAAGAGACTTGAAAATCTCCGTGTTGTGCAAAAGTAACACTTGGGAAAAGAGATTGAGGTAGATAATAAGGTCTATTTATTAAGATTTTTATACATAAATCAGGAGGTCTGTGAAACTCACAGGCATTACAGAAATAGCTTGTTTGAGGAAATTGAAACATCTCCTCAGCAAGCTCCCACTCCATAGGAAGGCTTCATGCTTCTCTGAAGGGCCTAGAGCTTCTTGCCAAGAAGGTATTTAGCCTATTTATATATTTTTTTTAATCAGTGCTCCGGGATATACACACAAAGACACAGAATATCAACCACTGTGTAAAATATATATTTTAATTGGAAGAGGCCTTGCCAGCTGAGCCATCAAACATGTACAATACAATAGCAGAGAAAAAAGACTAGGGGGGCTGGGGAAATGAGTCATGAAAAGAAAAGAGAGAGAAAAAAAGTGTTCAGTGAAAAAGAGACTTCCCAGGACTCCTGAGCCAAGGTAATGGTAGAAAAACATGAAATTTATCATGACATTCACGAATGCTGTTCAGGGATGCAGGGATCTTGATACCATGGAAATGGCACTTGTATTCAGGATTATCTTACATGATTCACATATAAATGAAGATGGTTCAGATTTTGGAGCCGTAACAACAACACATCAAAATCTGCAAGTGTTGTTTACACTGCACATACAGGCACTGTATAGGGCAGCGTGGTATAAAGATGCAAGAAATTAGAAAGGAATTTAATTTTCCCTCTTTAAATCAAAACTGAGTGAGGTAAGCTCTATCTCCTGATACACAGATAGAGGCCACTGACTTCAGGGTCAATCATATGTCACAGCCCTGATGCTGACTCGAGGCAAATATAGCAAATATGTTTGCCCTTAAATTAAAGCTTCTGTAAAAAAAAAACCCAAATCTGTAACATAAGTATCAGGGGTCCTAATTTTGCTACTTGTTGTTTATTTTATTCCTTTTGCCTCTGAGAAGGATGACTGCACATTCTTTATTGGAAGCATAGTCCTGACAAGACTGTTGAGAAGCTAAAATGATGCAGTTTGTTAGCATGGATGTGTAAAAGCTTACAGACAGCAGCAACACCGCTGCTATAAAGCCAAGGGGACCCACAGGGTACTTCGTTGTGCTGCAATGCAGAGCTCTAGTCCCAGCATCCTCTACCACATGCAAGACTATTTCTATACATGATAGGTCGGTGCCTGGAAGATCTTATTAAGCATGATGCAGATATATTCTGTTGGGCCTCTTCCTCACAGACCTTTTTAGATATCCTCCAAGATGAGGGGTGGATTTAAGGGCAACAAAGCTGGTGAGGGGTTTGGAGCACAAGCCCTATGAGGAGAGGCTGAGGAAGCTGGCGTTGCTTAGCCTGGAGAAGAGGAGGCTCAGGGGAGACCTTATTGCTCTCTTCAACTACCTGAAGGGAGGTTGTAGGCAGGTGAGGGCTGGTCTCTTCTCCCAGGCAACCAGCACCAGAACAAGTGGACACACTCTCAAGCTGAGCCAGGGGAGGTTTAGGCTGGATGTTAGGAAGAAGTTCTTCATAGAAAAAGTGATTTGCCATTGGAATGTGCTGTGCAGGGAGGTGTTGGAGTCACCGTCACTGGAGGTGTTTAGGAAGAGACTGGATGGGGCACTTGGTGCCATGGTTTAGTTGATTAGATAGTGCTGGATGATGGGTTGGACTTGATGATCTTAAAGGTCTTTTCCAACCTGATTAATTCTATTCTATTCTATTCTATTCTATTCTATTCTATTCTATTCTATTCTATTCTATTCTATTCTATGTCAGAGAAGTTAAGGAATGAGGCCCACTGGCATTCACAGCTGGGGCCAGGTTTGCTTCTCACAAAGCTGGAATAGTATTTTCTTCTTTGCTCATCATCTTTGCCTTACACCTGCTGCCCCCTGTTGAAAATATTTCCCTGGAGTTACCCCTCAGTGGCCACGAGTGAGATGTCACCTGCTCAGCACACCTTTTGGTCAGAACACTCCTGTAAGAGGGAGATTATAAGGGTTTGAATTCTTCAAGGCAGGATTCCACTTCTTCAGTGACTTCCCAAAATAAAGGTGGGAACTATAATTTTAAAAGGACACTTATGATCCCTGTTCATTGCTTGAAGCAGAAGTGCGCACCTGCCCCCCAGGAGCAGATTTAGTTTCCAAACAGGAGTACCCAGGGAGGGCAAGGGTTCAGCAGATTGATCAAGGCTGCTGTGAAATGAAGCCCTTGCCTTGTGATGGCCACATTAGCTGCAGGAACAATTTCCACATTTTCATAAGGATCTGCTGCCAGCCATGGCACATCAGAAGCTCTAAGATCCAGGGAACTGCAGCCTGTGATGTCCTTTAAAGTACTGAGACCAGGACAAGAAAAAAAAATCTTGGGCTTCTTTTATCTCTGCTTTTCAGACTGTGTCCAAGTGTCCCTCTGTTCTGGGTAGTTGTCCTTTACTGTCTGACATGACCAGCACTAAAAATCAGGGAACTGCCACACCTAGCTGGTGGAAGTCCAGCCTCTTCAGTGGACCTTTCTCCAAAAACCTAGATGTTCAGCCTAGGTCTAGAACAGTAAATGAAATGCTGGATGTAGAGAAATTTTATAGGCCAGCTGAGAGAGGGTTGTGATCATTTTCAGCTTCAAGTGCATTGAAGGCTTGCAGATGGCTCACCCTCGCTCCTAGTATTCAGCATTTCTGTCAAATCCAAACACTGTGAGTCCTGGGCAGTCAGACCTATATAAGTCAGGTAATACACTTCAAACAACACTGTTTGCAAAACCACTACAGAAAATGCCAAATTTTATCAGTGACCTTTTAGGATTATTTTCTGCTTTCAATGTTAAACACATCCATTTTGTCTTTCCATTTACAGGCCTCCTTTTCTTCTCCTATTTTTGAGCTCTAGATAATTATTTGAATGAAAAAAAATATGTAAAAGCCAGCAAATGCAATGGAATCATTTTCTCTTTTGAAAGCCATGGTTAATTACCTCCAGTATCCATTCCTTAGATGCCTCATGATATATTTTTATTTTGCTTCTATGACATTTTTCTCTTCCTGCCAATGAAGATCTCATTTATTTATCAGTTTGTAAAGTATTTCACCTGAATGTGTGACTTAACAACTAAAAGCACTATTTTGTTGTACTGCTTTGAGGGAAAACAAAACAAACCAACAAAAGCACCCAGCTAGACCCTTTCTTCATTACATAGTAAGCCTGCAGTGTCTTAGTAGCAGAAAGACAAGCAGGAACTTATGCAAAGTATTCTCCTCTGTGGACAACAGCTCCCTATTTCATTGTAAAACTTTTAAAGTATTATTTAGAAAATTATAGCAAAAGATTTGGTCACCATAAAGGAACTTATTCACTGAAAGTAAGAGTTACAATTCAGTCAGAAGATTGGGTATGAAGAGGAAAGATTCAATAGAGAAATTATCAGGTGTCCAAAGTGCCTCCTTTCTAAATATACAGGCACCTCAAGGTACAAAGTACACCAGAAGAAAAGAAGGGAGAGGCTCATATGTGATCTGTGATCCTACAGGTCAAATACCACTTAAAAATAACACAGTAGACATTGAATATCCCTTAAAAATCAAGGTAGAGTGCCAGACAGAATATATACTCTCTATGTGCTTCTTATTAGTTGAGTAATCTTCAAGCCAATTAACTTAAACATTGTTTCCTGGACTTCTCTTTCCCTCACCTCTTTACAAGGTTTGTGTTGTCCTTATGGCACAACTTCAGCACAGGCTCTCCTAAACTCACTAATGAATGAAGATATCCATCCAAATAGTTCCTGAGAGTCTAGGTCTTGTGGCTCCCCAAATTTTACCTGTAAATTTGAATGAGAAGAATATCTAACATTAGTATGTTCAAGTAATCTAAACCACATCCAGGATCTTGAAGCTATTAAAAGAGCAAGAATACTTTGAATACTTTCATTATTAAGAATAATAGTAGTGATAGTAGTAGTAATGACAACAATTAGAACATTTGGAGTCAAAGTGGCCCCAGGAGTTGTCATTGAGTTACCTCAGTAACCTGAGTTTATGTATAACACAGTCTCCCAAGCTGGACTGTAGCTACAACTGAAGAGGAGAAAAAAACAGTAAAACATGATGCTTCCTGGCTCTGCAGTTTGTTAGATAACCCCATTCATAAAAGAAATTGTGCACACTAGAGAAGTGGTTTATATTCCACCGTAGGCATGGTGTCAGAGCGTTGAAGCCAAAAAGTTCTCCTTTGCAAACAAACAATATACATAAGGAAGGAGGCATTTGGGGGAGAAAAAGCAATCTATCAAAGAGCCACCTTTCCCTGTTCTCTTCTTTCCTTCACCTGAAAAAGGTGAACAGATGGAAAGTTTTTTGAAAAAGGAGTGAACAATCTTGGCATTGTGTCTGCTCTACTGTGAGACAAGAGGTGAAGAGCAGTCATACTACCGACTTCAGTACTAGGAAAGCTGCTTCTGAGTTAGCTAAAATCATTTCCACATACATTCTCCAGTTCTAGGATAGGATTTGTCTTGTTGAATCTGTTGTTAAGGTTTAATTTAAGAGGTTTGTCATAATTTTCAAAGGCTCCCCCTTAATGGGATCAAGGAGTTAAAGAGCATAATTCTGCCTTCAACAGCTTTCTAATTGAGCAGAACAAATCTAGAGAACATGCTCCAGAGCCTTCATCAAAGAGTTTTAGGCATCTCGTGTTGCTACAAGTTCTTATCTGGGCTGTAATTGAGAGCTACTCAGTAACTGACTGATACAGCTCTCTTTATTGCTGAGTAGCAATAAAGTTGCAGTTCAGTATCTCATGTTGCAACAAATGAAATATCCAGAAAGGTTTGGACAGGTATCTGTCATTAACTAAACATGTTCTTAGGAGCAAACCCTCTGCCTGGAAATCAGAATCACAGTAAAAGAGACCACTCATATAATCCAGTCACAAACATATTAACATTAACCAGCAACACCTGATTAATAGTTTTGCCTGTTGTGTTCCTAATTGCACCTCCTGGGTGCTCCAAGCCCTTGATCTTTGGCACGCCTCTCCACTCACCCATGGTGTACCATCAGTTAAACAGTAATGAGAGATGCATTTCCTGGAGCTAATGACCATCTGTGAAAAGTTGATAGCCCACAGCTATACCACAGGCAGGTTTCCCCAGTTTACTGTTCATTCTATAGAAGCATCACATGCCAAGGTCATTATTGATTTTATAAGCAGAATATAAAATCATAAGGTAGGCTTCCTGGCTACATGTCCTCTGTAACATTTGCCTGGGATAAAACACTACTTCTAATCCTTCACTCTGAAAAAGAAGAAAAACCAAACAAAACAAAACACCAGCATCACTTGAAGCCATGTCCTGATGCCAGGACTGGGAAGTTATTCTAGTTTCAGAGACGAACACTGCATTTCAACAAGCCTGTCCCTTTCCTTAAAAACTCCTAGTGTGACTATTCTACCAGAGAATGCTCTCACCACTGCAGAGAGCTCCTGAATTTCTATCATACTCCTAGACATTTGTACTGAATGAGGAATTTAAATGCTATGTTGTTAACAGCTGCAGCGTGGGCCTTTTATCATTCCTTCTGGTGTGACCTCCTGACCCAAAAACCATTTTCTAGTGTATTAGACCTAGGCAGGTTGATTCTGTTCAAAAGGAAAAAAAAGATTGAGAAAACTGGCCAGGAGGGCCAACGGCATCCTGGCCTGCATTAGGAATAGTGTAGCCAGCAGGAGCAGGGAAGTCATTGTGCCCCTGTACTCTGCATTGGTTGGGCCACACCTTGAGTCCTGTGTCCAGTTCTGGGCCCCTCAGTTTGGGAAGGATGTTGAGACACTTGAACGTGTCCAGAGAAGGGCAGCGGGGCTGGGGAGAGGCACAGCCCTGTGAGGGGAGGCTGAGGGAGCTGGGATTGTTTGGCCTGGAGAGGAGGTGGCTCAGGGTTGACATCATTGCTCTCTGCAGCTACCTGGAGGGTGGTTGTAGCCAGGGGGGCATTGGTCTCTTCTCCCAGGCAGCCAGCACCAGAACAAGAGGACACAGTCTCAAGCTGTGCCAGGGGAAGTTTGGGCTGGAGGTGAGGAGAAGGTTCTTCACCGGGAGAGTCGTTCGTCATTGGAATGTGCTGCCCGGGGAGGTGGTGGAGTCACCATCCCTGGAGGTGTTTGGGAGGGGATTGGATGTGGCACTTGGTGCCATGGTCTAGTCATGAGGTCTGTGGTGACAGGTTGGACTCAATGATCTTTGAGGTCTCTTCCAACCTTAGTGATACTGTGATACTGTGAAAGTTAGATGGCTCTGTGGTCCAAGTGTGGGTGAATATAATTGGAACAAACAAGATCAGACAGTTTCCTTATCATAAATCTTCTGCCCATGGAGTTTCTTTCTTCTCTGCTCATTTTTAGATCCATGCTACTACTAGCATCTCTGTCTTGGTCTCCTCACTCCAACAACAGTAGCTAAATCAGCACCCTCAACTGTTAAGGTTGTCACCAGGGAAAAAACCCTCAGCCCAGGTAACCGATTTGTGGCTGCCTGCCGCAGACACAATAGCTGGTAGGAACTAGAAAACACGCAGGGCTGTCTAACATGTAGCAAACACTGGGCAGTCAAAATCATTGAATGTATAAAGTTGATAAGCATCTTTTTTTACTTCCATTTCTGTGGACGGTATAAGTAGGAAGCATGTAGAAGCATGGAAACTTCTTGCACCTCTATTTTTTTTTCCCTTTCCTTTTTATTTTTTTTTCTTCTTTAATAAATGTAAATTGATTTTCATTGATTGATTTTCATTGCATTTTAACATGACACGTACCAGTATGTTGCTATAAAGCTTCTTCATTTCATCACATCTCTTTGACAGCTGAGATAGATCCTCTTCATATTTCTGAATTAAATCCTGTAATACAATAAAAAAACTCCTTAATTCAGTATAGCAGCATAGTATTAAAGCAGGAATGAAACAGCAGCAAAACCTAGGTAATTCAAGTCAAAATTGTCATGTCACAACAATTTCACGTATCATAAAAGATAAGCATGCATCAAGCACACACATTCCTTTGCAAATATTAAGACATCAAAGACCAAAAAAAAAAAATAAAAGAGATTTGGGTTTTTTCTTCTCAACCAATAACTACCTAAATCTATTAACACTAGCAGAACTAGATAAGCCTCATAAGATCCTAATTTCCACCCACATTTAGCATAGCTTTTTTGCATGTTAAGCAAACACTCCCCTCTTAGGGAGGCAGAATCAGGGCCTTAGAAATTTAATATTGAAATACAATGCCTGATTCATGGGGGTTTTGTACCACACATTTTCACCAGCTTGAAGAAGTACACCATTGAACTGATCCAAGGCAGAAGGAAATGGATGGATGGAGACAATGCCAATCCTACCTAATGAAGCACAGCACAAAGATATCCTGGACAGCAGAAACAAACCATCCACACCACAGAGTGCTGAATGCCTTTGCTGAAAGTAGCCTTGTTCACCGTAAGTGCAATGGTGCTTTTAATTGTTAATTAACTCCCATGTACCTCAGCTGCTTAGCCCTGGGTTTGGCTCTGTTGACCCCTCACCAGGACTGGGCTCCCTACAGCCCGCTCAGCCACCTCTCCATTGTCTCTTCCAGCGTATCTTGCTCTGCCACTAGCATGGGCAGAATCATCTTAGATCAGCCTATATTCACAGTTTAGGCATGCCCTTGGATGATCGAAAAGAGCTTTGAGTTGTGCCAGAGGAGGTTTAGGTTGAACATTAGGAAAAATTTCTTCACTAAAAGTATTGTCAGGCCCTGGAACAGGCTGCACAGGATGGTGGTGGAGTCCCCAGCCCTGGAGGAATTTAAAAGCCATATAGAAGTGGTGCTGAGGGACATGGTTTCATGGTGACCTGGCAGTGCTGGGTTAATGATTGGACTCTATGACCTTAAAGTTATTTTCCAAAAGGCACACCTTCTAAAATAACTGTTATTCCCAAGTCTTTACCATGGGCAACCATAGAGTTAACAGTTCCTCACCCACTCCAGCCCATTTGCCTTGTGAAGCAAAAGCAGTAGGCGCAGAAACTCTGAAAACCCCTTCCCATGCCACAACTTATAGTATGAGACACTATCAGAAGGCAATAAAAGGCCACTTTTCCTCAAATGCTTCTGACTCCCTTGGCAGGGAAGGTCTCAGCCAAACTAAGCAGGTTACTCATCTTTTACCTCCAGCCCACAATAAGGTTGTGATAAAGTTACCTTTAGTTCCTTGCAGAACTGTGATTCCTGGGGTGTTGTCTTGGCTGACTTGGGTTTAATAAGCCTCCTGCACTGAATAACATTTTCCAATTCTCTTTTTAAAACTAACAAAAGAGAAAGAAGATGAGAAATTTCACTGGCACGCAGCCATGTCCGAAGGACTGCAAATGGCTAATTTAGCACACACAGAAAGTTTAGAATATTTAGTCTGTAATGCATTCACCTAGGAATATTAATTTTTCTGTTTTGAAATAGAAACCCTGAAAGAGGCAAGGGTCTCATGAGGGGAAAAAAATAGTATGTGATCACATCACAGCAACTGCAGAATAATGAGGAGGTCGATAGTGTGGTTATGCAGCAGCTGTAAATCTGACCTTCCCTAGCTTTGAGCATTGGGATTAGCAATGAAAATAACATTCTTCAAACCTATGTTTTTATGTAACAACTTCAGGGTTCCTTTTAAGATAAAAGAACAAAAAAAATCCACTTTATGCAACAGTGAGAGATCTTGTCAGCTGGCAGCAAGCACTACATTGGACTGCTACCGTGGGAGCTCTCGTGGTGTAAAATGGGGTAAGAAAGAGATACAACTTTGGCACCAGGGCCTTGGCCCTGAACTGGCCCAGGCTGCAGTTGCATCTTCCTCTCCTTCTGCTCGTGTATAAGCCCCTAAAAAGGTGTGCCTTGACCTACATGGTGAGGAAGGCTGGTTCAGTGGCATTTAGTCCACCTCTTTCCCTCAGTGCTCTGGTGAATGGGACTACACTGGGCCCATCAGGAATCCATGGAGGGCAGAAGCAAGACAATCTCCTTCAGTTTCCATGAATCACCCCCCTGATGTCTCCCAGCAATTTCTGGTGCTATGTCCATTGCACTCCTTTACTCAAGACTTCCCAAAACTGTCTTCAACATATTTAGTGATTTGGATTGCTAGCAACACCATTCTCAAACACCATAAGGGACTGAGGGTAAAGAGTGTTACTTTTAGTTACTTGTGTCTCCTAAAAAGTTGATAGAAATTTCTTGGGACAGAATAAAACCACACTTTAGTGGCCTCAAGCTATATGCCTGGCTGTCTCCTAAAGCCCAGCAGAAGAGGCACAAGGGGTTTTCAAACTGAAAGCCAGGAATGACTATCATTCAGGTATGTTATCAAAGGCTGAAAGAGGATGTTTTGGTCTGTAGTCACAGTCAACACTCACACCACTTTTGAGAAAGATTTTTGTAAACTTTCAGCATGATATAGTTCATTTTTATCCCCTATGTCAGCTCTCAAAGGGTTCAATCTAAAATCCCTTGAATTCACTACTGCTCATTTTGTGATACTGTTCAATGGCAAGTTGTAAATGTCTCCCAAAATCTATCTGACATTTGAACAATCTTATTCTGTTTCCTTCCGTTGACTTCACATCATTGGGCTGCTTTCTAAACAAAGAGACCAATTTGGTTCAGAGGAGTTCTTGAGCTTCAGGACTGAACTGTAGGAAGTGTTCTGCTGCTGTACTGCCTACCCCTGGAGACTCTGCTACAGCCATAACTTTGACACAGCACTTGTATCATATAACATTAGTAGTTTATTATAAACTCTGGGCATTATTTACCTTGGGCAGCATATTTTTCCTGCTTCTAAGCCACCTGGACACACTTTAATATTTCTTCTTTCCTTTTTTTTTTTTTCTTTTTTTTTTTTTCTTTTTTATTTCCTTACAGTAATGTGGCAGGTTAAATATCACCATGGCAACACTTCACCTCAATGTTTTGAACCTTTACCTCTCTTCACAGACTACAGCAGTGCAATGAAAACCTGTTCCAAATGACTGCACAAAGTATGGAAATCTTTCTTGAATTTAGAAACCACATTTACATACCATCAACTTCAGCACAGAGGCCCTTCATGGAAGCTGGAAAGGTAGAGAGAGAGAAAAAAAACATCCTAATAAGTATCATTCATATTGTGAGGGAAGGAGTTTCCACAGAAGTTGAAGGACTTCATTTTTTGTTTGTTGATTATTATTCCCCTCCCCCCCCCTTACCATCAGGAACAGCTTCAAATTCTGTCAACTCCTGAGAAAATTTGGCCAGATCAGGCTCATGTAAGAAGATCTGTTCCACAAGGGCATGAAGCAAGGTGAATGCCCTCTCTTTACCCTTCAACAGAGGTAACTGCAAATAGAACAGAGCACTAAATGACAGACTGAGCTATTATACTTTTCTTTTTTTTTAAATAAAAAGGAACAGCAGGGATGTTGATAGCTTCCAGGTAAATCTGACAAGAATAGAAAAACAATGAAATTAAACTTCTTGTTTTCAACCCACCATTTCACAGACATTCTTGCAGACACTCTTGATTAAGATCAACTTTACACTTTCATATCTGTTGTGTACACTTTCATATCTGTTGACCTTCCTTGCTCTTTTCTGTCTTTTTATTCACACAAGACTTTTTGCAACTTAAGGTATCCTAACTGAGTGCAGCTGATTTTGGACCGCCAAACACAGCCATTATTCCTTTCCACTTAAAAGCAGTGTGCTGTGTTCAGGGAGATAGCAGAGTTCCTTAACTGAATCTGGGAAGATGCTCTGTGGCAGAAAATTATTTTGCAGGCATTTTTCATTATGATAGATGTGGTATCACAGCCACTATATAAAAGAAAAGAAGAGAAAAAAATAGAATGCAAGTTGTGTTTCGGAATTGTCACTGGAGTTGTAAATCACTCACTCATATATTAAAGTCTCCAGATGGGAAAGATACTTCACCAAAACAAAATAAAAATCCTTCTCTCTTCTATTTACAGATCAGGCATAATCTTACAATAGTGTTAAAGGTACAAAAGCAGCTTAGGAAATTTGTATCCATTTCTTATGTTTTAAGATAAGAGAGGGATGCTCTACCACTGTTGTGTGGAGGAGGGGAGAAACCCCGTGCTCAACAGCAGCATTTTCTGATGTCAAATTCTAATGAAAATGGAAAAGCAGCTTCCTTATAAATAATGGAGAACTCAAACTAATGTCAGACAAGTGGTAGGTCAGTGTAAAGGCAATTAGAAGACTAAGAGCTGTAGGATACTTCTTGCAGAGCAGATCTCTGTCATGAAAGAGCAGAATTCGCACCTGTCCCCTTCACCACCTACCCAGTCATCCAGCAGAGCAATATGAAGAAGTTAAAATCATTGCAGGCAAATCTCATTCCCTTTCAGTTTATTAATTTATTTACATTCTCTTCCACCTGAAAGTGGCATTGCACCACTTGTTGCAAAAGAGTTTCACATCGAGTAAAATGAAGCACTAAGAACTTACTCCGGTGTCAAAAACTGCAACTGCCATGGAAGAAACGCTGCAGTTACAGCCTCTGACCACAGTGACGTGAGAAGGATCCGAGCAGCAGTGTTCTGCACAGGGCTGCAAAACACAACTTATCTCAGCTTGGATCTAACCAGGGACCTGCAGCTCAGATGCCTCTTCTAGGCAGAGGATCCGGCAGTCAGGGGCAGTGAGCATTTAGATGTTCTACCTCATTAGAAACACAGTGTGTTCAACATCATAAGGCTCCCATCTAGCTAGTGCTGCTGCCTAAAATGGGGAAATGCATCTTGTTATCTCACACATATAGATTGTTAAACAGGATTTTGTTTCTAGTGTAACCAAGAGCAGATGTTAAAATGTTATCTACTCATTAAAAAATACTGCCTCTCTCCACAGTCAGGGCAAAACTGAGTTAATAATAACAGCTAACACACCTTATAATGTGATGATTTTAATGACAAGGGAAATATTTACTCACTTTGGTCAAAGATGACAGTCTAAATCCTTTAGCCTTTTCTTTTCCAGCCCTTTCATTTAAATGGTTTCCAATGGCTAAAATGTACTCCAAAACAGCAACAAATTTCTGGCTGGACTGCAGCTGTTTACTCGCTTGGATTTTCTGGTTTATTAGCTGAAACACACAAATTTCCCTTCAGTTCAAACTGAAACTGTGAGCATATCAGTAGTGCCTATACTTTCCCTTTGCCACAGCCTCATTGTCCCCACCTAAAGCAAGTTGCACTTCAGCTGGTGGCTACCTTCCTATTCAACTTCTCTACAGGAAGTGGCCAGGGGTTCTCAGGAAGGACCAGTTTCAAGTTTTCTACCAAGATAAAGCTTGTGTTGTCATAGTTACCCTGCCCCCAGAGGAGATCACATCCTTTCTGGTTGCCAAATCAGCCCTGGCCAAAACAACTTCAACCTCATCTCTTAAAAAAGCTTCTGAAGAAAAATATTTTGCTGTGTGAGTGCACCAGATTGCACCAAATGTCAGACATCAGGGGAAGCAGATAGCCTGAAGCTCAGTATAAAGTTCTCCATCCTTCACCTCCCTCCCTTCTGTTTATACCAGCTGAAGACTGTTATCAAAATTCTTAACACAGTTTCACCATAAGGAAGAATAATAATTTCCTGTAATCAAACTCAGTTATCAATTTCTATTTTACTGGGGAAGACACCTCCCTTCTAGGCCTACAGATACAAGAGGTGGGTTTGTTTAAAATTAGGAAATATATATGTTTTTTTAGCACCACACCTCTCTTCATCAGTCACCAACACACTGGTTTAAAAACAGGGGACGAATGAAGCATGTAGCAGAGCTGAAAGCCACTGTTAAAACATTCATAGCACATCCCAGGGCCAGAGGGTGCTAAAAGCCAATATTCAGATTGTTCTTTAGAATTTTAAGTGTATAATACATGGTTTACACATGAGGGTGCGTGAGTAGGAAAATACTTAAACAACTAATCAGGTCTTTAATGAACATTAAATAGCCTTCAAAGCTAACAGTATATGTAATAGCTTCCAAATATTCAAATATTTGGTTCCAGTGGAGCACAGCAAAGGTGAAGCATTTTACCAGGCAGGGTCAAACATTTGTGTATCTCCCCTGTGTTTTCCATCTGTTCACCTTATGAATTTTATTCACTGTTACTTTGGTTTTAATCACAGCCAGACAAAGGACAATCAATCGAATTTGCAGGTCTTTCAACTTCTGGTTTTATTCCCATGCAAAATGGAAGCAAACCCTTTGAAATATTTTCACGGACTCGTGTTGCAATACTTTGTTTTGAATCAAAGCATACACAAACCCTGGCAGGTAAGGCAGTGGTTTGGAAGATGAAGTCCATAAGACTGGAACCCTGTTTATTTGCATCCACCCCAACCCCTAGGTCATTCTGAAAAATGCAGAGAGGGAATTGAACTGTGATTTGCAACAGTTCATTTCCATGCTGGAATCCTTAGGGTCAACAGCTTCCTTCAGTCTTCTGAAAACAGTAAACATCTGCAAGATGCTGCTCAATAAACTTGCTTTAAGTATCTACAACTTTGAATTGATTCCTTCAGGTTTGTGGGGTGAGACCCTCCCCACAATAGGAATTAAATCTGAATGGTAAAAATTGCTTCTCTCATATCCCTGGCCAAAGAAAGTGGAAAGTTTACAACCTCAAATGAAAAATTGGAAAACTTTTCCTGTCCTTTAGTCCCTCCTCTGTGGTTATCTGTTCCACTGCCAGGCCTGTTAGGAGCTGTACCTTGAACCTTAGTGGAACAAGGATGATGTTAAATATATATGCATTTATATACGTACATATCATATGCCTCATTTATTTTTGGTGGGGTTTACTGTATTTTAGAACCAGTAGTGTTAAATACTTTCATTAACAAGACACAGATAAATCAACTGGATTCCCAAAAGAATTCCAAATGCACCAATAGTGCCTTTGTATTTCAAATGTACCCCCACACAAACCAAACCAAACCAAATAAATAAGCAAACAAACAAACAAACAGAACAGAATAAAATCTCCTCAACTACAGCACTTTGAAATGAACTGGGGCCACTTGGACCTCTAACTGGTAGATTTTGGCTACAAACACACTGTGGAAGAGTCTTGTCACTTACAGGCTCCAAATCTTTCATGCTCATGGGGAGCTCACGTACGGTAAGCAGGAGATCCAGCCTCTGGCCTAAGTGGGGGATCTTACACATCTGCAAAGAATTGAGCAGAAATGGAATCAAACCCCATGTTTATACCAAAACATGCACATACGTCTCTCATAACGTATTCATTCAGCTGCACTCTAGCTTTCCTAATTTCTGTGCTCATTTATTAGTTTATTCTAGGCCCTAAGCCTGGAGCTCTACTATGGCAAATATAAAAATCACATATCTGACTATGCATCATTTGCAGATGCAAATTCAAAAAACCTCTGTATGCCAGTAGAGCAAGACACTATTACTATCAATGACACTCATTTCTTGTGAATGAGAGTGGTTCCATGCATACAATTTTACACTTAAATATTGTGGAAACCTAACTCAGAATAAATCAGCTCCTTCTTTGGAGGAAGGGGAGGGTGTGTGACTTAGAGAAGCAAAGGGATCCTACAGTTCTCTTCATCATATCTGATTCCTCTCTTTGTCACATAAATCCTCTTATACAGATTCTGGCTGAGATTGTGAATTTATTTCAAACCCCAGCTTCTCATAGTGGTTTTATCTAGAAGAGAGCATGGTACAAATAGCATGTGGTGCCTTTTAATGCTGTGCTTTCTTACCTCTAACATAAACTGATCAACCACATGCAGCTCTGAAGGAGACCCCCTGAACGACCTGTACCTTTCTGTGTCTTTTGGTGTTGGCATGTATCTGTAAAACAACAAATGGAAATTAGATGTTCTTTTCCCCTTCATTCTGCATTGTTGTAACAAAAAACACACTCCACTCCATGCATCAGAATGTCTTTCTGTTTAGTGTGTTTCTGCAATATTTATTTAACCATTGGAACTTTGTACACTTGAGTCCACTACATGATGGAAAGCAAAAACGATTTGCAGATACATTGGATGAGCTTTCCAAAAGCTCCTAGAAACTTCTTGAGCAGTTATGACCACTCTGGCTCAGCTTGTCTCCAGCATTATCTTCTTAGAAAAACTACTGCCAAAGCAGAGCAGACTCATGCTATGGGGTGATTAACCAGTGGCCTGACTCCTTCCTCTAAAACATTTTTAGCTGCTGATGAAAAAGAAGTAGGCAGTGGTGTTTCTGTCTCTCCAAGCACTACGCCACATCCAAGATCCATTTATTGGCTGTGTTGTAAGAGCACATAACACAGGCCTGCCACTTTCATCCTACTGCATAAAGTAACAGAATATTCTCCCACAGTACCCCAGGGCTGCAGATTTTTAGAATACTGATGTCTTTAAACATGCCTCCACTTGGAAAAAATAAACTCACACCACCACAGATCCCCTCCACTCCTCTGGAAATCTTCCAGCCTGTCTGGCTGATACACTAGGGGAATTTGTAGTATATCTTAAAGAAGAAAAATGGAATCAATTTAATAAAAGACAACTGAGAAGGTGTGCAAGGAATCTTAAATAAGTATTCATGTCTATCATCTTCTCTTTGTTCTATACCAACAGCCTAATCAATTTGTAGCAAGCATGATTAAACATGCAGGGGATAGATATATATTTTTTTTTTCAGTGAAAGTAAGGAAATGTATTGCAAGAGAGAAAAAAAAAATTAAAGATTTTTGGCATATTAAAGAGGGAACAAACAATAAGGTTCTTTTACTGTTGCAAATAATTTCATAGGACATTTAAATAATTGCTGGGGTTTGAATTATTACCAGAAAAAAAAGAAAAAAGAAAAATAAAAGGAATTCTCATTTAAAAATAACAGTTATCTGTTGTCAAACAAAAGCTTATTCTTCATTTAAAAGACTTGAAGTTTTTAAGCAAATCCACAGAACATTTGCTGTATAAGCTGAGAACAAATATCTTCATTTAATCAGAAATCCAATATTCCATCAAACTGTTTTAGTGTGTTACATGTATGAAGCAAAGCTAACAGATTATCTAGAAGGTTCAATGCTTGGAGCACTAAACAATGGAAGTCATGGAAGAGGAAGCACAAGGAGATGTGAATGCATTCCATAAATATCTTCTTACCTCAATGCGACTCTGAAGGAATTTGTGCAATGAAAAATCTTGCACTGTTATGAAACATTACATTTATAGACATAAAAAGTGGTTTGCTATTGATTTTAGGACACCAGGATAAAGAATCATTCAGGGAGCTATGGAAAGGCATCAGTATAAAAATAAGCCCTGAAGTTTCAAACGATATTCCTCCACTGGCCTTCAATGGACACATGAGCAGAACGTTTTGCTCACTGCTTGCAATCTTGAAATGTAATCTTGGCTCTGGCTTTAAATATTTCTTCATTTTGCAATAGTGAAATTCCTACTCAGGTTTAGACAATCTGACAGGTATAATTTGCACAGAGACAAATTTTCCAGTTTCTTTCATTTCTGATCCCACAATAGACAGTAAGGCTGTAGTAAGAGCTGGAAACTTCTCTCAAGTTACACCTGCTCACTGCCACAACTTAGTCTCGAGCTAACTCTGCTCCTTGTAACCAGCTCACAAAATCATAGAATAAATAGAATACATAGAATAAACCAGGTTGGAAGAGACCTTCAAGATCACCGCGTCCAACCCATCAACCAATCAAACACCACCCAAACAACTAACCCACGGCACCAAGCACCCCATCAAGTCTCCTCCTGAAAACCTCCAGTGATGGTGACTCCACCACCTCCCCAGGCAGCCCATTCCAATGCGCAATCACTCTTTCTGACAGATCTGCTGTCATTTCTTGCAATCCCCTTGCCTACACCTCATGGGGCCGAATGACATTTTGGGGATGTACTCTAAAATCTGCAAGGACTGAGCTTTCTGTGTGCAAATATGATATTCACGGTCGGCATAGACCAAATGTTGCAGTCACGTCTTTTCTCAACTTCACCTCATTTGCAGAAGATTAGGAATTCTCCAAAAGGTAGCATGCCTTGTTGCAAACAGCCAAACCCCAAAGATTACCTTCTTAGTGCTGTAATCTGCTCATCTGTAAGTCCACCACTCTCTTCATGTATAATGTATAGTCTGTCTTTCAGCTCACTTGGCTTGATACGGAAACTTTTAAGAAAAATGTCTGGGGGAGAAACGATTCTGAGATTACTTGGAGGAAAATTCTCAAGGGAAGGAAAAATCATAAAAATATTTCATATTTACCTTCCATATTTACAAAACCAAATAAGCAGAAACAATGACCAAAGCAGGAAAAAAAAAAAAAAAATCAAACAGAAATTAAAAACCACTTAGTAGCTACTAACACTAAAGCAATTACTAAATAGAATCATGGAATCAACAAGGTTGGAAAAGATGTCAAAGATCATCAAATCAAACCTTTCACCCAAGACCTCATGCCTACTAGATCATGGCACCAAGTGCCACGTCCAGTCCCCTCTTGAACACCTCCAGGGACAGCGACTCCACCACCTCCCTGGGCAGCACATTCCAATTGCTAACAACTCTCTCATTGAAGAACTTTCTCCTCACCCTGAGCCTAAACTTCCCCTGGCACAGCTTGAGACTGTGTCCTCTTGTTCTGGTGCTGGTTGCCTGGGAGAAGAGACCAACCCCTTCCTGGCTACAACCACCCTTCAGGTAGTTGTAGAGAGCAATAAGGTCTCCTCTGAGCCTCCTCTTCTCCAGGCTAAACAATCCCAGCTCCTTCAGCCTCTCCTCATAGGGCTTGTGCTCGAGTCCTCTCCCCAGCCTCATTGCCCTTCTCTGGACACATTCAAGTGTCTCAATGTCCTTCTTAAACTGAGGGGCCCAGAACTGGACACACACTAGCCTAACCAGTGCTAAGTACAGGGACACAATGACTTCCCTGCTCCTGCTGGCCACAATATTCTTGATGTAAATACAAATACTAAATACTAATACAAATACTAAAGCAACCTTCATGTTATCTTTAAATGGTCATAGCAGTAGTCAATGAAAAATTGCATTTCTCTCAGAACACAGCCAATGCTTAAAGGAGACCTGAGATGCTGATATCATAAGGAATACAAATACTTGCTGATATATATTTCTCTTGTACTCAGATCACGACTCAAAGTGGTCCTTTTCCAGAACACAATATATTGGTATTTTACAATATTTTTAAGGTTAAAAAAGGTAAAATTCCCCTTTGCTTTGATTTTGTTTACTTGCTTTGTTTCATTTCCAGGATTCAAAAGAAGGTAGGTAGAGAGCATGCCAGAAAAATTAGTCCCAAAATGAAGGCAACTTGAGCAGCAGAAGTTCTCACTTCTTCCAGGCTGTCTGATATTCTAAAATCTAATGAAGAGTTTTTGTAATGTTTAAGACATCTGTGCTGACTTGGGACTGGCTCATAATGGGTGTTATGAGAGGAAAATGGAAACAAGATGTCTCTTCCCCAAAACAAGTGAAGAGCCATTTGTAAAGCTGTTGCTCCCAAAATGACTAATTTGTTTTTCCAGTTATTCTTTAATTACTGTCTGTCTCCATCATCATTACCAAAAGATGAAGGTTAAAAAAATAAATACAAGGAAGTGAACACAGAGCATCAGCAGAGAAAGCTAAAATCTTTAAACGCCTCTCGGTGTTGACATGAAACTTGTCCTAGAGTGTCTGCTTCAACAGAACTCCTGGGCAGCACAAAGTGGTTAGGAAGGAGAATTCAGGAAGGATGTGAAGATTTATGTTTTGGGTTGGGTTTTTATTTGGTTTGCTTTGCTTGTTTGGTTTTGGTTTTGGTTTTATGAGGTTTTTTTCCCTCTAATTCTAAAAAGGAACCAAAATTTTTCAGGTTATAGGAACTTGCTGTGGCCCAAATCAGCTATTAATGGTTCCAAGAAGACTGTTGGTCGATGGAGTACATACCATTTTTCCTCTGACATACTTTCCACACTTTTAATTTTGTTATATAAGAGCTAGCTTTAGTGCTAAACCTGGCAGAATCTTCCCTTTTTCCTTCTTAAGTTTTTTATGACTTTTATCTTTTGCTTTGCTACACCTTTTTAACCACATTTGTCATCACCATAACAGAGTGCATAACTCACAGTAAAAGGTTGATTCTTAAATTGTTTACAATGTGTCCACAAACTATTTAATATTTTCTTGAATGTTTTCAGTGGTTGAAACTAGCAGCTGCATAAATTCTGCTTTGCCAAAGGATTTTCCCAAGGCAAAATCAGGATTGTGTATATGTGAAATTGGGTCTCCTACAGAGAAACAGGCAGCAGTCATGTCACAGAAGCTGGTGCTTTGTCACCCACATTCCTGGCTTGACAGACACATTATAGTGTCTCCCAAAACTTATTCATTGGAAATCTGAGAATGTTTTTGTCTTTTTGATGCCTATTCTCTGTATAGAGGCTATTTGTCTACTACAAGCCACTAGATAGATTTTAGGAAAGATGTTTACTTCTTTAGGAAAGATGTTGACTTGCTAGTACATGTCCAGAGAAGGGCAACAAAGTTGGGGAGGGGTTTGGAACACAAGCCCTATGAAGAGAGGCTGAGGGAGCTGGGGTTGTTTAGCCTGGAGAAGAGGAGGCTCAGAGGAGACCTTATTGCTCTCTACAACTACCTGAAGGGAGGTTGTAGACAGGCAGGGGCTGGTCTCTTCTCCCAGGCAACCAGCACCAGAACAAGAGGACACAGTCTCAAGCTGCACCAGGGGAGGTTCAGACTGGGTGTTAGGAAGAAATTCTACACAGAGAGAGTGATTGCCCATTGGAATGGGCTGCCTGGGGAGGTGGTGGAGGCATCATCATTGGAGGTGTTTAGGAGGAGACTTGATAGGCTGCTTGGTTTAGTTGATTAGATGGTGTTGGATGATCAGTTGGACACGATGGTCTTGAAGGTCTCTTCCAACCTGGTCTATTCTATTCTATTCTATTCTATTCTATTCTATTCTATTCTATTCTATTCTATTCTTTGCATTTTTTCTTACATTGGGCTTGAATTTAGTGTGTAGATCTTCTCTCAGAACTTTCATTTTCCCTTGTGTTCAGAAACTCACTCAAATTCTCAAGAAACTTTGACCTCCTGGCATTTTGGAGCTTCATCATTTTATTTGTTAATTTCAGAGCTGTGGTTTGCAGCACTTGCAGGAAGATTAATCAGAATTCTCCAGATCAAATTAACTTTTGATCTAAGTAATGTCCATAATAATAAGCATGTGGCAAAAAAAAAAAACTCACTGATGGGACTTTAAGGATAACTTTAAGAAACAGATGCTGAATGTCTCAATGAAAAAAGTTGTAAGAAGAACAGGATCACAAGCAAGCATTGTGCTATTTGCAAACCAAAAGAAAGAAATTTCCTCAAAGAAACAGCAATAATTTAGTAGATAAAAGTGTTATTACAGGATTCTTTTCATCTGCAACAGCACTTTTGTGTCACTCACTTCCTTTTAACCCTTCAAATTGTTAGTCAAGGGAAGCAATCATTCCAACAAGTTATCTCTGCTTACTGCTCCCAATTAAAATTTCATGTGGTCTCCAAAGTATATTATTTCTCATCAATACTCACTAAAACTTCAACATTAACTGTGCAAAATTCTTTATACATGTAACATTTCTTAAAATGGCACTGGGTTATAGAACTTCCTTTTTTGTTTTGTTTTGAAAGCCACTTCTGTAATAGAAATCATAGTCTTTGAAGAACATTTATTTTTGCTCCCTTAATATCTCCCACTTCTCATCAAAGTAACTTTTATTAGTAAGACTGTGTGTTGAACTGCTTCATTAGCTGTGAAAGACTGTTCTGGGTCAGGTCTTTGGTAGAATGATACTTGGGATATGAAAGGGAAGGATTCTGATCATAGTCATTCACGACAGTCATTTACAGCCTGAGCTACTGGCCATTAAAAGCACAAGAGAAGTCTTGAGACCTGACTTGCAGCTGTCTCAAAGGCTTCTCACATCAGCCCATCTACACCAGATGACTACTCTTGAACTCAATGCAGGAGAGAGACTGAACACTCTCAAGGTGCTATGCAGTTATTTCTGTTGACTTCTTTTACTCAGCCAGCTCACAAAACTTGAAAAGTCTTTAATTTGGGGTCTGCCCTAAGACAACAGCATCACAGCTCTATGGCATAGCCACATGTTTTGTACAAGTTTCTCTATGTCATTAAGGGCAACATTTAGAGCATCTGAGCCATGAGGCTCGTCCTTACAAAGCAGCAGAGGGGCACTGCATTGAAAGATGATACAGTCACAGACTTGTCTGCTTATTGAATGGCAGAAAGCACAAACAGAAAATGCACACTGAGCTCGCCACAGGCTTCCAGATAGGAGTACACAATTCTTACTTACTGAAGTTGTGTGCAATTTTTGCATCTAACATGATGTGTTGATTCATTGAAGGTTCATTGCCTGAAAACACCATCATGTCCTGCATCTGGAACTGATCACAGAGCCTGGATAGATCTATTTTTCTCCTGCCTGGGTCACATGATGCCCAGACAGATTTTTGAATCTAAAAACATAGGAGTGACAGGGTAAACAAAAAGCCAAAAGAGCAGAGTCACTTTGTTTCATCCAAATATACAGAAGGGCATCCGGGTTGTTTCCTGGCACAGTTGTACTTTTCTGATAACTACACATGTAATATGAGCTATAATAACTTCCCCCCCCCAACAGCTTCCATCACTTTCATCCTCACCTTATCACAAGGAACAACATCCCAGTGAAAGGCTTTGGTTCTCTTTGACCCCTCTGTTCTCCCACTGCAGGGCTGTGGGAACACAGGTGGGGCTGGTGGTACTTCTGCCTTATTGATGGGAAGTGGAAGAGGTGGTGATGCTGGGACTGCTTCCTCCTCTGCAAGCTTTGTCTGGAGGCTTGAAGACTTGTTCGGACTGGTTGATGCAGAGTTCACCCTGACATAAAGGGTCTCCTCTTTCTGCTCACTCAGAGGTACAGGAAATTCCTCATAATCTGCTTCAGGGGAGATGCATCCTTGAGATCCCTCCTGCGGCAGTGAGGCATCGTTGCACACTGAACAGTACCTTTCTATGAGAGACACCCATTCCTTCTGGAGCATGCTGGCATCCACCATCCTGCTATTTTGAACAGTGCAGGGTATTCGAAACCTGAAATTTAAGAATGCCATATATAAATGCAAGAAGTGTAAATAACATGCTGACTAATACAGCCACAGATATTTCTTGCTTAAGCAGAAAGATGTTCAGCAGCTTTACTTGTCAAAGGAGCCCAGTGCTGCTGACTCTGACCTTTTCAGACAGAGTTATGTGTCTAAGGTTAGAGAGCTGAAGTTTTGCCATGTATTGACTTTATGGTGCAGTTGCCTTGTAATTCCTCTTCCCCACCTTGGGGGAAGGTGAACCATGTGCTATGCTTTACTGTGTTTGTTGCACAAGCTACTCAGAACCTGTTCATGCATCTGTCCCATCAAACTGAACCATACATCTCCTCACTGGCTCCTGACACAGCAACTAGGCAAGTCTTTGTGGGCAGTATTTCAGTGCATCTTCTCAATTCCATGACATTATACCTTCAGTTCCTCCTTAAAATACTTATCACATCACTGCACAGCAACAGGAGGGGTTATCTATGTGACTCAGATGACTTCATTTCTCCACTGTTTTATTTTGTTGTGACGCATTGAGATTCTGTTACCTCTTTTCAGTTATTCTGCTTTAACAACTTATTAATTACCAACTATACTTACAAGTAATTGTGTTCTTCCATCTGGACTGAAAAAGTACTGCATCCATTCTCCTTTTTGACACTCACATTACCACCTGATAAATGAATTGTATTTGTAATAGGGTTTGCATTCTTCTTCTGTCCTCCCAGATCTATGGAATATAATGTCAATTCTCCTTCACGTAGTTGTACCAAGTACCTGAAGGACAAGGAATGGAAATACGGTTCATTCTCCACTGACTACTTGTTTACAGAAGCCTTGTCTTTGTTAAAGCATTCTCTAATGTCAAGTATCCCCATCTTTATGGCATCTTACATGAAACAGTCAGAAAGTGTCAATATTAAAGCATAAACATTTTGAGACAAGGATTTCTTGCTCTTATTCTGACACATAAGTGAACTGTGACATAAAACTTCAAGATCCAGCCTGTCATGCCTAATGAGAATGATAAAATTAAGGAGATCTGACTATTGACTGAAAATCACCCAAGTCCTGTTAATTTAATATCCACACTCAGTCCCTTCAGCTCTGTTTATTCCCCTCATTTTTTGGGCTGTGGGTCCTTTCTACTGGTGAGTCGTTAAAGGAATTCACTGTGGGACTGAGTGGTGCATAATATGCCCAGGCTTCAGAGTTTCTGTGTCTTCCAGGTTTCACTGCCATAAACAAGCTATAAACAAGTCACCATAATATATCTTGGTGTCAAATCTTATAGTCAAATAACTCTCCCTCTTGAAAACATCTCTATGCATGCTGGATCCTAGTCCCCCTTCATTCTCACAGGTCACTTGGCAGGAAACAGTCAAAGTATTCTGCTCTAAAGGGCTTCTACCAGAAATGACTGTGCCAAACTTTTGATACCTGTTTAAACAACACAATAATCCTGGCAGAAATTTCCTGGCCATACACAGCTTCTATTACAGCAGAATCATCTGCTTCAGTCTTTCCTATAGAGTTCAGCTCTGCTGCTCAGATCAAAGCTCCCACATTGAAAAACAAGTGGGGGGTGGTTTTTTATTCTTATTTAAGCATTTGCATTCTCATCTTTCTTGAGGGTTACTGCATTTCTTTATCATTCTGACAGTTCTATCAGAACTTTCTTTTCCTGCACTCTCTCTTCAAGGTGGGGCTAGTTGATTAAGGTGTACTGTGAGGAATTTAAATAAGTTTAGCTGCTCCAAAAGAATTCAACATAAAATATAAATTGCATCTATTCCCATAAAAACAGTCAAAGCGATAAGAATTGTTTAATGGAGTTGGCGGTTATATTGATCTCTCTTTTCTTTAAAGCAGGGACTTATAGTTTAATCTGATCTCCAGATGTTTCCACCATTATTTACCTTGAAAAGAAAAATGGAAATTAAAAAAAAATAAAAGAGAGAGAGAGAGAGGATTAATATCAAGATGAAAGCAACAAGGGCTTTGCTTCAAAAGATAAACAAAAATCAATTTTTGTTTGTTAACAAACTTGTTAAATGTTGCAAGGCAACAAATCCTGGGACACACTCAAGGATAGTGTGTACAAGACATACAGTGGTAGCCTTTTAAAAACAATTAAAATCATTTTCTGTGAGCTGTGAAGACTTTTGAGGTAATTGCTTTGTGAAGATAATTACATTGTTAGTTTTTTTATTTTCCCCCATTAGATTTTGCCAGACAGATGTGGGATGTTTTTTTATTCCTTTGATAGTATAAGCAATTTCCTGGTATTTTAAAAGCTGACCTAGGGAAGGGTGGGTTGTGTGCAGAATGGGTAGCAAACTATGTAAAACCATTGTGGCTGGTTCACTAGTTCAGTAACTGAAGAAGCAGAAGGAGAAGTCATGCCTATTTGTGATGGTTCAGCAGCTGAGTGAAATGCTGGTGTAAGTCCCTTCCCTACTGAATACTGATTTCTGTCTCTGAAACCACCACCCCATTAGGCCACCATGGTTGGTCACCCCCACAAGAGAGAAGTTCAGAACATTATGAAGATTAATTGTAAATTTGGGGGCAACCATTTGGCCAATATGAGTCAATGTTCTCTAGCAGTGCTCCTATATTCCCCTGCTTTGCAAGACCTTTTCCTTATGACTGAAAATGTAGTACAAATTTAAGATGTAAGCATAAAGAAGTCCTACCATTAAAATCATTTTGAGCACCCTCACCATCATATACTCATGTTAACAATGCACAGAGCAGTCTCTAGCACACACCAGAACTTCATTTTGCTGGCCATCACTATTGTACTACCAGTTAATTTCAATGTTTCAATCACAGGCAGATTTGTCATCCAAGTTTAACTTGAAAAAGAAATTGATTAACTTCTTATCAGAAATTTTGACTGAACAACACAGAGGTCTAAGAAAATGCAGCTCATACTTCACCCATTCAGTGGAGGTAGAAGTCTTCTGTTGCAAATCCAGGAGTCCTTCATGTATCACGTCACATTCTGCAGGTCTTCCAGAGCTGGCCTCATCTGATTTTTTATGTGAATTGCTCTGTATAACTCTGCTCAGAAGGTATGTTATCTATATAATAAGTGTCAGTATATTTTCCATGTTAATTCCCTTGAATAAGATATTAACAAGTGGATTTTTCAAGTATAAAAATCATAGACAACACTATAAGCAGCAGCCAAATAAGTGATATAAATAGAGTCTGTGATGCTGAAATACTTAAGTGCAGTTTGGGGTTATGCCCACAGTTCTAAACCTGTCAGGGCAGAGAGAATATAATTTTGTTCTGGAGAGGTTACTGTAAAACATAATTTTACTTTAATTCATATACAAAGCAATCCAGGACAAAGGTTTTGTTTGGCTCAGCTCAAGCCCAGGTAGTACTTGATTGATTTAGTTTAAAATCCCACCAAATCCAGCAGAAAAATGAAGGCTTGCTTACAGCTGAAAATAGCATGGATTAAGGTGGGTGTGAATCTAAAGAGCTCTTTTTGTTATACAGGACCACCTTTGAGTGTTCTTGCTGCAGAATACATGCTCCTTTTTGAGCTTTTCTGCTAAATGTAATCTATTTTGAAAATTAAGTTAATCAACCATGTGGCACTGTTCCTCTGGAATAAAATAAGTTTCTATACATGTAGTGAGCTACTAAGTTTCACAAGGAATGAGTCCCCCTGCAAGCTTTCCCTGAGAAGGGGTCAGAGCAGAATCACAGAATTGCAGAAACATTCAGGTTGGAAAAGACCTCAGGATCACCAAGTCCAACCAATAACCCTACTCTGCAAGGTTTACCTCCAAACCATATCCCCAAGCACTATATCCAATCAACCTTTAAACACATTGAGGGTTGGTGACTCAACCACCTCCCTGGGCAGCACATTTCTATACCTGACCACCTTTCCATGAAAAAATGTTTCCTAATGTCCAGTCTAAACCTATCCAGTTGCAGCTTGAGGCCATTCCCACTTGTTTCATCACAAATTACCTGGCAGAAGAGACCAGCACCAGCCTCTCTAAAACATACTTCCAGGTAGTTGTAGACAGCATTGAGTTCTCCCTCAGCCTCCTCTTTATCAAACAAAACAGCCCCAGCTCCTTCAGTGACTCTTCATAAGATTTAGTCTCCTAAGTTTGGATGAGAACTCTTCCAAGTTTCTCGGGAGATTGTATCTCAATCCAAATTGTGTAGCTGGCTTCAGCATCTGAGGAGTGGGATGACCTAAACTCCAAGCCCTGATCACCCCTGAATGCACTGGATATATGTGTTCAGGTGAAAAGCTGGTGCTAATGTCACCATGTCAGTTTCTTCAATTTCTGCAGAGTCTGATTACACTAACTACTTGCAATATGTAATAGAACCTAGAACTCCAAAGGAGCTGATACCTCCAAATGAAACACCTCATACAGGACCTTGCAAACTGAATCATTTAATTAAACGTATATCAAGTTGTACCTAGGCTGTCTTCCTCTGATTTTTTTTATCATTTTGGTGTATTTTGATGATAAAACATTAACTATGAGGCTGTTTTCTTTTCACAGCATTGGCATGGTATCAGTCACTCTTCTTAAAAGCCTGCATTTCAATAAATATCTTCTACATAGAAAAAAATCTCCTTAGGAAGTTTCAGTGAAGAGTGAGTTACGCATGCCCTCAGCTTTTATCTGCTTGTCCCTGATGAGTTTCTTTCAGGGTACACTTTCATATTGTGTCTTGAGCTGGATTCACATCTTCAGTCCTAATGAACTGAGGCAAAATGCTAAGGCCAAACTTTGCCCTGAGCTAACATTCCCTGTGTTTTGTGTACAAACATATATGGAATAAAGACGTACTTACTTCTCTGCGTGCACAACACACGGCACAACAATTCCCTTTTATGACTGAGACCTGCTGCTTACCTTCCTTTTATCATCAAGAGACACTGCTTCCAGCTCATAATCTTGTCGTCCATGAAACACAATGCTGAAGCGCCTCCTTTCAGTATCTTCCCAGGCTTTGACTTGGGAGAAAGGGAACTGCTTCTTAATAATCCCTTTCTCAATGTTAAAAATGGTCTTTGTGTTGAAATCAATCTGGAACAGAAAGTTCTTTGTTACTTGACTCCACTGTTTCTCTTCACTGAAAAGGGATGACAGTATCCCCAACATTACCATGCAAGGGCATTGAGATAAAGGACCAGTTTTAGTATATGTGATAAAGGACCAGTTTAGCATAAGTATCTATCTTGCCAATGAATAGAGTAAAAAATGGCATTCCATCATAAGATACTGTACTATATTTGTTTTAGTTACAAAGCAAATAGATATTCGTTGTAACTGTGTTTCCCTATCTCTTCTGACCAATATGCATCAATTTATCACTCTGAAAAATTATTTCTTCTTAAACCCTCCTAGTCCTATGCAACCCAGGGCAAGAACTTCTCAGTCAGTAGTAGTAGTAGTAGTAGCACAAATTAATGGCACAACCATCTCAACAGTGATATAATTACTAACTGTTTCAACCTACACCCCAGTACTAAAATGAAGAGCAAAGGTGGTTGTTTTCCATGTCTGGAAAAGAGGACACTATAGAGAAATTACTTTCTGGTTTAACTACTGTGTTTTGGTTCTGATGTTCCCTAACACAGGTTTTTGTCTGTAGGCATACATACACTTGTACATACAGGTGAAGGGAGCAATGGTAATAGCCAATAAAGTTATTTTATTGCAGTTTCACAGCTATAACAATTAAAAATTGCTTGCTTCAAAATAAAATCATTCTTCCACTGCACAATAATTGCTTGCTTCAAAATGAAACTGTTATCCTTCTACTGCACAGTCTATATTTGCAGAATTAAAAACTCATGCAGAGAGATTCCAGTATCTGTTCTTTGTATCAGTCCCTGCTGAGCAGAAGCAGCTTTGTTGATACAATAAATGTGAATATTTTCTGACTGCCCAGCTTCAGCAAACATGGCCCACAGAGAAGACAAAGTCACAAGAGTCTCAGACCTTTACTGAGTTGGATATTTACCTCTCATAACAAATGATTCTTCACTTCTGTGATGCAGACCACACAATCCAAATGCTAACGCTGCGGCCTTTCCCTATGTCCTGTTTATAGCAGAAAATCTCCAAAGCAGAACTATTTTCATTATTTTCTCTGATTTTTGAGGGCTGCTGCTAACTAGAGAACTGGAATTAAAGTACTTCAGATTCCCATGCTGATAACTAGCACGTGATATAGCATGCTTCAGAATTGAGAATTGAAATAGCTACCTGCAAAATTCGTTTCTGCCACCGATAGTGTTTGTATTTGTAGATAATGAAGTTAAATTGTGAGCCCATTAGCAAATCCTGTGAGTCCTGAAAAACAACAGAAATCATCAGTATGTCCAACACTCTGCTAGTTTTGGCCCACTCATCCAATGGTGTTCTCTCTCAGTAAACAGTGTTCAAACCAGCACTGGAGGCTTTGTGGAAGAGCTCAGCATGGTGACACAAAGAAACAGCCTTGTGATCTGATTTTCACAAGCACTACATTTCCACAAGTCCTGCTGAACTAATGCAGGGATCACAGACTGGGAAAGCAGAGCAGGAAGCAGGGAGATGGGAAAGAAAAGAGCAGAGCCCACAGAATTTTGCTAACCACGTTTTAAGACATGCATGCTAGTCTACAAAATGGGCTAACTAGCCAACACGAACTGTATGTGATTTTAAAGCAAGATACTTACAGATCCTTGAATGCAGTGCAATAAAATGGAAGATCTTTGTTCTTTGGTATTATATGAAGGGATACAATTTGTTATCTGGTCACTTACAGTAGCTCTACTGTGGACAGGGAAAATTACTCATTTTTCAATCTTCAGGAAAGTGCAAGGAGGGGAAGGTCATGATCCATCAATATTAAGTTTGATTTTGTTCTAACAATTAGCTGTCATAGAAACTTTAATACAGCAGAAGTAGAAAAGAAATTCTTTCTCATCTTAATCTGGGAATATATTTCTATGTTCTACAGTCTTACACTACTGAGTTCAGTACTTTTGGTGACTGCAGCTCTTCTTCAAAACTTCCACTGCTGTTTTATGAGAATTTATTATTATTTTTCTCCTTCTAGTTCTTTCCACCCAAGAAACAGTACAGAAAGTTATTTTTTAAAGTTCCATAATGCACCAGGTTTATCTCAAAATCACTGTCAGCTACCGGAGTGAAAAAAAATCAGATCATGTCATTAGCACATCATAAGGTTTCAGCATTTCCTGGCACTGCTCTGATAGGGAGACTGGTTCAAAAATCTGGAGCAGAAGGGGAAACTGAACACAAAAAAAATTCTCTAAGAATCCTCTGATGATGCTTCTGTGGTAATGATGAACAGAGGTTGCAGTAGGAAAGACACTAGACAGGGACTACAGAGAGTACAAGGCTGAAGTACCAATGTACATAATTAACATACTCCTCATTCTCAAATCATTTTCATTCATCGTTATCAATTTTTGCTTTTCTCAGGAAAGAACCTCCATAGAAAAATGCTAATGATCCATTGCTGATTATCAGTAAAAAGATGAAGGATTTAAAAGCCAAAATAAAAAAAATATTTTTGTCTCAACCTAATCTTGCTGAAATATCTGGAGCAGACCTCTTAGCCTCAATGAGTTATGCTCAGCAAAGCTATCACAGTATCACTAAGATTGGAAGAGACCTCAAGGATCATCGAGTCCAACCTGTCACCACAGACCTCATGACTAGACCATGGCACCAAGTGCCACATCCAATCCCCTCTTGAACACCAAACCAGTTTTATGCTGCCTTTACACTGATTCTACTTTTGCCTAGCAGCAGGTCAGAGCCAGACATAGGCAATGTTAGAACTCAGTCACACTGTCCAAGGCTTCGTACTTTGTAGCCAGCCATTCTTGTGTTGGTGCACAGTGCTGAGATGTCAGGTCCTCTTGTGGTGACCAGTCATGCTCCAAGGACAACCCAACACTAGAAGACCACTCAAAGATTAGATCCAGCATTTTCCTGAGATGCTTTGTGATATCAGCCCAAGGATTTTGCTCCACACTTATTGTTCCAATACTTGATGGTACAGTTGGAATAATAAAATTCATCTGGATGCATCTGATCTAAACTACTTCATCCAGGTAATGACAGCAGTATCTGCAGCATCTGCATGATATCCATTCCATATGATACAGGTAGCATTAGCTAAGAGTACCTGACATATTTGGTTATAAACTGGAGTGTACATGCTTGCAAAAGTTGGGACTGAATCTTTGAAAGCAATACAGACGTGCTCCTAATGCTCAACCAGGCTTTCCAGCACACACTCAAACATTTGAATGTCATACAAAATAGATCAAAGGAGTGACCTTACCTTTTCAGCATGCCCCTCTTTCTGTGCCAAATGCAAAGCTCCTTCAATGCTCACTTCTTTATTTTTCACCATGTTCATAATTTTGAGGATTTTTTCTTGGCTTAACTGGAAAAAAGGAAAGAAAAAAAGGAAGAAAAGTCAATAAAATGTTTTTAGAGACTTGGTTTTTTTTCATCTGACTATTGAGGGTACAGAGTGCTTGTGACACTTACAGCTACGGCATCTGCCATAAAATTACAATTTCATTCATATTTTATGTTCTATCGACAACCTGCCCGGCAAATATAATCTCCCTTTGAAACCTGGGGAGAGCCTACAAGATACCAAATGTACAGGGGCTTTTACAGGTTTAGAAGATGGGGTAGTAATGTTTGGAGACAGAACTGCCAAGAGGAAATCTTTTTTAGTTAGAAAATCTGGCAAGACGTGAAAACATCAATTTTGCATGCTTGCCTGTGTCTTACCCTTAGTGTAAACCACTGCATACAGACCACATGAAAGCAAAATCAGGACCATTCAAAATTTTCAGGGTGAAGAGAGGAAAAACTGGTGTTGGCAGCAGCAGCTACAGCTGTCAGGTGAACCTACTGAAATGCCTTAACAAGCCAGCATTACACTGCCCCTTTCTTTTACCAAAAGAAGGGAGGTTGCGCTGTCAGTAAGATTAGACATAAATTTACGTCACTCTGAAGTCAACCACTTAGGGATTGCAATGAGAAATAGGAATCAAGCAAAGCAAAAAGGTAAGTGGAGTAACCAGGGGCTCAGAACTACAGCTGCTTGCACTGTTGATAAAGCCCTTTCATAGACTTTGCAGAAAGAATAAACAACCTCCCTTTGAGAGACACCAAAGAGTTCCCTTGTGTGATATCCATTCCTCAATAGTAGCAGAACTGGGAGTTTGGAAGAAGTGTGTAGGTTTTACCACCAGAGCTCGGGAGCTTGTGGTTTTCTTATCCAATAGCTTAGTTACAACATTCAATTAGCTACAACAGAGAGTGTTTCCTATCCCCCTGGAGAATGTCTTTACCACCAGGAACTAAATTACTACAGTAAAATCTTTCTTTCAAATTATCCTTGGCAAATTCTTCCATGTAAAGATCCAGGTAAAGAACCCACTCCAGGAGCATTGCCCAAGCTGTGCAGAAGCAAGGGGAAGGGGTGGAAGAATTATCTTGGGGAACAGGAAAGGATCTCCCCTACATCCCCACTGCAAGAGCTGCCAGGAAACTAACATGTTCAGCAAAAGGCAGCTCTAAGCATCTCAGCATTGCAAGCAAATCTGAATCTGGCTACACCAAGCATGAGTCACAAAGATCTGGAGGGGGTTTTGCTGTTCCTCACATAGGAAAAAGCAGGTGAAGAACTAAAGACAGGTATTTCTAGAACTAGGTCCGCTGCCCCCTGAAACTCATGATTGCTACTCCCAGCAGCAGCCTCCAAGCTGCTTCCCAGGCCTGTGAGGCAGGCAGGGCAAGGCAGGCAGCAGGGCTGCAGCTGTTTGCCACCCCTAGCACCTTCCTGTCCTAACCATCTGCTTGTTTTACCTACACCTACAGCTTTTCACAGACTAGCAGGTTCTTTGCTAAAAACACCAGCAAAGCAGCCTTACAGCAGAACAAGGTCCTCTTCACCCATCCAAGCACCACGGGCTGCTGGCACAGGTCTGATGGGCAACATAAAAATAACTGGTGACACCACAGAGGTCAGGGACCAGTAAACCCACAGGTTCTCTCTTTTTCCAAACCACCCTACATGAAATGCACTAAAGCTTACCAAATTTCTAACATCTCAAGCAGTTTCTGATCAACAGATGCATTGTATGTTTTTACAGCCTACAAATAAAACTGGGAGTGAAAGAAGAAGAAATATTTTGGTTTTAAAGCCTTGGAATTTTTCAATGCTGATATAAAGGTAACCTATGGCATAGCTCCCAGCTGCAAATAGTAATGTGAACAGTGAGGAAAGAATGGAAACAGTCTGATAACTCATTCACACTTGCTGAGGCACAGAGGGTTCCTACAATGACCTCCACATTCTGTATTTGAATCTTAAATGGCCATATATTTACACCACACATACACTGTACACAATTAGATCTTAACAAGATAATTCCCCACTGAACAGGCTCTGTGTAAGCAAAGTGTACAGATACATTTGAACTGAAAAACAGTCTCCTTAAGGCTCAGCTCTGCCAGATTCAAAATGCAAGATTCTATTTATAGAGATAGCAATTCTTGATAGGAAGCTGGATAGTATTTTTGCAACTGTTAGCCCTTTTGTATGGAGAGGGGTTCAAAGATTCTGCAGCACAATGAGGATGATAACATAAATATAACATCATAGCCTTTATGTCAAAGACACAGCTGGATTAACATAAACAAGAGAATTATTTATTTCCTTCACTTCAGCACAGCAGAACAACAGTGAGTAAGCCCAGCTCTCTTTTGAATCTCATGGTGTTGTCCAGCTACACAATATTTTGTGCACATATGCAAGAGTGGCCATGAAAACACATTTCAGCTTGAAAAATATAAGGCTTTGAAATATGGGGGGGGGGGGGGTTCTAGGATATAGGTAATATGGGTCACCACCCCTGTTCTCAGGCAAGCAGGCTTCATACTCTGCAGTGCCCTAAGCACCAGGTATTTTAAGGTCTCTCTTTCTGGTCAAACAATCTAGGACCAGGAGTAGGGCTGGAAGAGTCTCCTTAGGGAGGTTCCTGTAACCCCATCCCTGTAGTGGTTTAAAAAACACAGAGAAATGGTGCTGAGGGACATGGTTTATCACCTGGCTTGGCAGAGTTGGATAATGGTTGGACTTGATGATCTTAAAGGTCTTTTCCAACCAAAATTATTCTATGATTCTAAAAAACTTTCCCCAAATCCCCTTTGTCTACCAAACCCAAGACATTTTGATGTAATTCACAGTGTTTGCCTTTTGCCTTGTTAAACATTTTCAAAAGTCTGAGTTTTTCCTTGGGGGAGTGAGGTATTTATTTTTTACTAAAACCAAAACAAAAGGCAGAAGTCAAGGGGGTTTTGGCTCAGTGAAGCTGGAGGAAGTTTAGGCTCAAGGTGAGGAGAAAGTTCTTCACTGAGAGAGTTGTTGGCCATTAGAATGGGCTGCCCAGGGAGGTGGTGGAGTCACCATCCCTGGAGGTGTTCAAGAGGGGATTGGATGTAGCACTTGGTGCCATGGTCTAGTAGGCAGGAGGTCTTGGGTGACAGATTGGTCTTGATGATCTTTGAGGTCTCTTACAACCTTGTTGGTTCTGTGTGATTCTGTGATTCCATGAAATACTGAACTCTTCACTCTGCTTACCTTCATCGGTGTCCTCTTTAGACTAGAATGAGATTGTGCCCAAGACACCATGACAAGGAATGTCTCTTAATTTGCTTAATAATATATGAAATAGAATGTTTGCAACAGAGAAGCAAATCAGGAAGGTTAGTCACTAAGTTAGGCTAGTGACAGTTAATGCATTCCCCAGAGAGCACACAAAAGACAGTGCTTGGTACAGGCTATTTTTAACAGCACCCTGTTGTTTTAATGTCTCTGTTAACCCCCTTTCTCTCTGCACATTTGCAAGCAGGAGGGAAGCATTTTAAAAGACAAGAGAGGCTAAAAAGGCACTTTTCAGCTTATGAGAACTGTCAAAATTATTTGTCAGAAGCCTGCCTGCTTTGCTCAGGTTTTTGACAGGCACATATTAACATGGTATTTTTACTTGCAAACAAGACTTGAGCAACAGATCCTGACCTTTATCATTTTGTGTCTGTAGGGCTTTTCTCTCAGCACATCACACTTTTTGTAATGCTCACTTCTGGTTTTGTTTTGGTTATATTTCTTTTTTCACTACAAATAAGCCATTTTTGTCACTGTTACCCACCAAAATGCCACTAAGTCAGATCGTGTCACATTGCCTAATTGAATGCGACCGGTGCAACCGAACAGAATGTTTTCATACAAGGTCAGATAACAAAACTTGGCCCCAAAAAAACCCACATTTAAATGCTTCTATTATAAAGCATGCACATTAAGGAAATACATGAGATTGTGTTAATAATGCATTTGTTCACCTGCCAGGTTAAAGAAGCTTGTTTTACACAGATTAAAGTTTCACCACCCAGCAAAAATTCAGTCTTGACATGTAAGTGAGTTGGAAGAAAAATCAGCTCTCACAATTGTAGGAAGAGCGTGGGGCTGCAGGCATTCTCTGCATGCCCATTACTCTGCAGAGTGAGGGTTTTTTGCATTTTTGACCTAGACATGGCATAAAATGTGTTTAGTGGTGAGATATGAGACTTCTGGCTTATTCTTGGGCAGCTGCCAACACAGTACTCCACATGACCCCTTCCAGGGCTTCCTGCCACATTCCCTTTACCCAGCACATTCTCATAGGAGGCCCTAGCAGGTATGGAAGGTTTTGCATGTAGTGTCCTCGCTGTGGAAATATTACTCCAATAACTCCAGAAAGGTTCCCATACCTTCTGAGCATCAGCCAAGAAGGAGTTAAAGCCATGTTTTCTGAGTCATTCACAGCTGATTGAGCAAAGAAGTGGAAGGCATGAAGAACATGGGCAACCTTTCAAGGATAAGACACGCTAACATCTTCTGTGTGTCTCTTCTTTTGGCTCTTACCCTTTAACAGACCCTTGTTCACCTTACCCAGTAAAGCACAGGATTACTGTGAGTGCTATGCAGTCAGTGGAGTTAGCTGGGCTTCTCCAGGTGACGACTCACCACATGTCAGACCTGTCTAATTATTTGAATTTTGTTTCTCTCTATTAGCAGAAGATTTCTTTCTCTCTCTTCTTCAGCAGAAGGATTTGAGCTGCACAGTTTTTTGCTCAGCTTATTCTTATTCTGTGGACCATCTTACCTGAATCATAATAATATGACAGCAATCTAATGCGAAAAGACTCCTGGAAGAGGGGGTTGTGTGTGTGTGTGTGTGCTTATGAAGATGTAGAGCAAGAAACCTGGCTGTCAGTCAGCCATACACATGATCCCAATTATTACAAATAGTGGCATGATTCAGTGAGACATTATTCTGGGTTTACTTAGGTGAAGATCATAGCTAATATGCACCCAGCTCTATCATTTCCTGTGACAACAAAAGCAAGTCATGCAGAAATCCTGCTCCCTATACAAATGAGGAGAAATTTTTATTCAGGTCTAGTCAAGCTTTTCACTGTTGAGCATTCCTTACACTTGTCCCTATTAAACATTAGAGTGTTAAACATCCTCAACCACTTGCTGCAAGAAGTAAGAGACAAACCAGTTCCTGGCTGCTGTGATACCTAGAAGAGAAGGCTGGACTGAGAGGGTTTCTTCCTCATTCTCTGCTCTCCACAGTAGCATCTCTTTTTTAGCACTGCTAGGATCAGTGCTCCAAGGATCAAAGGGGCTCAGACCAGGAGGGGAGAGCCAAGTTGTGGCTACATATTGCTTTACAGAGACCTCATGAATTTCTGGACATAAATCTTACTGAATGCTAGCGTTGTCTGCACAAAACCAAAAATCTTTTCTAACATGAATGCCTGATATATTTTATCGTGCACAGGGTTATATTTTCATTCATTTTAGAGTCCAGTTTTTTTTTAATGCAGCCTTTAATAATAGAAGATTTTTGTCTTCAATCCAGAGCAGCAGGATAAAGCAACTTTGAGGTTAACCTTCTGGGATTTTCTGTTGACTCGGTGCCTTCCAGCTACAGTTCACAACACTTTCTGTAAAGCAAGTACAATGTAGAAGCTTAAAAATAAGTGCCAGGATATAATGCAGTGATTGACCTGTGATGAAATTTCAAGCAGCAACTTCCTTTTCCAAGCTGTGCTTTTAAAGAAAACACTTTTTCTTTTTTTCACCTTTTTATTACTTTTTTCTGTTCTCTTTTTAAGCTTAAGGCACTGGCTTAGTTACTATGGATATTTGTCTTCCTCACGCTGTTATGCTGAACTGCACTCTGCCTGCATGTTGAACATGTCATCCAAGTGATTTTTAAAGACAGCAGATGAAATCTGGTTTGCTGTAAAAGTTCCAGTCTGGTGCTATTGACTTTCATCTCCTCACGTATTCACTTTCACCAGGCTTGAACTTGGTCCAAAGGGTACTGAATGATCAATATATTTACAGAAGAGTGTCTTCTGTGACTGGGGCATCTGAAAAGCCTTCACCTGTAATTTCCATGAAATATCAATACAGATGACTGATGTGATATTTTTATGTGGCAATAGCATTTTTTGCAGCCATTCATAGAGATAGGCTAATATTATTTGTCAAACAGAGCTGCTATTCATCAAACAAATTATCCAGCTGTAATAATGTTTTGCATTATTTGTTCAGATCCATATCTGGCTGAATAGTATCTGTCAACATTTGTTCAAAGAAGGAGGAATACAAACAGTAGCTTGATTTCCTGAAAACAGTTAATTCTGTGACTTTCAGTGGGAGCTGGAGGAGCCCAAATATACTTTGTTATTACGTATTGATAGAAAGGTATAAAAAGATTAAATACAACAGCAAAAAGAATCTCAGAGGGCTACTCTCAAAAATATTTAGCAACCTAAACCATAAACTGGTGCCCAGTGACCTGTGTATAGAGCAGCCTACAATACAAGATAGTCCACCCACTTCCAGTTTTGCAAACCTTACTGAAGAATCTCAATGCCTAAATATTTCTTAAAGCTCTCCCTGAAAAACTGACAATTTATAGGTCTTACATGAAGAAAATGCTTCAGAGTTTTCTTTGATCACCACTTAACAGACCAGCATGAGCCCCCTCCTGCTCTAACAGCCCTTGGAACTTGTCAGGAAATGACACTCAGAAAGTAATTACCAGAGTTTCACTGTGGAAACTCAAAGGATAAATTGAGTAGTGTAGCACAGGAGACTGACTGGTTTGTACTATTTGGTGTTTCCAATAATGATCTGGCGATGGACTAGAGATTTTGCTTATTAAATGTGCTGACTTTGACGTGAAGGTGGAACGAACTTCAAGCGGATTGCAAAGGGGATTCAAATTCAAAACAAGTTTGCCAAATGAGAGAAGCAATAAGAGACAGCAAGTGAAAAAAAAAATCTTGAAAGGGGTCAGCAGGAATTACTAGCTTCACAAGGACAGGGTGAGGAGCACATTTTCTTCAGAAAAAGACCCAGAAGTTACAGCAGCTTACAACATGATACGCATGCACATCATGCTGCCACAATAAAAGTGAATATCCACTAGGAGATTATAGACAGCAGCATAGTCTACAAAACACAAGTCATCTCTCCACTACTCAACACTGATAACACTGTAGACTGCTGTCTACAACTACCTGAAGAGAGGTTGTAGCCAGGTGAGGGTTGGTCTCTTCTGCCAGGCGGCCAGCACCAGAACAAGAGGACACAGTCTCAAGCTGCACCAGAGGAGGTTTAGGCTGGATGTTAGGAAGAAATTCTTCACAGAAAGAGTGATTGTCCATTGGAATGGGCTGCCCAGGGAGGTGGTGAAGTCACCATCACTGGAGGTGTTTAGGAAGAGACTGGATGGGGTGCTTTGTGCCATGGTTTAGTTGATTAGATAGTGTTGGATGATAGGTTGGACTCGATGATCTCAAAGGTCTTTTCCAACCTGGTTAATTCTATTCTATTCTATTCTAGTGTGAGAAGTTTTCCGTGTCTCCAGAAGAGAATTGGACACATTGGAGGAGTCCAGATCAGGACAGTGAGAATAACCAGAGCTTTGGAAAAACATAATTTACAAGGAAAAAGTGGGAAGGACTGGCATTTCACAGCCTAGAAAAAGCTGGGGAAGTCACAATCTTCAAGTAAACAGCTGCTGCAAAAGATGTGGAGGAGTTTGCTCCCTATATGGTAGGACAAGGAAGAATTACAGATGTATGCACAGAGACACCTCAGTGTATGCACCACAACACAGTGAAACCTTGACATTTCTCCTATAGATTGCAAGGATCAAAATGTCAGCTGTCCCACTCACACTGGAAGTACATCTGATCAGAATGCTGCAGGGAATGGGCAGGAAAAATATCCATGGAAAGTTGTATATCATGACTGGTATTACAAAGGCTGGAAGTAGGGAAATGAAGGCGTTCCTAGTGGGAACTAGTTTCCAGCTTGTGCTAATGGTTCAGGTAATGAGTGGCAAACATGTTCAGTTTTTGTATTTTTTTATGTGATGACTAAGTTTGGTTTATTCCCTCTTGCACCATCCCTTTATTTTCTGGTTTATCTATACAGAAGCAGTTTACCTTTGAAGCAGCTACTGTGGCAACATTTTCAAAAGCATTCAGGAGTAGTTTTACACCAGGAACACTCAGTGCAAAACTCCCACTGATTTCAGTGCCCTGTCACCAGAGAAACATGCATGTCCTGAGCATATGAAATGATATTTGATTTCAAAATAATACTGAAGTCTAAGTTTACCTCTCAGTTTCTTGCTGTATTGGGGTGTAATTTAAGTGCTAGACTACAAAATGGACCAAAATAGAACAAGGAAGGCAGTTTTCTAAAGAAGCATTCCAATTTGTTACTATAATGATGTTCTGAGCATTTAGTTACAGAAGTTAAAATAATCCACGGTGAGAAGAACTACCAAGGATTAACATATTTGCTTATTAACGTGATAGTCCAATTAATTTTGCAAAGAAACAAAGATTACCAGACTATTTAACTGTGACATCTAATTACTTTGGAGAAAAGCATGCATCTCTCTGTTCACAGGCTTCTGATCTCATCCTGTGCCCTAATATCTTGTAAAAGAAAGATACATATCGAGCAAGAATTGTGCTGCTAAATGTATTAAATGCTGAACTAAACTCGTTTCATTATAGTCAATGTTGATCAGACCGTAGTAGTAAAATACCTGCTAAGCAAAAGGTATGAAGCTCAGTATAGACAAAACAACACTGATGTCATGCCTGTTTAACTGAGAATCCAGGGTCTCCATGAATTTTACATTAATTAGCTGGAACATTTAATGAGCAAACTCTTAATTATGTTCTAATCAAAACAGTATCTGAAAGCCTGTGGAAAACCCCCTATGAGCATCCATCTACTGATGTATCCTTTCTGACCTAACTTAAACACACACAGAGATTCCTGTTTGTTAATCAAATTAGTGAAATATTTATGTAAGAAGGAGTTATTTCTCCTTGCCACTTTCCTCTTAAGCTCTGACAGATTTACCATAATACAATCTTTGTCTGTATACATGTTTTTGCTATGTTTTTAGTATCTCCCCACAAAAGTACACTGAATTTTCCAAACACAGTCACCTTCCTCAGGATCAGTTAGTACAACATCTATTTGTGCTGCATCTTTAAGTTATTTCTTAAACTCAGGAAACAATTTCCCTTCAAAAATATTCTTGGCAGTATTCATTCTGCTCACAGTTACAAGAACTTGGATGGTACTGAGAATGAAACAAGACAGATGAAGTTCCAAACGGCTCAGTAGCAGGAAACTTAACAGAGGGATTTCACCTTTGTGTGGGTGATGGGGAAGACATACCTCAGGATGTACTTCACCCATGTCCCACAGGCATTTTCTATCTTCTATGTCTAATGAGGTAATTCCCATTTAGTAGCAAACATGAAAATTCACTGCAGCCTCCCTGGGTCTTTTGATCTTGTCTCATACATTAAAGGGGCAATTTCTTCAAACTAGAAGAGGGGCAATGGCTTCAAACTAGAGAAGAGTAGATTTAGATTGGATGTTAAGACCGTGAAGGTAGTGGAACACTGGAACAGGTTGCCCAGGGAGGTTGCCTGGAGCTACTCGAAGTTTGGCAGAGCTCTGGGCAGCCTGATACAGTTGAGGATGTCCCTGCTTATTGTAGAAGGGGTTGGTCTAGATGACCTTCAGAGGTTCCTTCCAACCCAGACCATTCTATGAATCTATGATTCTATGAAACACATTCCCAAACTTTGAGGTGTTTTTAGGTGGCTCAAGGAAAGCTAAGCTCCACTTCTCACACAGACTGTTTCTATATTGATGCTTTAGGCTACCTACAAGTGATTCTGGCTTTAATGAGGTGCAGTCTCAAATATGTACTGATATAGCATATGTCACCCAGCAGTTCTGCAGAACCCACAAAGACCTAAGTTCTAAACAACAGAAGGACCAAGGAAGCTGAACTGTCTCACAAGTCCTCTGCACTGGCTGACAGTGCAAGGAGCAAATTGTTCTGAATCCACATCTATGCTGGACTGACCACTCAATATGTATAGTCAAGTCATTAGAAGTTCCACTAAACCAAGAGAACATCAGATTTCTGATTTGGAGTCTAACAACTATATCCCTACAATTGCTATTCCTGGGGCTGGGTACATGTTCATGAATACACATATTAGAAGATATGGAATGATTTGGCCTTATTTAAATGGAATTTGCCCCTTGGTAAATACACAGTGAAAATCTGCTTTGAGCTACCTTGGGAAAGAGAAGGGTTTAAAAAAATATATATAAAATTGAAAAAAAGAATCAGTTCCCTAAGAGAGGTGTCCTTTAATAAAAAGTCTAACAAAAATTGTATGGGAAAGCCATGGGGATAAAGTACTTTAAAGTCATTGATTAAAGTAAAGCAGGGTGGAAAAGCAAAAGGTCTGACAACCATTCCACTTTGCACCGTGAGCTTATCGGCTCTCAGAAGACTGAGATGAAAAGCCTAAGAAGACATATAGTCAAGTTTTAAAAGGAGATCAGAAAAAAAATTTAAAACACACTTTTTTCCTCAGCTGCTGTTCAGCTTTGCAAATATTTTGGTTATCATACAGCCTGAGCTTTGTACACACTCTTTATTTCAGGCCTTGGGGAGTAAACGAAAGGGAAAAGTGGCACCCTCCTGTTGCAGTTTTCTAATTCTTCTTCATGTAAGGCTTTTCTGGTAGCAAACACTTGGTTCTTTCCTCATCTGTGCTGCCCCAGACCTCCCCAGCAGTACCTGAAGTAAGAAATATGAGCAATGATTCATAAGCTGCAACTCAGGTCTGTATGTCAGTGCCAAGCAATAAGCAAAGGACATGTGGAGAACAGAGAAAGGAAATACACTTCCAGACGGGGCTTGTGCCTTTTCAACACCACTGCCATCAACAGCTTCTCCAAATAGATCCCAGCACATCGTTATCCTCAGTAGTGCCAGATGGGACCTGCAATTTTATTACATTTCAGGTGCTGTTACTTCAGGTGAAGCAATTCATATCTGTCAAACTAAATGACTCAGTCTTTGGATGCCCTGTCACACTGCCCCCCACAAAAATCTTCAAAGGCCAAGGAGGTCGATGTTGTATGGAAGTAACCAAAGGTAGCAATTTGTCCTGCATAGTTTTCCCTCTTTGACAACCAAAAGAGCAACAAAAAGGTTTCACTCTGTTTTTTGCAGTTGCTGTGGATTTGTATTGAGCCCTGCCTACCAAAGCTTTGCAATGAACATGTCATACTTCTTGGTGAATAAAAGGGAATCATGAAAACAAATATATTCTCCTCAGCTCTCATGCTCTTCTAGCCAAGCCACCCTTGGTAGTTGCCCAGGAATAACTCAGACTCCATCACAGATTCTTAGAATACACATAAAACAATCACTCTTTCTCCTAATTGCTCTTTTCTCCAGGTCACACATCAGGGAACCTCTGCCAATACTTGCCATCAGCTGTCTTAGTTAGAGAGTTTTCCACTGCTTAGTTCTCCAGATCACAGACTTCCAAACATGCAAGTATTGAAATAAGCAGAATGCCACAACGCCTATATATCTGGCAGGCACTCTCAGGCAAATTCAATAGCAGTGCAAGCTGATGTATATTCAATCCTGGCATATCAATCACTTCGAATTCCAGTATGATTATCAAAAGACTGCATTTGCCTATAATATAACCCACTCTTTTTTTCCCCCTCCAATTACCTTATGGAAATTTTTAGCCCAGATAATATATGGTATTAATAAATCCTCTCTAGCATGGCAATAGAAAAAAAAAAATATTTTCTCTCTTTGCCCCTTTCTTTGTATCAGGAAAACCCAGCACATTGCAACTTTCAAAGCACAGAAAAATACTGCTTCACACACATCTTCTGCAAACACTTCCTGATCTATTGGACTAGTCAGAGCTCGTATCACATAATAATCAGTTACATTAAACAGTCAGCTGCAAATGCCTTGCTAATAAAATACAAAGTCGTTTGCAGTTCCTGAGATGCCATCTCTTCAGTTACACACAACAAATAGCACTCTCACACAAGCCATAACAGTTTCTGCCTTTACCTGTGAGAAAGTGTCTTGTGTTCTTGTATTATCCATGCCTGGGAAAATTCTATTTGTTTCATCAGTATCCCATAAGGCTGCAAACTATAGTTTATTCATAAATCACACCTGCTTTTCCACAGCACGGTTCTCGTTCCTTCTCTCTGCTTCTCTCTCTCTTATGAAATCTTGCAGCCAATGGCTTTTATTAAGTGTTACTTCCTTTTATGCTGAGCACTGAAAGAAACAATAATAGTGCTTTGCTTCCTTATGGCAGCTCTGTGAAAAGACAAAAATGTCCCAGATTTATTGTTTGCTTTTTTCTGAACTGATATTTATGTTCCAGTGACTTCCTGAAATCACCAAGCCATGAATGCTGGAATGATGATTTATTACCTTACACCAGACCTATCCCAGCCCCCAACATATTAGGTACCAAAACAAATTTCATACTAAATGTAACAAAGTTTGCCTGAGGAAATACAAATACACTGCTCAATTTTCACAGCAATATTTTTATGCACAGCAGCAATCTTTAACATGTGTCTTCCACCTCCAGCATGGATGTGTGCATATTGGATGGGAGCACAAAGGCTTCTACAGGTTAATGAACAAGATTCCTGCGAAGTAAGTCAGGATTTTAAACTCTGCCTTTGCTGCCTGTATCAGAGGAGAGTCTGGTGATTAGAAAAGGTAATTAATAGTAAGGTATTCCTGAAGTCTAACCCTGACTCTGACAAAAAATTGTTCAGCAGCTACAGTGAAAATATACCTTGGCTTCCCCAGCTATGTATGATGACTTCTGTTACAATAAAAAAAAATATATTGAAATTAATTCAGAGATCAAAAGTCCTGATCAGACGTGGCTGGAAGGTGCACTCTTCATATTGTGAATTTTTTTTCTCCTCCAAGCACAGTCAGAAGGGAAAATCAAAAGCCATTAGGTGATCTGTGCAGCATAATTTTTTCTTTAAAAAATGATTTCAAGAAGTGACAGGAGTTGAAACATTTTGTTTTGCTGACAGGTTTCCTTCCTCCACTACCCTACAAACAATTTTTTAATAGAAGCAACACAAGTAGAGGAAGTTAAGAAATTCGCTGTAGAAGAGGTATCAATGGAGCACTCCGGGCACAAGGGCAGGTTTCCCTGGCCATGCCCCACAGGTATAAATCCCACCTGCTCTTTCAGCTGACAGTTATGGAGCCTTTGCTGAGAAGTTCAGCTGGTTTATCTGCCAGACCTCAGCCAAAGGACAACACTACAAAAGTAAGAAGCAAATGCTGGCAGCCTGATGCCAGAGATAAGATATGGAGAGTAACATGGTGCAGAGTTGCCCAACCCATTCACCTTGTGTAGGCAAGTCTTCAACATTCCAGGAACAGATCTGAAGCTTGTGCCTAAGAGCAGGCTCTGACAGCCACACAGGATTCATCAGCTTCACAGGCAAGAGTTTTTGAACTCACACTTGATAAACACTGTCGATGGACTCAAGAGAGACTGTAATAGCAAACGTGTGGGAGGGAAAGGATTAGGAATGAATTCTCCCACTGCTTCAGGAAATACAAATTAAAAGGAAGGTCAATATATGCTAATATAAACAGGTTTTAATCATTTGAACTGATTAAAAGTAAGTCCTATTCTTTGAAAGAATGTTAGCTTAACAAAGGCCAATAATGTAGTAGGGCCTAAGTCCAGATCTTCTGAAGAAATATTTAATAAAGGATTGTCTTTTTTCCACTGCTCTCAGTTCTGACTATTCTATGACCATCATAGCAAAAAAAAATTCACTAAACTGGAAAAAGAACTCATGGGAAGCAGATTTCTTTCGACAAATAGCTTAAGTCATTTGTTTAAAATAAAACAGCAAGTAATTCAGTCACAATCAAATTTCTGGTATTGGTGTACTCCCTCCAGAGCCCTCAGCCCTTGAGGAACTATGGTTTTCTCTTTAAATTTAAAAGAAAAAAAAAAATCTCAAGGAACTTCTCTTTGTAACGCAACTATAGCACCACAGAACATTTTAGAATGGGAAAGTGACTGGTCCCTTTTATGAAGATTCTGCAGAGATATTAGGTGGTCTTTTCCCCTCCACTGCCTGCTGAACAGCATGTTCTGCAAGGTTACAAAGTCTGGGAGCAAGCAGTTAATCAGAATGGAGCTCAATTGCTACTTCTAGAGCAAACATTTTCAATTAATCTGAAGTCATTAATTACACCTTCCTTTAATAAAGGCTCTGGTGTAATTTTCCATTCTTCATCTCAGTGAATCGATTCAAACATATGCCAGAATCATGTGCTGTAGCAAACGCATTTGAGAGTTTGGTACTTAAATCAACTGTTCTCCAGTGAAGACAAAAAGAACAGGGCAAAAGGTTTTCAATCATCATGGATGAACAAGAACACTTTGTGCATTGTCTCACTGATGCACAGGGTGAGAGTGTTGTACCAGCAAAATGTATTTTACTTTAGAGCAACACAACTGACAACAGAGAAAGAGCTGATGGCAAAGAAGACTTTGTAACCGCATTTTCCTCCTCTATCACCTGCAGTGGAAGTGTCTGCTGCCAAGGGTGTCCTTTTCCTGGAGAAGCACCATGCCCTACCTTGCTATGACCTCTCCAAAAGCACTGCTGCCCATCTCGCTCACTGGCCACAATCCCTGAGGCTGTTCCCACTCCCAGCAGTGCACATCTACCATGCTTTTAGGCTGAAAAGGCAATTCAGGTGTCTCAGATTTACTAACAGACATACTGAACAGATTCTTCCAAACTTCCTTCACCAACAGAAGGCGTGAAACTCCTTGTCACCCTCCTGGTTTGCATTCTCTCCAGAATACAGAATTAACTAGGCTTGAAAAGACCTTCAAGACCATCAAGTTCAACCTATCATCCAACACCATCTAATCAACTGAACTGTGGCACTAAGTGCCTCATCCAGTCTCTTATTAAACACTGCCAGTGATGGTGACTCCACCACCTCCCTGGGCAGCCCATTCCAATGGACAATCACTCTCTGTGAAGAACTTCTTCCTAACATCCAGCCTAAACCTCTCCTGGCTCAGCTTGAGACTGTGTCCTCTTCCATTGTTCATTAGGGTCCTCAGAAGACCTAGAAATGACTTCGTCTCCACAGCTACTAATAGTACTGAAGGTAGTTGTAGACAGGTGGGGGCTGGTCTCTTCTCCCAGGCAACCAGCACCAGAACAAGAGGACACAGTCTCAAGCTGTGCCAGGGGAGGTTCAGACTAGATGTTAGGAAGAAATTCTTCATAGAGAGAGTGATTGCCCATTGGAATGGGCTGGCCAGGGAAGTGGTGGAGTCGCCATCACTGGAGGTGTTCAGGAGAAGACTTGGTGGGGTGCTTGGTGCCATGGTTTAGTTGATTAGGTGGTGTTGGATGATGGGTTGTACGTGATGATCTCGAAGGTCTCTTCCAACCTGGTTTACTCTATTCTAGTCTAGTTTAGTCTAGTCTAGTCTAGTCTATTTATTCTATTCTATTCCATCTGCAGAAACTGGAGCTTTTTCAAGTTAGATCCTCAGCAGTATTCCAATAAGATACTGTGGATAACCTTGTGTGAACTCATGTTGTGTGCTGTTTGTGGGAGTTAAAAACCCCAAAACCCCTATAGCAAGTACATTTTCAATCACCCTGAAATCTTTAATCGATAAAATTAACAAAACCTTGTTTGTGCATGTCTTTTTCATTTCATTAAAGAATTTTGCTAAATATTTTCATACCCAAGGCCATCATGAAATAAGTCACTTCAGGTTAAAAAAAAACAACTGAGAGTTTGAATTAAACTATTATTTTCTTTAAAAAAGGAAAGAAAAAAACCAAGCAACATTGATGTCACAGAAACATGCTTCTCATTCAAGCATGGATGTTTCAGTAGAGCTGGAATGATCTCACAAAATATTTCAGATTAAAATAAATAAATGAAAGCTAAAAAGCCCTTCACTGGAAACTGGTTTCACCTCAAAATTACTGCTTAAATGTGCTTTATAAATAGGCTCACTCTTCTTTTTTTTTCTTCCCCCTGTGAAATGGAACTGAAAAAGAGAGGAAGTCCAAGCTCCTAATGAATCCATCATGAGACGTGGGGTTTTGACCTAGGATGACAGCAAGTATGCAAGAGGTATTAATCAGCAGAAAGTGATGGTGGAGACATACTGAAGGTAAATTATGGGGGGAAAAGAGTGTTTGAGGAGGAAAAGATGAATAACTGAGATGTGAGCAGCTCATTTTTTCTAATGGAAACAAGAAGAAAGGTCTGAAAGGACCAGAAAGGGCAGAGCATCTACCACAAAGCAAGCATATTGCAACTGTTAAGTGTCATTTCTTAGACTAGGTTAACGGGTACATCAAGAACTAATGGAGATACTAGATAAAAAAAATCCTGACATTAAGGGTTAGTATGGCAAAGGGCTTACATGTACTGTTCAGTGACCAAATGAGAAACTGTGCCTTGTACTACAAAACCAATGAGAAAAATGGTATCTTCAGCAGAACCTGCATCTCCACAGTGAGAAGAGACTGCAGGTTGAGAAATACTATTAGGTGCAAAGGAGACAGCAAAAAGAAAACTAACATATAGTCTGTTACAACAGATAATGCTCCAATGAGCTGAAAGTTCCCCTGTGCATTAAATACAAGGAAGGGGGGAAAGGAGGGAATCAGGTGAATAGAAGATGAGCAACTTAAACCAAACAAACTTCTGACAAGTCTGTGACACTAAATTCAGGGCGAGAGTGACATCTAGTGATGCTCAGTACAGGAGCCTCAAACAAATTCTTCCCTTTTTTGCAGTATTTGCACCCATAAATACTTCCCAAGGTACACAACTTCATTCATCTTAGCTTCTTTCATGTCTCTGCAAACTTCTTCTTAAAGAGTATGCAGGAATAACATAACTCAATATGAAAAACGTGTCCTTTGTGTTCAACTATTCCTGCTGAAATCAGATTCGTATCCAAAACCCAGTCCAGCCTTTTCTGGCAGGGTCAAAGGAGAGCACACTCCGTATCTGAGAAGGCCAGAGTGTGTCAGTTCCATCTTATTTTTAGAACTAGTTTATAGCTGTGATTTTGAAATAAAGCAACAGGGAGAGAGTAGAGAGATGGGAGGGATGAAGTGGTTTGGACAGGACTGTCAGCACGGCAGCATGTTCAACCCAGCAGGACACTTGGATGTAAGGAGACCCCTAGAGTTGTGCAGTGGAAGCCCGTAACAGCCACACTAGCCAGCCATGTGACAAATTTAAACACTTCCTATGTATTTCACTAGCAATGCCATAGAAGAGATATTTTCCTGTGAAAAGTGGGCTTTATATTTTTTTTTCAGGTAACATGAGTTATTTTTTGTAATTAACTCAATGTGCACATTTTGTATGACTAGTGGGAGAATCCAAGAGGAAACAAGAGGAAAAGCTAGGAACTAGAAGATGGATGGATGGATGAATATCATGCTAGTCTATGAATTCTATTCATTAAAATGAAGTAAGTGTGTGGTGCCTGACTGATGGAGGCGGTGTCAAGTTTTGCCTTCATTTCCAAAAACAAATAATCTTTTCTCATTCTTCACTTTTTCTGCACAATGCATTCTGCAAAGTGTGGTGGCAGTTTGATACATAAATAGAGTGAGTCAGTAATTAGCAACAAGTGATTAGATGTTCCTTTGTGAACTGATAATGCACAAACTACTTAGTTGTTGAATTTTGAGCAACAACATGTTTCCAGCAGCCTTCTGCTTTTGATAGTGTTTCATTGTTGTCAAGAAAAGAAATGAAACAACCCCCAGGTTTCTAAAAATAATGGGTTTTCATCTACTTAAGCAATTTCCTTTGAGTTTCCCACTGTGCACAACAAACATTAATAAAGGAAATGCCAGAGCAGTGCTACTGGTGTATCCCTGCAGTGCTCTGGCCCTTCTGGAGGCCCTGTTCAGTGGGGAAGAGGGGTTCTGCCATCCTAGATGATTGCTCAGCTTCACTGACCCCAAACCCCACACCTAATGAGAGAACCACAGCTGCCCCTTCCCAACATCAGGCTCTCCCCTCTTGCCTCCCACAGCCTAAAGGAGCCACAGGGGGACAGTGGCAGAATCATTTGCCTGAAAGGGGTGAGCTAACCCTGACAGGGACAGCTTTGGAAAACTGTGATAAGGGAACAAAAACCCAAGCAGAGCTTGCCATGAAAAGTGATGGTCTTTAGCCAGCACTGCTCACACCTGCTGCTCACACCAGGCTCACAGCCCGTGCAGTACAAATCAAGAAAGCTTTGCAGAAGTTGGTAACACTGCACTGATTCATATTTTAACACATTTTTTTCAACTACTTGCAACATGCTTTATGTAAAATTCTAGGGCTCTGAATGTCACTGGTGATCTCACCCTTTTAATACTGGTGCTGCATCCAGTGGCACACCCTAAAGCCAAGCCAGTTTAGAAACCCACATCATTTCCAGTGAAAAAATGACAGCTCTGTATATTTGCTCCTCTGTAACACAAGGTGGCATCAGACGCTACCTTAATTTCAGGAAAAGTGGAACATCGAAGCAATTTCAAATTGAAAAGCCACATAGATGGGCATAAATTAGATGAGTGAGAATATGATTGTGTCCAGTGATTGTGTTCAGTGATTGTGTCCAGGGTGTCAACCAGCTCCTGGGAATGGCTGGGGAAGAGCAGGGGCAAGCAGTAAATGCTGAAGGGTTTGAAATAACAATAAATTGGCTGTGGAATCAGAGAGAGCTAAAGCAGTCCTGCCTCTTGAAAGCCTCTGAGGGCAACAGTTGGATCACTCTTCTGAAAGCTGTGAAACACAGTGCAGAGTGACATGGGGAGTCAGGGTCCTTTTCATCCTGGAAAGAGTTGTATGACAAAAGGATGATTATTCATCCTTATCCTGCAACCTCCTTTTGAAACTTCAGCCCTTTCACCAATCAAAACAGATATTTTGTTTTCTTACAAAAGTAAGTATTAAAAAAAAAGTTGACAAGATACTGCAGCTGCCTTCTTGCCTTCTCTCTATTTCATTCTGGACACTGCCCCATCTACTGAGACGGCTCCAATATAGTCACCTTCTCTGACATTAGTCTTGGTCAGCAAATGACAGGGCAAGAATAAAACAAAGGCTTCCAGACACAACTGCTGTGTCTCAGGTAAATGATGTCTTCTGAAGCTATACACGCAGCTGTCCATCTGTGCTGCATCCCCACGAAAAGAGGCTCTGCAGGCACAGCTCTGGACAGTAGCACCAACAGAAAACTGGAATGGGTTAAATCGAGATCCTGCCCTGCCAATTTTCCCTCCAAGAAGTATTTGTCATTACTTTCTATTTTACCAGCACTCAGCTGCACTCTTTTCCATATTTTAGCCACAGCTGTTATTTAGAAACCTTAGTATCCATGTTTGCCTGTGGCAGGTTTTTAGCAAGAGCTTTTGGAAAATCCAACCTCGTCACTCTGTTGCAGCTATTTGCTGGGCAATGGAAAGAGAAAGGGAAGGTCTCAGAACTTGGCCATATTCAGTTATCACTTTCCACTTCCTATGGAAAATGAAGAAGGTATTTCAAGAAAAATACCTGCCCAGCTCGAGATGAGAAGGCCTGAAGCTCAAACTCTGAATGGGCTTCCTTCCCTGCTTTTCACAGAGTGTGAGGGAAAGGAGAACTACTTTTGGGGAGAAAAAGTGTCTTGCGGTGAAGATACAGGAATGAGGTATCCTGACATTAAATCTCATACCTCCACTGCAAAATGGTAAAAGCAGTATTTTATTCCCTTTCCTGCTCTGACATTTAATTAGCCAGTGAAGGAACAAAAACCACCAGGCAGGGATGTATATTTATAGCAGTTGCAGGTCTCTGGACACCCTGTTAGCACAGTTCACACAAGCCTTTCAAGCTAGCGTTGCTTGGAGGAGGAAAGGCAGCACTCACTCACATAAAGAAAATCCTTACTAATATTATGCCTGTATACTGTTAACACATTGTACAGATACACACAATAAATGTGACTAAATATATATAAAAATTCATAACAGCCAGTCTAGAAGACAAAGGGAATAACAGAGCACAGATTTGAAATGACTGCAGCCAAAGGAAGCAGAAGGTGTTGGAAAGTTCATTCTGCCCCTCTGCAAAAGTTTGTTGGGTAGAGACATACTGCCCTTTAAATAACTGTGAATGAGGGAGCTCCTCAGGTCAGGTTTCATTGGTTTAGGATTCTGGCAGCTGCATCCTCTGAGGCACTGGCCCAGAAGAACAAAGGTTACAAAACTTTCTAAGCAGTCAATAAAATTGCTCTTGGTGAATTCAGCTGAAATGTAATTATTTCTGCTATCAGACGTTCTGCAAGATGAGTGATAGAAATAACCTTTCCATGACAACACCTTTTCTTGTCAAAACAATATGCAGCACAAAAAAAACCTTGAACACATTTGTTTGCTTGTGTTAAATTAGGAAGTTAATCAGAACCACCTAACCATATGTTGTTAATAAATACAGAGGGATGTGCACACAACCTTGTGCACCCGAACTGAAACAAAAAAGAAACAAGAAATGGTATGGGGATAAGCAGCTGCCACTTCTGCTCTCTGTAATAAACACATGCAAGGGGTTGCCAACTCTATTTGCCATCCAAATACATTTTGCTTTCCAAATGAAGAAAATTCTATTTCTAACAGAAAAATATTCCACATTCACACTCTGTAGTTTGACATTACCCCCCAAAAAAACACAAACCCCTAGCTTCTGTTGTAAATTTCAGAGTCTAGAAAAGGGAATCTCTCTAAACCTGGAAAGTGTTTAGGTCCCATTTTACTGTTGAAGGGCAACATCTCCAAGGGCATTATGATTGTGCGTGTGCAGTTGGTTTAATAGATGGACACAGACCTTTGCTGCTCCTAATTACACCTAAACCATAAGAAGAAAATAAAAATTGCCTGACTGTTCTGGAAGTTATTCACAAAAAGGAACACAGATAAAAGCACTGGAGGCATTTTCTTCTTTTTTTTCTTTTTTTAGGGGGGCTTCAAGTAGAACAACTAGGTACTTTCAGTAGCAGCAGAAAAATCTCTCCCAATATGCACCTACCCACAGCATCTGACAGCTCTGTGAAATCATCTTTAAAGCTTGCTAGTCTTCAAAGTCTTATTGTTATCTATAGTGCCAGGGATGAGGTCAGTCTGCAGCATTAGGTTATTAGGCTTTAAAAGGCCAAATGCGCCACTGCTCGTCCCCAGCGCATTGGGGCAATGAGATTTATGAAGACAAGGGCTTCTAGAGAGATGAGGAAGATATTCCAGGGATTCCTGGCACTAATGAAGCTGAACAGCAGAATGCAGCTGGCTCAATCACGTCTGCTTGTCTTTCTCTCTGTAAATGAGGGCACAAAACTGATTCTGATTATTATTATTATTCTAAAGCACTTAAAATTGCTTGAATATGACAAAGCAGTCCCAGGTGCTAGCAAGTGTTTTGCAATCAGGTCTGCTTTGTCTCCTTTTCCCCTTGGGTGAGAGGGGAAATGGTATATAATGTCCAAAAGTTGAGTCTATTTAACTTAACCTGTTAAGAGGCTGAAATTGTAGAAACACTTATCTGAAAGCTACCTCATTGCAATCACTATTACATGTTCCTTTTTCTCACTCATCACAAAGGTGGGCAGGCTGCTGCTTCTTTTGCAGTACTGGTACTTTTTTCTCAGCCAGGGTTGAAAGATTTCAGTGGCTCAGATCCTAAATGATACAAACTGCTGGAGTGCTGCTTCAACAGGGGTTCAGTTGGTTGTATCAGGGGAGAATCTAATCTTCCAAGCTGAAAAATCACTTCCAGTAATCTGATGCAGACATATGCACCTTCAACTGAGCTCAGCTGATGCCAGACTCATTCTTGCCTCAGACTACCAAATAACATTGTTAGCTCTGGATATGACTGAGGTGTATGAACTACCACTTCCAATATTTCATCTAATATCTAACATGCTGCAGTTTGTGAATCCAACAGTACTGAAAAATGCTGTTAGAAAGCTGTTACCTTAGGATATTCAAGAAAAACACAGCATTTTAGCAGACAGTCCTTAATCATCTGAGTGTTTACAGTGGTGTCATTTTATGTCATCTTTGCCAGATTATTGTGAAGCTCCTACTTCCAGTTTTGTTGGAGTTTGATAATCTCCAAGCAAACCAAAGCAAAGCAAAGCAAAACAAAACAAACAGCCAAAACCCCATTTTCATTATTTATTATAACTAGAGATAGAATCATAGAATGGGTATCTTTATTATTTCAGTGAAAAATGGTGTTTTTCTTGAACTATCTCAATACACAAGAGGTTTATGATCTACAAGTCATTTGGTGAATAAGAGCTGAAGTTTATTGTATTTATCACATATTCTATTATCACAAACTAAAACTGTAGTAATGCAGCTCTTCAGCACAGAATAACTCTGCAGGTCACTAGAGAACTCTGTAACCATCACAAAGTGCCCAGATGATAAATTCAAGCATGTGTTTACAGATATTTCCAAATCAAAGCCTGTAAAGCAAGGGGCACTCCAGAAACATGCACAGAGTTGAAAAACAGTGCAGTTAGCTTTGCTGAGATTAAATAATTTATCTATTAAGTCCTTTCCTGTAGAGGGAAAAAAATGAGAAGAGCTCTTCAAGAGTATTTTTCTTCCTAGTTTGACTACTTGGAACCACAGGAGAACCACCTTCTACATGGGAATAACCACCTGTTTAATGTCCTCTAGCTTCCTTTAACATTTCCAGCTTTGTCTGGTACAAACTATTGCTGAAAAAGAGTGAGAATAAAACTCAATTATATGCATTTATCAGCTAAACTCTCATGATCACAGAAACATTCAGGTTGGAAAAGACCCTCAGGATCACCAAATCCAACTCATAACCCTGCTCTACAAAGTTCACCCCTAAATCATGTCTGCAAGCACCATGCCTAAACAACCTTTAAACACATCCAGGGTGGGTGACTCAACCACCTCCCTGGACAGTACATTCTGTAAAGACTTTTTTCCCTAATGTCCTGTGTAAAAAACCCACAGCACCTGGACCCTGTTGGAGTCTCCTCCCACCCCAGGTGTGGCCACTTAGCCCTCCCCACCCACTCCCCTTTTTAATCCCCACCAGGAAAGGCAGAAGCCCTATGCTGAGCCCATCTGGGCTGGAGGATCCTCCTCTCATCTCTGGTGAGTGCCCATAGTGCACACTGGGTGATGGTGGTGGTGACAACAAAGGCCGGGGGGCCTGGTGGCCCCCCGGTTGTTAGGGCTATGATTGATGACTTCTCCAATATCATCCATGGGTGCTGGCTGGGCTTCCTTACTGGGGCTGAGCTCCTCTGTGTGGTATCTTGGCTGGTTGAGGGTCTTGCCCCCAGCTCTGGGATGGGTGCAAAAATGGTTTTGGGGGAGCAGGAGCTTCTTTGGGGAGATGAAGGGGAGTGGTGCTGCATGAGTCTCCTTATTAGGGCTGAGCTCCATATCTGATTAAAGTCCTCTGTGCACAAATCCAGGCAGACTCTGGAGAAGTGGAAAGGTAAGCCCTTTATGTATCTTAAAGAAAAGATGGAAACTTTTGAGAATGGATTTTATTAATATTTTTTTCATTCCTTTTGGCAAGTGCAGTGCTTCCTTAAAGCAAGCCACTAAGAATTTCAAATTGCAGTGCTTCTTTCCTGGATACATCTCAAGGGAATCTTGTCCATCAGACAGTGTTGAACGTCTTTTGGCATGAATATACACTCTTGTCAAGTACACCTCAGACTACATGCCTCAGAAGATGGAACATCAAAACCAGCTAAACCATAAGAAGACTTTCTTCCTAACATCCAGTCTAAACCTCCCCTGGTGCAGCCTGAGACTGTGTCCTCTTGTTCTGGTGCTGGTTGTCTGGGAGAAGAGATCAACATCCGCCTGTCTACAACCTTTCTTCAGGTAGTTGTAGAAAGCAATAAGGTCACCCCTGAGTCTCCTCTTCTCCAGGCTAAGCAACCCCAGCTCCCTCAGCCTCTCCTCACAGGGCTTGTGCTCCAAACCGCTCCCCAGCTTTGTTGCCCTTCTCTGGATATGTTCCAGCAAGTCAACATCTTTCCTAAACTGAGGGGCCCAGAACTGGATGCAGGACTCAAGGTGTGGCATAACCAACGCAGTGTACAGGGGCAGAATGACCTCCCTGCTCTTACTGGCCACACTGTTCCTAATACAGGCCAGGATGCCATTGGCCTTCTTGGCTGCTTGGGCACACTGCAGGCTCATGTTCAGCCTACTGTCAACCAGTACCCCCTGGTCCCTTTCTGCCTGGCTGCTCTCCAGCCACTCTGACCCCAGCCTGTAGTGCTGCATGGGGTTGTTGTGGCCAATGGGCAGAACCTGGCACTTGGATGTGTTAAAACTCGTGCTGTTGGACTCTGCCCATCTGTCTAGCCTGTAAAGTTCCCTCTGCAGCGCCCTTCTACCCTCTAACAGATCAACACCTGCCCCCAGCTTGGTGTTGTCTGCAAACTTACTGATGATAGACTCAATGCCCTCATCCAGATCATCAATGAAGATATTGAAGATAAAGTGTTGAACAAGTTTGAGGTTTTTTTCATTCAGTAGCCTCATGAGGGAATTCTCTCCAGAAAACTCCATTATCCACACTTAGTAGATGTCACTTTACTTTTTACCTTTCCCTGAAGATTAGCTTAACTAGTGAAGAAACAACCAAGTAATAACAACATTTAAAGAAAACCCAAAATCTTACAGTATTAACTGTTTATAAAACATGACTGAGGTTTTTATTAAAGAAAATGGTTTATTTCTGCTGGGAGTTAAAACAATTATATTTTCTTTTCTTCAACTTAATCACAGCCAATATTTCATTGGTTGTACTGACATCCCCTCATTCACAAGAGATTTTTCTTATAAAGGGGGTTATTTAAGGTAAAATGGTGAGCTAAAGAACATGAACAAAAGCCTTCTCAATATGAGACATCTTGATAGATCTAATTTCCACATTTTTACCCATTTCATCTTTTTGGGTTTGGGGTGGGTTGCTCTGACTTTTTTTTTTAGAAAGGTTACTGATGAGCCTTCTAAGGCTCCATCTGCTTGAAATGAAACATGCATAATATTCATTACAAATATTACAGATTCATGGACTAGATAATAATTTTAAGTTTGGAAGCCCTAGACAGTGTAAGACAGCCCTGACATTCACAGATAAGCAAAGATGATGATAAGCCTCTATTAGAGGACACTGTTAAAGAAATGGGCAGCATAGAGCTAGCAGACCTGAACGCCTATGGCAAAACCCTGACAAATGAAGGCTTATGCTGGTGGTGTAAAAATTTGGTTTTGCTAGTGAAGAAAGGAATGAAAATTGTCTTGCATACTCTTGACAAAAGCTCTGATGAATAGCCCAGAATACAAAACCGCAAAGATGCATTTTCCTCTATATCCATACTAAAAGGAGAGAGCCACTGCTAAGTATTGTAGTGAGGAAAGAGTAGCTGGAGGTGTCTGTCTAGATGGCTTTCAGATTTGGTTCAGGCTTGGGCCCAAAGCTGAGATGCAGAAATCTTTAGCATTCAGAAATCCTCAGAGTCAAAATACTGGTGCTGATCAATTCCAAATGCCTCTGTGGTTAGGGAGATATATTCCTCATGAAATTCAGTGTTCATTTTTGCAATCTGCTCTTCAAGCTGCTAAAACTTTTCATATTTATGGGGTTTTTCAGTTGTTTATAGAAGCACAGAAGAGCCTTTCCCTCAGTAAAAATTGAATTGGTTTTAACTATAGAAGTCTACTCAAGTATTTGTACACAGAAACAATGCAACAGTTGAGCTCTGGGTGCGTTTTAAAAGATTTCTATTACTCAGCTAAGCAAGGACCTTGAAGACCGTCTCCACAACCCACCTCCAGTAAATCACTCTGGAGGCTGAAGAGCCCTGCTGTATTCAGAATCAGAGTATAGGAGGTCAAACACAAAGCAAGCCTAAAAATCACCCCTTGCCTCTACAAAATTTTGGGAACATGAAGACTCATCATAAGAAACATGTTAGCAAAAAAAAAAAAAAAAACAAACAGAAAAAGAGAAGGGTCAGTCTGAAGGCCAAACCCACAAGGTTTCCTTAGCACTTTGTTGATCATTACAAATATGATAGTCTGACTGAACTGAAGTCTTGCTAAATTGGTGAAACGCACATATTCCTCTCCATCTACGAGGAACAGTACAGTTCAGGTATTTGGGGCTGGAAGATGAAAGAATGACATAAGCGAAGGAGGTGATTTAATTATGATTACTGATAGAGGAAGGGACTGAACTTAACGATGCAACAGATGTTTTCTCTATCCATGCACCTACTCTCCTCTGACCTATGGCCCCAGCCACTGTCTGACTTAAAAGATGGCATGAAGAACAACAAAGAGTAGGTGTCAGTTGCATAGCAACTATAGAGACAGAAACCAAGGATTTCTCTCATTCAGCACAGCACAAGATTAAAAAAGTGTTGATAATTTCAACATCGAGTTTGCTGTTTCAGTCCAGGGAGTAAACAAGAATTCAGCAGAAGGACAACACTGCTCCCTGGGAGTCAGATAAATGTACTCTCACAGCCTGGAGAGAAGGCTATCAAATGTAACATTAATCATTGGCTGCAGAGACCAGGGCAAGTGGTGAGAAGGGTATTTTACTCACCGATTGAAAATGGATGATGACATTTTCTGTATGTTACCAGAGCTGCAATGATACATTTGGATGTGCCATGAGCTTACTGCCTCACTATGAGTAAGCAAAGCCTGGAGATCCAAAACCTTGACTGGTCCCACTCAATCTGCATGACTTCCATCATGGATTTTCTCTGAAGAGCAGTCCTGAACACATCCTAGGCAGCAGTTTACAGTTTTGCCTTGAGGCTTTGGGTACAAATGGCAAAATCTGGGGATTACACACAGATGTCTCCCATCTCTATCTTTCCAGCCTTCTCTCCATCAGGTTTTAGTGAAGGGAGGAACTAACCAAATATTATTTCAGTTTATATGCCCTGGGTTGCAACAATTGCCATGGGTCTTCTCCCCTACCCAAAACAAGTGGACTTCACTGTCTATGAGGCTGAGGATATGAATGTCTTCCATCCTTTTAGCACATTTTTACAAGCTGCCACACTCAGACAAAAATCCACGACAATGCTGCAGTGGATATTAGAGCAACCTGTTTGCTTTGCACAGCAACAGACAGGATCACAAAGTGTATCTCTGAAGCAGGAATGGACAGCTGAGGTGCTGCAGCTTATTATATGTTATTGCAACATTTCAGATCATGTAGGCTTTTCAGTGCTGAGCAGAGGAATCCCTTTACACCTTTTGAAAGTAAGGCCTGACAAGTTGCTGTCTTTTGTGTGACCACAGCTTCTTTCCATTTTTGCAAAGACCTTAGACTCACTTTGAGCTTGGAGTCAGACACATGAGGCTTTAGCCCACTATTTTTAGCACTTAATGGTAAAGCTAATAGTGCCATTTCTCCACTTTGGTATATAACATTCAATACCCACTTCAGATGGTATCTCAGTGCTAATGGTAGCTTGATTCCTGCTGTCAGATACATTCAAAAATTCACAATGCAACATGTTTAGTGATTTCTTATTCTCAGATTCAGATGAAAGGCAGTCTTTTGAAAACAGTGTGGCAGCAAGAGATGGAGCAGTCTGAAGTCGATATTTACAGGGCTAATGCAGTATACTGCTGAGACCAACCAGATGGGGAAGACGGGACTGGAATGTAAACGGCAAAGCACTCCTGACTGTTTACATGTGGGTGCCTAAAACACATGTGCTCCTCTATCAGCAGGTAACCTGGAGCCAAGCCCAGGAGGATGTGGTTCTTCCAGGGTGAGCTCTCCTTCATGAATTGAAGATCTGCCTTTGATCCTGTCCTAACCCTTGGAGAATACAACTTCTACCTGCCACTTCACAAGAGAGTACCCAAGGACAGAGGTATTAGGGAAAGGCATCTGGTGAGCTTTGCAAAGCTGGCTTCCTCCACAGTTGGAAAGACAACATTTACAGGGCCAGTGATAGTCATTATGTCTTGAAATCACTATCTGGAGTGTGCTGCAGCAGCTCAGGAAAGCTGGCAAGAAGCAGCTGGGGCTCGCTGCAGAAAATAAAGATAACTGTGCTAGGCTTAAATCTAACTGCTGCACTTGAATGGAGGGAATAATTTTTCCCTGGATGGGACAGGTTGTTGTTTGAAGTGATCTGCTTTAAAACCAAATTATAAATATAGAAAGAAAGAAAACACAGGTTTTGTTGGGTTTTTTTTTAAAGGTTTTACTGAGGCAACTGAACTTAAAATCTGTTGTTGAAAGCAGTGCTGCCAGAGATGGTTTGGAAGTTTAATTCAGCTACAAATTACCTTCCATGTAACTGTTTTAATGACCAGCTGAGGCTTTGGTCCTCCTGGGATGACCTTTCTCTGCCAGTACAATATAGGACACTCTTTGCAGACAAGGAGAAAGGAGAAAAGACAGAGTTGGGGGGGACGGGGGTTGGAAATTAAGTTGCAAGAGCTGGTTATGCATTTAGGTAACTGAGAACATGAGGGAGAGCTTAAGAGTTGTGACAGAGAGCATGGTGTGGAAACTCACATCTGCACTTTGCTCCGATTGTAAGCAAGGAGTTTAGAAATCCAAATAAACAAAATCTAAGACATTTGTGGCCAAGGAATGAAATTCCTGAGAGCTTGTCTCTAATGGAACCAATGCTATCTAGTTAATGACAGCCTTTAGAACACTTCAGCAACTGTATCAGGGTATATTATTTGCAGCAACATCCCATCCATGCTGCAGTTCATCCGCAGGTTCTTTTCTTTAACTACAAAGTCCAAAACCCGAGTAAGCTCAAGGCATCTTCAAGGGAGGTGGTGCCTGGACTCAACTCAGGCTTCAACCAGCTCGTTCAAACCAGGCAAGAGGAGCTCTGCCTCCCTGCAGGAGTAGAGCCCAGGACAGTGTATGGGCATCCTGCTTGTTCCTGAACACCTGCCACTCTCAGCTGCTTGTCCCCGCTTGCTCATGCGTGCAACACCCGGCTGCTGAGAACGGGCACAAAGTTTTGCTGGACGAAAACTCCATTTTCAGATGAATTTTAAGGCAAGTCCATTTTGTTCGCTATCTGCAGAGGGCGCCAGACGGTTTCAGATCTGCTGGAGGAGCCAGCAGCGGGGATGTTGTACCTGGTGCTTGCAGCTGTCAATCACATAGGTGCTTGCTCTCTAATGGCCAATGCTCTGCACGGAGGATTAAGTAGGAGTTGGTTTTTTTCTTTCATGTGTGTATAAATCCTTTAGTTCTCTTTTCCTTCCTTGCTACTGAAATAACAAGAGATACTTCGCTGAGCTGCAACATACTGGCAACAAACCTGTACTGGCCTCAGCAGACAATAGCAGATGAAAAAACTCTCTGCTTTTAACCATCAGGAGAGCTAGAGCCAGCAATGTGTTGATGATGATCTTTCTCTTCAGATAAAACTGTTGGATGTCTGCAAGACTTGAAGCTCACATTTTTATAAAAGAGAAGAGCAGCCTGTGACTGACACACAACTCCCTGTAAATGCAGATTTTATGTTTCTACTTGTAAAAGTGACTAAAGAAAAGTCCTGCTTGATTCCATCTCATGTGTACAGCAACAACCTGGAAAGACTTCTTTTCTCTTTTTTTCTGTTTTGTAACCTGTGCTCTATCAGGTCCTTAATCACTTGTGAATTGAACTCCTTGCCTGACAATGAACACCACACACTCTGCATTTTCATTTCAGCCTGTGCTGCTTAATGTCACAGAAGACTTCAATAACTCAATTCTGAACACCAGAAGTGGCAGTGGATTTTGTGAGCAGGTCTTCATAAAAGCTGAGGTCTTCTTGACTTTAGGGATCATCAGCCTCCTGGAAAACATCCTTGTCATTCTTGCAGTGCTGAAGAATGGAAACCTACATTCTCCCATGTATTTCTTTCTTTGTAGCTTGGCTGTGGCAGACATGTTAGTGAGCATGTCAAATGCTTTGGAGACTATCATGATTGCAATCCTGAGCAACGGCTATTTGATCATTGATGACCACTTTATTCAGCATATGGACAATGTTTTTGACTCAATGATTTGTATTTCTTTGGTAGCCTCAATTTGCAACCTCTTGGTTATAGCCATTGACAGGTACATAACTATTTTCTATGCTCTCCGTTACCACAGCATCATGACTGTGAAGAAAGCTTTAATGCTGATTGTGGTGATTTGGATTGCTTGTATCATCTGTGGCATCATATTCATTGCCTACTCAGAAAGCAAAACTGTCATTGTCTGTCTCATCACCATGTTCTTTACCATGCTCTTTCTCATGGCCTCCCTTTATGTGCACATGTTCTTGTTTGCACGCCTGCACGTTAAGCGGATTGCAGCCCTGCCTGCGGACGGGGTGCCCTACCAGCGGACCTGTATGAAGGGAGCTGTCACCATCACTATATTACTCGGTGTCTTCATTGTTTGCTGGGCACCTTTCTTCCTTCACCTCATTCTCATCATTTCTTGCCCGATGAATCCATACTGTGTCTGCTACACTTCACACTTCAATACCTATCTGGTCCTGATAATGTGCAACTCAGTAATTGATCCACTCATTTATGCTTTCCGGAGTCTGGAGATGAGAAAGACTTTCAAAGAAATCATGTGCTGCTGTTATGGCATGAGTGTGGGACAGTGCATGCTGTAAGCATCAGGCTTTCTGTGGGGAACAGAGAGGAGACTGTAGGTATATGAATATATACATATACCTAGATACACAGCAGCTCCACTTTAAAAGCAGTGCTTGAAGGAAGGGCACAAGGAAGAAAAAATTGCCTTCTACTTTGTGCCTTCATTAATAATTTTCAAAATTAGAATCAGATTGAACCAAATGATTTGAAATTATTTAAATAGTTATAACAGAAAGAAATGCAGAGTGGCTTACAAAATAGCTTAAGAAATATACTGGGGGAAAAAATTAATCCTGAAAGGGAATACTACCCTACAGAGACTGAAGTGACACTCTCTCTACCATTCATTTGTACCTGTTGCTTTATCTCTCTGCCACTATCAACACCTGTTTCTAAAAGATTCCATTAGTAACCTCTGCTGAAAGCAATCCACTTGCAAGACAAATCAAAACACCAACAGGTAACAGCATTGCTCTACACATGCCTTCACCTCTTATTAGAAGAATAGTTTGACATTTATGCTGCTTGCTATAAAGCAACCTGAGGAAAAAATTTGAAGGGTGAGAGTAAAAATGCATCTCACAGTGAAATATTCTTTCAGTAGAGATCAGTTAAGTGAAAAGAAACAGCTGCTGTATCTGTGACAGAGTGACTTTAAACAGCTGCCTGACAGAAATGACTCTCATGAAGAAGGCATTTACTAGAATGCACTGATGAATGTAGTGTTTGTTGTCACCAGTGAGACCCATCCTAAGAGAATTTTGTAGAATGCACAGGTCTGAACATAGGAGTAGCTAAAATGTAAAGCACTTTGAATTTGGATTAGTGCATAAGCTGATGCAGTCTTTAGAGCTATTCATTTGGCTAAATTAGATACCTGAAAGAAAGAAGACCTGCATGGCAGATAGGATTTCTATGCACTGAGAAATATGTGGCATGGGTCAGTCTCTTTACCCTTGAAAAGAGCTTTACAGTGAGTTCAGTGGATAGACACTCCTGCACTGGACACAAGCAAGCTACATGCTGTCTGCAATCATTTTCAAATTCTGTGTGCAAGTCAGTGGCATGTAAAGCATGCAACTTCAGCTACAATAATCTAGACTCTGCCTCTGCTTTTTTCAGAAATAAACCATGTAAGTGGCCTTTAAATAGCACATTGTAACTGAGAAAAGGCTGGCACAATTTGTATATAACAACATCCAGGCAGGGTCATGGACACTGCCAGGCTAAGAAAACTCTAAGTCATTCTAAAGTCTCTTTAGCACATTTCTGATATCTCACTTGTGGGAGGGCAGCAGTCTGAAGCCCTCAGGGTTGTCTATTGCTTTCAAACATTTGACTTGAGACTTCTTTTTTTCTTCCCCCCTCCCCTAGTTTGAGTGAGCTCTATGTGGTTATTTCTGAGGGCTCTCCTTTGTCACTTTATGAACGGTTATGCAGAGCAGAGCTTCTCTATCTACTCTGCCTCCAGTAGCCCTGGTACAACTCAGACTGATGCTGTTTCACTGCTGCTGGCTCCAGAATCCAAATCTGGCTGTCCATGGAGAAGACATGTCCCACAGCATGCAAATACTGGCCAATATGTGACTATGGTTTAATCTCAATATCTTGCAACCTTTGTAGGGAACAATTTAGCTTCCCAGTCCTATGAAGTGTATCATTTTCATGGGGCCAAACATAATCTCTCCTTCTGCTCTAGTCACTCTGCCCATCAGCCTAAACCAGCCTCACACTCCCTGCTACCCTTGCCCTCAGATCCCATCCTCAGTTCCCAAACTGAGTTCTCATTTCCTCCTATAATCCATCCTCCAGACATTCCCAACACTTTCACTGTTCCAACACTTACCTAATCTTACAACCCTTCATTTAAAAAAAAAAAAAAAAGCCACCAAGGTCACTGTGGAACATGTGATAGAACAGGCACAGAGGAAAACTCTCCCACATTTCAGGTAGAGACCAAAGAAAATCCCAACAGCTGGCAAGAAAGCTAAACCTGAATGCTTTCAGCCTTACCTGTCTCTCACAAATTACAGTTCAGCAGTGCTAATATCTGTTTGCTCAGTCTACCTTACTTTTGCAGCATCAGATGTGATGCATTAAGAAGAAAAGGAGGGGCAAAGGAAAGCAAAGAACTGGCCTTTTGTGGAAAGATTGTACCTACTCTTGTAAACCACTCTATTGTCAGTGTTATATACATTTACACTCGCAGCATGGTTTGCCATGATATTCTGCCTCAGGTTATTGTGTGTTTAGCTTTTGTTGCACCTGATATTTTACTTGTTTCATTTTTTTAAAGTGACTTTAGAGAAGACTGATTCATACTGTGCTTTGCCTTTAAGCAAAACATACACCTGTTGAATAAAATGATCTGAAGACATTACTCAGAATGGTGTTTGCTTCCATCAGAGCACCACACCATCTCAAGCCATAGTCCCAGTGGTCTGGTTGACAAAACCACAAATAGAGTCTTGTGCTGGGCAAAAAAATCTCCTAATTCTACATGCTATCCACAAAGCTACACAAAAATGAACAAAAAAGGTAGACTTCTCCTTCCCATATGTTGGATGATAGGCTGGACTCAATGATCTCAAAGGTCTTTTCCAACCTGGTTAATTCTGTTCTATTCTATATACAAACATCATGGATAGAGAATCCTTTAAAGATCTGACACAAACCAGTGAAGATGCAACTCCTCCCCACAGGTTATCCACAGAGGTGGATGGTGGGTTTGTTCAGCCCTAGTTCCAGACTCCCAAGTCTAACCCATAGGTTAGAAATCCACTGTGAAATCTGCTTGATGGAGCCAGGATGGCAGCCATCACAAGCCTGTCTAGGATGGGAAGGGACAGAAACATTCTCCATAGGACCAAGCCTCACAATATGAGGTAGTGAATGATAATTATTAGCTACAGCTCCAGGTGTGAAATGGAAGAACAGGACTGCACCCTAAGGGTATATCACTGCAATCAGCTACTGTGGGGCAGATCTTAACACTTCACTGAGAAGGGAGGCTCAAGTCAGTCTAAGAGACACACAAGGACTGGAACATCAGCAGAAGCCCTCCAAAACAGTAGCATTTCCCAGCAGTGCACCCTAGAGATGTGTACACACAGCAGAACAAAGACATCACAGCAACTCATGCTAGTCCCGGGCAGGAGTCCTTAGTACATGGTAGAAACCAGAAATATATTTTATCTGCTGGGAACCTGCCCCTCTTTATAACTGCATTGAAATGTGCACTTTCAGAGTTGTTAATACTAAGCTAATGCATAATTTGTTCATAAGAAATGTGGGTTTTTTTCCCCCTGGTAAGTGTTCAAGGCTGAACAAGATATACACCATTTTCCCCTAGATGGGATTGAGAAATGACAGACTGAGATAATATCCTTTTCATCTAAAGGTGCCATTGATATGGATTTATTGATTCAGTTTTTCTGCAAGAAAATCAGGCAGTTCACAAGCACTGTGGGATTACCATTTGCTCAAAGACTTGTTAGAAAATGCTCATAAATTCAAGCAAATATTTGAATTTACAGGAGCATGATTTATCCTCCTAAGTCAACTCAATACAGCTTATTCCCCAAATTACAGTCAGATTTGCTTTATATATATATATATATATATATATAATTTAGCACTCTGCTTGCAATTTTCCCGATCAATAACTGTCCAAATATTTGATAATTGAAAGCATTTGTTATAATGGATAAATAACAAAGTCCAGGGACAAAATTCTACAGTCAGGAGAAATCAGTAGGGCCATTAGTACAAATATTTTCATTACCTCTTCACTAGACCAAGATGTTTCCATTTGTTGAAGCCTAGTCTGGGACCAGGGTTAGCTGTTTGGTAGCTATACCTAAATCATTGATTTTAAAGCTCAGCCACAAAGGAATACTGCTTCACAACACACCTGTAAACATCTTTGCTGGGCAACCCATCCCAGTCTCAGTCCCACACTTCTGAGAGAAAACAGTTAAGCTGTGCACTGAGACACCCAGCATGGGTACAGCAGGTACAAGAGTTCCAGAACACTTGTTCATTATCCAAGAGCAGAGATAAGCAGTACTGAGATTGACTGAAACAAGATCATCCCTTCTGAATAAGGCATATAAACGTGGACAGCATTCAGTGGGCTTCAAAAGGTGAGGCAGGAGGGCTCACATTGCTTGTGCTACTTCTCCAAAGGTCAGCTCCAGATATGGCTGAAAATGTTGCTGTGAAGTCACAACGGTTCTCTGTGTTCCCTCTTCAGAAGAGTGCTGGGTACAGCCATATCAGAGGTATAACATAATGCCTGTGTTCAACAGGCTTTCAGGTGGAAGGCAGAGGGAAAAAAAAAAAAGATTTAAAGGACAGAACAAAGACTACACAAAAATTTCTGTCCATATATAACTCTGTGAGGAACATGCAGATGGTGCTGTTCTGCTCATTTGTGAAGGTTAAAAGTGAAAAGTTTAAAATATAGCCTTGTTTTTAAGCAGGTCAGTTACTAATGTACATTAAGTCGACAGAGGCATGGAAAGAAGAAGGGAGATAAAGCAGATTTTTAAGGCCAGAGCTAGGGGTGAAGCCCATTTGCACAGGGCAAGCTTAGAAAACTGGGAGCAGCATGGCATCACAGCTGTACGTTTCATCATGTTCTTTCCTAGGCTGCCATGTAATGGGGTCACAGCTCAAGTCAGAGTTTACTCTGATGAGTTAAGCTCTATCAAATTCACAACAACGAGGGAAAACATAGCTTTTGATGCTTTAGTTCTGCTTGGAAAAACAAGAAGAATAAAAGACGCCTGTTAAAATGATGTTTTTTTCCTGGAAATAAATTGCATAAGGAAGCTTGCTTCACATCCCCTTTTCATAGCCATCCACCATTTCATCATCATCACAGTCATTATGTATTTTACAAGCAATTTAAATTGTAGCCCAGGACTATGCTCATTTATCACTCTCATAGCATACACCTGTGAGAGTCAACCTAAAGTCACCAGGCTAGTTATCAACACATGACCTTGCTGCTGGGACCAGTGCCAGTTTGAACAAAATGCCTATTTCCATCACACTCGCTGAGCTGGGGCTATGCAGAGTAGCCCTAAATGTGCCTGAGGTGGGGGAGGCTTGTACAAAACAGGTGAGTTAGAAGTGGCTCTAAAACAGAAACCAGAAAAACTGGAACACACTGGTGTTTGTGCAGTGTTGTATTGGTCGATAGAACAGAAGTCCAGAGTTATGTACTTTATCAGGAAGAGTTTAACCAGAACTTTTAGGAGTTAAGATAAATGTATATAATGCATCATTGTGAAACCACTTGTGACAGAAGTAGATCTATTTGTCATTTTTACCAGTTCAAATGGCTGTGCACGAGAAGAGGACATAGATCCTTGTTCTGAGATGGGAATGGAAATCTGTTTGTTACCTGCTATTTCAATGGTATGGATATTCATAGTGTCACACCTAAACATCTGCCCAAAGCAGTTATGAATTCCCAAGGGTTTTTTGCCTTATTTTACATTTTTCATTTCTTTGTTTATGAAAAACCACACACCTTTTATTTGTGACAAATGTACTGACTTAGAAAAATCCATACAGCTATGATTTCACTGTTCAGTCTGTCTCCACTAGTAATAAACACAGGCACTATTCATCTCAGAGCCTAACCGATGCAATTTTGGTTGTTCTACATCTATTAGTGATTCAAGGTCACAAATGAACATTCTAGAAAAAAATCTGTAATGGGTCTAATAAACAGCAGAACACTCTGAACACATCATTGATATAATCACTGCAATTGAAAAGGTGCACACCGGGGGTAAGCTGCAACTGAACCACAAACCAGAGGCCAAACATGATGGACATGAGATTACTCTGTATTAACACATACTACCTTTTAAGTGAAATTAACATTTAGGCACATTTAAGCAAAGGCAAATCTACAGACACCCTGAGAATGAATATTTTTAGATCTATACATTTGCAGAGGAGATGGAAAGCACAGGTGAGGCAGAAAAATTGCAGATTTCCTGCCTATGTGCACCTGCTATTACACACATTCCACTTCAAGCTTGCTCACTTGATACAATCCCACTTTATGCAAGCAGTTAGGCAGCAATTGCAGCACCACTCCACCTTCAAAAGCTGCACCACTGAAGCAGCCTATCCCAAAGGGGCTGTTATACTCAGGAGCTGATAATCAAAGCAGTGAAAAGGTGCAGCTGTGAGTTCTTTTCTGTCACAAGGGAAGGCACTGAGGACCTATTAGCACTCATTTCATTAGGGGTTCATATTACACCTTAAGAGAGTTTTGCATGAGGGCTGGTGTGTATGACTTAAAGCTGCTTGAGTGCACACTGAGAAGAGCATCCCAATGTGATTTAGAATAAGTGCATTAAGAAACAGAGTGCTTTGTTATTAGCATACAGCTGTGAGGGTCATCTCAGGACTTCTTCAGCTCGAAGTGTATTTAATCCTTGTGTCTTTTCATAACACTTTATTGCATGGTGGGGAGGATTCCAAGGCTAATGTCGCAGGTTAGGAAGTTTCTCTTCAGCAGTCACTGAAGAGCATGAGACTTTTTTACTCACTGGAAGACCTGAATTAGGCTACTGCTTCACCATCTATGTCAAGAACACCTTTCTTCAGCTACAGAGGGAGCTGACAGGGGCTGCTGAAACTTAGTGTGTTAGATGTTTTCACCGAATTGTTAGTTTTGTCAAGGTAAGAAGTCACACAAAATTTTAAGTTCAGGAAAAATAAACCCAGAGGAATATGACTTTTGGAAATATCTTGCTCAGTGAACTGAACTTTTTGTGTCCATCTCATCAGAAGACAGTGAATTTCTACCCAACCTTGTGGATCTTGACTTTCCCAAAATTGAAAAGAAGTAGTGGAAATTTTACTAATTTGCATTTTAATTACATGTATATATGATGGAAAGGGTCAGACAGAGGCGTAACATCTGAGAGCATGCAGAATATTTGGTTCTAAGATGGCTCAAATGCTGGGAAACCCAGAGCTACAGCACTGCCAGGAGGCAGGAATCCCAACATACAATGAGCTTCAGATTTTCATCACCACCAGGATCAACTTGTAAGAAAAATATCAACCTCTAGGAAAATATTAGGCAAAAGCAACAGGCAAGGAAAAGCTGGATGAGAAATTAAGGTCTGAGCAGCTGTGCAAAACAATTACTGGAGGTATGTAGGGATGTTCAAGACACAGGAAAGAACAAGATCTGAAGATGGATATCTTTGATATGTATCAGCGGACAAGAACCATTAACTGTGAAATCAAGAGTCTGCAACTAATTAGTACAGACTTAATCTGTATCACTGCTACTGTCTTACTTCACAAAGCCTACATCCTGCTTCTGTTTCCAGCGTTTAAGAACAAAGCAAGCCTTCACAAAATACTCGTCTCACAAAATGAAGTTGAACAGATTCTTCATTTTGACAAAACACCAGCCCAAGCCTTGCAGCCTTTTATTGCCTGCTTCTTCATTGCAGTCAGTTACCTGATAGCTATGAAAAGATTTGTCTTTAATAATCTTAAAATTGTACAGCATGTACTAGGAACTGCACTCAAACTCAAGGACTTGTAATTTCAAGTTCTAAGTGGGTATGTGGACAGTATATAATCTTTTGCTTTCAAGTTTCTCTTCACTAAAGCAATTTAGGTAGACTTGGAAATTCAAAAGTCCTGATAAAACAGTTCAGGAGGCAAGACCAAACGTGAGGCATGCAGTTAACTTATCTTTGTGCATAACAAAGCAGTTAGTGGATTTGTATATACAACTTCATGTATAACAAATTAAACCAGTGTACTACTGTCAGAATGAAATGTACTGCATTTTATTTTTATGTCTATGTAATAGACTCTCTATTTAATCAGCAAGGAACACTATATAACACAATTATATGGAGTTGGGTGATAGGTTGGACTCGATGATCTCAAAGGTCTTTTCCAACCTGTTAACTCTATTCTGTTCTGTTCTGTTCTATTCTATTCAACACCATTGCTCCTCATCCCTCTGCAGCCTTCTTGTAGGCCCCCATCGGCACTGGAAGGTTGCTATTAGGTCTCCCTGGAGCCTTCTCTTCTCCAGCTGAACAACCCCAGCTCCCTCAGCCTGTCCTTGTTGGAGAGGTGTTCCAGCTTCCAGATCATCTTCATGGCTCTCCTCTGGACCCACTCTATCCGGTGCACGTCCTTCTTGTGTTGAGGGCTCCAGAGCTGGACGCAGTACTCCAGGTACTTTGCTCTGGTAAGACCTCAGTGGCAGAATCACCTCTCTCCATCTGCTAGCCACGATTCTTTCAAAATAGAATAGAACAGAATTAACCAGGTTGGAAGATACCTTTGAGATCATTGAGTCCAACCTATCATCCAACACTATCTAATCAACTAAACCATGGCACCAAGCACTCCATCCAGTCTCTTCCTAAACACCTCCAGTGATGGTGACTCCACCACCTCCCTGGACAACCCATTCCAATGGCCTTCTGGGCAGCAAGTCCACACTGTTGGCTCATATCCAGCTTCTCATCCACCACAACTCTCAAGTCTTTTAACACAGGGCTGCTTTTTATCACCTCATCTCACAGCCTGTATTGATAATGAGGATTACTCCAACGCAGGTACAGGACCCTGTACTTGGTCTTGGTGAACCTCATGAGTTTTCTAGATTTGTGACCTGGTATGGGGTGGGAGAGGGCTTAGTTCTTCCCTTTGTGATTGTTCAGTTTTTCATTTCTTTCTGAGTCAAGAATGTGTCATCAGCAGCTGTGACCATGCATTCCACAAAAGGTGGCACAGGCACCATCAACTACCTTCATATTGCTCATTAGAGAAGCCAGTTCTCACACCTCTAGTACAATTCCAGTAATGAAAAGCATCCACTTAGAGTTGTGAAAGTCTCATGATTAAAGAACCTTTAAAGGATATTAATTATCCAGTTTTAATATAAGATCATGAGCAAAGTAAATCAACATACGATTCAATTTATGGTGATGAGCCATGTGAATAGAATAAAGTTGGGGGGAACAAAGGGAAAAAAATGGTTACTCCTGGCATGAGGTCATGAATGTCTAAAGAGGTTGGTTAATAAATGTAGCATTTTTTTCTGTGGGGAGAGGGAGATGTTTTGGGGGTTTTGGTGGTGGTAGTGTTCAGTTTTGTTCTGATTCACAAACAAAAAACTAAATAACAATGTTACTTAGAGTGGAATATCCACAACCTAAAGTCCACATGAAAATGCAAGCACAGTGAAAATCAATACTCTACCTGCTGGTGAGACAGGTTAATCAAAATGGAAGTAATTATTTCTCAGATTTGCTGGATTGTAAATATCACTTTTTGACCTGTGTGCAGCTCCTTACCAGAATCTAAGCATAGCGAAATTACTGACAGTCCAAATGCGTGAGAAATATTTAAAACCAGCTCAATTATTTTCTAAAACAACAATATGTGGAGAGGTGTTGAATGTTGTACTGGACACTTCTGGCTTTGTTTTGCTTAAGGAAAACTGCAACACAAAGTTTTGTTTTCCCTTTGTTGCTGGCTTGCAGAGCAGAATACTGTTTAATTGGTACTGTGGGCAGAAGAACCTTTCGTGTGCTTCCCTGCTGTTGCCCCTTCCTAAATGAACAGGATTTCTTATTTAGTCACCAAAACATGCTGATTATAAGTTTTCATCTTTGAAAGTTCTGCAAAGCTGAGGCAAGAAATCAGAAATGTAGGAGTCCATTTCTCAACTAATGTCAAATACTGACCTTAGGAAAGTTCATGGGGAGCAGTTAGCTCAGGGGAAAAGTACTTTCCGGCTCCTAACAGCCAAGAGACAGTTCAGGGAACAAAATTTTCTGGGATAGCTGGAGCTATGTGACAGGGGTTTTCTGTTTTGTTTTCATAAGTACTGTGCCTTTGGTAGTTCTCCTTACTTAACAATTATTCTGACATACTGAGGTAATACTTTACTTCTAAGGTGACTGTTACTCCCAATTTGATGTATAATTACTGATAAGAAAAGGCAAAGAGCTTCCTAAGCACATGCATAAATATTTTGAAAGTTCATTCACTGATATATATTGTATTATTGGAAGCTGATAAGGGCAGAAAATGTAACACAAGGTTTTAGCATTGCTTTTCCTAAAGAGCTAAGTACATTAAGACAGCCCTGTAAATGGTGAGTGAAAGCTCTCAGTGATCAAAACCACCACATCAAAGAACTTTCAGCAGATTTTCTGAATAAAGAAAAAGATGGAATTAACTACAAATACACTTCCCACATTGATACAGCAACAACTGAAAGTTCATTATGCCATCTGCATAATGAGTGAGCATGTGTTAAAAGCAAAAAGCAATTGCTGTAGGGGAGGAAAAGTCTAGAAGCAAGCCATACATTAATGAGAGCTTGTCATTACAAAACATGTATTTGTTTGAAAAGTACTCCTTAGCATGATCATGTTAATGCTGTACTAAATTCCCTTCCCAAAATCTCTTTGTTTACATTGTGAATCCACCAGCACCTTGCCCATTGTGTCAACACCTCTGCAATCAGGCCCATACTGGTTGTGCAATTCATTGTGTCCAAGTACCTAAAATGTCTGCTTTCACATCATACAATTAGTAGCTCACAGTTAAAAATAGTCTGTTAAGAACTTTCCTGTCACTGTAATTTATGTGTGCATATTTACACAAATATCTATGCATTTACACACATAGTATCATAATGTCAGTCAGGGTTGGAAGGGACCACAAGGATCATCTAGTTCCAACCCACCTGCCGTGGGCAGGGACACCACACAATAGATCAGGCTGGCCAGAGCCTCATCCAGCCTGGTCTTAAACACCTTCAGGGACAGCGCCCCAACCACCTCCCTGGACAACCCATTCCAGGGCTTCACCACTCTCATGGTGAAGAACTTCCTCCTCACGTCCAGCCTGAATCTCCCCACCTCCAGCTTCATTCCATTCCCCCTAGTCCTATCACTACCTGATATCCTGAGAAGTCCCTCCCCAGCCTTCTTGTAGGCCCCCTTCGGATACTGGAAGGCCACAATTAGGTCACCTCGGAGCCTTCTCTTCTCCAGACTGAACAGCCCCAACTCCTTCAGTCTGTCCTCATAGGAGAGGTGCTCCAGCCCTCTGCTTATCCTCGTGGCCCTTCTCTGGACACATTCCAGCACATCCATATCCCTCTTGTAATAGGGGCTCCAGAACTGGATGCAGTACTCCAGGTGGGGGTCTCACCAGAGCTGAGTAGAGGGGGAGAATCACCTCCCTTGACCTATATGTACATATATGTACAAGCCACGTAGTAATTTTCCATATGAAAGCACACTTTGAATCACTTCATGATAATTCATAGAAAATCTGGAATTAACTGGGGTTTGCACTCATTTTTGTCCTTTGCATGTGTGAAAGTGTTATTTGTGCTCTTTTAGTAAGAATATCAGCATCCTCTCTTCTCCTGCCTGTCTTAACTCTAGCTAGTTTGAATTAAAATCTGAAAAGCAAATTACATCTACAGGTTTGCAACAATCATTTTAAGACAAACCAGCACAATGCAATCTAAAATTTACTTCAGAAAATTAACACTACCTATTTCTCATGGGAAAAAGTTCTCAACTTCTTCTATTCCAGACCCCCTGTCAACTTAGTCCAACTGCTGTTTCAATTTTTATCATCTTATTTTGTGGAACTGGAAAATACAACTGTTCTAGTGGAGAATTTAGAAAATAAAAGCATTCCTCTCTATAGTTATTTATTTATTTCTCTTTCTTTTAGTTCCCTTATGTATTTAAAGGCATGCTGGGGGTAACTTTCTTCAGGGAACTGGGAACATAGAGTTCTGGAAGAGTACAGGACTCTGATCATAAGTGCCACAAAATGTGAACTGCTGAGTGTCCCCTCTGCAAATCAAGCCAAAGTTTGATTACTAATCTAACTCAGCAGGTCTGCATTTCTGAAGAGCACAACATCCTACTTTGGAGTAATAAAAAAAGTTGGCAAGGCTTTTGAGCACTTTGGCACCACTCCATGGCAGAGCACCTAAACCTGCAGTTTAGGCTCAGCAGGGTGACCTGTGTAAGATAGAGAAGGATGAGCTGGCTTTCGGTACACACCACATCTGCAGAAGGTTTGCAGATCTTTTCCCCAGATTGTCACAAATCAGACCATCCACAGATGGGCACCACAAGCAGGTTGATGCTGCAGCAGCTTGCTGTGCCACACCATGGGCAGGCATTCAGCAAAAGCAGTCTTGCAGGAGTGCCTGAATTTGAACAGATCTAATCAGCAGATCAGACAGGGCTGCCTTCTCCACCTGGTCAGAAGTGTTTATAGAATAAAAACAATATGCTAGTGTTTCCCTGATATTTATGCTAATAAACTGTGGAAGGAAATGAGCATTAGGAAGCAAAACAACATATAATTACCATAGACAAGTACTGCAAAATAGCCAATTTGTCTGTGATTCAAATGAAAAATTACTATTACTCTGCTTCTCTGCTTTCATTTGCTATCTTCCATATCAGAACTTGCTATTAGCCATATTCCAAGTCCAAACTCCAGGAATAATACAGCCTAATACCCAGCAGAAGTGGGCATGCTGACTTAAAGAAAGTGTATATATTTTGGTTGAATATTTACTTTCTTTCAAGGGTGAAAGATTATGGAGCCATCACAAATCCAGCTTTTAAGTTTCCTTGGCGCCACACTGTGAGATACTGACAGGGTTTTGGTCTTTTTTTCTGCTTCAAGCCCTGACTCATTACACTGGCCAGATTCAGACCTCCAAATAACCCACACAACAGTAATAAAAATGCCTGAGAGTGTGACCTAATCCCAGCAGGGTGAATTATTAATCAAGGGGAAGCCCTAATGACCAAAAATCCTCTCTAGAAAAATTATCATGGTCAGTGATCCTGTACCTCTCTGTCAGGGGCCTCTCTATACCATTGCCAGAGAACCTTGTTCAACAAGGTATTTCTAAATACTCTATTCATGGCTGCTGCTTTGCCTGAGCTTGGGATCAACCTGCACTGCTACAGGGCAACGCAGTTGGCTCCCTGCCTTGTCCCTCTGCCTGCAAGTAGTGGCATAGCAAGTTCCATACAGAAAAGGAAACTATCTGCAAGAAAGTTAGGCTCCAAGTTAGCCAAGTTGGGTGACATGGACTCACATCATTTAACCACTTGAGACTGTCACACGACTAGAAAGCCAAAGACAGGAGTAAGAGTTTGCAGACACTTAAAACTAGGACACCGTGATTCAAACCTGGTGACACTCCAGTACCAGGATTGTTGCCATTTTGACTTTGCTAGGCCAGGCTTTTCAAAGGAGATTAGCTCCCGTCTAAGCATCTAAACAGCAAGTTCACTGCTGAAAAGGTGACTGCTCCCCAAACCTGTCCATATGCTTTCCAGAGGGCTCAGTCTGCTGATTGCTTCTGGAAGCTGTGCTGGGAGAAAACCTTCCCTGGGAGTGGGACCAGCTAAAAGACACAACAGAAGTACAAGTGACTCATTTCCCTGTAGACTATTCTGAATCTGGATGATAAAATGCAAGTATCTACAACTGCATTCTCAGGATAAACTAAACTGCATGCCAAATACATTGAAGGAAATATCCATGAAGGCAAAGAATGAAAGCAAAGACATTTTCAATGCATCAGCATTTCTTATACTCATCAGTAATTTCTTTCATGCAGCTTTTACTCTCTTGCTTGATACCAGTTGTACCTTTGATGTACTTTCTTCAGGAAGCAAAGATTTGTTCATTGATTGTCTCCTGACTGCTCTCATTTATAACATGCTGCCATAATTCTAGATCCGTGCTTCTAATTCTACTGTTCTTGTTAGAAAAGGTGTTACTTTTTGACAAGAGATGAACATCTCTCTGGGGTGCTCTTGCAAAGCAAAAAAACAGATGCTGTGAGGCTTGCGGTGTCGTTTCTGCACAACAGGACAAGGTCATCCAGCCTCACTCCAATTTACTCAGCCTGCACCAACCTGTTAACACTCTCATTTCAGAGATGCTGCTACTTACAGGTTTGCCGTAACGCACTTGAAAGGGATTTGATTTCCCAGATAATTAAAAGAAGAAAGATTGTGAAGAAAGTGCTATTTCTGTAGGCAAACTCAGACTTTGTATAATGTTTCCCAAATCAGAGGACACTTTTCAAAATAAACAGTGCAGAGGGACTTTGTGATTACTGCTACCAACCAGTAATGTCTGAGAGCTGTAGAAAAGGGAGACCAGCAGACCTCTCAAGATCTGACCCTCAGGATGCTGGAAATTTAAAAGAGGAAGGGCTATGACAGAGATGGTGACTATTTCATGCTGCATTTATTCTAAGAGACTTGTTTCCCTCAGTATCTTCTTCTAACTGACACTGAAGAATGAAGGCAAGAGCCACAATGCATTCACGGGTTTGGAGGGGGGAGATAGGGTTTCTTGGGTTTTGTGATCATGATTGGTTGGATATGTTTCAACATGACTTGTTATGCTCAGTTAAAGATCAGCCCAACTCAGCAGGAGTATCAACAGCACATAGACTCTCTGGTAGTAGACTTCTTAATGCTTCCCTTTCTTCTCACTCTGTATCCTCTCACCGAGGAGATGAATGTTTTATGAAGATATTTCTATACTACAGGAACAAGGACATAATTACAGAGTAGAACAGACAGGAGAGGCCAAAATTTCAAAGATCCACAAAGACTTGGTTCTCTTCTTTTCTAGGGCCTACTGAAGCAAAATACTGGAGTGTGTTTTTGATCTTAACACCTCTGCTATCAGCGGCAGCAGTTTCTCCCAGCAGTTTCAGCAGTAGGAGGTAACTGAAGGACATAATATGGCACAGGGCTTTCAAGGCAATTTTGTTTTCAGATACCTGCTGAGCACCATAAATACATTTATTCTGGTTATGCTAAAGCAGTCAGTCAAGCACAGATCTCCAGCAGAGACTATTTTACTCACTGAGAGGTGCTGAGGATGCTTTTATAATCTTTGGATATAACTCACCTGGGAACAGTTCCAGTTCATTGCAGTCCCAGAAAAACTTAGTTTGGAGTGTCCATCTGATGCCAGATTATACCATTTATTAGCAGTATGTAAGAAATAGAATTATTTGTGTGGATTGTTTTTCATTATGGTGAAAACATGATTCTTCATGACAGCTTCAAGTCAAGCACCACTTCAATAACAATGGGAAAACTAAACAGGGATAAATATCTGCAGCCATTTAGTTCTGTTGCACAGCACAAGTAATTGACCTCCACAACAAACAAATCAGGTGGGTATTTACAGTGCAGGTGCAAGTCAAATATATTGAAGACATTTCAGCCTGATCAGCTCTGGATGACCTTGTTCATACTGTGCCAGATTTCACTTTTGGTGGAGCTCTGGAATGTGTTGGGACTGATTTTGCAGACTGCATCTAGGCAGCATGTGCATCACTCTTTACCATAGTTAAGGAGACGTGGTTATGTATCATAGTATCAGTCAGGGTTGGAAGGGACCACAAGGATTGTCTAGTTCCAACCCTCCTGCCATGGGCAGGGACACCTCACACTAGATCAGGCTGGCCAGAGCCTCATCCAGCCTGGTCTTAAACACCTCCAGGGATGGCGCCCCAACCACCTCCCTGTTGATGTGAAAACCTTTCAGCTTCTTTTGCATTAGCAGAGACCTCAACCAACAAAACAAAGACACCTTTGTGGCCTCATTATTTATGTGAGTCCCCTCCTTTGAGGACCAAGAGAGGGATTGTTGTCCTTATTCTCTTCTAGTGATGAACCTCCTCACCATAAAGTGACACTATGGTGTGTCTTTTTACTACATCAAGGAGCAGTATTTAAAATGTTAGTCTCCCAAACTGAAGAATTTCTGTTACTTTGCTGAGGCTTTTCACTATCTAATCTACAATGCTGAAGTACAGCTTTATGACATGTTTCAGAACAACAGAAAGAAACCCCTCTTTCTTGTTTTGTAGCATTGAAAAGTAAAGAACTTTTCATGCAAAAGTCAAGTGGTAGGCCTTCTTGATGTCTTTTAGATGAGCAGAAGCATTCCAGACAATGATGCTTTTAGTTCCTGGGCAGACAATGTAGATGTTATGACTGCAACCTAAGCCACTTGCAGTAACCATTTCATGCTTTGATTTTTTTCCATTATATGTAATTTGGGACTCCTGAGCAGGGATGTAGGGAGTGCATGGACAGTCAATATAGCTAAAAGCTTTGCAATTAGCTCAGTGAGTAGTTCAGTGCAATTAACACTAGAATGAATCTGGATTTAGAGATTTTAAGCCAGTTCCTGAAACAGCATGCAGTGCTACATTTTTTTAATGGTTTGAGCATTACAATAGTCTCAAAATTCTCATTGCAATGGGAAAACTCTGAAGTAGGTTTCTTTCCACCATCAGTGGTTTATAGTTGCCCTAATACTGCCATAGAAAGTATAGGGAGAAGAATGCAGACCTTTGATTTTCTTAGACAGAAACCAAGGTCAAGTTATGAGGCCCTTTCACCTTCTAAAAGCCTCAGGGAATTAAGAAGTTTTATGACAGAAGTGAAGTAATGAAATGGAGACTTGTTAACCCTCTGACCCACTATTCTACCACACACAGGGATAAAAGCCTTAAGAAGAAAGGTTAATACATACCAAGGTGGAACATAAGTACACATCTTCTGGATGCTCTTACCTGAGGTTTTTTTCAAGGTGGCTCTGGCTTCTGCTAGCAAGATAGCAAAGGTCCTTGTGCAACATGTGGGAAAATTAAGTCCCTAAACAGGGCTGCAGACTCTCCCACAGGAGCCATACAGTTTCTAAACTCACACAGAAATATTCAGACCATCCTTTTTTCTCTTACTGAGGCTAACCAGTCACCCTAAGAGCAATAAATGTTGTCACCAAAGCCTCTAAATGCAGTGCAGACTGTCATGACCCAGTAAGACAAACAAAGCAATATGCAAAGATACAACATTCACACTGTCTGCTGCAATAGCTCATAAACAAATGTGCTGTGTCTGATTCTGAACATTACAGGTATAAACTGTCTTTTCCCAACTTGTTGCAGTATCCTTTATTCTATTTGCAATACATTTGATCATTTAGCTGCAGCTGATGCTCTGCTTTTACATGCTGTCCCCTGGCTGGCACAGCCTCCTCCTTATCCCACACAGCATCCTTAATTAAATTACTCTCCACTCTATCCAGACTGCAAAGAGACGGGGAGCTAAAACTACTGCACAGCTTGCATTCAGGCAAGGAGGAAGCCAGAAAGAGACGGGTTTGTCTGGAGAATTGTGCAACAGCCATGTGGTAGGAAGAGGTTTTCCAGTGGGAGAAGACAGCCTACAGAGTACTTGATTATAACTAACAAGGAGCAGACCTGAACATATTCAATAAACCCCATTAAAACTCTTTGCTTATCTGAAGCATTTTAATCCATTATTGCTTTGTTTCACATGTTATTGTTTACAGTAATTAACCCTCTAGCTTGTGGTATACCAAAAATTGAGAAGTTAATTGCTAAAGACATTTCTCTTCTTTTTTGCTACTGCATGTGCAAAGGCTTGACGTGGAGTTTGGGAGAGAAAGCCAGTGTCACTTTTCTGTAGTGTGTTGCTAGTGGGTGCTCTGGCAAAACTCAGAAGCAATCAGCAATGTTTGATGCACTTCACTGGTGTCAGAAAGCAAGGTAACACCAACCCAGTACAAGTTGTCCTACTGGCCAAAAAGTCAGTTATGGACAAGAGCTGTTCTTTACCCATAACCATGTCTGCAAAGCTTTAGCTTTAATGGGGCAGTCACAGAACTTACAGTCTAACCAGAAGTTGTGCAATGCAGGGAGGTGATTTGATACAGTTCAAGCAAGTGACCAAGTGAGTTCTAGTTCTTGGCCACAATTTCCACAACTCTAATCTGTTATTTTGGTTGCTGTACTTCCATTTTTTAATTATTATTTAATAAGCAAAGTGTTCATGATCTCAAAATGGAAATGAAGAGTTGAATCAGATCTTTAGGTAAGACAAACACACTATGTGTCAAATTGGAGAGTCCTCTGGCACTCTTTCATTCTTCACTCCCTACTAACCCTGTGCAGCCCTTATGCAACAGGGAGAGGCTCAGAACTAGCAGGAGTGTTTCATCAGCCTCACTGCTTCTGTGGCAAGAGCACAGCACTGAATGCTCTAGTTAATTCTGAAAGAACTTGTACAATCTTTCCTATTATTTCAGAAATGGCCCAACAAATATGTCAGCTGCCTCCTTCTAGAGAAACAGCCATTACCAACTAGCAAAACATCAGTCTCAGGAAATGACACAAATAATGGAAAAATTTAAAAAAAATTGGGAAATATTTCTTCCCACACTTAGTAAGAACCTGCTGGCAAAAGGCAGCTAATCAGGATGACTGTTAGCATAAGGAAGTTTGAGTGTGCTGGTTCAACCCACTTTGGCTTCTGGATGCAAAATGAACTGATTTGCATTAACTTAAACTTCTTGACTAATGCACAAGTTCACTCAGGAAGTTCAGCCCTATTCTGTCCCATTCTCCTCATCCCAGTTCCAAATAACTCTGCCCTTGTGAAGAATAGTACTATATTGCTTGAACTTCACTGTGAGGCCTCTCAGAGTGGGAGAGCTATGTAGATTTAAAAGGTTTCTGAATGAAAGAAATCAGAATGAAGGAGATAAATGAGAATGAGCTCATCAGCTTAATCAAAATAATAATTTAGCCATGTTACAGTTGAGACAGAAATAACACCCAATATGTGTAGCATATAATTAGACTTACTTTCAAGTGCTATTGATGTTTCTAACAACCCAGTGAAATAACTGCTTTGTCATTGATGTATGTAAATGTAATGGTTCTATTCTTGTTAATGAATTTTGAGATGAAATGACAAAATATTTAAACATTAGTGATATACAATGCAAAATAGATAGTATTGACTGCACTTTTACCAGCCTAAACCAGAGCAGACATACAGATTCAAGCAGGATCCGTCAACTCCTGCGAAACTCAGCAACCAAGGTTTTAGTACTCCTGCCTAACCTAGGAAAATGAATGAGATTTGGCCCTCATTTGCACTGAGTGGAGTCTGAACTACCTGTTAATAGTTTATGATTCCTGCTGAATCTTGAATAGGGTCAGGATTGCACACCAAACACCCACTGCTCATTTTCAGGGAAGATGGAATTAGATCTATAGAATATGATGTTTACAACGAGTGTTCCAAAAAGCTGTAACAGAAACCCTGCTTATTCCTAAAAAGCAGGAGAGAACAGGGGAGAAATAAATTACTCATACCCAAGATGAACTGGCCATACATGTAAAATAAACCTCACAATCAAATAAGATTCAGCAAAATAGCACAACGTTAAAAAGAAAAACAAAATCTGAAATAATTAAGCTGTGCATATCAGGTTCTGAATCAACCTATTTTGTTGGACTAAGCCTAGAATTGAAATGATCTTATCTGTGTTTGACTAAAGGTTACTGCTCTCACAATTCAAATGGAAATATGTATTCATCCAAAACATATCTATTAGCGTCACAATGGTAAGCACTCTGTGAATTCAAAGAAGTTTCTTAGGAATAGGCACTACTGAAAGCTTACCCAGAAACTAGATAGCTGCCTATTTTCAGAAACAGTTACTCAATTTTGCTAGCAAATATGTCTTCCTCCAATGCTTTGGAAGGAGAGTCTTAGTTGTACTCACACACTATGTCCACAGCTCTATATAGTTAGGTATTTTTAATTTTCTTGATACAATTTTTGAGATTCTATTAAATATTTTATATAGCAACCCATTGTAAGTCAATCTCCAACATAATGTACTATTGCTTCATATACATCTTTTTCTTCAGCTCAAAAGCATTTCAATAAAGCTCTAAAAGCACTGGCAATGACAATATGCTATTTTGTGCATCACCATGGCAATGCTTCTGAAAATGGCTTTGATTTGGGGTCAGAAAGATCTAATATTATAATAAAGTTCATCTTGATGCTGCCTAAAACTATCATGCTCTAACTATCATGTTCCTGAGATCTCCATGGAATGGAATGGAATGGAATGGAATGGAATGGAATGGAATGGAATGGAATGGAATAGAATGGAATAGAATAGAATAGAATAGAATAGAATAGAATAGAATAGAATAGAATAGAATAGAATAGAATTGAATTGAATTAACCAGGCTGGAAAAGACCTTCAAGAAGGCAAGTTCCAGGCAAGAAAAATGCTGAGAGATGCTATAGGGATTCAGACCTTCAGTAAACAGAACATATTCAGAAAGTTCAGGAGTAGGGTTAAGGTCCAGTTTCCCAGAACCACACTTTTGAAGCCATAGACAGCCTAAATCCAAAGGCAGGTTTATACTTTCAAAGAAGAAATTCTTACAGATCATCTACTGCTTCATGTGTCACTTAATACTTCACTTAATCCTTAAACTATCCAGCTGGACTAAGCAAGACTAAGTGGTTATAGCACAATCTATCCTGCAGCTAAGGAAAGTGAGATAACTGCGGTCAAGTATTTCTCTGAAGACAGTGAAACCTAGAAGAGAACTTTGATTCACAAACCTGCAAGCTCCCTGTGGAGAGCACTGTCCTGAGCCCTACAGCCCTGCTGTACTGTAAGTGGATAGCTAACAGAGATGCTCTCTGTATCTAACTGGCACAGCACTCTCATTAACTTCATGCTGGGTTTTAGCTAATAAGCCCTGATCCTAGGCTAGAATAGCTGGAGCACCTGGCATTCAGGCAGCTTCATGTCCTGCCAGCTCAGAAAATGCTGGTGTAAATGATCCTGCAGTTGCTGCGGGAGTCTTAACATAACCAGAGATACCTCACATCCGTCTGCTCCTGCCAGTGTTGGTGTGTCTTCAGTCCAGCATCCAGAATTCCACACTTCTAGCTTTGGATCTTCTGTGGGGCTGCCCTGCTCAACACTCAGTTGTGATAACACAATTTCAGTAAACCTCCAGCCCCCACCTGGTTTGTCAGACAACATGGTAAAGTTTTGAAAGTTCTTTTAGCAAGTACAATCTTTGCCCCCAATTCAAGTGGGAAAAGCAAATAGTGTACTGTCACCTAATTGGGGATGAAATGAGACATCTCACTTTGAGGAGTGGTCATGATGTGTGTTTTCACTCACTGTACATCCATACAGGACTTTATTTTGGCAGTTTTTCTGTGCTGATGTTTGTCCTCTCATTACTTGTAACTCAAAATTGGGTGATACAGTGTCTTTTCTATACAGTGTAGTGTATCTCAAGGAAGCTGCTTAGCCTTTACTTGCTTCTCCACCTATAAAAAACAGGTTAAAGATTTTACTTCTCTTTGAAATATGCTTTCAGAATTATAGGTGGGAAAGGCTACTAAGTGTTGGTAATAATGTTATTTTGGGAAAAGGCTGTAAAATAGTGATGCTTTTGAATCGGAAAGTCATCTTCCTCCCCTAGAAAATAATGTTATGTTTGAAACTTTTATTGGTTGGGCTCAAAATAAAAGGTTTGTTGATCAGGAGCAGTCGTGTTTGGCACAGCTCTCGCAGCATCCGTCTCCCTTTCCTCTCAGTCACACTGGTGAGCTTCCCCACCTGGTGGAACAGAAGAGAGTGACAACCGTGGCTGGCTCCAGCACAGGAAAGCTGGCCTTTTTTCTTGCTAAGAGCCAGGACTTGGCAGAGAACAATTACACCATTATTATCACAAGTTGTTTATCTGGCTATCTTCCAGATTAATTGAGGGAAATACAACATAAAAGACTGGTGTATCTTGCAGACCTCTGCATTAAGGTATTACTTTAGACTTGCTGCCAAATTGGCTATGCGATTATATGGAAATGCATCGTATCATTAGAGGACTGTCAAGTTATTTGTATGGCTGAAATGATGCCTGATGTTCCATGTGCATGCTCAGTGCAGCACTGACTTATTTAGCAGCTATGTTTTCATCTTCTTCACCCACTCCTGTCACCTTTTGACTCAGACCCTTCTGAGTCCATGGCTCTTGTAAAGAACCCTGCTGTGGCCCGGGCAGTGCCAGGATGTGGGTTCTGGTCCCTTGAGAGCACTCTCCTGTGCAAATTCCAAAGTGAACACTTCTTCAGTTCAGCTCTCCAGATTCCCAAACCCACACAGATCTCCCCCAAGTTTTCAGCTGCACAGTTTATCTCAGCCCAAGAAAGGCATAATATCAAGAAAGTAGGTGTGTTGGTAGAGGGGGTTAGTTGAGAAGGTGTGGGAGTTGTTTTATTGTAGGTTGTGGGGGGTTTTGTTAAATCATAGATACTTTCTAAAAAAGAAAGTGAAAACAACAACAACAACAACAACAACAAAAAACCTTGTTGGTGGGGTCAGGGTGAGTGGAAGAAATCCAGAATTATTTATTTCTTCTGTCCTCCTCATCTCTTAAGTTAACTTCATCCACTGATTCCAAGAATGGTTATCACTTTGAGTTCAGTGAAATTTCTTCATGCCTTCTCTCTCCACAGATATGGACTGTCCCTTCTTTATAAGAAGGATCCTTCTTCAAAACTTTTTCTGATTCTTCCCTACCACATCCAAGGTACCAAACCTCAGTGTGCCTGGCCGTGAAGAAGCTGTTGTTCTGTGCAGACAGGCTGGTAAACAGGGAGTCACTGGCATAAATTTCTCTCTAGTTAGTCATGCAAATTATTTTCAAACACTTTTTCAGAACTGGCAACCTGCTGAGGTCAGTTTTGTCATCACTGAGTACAAAAGTACAGGCAGTACAGAGACAGAAGATGGATATGAGAAACGGATGCGGAGGAGGCAGTCATCACTCGACGGTTATACTCCACTTTTGTGTTCTTTTATGGCTGCTTTTATGAAGGGGAGAGAATTCTCTGTTTAAGTTAGCTTGGTACCTTGCAAAACTACTGCAAGTTTTAATCAATGCACAATCAAACACAATAGACAGAAACAAATTATCTCCAAGTGATACAAGGGAGAATTAATCAGCAATATTTAACTTCAGATTGAAGGTGATTCAGATCCAGAGTATGTAAAAGACAGAAGTCAAGTTTCTGGGGAAAAGCCATGCATTAAAGTACTCACTGGTTCTTCCAAAAGCTTATAAAGTTCCTAATTAAAGTGTTTCTTCATAAATACAAAAAATAGCTATGATTATTAGCTAATAACTAAAATAACTAAGCTAATAACTAAAATAACTAAGCTTATTAGCATTACCTTCAGCCATATGCAAATCTAGGAAGTAGTTTTAAGAGCACCTTCCAGGCTATATTCTCATCCAGATAAATCAAAAGAGACATGAACCTTCTCATCCATTACTGTCAGCTCTGTAAGATGAAGAGATTTATTTATTTATTAATATTCTGTAAGAATATGACTTCATTGAAAATGCCGTGAAGAGAATTGCAGGATCAGACACTCAACTTGTTTCCTCTCTCAGGATACTTTAGGTGCATCAATAAATAAACCACTTCTTTCCCTTCCTTACTCTATTATAAATTAGTGTTTGTCTGATTTCTCAGAGATCAGGAAAGCTGACATTAAATAAAACATTTCTAAAGCCAAAATAGAAGGAAAAAGCCTTATTAGTGAGAAATTATTGAAAAATAAATGTCAGGGCTCAAGCCATGTGAAGTCTAGTTATTTCCAATTAAAGCTGTTGCACCTGTCTACAGATTTTGCTAACTGCCCTCAGCACTCAGGCTACAAGCTCTCTCTTCTTCTTGGTTTAGGTTTACTGAATGTTGAAACCCAAGAGAATTTACAAAACCCAAGTTCTAACATCAAACATCCGAAGATGGTCCACGCCATTTTCATCAGAACTGATGAAAGAGAAACAAAATTCAAAATCATTAGATGTCAGGCCATGTTGGTTGAGTATCTGTTCATCTTAAACACTGAAACAAGCCCAAGAACTGTTCATTCTATAAATACTTTTTTTTTTTTTTTTTGGTGGGGGGAGAATAAATAAATAAAGGAAAAGTTAGGTTAAAAGTAACAGCCAGATATACCAGCCTCAGTCTGCTACTTTGCACTCCCTTAATAAAGAAGCTCCCCTTAATAAAGAAGCTGGAAAGCCCATCTGAATGCATGCTAAATCAGACTTCCTTCTGCTTTGCTTCCACTAAGCAGAACAAAGCAGGCAGATTTTTCTGATTTTCAAAGTGTTCAATTAACTTAAAACGTTTTGCTTCTCTCTACATGAAGTTCTCTTTGCCCTGGGAAATTGGAATTTCATCTCACTGTATTTAAATAATTTCAGCTAAAGGCCATGAATCCTCTCTGGCTCATCAGCACCTATAGCTCCTAAAGTTCACACTGAACTCCAAGTGAATTTAAAAGGAAATTCATGCTTTCCTCTTTCACCTTCTGGGCCTGGTGGTAAAGAAGATGTGCATGTACTAAGCCAGGACCTCAACATATGAAACACAGTGTTCAAGTGGCTGATGCCTTCTACAGAGCTCAGCTTGAGTCAAAAGCCTCAAAGTACAGTTAGGCTTATGAGCCTCAACTATTACCAGATAATCATTCGTTAACATTCAGGGTCTGTGTATTGAATTAATTCTCTTTAGCAGCTGGCCAACAAGAAACTGTCCCACATCCCAGTGTTAAAGCAGCAGGTTTAAAGTAACTCAGCACTATAAACAGCCCAGACTGCACAATACAAAGCCAATTTGTGTTTTAAATAAGAATAAAATTTCATATGCACAAGGAAGCAACTAACTTCAGAACATTTCACAACAGTGGACAAGTATTGTTTCTATTTTTTGCTTGTTTGTTTAGAGAGACCTAAATTCTGCTTTAAAGTACTTGTTCACCAATGTAATTCTTTTTATATTACATGCTTCAAGAAATGTACAAAATCTTCTGGGGTACAATGAAACATCTGCCTGAAAGCACAAAGTCATCTTACAGTATGGTTTAAGAAAGAAGTTGAGGAATTCTGCATCCTTCTGAAATCAGATGAAAACAAACCTGTTAATCACACTTTCTCCCATAGTCAGGGAGAAATAATAAGCAATTTGTATTACAAACTATTCATATAGTTTTGTTTTCTAGTTGGCAAGGATCTTAGCCTTTGAGCATGAAAATGTGCAACCTTAGATCCTTTCATATTAAGGCATATATGGGGATGGTGATGTTACAAATCCTGTAGTACTTATTAAATGCACAACTCTATGTTTAGGAGAGAAAAATGTTTGCCAGTGTTACATGATCTGCAACAAACTTCCAAAAAGTTGAATACCTTCCTTGATGGACATTCCTGCACCCTTCTAATATACAAACAGCCCAACTTCAGAAGGCAAATAGAATGCTGGCACCTGCTAGTCTAGAGCAGGAAAGAACCAGATGGACACTATTGAGGAGGTTAAATATCATTAAATGATTTTCCTAATAACAAAGGTTCCTTCTTTCACTTGGAGCATTTCTAAGCGCAAAAAGAGAAGCACACAATACAAGTCCTAGTTTATGAGCGCATATGGTTGCTGCCTCAGAAACATAGTTCAGATGTTAACAAGTAAAACACAATGTAAGTTCTGGAGGAAATTATTCCAAACTTTATCTTCAGTCAGTCGCATTTAGAAGATTTCAGGAAATTATTTTTGAGTGTTTTCTTTTAAGTTCCAGTGGCTTATGCAAGAGTTCCTACTGTTAACCTAGATGGAAACCATTTTTCTAGCTAGCATTTTACATCATTTAAAAAAAAAAAAAATCCATTGCCAAGCATGAATATACAGCTGAGAATTTGAGTTTGATTGGTGCTGTCCACTGAAGTACACCTGTGAACTGATTACCTCCTCGTTCTTCTAAATAAAGATCTAAAAAGTCCCAAGGTTTTTAAGCATCTCTGGCAGCACACGTGGAATTTGCCACAAGGTCAGGCCCCTATTGCCCTGTTTGGCAACTCGTACCCAGGCAAGTGCTGGCATGTGCTTCAAAGATCACATTTTTGTCTTGTAAAAGGGAAAATTTCTGAAATAAGTAAATTTTCCCTGGTCTAGTTCCAGCGTGATGCTGGTGATCAATTCAGAACAGCTCAAAGTAGCAGAGGCAGTCCCGGACCTGCACCCTCTGATGCTTGAGGATAACATCCTGTTCCAAGAGAAACAGCTGTAAGATAATAGGGTGTCATAAAATCAAGATTATTTCTTTCCAATCTCACATGTGTAAAGCTGCTTGTAGGTGATTCAGAAAATGTATTAGGTAAGTTATTGATCTGGGGTCTAACAGCTCCTAAAAATTAGTGCCTGCCAATGTCATGTGAAAAAGTCTATTCAGGTATCACAGCCGGATGAGGCTGTCACTAATAGTACAAGATGGCTGACACAGTTCATAATTAACATTCCTCATTCCTATTAGTGTCACCATATGCAGCACTGCATCAGTTCTGCCCCCTGCCCCTGCCTTCTTCTTTTCTTTCCTAGCACCCACTGTAAAAGCAGAGTTACTCAGGACTGCTCAGGCTGCTTTTCCTCCTTTTTTTCAGTGTTGACTTAGATGATGGCTTATTGTTCTAGGGTACCTGTGAGTGCTGAACAGTTTGGTTTGTTACTCCAGTGCCATCTGCTCAACTTCAAAAAAGTCCAAAGAGTTTATCTTTTCTTTTCGTCCCAATTCCCTGACTCTGATAACAAAAAAGAGGGAAACAACCTGGACTAAGGCCAAACTCTTTCTGTTCACTGAGAATTAAATACTCATTTTAAATACTGGCTTAGGAAAGACCTCAGTGTTCATCAGTGCAGCTTCTCTGTACATAAAGTGAAGAAAGGGAAGAATTATAAATGTTCATATAACATCTATCTGCAGAGGTTTTGCCTGTCAAATACTTATAAATACTTCACCCCTAATGGCAGCAGAATTAAACTTCTCTGTTCACCACTGTGTCAGTGTGTGAACTACTTCACAGACTAGCTTTTAGGATCAATCATTTTGGCATAAAAACCTTTTAAAATGTTCATTTTTCCTTCATTCTTTATAAAGGTTTTCATGCTATTCCCATGGAAACTGCTTACAGCCACACACTTAATGTTTGTGGGTTCAAACATCATCCAAGAACAACTCCAAATCCCAAAGAATGGATCAAAAACCTGAATTCAGTTGCACCATTGCCAGCAATTGATAAACACTGACATTCATCTACTTCATGAGTCAGTACAAAACAGAACTGCTTAACTTGGTGAAGCTTTTAGCAAGGTATATTGTTAGATCTTTTTCTCCAGGACAACTACTTTGCTTGCAGTCCTGTCAGAGACCACTGAAGGCTTTTCTAACAATAGGCAAAATCAGGTTTGTTACGTCAAAAATGAGAAATTACTTATTTTCAGACCAGTAAAATCCAGTTTCATTCTGGCAGCAGAGCAGCTCCCCCAAACCCATGGTCTCTCAGTTATCCGTGATGCAAGTGGTATCCATTAAAAATATGACACTTTACAAAGAGCTAAGAACAAAGCAGCAAGCACCACAGAGTGCTGATGATTATTTCTGTTTATTAGCAAAATCTTCAGATTTTCAAGGGTTCAATACATCTCATCCCCAATTAGAGGCAAAAAGCTCTATCAATTTATTGGTTTTCTTAATTATCTTAAAACTATTTGCTGGAAGGCAAGTGACCTATTACTATGTGGGGGATGATGTGCCATGGAAACCACTTGGGGTTTCCATAGGAGTGAATCTGCTGTTACGGCAGACTAGTAATTAAGGTACAGCTCACTCTTTGATTTATGTCACTTCTATACAATTGCAACTCTATTCACGTCACTTAACTGCATCCAGCTAAACAAAGAGTGTTTGTTATCAGGTGGAGTTTCTTTAGGAGCTTTTGAAATATGGCTGTTTTTTAAAATTCATTCAGGGTTCTGGAATAAGAAGTTCTGTTCACTGACAGCTTTACTTCTAACCTTTCCCTTTTGTATTTTTTTCTGTTGTGTTTTGTTGTGTTTTTTACCTCTGAATGCTCAGTAAGTTCTGTACAACATCCAAGATCCTTACACCCTTCTATTTTTCAGCTCTCCTTCCTGATTGCCCATTTAAATTTATACTGCTCTATCTCCTTGTTTTTCTCTCTCATTTTATAAACTCTGGGTTTATATTGGTACAATTAAAAATTTCCCTCGGTAAGCTCAAGTCATCTGTAGTAAACAGATAAACTTGCTAAATCCATGAATAAGAAGTAAATTCTCACATCCAATCCCACAGGATAAAAAAGAATGAAAAATGTCTTATTCATAAGAAATCGTGAATAATGAATAATGGGGAATAATACAGTGGAATGCTTTCCCTCCCTCTTTCCCTGGTGCTGAGGATATCTTCCGAGCTCTCCTTCCTCCAGGCTTGCTACTACAGCAGATTTGATACATATGAAAGCATATTTTGACAACTAGATGCACAAGTAAAGAACTTTCTGCAGCAGTAAAAGGAAAAAAACACATCAGCAATTTAGTCAATGTCTGTCCATATTCCTAGCAGATATGCTCATACTTGGCAGTGACTCCAAGTTTTATTAGGCTGTAGGTAACCACATTAAAAAGGCATCAGGTCTGAAATAATACATCTTCTTCTCAGCAGAGCTCATTAGCCCAGCACAGCACTGAACAGTTAAATGACTTCTGGTTATCTCAGAACCCAAGCAGGTTTAGCTTCTATCAGTAAAATGTGATGTAGGTCTTCTTAGTAAAATTTATAAAAGAAAAAACCACTCTGTTTTCTGTACCCACACACGGTGAGACACAGCAAGTCTTTCTCCTAATGAGAACCAGGGAGTGAAGAATGAGGACTGGCTGGGGACTGTTATGTTTCCCTAGCAGAGCTCCTCAGTGGCCCACATCATCTACTCCCTCTGTTCCAGGGGAGTTGGCTCTACAACTACTATTGAAGTAATCACTTTGCAATAGCAAGTTTTCAGACAGGGTTTAAGCTGCACAATGAGTCATAAATGCATTGCACAAACCAACTCCCAAAACAAGCCCAGCTGTGAAAAGTCAGCAGTGCCATCCATTGACTAAACTTTGTAAGGCATGTGCTTGGCAAGGGAGAAATACCCACCAGTGAACAAACAACATCCGTCCATTCTGCCTTCTTGCTATGGCAGATAACTTGCCAAAGAAAATCGTTGCACATTGGCCTCTGGTTCCAAACGAGTTCTTACAATGCCTGCTCTCAAGCAGCAGCTGCCAGACATGTTAAAAGAGTTTACTCATACAGACAGAATATCTGTGTTCACACTTGTTGACTCGTGATGGATGGGTGCTTGTGCCAGCTAACTAGTGTCACAAGAAGGAAATGAGAAGTCACAGACTGATCACATGCTCAGAATTGAAGAATTGGCTTTTCTTTACTCCTACTGAGAACATATAACAAGCACCACCATAATGCAAGATCAGAACTAGGTACAGTAACACAACACTAGTAATACAGCTCATAGCAGAGTGATCATATGCCCAGAACCCATGAAAAAGCTCCTTATTTTGTAAGATCTCAAAGCTGACAACTATCTACAAAATTACTCTATTTATATTGGCTCTACTTTAGCAAGTGGCTCTTGAAAATATGACATAAACAGGTTAGGTGATTTGAAAGACTATTCCTGTTAGGTACAAGCATGGAGAACTACTCTTCTACAAAGGGCTCTCTTGTTGCACTGTTCCTGTGTGGTGGCTCTGTAGAGCAGGCAGGAGCTAAGGAGCACCTTGGCCCCTTTACCTATGCTTTAAGAAAGTTCATAGGAGATTTTTTCCCTTATGGCCAGGCACATCAGAACCTCTTCTGCAAAGGTGTATAGTCAAAAGCTGCATGCATTTAGAGTACAGACCAGGTGCGTCACTCGCTTTGAAAGGATGTGTCCCAGCGCAGCAATATAACCATCTGAGAGATGTGGGAACAATTTCCAGTAACCTCCTACAAATAGGGGCTAATGACTATGTTTAGCAATTCACATCAGCCTTTTCTGAGTACACTGCAGACTGAATATTGCATTGCCCTGAGTTGTTTGGCCAGAATCTCATTATGACATTATGTACTGAGAGATAGAAAAGAGGGAATCTGGCCTTGGATGTTACTTGTTTGGTCTAAATAGGCTGACAATTTGCTGTATAGCAATATTGGTAAGGAGGAAAGGTCAGGGAAATTTGCACTTGAGAATGTGAGTCATGGGCTGCTATAACAGAATGTTATCAACTATTTACATGGCTTTCAAGCCTGAAGGGGAAGAGGACAACTGGCTTTATTATTTGTGAAAACAATTTGAAATCGCTGAACATTCATAAAAACAAACACAAAACATGTCGCCTGCCTATTTTTTTTCCTATGTTCTCATGAAGCTAAATTATGATCAGTACAGCAGCGAGACAAACAGAAAAATAAATGCAAAGTCTGTGCAGATTTAAAAGTCCCTGGGAATCAGAAGAGGTGCAAAGCAGCTTGACGAGGCAAAGCAGTTTTAAAAGTCAGCTTCCAGATCAGGCCCTATAATTTCTGAGTTTGCAAAATGCCACTTTAGCTATTTTCATAGTAGCAGTCATTAAAAAGAATTCACTAAACAGCATCATTTTCCATCCCTTTCTGTGTTATAGTCATCAGCACTGCACTCCTGCTGGGCTAACTGACTTCATCTGTTTTAAAAGTTTGATAGCTCTTTTCCAGAAGTGCAGGTATAAAGCAGACACTTATCCTCAGGATAGGTTGTCCTGAATGATAAATAGCCATCTGAAATCTTATCCAAATGCCAAACCCCAGATACCTGAATGAACTGTTTGCACTTCACTGCAAAATAAATATCAGTCTAAGGGTAGAAGATGGTAACTTCTCACAGACATGAGGGATGGAAACTTTTCTGGATACCAAAAAAGGTGACTTGAGTTAAATGCTAAAGCCTGTCTTCCAAACTGTGACTGGGTACCTGATAACAGATCTCAGGGAAATAGCAGTGCATACAGCTACTACTGCTGCTTCAAATGTAACCCAGCTTCATGTTTAGTGAAAGGTGAGAAGAGGTGGTGATGTCTAGGAAGCAACTTGATGTGCAGCATTATTATGCAGAAAGAGGGCAAAAAAGGCCAAGAGCTCCTTAGACATGGAGACTGTTACCCTCCACGTTAAGGTGAAACACATTTGTGAGTGCCAAAGAGGCTGCTTCTGCTTCCACTCCCTGTGGTTTATCTGTTCTGTGGGAAAATAACCACTTAGCTTTGCTGGGGCTATCAATACCGTGCCTAGCAAGAGATATCAGATGCCATTTTCACTCACACACCCAAATGGCTATACATCACACCAGTCAAATGAAAAAACATCTCACCAGAAGTTTACTGGGGAGGACTCTTGTGGAGAGTAGAATCAATGCTGCTGATTTTTTATATCATCTAAAATCCTGGAAGAGCTGAACTTTCTCTGTGAGAGAGAGATGGAACCTCACTGCTCAACAGCAACAGTCTACTCACTCACATATATGCCAAGAATGGGCACGTGAAATCAGCAGTACCTCACATATATATAAGCAATATAGATGTTTTCCATTTTTGCTCAAACAGATTAGTGAGTTAGAGAGCAAGATCTGCTTAGTAGCTGAAATTCATCTTCATTCAGGGGCTCCCACAAGACATAATATAAATTGCCAGATAAGCTTTGAGAAGGATTTGGATTAAAGCCGTAGTTCCCCTTGCTGAGCTCTGCAATGGAAGTTCCCACACATCTCCAGGGCACTGAAATGAAACAAGGCCACACATCCTCATTCTTCAAAGATCTGCAGGTACATAAAGCAATTAATTCCTTCTTTGCTGTCCTGTTTGGAGATTTTTTCTCACCCTAAATTCTTCTCACAGTCTGGGCTGGTTTCTTTGGATTTAGCTATCCTAGCAGTGCAGTCTTCTCCTCTTTGAACCAAGTTTTAATGATTTTCCACTGATTTTGCTGGAGAAGGAAGATGTCCCTAAAAGGTAACTGGAGGTACTCGAGCATTCATCACACAGAAATTTCCTACTTAATAGTATTACAAACTGCATAGGGATTCTTCAAATAATAAACAGGCATTGTGTTATACACACACAGATAAAAATTTTAATTTCAAGGAAATAACATTTTCTGATATCATTTTAATTCATGTTCATCTTATCAACTCCCTACATTATCCCATCTTCATAATTTAAGCATCTTCAGAACAAGATGTGAAAAGCCAATATACTCAAGAACTAAGCCATTTAAAACTAGTTCATATGCCATGCCCTTAATTTACTGGAATAGTTAAAAAATTACCCTAGCTTCTTTTCTGAATGAGGTTCATGACCAGTTCCCAATTTCTCTCATTATCTATATGGTATTACTACATTTGTAATAATTGTTAATGTTATTGCCTCCATCATGTATAAGCAGTTGCCTCCCACACTCATACAGGAACCAGTTTCTACTTGTCCATTAGAAGGAGCGACATTCTGGAAGTATCATATTCATGATCCTTGAGTTATTTGTAGATTAAGTAATTTGAATAAATGTCATGAACTTGCTGTCATGGAATTTATAAAATTTAGAAGACTTCTAAGATTTCTTCATCATCAAAATATCACTTTAGTTTGACTAAGACATTGTTAAAAGCAAACTGATACTGAATTACTAATTACATTTATCATTACAAGTGAACTATTATTATTATAAATGAACCAGCTCATTGCAGGGTCCCAAAAACATCAATGGCAGGACTTAGAATCATAGAATCAATAAGGTTGGAAAAGACCTCAAAGATCATCAAGTCCAACCTGTCACCCAACACCTCATGACTACTAAACTATGGCACCAAGTGCCATGTCCAATCCCTTTTTGAACACCTCCAGGGACGGTGACTCCACCACCTCCCCGGGCGGCACAATCCAACGTCCAACAACTCTCTCTGTGAAGAACTTTCTCATCACCTCAAGCCTAAACCTCCCCTGGGGCAGTTTTGAGACTGTGTCCTCTTGTTTTGTTGGTGGTTGCCTGGGAGAAGAGACCAACCCCCACCTGTCTACAGCGTCCCTTCAGGTAGTTGTAGACAGCAATAAGGTCTCCCCTGAGCCTCCTCTTCTCCAGGCTAAACAATCCCAGCTCCCTTAGCCTCTGCTCATAGGGCTTGCTGCTCGGGGCCTCTCCCCAGCCTTGTTGCCCTTCTCTGGACACATTCAAGAGTCTCAATATCCTTCTTAAATTGAGGGGCCCAGAACTGGACGCAGTACTCAAGGTGTGGCCTAACCAGTGCTGAGTACAGGGGCATAATGACTTTCCTGAAGTTGCACCCTTGGCAAACCACAGACTGAACAATTCTGTAAACATGGATTTCTAGCTCCAAATGATGCACATTATAGCTTATTTCAGTTCTGTCACTGTTCCTACATGCCTGTAAAACCAAGAGAGATTTTTGACTAGAAAAAGTCAAATTAGGGAAGGAAAAGTGTCATGTAAGGGATTTACAATAGATACCTTGATAAAGGGTATCCCCTATGCGACTTCATTTTAAATGTGCTGATAAAAGGATGCCAAACATTTTGGGAAAAGCCTTTTCTCAGAGGAATACAAATGCATCTTCTGGTGACATTTTACTTACTGCCTCTTTGGCAAGCTGTGGTCTTAATTCCCAGCTTCACTTTTAAAGATGCTAAAGAGTAATTATGCAATAATAACACAAAACCAAAGCAGCACTATTGAGCTGTTGGAAAACACCAAAAGGAAAATAATAGTAAATCTACATAGCACCAGGCTAAGAGATGAAGCAGTGGTTCATACAGGACACAAATGCAGTAGAGACAAGTGCATCATCAATCTACATCTGTTTTTAAACAATAGATCCCTAAGCCCTCTTGATTTGGGGTTCATATCTTGACACATCATGCTCTTGTTCCAGGGCTGCTGAACACACTTTGGAGATCTGTAAATGTTTTAGCATTTCATAGTGTAGATTCCAAAACACTTTGACACATGAGTACTTGAGAGAAAATGAATGGTGAAGACAGAAGCAGATTTATAGAATATAAATTATTAAAGTATTGCTTCAAAAATGGATATGTTATAACAACTGGTATTCAAATTACCAAGGAGCAATAGGACAATTTGAGTTAATTTTAGAAAAAGGAAAATTACTAGCCAGTCCTTCTCACTAATAACAGCAATCATCTCTATTTCCATATTGCAGAAGAACCTGCACATCCAGAACAACACAAATGTATGTCTATACAGAAGTGTTTTCTTCAGCTGTCTTTGAAAGTTGTATCTTCTCCCCTTTGTCTTAGCTACCGTGACAAGATGGAGCACATGCCTTTTCCCCTACACTTGTAAACTATCTTCACATTAAAGTATCTCAAGCCCACATGTTTGCTTGTTTTTCAGGGAGCATATATCATTTGATGTTTTCATATTGTTCCCGCCTGCTTCTAAGCAACATCTCCCACTGACGTTTTGGAGACAGCAGACAGCCAGACTCTACGTATAACCCTGACAACCCTAATGTTTTTATGCCTTATTAAGTGAAGCTATTCTGCACTTGTCCACAGCTCCTACATGTCCAGCAGCAGCATAACATGTATGCCACAGAAGAGCTGCTCTGTGTTCTCTACCATGCATTGGCTCTAATAGGTCTTCTAAACAAACACAGAGAAGTGTCCAGTGTGTAAGTACAGAGGCCAGTGATGGTCTATGCCAGTCAACTTGACTGACATCTCCTTTACTGAGACTAGAACTGACTCCTTTGACTTTTTATAATTCATTAAAAAGTTGATTAAATTGTAGTGTGCTATGATTAATGAGTTGCTATGTCAGTATCATCTGTCTATTCAAGTCGTGTTAGTGTGTAGTCACAGAAAACAGATTATCAAATTATTTTGGAACAGCAATAAGCACAATAAATACATGAATATACTAAAGACATGAAACTGACTTCTAAGAAACTATTCTTCTACCAAGCACTCAGAGAGAGACTGGATTTATGAAACAAGAACTAAAGAAAGCATAAAAGCCTAGAGCTGGCAGAGCTGTTTATTATGCACTGAACAGGCTATTTTAACACACACAAAGCTCTCTCCCTCTCTTCCTCCAACATACTCCTTGAAACCCATATGTTCTGTGGTGTATTGCACTTAACAAGAGCCACCCGTCATGCCATTTCAGCATTGTACCATTCAGTGTTGTCCTGTGCAGTTCCAGCTTGTGCTCCTAAACTGCAAGATCTTCCGGAGGGAAGACCTCCTATTTAGCTGACACAGATCTCCTATTGTACTCAGCCCTGTACGCTTGCATCGCTGCACAAACAACATGTCTGAAGAGGAAAAGCTTTGCAAGCAGGAAAAGAGAAGCATTTTATTGCTAGAGCCTGTAATTCAGATGCATTGTTTCAGTACATTAACACAGTTATGCAGTATTTACCCTTCCCCCCACAGTGAGCAGCCTTGTCTGTGATGGCAAGGAGCCATCATTTCAGAAAACTGCAGTGACTGCAGTTATTAAAAGCCTTGGCACTCTGCAGGATAGTGGTCAGCTTGTAGATACTAAACCATGGTCAGTAGGTCTGGAAATCACCATTGTTCTGCCCTGATCCTGAGACTACCCAGTGTGGAAAGATGTTTCCCATCAGCCAAAGCCCTGTGGGTGGAAATAGCACTGGGATTGACCTGCCAGGAATATCCCTCCCCAAAACATCTACAATCCTACAAGTGATATCATACGTCAGCGCAGTTTTTAGTTCCTAGTTTTTCTGTTGTGGCTTTAATATAGAGAGAGGGCTGTCAATGTAAGACCTTTTCAGTCTTTGTCAGAAGGCCACGTGCCAGGTGCTGCACTTTGGTATCAACAGCCCTATGCAATGCTACAGGCTTGGGGCAGAGTGGCTGGAAAGCTGCCCAGTGTGAAAGAACCTGGGTGTGCTGGTCAACAGCTGGCTGAACATGAGCTAGCAGTGTGCTCAGGTGGCCAAGTAGGCCAACAGCAACCTGGCCTGGATCAGGACTGATATGGCCAGCAGGAATAGGGAAGTGATCGTGCCCCTGTACTCTGCACTCATGAGGACACACCTCAAACACTGGGTACAGTTTAGGGCTCCTCACTACAAGGTCATTGAGGTGCTGGGACATGACCAGAGAAGGGCAATGTAGCTGATGTCTGGAAAACATGTCTGGTAAGGAATGGCTCAGGGAAATAGGGTTATTTAATCTGAAGAAAAGGAAGATGAGGGAGGACCTTCTGGCTCTCTGCAACTCCCTGAAAGGAGGTTGGAGAGAGGTGCATGTTGGTCTCTGCTGCCAAGTAACGAGCAATGGTCTTAGCTTGTGCCAGAGGAAGTTTAGGTTGGATACCAGCAAAAATTTTGAGACCAAAAGAGATGTCAAGCCCTGGAACAGGCTGCTTAGGGGAGAAATGGAGTTGTCATCCCCAGAGGGATTTGAAAGACTTGTAGAAGTGGTACTGAGGAACATGGTTTAGTGGTGACCTGGCAGTGCTGGATTAATGGTTGCGCTCAATGCTTAAAGGTCTTCTTCAACCCAGATGATTCTATGAATCTATGAACTCTGTGGGACCGGAGAAGTTCTGCATTTACGTGCTGCATTACACCGTCCTTACAGACTTCACTGTCAGACCTCAAGTCCGCAGCCATACCTGTAACCGCCCCCCCCCCCCCCCCCCCAAAATAACCGCCAGCGAGCCCGGCGGGAACCCTCCTTCTTAGAGGTCTAAAGGAGGCCCCAGCAGGGCGCTGCGCCTTTAAGAAGGAGGGCTCCCGGCGCCGGGCGGGGTGGGGGTTCGGTTGTCAGGCCTGGTTGCCCGGCCTGGTTGCCCGCCCCACTCGGCGCGCGGAGTCTGGGCCGTTCCGTTCCCCCGCCGCTGCTATGTATCGCTTGCTGCGCCTGGGCCCGCTGCGGCCGCCGGCCGTCCCGCGCAGCCCGCCGCTCTCCGCCGTTCCCCCCCGCGCCGTGGGCTGCGGTCCCTGCCTCTCTTGGGCTGGCCTCGGCCCGCCGCTGCCACTGGTAACGCTGCGATCTCCCGCCGGCAGTTCCGCCAGGGTAAGTGGGCGTGTGTGGGGGGGGGGGGTGTCTGGGAGCCCCCTGTGGGGTGCTGCCCTCGGTGAGGGGGCAGCGCGGCCTCAGGGCCCGCTTCTGGAAGGAGGTGTCTTGCTGGAGAGCGGATCGGAGCGGTGGTTAAAGCGCAAGTTGCCCTGGCCTGGAAGTGTTAACCAGCTTTTGGGGGTGTCTTAAAGATCAGGGGTTCGGCTGTCCTGCAGCGACTCGGAGTGAGCGGGCAGGCGTGTGTATATTTTCCTTGGGGGCTGCAGGGTTTGAACACTGCAGGTAAGTAACGTAAATAACGAATAAAAAAGAGGGGTTTCAGTAATTCCCGCTGACACAGAGCAGCCCGAGTGCTCCTGGTGGATGGACTTTCTGAGCTAGCCGTGGGTTTCAGCCCCGCAGATGGCAGCGGGTGGCAGACCGCCGGTTGCTGCAGGGAGGGATCCTGTTCCTGACTCTCTGCCTTGTGGTAGCTGACAGATAAAACACGAGTTAATGATGTGTTTCACTGTGCTTTCAACGTTCTGCTGCCTTTTTTTTTTTGCAGGTGGGAAGGAGAGGTTTTTATGAATTTGTACAGTCCATTATTTCCCTTTAAAACTGTAATTGATTCAGGGAGAAAAGCAAATGAAGGCCTTACATGTAATTGGCTTTTACACAGCAGTAGATTATGGAATCATATTTATGCTGGGTTTCTGTAGGAGACAGGACCTTCTTGTGCCAAGATTGTGCGTGTGAGTTTTCAGTCTCATTTACAGTTTAATTTCCACAGCTTGATTTTCAGGTTGATTTCTGTAACCTCATTACAAAGTGTAACATGACATTTCTGATTTGTTTTCATGCCCTAGTTCATCCAGAAGCTGAATCTTTGCCTAAATGCTGTGAAGAAAATCATCAGTCTAGCAGAATTATATGGATAATAGGCATCTTTCTTAGCTAAATTGCATGTTATTCAAGAGATGGTCATACTGGGCAGTTCAAATAATATTTGTTGAAGTGGTACTCTTTATTAATATCTTGCTTTGATACCAGAAATTGCTTGGCATGTGAGCTTGAGACTGTGAGTGAATCGAGACGTACTTGAATGATGAGAACAAGCTGTTTCTCAGTACTTATGATCCATCGTGTAAGCATGGCTCTAAGACCCAGAGTACCTCTGAGGGTTATGTACGTCTGTAGGTTGTCAGCTCCTGTTTTCATGGCAGCTGTCTGAAGAAAATCTTCATGTTTGGCTCTTAAATAGATAATGAGCATTTCTGTCTGAATGCAAAATTCACTAGAAGCTGCTGAATCTTAAAATACCATTCAGACTGTGCTTGGCTTTTAAGAGAATCACACTTGAATAAATGATTGTTCTTGACTTAGCATGTGATGATAATTGTATTGTTAGGACAGCTTTTGGCAGAAGGTATTGTGAGTCTATTTTGTTCAGTTTATTCAACTAGTTCCATTCAGTAACTCTGTATTTAAATTGTACAGACTGTGAGTTAAAACAGCTTTCTTCTCTCTCTCCATCCCCCCATTCCTATAATAAAACTGGAAAGCAAGAGAATGAGTTCTGAAACATGGTGAAGTAGCAGCCATGTATGGAATGTAATTACTTCCAGTAGCTCAAAGTAGATTATCTAACTATGAATGCATTATTTTGCTTAATGAGCTTGCTTTAAAAAAATATATTGATATTTTTTGCTCATTTACCTTCTATTCTTAAAAGTGTTTGGTTTAAGCAATGAAGAATTTCTTTTTCTACTCAATATTTTCTTTCTTAATCATGTTTCACTTTCTATTCAAATACAACTTTGACTCATGAGTCAACATAAAAAAAAATTAACATCCATTATGTTTGCCAATTTTGCAAGAATCAGTTGAGCTACACAGTTGCCTAAATACATATTTATGGATCAGTGTGATTTCCTGTCAAAATGAAAGTGACAGAGATTATGTTGTAAAAAAGAGAAAAGCAGCAGCAGAGGTTTGTGGGGGCTCTGGGGTGTGGTTCATATGGTTTAAATCACCGATTAAAGTGAGTTCATCCAACCAAGAGGAGCATATTTTCACCAAGTCCAACAACTGATCAGAAGTAATTTTCTTGGAATTTGTGTGCCTCGAAGCTGGCTGCCCAAGGAGGTGGTGGAGTCACCATCCCTGGAGGTGTTCAAGAGGAGACTGGACATGGCACTTGGTGCCATGGTCTAGTCATGAGGTCTGTGGTGACAGGTTGGACTCAATGATCCTCGAGGTCTCTTCCAACCTTAGTGATACTGTGGTTCACAACAGGAGCACACAGTAGCTGTACCTGCCCTGTGGGCAGCAGTGGCCTGTACTCTGGCTGTCATGTTGTCACTACCACTGTTGAATTCAGCTTAAAAGAAAGAACTCTTCTAAACTTTCCTGATGAGCACTCACCTATTAGAGAAAAATTCTGAGGTCTTTGTGGAAACATTTTCTTTCTCCAGTTATTTCTTCCATGGCATGTCCGAGGAGGTATCCAAAGGGCTATCTTAATACTACCAGAGTGGATGCTCTTCTCTGCCTGCATTGCACTTTCAGATTGCTTTGGGGTATATTTTAGTATGAAGTTCTGCACTTCAAATTTACCTAGATAAAAAGCTGTCCATGGATTTTACTATGATAAGCATTTTCAGTGAAGTTAGGCTATTTACACCAGCACTGGCATGTCTGTGTAGCTGTTGTCTGCACCGTAACAGTAGCAGTTCCCTGAGTCTTCCTTTTTTCAGCTGACCTATAGAGGGTGATTTATAAGAACTTAAATGTTGTACCTCTTCCATCAGTAAGTTGTTAATAAGCCAGCATCAGTGTGGTATCCCGTAGGCTTTCAGTGTCATCAGCTGCTTAGCCTGTAAACAAAAAGTGTTAAAGAATTCCCTGTATAAAGCTGAGCAGTGGGTGTAAGCAAAGATCTCTTTGGCACCTCAGCCTCATCCTGCAAGTGACTGTGTGGGTGTTCCTTGGCACACATTGGATCAAGTGGAAGACAGATTGTAATAACTCTTTATTGTGAAGTTTGCATTGTGTAAGATCTGGCAGCAAGTTCACTGCATCTCTTTGATATGAGTAATTGGGAAAAGGGAGCTTGCCAGGGCTCTGCCAAAGGTGTCTGCTATCCTGATGTGAAAGAGCAAATGTGTATTACTGCCTTCCCCAAGCATTCTGAACAGCACTTTATGCAAGCCACCTTTTTCATTATTCCAGATTGGTTCAACTGACTGGAATATGACATTGTACTTAGTGCTGATAAATATTTTTGGTTTGCTTTTAGGATGCAGGTGGATCCTCTGAAAAGGCAGCCACAGATCCCAGTGCTGAAAACAAGAAACTCAACAAATCCCAGCAGCTGAAACAAGTTTTTAAAGAATATGGTGCTGTAGGGGTTTCATTCCATGTTGGAATTTCATTAGTATCTCTAGGAATCTTCTACCTGGCTGTGTCAAGGTAAGGTTTGGACTCTAGCTCCTAGGTAACGGTTTAGCCAAGAAAAGTGTCTTACCAATGTGTTTGTTTCTGGAAGGAGGCATGTACTCTATGCCTGTGTCATCTATACACAATAATCTTCTGAATTTTGAGAATAGATGGATCCATAAGTGGATCTAATCTCCCATCAGGCAGGAGATGTACATGGTATTTTTGCATAGGTTCACAGTCTGTGGTGGGCAGGTGAAAACATCAGAGGCTGCACCAGAGTAACTAAGCAGATGAGAGAAGTTATTTTTGTTCTGCAGAGCTATCTTTTGTTCTCACACAGTAGTATGGTGTGGAGAGATAGAGCCTTACAAAAGTGTGGAGCTTAGAGATAAATTTATTTTTCTGGGTTTTGAACTCAGTTTCTGCAGATGAACTGCAGAAGGCAGTGGCCACTGAAAAAGGATTAGCTTTAGACAGAAAATCCTAGATAACTGCATAGGCACCAGGTGGAAAATTGTGTATGTGGCCTGTGGTGGGAATGCAGCAGTTAAAGATATGTTGAGCATGAGGTATTTGTTTCTCAAAACATTCCCTCCCACTAACTCTTGGCTTCAGTAGGAATGCCTGATTTCTGTCTTCTGTGCCACTGGGTGACAATGAATATTTTTTACTTCAGGCATAATTTAACTCCCAATTATAGATACTATGCTGGCAAGTGAAGGGGGGAAAGTTACAGTAACATCTTCCTTTGGGAAATAACTCCAAACTATGAGCCTTGGTGAAAGCTGCTGTCTGTAGGGAATTAAAATATTCATGGATTTGGTGAATAATGCTTGTTTGAGATCCATAATACTTGCTTCACTTGCGAGGTCTTAGCTAAGGTATTTGTCATTTTAACAGCTTTGTACTGCTCTCTTAGAACACTCTAATCCTAACAAGAACCAGCCTTACTCAGTTTGGGTTGAGCTACATTTATATGATCAATTTCATCAAGACTCAGAATAGGCTTTGTTGGGAAGATGGATTGCCAACACAAGTTCACAGAGGTCTAATTTTTAAAAAATTCCAGAATAGAGAAATAAATTCTCTGTTCTCTAGAATCTCTGACTGTCGAGAATGCAACAGCGTGTTTCTCATGCCGTGCTGCAGATAGAGCTCTGAAACTAAGAACGTATTTGACTTCACAGAGAAATTGTCAATTTAATTAAAAACAAAGTACATCTGAAAATATTACACTTGTTACAGAAGTAGCTTAAGTTTTTGCTGCTGAGCAGCCTTCCAGCACCTGAGAGGGGCCTACAGGAAAGCTGGCAAGGGACTTGCTTCCAAGGAATTCTACTGACATGATAAGACGGAATGGATTTAAGCTTGAGGAGGGTAGATTTAGAGTGGATATTAGGAAGAAATTCTTCACAGTGAGGGTGGTGTGACACTGGAACAGGTTGCTTAGGTTGCCTCTTATCTGGAGGTGTTCAAGGTCAGGCTGGATGATGCCTTGAGCAGCCTGGTTTAGTGGGAGGTGTCCCCACCCATGATGAGGGTGTAGGGGGGTTGAAACTAGATGATCTTTAAGGTTCCTTCCAACTCAAACCATTCTATGAATCTGTGCTGAAATAATTCTTTTTTTTTTTGCTATTTAACAACATCCAATTTAAACATACATTCCAGAGCTGGAAATGTGCCACATTAAATTTGCTGGAAAAAAAAAAATAGCACTTTGTATTTGTTTTAGCATGCAACCTTAAAATCAACTAAAGAAGTCTTGTTTTCTTTTTCTCCAGTGGTGTGGATATGACTGCAGTTCTCTTCAAACTGGGTTTCAGTGAATCATCATTGCAATCTAAAATGGCTGCTGGTACCAGCACATTTGTGCTGGCATATGCTATTCACAAGCTGTTTGCTCCAGTTCGAATCAGCATTACTATAGTTTCTGTGCCCTTTATTGTCCGATACTGCCGGAAGATTGGTTTCTTCAAGCCTCCTGCCTCAAATCCATGATCATTTCTTACTGTTTGGTTGGGGTTTTTTTTACCACCCCCTCTCCCCCCTTTTTTTTTTTAACGTTCTCTATCCATGTAGCTTTTCAGATTGCTGAATGTCTTTTAAAAGACTTTTTTGGATCCGTGTTAATGCTGATTTCCTCTTGTGTTTCTTACTTGTTCTTTCAGGTAAATGTTACACTGTGAAAGTGCTGTCCTTACCTTCTTTACTTTTTGCCACCTCTTCTTTAGAAAACCCTGTTAAAATAGTGTCTGGTTTCCACTGCAAGTGGTAATATATAGGCTTAACAATGAGCAGCCTCTTTAGAATACACAGTTCTGGATCATTGTAAGCTAGCTTTTGGGGCCTTAATTCTTTTCTTCTCAAAATAGTGACAGCATTAGTTTATTACTGGGTAGTTGGGAAACAGTAAGATTTTCTTCCTAACAGTCTGCAGAGTAAACAATACCCTACCATATGAATAGTCCCTTTGGTAAGTGTATATTAGATGCTAAAGTGGTAGGTGGATGTCTCTTTTGTTATAAAAGGCATATATTATGACCCCAGTCTTGCAGTACAATACACAGACTGCACTAACCTCAGTGGGAATACCCCCATGCTTAATTATTGCACAGTAATAATTATTTAGCCATGACAGGTGATGCACTGTTCTGAAACTTCAGATCCTTTGTGGTGTTTCTGTGTTTCAAGATTGTGTTGTTTGAACACATTCTTTTTTGTAAGCTAGGAACAGGCCTTACTGAAGTCCTTTTTATTTTTTTAATTTTTTTTTTATGCCTATAGACTCAAGGAATCCTGAGTCTACTGAAATCAGTGTAACCAGGATTACCTCCCATCTGAACATACTCCAAAGATCGAGAAGTCAGAGGCAAGGTATTGTTGAGGTTTTTGTATTGAGATCTGGCTTTGGGCTGGAGACACTTCTAATCCAAAAACTAATCCTATCAGTTCCCTGCTCCTGTGGATGAAACTCAAATCTGCACCTGAAGTCCAGACAGCACAATTCCTAGCTTCTCGAGAGCAATTCCTGTGCTTTTGTCTGACAGACTGTTGAATGTTACCAGTTGGAAGCACTTTTCATGTCTTTATTTGGACACTATTCCTATTGGAGTGTAGTTGCACTTGCATGTATTCACATTCTACCTTACAGTTAACCTAAAGACTGGATCCGAAAACTGGTAGTCACTGTAATTTTCTGTAGTAAACCTGGGTTTCAGACTTAGGACTGGGCTTCTGTGAAATAGCTCAAGCCAGAGGTATCACTCTTGTGGACCTCTCCCTCCTGCCAGGCCTGCTCTTTTTACCTTGCCTGCCCCTGTGCTTACACCTACCCCAAGGTGACTCTGACACAGCTCTGTTTGTACAAGAATCAGACTAAAGAAAAATAGCAGGAAATTACCCTGGTAATCAGAGTAATTTTTTTCCTTGCCAAAGTTTAGTGAATTGAGAGGAAGGAATCATGTTTAGCATGCGAGGTTGCTGAAGGGACAGGAAGGGAAGAGAAGCAGCAAGTAATTTATTTTTGTTTTGAACAACCTATTAACTCCACTTAGTCATAACATTAAATTGTACCTTCTTCAGAAAGCCCAAACTGTAGGGAGGCTGGATGCACTGAGAATTTTTGGGCTCCAAGTGAGCAAGCAGTTTGTGTTCTCAGAAGACGAGTTACAGCCACATACATCCTCGTGCCTCTGTTACTGCTACTCCTTGGGTAATAAGGTTTTCTCTAAGAGAGGGAAAACTGAAAAGGGGATAAATTATTTCCTCTGCCCCGTGGAAGCAAGCCATTACTGGACTGCCATCTGAAAACAAAGAACCCCTTGGGAAGGGCTTGGCCTTGTAAGAGTTTAGTGTCTTAAGACACAAGTTGAAGCAGTGAGCAGGTATCTGTGCTGGAAGCTTGCTGTACAACACAAACAGCCATATTGCACGTGTAAAGATGCATTACCTAGTTAAACTCTGCTCAAAGTGCCAACCTGAGAGTCAGTCTTGTAATGGGGCCTGCTTCCATGGGAGCTGCAAGCTGTGCCACTAACAGAGCTCATGTCATGCACAGCTGCTTGGCTTGCATGTTTGGAAGGTGGAGTCAATGCTGCACTGATTCATGTACCCTGTGTGCAGGAAGAATGGCTGTCAGGTTCAGTGTGAGTAGCTGCTTACTAAAAACAAAAGATAGACTAGATTGTTGCTCTCTCATGCCTCTTTGCAGTATGAATGCTGAAGCTGAGAGCTTGTCCCAGTATAGTTCAGCTTGCTGCCATCTGAGCCAGACCTAAGAGCCCAAGTTTCAAACCAGCTTGCCCCTTTACTGTGATAAGTCTACCTGTTTTGTGGATGAGAGCTTATTGCCAAGTGTTTGACAGGTTAAAACTGCACTATCTACAGAGCACTTACAGGGCATGCAACCAACACAACTGTAGCTTTCTAGAACTTAATACATACATTTAGAACAACCAGTCTTTTAAATTCACTGTTTCTTCAAGTTTAGTTGGGCTCCCTCCCTCTTCACAAAAGCCTCTGGGTGGTTTGGGTTGGTGGTGTTTTTTTCTACATGGCCCAATCTTTCAGTTTAGGGCAATGTGTTCTGCTACCATGGATAACAAAAGAATTACAGAATAAGCAGGAGACATTCCTGGTTTCATTTAGTCAGTCATTTCTGATAAGTATATTTTGTCCTAAGTTTCATAGAAGATGAACACTCAAGGTTTTTTTTTTCCTTAAAAAAAAGAAAAAACATCTTTCTGTAAAGCTGGAATCATGTTAAGCAAATGCATTTAAAAGTTAAGGCACCAGCACTAGCTTGATTTTCTTGCAGTGAAGAAACAGCTTCATTTCAATTATGACCAAAATTCATATTACCTTTTATATGACTGTATAAACTGCTGGCCCTTTGTTTAGATGCAGGTTTTTGCAAAGTCTATTTTAAATTAAGTTGAGAATATATTTTGAATTCTAGAATCCTTGCTTGTAAAAGGATCATTTTTTAAAATGGTTTGTAAAATAGTGAAGATGACCTTAAAGTCTTAATGAAAATATAATAAATTGCTTTCTCTTAGTTTGCTTGAAGTGTTTTAATGGAAATCAGTTGGTTTGTATATTTTGGTGATGAGTGACTATATTGTAGGGAATAACATCTTAAAACACTAGCTGTTATCAAATGGGATCTGTAATGGGAACCAGTGTTAACAATACTTTCCAGATTCTTCTCCCTCCAAGTGCTTTCAGACCATGTTGTCTTTGAATAATTGCACTACAAAAGGGAAGAAACTAGTCTAGGTCTGAGTGGTTATAGAAAATTCTCAAGGGAAGTAAGATTTAGTACTTACCTCATAAGCCTGTGTTGTGGCTGTAGAATAGCGACAGTGACTACACCGGTACCAGCACTTTGAGAGAGAACCTACCAGCTCCTTTTGACAGAGGTGGTAAGTAAACTTGTGATCAGACAGGCAGTCAAGCTCTACTGCTGGTAAAGACAAGTGGGCAGAGAGAGACAGTGGAAGCGATAGTACCATAAATAACTGACCATGATATCAGGAGTATATAACAAGTCTTTATTTGAAAAGTTGAGTGCTCCCATTTAAGACAAAAGACAAATAATGTACACATCATTTTTAGGACACGTGGAGAAACACATTCATCTTGCTCAGTTTCAGATTACACCACAGTTATGATACCCTTAGCAGCCCAATAAATTAGGAGGCAGGTATCTCCAGGATATTGCACTGCCCAATAAGCTAGACCAACAACTTCCTCTTGTTGTTAGAGCAATGAACCATTACCAGGACAGACCACATCATAACAGCCTTGAGCAGCTTAATACTTAGATCAAACCTGGCTCACATGTAACTAACTGGATGTCAAGTATATTAAGGATTCCACAACCTCCATCTGAAAGTCAACTATTACACTGCAATTAGAGTTTCAAATGCTGTCCAACCCTAAGATTTGCATTCCAACTGCCATTAGATTCCAAGACATGCTTTTCATATTGTAAGCAGTAGTCACAGTACATGCTAATCCTATGATACTACCCCTGCTAAGACTGTGTGCCAGATGGGGTAGCAGCGTCACTCTTTCTACTGCTGGGCATCTTTGTAGAGTTTACTGTAATCCATGGATGAAGCAACACATCCTTCAGAGGCAGTCGATGTTGTGGGTTATGCTTCAGAAGCTTTGAAATTAGATCTCTTGCACCTTCTGTTACAAATGGAGGAAACCTGAATTCCACCTAAGGAAAAAGGAAAGATAATGAAGACAATGCAACAAAAGGAGACAAAGGACACTACCATCCGAGGTACACCTAGAAAGGGAATGCAACTTGTGCCTGCTGAAATGAGATTAAGTAATTTCATCATAACCCTGAAGAAAACAAGGTTCTCACTGCCTGTAGAATTTAAGATAGGGCATTTTCCAGTCCATTTCAAACCAGATTAATTTGCTGGAACCTTACTACAGTATGCAACAGAAAAGGTTAATCTTACATATTTTCAGTAACACCTTGAACATTGAATATTCATTTTGTAAGTTAGAAAATAAAAGGTGGTGACAGTTACTTTATGAAAGAGGTAGAAGTTCATATGAAGGCAGATACAGGGGAGACACAAGGAAGCAAGACAAGGTATCTTAAAGCCATTCTACTGAAAAGACTGAAGAGGTTTTCAGGGGTCTAGTTCTATGTAAAACACACCCTTTTTCAAAGGGACCATTTGTTAAACTTCAGTAAGACAAAACTGAGAGGCAGCAGGATTCAGCTAGTCCAAATAAGTGTTGACACATACCCTGGAAATAGCTCTGTAGGTTTCCTGGTATGTTTCTGCTTCAAAAGGTGGTTTCCCTACAAGGAATTCATAGCACAGAACTCCCAGGCTCCAAATATCCACATTTTCATCATGCGTTCTTCCCTCAATCATTTCAGGAGGCAGGTAGTCAAGTGTCCCACAGAGAGTTGTTCTCCTGAAGAAAAGTCCAAGTTAATCATTTACTGATTATGGCAATTACAAGAGCCAGACAAGCTAATGCAGGCAATCATCTGTTCCTCAGTGCAGTCTGCCCTGGAGATTCAGCACTACCAGAGAGAGAGTGCTAGCAGTAAGCACCTCAGTCACTGCATTCAGTCTCAACCTTCCTTGTTCCATCCCACTAGCTCGGTCAAATACAGTCTTCCTCTGTCAGCTGCAATTCAGACTAATCAAAGAAATACCTTAAGTATATTGCTAGTCTAATGTTTGAACACAAGCACTGGTCTGTCACCTCAGGGATCACTAACTCTACAACAGTACAACCAGCTTTTTCACTTGCTTAAGATTCAGCAAGTTTTCAGCTATGCAGGTTAAAAAAAAAAAACAAAGATAACACTCTCCCTCTGTGCTGCAGCAGCCCTGATCAAGGATTTCCCACACCCTCCTCCCCCCAGTGTTTTAGGAAGTTCTTATTTATCTCCATTCCAAACTAAGAGTGACACAAAAAAACTTAACATCTTCACTACAGAAGTATTTCATTGCATCAGGTCTATATTGCATTCTCACCTAGAAGACGGAGCATGCACAGACCATCCAAAGTCAGCGATTTTTAATTCGCCATTTGAGCCAAGCAGCAAGTTTTCTGGCTTGATGTCTCTGTGAATCACACTCTTTGAATGACAGTATGATAGGGCATCTGCTAGTTCTGTGATGTACTGTATTCAGAAAGAACAAATCATTAAAGACATTGTCACTCTAAATTGTCTGGCTACAGCAGAGCCTTTTCTAGGCATAATTTAGTAGTTTAAGTAACAGCAATTATTCCTTAAACCCTCGAAGTCTGGCAATACATGCTGTGCATGAACTGACCAAGCACTTTTAGTAACAATGTTAGTGTTGTGCAACATTTTGCCTTGCCAACTTAATCCTTGTTACAACTGCACAAGCAAATTGTTATCCAAGGACTCGGTTTCACAGAACGGAAGGCAGAACTTAATCCGAGAGCTAGCTTTATAGCTCAAATATTTCAGATATGAAGAGCAAGTTAACATACAAGCAGCAAGCACAACCTACAGTGGCAGTTCTTCGCTCATCAAACTTGGTAAGCTTCTGAAGTTCTTTATAGACTTCTCCACGAGGTGCATACTCTAGAATAAGGTAAACTCTTGTAACATCATGGAAGTAACCATATAATCTGAGAATGTTGGGGTGCCTGCAAAAAGATTTAAATATTCTTCTGAGCAAGGCATTCTTCCATGTAACTTGTATTTCCCTTTCCTGCCTCCCCACCCTCAAGGCTTCAGCTCACAACATACCCATTAACAGCTTCACAGCAGACCGATGGTGTTTATCAAAACACCAGCTTTGACTCCCTACTAACAAGTAATTAGCCAAGAGTTTGACTAATTCATATCTTCTTGAACATACTTTTCTACAGCAGCTGGAAAATTAGATTACCATTGAACAGCCAATTCCTATGGGCTTTGAAATGGAAGTTTAAGCTCCCTCTGTAAAAACCAGTTTCTTCATCAATTTGGGCTTATTTTCCAGGAAGCAGAAACAAGCTGAGACTCTTGAAACTGCAGTTATCCACAAGAATCCAAGCAGCAGACAAGGGTGGGCTTTTTTGGTGAACAGGAAGATTTGTTACCTTCATTGCAAGGCACAGGTAAATCTTGGTGCAGAAAGACAAGAATTCTAACTAGCCAGGTCAAACTCATTTTTTTTAAAAGAAATATTTCCTCAACAGGGTATGGTATAGAATTGTAGAGGTTGGAAGTGACTTCTAGAGATCAAGTCCAAAGTTACTTTATGTGAACACAGAGCATAATTGGTCACTAAGTTTTACCTAAGATGAGACTGTATTTCAACTTCTCTTCGTAGTTGATGTTCAACACCAGCTTCCTCAAGTTGTGTTTTAAAGAGCACTTTCAGTGCAAGAATAAATTTACTCTGCTTTTCACGTGCCAGGTAGACATTTCCAAATTTTCCTTTCCCCAGAGGGCGACCAATTTCAAAATCATCAAGAGACCACTGCCTTCTGCAAGAGGAAAGAGAAAGTTAGAGGAGCTAGATACTCGTGTTGGTTTTCCCTCCTAGGTTTATGACCTATGTTCCTGTTCAGTAGATACTTGGTGATCTCAACTAGATTTTAAAGAGAACATCAAGATGACCAAATATGCAATAAGCCTTTTCTGAAGAAGGTTCTGAAAGTTAGTCTCTTCCCTCCTAAAGCTGACACACTGACAACAACCAAAAACCAAGACTCTGCACACCAAGCCAAGCTTGTTTCAACATGCTTAACAGTCATATCAGTGCATGTTAGAACTATTTAAGGTAGCCATACTACAGATTAATTCTGTTCTTTGCCAGACTCCAGTTTCTTGCACATACATCTTGATTGAAGCACTGGCTATCAGTGCACTCACATGGTAAGAGCTATTATTCATTTAGCCAAAACTTTTCTTTAGATTACAGGAAATCCTTGTTCCCCAAAACTATCAGGTTGAAGTAAGCTTTCCTAGATTTTCATATCTTTGAAGTGCAAGAGCCAGTGGTCTCCAGAACCCAGGGGGCTCAAGTAGCATTCAACTTAGCTGCAACTTTATTGCAGCACAAAGTCCTAGGAGTTAGAAACAAATTTACACCAACAGGACTTAACTAGAACAATCTAGGCATAAAACTTACTTTTTATTCTCTTCATTTTTCTTTTTAGTAGTCTCTTCATTTTTCTGTTTAGAGGTGCTTTCTGCTTCAGAGGTTTTTGCTATGTATAAAGAAGAAGATCCAACTTTGTGAATGAGACCCATGAACACAAGGCAAAAAACAAAAATATACATGGGAGCAAATTAACTTCTGGAGCAACTGAAACAGTTCTTAAGAATATATTCAATGACAACTTAGTGTAGTTTACTAAAAGCAGCATCATACTCATGTGTACTATTAAAGTGTCATTTTAAAAGCTTTCTTAAAGAACAGTAAGGTTCCCCCTCCCCAAAGCATACTCTTGCATGTAAGAGATAAACATGAACACCAGCAAAAAGTATGATGTACGAGTGCCAATTACACCAAGTCACAGCTGACTAAAGAGCATCTGGAAATAGTTACATGCCCATGTTGGCTCTAAACAGATAATTTTGGCAATAAAGATAATGCAGCAACAGTCAAGCTGAAGAATGTGCTGCTATTCTGTTTCAGGCCACAACTAAGTACACCTCTACAGGACTGTCCCACATCAGTATGAGCTGCACTGCATTCTGTTTCATGGAAGCATCCCAGGTGTGACAACTGTATAAATACATGTGCATCATCTTCACAATTACCAGGTACTGGAGCCTGTTTAGGTTTTTCATTGTTCTTGCTTGGAACTTGAGACGTGGCAGTCGCTTGAACCAGTTTTGGTCGAGGCTGCAGCGTTGTCTGGTCATTAGACAGTTTTTGGTTTGACAGTACAGATTTTTGTGATTGCACAGGAACTCTCTGGGCAAAGTTTGAAGAACACAGAACACGTTGTGCTTGACCTCCACCATTCGTTATCCGGTTCTGGACAGAATGCTGAGACACAGGGACACGTTTTGGGCCATCCCCGATGGGATTAGAAGTCTGCAAAAACAAAAGATCATATGTTAATTGTAGAATAGCATACTATATCCTTTGTGGCTTCATTCAGTAAATTAGAAAAAAACTACAAAGGAGGTATTAGGGCAGTCCAATCTTTTGTGAATGATAGCATTCTATGATTTTCTACAAGGGCATGCTTATTTATAGCTAGGAAAAGAACTTTTCCACATACATCTAAAGACCAAATATATTAATACATCAGATCCTCACTACAAAAACATACAGTGCTTTGAGTCTTGCTTCCTTTAATGCTTTTCATCTTAACATATCTTGCACTGCAATGGGAGTTCAACAGAACAAAGCAAGCCTATTTGGTAAGGGTCAGCTATCCACTTTTAATCTTTTGCTTCCAATAAAGGAAGGTGGTTTAGGCTTATATTTAAGAAACCCTTACTTTTTCTAGGACACTTTGCTTACAGTTAAGCTCAAATGCTAATGATGAGCTTCTCATTTTTTTACCCCCTAATGACACCCATCTGATGACTCAAGAGTTTTTTCTTCCCCTAGATATTTAATCTTCTAGTCCAGTTAACCAAAAATAATGCTTTGACAGCTTGATTAACAATAAGCTTTGCTGATACGATTCTGAAAACTTTGCAGGACTTATTTGGTCTTAAGCTAGTGAGAAAGTGCCTGTGTTTCTCTATAGGAAAAATAATCAGTATAATCTTGAGGACCGTTGCACAGGCATGTCAATAGGCACATTAACAGAGCGCTTGATTTTAAAATCCATCTTTAGATTAAGTTGGTCACACACAGTTGCTCTCTCCTTAAAGGATTTTATACTTAATATATAATGGGAATCTCCCAAATGGTCTATGATGTACAAATACAACAGAAAAGTAAGCCTTGGGCACTGTTTTCTGCAAGATAGTTACTGAAAGACAAAATCGGCAATTCTCACCTGCACGCAGAAAACACAATTTCAAAACATTTTTTTTCCGGCATTTTTGTTTGTTTGTTTTATTTTTGTTGTTTTGGTGTGTTTGTTTTTTCTTGCAACTTAGCAGCGTTAATAGCTGTCACACACAGTCTGAAATCCATAGCTCGTGTGATCAGGAGAAACACACCCACCAACCTACCAATTCACTTACCTTCATAACACGACTAGGGTACCCAGAACAGTTCTCTTTTGTATTCCTGTCCATAGTGCCCAAGAAGAAAAGTTACATATAGCTCAGCCTACAGAGGAAATAAAGCAAATTTAGGTTAGCGCCACAAAACCCACTATTTTTCAGATCTTTTGCTTAACGCGTCCCATACCCCTCGGTACGCAGGGAGGCCCCCAAGGCATGGCGCAGGCCTAGCCTGCCATCCGGCCGCCTCATATTTCTACCCCGCAACAGCTAGCCAGCGCTCGCAGCTTCCCATCAGCCAGCAGCTCTGGCAGGTATGATCCCGGTACCGGAGCCCTACCCATAAGCCGCACCGCATTGCAACACGTTCTCACCTCTAGCGTCTTCCACCGCCTTCAGCCGCCGCGGCTGTTTGAATTCAAACCTCTCCCTTAAATACCCTTTAAACTACCGCCCCTCGCCATTGGCCCCTCTCCCGCAGTTCGCGCACGCTGATTGGCTCCTTTTTCAACGAGCCAGCCCGCCGATTGGCTCTTTGCGCTCTCTGCTCGTTGCGAGGCCGAGTCCTGTTGATGTGAGTCGCTGGAGCGCAAGCGCAACGGTGGCCTGCTGCGTATCCGGGTAGGTCCAATCCGCCCGCCCCGAGGGCGGTGTTTGCGTTATATGCGTATTTTACGTACCGTCTCTCCGCCGTTGGCTTCTTCCGTACTCTAACTGCGTGGATCGGCGCCCCGCTTACACACTTTTCTCCGCAAAGTCTCTGCCTGGCCGGGTCTTCCGTTACGCAAATCGCGTACGCCCAGACCACCCACCTGTGGCAACGTTACAACTACCGTCGCTTCCTTGCAGCTACTGAGGCCTTGGAGCGTGCCGCCGCCGCGGGGGGAAGGGCCTCAGGTTAGTCCCGCATCCTGCGAGGTACCAGCCTCTTCCCACTCCTCCTCCACTCACGCACCCGCCGACCCGACCCGGGCTGAGGGAGAAGCGGTGCTGCCACCTCGCGTGGAGCCGAGTGCGAGTGGGGCCGGGGACCATTGTGTCCGGCCGGCGAGGTAGGTGCCCCGGGTGGCAGCTCGCAACCCCGAGGAGTGGGAGGACGGGCGGAGGAGTGAAGCAGGCCTCTGCCTCACTCTTACCCGGACGTGTGGCCCAGGGCAGCACTCCACGTGCCGTCAATTCTTGAGGACAAGTGCGAAGGGGACGCCTGCCTTGACACAGCGCAGCACGTCCGGGGACACCTGGTCTGAGGTACCTTCACCAGCCCACGGACCCCTCGTGTCATACCAGCAGTGACCCGCAGCCCGTGTCAGCTTCCGAAACCGCACAGGTTTTTGAGGAGACACTGAGCGGCAGCGGGACAGAGCTGGCAGCAATCAGTGAGCACAGTTTGTGAGTAACAGTGCACAAGGAACGTGAGGTTGCTCTGCTGTCTCAGTTGCCAGCTGCTTGAGTGGTCCTGCTCACACCTGTGAGGGGGACCTTGGCTGCCGACTGACAAGCGGCAGCCGAAACTAGGTTCAGTACTTCGGGCCTTTGAAGAACTGTGATTGAAGGCAACTTTTAACTGTCTCTGAAAACAAGTACGAAGGCGACCCTATTGTGTGTGTTGGTGTTTACAAGTGATACAGGATAGGTAAAAAGAAGATGTCAGGTCGTCGCGTTGCTGCAGCATGTGATAGACGTCAGCTGCCACGGGGCATGGGTAGCATGGCATCCCCCCTCCTTGACCCGCGTCCACTTCGACTACCATTTCTCGAGGCTGACGTGAGTAGGATTTTTGGGAGGGCGGTGGTGTGTTCTTGGGACAGGCTCTTAGCCTGTGGGAGCCCACGTAGTCTCGCAGTGCGAGGTGCTTGTGACTGTGCTGTCCAGGTGCCTGAAATCTGCATGGAGGCCTGCAGTGCTGAGCAGCAGTGGCAACAACTTGTTATTTCATAGTCCGCCCGTGTCCCCGCATCTGGGGATCCTAGTATCTTAGAGGAAGCAGCGTTTCAGAGCGTTGCTAATGGGACACAAAAGACCGTCGGTCCCCTGCTTTCTGCCATTTGGCAGCCTCGTGTTGGCCTTCGGCCCTCCGCAGCTCCCCGGGCGGCTGATCCAGCGGGGCCTGGCACCACTAGCCCACCCTAAGCGCAGCTCTGCTGGCCAAGGCCCTGAGCCTGAACTTCGCGGAAGGAGGCGGGGCGAATAGGGCTCTCGGACGCCGCGGCAGGTCACCGTGGCTTCCCGCTCTACCGCCCGGGTCGGTTCGGCCCGGCCTGGCCTGGTCCAGCGCAACCCCCGGCCCCTCCCCGCTGCTCGGGGGCTCCCTCATGGCGTCACCAGTCACGTGACGCAGTGGGTCCTGCTAGTGCCGGGGCGCGCGCGCGAGGTGTCACGGTCATGTGATGCTGCAATTCTCTCCTTCAAGAGTCGCCTCCAATCGATTTGCGGGCGCTCGATGCAGCAGCCTTCGCGGAGGAGCATTCTTCGGTCCCGGCCGCCGCCGCCGCCTCCTCCCCTGCCGCCGCCGCCAATCGATGCGCTCAGGGCTCCGGTCGCCATTTTAGGGGGAGAGCGAGGGAGGCAGAAGGAAGGGTCGGTAGGTACCGGGGCTGCTTCGAGCTGTCCCTCACTTTCGGCTCAACTGTCTGGGCCGGGGCTCGCCCTCCGCTGCTCCCGCCCGAAGGTGCCCGCCCCCTCCAGGCGTTCGAAGCCCGCTTTCTGTGACCGCCGTGCTCCGGCTAAGCACTCCCCGCCCTCATTCAGTCCCTTTCCCCCACGCCCCCTCCCTGCCCGGTTATTGGTCCCCGGACCTGGTTATGGGTCTTGCAGGCTGGGGTTGGGAGAGGGTGTACAAGCGGGTGCCCTGATCTGCCGGCCGATGGGGAGGAGGCATGGGGAGGATGCGGTCTCCCGGGATGGACGGGAGGGAGCGGGCTGGGGCTGTGCGAGGCCGTTTGACTTCCCTCACGTTTTACCTTGATCGCCTCCCTAGTGCCCGGGTCCGCCGGTGCTAGCGAGGCTGATGGAAGGATGCTGACAGAATTATTTTGCTAACTAATGCCGCATTATTTCGACCTTCTTTATTACTCCTTAATTCAGTTCATGTTCTATTTATTGGCAAGATTTTGATTTCTACAGCAAACAAGTGCAACAGGTTTTTGGGTTTTTTGGTTGGGTTTTTTTGTTTTGTTTTTTTTTTCCCTTTCATTTCTGTATCTGATTCTTACCTAAAATATGGCAGGATTTGGTATCTGCACTGAAATTCAGCATGATGTTCCTTATTTGAAGATTGTGGTTGTTTCATGCAACTCTCTTGTATGTGATTTTTCTTCTTTATTTGTTTCAGGCCCCTCCAAGGCATTCCTTGCTCACAATGTATAGAACAAAAGTCAGTTTGAAAGACCGTCAGCAACTTTATAAACTGATAATTAGTCAGCTGCTATATGACGGATATATAAATATTGCTAATGGCTTGATAAATGAGATAAAACCACAATCAGTCTGTGCACCATCTGAACAACTGCTGCACCTAATTAAGTTAGGTAAGACGAAATAAAGAAACTAACACAAAAGTCTAGTTTTCCAATCCCAATCCTTTTGAATTAAGAGGTTAGACGTCTTTTATGCAAATGTTGTGTCTAGAAATGGCATAACACTTTGTGTAATTAGATACAGCTTTTGAAGAGCATTTTAGCACTGTTTGGTCCATCAGTATGTACTGAAAGCAAAACAGGTCATTGAGTATCGTCAAAACGTGTGTGTTTGGATTTCTGCAGCACGTAAGAATACCTGCCCAGGCTGCTGGGTAGCTGGCAGCCTTCTAAAAATACTCCCCAGTAAATGGGATCACTGGCTCCACAGACCTAATAGAAAATTGACCCACACAGTTCTCTGCCAACTTCAGATACATTCTGTATGATTCTTCCTGATAGTGTTGGACAGGGAAGGAGCCCTTCCGTTGGCAGTTATTACTTGCCTTTACGTATCAGTCTCAAGGAAGTAAGCTTCGCAGTCTAGGGTCTCAGCAAAGGTATTGCCTGTCCTCTCTGTATTTTTTCCTCTGAGGGTGTATCTGTGCTGCGGTATGCAGCCAAAATATCTGAGCTATTGTTGAAACAAGCTGATGGAAGAGGTCTAGCCGTAACATCATGTCTTCTCTGTATTGTAACTGAACTGGTTCTGCTGCCTAAACTAGTTGAGTTCCAGGGGTATAAATATGTGAAATAAAAGTGCCAGACATGCAATGGGTAGATGAAAGCAAGAAAAAAATTCTATTGCATTTGATGAGTTGATGATCACAGCTGGGCACACAGCTGAAAATCTTGTCTGCCCTGTTACCCCTTCCAGTGCTGAACTGTGTTTGTTCTGTAGATGCATCTGGAAATAAAAAAATTAAAAATAAAAATCTGTAGAGTGGGTGTGAAGAGGAGTAAAAATATTCATTGGCAGTGCTGTTATAGTTGTTTATGGAGGAGGACTTCTTTTTCCTTCAATGCAATTAAACAGCGAGGAAAAGAATCAGTAAATGCTTCCATTTTTCACTTTGAATCTCATGTAATAGTAAGAGCTCATTTCTCCCACCATGAAAAGCTGATTAGAGTCCTGTCAGTGGCTTCAGTAACTGATTGTCAGTGCATTTATCAGTACTTAACACACTACAGTATTTGCTGGTTGTATTTCCAGTTATTTTTAAGAGCTATGCTCTGCTATAGCCAAAGCACTTCTCATTTCTCACAAGTACTGCTGTGTAACCAAGTCTGCTCTGCTAGCTTAGCTCTGTTCAGCAGGGGGTGCCTCTCTTAAAACACAGCTCATGGCTGTCACAGAAATCTGTAGCATAGATCTGGCCACAGCCTATCTAAGAAGGTTAACCTGGCTTAAGTGCATCAACTTCTCTCTTTTCAGGAATGGAGAACGATGACAGTGCCGTTCAATATGCAATTGGACGGTCAGATACAGTAGCTCCAGGCACAGGAATTGACTTGGAATTTGATGCAGATGTACAGACCATGTCTCCTGAGGCTTCTGAATACGAGACTTGTTATGTCACATCTCATAAAGGACCGTGTCGTGTAGCTACGTATAGCCGAGACGGACAGTTAATAGCTACAGGATCCGCTGATGCCTCAATAAAAATACTTGATACAGAGAGAATGTTGGCCAAAAGTGCTATGCCTATTGAGGTAAAATATGACTTGAATCATAACCACTTTGTGAATTCTTGAGGTGATGTCAGTTTCATGCCATGTCTGTGCCTTCTGGCTGGCTCAGTGGGTTGGACTAAATATCTGTCTCGCCGTATTTCCTACTCCCACGCGACTCATAAAGTACCCTTGAAGAAAAAGAAGAAGAAATAGGGCAAGTATACCTGTGTAACTTTTGGCAGCAGTCTAGAGAATTGAGCCAGAAATTGCTTCTGATAGTTGCTGGTAATTGCTGTATTGTATGAACACAGTGCATTTTTGAACCCACTTACATTTTTGGCCTCAAGAGCCTCCAGTGGCTACATTTCAGAACTGTTTCACAGAATATGTATTTACTTGCTGCTTTTTTTTCTCAATACAGTTATCAGGTAGCAGTTGAAAAGTAGGGTTTTTTACACAGCACACACTAAATTCTAAGCAACATCCTGCATGAGAAACTGTAGTATTCCCAGTTGGTGCAGCTTCCCTGAATTCTTACAGCAATTCAGTATTTTGATTTTTACTGGTTAGGAGGGTGGATCTGTGTTCTTGCACCAGTTGTCTCCTGGTGAAATGAGTTTGTTCTTGAGCAGGTCAGCTGACCCTTGTAAAGATATGGGGGTCTTACCTGATAACAGTATTTAATGAGCCTTCAAATAATGAAGATAATCCTGGTTATGTGCCTAGTCATGTGGCAGGAGGGTAGGTGCTGTTTGGCCACTGTAGCAACCTACGTTTCTGTCAAAACTGTTCTCTGCTTTCTAACACTCTTGTTGAATATTCTTTGTAGGTTATGATGAATGAGACAGCACAGCAAAACATGGAAAATCACCCTGTTATTCGGACTCTGTATGATCATGTGGATGAAGTTACATGTTTAGCTTTTCATCCAACAGAACAGATCCTAGCATCTGGTTCAAGGGACTACACACTTAAGTTGTTCGATTATTCAAAGCCTTCTGCCAAAAGAGCCTTCAAATACATCCAGGTTAGATACAATACCAGTTCAGAGCACCCAAAGCTTGAATGTATAAGTACTGAGGTATTGATGAGCTGAATTATGCCTGAGTTGATAAGTGATTAGGTGTGTAGGAGTGTGCAACTGCAAAATTTGCAGACATTATGGTAATTACGTTACAAGTTCATGCATGGTAATGCCTGTATTCTTTAAATCTAGTGACTGTCTGCTTTTTGTTAAGCTAGACCAAAAATCTGATATGGGTAACTTTGAGGTCAATTAAGTTATCTTTGTCTAAGAGGAGACTTTGGGATTACTTGGTGGTGAGCTTTGGGGTGTGTGACCAGCTGGCAGCCTCCTGTCACTTTTGTGTGATACCCCACAAATGAGCAGACCCTGCAGGCTGCTCCAGGACAAAAACTCCAATGCATTTAAAGGTAGCCTGCATTTGAATCCTATAGGAGGCATTTTCTATTTTGCAAAAGCAGAACATGTACTCACTGATCATTTAACTAGTTCTTTAGAACTTAATGCCACCAGAATTGACGCTTCCATTTCAGATGGTTTTGTCTTTCTTACACCAGTCTTGTGTTTTTGACCAAACAGGAAGCAGAGATGTTGCGCTCAATTTCTTTTCACCCTTCTGGAGATTTCATACTTGTTGGGACCCAGCACCCTACTTTACGACTCTATGATATCAATACTTTCCAGTGTTTTGTGTCTTGCAATCCTCAAGATCAGCACACTGATGCTATATGTTCAGTAAATTACAATGCAAGTGCAAACATGTATGTGACAGGAAGTAAGGATGGATGCATCAAACTGTGGGATGGCGTTTCAAATCGCTGTATCACTACTTTTGAGAAGGCACACGATGGAGCTGAAGTCTGTTCTGCCATTTTTTCCAAAAATTCAAAGTATATCTTGTCAAGTGGAAAAGACTCTGTAGCTAAACTGTGGGAGATATCCACTGGTCGAACACTGGTCAAATACACAGGTATGTGGCAGGTGACCTTCCAGGTACCTTCTTTCTTAGGTACTGCCCCACGGCAGGGGTGGTGATGCTGTCAGTAATTTTTAAGGGCAGTGGGACACTGCTGCTTCAAGGGTAAATTGCTCCAGACTTTTAAAAACACTTAGTGTAGACTAAATCCAGAAGAGAAGCTGTGATTCTGGTGTGCCAGTCACTGTAAGGATGTTAGGGCTGAGCAGATTGTGGAGACTTTCTGACATTGTTACTCTATTGCTTTGGAGGGAAAAGTAAAAAGGAACCCTGCCCTGAGGACTAGGGTGTTTGTGCAGAGGGTTTTGGGTTTTTTTTCCTCTATAGAGTGTTTAAGAAATGGTGATTATTAAAACAATATCATTTTTCTTATTGGTCATTGTTATGATTCTGTGACTTTATGTTTCTGTGTATTGCTAGAGTAGGGACAGGTTAATCTGGAAGGGTCAGAACTAACACCTAACCTATTTCTGTCCAGATCAGGCTGCTTTCCCACCCAGACAGGAGGAGCTGAACCTACTTGGGGGCAGTTATTTTAACTATTAGACTCCTGTGCCAAAGATGGCTCTATTAAAGCCATTGCCATATTCTGAGAAACGTCTGCAGTTAGGTTGATTCTTTTCTGTCAAAGGATGGAGTTGTGCCAAGTAGTTATGTTTAGGGCCTGCTGACAATGATCATTGATCTCAGCAGGACTTAAAAAACTGGTGCAGGATGTAGAAGCTTTGCATGAGATAGCAGTTATGTGGTGGGGAGAGCTTTGGGGTCAAGCAGTAATGTCCTACAGCATGAAAGAAGAGAGTATGTCAGTTTTGTGTCTCAGCTCCGGGAGTGTCGGTCCCTTTTTGTACGGGAGCTCTGTCCTGCTGTCCACCAGCAGGGTGCAGCACCGCCCTCAAACTTGTGCAGAGCAGGGGTAGGATGCAGGTGTATGTGCTACAGGCAGTGTCTAGACATGATCTATTTGATGGCTGTCGGGGGAAGGCATGGCCAAGATAAGCCCTACACTGTGCCATGTGATACATAGGTTAGAACAGAAGTTACCATTGATAATGAGAGGCTGTATATTCTGTTATCTGTGGTCTTAGTTACAGCTGTAAGCCTCATATGAGAAATATGTCAAAAATGCTCTTAAAGTTCAGTAATTGCAGTCATACTGAGTGGCTGGACTTGACTGACACAACTGGAGTAGTCAATTCTTCTGTCCTCTAAGAAAATTTAGACTATACCATGTATGTAACTGCCAAAGAATATTCAGTATTGATTCACCTGTCCTGTGTGGAACTGAGAAGGCTCCTTTGGAGGCTGCAGAAACTGATCCTTACGGGAGGGCTGTTTTTGAGTCTTTGGGAACTTCCTAAAACCGATCCTATTGGGGTTAACATTTTGCTACATATGTTTAGGAGCCGGTTTGAGTGGACGACAAGTACACAGGACACAAGCTGTCTTCAACCACACAGAAGATTACGTGCTGCTTCCAGATGAAAGGACCATAAGTCTCTGCTGCTGGGATTCAAGAACTGCTGAACGGAGAAACCTTCTTTCTCTTGGGCACAACAGCATTGTCCGTTGCATTGTCCACTCTCCGACCAACCCTGGCTTCATGACGTGCAGTGATGACTACAGGGCTAGGTTTTGGTACAGAAGGTCAACAACGGACTAAGGACAGCTTTCTAAAACACTGATTCTCCAGGTTCATGATACCATGTTATATTGATTGTACTGCCAACAGCTGCCTAGATGAACGCTGTGCTGTGTCTTGTTTCTTTAATTCTGTCCAATGTGGCAGGAAAATATCAAAATACTGAGACTTAAGTTTTGCCCCACACTAATTTTTTTTATTAGTGTGTGTGGCATTAATTTTTTTGTATGTCATCTCTAACTGTACTTGAGGAGTGTGGGGGAGGGGCTGGGGGAGACAATGAAATGATCCTTGCAGGAAGGGTTAAACTTGTTCTCCTGTCTTTCTAAATCCTGTGAAAGATAATGTGACTGTATCTTGCTCAAACTGGGCAGTATGAGCCAGTTTTGCTCTGCATTGTATCTGTGCAATCCCACTGAAGTCTGTTTAAAGAATGGATTACACAAGTAACAGCAGAACTTGGCAAGTATTTTAATGAAGCCTTAAGCTGCCTTCGGTTCTGATTCATTCTTTGTAAAGCTCTGGTTTGTATCTTTTAGTCTGGAAGGGGGTTGGCGTTTTTTGTTTTGGTTTGGTTTTGTTTATTGGCCAAGTGGACTTAAACTTCTGAGCATCTTGTGCCATAAGGATTTGAAACAGCATTTTAAATTGTTTACACAGATTCAAGAATTATGTTCTAGTTCTTGTATTAAAGCTCAGACTCAAAATCTTGTCATCTTCTGAATTTCTCTCAAGTGGAACCTCAGAAGTAAATTATTTTCAAGGAATATCCACATTGCACCTGTAGAATGTGACAGTGCTGGAGCGTGGGAAAATGGAAATAGCTGTGTGATAGGTGTCTAGTATCCTCTCAAAGAAAGAAACTTGTGCATATTGATTTGGTATTACATGTGCCTCAGAAATGTCACTTTGCTTCATTTCCTTGAGAACTTTCCATCCTGTGTCTGCTGTACAGCACTTGAATTACATTATTGGGTTTTTTTAATGATTCAAAACTCAGAGTCCCTGGGTTTCTTGTCCCTGTCATCTCTGAAAGTCCAAGTTTCCAGACCTCATCCTGTTCAGCAGGAGCACAGATCATGAAGAAACTTTGTGCTTAAACCTTCTGTAAGCTTGAAAATTCATTCTTTATTTTTACAGGTAGTTTTAAATGCATTCATTCAGTCATCCTTGCACAGTGCTCTTGGGCTGCTCATGTGGGAGGCTTCTTGTAGGCAAAAGTTCAGCACTGGCTTTCAGGAGGATTTTTAAATGTAAGATTGTTCTTACTGCTGGATTAACTTTCAGTTACTGCTGATGAAGTATCTTGTCAAGGGCTGATGAGGGTACAGGTTGGGTCTGTATTTAAATAAAAATTACCTTTTTGAAAGTTGTTTAATAATACACTTCCCTCTTTGTATATTAGTTTTCTGTTCTGTATGAAAAAAGAATTAATTGAATTGTGGAAGGCAGCATCTTTGGGGACATATTAAAGCTTAATAAACTTGTGCTGCATCTGAATTGGATAACATCTGTAGATTGACAGTACAGAACAGGGGCTGGGTTTTTACAAGAGGTAGAGAATGAACTTTAATCTTCTCTTAAAAGCTACTTCCATACAAGACACTTCTTTGGCTTAGCAATCCTCTTTGTTCCTCCTCTGCCCTCCAAGTGTCTAAAACTTGGAAATAGGGGAGGCATGAGATAGCAGTTCTAGAAACAAGGAGAACCAGAACTTGGTGGGAGGGAAAAGGGAAGTCCATAGTGAATGCAGGCTCTACTTGCTCTGCAGCAGCAACCCTCTAGCACAGGCAGCTTGTTAAATTGATAGCAGTGGCAGCTGGGTTTTGGAGTGCTGCATTTGTTTTGAAGCTGTTAAGCTGGTGTTTGGACTCGATTTGAAACATCATTTCGGCATCATCTTGGTTTGCTGGGACTAAACCATAGGCCAGCCATTGACTGCAGGCCATTAGCACCCTGGAATCAGCCAGGGCATGTGATCCAAGTTGGCTACAGGTGTATCCCAGACCAGAAGTTAGTATAAAGGGGGAAGTTTGCAGAAGATGTGCAGCTTCTGCTCTTGATTAGGCTCCCATGGATCTTCTATTCTTTTCCTGGTGCCTAGTATCTGCTGGGGAGGGGTCATCAGCTGATCAAGTAACTGCTGTAGTTTAGCCCCAGATCCAGGCTAAATAATGACAGTTATGTGTTAAATCACTGATGTGGTTGGTAAGTTCCCATTTTGCTAGCATTCATCTCAAGGTTCCTGAATTCTGTTGTTTTTTAACTTGCAGGATAAAACTGGCAGAGTTTCATTCTGTTAACACAAAAAAACCCATCCTGGTGTTGGCACCTTCTTCCATTTCATATTGTGTATTGCCTTGCTTGAGGACAGAAGTTGGCGGGGCGGGGGGGTTCTGTTTAAGAAATAAGAGCTGGAAGAAACTCAAATCTCACTTAGGTAAAGAACACAGCCCCAGAGTTAAAGAGCTCAGTACTACACTGTCCCAGTGGTACTCTGGTAGGTGAAGGTGGTTGACATGAGGTGAGAATGAGAATGGGCAAGGCTGCTATACAGTACTGAGAGCAAGAGCACATGGAGAAAAAGGATTTATAGCTGCATTGCGAAGAACAGGGTTATGCACACAAGTGCTCACCCTCTTAGATCCACATTTGGCTGATAGGGAATGTATCTTTTCACTGTACAAGTCTGGAAGTACCTGTAAGTGTTTTCCATGCAATCATGCTTACTGCTGCAGTCAAAGATATTTCACACCCAGAAGCTGTACTTGATTGAGTTTTTCAGTCATACCTCTTGGGAGCTCCATCCCAGTAAGGTGTTCTGCTCAGAGAAACACACGCTCAGCTATTATCACCTTCTCAAGAAAATCTCCAGCACCAGTCTGAAGGGCTGTTGTTTCCATCCAGCATGTAACCTCCTCTTGCTTCTCCTCAGAAGCAGCTATCATAGAAATGTGGCAAGATGGTGATGTAGCTAACACATATGGCCAAAGAGCCATGCTGACATGAAAGCAAAGCAACTTTGGAGACAAATCAAGTATGGGTTTGTGTCTTTCAGCATTCCTTGGCACACTGACCTGGCAGCCAGTAATGGACACATGGCTCAGAAAGGCTGTTTCTGGAATTAAATGTGTTTGCCACACACTGAAACAGATTTCAGATTCTCTGGTTAAGATGGAGTTGTGGTCTGAGATCAGTGTTTCTCATTTCCTGGTTGTCTTTCCACCAGAGCTGTCCTGTGAGGCTGAAATCCAAGGAAAACTGAGGTGCAATAAAGGAAAAAAAGTAGCTGTGTTTCAGGTTAGGAAGTTCTCTGTGTACAAGAAACCCTTCAAACATGCTGCAGCACAACTGCTACACTTGCTGAGCAGGACCTTGCAGGACGGGGACTGGAGCTCTCACATTTCTTTGTCTACTTGTATAAACCAGGAGGAGCTTTTCACCCCAGGTATGGATGGTAGTACATCATTTCACAAAACCCCTTTGTAGCAAAAACATTATACCGGTGCCTTAAAAATGAAAACAGCTTTGAAAGGCACAAACAAATGTTAGCTTTGAATTGATCTGATCTGGGCATTCTTACTTCTGTCAAGCCTTGTGGAGCCCCTTGTGGCAGCACCATTCTTGCGTTCATGATGTGTCCAAAAGAGGAAACACAGAAATGTGTAGCAAAACAGAGGGTGAGACTTCTGGCTGCGGTTAATTGCGACAAGCTGGTGACAGAGAGATCAAGGAAAATTCCACTTGCCAACAAAGTCTTTTTCTCACTCTTAGACGTTTTCTTAGGGTTTTTCTGGTTCACCTTCCATTCTTCTCAACCTTATCTGTAGCCACAGAAATTTTCACGAGAATCTTTCCTGCAAGCTCCTAAATGCATCTAGGGGTAGAGCTGTCAGACATACTGCCTTGAGACATAGTTCAAGTCACTCTTCAACCTGAAGACTCTTCACCCTGCTGTAATTAGCTGTGCTGCTCAAAGCAACGCTGCTGGAGAGTGACAACAATGGACACAAGCAGAAGAATTGACCGAATGGCAAAGGTATGTCCCTTTGGGGTTTTAGCACAACATATAAACAAGAAAAAAAAGGCTCCTAGAATAGGGTTTGTTGTTTGAAATCAGCTTGATGGTGCCGTGAATGTTTGGTGCTCTCATCCGGAGGTGTACACAAGGCTCTTGACAGTGCTCATGCACATGCTGCACTTTTTGTTGTGACAAAGCCATTCGCTGGAAGAAATGTCTTCTTGGGGAGGACTCTGCAGCAGGATTTCCAATAACAAATACCTATGAATAAACACATTTGTGAAATAATAAATACATAACTTCAGTTTCCCACCTGTCTGACTGCCATCCTGCAAACATTAGAGATGTGGTTATATATCAGAGACTTTCAGTGGCAGTCCAGGTGACCTGCTGCCTGGTAGGTATTTGCCTCTTTTACACACCAACCAGAAGAGATTTTTAAGCATTATATTTGGGGTTTTGTTTATTGGGTTGTTTTTGTTTGTTTGTTTGCTTTTAATGACTGGGACTAGTTCATATGGCATTTAACATTTATTTGTATATTTCTATTGCATCTGGTGTAATTATATACATATATACACATAGGTAGAGCACCCTGCTGCAGTTATAAGGGTTAGAGAATGCTGAGGTCTTGATTCAAAGTCTGCCTTGACTGTCCTTCTGTCTGCAAGTCTAACAAGCAGCAAAATGGCATTATTCTTTTTATCCTGGATTATGATCTGGGTGTTTACTGTAAATAAACTGCCTCCTGGAAATTTGATACAAAATACTGGGGAGGACAAAGCTTAGTATGAGCTCAGTAAGTCAGGCTTTTTGCACTCAAAATTTTACCCTGAGGCACATTGATAGGAGGACAGTTTTCCATGGTAACTCATCAGAAATTGATGCAGGACATTTCCCATTTCTATACAGAGAAGAGAGTTTCTAGGTATGATATTTACAGTTTCCTTAAATGGATTGCCAATAGCTAAAGAAATGTAATGGTAAAAAGCTGATTTCCTGTTCTGCTGTGAGACCTTTTGATACATCCCTAGCATACCCAGTCATATGCAGCTGAATAACAACTGAAAAAGTCCATTTTATTTCTCCTATATAATTTATGAAGGGTTTATAAGTCTCCTACTACCCAGGCAGTGCTGTTTATTTTAATATTTGAGTGTTTTACTTAATATGAAAGTAGCCAGGGTGTGGGTTTTCTACTGGACTTCTTGTAGCGCCATGTACCAAACACCAGTGGCTTTACTGTGACAGGTAATTCTGTGCACCCATCACTGTGCCCCAAATATCCCATCCTCACCAGGAGAGCCATTTCTGAAAATGAATGTGTGTGAGCAGAGCCAAAGGAATGCTGCTGCTGCTTTCTGGTTGCGTATGCACCTGCAACACAGTCTGCACAGGAAGAGTTGCACCTCATGGTGCAATTTAAAGCCCAGTGAGCATGGACAAGCTGTGCTTGGGAAATAGCTCTCCTGTTTGACAACACTTTCTGTGCTCTTGCCAAAGGAAAAATAGGAGTGCGTTTTTAAACCCTCATTAAGTTGATCTGAAGTTCATCTCTCCTTCCAAAGTGCCCAGTTGCAATTTTCTCACCTTGTCCACAAACAAGTGCATGAAGAATGGTGTGAGATATATGAAGAACCACATGAGATATGTTCTTGTAAACTCCTCCTCACCTGGGGATGTGTGCACTTCCATCCCCATGGCTCCAGGTGCCTGCTGCCATCCCCCTGTGTCCTTTTCCAATGCCTGGGGGCAAATACATGTTTCACAACAGAATTTCCCAGAGTTAGTATATTGAGCAAAGAGTTGCTTAAATAGCCAAGGTGGAATACTGGAGAGGTGGTGACGTCTCCTTTTTTCTGGGCCCCAGCCAATAAATTTGGGGCTATTCTCAGGGATGCAGTCGGGTGGAAGTGGACTCCATGCTCAGCTTTCCTGGGGAAACCTTAGAGCAAAAACTTTGGTTCTGTCATGGGCAAAACAGTCTCCACACAGGGAATTTTCAACTCATTTAATTTATTGCCAGTTAGCACAAACTTCTGATCATTTATTTGGGTGATCAAGAAAGAACAAACTATGAACAATTAAGTAAGCACTTACACAAGCACCTTTCCTCTCCTTTCCTGCTCTCAACTCACATTATCTTTGTGTGAGGTACACGCAGTCCACCCCACTTGGCACAGGAGGTTGGGGCTGGGGGAAAAGTTCTTTGGCTGCTGCTCTGTGGCTATTGTCCCTTTTCCTCCACTCTTGCCTGTATCTGTCCCTGTCCCAGATTGGGACACCCGTGCCCACAGTCCCTTGAGGAGTTCCTGACCGTTTGTGGCAGGGATCCTGTCAGGCATTAATTCAAGAGAACATTTAATTGTGTCTGAAAGTAGTTTTATGGCCCCAAGTTATGGCTTTGTCACCTGAAAAATTCCAGGGCAGGGAGTGAACAGCTGATCTGTATCTTCTGCATGAAGTGAAGTGTTCAAAGTAGTAAAACTGCTGGTTGTAATATTAATACAAAACCAACAAAAAACTCAAACGCAATAAACGCAAATAAATAAAACCTAACCAAATGACAACACCATAAACACACACACAAAGCCCACACACACACTCAAAAACCCAACAAACAAACAACCCAACAACAAAACAAATCAAAACCCAAAACTAGAGAGCACACCACACTCGACCCCAAGGCAGTTCAAGTGAGCTGCTTTGTGCCAGAAATTCTTTCCCATTTGGACAACACTGTTAAGTGCTTCTCTGCTCCTAGCCCCAGCCCAGAGGTGTAGATTTTTGCTGAGAAAGCATTTTCAATTCAGCATTTTCTGTCCAAGATGCCTTGCTTTTCTACTTATGTGATTGTGGCTTTAGGAGTGAGTGCCTAATTTAATTTTGAAGCTACCGTGGAAAGAGGAAGGAAAAGACTTTTGCCAGAGAAAAGGCAATGTGAACAGCAGCAAAACCAGTAAAAGTTTGCAAACCTCAAAACACTCAAAAGTGCATAGCAGTAAAAACCTGTGCGTTTGCATAAGCACAACCCAAACAGAGCTGCTGCTGAGCAAATACCAGCTATGCATAGCTGTAAATAACACAACTATTTAATAAAATTCATTTTATTTCTTTTTTACTAACCAAAGAAACAACCCCCCTCAGCAATAGCTAAGGTTAGCTTTTCTTCTCAGGTTTTCTGTCTCTGAAGAGCAAGATTATTTTGCAGTGATTTCCATAACTGTACAAGAGGTCAGTTTTCTAGGGACCAGAACATGAACATTTCAAAGTCTGACAAACCACTTTAAAGTTTAAAATAAAATGAAACTAAATACAGGAGTAATACAGGATGCTGCAAAAATGCTTCAAAATCCATCCTTGACTTTCTGGTTCAGCCTCAGTGCCCTGTGTTTTCTGTTAAGATACGGTTGCAAAGCAGAACAGGCATTTCCCGGGGGTTTGCAGGAGGGACGTCTGTATGTCCAGGCCCTCATTAGCATCAGCAGCTGCAGGCCAATGGCACCGTGCAGATAATTTTGCTACATAATTAGCTCCCTTCGTTCCCAATAGCTGCTCTCCTCTGGGGAATGCAGCAGGAGGTGGAAGGAGGCTGAGCATTTGCTCTTCAGGCTTCTAGCCAGCTCCTCCAGTGCTTCTGCTTAATCCACTGGACTGGGAAAGGAAGGGTTAGTGGAGACCTTATCCTCCTCCTTAGGTGATGGAGTAACAGAGAAATAGGAGACAACAAAATGAAGGTCAATGTAAGTACTAGATTATCTTATTTCTGTTGCAGTTATTTTAATGGCTTTACTTCTCTCATTTGTAGCAGAACTGTAGATAGTGTAAGATCTGTGTCAGGATCCCTTTTCAAAGAGTGCTGCTGATCTTAGTTGTGCATTACTAGCAGAGCACATGAACTTAACTTTTAAAGTATGATCAAAATTAAGCTGAAAAATTACTTCATTGAGAACAACAGCGTGGTTGAGGGGGGTAAAGTTTTGGACCCTACTTATTAGGCAGTAAAATCCCTTATTAAACAGTGACTACAAATGACCCTGGCTGGTCACTAGGACACCCCTTGCTTTCCATACTGTCTTGGAAATAATGAGTTTCAGTGATGAACATTTGACCTATCTGTTACCTCCAAATGATGATGCGTTTTGCACTGATAACTAGAAAATGAGGAACGGGAATGTTTCAACAACTTGAGTCACTCTGGTGAAGGAAATGTCAAGCAATTTGAATATGAGCTGTGTGAGCCTAGGAAAGCTTGTGCACTCTAGGATAAGGACTGATCATATCCTGCAGTGCTCTTTGCAGGGAGAACTGAACCTCAGAAGAGGAAAGGAGTGGTGGCAGTTTAATTTTTAGGACATAACGCTCTCCTCTTGGAGGAGGGAGGAACAAATGGAAGGATCAAAAATGTTTTGTAGTCCTCTGTTAATGTTTTTGCCCAGGCTTCCAGCACAGCACGCACACAGATGCTGAGCGTTAGCTTGCTTTGTGCTAGGCAGGATTTCCCTAGCTGTGAAGCTCACTGACTCCCAGCCTGACCTTACAGCTGATCTCCAGCAGCTGTGACTCGGGCAGTGTCTGCATGGTCACCATATGCCCTGTGTTAATGACGGAGGAAGGGATCCACACAGCTGCGCACGGGAGTGGGGATGCACAGTGGTGATTAGGGCAGGTCAAAGCCCATCCACTTCTTTTCCCAGAGAAATGCTAAAATTTCAAAGAGATGCAAATTTGTCCAAAGGGTGGGCTTAAAAAGAAATTGACTTTTTTGGTCAGATAGCTGCAATGAGAGCGCAAGAGGAAGCAGCAGTCTTGGGGAGTTGTGCTGCTGCTGCTGATTCATTATGAATCAGAGAGCACCCACCCCGAGCGTCTGCCTCTCCGGTTGCTGTCACTTCTGCCACGGCCAGGGAATTAGCGGAAACTTGTCCGCAGGTCAGATGGGATACAGGGACAGCATCTTGTCATGTTTCTGCACCCAGGAGGAAGGATACACAGCAGTCACTGCAAATGACAAATTTACAATGTGCTTCTGACAAGCTGTCCTAGAAGTTTGTTGCCTGTTCCCTAGGCAGGCAGAGGAAGGAGAGGAAATACTCTGCTCCTGGGACTGTGCAGCATCTATTGCTTAGGAGGCAGAAGGAGAAAACTTGTGCTCTTCAGAACTCTCCATATCTTTAAATCCATGTTTGGAAATAAACATTGTACTAAAATGTCATTAAGATGCTACAAGGTTTAGAAAGTCAAAGTAAGTTTGTGCATTTGGGCAAAACCCTCTGGGTAGTAGTAAGAACCAACCCCCCCATTCATAGTCAGTTCTTTAATATCAGGAAATGGGAATTTATTTTTCCTCAAACTTGGGCATGAGACCAAACATGCAGAAATGCTATGAATGGGAATGAAATCCTAATCACACTGAAAACAAGGGGAGTGTTCAGCTGGTTTTAACACAAATAGAATTAGATTAAGTACTTTAGTGGAGAAAAGAAACTTTGAGGAAAATTAACAGAACCAGCTTGTAATTCCCACCCTAATGGGTGGGAATTAGGCACCCCTGACTAATGGGAAGCTGCACCATTTTTAAGTGGTTCTGCCTGAAGTTTAAAAACTGGTTATTCTCTATTTTTAATAACTGCTCTGACTGTTCAGCATTTAAAAGCTGATCATTGGTGCCTGGTTCCACCCCCCCAAAAAAACAATTAACCCTTGAATAGGCCATAAAAGCAAGTCCTGACATGTGTTCTTTGTTGAAGCTCATACAAACAAAAAAGATCTGAAACTTCTGTATAGCCAGAACACTGAAAGTCCAAAATATGCCCCCAGAAAAATGGATGTTTCCCATGTGAAGTCTGTCGACAATTAACTGAATTAGACAAAACTTAAATTGACTCAACCTGGTCTAGCATTTAAAAGGGACTTCTCTGGGAAGCATGTTCCCAGCTAAGGGGGCAATGGAGAATGTTTATTTCTCTGGCTTTGTGCAGAGGTGAAGAGATTAACTGGAAACAGTTCTGTAAACATGTCAGAGGGTGTCACTGATGCATGAACATAGCTGTTTAGCAAACACAGCCCGCTGCCTTTAGCTGTATCTTTTCCTTCTCCTCAAATATTTTAAGTCCCATTTTTCTGCAGTAAAATGCTTACAGATCCTTTTTTTTTTCCCTTTGTGTGCAAAACACAGCTGAAAAATATTTGTCTTCACCCACAAAAAAAACCAACCAACCCCCTCTCACACACACAAAACCCAACCCAGTGTTTCAAAGTGCCTCTTCTCATTCAGATTATTTTAATAGGGTTTGAAGAAGCACATTTAGGACAACAGGGAGGTTTGAGTTGTTTTTAATTTGAAATGCTGTGAACTACTACAGTACCTACATATCACATGAATTGGAGTTTCCCAATAAAAGGAAGGAGAGCAGAGAAATTACTCTGGCAGACTTGCAGGGAAGATGCTCAGATTATCATTTGATAATCACAAAGGATTTTTCTACCAACATTTGAACATCTTTTATGAGAGCATGTTGGGGGGTTCCTATTGATCATACTATGGGCTGAACATTGAGACCAGGATAGGAGAGGGATGAGGAAGTCTTAGTATTAGTGGAGTTTTTCCCTTAGCACAGTTGTCTGTGATGCACACAGAGCACAGGTATCAGGCTGTGTGAGTACTCCTGGTTTGAGGTTATAATATTTTGCATTATAGAACCATATATTAGCAGTTTTAATGACTCTTAATTAAAATCTTTCCCTTCATTAATAAACATGAGTTAACAGCTTCATTCTGAAGACTCCCAGGGGCTGTCAGGTTTTGTAGTGGGAGGGCTGCTGGATAGACAAATAATATAAATGGGAAAAGCTTGCTTTTTAGGGAGAGTTGCAATCCTAACACCCAATATACAATAAAAAGAGACATTTCCAGCTGCACAAGAACTTCCCTGCACATCAAAGTTAACTGAGCCTGTGTTACCACAGGTCTCATACTGTGGATCCATTCAGTATGGTTGGTTCAATATATGTGGGCAATTTGCATTGCTCTAAGGAGGTCATGAACTCTGCATGAGGAAAACAATGTCTCCAGGAGAGGTTACAGAGGATGCAACCTCTGTTTTCTAGGTCTGGGCTCTTGCAATCTTCTCAGTGAGAGAAGAGCAACAGCACTGTCTGCTGAGGTGCTTTCTCATGGAGTGATGAAATGGCTTTTAAGATGTTCTTTGTCTGAGGAGATTTTTTTCAGGGCTGCTGACAGGGAAGAAGCAACAAACGTCAAAGAAGGAAAACCACTTTGATGTCATCTGTGTTGCTTTAGCTCTTGCTACATGTTGGTTATTGTAAGGACACATTAACAAGATCACATAAAATAAAGAAGAACTATACACAGCTGGCCCTGGATGGCATCTTGTGGATGATAGCTTTAGACAGCCAGCTTCCGCTCCTCTGGTAATAAAGAAAAACTGCAGATCCCATTGGCCCCAAAGCACAGCTTCCTCCTAGCTGAGCATCCCCTAAGGTCTCTGCGATCCTGGGAATGCAGTGCTTGTTTACAGTTAATGGCAGGTCAGAGATACTTCTGCTTACATGATAGAAAGAGGCTGCCACTGTGATTCTTTACATATGTCTTACACAGCTGAAAGTGTAAATAGGGCCTGAATTCTGACAAATATCCACACATTAGATGAGCCAGAGCCTGTACCACAAAGAACCTCGCTCCACCTAACTAGAGTTGGTTTTGGTAGACCTTCGCTACCTATGCTGTCAGATCAAGCACTCAACCTGCTTTAAACTTCCTGTATTTTTGTCTATAAAACTGTTCCTGCTACTACTTGGATCGCAAAAGCAGTTGGCTAGGGTAAATTCTCTTCAATGTGTCTCAGAAAATGAGATTTCTTTGGAAAGTGAATTGGAACAACTTTGGCATCCAGTGGCTTCTCCTTAACTCTATTGCTTAACATGAGCAGATAGAACCCATAGGGTGTTGAGGGACAGAGCTGCTTGTGGGCTGGCTGCTGGTAAGGAACAGGGCACAGATGAGACACTGGTAGTTCCTTACCACACCTCACAATGCGTTGGTTTACTCCCCATGGCCATACCCTCCTCATAGCACCTCAAACGCCACCAGAAAATGAGTCAACCTACAGCAAGCTCTTTACTGCCAGAAGTGCAGTGCTTCCCAGTACCAAAGCTTGTTTAATGCTTGCTTGCTGCATATCCTGCCAAAGAGCTAAAAACATCAGATGGGTGCTGGTCGGCATTGCTGTGAGCTTGCCACAGTCTGAAACATCTGGTTCAGTATCCTGGGCTAATACTTGTTGAATCCACAGCTGGGACTCCTAAAAACTAATGGAGCTTATAGGAACAGTATTGCCTACTTTCCTTTGGTGATAACACCACATAAAAGCGATGCTTCACAGGCTCTTCCACACCAGTCCTGGTGCAGTCAAGTCCTGAGAGGCTGAGTGAGTAATCAGAATTCTTGGAAAAGAAACAGCACTAGCAAGTCCCTTTTAGTTCTTGTATTTGTGTTGGTGCAGCCGGGAAGGACATCTTGTTGTCTAATGCACTAGACAGGCTCAGTTCCTGAGTTCAGGCTTCCTGGCTCTGCCACCAATTTCCTGCATGCGCCTGGATAAGGCTCTTAATGTTTCTGTTTGCTAAAGGCAGGGAGTGTCCCTCTGCCCACCCTCTTCGTGGTCTGCCTTTCAGCGGTTTTGTACAGCATCCAACAAGGGAACAAGTGTTACTCTAGAGCTCAAAGGGTTGCTGATGAATAATAGGAAAAATTTCCTTTTTGATCTAATTGCCATAAAGTGTGGAGCCATAGAGTGAAGTCTGGACTGGGCTTGGGTGGGATTCCTGGAGGCTTGACTTCAACACAAGTGGTTCAGAGCATTTGGCATTGTCCAAATAGAAAGCAGGCTCCTGTGGTCAAGGCAAGAAGACTGTTTTAACCCAGCTAGGACATAAGGTAAATGGGACTGTTGTCCATCTCTGGCAGCTGCTGATGGACAAGCCCATGTATCATGAAAAGGCCATTGTTCACAGACACCCTGAGGAAGAAATGCATGCTGCTAACAACAGGTCCTTCTCATCAGCTGAGCTGACAATTTGGTTTTCTTCTGCTGCAACTTCAAGCCAGCTGTTGCTTTACAGCAAATGCTCTGGACAAAAATACAAGGCATCACATTTCCTATTTGGGTGCTATCTCTCTGGACATGACTTGCACTTTCTGATAAACTAACACTGAAATGCAGCCAGTATCCCACTGCCTGGGAAGCTTGCAGTCTTGTTTTGAAGCTGAAAGCAAATGGTGGTTTGTACTGAAAAACACTACATCCCCCTGCTTACTGCAGACGGGGTTTGACTAGATGACCTTCAGAGGTCCCTTCCAACACTATTCTATGATCCACAGCTCTCTCTACTCTTTGCACAAATGCCTTAAGTGAATAATGCTACCTGCTGCTACTACTTTTCACACTTTTAGCTGTCATCTTGTAATGAGTAAGAAAGTACCCAAAATAAACATGCTGAAAATAAAATGTGGTGATCTACACAGTCATGATTGTCAGAAATATATGGGCTTCAGATGAGACAGGTGGGCTGCCCTGTGATGAAGGAGCTGGAAAATATGAATATTTGCTCTCTCAAAGGTTTTCTTTGATCTTAATAAAGTTACTTACTCTGTTCTTCCTTGGTTTCCTGTCTAAAAAAATTACAAAGAGAGCACTCTATGAAGATGCTGAAAGATATACTGGAGAGGGGAAAAAAGTATTCAGCTACAGGTGATGTCTATGTAATGGGGAGAAACACAGATACTGTTTCAGGCATGCTTACCTGAAATAAACTCACAAACACACTGGCCTGCTGTGAAGAGTTAGGAGCCAACAGATGTATTTGTTTGGTGTCACCGTGTGCATAGGTAGATTTTTCTCTGAGCTAATGTATCACAGAAATCATTAACCTGGGATGGTCAGTAGGATTCAGCTTTCCAGTCTGAGGTGGATGTGGGCACAGTTAGCTGGAGTCTGGGTCTTCACAAGTACTGCAGCCTACCACAGCTATTCAGCAGCATTTCTGCCACTGGGCAGCTGTTAGTCCCCTGACCTAATATGAGGTTACAGAGAAGTCTGTCTGAAGTTGAAAGGAAAGAAAGTATGGTTCGTTTGGGGGGGGTTGTTCATTTGTTTCACAGGTAAGAAATAATTAGTCTTTTTCATGTGCAGTTGAAGTCCTTGGGTAAATAGTGTAGCAGGCAGGAAGCATGAGGTTTAGATTTTTTTGGATGAATGATGCATTTTCTCTGCAACTTCTGGCAAAGAATTCATGGACTGCCAATGGGAAAACCATCTATTTTTCACAGAGGGATGTTCATAAGTTACAAGTCTAAGCAGTGCTATTCAAGAACTTTGGGGGAAGGGGTAGTAAAGAAATGTTACAACATTATTATTATTGTTGTTAGGAGTAGTAGTTGTTGTTGTTACTATTGGTGGTGTTGTCATCCATTTCTTCACCTCACTGAACAGAGCAGGTGCAGGCTGCAAGGATTCAACTCTCTGAAATCAATGAAAAAATGTTGTTTAATGTGAAAGTGAATGGACTTGAGTTAAACTGATGTTAAGGTAGAGATAAACACTGAATCAAAAATTAACGCTTTTGTTGGTGTAACAGTGCAACATTGGTGGTTTTTCTCTCTCCAGAACACCTTGGCCAAGGCGCTATATGACAACAAGGCAGAGTGCTCAGATGAGCTGGCCTTCCGCAAAGGGGACATCCTGACAGTTCTGGATCAAAATGTCATTGGCAGTGAGGGCTGGTGGAAATGCTCCCTCCATGGCAGGCAGGGTCTGGCCCCTGCTAACCGCCTCCAGCTCCTTGCCACCTCTCAGGCTGTCCTGCTTCCTCCTTCCATCCAGAGTGACTCCTCAGAGTCACCAGCAGGCCAACAAAACATCTACCAGGTTCCCTCCGTCCCCAAGCCTACTGTATCGTCATCTACCTATGAGAAGATGGAGGGGTGGGTGAAATCTCCAGCCAGGGTCTCTACTCTTCCTGCTCAAGGAATATATCAGGTACCAGCCTTGGCTGCACAGCTGCTTAGTGAAAGGACCAAAAGCTCAGCAAGCCAGGTAAGCATATAAGCAGCTATAACAGCAACAAGCAGTATTATTAAAACAATCACTGGGAGCAGGGAAGCATTTCAGTGGAATTTGCAGCAAAGCCATTCTAATAAATGGTGTTTAGGAAACTCCCATCAATTCTGCTACATTGTATAGCACCGTGTGAGAAACACTGCTCTGGGCAACAGATGAGAGCCTCTATATTCTGTAGTCCTTCACTTTTTTGACAGTTTGAAGCAGCTGTAAACTAAGACAAGAAGTAAAGAATATACCATTTGTTTGGAAGACTAGAAATTATTTACAAATCTAGCCCAAAGTTAAAATAATAGGACACAGAACTTTCTCCTCTGATGGTCCACAGCATGCATCCATTCCTCTGGGCACATGTGGGGCTTTGCATCCATTTTGCACATCCTTTGCACAGGAAGATGATTCATAAGAAAGAAAGATCACCCCTTGCTGTATGATTGGTGCTCTTGCTCTGGTTTCTACTATTTTCAGCAAGCTCAGAATGCTGTTGCCGCTCTCTCCTGCTACTCAAGGTTGTCACTACACTTGCACAAAGTAGCAGCACTTACTATGGACATGCCAGAGGCCACAGAGTTTGGTGCATCCTGAATCAATTTCTCTCCCAGACAGTTTTTCTGATCACAGTTTTTTGGATGAGTGCATCCACCAATCCTCCCAGTTCCAAAGAGAAATTGCAAACCCACCTTCCCAGGATTTCACTAGAGCTGCCTGACCTGGCCTCTTCTTTCTCCCTGCTCCTGCTGGGCATTCAAATAAAATTTGTGAATGGAAAATGCAGTTTGAAAAAATGTTACATCAAGTGTCTTAACCTTACAACACTTGTGCCTTCTTCAGCATAAAATGAGCTGGGAATCTTTTATAATGATATGTAAATAGAGCAGGTGGAGAGGGAGTTCAAGTACAAGTTTTTGTTCAGTCCCATGAGCTCTTCAGCCCAGGGTGACTGTTTTTAATGTGTAAGAAAATCATCATGTCAGAAATGTTAATTGAGAAAGGAAAAGAAAGGGAATTCAGCTCTGAACTGCTTTTAGGCTGATCTAATAATTTGATTTGTGAGACTCGGTTAGGTTTTGTTCCACTGTGCTGAAGACAAGTTATGAAAACTAAGGTTCTGGCCCCTTTGGTGTGGCAATGAGTGCTGGAAGACAGACCAGCTTGGTACATCTTTAGTGTTGGAAACACAGTTTTCAGCACTGCAGCAGCAAGTTCAGCTTTTGTGCACAATTACCATAACTGTATGTTCAAAGTAATAGCTACAAAAGACCCTTTTACATTTACTGTGACCTGATTTCTCCATTTTCCTAATCCTAAAGAAGGCATTTGCAAATCCAGTGTGAGGTTGACACAAATCTTCCACATTGTGCCAGCCAATCAGACTGAAAATGTTACTCTCCGACTATTCTTGTCTTTTGGCATCTCATGAGTTTATGTACCTAAGCCTTGTTTACTCTAACAGAAGTGGGGGGAGGGGAGTTCAGAGGTTCAGATCTGTCTGTGCTGCCTCTTGCACTGCCACAGCTGTTACTACACCAACTGTACCACTGTGGCCACAGGCCATATGCAGATGCATGAGGAGGCGCAGGGGTGCACAGCCTTTGCGAGTGAAGAAGGAACTGCAGCACTCTGGACTGCCCCACACAGATCCAATGGGACAACTGGCAGAGTTCCTGGCATACTCAGCTGTCCTCTGAGCAGCTGGGTAGAGCCACTGCAAGGCTTCAAGGAAGCTGGTTGAAAGCAATAGAACAAAACAAAATCCCTCAAAGCTTCTGTGCTTCACACTGTAGAAAAGCCACATCACTTCTGTCTAGTACCCAGGGCATCTCCTTGTTTAACTGTGACTGAAAGTACTGTAAAAATCAGTAAGATGAGTTTTCTTTTTGATTTGTCCATCTGGAAACAGACCTGACCTAAGGATTCATAGAACCACAGAATGGTTCGGGTTGGAAGGGACCTTAGAGATCATCTAGTTCCAAGCCCCCTGGCATTGGCAGGGACAGCTTTCACTAGACCAGGTTGCTCAAGGTCCCATCCAACCTGGAAGTGAACACCTCCAGGCAAGGAACATCCACAACCTCTCTGGGCAACCTGTTTCTGTGCCGCACCACCCTCACTGCCAAGAATTTCTTCCTAATATCCAGTCCAAATCTACTCTCCTCAAGCTTCAAGCCATTTCCTCTCATCCTGTCACTTTCTTGATACCAATTTTATCCTTTCTACTCATGAAAGTCTTCTCCATTTTGCACTGTGTGCAAGCAAGGTGTTTCATATCACAGAGCACTAAGGGGGTTTGGGTTCACTCTTCATTCCCTTTCTTCAGATGAGAGCTGAAAGCTTTAACAAAGCAGCAGCAAACATCTGTATAGCTGGAGTCCTGCTCCTCCACCATATTTGCCTTAAATTTAGTCACTACAACGCTCACATGATGGAGAACACCACCTCCAATTTTAAATAATTTACTGTCAGGCAGCAGTGTCTCTGTAGATCAGTAGTTTACAATACTCCATTTAGAAACCAGCTGCAGAGAGCCAACCTAAACCCATGCTAAGTAAACAAAACTCCATAGTTTGGGGACTGATTTTTACAAAGTCCTTTCCCAACATCCATATTTTGGTATCTAATTGTTCCACAGATCTGGTTGTAGGTCTTAAAATTATGTTTTAAGCAAACAGAATTAGTCTGCAATTGACCTGAGTAATGTAATTCCCACAGCAGACTTCTCTGTTCAAAGAGCTGGACAGGATATCAAGGAAACTCTGTTTGCTCCTACCAGATTGAGTTAGTTCTTTGTAACTGCAAAATAACAGACTTCAGCCTTTATCTTTTTGCTGCACATACTACTAAATATGGTTTGATCTAATGATTCTGTGAGACTGGAGAAGTAGAAGTTCCCTCACTTTCTTTTTTTCAGTGGTTCTGCTTTTGAGCAAAGATTTAAGTGATAACTGAAGCGGGATTTTCTCCAAATCTCTTCCCTCCCTTGGTTAGTACAGCAGATCACCTTTGATTTCTATGTGCTAGTTCATAACATATCTGAAATAAACCAGAAATGCTGTCAAAGAAGAATTACTGGGGAAAAAATACCATGCCTGCCTGTAAGGTCAGGTCCTGTCAATTGCCATCAGTGAAAAGCTTAATCGCTTACAAGTGATGACTCTAAAGGTGGCCTATTCAACTACTTAATATTTCAAAGATGTCCTGAGGTTACTGCTCAGCACTTTCTCATTATTTCTTTTTTTTCTTTCCCCCATAAAAGTACCTGTTTACTCTCCCGAGAGCATGCCGGGCTTCAGCCCCAAACATCAGGGGTGAGGTATATGATGTTCCATCCACACAGCGCCGGGAGTCCTCACTCACACAGGTGAGTCCTGCCATAGCATTCCCCTGCAGCTCACACCCTGTGGGACCTCAGAAGAGATTTTCAAGGCAAATTATAGTATTTCCTTGTTTGTTTTGTGCATAGCTTGGCAGTGTGTTTTTAGGGAAGTTCAAAGCCTAGATCAGTTTTCTTTTGAATTTGTTAGAGGAATATGTCTTAAATTTGGTACATTTCTAATAAACACTTTCAGTTTTACCACTGCTGAGTTCCAGGGCACTGATGATTTCTCAGTATCAGTGTCAGTCTCTGCTTTCTACCAGGAAATGTGCTTTGTCACCAAGTCATTTGATTGGAAAGAACACAAGATGTTTGCAGAAACCAAATGCCACCCACACAACCTGCCTCCTGGGCAACAAAACAGAAGGCATTAGGTCACATAACCACAACACACTCAGGGCAATGTGCTGATTGCATTCAAGTGCCTTGCTCTTGAAACCAGGCATCCCTGGGCACAGCGAACATCACCGCATTTCCTCCATGTCTCACTGCCGGTGCAGGTCACCGGGATGGGACAGACACAAGGCCCCAGCCCCTCGCCTGCCATGCAGAGTTGCACATGTAGGCTGGAGCACGTCCACAGATCCTCCCTGGCAGCACCTGGCAGTGCAGAGCTGGGCTCACCCTAATTCATTTATTATCAAGTTATCCACAAACTTCCAGAAGCGGGGAGACTTCTGATCAGATCCAAAGCCAAGCGTGTCGCTGGAGGCTGCCTTGCACCACCTAGTGCCCACCACGCTCCATGCAGCGCTGCGGGAAGGTGCTCCAGCAGCTTTACAGCAGGTTGAGTTTGACTCGCATTGTCCACACCAGGCGACACACAGTGTATCACCATAAAGAGTCTGATTCCACCAAAGTCTTCAGTGGGGTCTAAAAGGGATTGAATTTAAAGCGTGGGGTTTTTCCCTCTGACCAGAGCGGTGCCACTCCACCCGCCACACGGAAGGCCTCTGCGCTGGTCAGATCCACCGAGTGTTTCCAGGAAGAGCAGAAGCAGCTTTACAAGATCCCACCAAGCCCAGAAAAGGCCAGAGCTGTTATCAAGAAAGATTCACCATCGGGCAATGTAAGTAAGACTTGTTGGACACAAGAGAATAAACTCAAATATTTCTAAAGCACTGGGAAAAGTCTGTATGCATCTCAGCAAACCTGTATCAAGTGAAAATTTAAACTCATTGCAGTTGAGAATAGTCAGTGGTGCTTGCTGGTCATCAGGGTATGCATATAACTAGGGCTGAGGATACTGAAAAAAATCAAGTGGGTTTTTATACAGAGACTAATAAAATCTTACATCCTTCATTCTGTAAAACTGAGTGTTTAATGCTGCCTACTAATAAACTGGCATTTCACTTTTCTTGTAGCCATTCCAGAAAACTATGAGTTTTCCACCCCCCAAAGAAGATAGGGAAGAGCCTATAGATTTCACTGGCTGGGGAAAGTGCTGTATGATTTAATCACCTGGGCTCAAAACATTTTAACCTCCATATGAGAATAGAATAGAATAGAATAGAATAGAATAGAATAGAATAGAATAGAATAGAATAGAATAGAATAGAAATTAACCGGGTTGGAAGAGACCTTTGAGGTCATCGAGTCCAACTTATCATCCAACACTATCTAATCAACTAAACCATGGCACCAAGCACCCCTTCAAGTGTCTTCCTAAACACCTCCAGTGATGGTGACTCCACCTGGGCAGCCCATTCCAATGGCCAATCACTCTTTCTATGAAGAACCTCTTCCTAACATCCAGCCTAAGGAAGCAGCTTGTGCATTTTAGAAAGAAATAAAAACTATGGGCTAGCCTTTCCGTGGTGCAGTTCCAGTGACATTACTGGAGTTGCATGCATTTTCTGAGAATTCAGGTTTGTTTCTCATCTCTTGTCTAAAACCATGGTTTATAAATCCTGTGTGCTCTCTTCCAGTTATATGATATCCCTCCCAAAAGAGAAACCGAGGCTTCAGACAATGAATCTCAGAGGAAGCGCTGGGGCCATTACAATACCTTGCCAAATCCACGGAAGTCAGAATGGATTTATGACATTCCAGTGTCACCAGAAAAAATGGGAATAAAACAAACTCCTTCTGGCCACTCCTTGGAGAAGCAGATGCTGTATGACACACCACCAGCCAGGTACAAGGTGCTAACAACCAGCACTGAAGCCAAAGTTGCCAATCAGCAGTTATATGATATTCCACCCACACAACGGAAATTAACCTTTCCAGATATGCATCTCTATGATGTTCCATCCTCACGGGACATGCTCCTTTTGCCACAAAACGGTACCTGTGATGTACCCTCAAGTCTCCTGGCTCCAAAGGCTGAGAATCAGACCTCTGAAGAGAATGTGTATGACATTCCAAAAGGCTTGCCCACTGCTATGCAGTCTAAGAGAGATATGGAAAAACACAGTGACAGTTCTGGAGACCAAGCATACAGCATTCCTCCACAGATCTCAAGAGAAGCCAAGATAGAACAAGACAGATTATCCATTTCGAGTGTGGACAGCAAAAGCAGCACGCTCTCTACATCCTCAAACTCTTCTGCTGAGTCTTTTTCTATGCCATTATCAGAAGAGCCTGCCAGAGAAATTAAACTGGACCTTGATGTAGCGATAGAGACAGTGACTAGGTTGCAGCACAGCGTATCCAGCTCGGTTGCAAGTTTAATGATTTTTGTGAGCAGCAAATGGAGATTACAAGAACACCTAGAGAAAAGCATTGAAGAAATTCATCGAGCAGTTGATCACATAAAAGTATCACTGGGAGAATTCTTGGCCTTTGCTCAAGTCATAAAGGTAAATGCCTCTTCCTTGACTGATAACAACCTTCAGACCAGAATTACAAAACAGTTAGAAATTCTTGTGAACTCATTCAAAATTTTAACAGAAACAAGAGAAGCTCTAAACAATTGCAACTGGTTGCTAGAGGCTCTGGTCCTCAAGAAACCTCAGAGCAACCCAGATGATCTTGATCGCTTTGTGATGGTAGCGCGCACAATCCCAGATGACATCAAAAGGTTTGTATCCATCATCATTGCCAATGGAAAGCTCCTCTTCAGAAAGACTGAGAAGAAACAAGAAATGAAGCAACCACAAGTGAACCTAGAATACAAAATGGCAAAACAAATCACATTGCCAAGAAGAATTGAAACAGATTCACTTCAGAGAAATTCTCCTGAGAAACCCAGCCAAAGTCAGGTCTCTTCTGAGAAACCAAAAGAAAATGCCACTGAGGACTGTGATTATGTTCAGCTGCAGGTCAGTATAACTGGATTGTACTACCTGTATTCTTGGTTGTTTAGCAGATATTAAGCTATTAGCACTACATTATCTTTAAGGTTAACTTTCCTTTATTATTACTAGTGCCAAATTCAGCTCGTGCTACTTCCCATTTTCCAGGCTTCGTGTGAATTCAGGATTTTGTTCAAGTGCTAGGTGGCACACATAGAGTGATCAGTAATTTTAAGTAATAGAGAGAACCGGCAAGTGGAGAACTTACCCAGCAAACACTGTGAAAAGATTTTTAGCTTGCCTGTTTACATTCATTTGAGAAAAAGCCTTTAGCTGGGGATTAACAATTTGTTTCTTCTGTTTTGACCAGCAGTTCTCTTCTTGCTGGTATATTTTGTTTGTTTGGCTCTGGGACAACTGTATAAGAGGTACTAACTCTCAAACTTGAGGCGCATTGGAAAGCATTCTGTTGCAGAAAATGCTGATTTAACAAATGTAACTCATACTGTGAATTATCAGCTTTATTAGTTGGAATAGTTTTGGCTATTTATTAGAATCATTCTCCTTAGAATTGCTGAAATGTCTAGAAAAAAAAAATGCAGCTCTCTTGGTTTCACAAAGAAATGCTGGCTTGCCCTTGGAATTTGGGAAATGCTGGTTTCAGGTCTCAGATCTTGCAGGATCAGACACTAAAGTTTTAGTAGGAGAAAACCTACAGTTGCTTTTAATGACTGTATCATTGTTGTCTCTAACACGAAGGCTGCATAGCAAGGAGGCGTTTCCCTCTGAAATAAGAGAAAAACACATTTATCCTTAAATATTTTATGTAAAGCATTTCACCCTTGCTTTCATTTTGATTTTTATCAGGCACAGAAAGTACTTTCAGGTAAAGAAATAACAAGAGTACAGATTCAAACCCAAAGGTATTTCTAATTATGAAAACTATTACTTATGAACACTTCTAGTCTCTGACTTCTGTGCATGCTAAAACTCAAAATAATTTCCATTTGGACACACATCTCTGTATAGATAGATCTATTTGTTTTCTCACAGTTCATTTTCTCAGAACTAGTTCTGGGAATTACTGCTGAAAACCTGTGCAAAACAGTCTTTCCCCTCAAATGTAACAAACCACTGCACTTTAAAGTCATGCTATTTATTTACTTGCCTTTGTGTATCATTTGGGATAAGGCTGTGAGAAGATTTCAAAACATCCTGCCCTAGTGTAAGGGTTGACTCTCTTCATATTGTGCAGTTTTAATCATTCATAACCCTCATAAGTCAGCACCATTAAAGATCAAGTCTGAATGTTCTGTACTATCTGAAAGCTTGAAATTCAGACCGTAATAAAGGTTTGGTGTTCAGCACTTTGTGTGCTATCCATTATTAAAATCATTTTCAGTGAAATTTGTTTAGGGAGAAAATACCACTTTGAATTCCAGTACTTTATGGAAAGAGAAATTACTGTAAAGGACTACTAGGCTGGGGTGATTTGGAGACAGTGTTAACTGACAAAACTACCTGTAAGTGAAGAAACATGGAGAATATAAGGTAGAGCAAGTAAAGAAACAATCAGTGTGCTAAGCCTCTCTTTTTTAACCTTTTCCCAGGTTTTGCCATCTGCAAAGCAGGCTGTAATTCAGAGCAAGCCAGACTCTGCAAAGAAAATCCCTCTCTCAGACCACTGTAAGCTGTGTTTTGCTGCACTGCACAAGGCAATAGGTGTATTTACTAGTAGTCTAAGCAACAACCAGCCACCCGAAGTCTTCATATCCCACAGCAAATTGATCATTATGGTGGGACAAAAGTTGGTGGATTCTCTCTGCCAGGAAACTCAAGAAAGAGATGCTCGGAATGACATTCTCCACAGGAGCAGCCGTTTTTGCAGCCTCTTGAAGAATCTGGCTCTTGCCACCAAAAATGCTGCAATACAACATCCCAGTGCAGACGCCATGAGGGAACTTCAAGATCAGACTGAGGAGCTGGCTAAGTACACGCAGCAGTTCAGAGCAATAATGGAATGAAAGACTCTGCCGTTTCTACAAATACGTAGCAAAATTGTTGGTCCTTAGGTGTGTGGCAGCCAAGGTGTGCAAAAGCAGCTCCTCCAAGAATTCCTGCTGGCCAGTTCCCTGGGTGATGGTGCAGTTTTAGCAGACAAAGTTCCACACAACAGCAGATGCAGAAATAAATCTGTAGAACAACAATCTGTACTTTCCTCTCCATTGTTCAGATCCTGCCTGGAAATATCATCATAGTGGATGGGCAGGAATGTTTGCTGTGTATTAGAGCAAATTTATTTTATTACCTGGCTGTTTTCTTGGGTTTGGTTTTGTTTTAGTATCTATGTAGGTCAGATAACTACTTTTTTTTTTCCTTTTCTTTTTCTTTCTCCCCCCCCCCCCCCCCCCCCCATTTGGCAATATAGAGCATCTTTTTACATTTTGCTGCATTTACATTTTGTTCTGTAAATTATGATATCACATCATCATTTACTCAAAATTTATGATTACCCTTTTTAAAGAAAAACAGCTACCAAGCTATTTTTAAAAATTATTTATTTTTACTATACAAATGCAGTGAATGGATTATGGGAGAAAAAAATCTGACAGGTACTACATGTAGCTAGGAGTTAATGAAAAATATTTCAGCAGGTAACTGGGCACAGAGGAAAACTGACTTGGAGGAGTCCCAGCTCCTGGTAAATCTGCTGGGAGCACACCTCTGTCATCTCTGTCACGGCCTGAAGCTGTTCAGAGCATTGCTCCAACTGAAACCACGTAGTCACTGAACATGCAGAGGGTTTGGACAAGCTCTTCCTACAGACTGGAAAGGTTATGTTATTCCTCACTGGGCACCCAGAGCACCCACACTGGTGAGGCTGCCCAGGGGCTCTCAGCCCAGTCCTTGCTCTGTCAGTCTGCATAGTGCATGAACTTTATGCTCAGACATGCTGGGTATGAAACAGAACCACAATGTAACCACGCTGGTGGATTGCTTGTATGCCTGTTGTTTGTATTATTTATTTTAAAGTCTTTATCTGAAATGTCAAAGTCTGCCCTTTCTTGGCAGTGTTGTATCTGTGTCTTTGCCCTGAAAACGGACCATTTAGTCCTGTGAGTAGTTACAGCTAATTCGCACTGCACCAGTGCACATGAGCTCCAGTTCTCTGTGGAAAACCCAGCTCCCTCCGTGGTATTTTTACTTGGTAGTCACCGTGTTTTATACCGTTATTTAAACGTTGGCATCTGTAAATACTGTTGTTTGCACGGTTAAATGCAGTAACCGTGCTGCACGTTGGCTTTGTACCTTTTGTATTAAACTCATTCCTGGCATAACTGAGTGTTTGTAACCGGCAACCGACCTCTCCTGCTGCAACTGCCCGGGAGCAGGGGGCGGGAAGGGCAAAGAGGCAATACCTCGGAAGGATGCGGCCAGCTGCCAGTCCCTGCCAGCCCGGCCCAACTCCAGAACAGGTCATTTGGCCGTCAATCCCCCAAAGTCGGTGTTCTAGCCTGGGCGGGGGTTGTTCTCACAAAACAAGGGGAAACCCTACCCACCGTGCCAGGGCCACCTGAAAAGCAGGAGAGGCGGCAGCGGTTCCGCCCCGGTGTCGAGAGGGGACGTTGCGAATCTTCTTCCCCGCCCCGCGAAACAGTGGTACGTTCCGCCCCCCTCCGGCACCGGCACGGCTGGCTGCGCGGCGGCGGTGCGGACGCTCCCTGGGCAGCCGGAAGTGCGTAGTGCCCTCTACCGGAAGTACTGCCCTCCACCGGAAGTGTGTTGTCTGCTGGGGAAAGGACTCGGAAGCGTAGCGCAGCGGCGAGCGATATGGGATGCGATGGTGGTACCATCCCCAAGCGCCACGAGCTGGTCAAGGGGCCCCGCAAAGTCGAGAAGGTTGGAGGGGACCGCGTGAGGGCGGTGGGGAGAGCGGCCGGGGGCTGTCGGACTGGCTCTCTGAGCCTGGGCCCTTCCTGTGGGCCCACGGCCCCGAGGGATAGAGGCCCTGCGGAGGCCCGGTCAGTTCTTCCCCTTCCGCAGCGCTCGCGAACCGGGCATGGCACTCTTGGTGCTGGCAGCGTTGAGAGCATTTTGCGCGGCACTGGGCAATTCTGCAGTGCTGCCGCAGGGTGACTGTGGCGCTAACGGCAGCTGCAGTGGAGATCCCTTTGGCTTCTGGAGTATCCCCTTCTCTGATAGGACAAGAGAAAATGGCATTCCTTTTCCCCAGGGGAGGTGTAGATTAGACATTAGGAAAAGCTTCAATACGGAATAGCTTTCCAAAGCCTGCAATGGGCTGCACAGGAAAGTGTTTGAATCGCCAACCCCTTTCCCTCCCCACACCTGACTATCAGTGTAGCTGTACATTTCAGCATTTCTTGTATGGGCTAATGAGTCATAAAATTTGGGGGTTTAGACAGGAGGTTCAACTAGCATCCTGACATCCACAGATTTGCTTGTTTTGTTATCTTGGTCCTTACAGGCAATGGAACTGGTAGTTGACCAAAGCAGGGGTTCCACGATGCAGAAATGTGTTCAATAGATAAGAGTTAGTCCCTTGAAATTGATTATGAATTTTGCTAAAAGGTTTTGTTAGAGCTATTTTATGGGTTAGTTTTGAGTTCAGAAAGTAGGTTTGGTAAGATACCTGAAGGGTTGATTTAATGCTTTAAGTGTTACTTGATTTTATGTTTAAATAATTTGCAAACATAAAAACTATTTTAAAACCAGGGGTATTTTTCTTCCTTCAGGTTGACAAAAATGCTGAATTGGTGGCAAGGTGGAACTACTGTGCTCTGAGTCAAGAGAAGTTACGTCGGCCAATTGTGGCCTGTGAGCTGGGCAGGTATGACTGTTTCCATACACACCACTGTGTCAAAAAGCACTAAGCTGTAAATAAAAGAGTGCTTTGAGAATCAAGTATGCTTACTAAAAATCTTATGTTGCAGGTTGTATAATAAAGATGCTGTCATTGAATTTTTGTTGGACAAGTCAGCTGATAAAACTCCTGTGGAAGCTGCGTCACATATCAAGAATATTAAGGTAAAACAGCTTCTCTGCAGTTTTAGAGAGTGCTGTGAAAGTTAAAGCATGCCACAAACACTTATCTAACACTGAAAGTGTTACAAACCACAATGAAAAAGCTATTGCAAAAATGTTATTGTGGCTCAAAAATTATTAGTAAACAACTTAAACCTTGCATTTTTCTCTTTCAGAATGTAACAGAGCTAAACCTTGCAGATAATCCAGCTTGGACTGGTGATAAAGAGAGTATAAAAGGTGACAAATATGATGACATTCAGTCTGCACGCTTCATATGTCCTGTGGTGGGATTGGAAATGAATGGAAGACATAGGTCAGTATGTCAGTTTCTGGACTTTTGGGTTTTAGATGTGAGTACTTAGCTAAACCCAACATAGAGCAGGTAAAAATGTTTGCATCGGTGGTGTTGTGAATGATGTAGTTACTTCAAGCCTTTGTGGGGAGTATTTGTTCTCTTGTCAGGAGGAGGGAGTTCAGGAGGCTAGTAAGTGTCCTTTTACTTCATATTCAAGAGGAATGATAAAAAGTTAATCCTTTCCTACATTAATTTGTGTTTAATAAAGAGTAGTAGTACCCAGTATTCCTAATTTAATTCTTACATTCTGCAAATTAGTAAGTACCTAATTAAAGTGCTGATTCTTTAATTTGCTGAAGATAAAGTCCTGCTGACCCTTTGCAGTGTTGTTTCTGTGTTAAATAAAGCTCTTCACATATTTCTCTCAGACACAGGCTTTCTTAAAAATAATTGCATGGCTTGTCTTTTCTTTGAAGGTTTTGCTTCTTGAGAAACTGTGGATGTGTGTTCTCTGAACGGGCTCTCAAAGAGATTAAATCAGAAGTTTGTCACAAGGTGAGTTTTAATTCAGCTTTAATAGCAGTGTGGTCACAATCTCCACAGGTAGATGTATAGATGTAGATACATACATGTGCATATATATGTATTTGTATTCACATCTACTATGGTAAAGTGTGGGAGCTTTTATCTGAATATACAGATTGAAATAGAACCTACAAATGGTCTGAAGTAATTCCATATGGCCTTTTAAAATGTAAATGTTTCTAAACAGTTGTAAAAAGGAGTATTTTTATTCCCTGAGAGTTTAGTCTTGCAATTACTTGAGAAATTAATTTTTCCTCAAACAATGACTGGTTTTGTTTCAAGGTTTCTGACTGGTTGGTTGGTGTGTTTTTTCCCTAGATGCAAGTGGTTTGTGTTTTATCAGTATCAGCTCTCTATTTAAACTGATGACGTGTTCAGGTTCTGTTTTGATGTATTTTTAAAGGATTTTTCCTGTTGGTTTTTGTCCTTTGGTGGGGACAACTCCTCATAGAATTTTCATCAATTACATGAATTATTGTGTAACATGAAGTGCTGGTTTGATCCCCTTATATTGGTTTCTTCCTAGCTAGGGGCTGCTTCTGCTGTCAGGGAGATTTGTGACAATGGTTGCCACACTTAGGCAAGCTATTTTTCAGCAAACACCCTGATATTGGAGAAAAGAAATTGTATGTTTGCATTAAAACAGTGAAGGAAAACTTTCTCAGTGAGATGTTGCAGGTGATGTGGAGCATTATTAGGTGTAGCCTCATGTTGCTGCATTGAGTGGTGATTTTGTTCTTTAGAATACTGGTTTAGTCCTAATGGCTCTGCTTTCCTGTTGGCAGATACTAATGTATTTTTAATGAGGTTTTTTGTTTGCATCTAAATTTTTGCTGATAGATGGATGTAACTTGATTGTTCAATGCAAGAGTGAGATGGTTTGGCCAGTCTGATCGTTTTACAAAAACTAAATGAATCCTTCATGCTTTTTTTTAGTAACCAGTGTTGAACGTAGCCTCATACTCGCACACATCTCTTTGCACATACAGGTGAAGTCTTCACAGTATTCAGGAGAGTGCCCCTAGAAATAATGGAGTGGATATATAGTATCATCTAGTCTGTCATCTTTTATTGTTCAGTTTTGGTGCACAGAGACAATGGGAACCAGCTGGGGCAGTATGATTTAGTCCACATTGCCTTTCAGGTCAAAGAGTGATTTGGTAGAGTTTTGGATGCATGCTGATAATGTTCTCATTCTTCATTCAAAATCAAGAAGAGGGTCCAGAGCCTTTCTAAATAGGATCACAGGGTTGTGTTTTCTGGTAGCTAATGGTTTGTTTCTATCCAAAGTGCTAATTAGCAGCGTTCTTCCAGCAGCAGTGGAGTGTAGTAAAATGAACTAGAACTGATGAATAAGAAACATACCATGTGTATTGTACACATGATAGAGTCAGAACCTTCTAATTTATAAATGAAATCCTTTTCTAATTCATGCATTGTCTAAACCAAACAGTTTTTCAAGTACAGAATGTTTGAGGGTGGTGGATTACCATACATGTTTCTGCTGGTGCTAACCTGTATTTCAAGAATTACAACATGTCTTTTGAACCAAAATCCAAGCTGTGAGATTCATATGGGCCACAGCTGTTTAGGGTTTCTTTTTTTCATTGCCTTGCCACCTTCAGTCTGCCACTATATGCCCAAACATGCCCCTGCAATGTCTGTGTGTGGGGTGTTGTTTTGTGACTTCAGAGAGTGAGAGTAGTTGCAAAAGAATAACCCTGTATTTGCTTGTTTATGCTGTGTATTCACTCTTCTTTTTTCAGCTTCAGAATCTGTGTTTTCACTTCATCCCATGGGATTAGTTTATAGCATTGATGTAAACTGGAGAAGTGTCAGATCTAGGAGCTGTGTGGCAGTTCTCTTCCCTGCTGCTGTGAAATTCAAGAAAGCTCTTTCAAAACAAGCTATTCTTATGTATTAATGCACCCTGTGGGCCCACAGAGCAGTCTTGATAGTCTGCTAAATTGTAAACAGCAACTGTTTCCCAAAGGGCTTTGGCAAACAGATGCTCTAATGATGCAGTGAAAACATTCACCAGAGAATAGAGATCTCCAGCAGCCCAAACAAAGCCTTTGTGCTCATACACTTTGGAACTAGATAATGAATGTGTATTTTACACCACTACAAGATGCATGTCACAAAATGTGCTTCATAAGACTGTAGGAAATTACTTCCCTGTGCTCAGGGCAGGGAGTTGCTTCTTTTCATGGCCTTCCAAGCCATGGCTTGGCTCATGGGAATGCTTACTGCTTTGTGAGAAGTCCCACAGACAGTTGTCTCATTGCTCAGTTTTCTTCTGTTTTTTTCCTGTGATAGCTCATATAACTGTTTGCCCACGGATACTCGGATCACTAAATAATTGTCTAGGAAAAATGGAATGCATGTGCAGATTTAGTGTAATTCAAGGAACTGGAGACCCCCAAGATGAAGCATTCAACTTTCCTGAGTTATCTGAGCAGTATTTGTTGTAGTGCTAGGTTTGAAAGGCTCTATGGAGTCTGTGCAGGAAGGTTTTTCTATTGGAGTTCTCTTTCAAAAAAACCCATCATTTTCTTCAATAGAAACTTCACATGAAGAGCTGACAATACTAAATATGTGTATTTGTCTGCTTTTGCTGGAATTGTTAACTGTATTGGTATTAGGGGAAGGTGCAGGAATATGAGAGGAGAACTGTCATGGATGGAGGAGGGGCAACTGCAATTAGTTTGAGGCCTTTTTCCAAGTGACTTACCTCCCTTGGAAGCAAACAGTTTTGCTTCACATCTTAAGTAGCAGTCTGAGAGATTCAAGTTGCAAAATAGCATTAAAACATGAAAACTGAGGTAAGCATATAATGAGACACTGCAGCAGTGTTGAGAGGAATGGTGACTCTTACTGCCAGAATGGGAAATGTTTTGAACTGTCTTGCCAAAATATGGCCAAAGATTTTTTGAAAGTAAGGAGAATTTTTTTAGTGGTGGTTCATGTTGGAGAGTGAGCTTGTTAGATGAAGTGCTTGGGACACATCTTCAAGCTTCTAAGTACACTGAAAAGAGATGAAAGAGAACTTGAAACTAAAACAGAAATGAATACTCATGAATACGACTAAAACTTGCAGTACCTTGTTACCCAGAAGTGTGTATCAGTACTAAGTCACATGCTAAATGCTTCCAGATAATAGAGTTCTGTTAGCAGAAGCCCTGCAGATCAGTTTTCTGTTGCATTCTGCTTCCTGTTCTTCAGGAAGAGCTATATTTGACATGTAAATTGTCAGTTTATAATTTGCACTTTTGCCTAGGATGTTTTCATCTGTTGTCAAGTTTAATTCTCCAACAGACACTAAGATCAAAATAGTGAGCAAGACAGTAACTACTCACTCTTTCTGTACTGGATGAGATCTTGAAGCTTGTAAGTTAGTGCTAATCATGGGTGTAGATGGAGAGGAAGGCGAAGTGATTAAACATCATGGAACTTGTGTTTCAACTGGCTTCCTGATTCTGTGAGCATTCTTTGGTACCTCCTTGTCTGGAAGTCTGTTATTTGACAAAAATTAAGCTTTTGGAAATGAGGGAACAGAGGAATTACCTAGCATTAGGTAGCATCTATTTATCCTCATTTTGGGAGGCTTGGGAAAAATAAAGCATCATTTCCAACTTGTGGTATCAAACTCTTCAGCCTAAGAAGTTACTGTTGGTATAATAGTGTGCTACAGGTAGATCGGAGGCAGGGTAGTGGTTATTGAATCTGTGTTGCATGTTTTACTGGGAGTTCAGGAGTCACTCTGAAAGCTAAGGACAAGTTTACATTTTAAAATGCAATTTTCTGTATCACTTGAGAATTGATTTTTGCAGTTGTTTTCAGAGTCAACAGACGCAGTTGAAATCGTATGCTTAGCTATTAAAGTCTGCTGTATAAAACACTTAATCAAGTGTTTAACTTAGATACAGAGCTATTGAACCTCAGGCTTTTTGAAACAGAAATGATGCTTACATCTTCCAGGTAGAGTTCATGTGTGCGTTCTGATGTGGAGCGGTGTTTCCTTCAACAAGGTCGTACTGATAGTATTATGCTCTTAGATTAACAGTCACCAGAAGTTAGTAAATATTGGTTGCTGAGATGTAAATTCTGTGACTGATCTACTCATGGCATGATAATGTTTACAGAAGGCATACAGACCTTCGTGAACATGTTTGTGTATGTTTAAATGCTTTCAGCTTTCACAGGTTTACTGCCTGATTTTCTACATTTCTTAGAAGCAAATAATCTGTCCAGACTATACTGTGATTCTGGTTGCTCAGACTCATGAGCAGACCACTGTTTCTTAGTGCATGAATGTTTGATGGGCTAATTAGGATTTTCATGGGAGTGTTATATATGTAAAATTTTGTTTTAAACGTGAAATCCTTAAAGGAAGGAGGACCATGCTCTAGTGATTTTCCTGCACTGCCATGGGTAAAATCATAGAATCAACAAGGTTGGAAAAGACCTCAAAAATAATCAAGTCCAACCTGTCACCCAAGACCTCATGACTACTAGACCATGGCACCAAGTGTCACATCCAATCCCCTCTTGAACACCTCCAGGGATGGTGACTCCGCCACCTCCCTGGGCAGCACATTCCAATGGCTAACAATTCTCTCTGTGAAGAACTTTCTCCTCACCTCGAGCCTAAACTTCCCCTGGTGCAGCTTGAGACTGTGTCCTCTTGTTCTGGTGCTGGTTGCCTGGGAGAAGAGACCAACCTCCTCCTGGCTACAACCTCCCTTCAGATAGTTGTAGACAGCCAGAAGGTCTCCCCTGAGCCTCCTCTTCTCCAGGCTAAACAATCCCAGCTCCCTTAGCCTCTGCTCATAGAGCTTGTGCTCGTGGCCTCTCCCCAGCCTCCTTGTCCTTCTCTGGACACAGTACTCAAGGTGTGGCCTAACCAGTGCTAAGTACAAAGGCACAATGACTTCCCTGCTCCTGCTGGCCACACTATCCTTGGTGCAGGCCAGGATGCCAATCAGACATCGATTATATTTTAAGAAGGCTTTTCATGCAGGTTTTTGTTGTTGCTCAATTTCTGCAGAGCAAACCAATATTATATAGCACCTCACTGCTCAATTTTTCCTTTTGATTCCATTCAGAAGTGATACACAACAGGTGTTTTGTGTGGTGGTGACAAAAGGTAAAAGGTAGATACTGGCTTTGCTGCAATAAGGAGCACTCCATTCATGTTTTAAAAGAAAACATGGAATGGATAAATGCTGGAAGTGGCCTGCAGTGCATTGGGTGTGGTTTGGATAATAATTAATTATGAATATTGCTGTGATTAATACATGCCAGAGACCCATTATCTTCAGCAATGGTTTGCAGAGGTATTCCCAACAAGCTCAGTATGAACATGCTGCATGGCTGTTTTTTGTCTTTATTTATTATCTTCTTTATTTCTCTCCATATATATATATTTTTAAAAAGGGCATCTCAAGCCATATTTAGCCAGAAAATAAGTCCTGGGTTATACACAAAACAGAGTATAGGCCTTTGGGTTGAGTTTGCACATTTCTGTAAATAAATAGGGACCAGATGGTCGTCTTTTAGGTTAAAGTTCATTTGAAAGAAATTATGTTTCCATGAAACTCAGTGTGGGAAAATGAGAAGTACAGTTCTAGGAACCTGGGAGTAAGTTTGTAATGAGAAACTTTCATGTTCTATTGTTGGGTCTTTTGTTGATTCATTTGATGTTTTGGGGAAAATGCTTGGTCTGTAAGTCAGTCCTCTTGTAAAAGAGTGATATTTTGGGCACATATTGAAGCTTCCATCTAAACTGCTTCATGACATTTATAATCTGTAGACTCTGATAGAGTTTATAAGTAACAGGATGTTTTATTAGGTCCCACCAGAGTTTGTGCAAAATAACTGGGAGCTTATTTTGGATTTACTGGAATGAAACTTTCATCTGCATTCTTGTCCAAATACTTCTAAAGGAGGAGGAACAGTTTAAAATCACTTCTCACAATTCAGATTTCTCTCTGTAGCACCTAAAGAAAGACCTTTGCAGGCTGTGTAGAGAAGGTCTTATAAATATTTAATCTAATGGAAGAGTTGCCATAGTGTATGAAAGACCAGCGCCTATATCCTCTCTGTTCCCTTATAGTACCTCAATCTTTTTGATTGAGTCCTGAAGAGGAAAAAGCAACTGTTGTCTGGGAAAGGGCTGAATTGCTGCTCTCTTTTGTTGCCCTTCCCTGGTTTTGCCACTTCTCTACTGTAGTGCAGCCATTGCTGCTTGGTCTGCAGAGGGTTTGGGAAATGAGATGCTTGTCCTGGTGATTGCTATCTATAATTCTTGTAGACTGTAGCAGGGTTCAGGGAAGTTTTGTTTCCCTGGGTGGCTTTTTATCGGTTTTACTTTGTTGCCTGGGCTCAGATTTCCCACGTTTCCTTGCCCTAAACTCCTACCAAGGCTCAGAAACCGGGATTTGCAGCTAAACATTGGTTGCAAGATCCCTGCTCCTGTTGCCCTTTTCATTAGGAGCACAGTCTGAGTAGAGTAAGAGTAACGTTGCCATGCTACGCAATGGAATTAGAGAAGCAGCTGGCCATCAAACAAACCATCTAACCAAATAAACATACACAAACAAAGCAACACACAAACAAACTAAAAAAACACCACAAACATGAAAACAGTGAAATAACTGTCTGAAACTTGCTTATCTACAAGCTCTGAAATTTTAGTGAACTTCATCATTCAAAGTAATCTATTTCCTGAAAGATACAGTGGACATAGCTTTAACTTATGTTCTTTATCTGTGTTCAAACATTGTTTCCGTGTTCAAACATTGTTTCCCTTTTTGGCTGCAGACATGAGGAATGTGATTTATTTTTTTCCAGTTAAATAATTCACTTAAAGGATTATGAACTTCCCCCTTCTCCTCAGTAAGTTATAGATGTAGACATGTCATTTTCTTTAAGAATTAACCCCTCTGCAGCTACTGCTCTTTATATCAGTGTAATGAATAAGAACTGTTTATTTCATTGGTGGTACAGTATTGTGCTTACCCTCATGCTGTAATGCACAGAGTGAAGTCTATGGCTAGAAACGTTACTGGTTTCTGTCAGTATTTTCAACACTTGTTTAGATGTACTTGAGCTCAGACATGCAGCTTCAAGTTGAAGTAGTTCTCTTCCTGAAGCCGCCAGTGATCTTCAATTGGAATTTCTGCCTGGTGCAGCACTTTGAGCCTGTGGCGTCTCTCTAGACAGTCCATAACAAGCGGGTATGTTGCGGGCTCGAATTTGTTGGCAAACAAATGAGGTGACTCAATAATCCACTGTAAATCTCCTAGTCCATAGACACAAATGTCTCTGATGTAATGACCTGCAAAGACAAATTGAAGGTATCTGAAAGCAGCAGAAAGCTGAATGGAATTTAAAAAAAAAAAAAAGTTTCCCTTTGTAGAGTTCCTAACAAAAATCTACCTTTTCATTTCACTTAAAGCATCACTAAAATGTATCTGGAGGGTAATGCTGGATTTTAAACATCAAGGCAAGGGTTTGGTTTTGCATTTTACACAAATGGGTACACTACCTCCATCTGCTTCACTGACGTATTGCTCTGGTTTGCATTGTGTCTGGTAACTGGGCATGGTGAAGTTCTGATCTACCTCTGTTTGGGTACCTGTTTAACCTGGCAGTACTGCACTGTGCTGTGTGCACAGAGAATTTATGTGTGCTTTCCCTGTGGTCAGCACTATTCTCTTCAATTTGAACAATAATAGAAAAGGAGATTTAACCCAGTGTTGAAGAAAGTATCCCACAATTGCTTAGCAATTAAAGCCTCAGCTCTTCACTGGAAACTGATCAGTCGTGTTGGTGCATTTGCAATTGGAGGCTGGCAGAAGAGTGCTCAATGTATGGATACTGTGACCATCTGTGTAAGAATGTATCAGAAACCATTTAGAAAGGATGTAGTGCAGTAATTTAGTAGGGGGGCTTGCTGGTTTATGTGATACTTCCAGAATAAAATATACTTGACCCCTGAGGCACAATTAATAGCTAATGTATGGTATAATAATGTAATTTGCAATGAATGCTAGTTAGTGAATCAGGTTTGAATTCATGATGAAAATTCAGGTTACCTTTGCAGCCTCTATGTGTAGTTCCTTCTTGATCTTTCCATTTAATGGCTCGAATGTTTCCTTCCCAGTCAGCATTGGGTGTAGCCCCTGGAGCATCTTTGAAAACATAAGGTTCTGATAAAATTTCTTTCTGCTTATTACAGGGAAAACTTTCACTGTTGAAGACCTTTTACATGTAGCACATTAAGTATCTACTGTTATTTAAATCAAAAGAATAGACATCATTCTTGGGTTTATTGCCTCTTTTTGTTCCTTGAGAGCTTGAGCTTTCATGTAGCAAAATACTTTTACTCTTTTTATAACAAACCTTTTTCTAGCCTTGTAGCTAATGGTCTGCACCATAAACAGTAATTTTCGGGAATCAATCCTTGTTTCTCCAACATTAGGAGACATCTCTTTCTGAAAGGGCATCATCATGGCTCTATTTATGCAAAGCAACTCAATTAGTTGGTGTTGTTAGGCTTTGAGTTGGAGCTCAGAGCTCTGTCAGAGCCCTTACAATGCTGTTGGGCATGGCTTATTCAGAGTAGAAATAACAGAAATCTTACCATTTAAACGATTCAGTGTGACCCAGTAGTGCTCATCTGGACTGTATGTGTCTCTTGACCACTCCAGCAAATCTTTTGCACGTGCATCAGTCAGTGTAAACTCTACAAATTCTTTAGTGAGTATGTAATAGGCACTGCCAAAATATATTGTCAAATTGTGTGGAGGCTTAGCTTTTATATTCTTTGTTGGATACACGTATGACATTCCAGAGTGTACCGACTCTCTGTAACTAACCTGTGTCCTGTGTTTCATGTGAGCTGGTTGGACTATGCCAGGAGTCATATTCTTACCATTCCATTTACTTTTGATGTATTGTATAATGTCTCTGTTTGTTTTAATGGGATAATCTTGACCACAGAGATTAATGACATAATTCCACTGGATTTTGGAATTGACTAGATCTCTCATGCAGTTGATATCAGCTTGTAATCTTGAAAATCCTGCATAAACAACACTTTCTCTTTTTGAGGAAATGAAAATATTTTCAAAGCAATTAATGAGGTTTTGTACAGCAGCTTTATAATCTTTTGGGGACTTTTCGTCGACATGTATGCAGTAAATATTCTGAGGCATATAAATAGCTCTTAGCAGCTTTACAAACATTTCCAGCTCCTTGTGAATTGTGATAATGTATGCCAAGGAGAAATTTCCTTCTTCATCTGACAGTGGCCTGGTGATAAAGTGCAGAGTCTTCAAAACCATGGAGCAGTTGCACGAGGTCTGAGTGCAGCTGAGTGGTTTAGGTTGATAGGTATTCTGACAGAGGTTTCCTATTTTAAAGGCAGCTGCTTTCCCTGCAAAAAGAGCTGAACAAAGTTCATCTGGATAAAAACCACACTCTGCAATATTTGCCTTCATTTTTTGTTCACTTGGCTCTTCAGAAAACATATCCTTTAGGTAGATGAAAGTGTAGATGAACATGCAGACAGCAATGCACAATAAAAATCCTGACTTTGTTGCATCGAGTGGGTTCATCTTTTGTTTTCCATAAATTGTCTTCTCATCATAGTTTAATGAAGTGTTCAAATTACCTGAAAGGAAAAGTAAGATATAAACCTGTTTGACTTCCTTTTTTTAAATAGATGTGACGTTGAAGATGTATTTATAAATGTTGAGATGACTGTCCTTCCACTTCCTAGGAGGAGCTCTCTGTGTGCCCTTGGAAGTGGTACATGAAGCAGCCTTTCTAGCACAAACAGAACTACCCAGAGAACCCAAATGGCTTTGTACACTTCATTACTTGAGTAAGGGAGGGGTGGTGTAGCCCATCAGATAGATTGTCTCAGTGCAGAATAAAATTCTATGTGCCAGTAAGCGAGTCCAGTGCTATAGGTTGGTCAAGGTCTAGCTTTGTAATAAGAAGGCTGTGTGAGAGCACTGTGTGCTAAGGGACAGCTGCTACTGCTATTTCCTTAAGGCCTGGGAAACCTTAACGTTCTGCCAGAGGACCAGAATTCAGTAAATTAAATCAGCAGAAAATTTATTAAATAAAGAAAAGGAAGAGAGTAGAACATAATCCACAAAATACACTGGGTTTTATCCTTATAAAGACAGCAAATGTTTCTGTCTCTGACAGACTTGTGGTGGTTGGTTGTTGTTTTTTTCCCCTCTGACATCTTTGTATTAATGCTTTGGAAAACAGAACGTGCAGACAACACTCATTTCTTCTTTCTAGCATACGTGCATCTCCTGAGATAAGTTTGCTGCTGCCAGTCCCAGCATTCAGAAAGAGCTATGTAATTTACATCAGTGTTGGCATAGAATTTTTTCCTGTGTGATTTCTTTTCTTTCTTACTCTGATGAAAGATCAGAAGAATGAGAGTGCAGCAGCCCTGAGTGCACAGCAGTTACATGAACTGTTTATCCTTGAAGCATTTAGAGCAAATACCAGGGGTGGACCAAGGGTCCCATCAGCTACCATTAAGTTTAATAGTTAAATGAAGAAATACTGTGAGTTTATTCTAAAGAGAATTAATTTTCTCTCATTTAATGCATTTGCTTTTAAACAGATTTGTAATTCACCTCTAAATATTTCATGCTCTGCAGCTGTCAACATCACAGTGTACTTGGTTTTACATAGGAACAGAGAAGCAGCATATTTTTATAAATGTTTCTTTATAGGAATGCTGTTGTGGTCAGGAGGCCACTAGAAAGAAGTGGAAATGACTTCTTTGATGAAAACTCAGTATGCATCTTGCCTTAGAAGCTCGAAAACAAAGAAGTCATTGTAGTTAGAGTAGAAATGAGGCACAGAATTTAAAACTAGATTAAGAATACAGAATTTGAAGCAAGAGAATGGATACTCTGTATTACCACAATGTAAAAATCTGTTGGAAAAGACTGGATTTATGTTATTGTCCTTACTGGTATGCACTGGATTTCATGCTGGGAAAATGCCTCTTTTCCGTTTATCATTCCAGAGAGTGGAGTGGTGTGTTAGATGGAGGCTTCATCCTTTTTGCTCCTATGTTCTGTCAGCAGTATCCTTCAGTCTGCATTGAATGCATAGGTCAAAGAAAAACATTAGGAAATCACATCCCAGAAGAATATTCTTTTCTTCACAGCTCCTGAGGGATACATTTACTGGATAAACAAGCTTGATGAGAGTATTTGATCCAGTCAAAGAGAAAACTTCAGCAAATCAAACCCTTGTCAACCTTTCCTCCTTTCTGCACACTATTGAGAAAAGCAATGCCACTGAAGGGTGAAAGCCAGGGGGGGTTGCAGTAAGAATGAAATACGCCAGTGCTGTAGCCTGCTACCAGCTGACTGCTGCAGCACAGAGATTTGCATAAGGGTCATTATGTACCTGGTAGCAGAAGTTGGGGAGAGGGAGTGTCTGTTGAGGAAGCATTAATATTTGTGGACCTGGCCAGAAAAAAAATGGTTTTGTTCTGAGAGAATTATTACAGGAGGAGCACTGAGGTTGCCCTGAATTAGTGAATGGGATGAGATCTTTATGTTGCATCACAGGGAGGGTTAAGTCTGAAGGCACTGGGCAGCTGTAGAAATATTTGGGACTTTGTACTTCCTTAGAATATAGAACATCTGTACAGAATCAGCACAGCTGCCAGGATTCTTCCTTAAACACATCTTTGTGGACAGGTTGCAAAGGACAGAGCCCTAGGGAACCAAGCTATAACCTGTTTCTTGCATACACTTAAATTTTTATTACCCTTCAAAGAATAGCTTCCAGGGATGTTTTGAATTAAGTGTTTACTATGGATTTTTCCTATCGAGTTGCTGGGCATCTAGAAGCTGTATTTCAAATGGCAGCACAAAAGTGCACAAACACCCTGTTACCAGGTAAGAAGAAACAATTCCTTCTCCAATGTTAACATGTTTCTGGGGAATGACTAAATGATGAAGCCTTGTCTACAAGAAGAGAATGTCATGTCTTGCAGCTTCAGGCAATATTATAGAATGGAAGCATTGGCTTTTGCTAGTGTTTTACCAGATTTAGGGCTAGAATTGCAGTCGTTAGTCCTGTGAAATTTGCCACGTAAGATTCCTGTAGCCCCTATGCTATTGTTTGCTGTCAAGGACTGTGCTGACATATTTCATCCTGCCCTTGAAGAGCAAGGTGTCATCCTATCCAGAAGACCCACTGTCCAGGCATAACCTGGACTGTGCTGTTCAGCCTTTTAATTTATTAGGTACTTACTATTATCAGAATGTCTTCTTGAAACTCAGCCTTTTCTGTGGTAGGGATTAGATTTTCTAAATCTGGAGGATGAAGTTGCATTAATTTCTAGAACTGCTGAGAGTTTGACATTCCTCAAAAACCCTGTCTGTAGGATTTTCAATCATCTTTATGGCTGCTTTTATGGATCTTACTTAACAGAAAATTGTTGTTGTAAGCTTAAGCTTCTCCATCTCAATTAAAAAGGTAAGCTCTAGAGAAAAAGTGGAATTAGTTCACACCTGAAAACAAGCCTGTGAAATACCATCTCGGTTCATCAAGATCCCATTAGCTGCATATTTTGCTGTGCATTTCATAGTAACAAGTCATTTTACAACTCACTCTTTCTTCCTGCAGTAGGATTTTGAACAGCATCATTGCACCTGTAGGTATTTTGTCTGTACTCTTTGTGTTTGCTTAATATTGATGTTACGATAACATTGATGTGATAAAGTTCATGTGATGGAATAATCTAGTGAAACAAATTATTTGGGAATGCTTATGAGTTAAAAGGCATTAATTCATTATTTCCAAATCTTTTTATGTCTGTTTTCTCTCTGAAAGGTGTTTACAGAAGCATTCATGTAGACATTTTATAAACAAGTGAATACTAACTGTTAAAATCTCCTTGTTAAAATCAATTCTTGCAACTGCCTTTGACTTTGGTTTTTACTTCAGCCTCGGTAAGCATGCTGAGTCTGCTTCTGTCTTGTGACATGCATCCAGTAAAAGAAAACATTTCTTCATCAAACCCAGTTAATTTAGAAATTGTAAATCATTCTTTAAAATACTGCATTGCTGTTTATTAATACACCCTCAACAGATTTATGGAGGTTCAGTTGTTCATCATTGCTATTTTCTGTTTTCCTGTTACGTGTTTTTTCCTTGCATGTTTGACCTCATCATTTAAAACAAATATTATGAAAGCTATTTAAACCCTGAAGTTACAGGCTGTAAAAATGAAATCTTGTTTGCAACAGAGCATAAAAAGTATCCATAAGTATTGTGATGTTTATAAGGCAAACAGCAGTAGTGGTAATGACCTCCATCCTACCCGAACATCTATGACAGTAAAAAAAGGGGGGGGGAACCCTGAAACCTTGCTGCAGATTTGAGACTTTTACTCAAATGAAGCAGATCTTCTGAATTAGAGAAATTAAAACATGTTGTGCTTTAATTAAGGAGAAGCAAAAACCTGAAGTCTAACAATCCAATTTATTTAGTCTTACCTTGTACAAAATCAGCCAGGAGACGGCAGCATAATAAAAGTAAATAGTCCCCCCGTCCTTCAGCAGAATTCAGACAGCATTCTTCACTGTCGCTTGTGTGGAGATCTTGCCTAAGTCAAAGGGGTTAAACATTAACATGAATGTTTTCATTTAAGACCTCATCTGGCTTCCCACAATGCTTGGCATATTTATTCTGCAGTAATGCTCTTTGGCTTCAAAAACGTCCTCTGTTTCACAATGATGAGAGAGAACTTGGGCTTCTCGAAATTCTGTTGCCACACTTTCTGAGACAGCCTTTAAAGGACTGAAATCAGACTTTCAAATCTGTAGAGTACATTGCTGATGATTATAAATAGTATTGCTTTACCTCGGAGGCATTAACCTCTGCACTGCTAACGGAGCATGCTGGATGATGAGAACTGGAAAGGAAACCAACCCTCTTCTCCTCCTCCTCCTCCTCCCCCAGTTCTTAACTGTTTGCCTGCTGAAACTTTCCAATTTGCAGCAAATAAGTATAGCGGAGAATTGCCTCTGGTCATTTCAAATAGCTGGAAGCTTACAAGAATAAATTCCTTGTGAAACCACGTGTTTACTGTGTTACTGCTTATATAAAGGTGCCTGAGATTTTTAATAAGTGAAGAGTTAGCAGCTTAAATTTACCAGACTTAGGAGCTTTGGGGTTCTAGAAACAAGCGAGAAGGCTGCTGTATTTTGGTCACATTCAGATCAAAATAGCATATTGGTCAGAAATAAATAGAGGGAAAACCTCAAAGTAAATTAAAGTGCTGCTGCAGGTATGGCAGATACAAAATTATCATTGACTTTAAGGGAAGCTCTGTAAATAGAGGTTTCTGCTTGGATGATATATTTGTAGGAGATGCTACAACTTATGAGGAAATTTCCCATTCTGTGAATTAGTTTGTAGGAGGCTTTCCACTCTTCAAACATTACCCATTTACTCTTTGATTGCATGTCTCACAAGGGTGTCACCATCAGAACTTAATCTGGCACTACCAGATGAATAAACCTCTATGAGAGCATCTCTTAAAATATGTTTTTAATTGGCTGTTACAAGGTACAGTGATCTTTAATACATCATCTTGTGTGGCTGGTATATGAACAGCATATATGGTCCTTGTGTGAATAGCATATGCATCAAATCCTCCTTCTAAATGCTGCTACTAAATACTATTTAAAGAGAGACAGTCAGGCTGTTGTTACACATGTTCCATAATCTACAGGGAAATGGTTTGAAGAAGTATTCAAGTCTTTTGTGCATTTCCTAGTAGCGATCATATTTAGGAGGACTGCGGGAGTTAACTTAGTGTTTATGTTGGGAAAGAGACTTCAGATTTCTTATAAGACATTGAACTGTAACAGGGAAGTCATTGTGCCCCTGTGCTCAGCACTGGTTAGGCCACACCTTGAGTACTGTGTCCAGTTTTGGGCCTCTCAGTTTAAGAAGGACATTGAGACTCTTGAACATGTCCAGAGAAGGGCAACGAGGCTGGGGAGAGTCTTTCAGCACAAGCTCTACGAACAGAGGCTGAGGGAGCTGGGATTGTTTAGCCTGGAGAAGAGGAGTCTCAGGGGAGACCTTACTGCTCTCTACAACTACTTGAAGGGTGGTTGTAGCCAGGAAGGGGTTGGTCTCTTCTCCCAGGCAACCAGCACCAGAACAAGAGGACACAGTCTCAAGCTGCACCAGGGGAAGTTTAGGCTCGAGGTGAGGAAAAAGTTCTTCACAGAGCTGTTTGCCATTGGAATGTGCTGCCCAGGGAGGTGGTGGAGTCAGCATGCCTGAAGGTGTTCAAGAGGGGAATTGGACGTGGCACTTGGTGCCATGGTTTAGTAGTCATGAGGTCTTGGGTGACAGGTTAGATTTGATGATCTTTGAGGTCTTTTCCAACCTTATTGATTCTATGATTATATAAACAGTGTAAACATTTTGATATTAAAGTGTACTTGCCCCTTGTTCATTTGCATTATATTAAGACTAGAGTAGCCATGGGTGGAACTACATCTTTGATGCTGTATAAAAAAACAAAAACTAGTCTGCCAAAAGTAGTTTACAGAAGAAATGATGCCACCATCACCTTGTGTAGCTGAAACTTAAACTGTAAAATTTAGAATTCAGCAAATCATCTTAAACTCGGATTTCTTTGGTACTGGAAAACCTCTTGTGTTTTATTTTCTAAGAAAGATAGGCTCTCCTACTATATTAAGATGCTTGAAATTTTAAAGGTTTTCATTATTTGAAAACTAATTTCACTCTTTCTTTTACCAGTTCAAGTATTGTATTTATGCTTAAGCTGATAAATGTACACCTTCATTATTCTAATGATTTTAAGCCTTTGGGTAGGTTTTGGTTTTATTTTTATGTGAAGTTCATATTCCTGTGTCTGTATGTGTATACACATGGGATTTGTAGAGTACATAAGTTTGAGTATCAGTCTTTGAATACTTTCTGATCGTGTTTGCACACCCTTTAAACAATTCCTGGGTGTGAGCGTGTTAAACCATTTAGATACAAACTGTTTTGATCACACTTTTGTAGCCGGACCCTGAGAGGGCTTTTAGACAAAAATGGAGCTGCATGTCCAGCATCTCCTTCAGCTAGCGTCCCACTCATCTGCAATTACAGATTGAATCTTGCATTCAGATCTGCAGGCAGCTCTCCTAAAACAAAAATCTGTCCAGAAGACCTTAATCTGAAGGCACAATCCTTCTGAATTTGCAAACCCCAAATTTCTTTCTACATTCTGTCGCAGCTTTGAGATGAAAGTCTTTTTTTTTCTTTTTTCTTTCTTCTTTCTTTTTTTCTTTCTTCTTTTTTTTTCCCTTCTTTTTTCTTTTTTCCTTTTTTTTTTTTTCCAATGAAGAGCTAGTGAGCCTTATTAAAGAAACAGAATTAAATCTTTGCATTCAACAGGACCAAAATTAAAAACACATTTGCTGCATGCGTGATGCAACAACAAATGGTTACCTACTGGAGTTAGTGAAACCTGGGGAGGTGGGTTTGGTTCTATACCTACAGCTTGCTGTACTTAAAGTATGTGTGGAAGCATTTGGTCTCTGTAATTATGATGTGGCTGTTGTCATGGCAAAAAAAAGAGATCCATTTCACTGAACCAGAAGAGCACACTGTCTTTATTTTCTCATTTCTTGTAAATATTTTTCACTTTAGAGCAGTTCCACCTGTGTTTTCCAGATGGGAACCTGGGTTTGCTTGCTTTTTCAAAGTGCAGAATGGGTTGAAATTAGGGCCCCGTGGCATAAGTGGAAATTTCCTCCAAGTATGAAGGTGCTTTTTAGTATGCTGAACAGAATATATTCTAAAATAGTATCGATTGTAATCACTGGCTTGTAGGAGTGTGCTGGTCTTTCATGCTGTATTTGGAAAACACCCCACTAGAAATGAATGTTTAGGGTTTCTTCAGGATCAAGACAGCTGCCAGTTGCTCTTTCCTCAGTGTGAAGACTGATACATCTGTCTTCATTTCCTAGACTTCTCACTCACAAGTGTCTGAGATCATACCAAGCTGGTATTTCTAACACTAGCTCATTGAGTAGCAATGGAAAAATTTGGGCTACTCACCCATTTCTTGTGTGTGACTCACTATTCTGCCTGATTTACTTTGTATGCAACCCTTGATTCTCCTTCATAATCTCTCTGACCACCTTGATTTTAAACTGTGTTCATCACTTGAGTGGGCCACAGTCAAACCTCTGTCCACATGTCCTTTCATTTGATTAATTCCTGCTGCAAATACACGAGTAACCTTTCTAAACCTTTGTTTATAAAACAGGAGAGTAATGACAGAGGTGGGATTATAAACTAATCTTGCAGATTAACAGAAAGCTTCTGGATCTAACAAAATAACAACAACAAAATTGAGAAAAGAAAGCATTGTAGTGAACCTTCTGGCTTTGCCAAATGATTGCAAATGTGTGCAGTGAAACATCTGTGACTTCAAGCAGAAAACAAATGTGCAATTACATGAAGCACATTACATGCATTATCCATTATCCAGTGTTTTGAAACTTGGCAGTGTTTAATAAATCAGATGAGAGACAATGAGATGGCAAGTCTGGGTTAATGAGCAATGCCACTTTTTTTGACCAGTTTTTATTCCCACAGTAATGTAAAAAATAATATTAAAAGAAAAAAGGTTTTCTGGTTAGCTGTCAGGGAGAAAAATTCCCTCTGCTGTCCCTTCTGCACGTACAAGAACAACACCTTCCTTGTCATTCCTGGTCAGTGTAAAGGAACTGCTCCTATCAGTGGTTGTTTCTTGTATTACTATGTTGAAAGACAAATCCTACAGTAGAATGGCATCGTGATTGGATTTGAATCGGATGCCTTAGTGGGTTTCACTGTGGGGCTCCAAAAACTGAGTAGAATCTAGTTAAGTGTTTGATTTAGTCAGAGTACATTTTATGCTAGTAAAACAAAAAACCCCTGCACAGAAAACACACAGTGGTTCCTTTTTTTCCCAGAGGAGAAAAGTGAATCAGTTAATAGGAACTGATGGTGGAAAATACATGCCATTTCTGTAGCCTGATTGCATGGAATAGGGCTTTGAAGAACAACAAAATATTCTCCTATTCCTGACATTCTTTTAGAATTCACTGTGCAGATTGGTGTGTGAGCTGGTTTGAAATGTGGTTATCAGGAGTTCACAGTTCACTGCTAAGAGATGAGTATTTATTCTCTTTGTGAAGAGGGGTACTGTCAGTCAGTGTTCCTTTGCTCATTGCTAAAAACAACAGAGACATTTCAGATGAGAAGATGTATTAGACTATTAAAAGGGAAATAACTATTGGAAAAGAAACATTACAAAGCAGGGGAGGATTGGAGAGCTTAAACACAGTATTAATTCTAACAAAGTTCAACAGTGTAAGGATCTTGAAAAAAACCACTAGTTTTGTCCTTTTTTTTTTCCTTGAAGTGTGGTGTTCCCTTTCAAGAGGGAGATGTGATTGTCCTTAATGGTAACAAAGAAGATGTGGAAGCATTGAAGAAAAGAATGGAGGAGAGAAGACTTAAAAGTAAATTAGAGAAGGTAATCCTTTTATGCATTGTTTAAAAGAAAATGGGAACAATTCTTGTGTGTAATGTGTGCTCTTAGATCACTCAGCTTTTTTCTGCTGATATTTATGCAGAGTAAACAGTTCACTCAGTAAACTGTGTTTTACTTCAGTGCTGCTTTTAAAAGTAGTGAGAATGTGTGCAGATTTTGCTCTTGACATGTTGAAGTGGGTTGTACTGAAACTTTTTTGACTAGCAGGCAGTGCACAGTGATCTGAAAAAGCACCAAATTCAGTGCTATGGATCAAATGGACGGTGTGCCAGCTCTATTGCAGGGTTTTCTCAAAGCAAAGGGCTTGTCTTAGTTAATGCTAGTAATGAGCAAAACATTCCCTGTATTTCATACAGTGGTTCCTGCTGGCAGGTTATTAGTTTTTTGATCTTCAAGTATCCTCTACTGGCCGCTGTCAGAAATGCACTACTGGGATGTGTAGATTCCTGCTTTGATTCTGTAAGACCACAGTTTGGAAATGCTGTCACATTTTGTGGTTCTTACAGTCCTGAGCCATTACTGGTGGTGCTGATTTTCACCATACTGTTGAGCTCTTTGCATGTATTTGTTTCCTTTCTGACTAAGCAAAATGCCATAGAAGCAGTTGTTACAGTTCTGCACTCTGTACTGCTGCTTTGTGCAGTTGTGGTTCTATGGCACTCTGCTGTCAGATGGGGACCACTCTGCACACAGAACTTTGTTCAGAATTGGTTTTTTTTTTTTTTAAATTATCATTTTTAACTGCTATTATTTGGAGGATGATAAAGCAAGCAAGAACTTCAGTGTTGACTCAGTCCAGAGTGGAGACAGGTATAGCTGAATTTCAAGAGTATGAATCGTTGCCTGACACTGTCAGCAACTGAGACTTCAGATGGACACTGATCATCTCTCCCCTGTTACTGTGCTTGACTTTTGTCTGCCTGTTGGGCTAGATGGCATACAAACATTTCCCTAGATTGTTTTGACACCAGTTCTTGTTTCCTTACCAGCAAGCATATGATTCCTTCTCATCATAGAGTCTGTATTCATCTGTGCTAATAAAGCATCACTGGGGCTGGGCAATACAGCAACAAGGTGGTTATTCACAGAGATCCTGCTGTTCCATTTCCTCTCTGTTCAGAGCCTCTGCACTTAGGGTTCTGTAGTTTCTGATGTAAGAGTGATGCTGTAAATCGTATGCTGTCTATTCAGATGTTGTCTTTTTCTGTTGGGTTGTGTGGGTTTTTTTGGTTTTGGTGGGGATTTTTTAGTACTTCATCATTTAATGTTTGAAAGAGTTTTAAAGGTAATTTGATCATAGCATATTGCAGCTCTCAGTAAATGAGTAGTCAGCTCTCAAAATCACAGGCATTTGCACTCCATTTTCATTAGAAAGGTGGGACTGACAAAGCACCTATGGGTTTGGTTCAAATAATGTGGAACAGTCTGCAACTTGGTACTGGCCCAAGTTTCTGCACAATGAAGTACCACCACCTCTGTCTCTTACTGTATCAGCACCGTTGCTGTAGTGGCAGACTAAACAAAATCATGCTTTGGCGTTTGGGTTCTATATGCCTTAGGTGAATATGCAAGTAAGTTTAGTTTGTTCAGTGGAGACTTACAGGCAGGTACAGGATTTGCAAATCTCTCAGTAGGCTTCTTACAATTCATCCCTGATTTCTGAGCAGTTTTTTTGTGATTCTGCCTTGTCTTGCTGCACCAGCTGATCTTTTTGCAGCTAGAACCATTCTTCTCTGCTGTCACTGGCACCATTCACTCTAATCTGAGACCTCCAGTCCTAGTATCAGAAGACAATTACTAGTTTGGGGGCGCTGCTGCTCAGACCTCTCCCTCAATTCCTTCTTTCAGCTAGGAGAGCAGGCTAAATGGACATACTGTATTTGGAGCAGGAGGCACAAACTCCTTTTCTTTATACTAAGGAGATAAAGCATAAGGAAGAAACAGCTAACACTAGGTATAAAACAAACACTGAAGCTCAACTGTGCCATCTGTGCCCATGATGAAATATGTATAATATATATTCATTGTCTATAATACATATGCATACTTAGTTTTACAAGCATCTCTTGATTCACATGGGAAGCACTCTGAAAAGAGATTTTTCATGTACTCAGGCAGGAGGAGAGCAGGGTTTACTTTTAGACTAATAAGCCTCTGCCACCACCTTCTGGCTAAGCTTTGCAGCAACATGGTGCTTTGGGTTTTTTCCCTCACATGCTTGGCAATATGGGTTCTCCTGATTTTTATAACTCATTTAAATATATTTATTTTCTTTGAGTTTGTGTAGCTTTCTTGAAACACATGCAGCATTCTGAATGTATACAGAGCCATCTTTTGTCATAGCACCACCAATGACTTCTAACACATCTTTGGTTTTCAGCTTGGCATTTATATAATCAAAGCCTGTAAAGGGATTCTTGTTGCTGTTGTTTGGGTTTTTTGTGGCTTTTTTAAATCTGGACAAACATAAATTAACTTGGAAAATCTGGTCCACAGATGGCTCTAAAAAATCTAGGTTAACTATTTGCACCTTTTCTTCCCAGGCAATCTCGTGACAGAGGGCCCAGCTATTGATAGTTACCCAAGAGGGATTTTTTGATTAAGTAAAATAAAGAGGATACAAGATGTAGTATTATTCTGTTTTATTGATCAAGGTCTTTATTGGTGAGAGTTAACTGTGTCTTGTTTAATGTGCAATTTAGTGTCCTGCCATGTGGGTTCACAGTCTCAAAGGACCTTAGGGATGATAACAAAGAATGCAAACCAAAATACCATATCCAGACAGTCTGGTTTTGACCTGCACAATTTTCTTTGAGGTAACTTCAAGTTTCCAAAGTTTTTCCACAATGAAATAATACCAAAGTGTGGATCAGTATTGTGGGAGGAAGAGTTAGAACAGAATAGGCCAGGCTGGAAGAGACCTTCAAGATCATCGTGTCCAACCCATCATCCAACACCTCCTAATCAACTAAACCATGCAACCAAGCACCCTATCAAGTCTCCTCCTAAACACCTCCAATGATGGTGACTCCACCACCTCCCCAGGCAGCACATTCCAATGGGCAATCACTCTCTCTGTGTAGTTCTACTATATAGGACATAAAAACATACTACATTAAATTGTTTGTCAAATACGAGTTGGGAATGGCATTTCCTTTGGAATACATCACATTGACAATTTCTGCTTGTGTCATTGCAGAAAGCAAAGAAATCTAAGTCAACAGAATCAGCCCCTCGGCAGGATACCACTGAAGGTAACCTCACAGATAGAAATGCAGTGTAACCCTCTGAGTCATGAAGCAGATTCATGATTTCTTGTTTGTTTGTTTGGGTTTTGTTTTGTTTTGTGTGTTTTGGGTTTGGTGGTGTTTGGGTTTTTTTTCTCTTTCTTTCTTTTTGTTCTCTTTCACAGATGCCCCAGGTCCATCAAAGGCTAAGAATGGAAAGGACTGCATCACTTCCAGTTCTGGAGAAAGGCAGATTATCTTCACCAAAAGCTCAGGTTGGTGTTTACTGTTTAACCTAAATGTGGCAAATGTGAACAAATAATTCTGCTTTGAAAAATACTGTCGGAAAGATCTTTCTCTGGCTGTTTTGTACCGTAGGTTTCAGAAGCTACCCTCTCTTGGGTTTTATTTTTTCTTTTTCTCAGTAATAAAAGGTGAACTCTGGTTTTCAAGGGAGCCATAATGTTGTAGCTCACTTTTCCAAAGAATGTGCTCTTTCAAAAGTCTGTCCTAAAGAGCTGCTTTTCCTAGCTGGAATAGGAAGCTGCCTCATAAACAGGCACAAACAGTTAAGAGAGAAAGGGATTTTTTTGTAGCAGTGAGAGAGGTGGTATCAGAAAGAGAGGCATGGACATTTTCCTATCCCAGATATATAGTGATGCAGAGACCATTATTGTTGGTCATACATGACTTTGCACAGAATAAAGGGAAGAGATAGGCTCCCTGGGGACTGTATGTCACAAGTTTAGCTTTTTGTCATTTGATAGCTCTAAACAATACTTCAGGGTGGTGGGATACTTTCGTGTTTCTTTCTTGAGTTCTGAGTAAATTTTCACTTAGAGGAATAAAAGTCATCCATACTGAACTACAGCACAAGGGATTTACACAAGTGGGAAAGAATTCTCTCTGCAAGATTTTTGAATGCTTTTGGAGCATAAAATCTGAAGGCTAGGAACTTGTTGGCTGTGGAGTACAGCCATGGGATATGTTTGTGGCAGCCCTGAAGACAAGGCATATGCTTCTGTACACATTGTTTTTAAGTATTTTATCTTTATTTAAATACTCCTCTCAATTGTAAGCTGCTGTGCATGCTTCTTTCTTTTCCTTTTTCTCTCTCAGATAATGGAAATTCATCTGTGCCAGCAAAAGTCAATAAGGCTGCTTCTGCTACTACGAAGAGATCCATTGCAGACAGCGACAAGTCTGAGGCATACAAATCTATTTTCACATCACACAGCTCAGCAAAACGTTCAAAGGAAGAGTGTTCCAATTGGGTTACTCACACAGCCTACTATTTCTGAAACTATGAGCCTGACTGTAACTTTCACTACTGCTTTCCTTCCCTGAGGCTGCTTCTGTACAACTCTGATAGAGCTTTTGTTGTACTCTGATGTTATCTGCAATTACTCAGTTTATAAGTTGTTTATAAACTTGTGAGTAACTAATGAACTTGAGTTAGTTGGAGTTTCTGTTAAATAAGAGAGAGATCACCAGGATCCACATTGCTCCAGTAGACCTCATTCTAAAATGATGGAGTTTTTGCACAAAATTTTCTTACCCCAGTTGGATGTGGTCATCCTTACTGACACTGGCCTATGTCCTTGGGAGGAACAGGAGGAGTGAGGACAGGAGGATCTGCCTGCTGGCCTCTTTTACTGAGATTTGCCACAGCTGTAATTAGTTTCCAATGTATTAGTACAGAAACTCAAACTTTTTTAAACCCTCTGACAGTAAAAAGAGCAATAATGCTTTTCTTTTGTACTAACTAACTAGGCCCTCACTAGAACTACTGTGTGTTTCTTAAAGGTCCTGTTGATGTTTTCAAGTAATTTGCTTTTTAAGGGAATATATGAAAGCATAAAGAAAATGTTTGTACAATGTTCTGCTTGTACATATTGTTGTAGCCTGGTTTTAGTCCCAGAGTACTCATTGTAAATTATTGTCTACAAAGATCAGCCTGTAATAGTAAGGCTGTTTTTTTCCCCAAAAAAAACATTTGGAGGTTTACTTTGTGGGTATGTTTTGGAGTTAAAAATATCAGGTCTGAGCTTTCTTTTTTCCTTTCATCAGGGAATCAGAATATGTTGGAACAAAAGTATGATTTCCTTTGCTCTTCTGCTGAAATAGTAAGGTTCTGAGTGTATCTTTTGAGGAGCAATGTGAATTCAGCTGCCATGAAAATGGAAGCATTTGCACTGGGTGAGAGAAAACCACTTGGTGAAAGAACAGGAGCAGGCAGATGATAAATGGCTTTTTAGGGAGAAATGATTGAGCACCAGTGTCGTGGGAGTCGGTGCCAATGGTGGCTGATGGAGGGGAACCCTGCGAGGCTGAAGTTAGCTTCTGAGAACTTTTCATGTTGCAGGCAACCAAAATGTGCTGCTTCTGCAGCACCTGTAGTACTCATTGGTTTATTTTCTGACATAGAATTCTCAACAGCAGACAAATACTTGACTCAGAATTGCTTGTTACAGGAAGATGCTAAACATGGTTTGTCATTCAGTTTTGCTTTTGTAATTGTGCTTTTTTACCCCTGTGATGTTGATTTTAAATAAACCTTGCTCTGGTTCTATGACCATTAACACCACATGTTCACTTGAACTGATACAGAACTGCTTGTTTTGTCAGTGTTGGAACAGAGTAACTTCTTCTGGGCTTTCCTGTGGCCCTTTTTAGCTTTTTTTCCAAACACAGGAATCCTCTTAAAATGTTATCATAGAATCATTACAGTTGGAAAAGACCTTTAAGATTGAGTCTAGCCGTAACCCAGCTATGGTGACCACTAAACTGTATCCTCAAGTGCCACATCCACAGCTTCTTTGAACACCTCCAGGAATGGTGACTCCACCACCTCCCTGGGCAGCCTGTTCCAATGCCTCACCACTCTTTTCAGCAAAGAAATTTTTCCTAATGTGCAATCTAAACCTTCCCTGGCACAACTTATGCCCATTTCCTCTCATTCTATCACTAGTTACCTGAGAGAAGAGACCACCACCAGCCTCACTACAACCTCCTTTCAGGTAATTGTAGAGAGCAATGAGATCTTCCCTTAGCCTTCTCTTCTCCATTCACCAGCTGTGTCAGGAAGCTCTCTTCCATACAGTTGTCTTAGAATGTTTCTTCTCTGCTGTGCTTTATGTCCAGCAGATGTGTAGTAAATTGAAGTCCCCCATGAGAACAAGAGCTGGCCATTTGGAGACATCTGCCTGTAGAATGCCTCAGCAGCCTCCTCATCCGGGTTGAGTCATCTGTAACAGACTCCCAACAGGATATCTGCCTTGTTAGCCTTTCCCCTAGTCCTTGCCCACAAGCACCTGACCTTACCATCACAGTTGAGTTCTACACAATTAATCACTCCCTTAATACACACTGCCACTCCACCACCTCTCCTTCCCTGTCTTAACCTTTCTGAAGAGCTTAGAGCTATTCATTGCAGTACTGCAGTCATGACAGTTGTCCCACCACGTTTCTGTGATGGCAGCTATGTCATATCTGTCCTACTGCACAATGGCTTGTAGTTCCTCCTCTTCTACAGAATGGTGTAGTGACTGAATATTTGAATCTAATAATAGCTACATGAAATGACCAGAGGGAGTGATGGAAGCTTTTCATCTTCCTTTTCTTCCTCTTAAAACAGGCTTTTGTCAACTTGGCACAAACTAGAATAGAAATGGCTTTCAAAACCACTGTGTAATTGTTACCTTTGTGTTTGAAAATGATTCATTATCCTTGTAATTTACTTTTTAAAGTGTCCCCCATTTATAATTGGTAATAGTTAATTGGAGATTCAGATGCTGTGTTTCTATTTGCATAGGTGGTCGCTGTGATTCAAAGACGCTGAATGAAACTGCTAGGATGGTATTGTTATTTTGATAGGTATGATTAAAAATGGGCTTGTTGTAGAATTTATATAGTGGTAAGCATTTTTGGCTTCCAAAGATGTGAATACATCTATACATCACATCAAACAGTTTGAGGTTTACTTGAGCTTCCAGGAAGCACTCGCCCACGTTTTTTATACATGTCTAGCAATTGGCTTTGTTCTCCCTGTTCCCTGTTCTTTTCCTCTTCACTATTATCCTTTATTGTTTGTTAGTGACAGATAATGGAATTAGTGCACTCAAAGATAGGCTATAGGAGGCTCTTTATTTGCAGGTGAGTGAATTCTGTTTTGACAATCCATGTTAAGGTCCTGTTGGTGTTTTATAGGAGTGCATTTTTTCAGCTATTGGTTATAAATCCTAAGGGGAGTTACTGCATTTGATTTAGCTGTTAGTTGCTAAAGAGTACTATACTGTGCTAAGAGAATATAATACACAGTTTTGCTTTCCTTTGGTTAACAGTATGTTAGGCAAAGTCCAGCCTGCTGACCTGGTAACAGGCTTTGCAGCTCATTGGGGCATGGTAGTGACTTTCTTTGTTTCTTTCTCAATCTGACCTGCTCATCTAGTAAAATAAGTTCATGACTACTGTGGCCTGGTTGCTTTACAGATTGTTCATACACACTTGGGTTTATTATCTGGCATTGAGAGTTTGTGCTGTGCCACTTTGTCAGGGTTTTGTTGGGTAGTTTACCATCCCGACTTTGTGGATGGAGTTCTTAAGTCGTTTATGGTTTATAGCAGCGTTGTCAGTGACTAATGAAGTAGTCTCTTTCCCTTTACAAAAAACAGCTGTGGAGGAATGTGATATATTGTTGGCATGTGATGCAATTCGTCACCACAATTGACTTTTGTTAATATAAAATAGAGGAGCAAAAAAACTGACACTTCTGTTGTTGGCAGGCTGGGTTAGGCAGTTGGGACTGGAACGTTGACTTGGCAAGTTTTAATAGATTCAAGTCAATAGTTTGCTGGAGGATGTTTGCTTTGTTGTGGTTTGCTTTTTGTGGGGGAGGGCAATTTAATTTTCTTTTAACGTAGGTGAATTTGAATGTTGGTGAAAGTTGAAGGCTGCAGAACTCTTAGAATCTGAAGTCTATATTTTTTGAGATGCCACATGAGTCTCCCACAGCACTGCATCCATGTGTCTCTCTGTTCTGGGGAGTTCACAGAACAGTTAGTTCTGTTTCCATGATGTTCAAGCCTTGGCCTTTCTTTTGAAGAGCTTAAAAAGGCTCCAATTAACATCAGTTGTATAACAGGGGCATTTGTGTGTGTGTGTGTGTGATGTGGAACCTGCCCACCGGGAACTGGACTGAAATTCAACAACTTCCTTCACATAGCAAATAATCGAATGGTGGTCATGAAATTCAGCCTAGACATGCAGTAGTGCAAAGGGACTGTAAAGCTGTGTATCCTGATATACAGTCCTGGGAACCCTCTGTCTTGTGCACACTGGCAGAGCATTCAGACCTTCCTTCCGATATTGATAGCTCTGAAGACGAAGACCTGAGGATGTTCACATGCTCAGACACAGCAGAGATCAGTCTGGTATCAGTGTTCAGTTTTCTCCCTGGTCACAGCTTTATTCCCTGGTCACACCAAATTGGATGTGATGTGTTGTGCTGTTTTATGGGACATCCAAAACTACCTTTCCCCCGTCATCCATAATAGCGTCTGTAAGCCCTGCTGTCTGTAAGCGTCTGCTGTGGAGCAGCTGTGATGCCCTACTGCAGCTGATAAACCAACTCGTGCTTGCCTGGACCATGTGCTGATCCATGAAGAGGACCAGAGGCACTAACACTGCCTTTTTGTGGAGGACAGTGAACCTTGCCTGCCTTGAACCTTGCCCACGTAACATCCTGGAGCTGACAAAAGTGAGTTTTGGGGTGGATTGCTCTTTCCTGGCTCTGCACACTGCAGCAGAAGATGACTTCCCTCCTTCACACCATAATCTCTACTCCCTCCATTCTTCATGCCTGACCTCCCTATGTTGCCACTTCCATTGGCTCCTTCCCCTGCTTTCACTTGCAGTTAGGCTGGAGGTGGGTGCTGACTATCCTGAGTCCTGCAGCCTACCCCTCTCTAAGGGCATTTCTGTTGCTATCTCTCCAGCCATTTTTTCCACAAGACCTCTAAAACCTGTGCATCTTCAGTAGTTTAACATCCCAGTGAATCTCAGCTGAAATTAAACAATGGTTTATAATGTGGCTGGTACACATGAAGGTATAGGAGCCCTGAAGCTCTAAAAATAGACTTAAATTCTTCAGGCAAAAAACCAGTACCCCAACAGCCATCAGGAAGGCTGGGCTGAAGAGGAGGAATACACAGTGTCTCTTCTGGAAAGACTGGAATTTAGTGACCTCCTGCTGATAAAACTGTAGTTAGTAAGCTTCAGGGGAAAGAGTTTGTTTTGTAAGGCTATGTTAAGTTTTATTTCCCTTGACCATTTTTTTTTTTAAGAAGTATTTGTAGGACTGTTTTCTCTCTAATGGGAATAAAGTTTGAGAGGCATATAGTGGGGAAAAATGCATGTGGTTTGCGAGGATGTTTGGGAGTTTTCACAGGAATTACAGAACCTCTCTGCTTCAGTCTCCAACTTCCATGCCATGAGATCATCACATGGTTGTCAGATTGACACACAAAAAAACCCCCAACAACAACTTCAAGTTCCCTTTAAAATGTGATGCTTGTTAGATTAAAATATTTCTTATTAATGCCCTATTCTTAGCTAAACTGGATGAACACAATTGCCTTTAAGAGTCCTGCCTTGCATGCCTTGCAGCCAAGACGCCAGTTGCAGTTGGTATATTTTGCTCCAGATTCAGAGCAGCAGTGACCCTGCCAAATAGTTTCTTAGTTGCATTTAAAAATAAAAGGGCTGTTTATACATCACAATCCACAGAGGGTCTGAAATCAGTATGTCCTAAGATGAATACAAATCATAGACAAAAAGTGTTTTGTTGGAAGGCCTCACAAATATGGAACTGATTACTGCTAGACAGCACAGATTTCCTTCTGTAAGATGGAACTGATACAATTCCTTCCTGACAGCTAGAAATTATAATTGAGCTGGGGTTTTTTTCAGTGTTTTAAACTTTAGCAACCTTCAAAATGAGCAAGAGGGATGGAATCCTAATCCATTTGCAGTTGGTGGGAATTCTGCCTTTAAAATGGGATTTTAATATCCATCCAACTGCCTGCTTTCTGTGGGGGTACTGCTAACAATTTCATAGCTGTGGTTTTTGTCAAGCATTTAACTTCATCTGGATTAAAATGCCTCTTACAGGTCAGTGACAGAATTCAATTTGCAGACTGACCACAGATTTTTGGGGGGCAAGAACTGATTTCACTATGACACGGAGTAAAGCGAAATTCTGTTTTAAAAATAGTGTTCTGCCATCTCTGTAACACATCCAGCACAACTCAGCCTTTCTCTGCTGTTCATGATCTCTCTAAGAGGTTCCCTTAAAAGTTAAGGGTGTGATCTGGTGTAAAACAAGCCCTTCCCCTTGTAGGAGCACTCATCTGTCAGAGTGCACTACTGCTTTTTCCACTCGTATTTTTCCCTTCTTCCTTCTCATTTGCCTCCCCTGTCTGCTGCCTACAGAGATCAGAGAGAGTTTTGCTTAGTGATGATCAGAAAAGCAGAGAACAGGGAGGAATCAGGGTGATCAATGCCCTGGTTTTGCAGCCCTGTTTGGTCTTTGGGGCTGATTTGCTTTTGTTTTGCAGCCGGGACAGGCTGCCTCATCCAGATGAACTTTATCCATCCTCCAGGCCACATCCTGAATTTGGTGGCAGTTTGGGTCAGGAGCAGATTCACAGCTTGTCTCTGTACAGGTTACTTATTTTAATCCTTGTGTGGCAGTTTTTGAAGAGCAGAGTTGTATGTGCAGCAAAGAACATGAGATTGTTCAGTCTTTTTCCATGTTGCTGCTATGAGGGTGCTTCCTTTTCCTGCCGTGATCTTGGATGGCTGTCCAATCCTTTGCTCCCTTCTCTCCCATGTAAGTTATTTCCTCACGGTATAAGGATGACTTAAGACTTAATTATTATGTTTGGAGGACGGAATATGTCCCTACCAGGTCACAGTGTCATTTGCAAACAGGAATGTTTTTTCCATGGGCTGTTAAAGGCTGATGACTCTGGAAAGAAATATGTTGTTACCTTAAAATAGCAACAACTTGACAGTGTAAGTTTTCCTAACAGTCATGACAGTCGCATTTTTATGCCATGAGTTTCCTCTTTTATAATTAAAAGCAATTCCAAGGAATCACTTTGTCTCCACTTTGCAGTGATAAGTGGGGATTGACATTTAGCATTGAAAGGGCTGCATTGACCAGGATGGGTGTAGCTTTCTTCAACTTGCCTACAAAGCTAAAGAGATGCAAAGCAGGTTGTTGCTCAATTCTGCTGACCTTAGCAGCTAGGTAGGACAAATTAAAGAAAAAGGGAATATCTGGCCTCAGCCTTGGTATTTAATGGGTCCCAAAATGTGCTGAACTCTTTAGTCTAAATGGTCTCTTTAGTGTGGTGTCAAATAAGCTAAAAAGCAAAGGAGCTTCCTTCATTGTTTAAACTTGTTTAACTCCTGTTAAGGCTAATGTACATTTATTCAGACTGACAAAGTGCTGAATTTACACAACAGGGGCAGTAACAATTAGGTCAGATACTTTTTAAATAGCAGTGGGGGGTGGGAATAATTCGCTCTTTTATTCTCATGGATGGAAATTATTATTAGCCAACTGCAATACCTGCTCTTCTCACCCACTACTATTCCTCCTGCATGTCTCCGTGCCATGTCCAGCTCCATCCCATCTGTTCGAGCAGCAGCATGTTAGCTGTGGGGACGTGGCATTACTACTGTGATCCCAAGTATTTTAGTAAGCCCATAACTGTCCTGTGAATCTGACCCTCCTCTTCCCTGCTGGGATCTGACCCAGGCCAATAAATTATACTAAGGAAGAGGAGAATTCAATCGTTAAAAATACGTTTTCCACTCGAATTTATAAAGTTGAACTCTAATCTTCCATGGTGTCCAGTTAGGGCTACCTCTTTCTTATATATTTATCCTAAATATTCCACTTAACATCCCGGCGATGCAGAGAAGTGATGAGGTGTCTGCATCCTGTGCCTTTCTCGGGTATTTGTGCAGGGTGGCTCCTAGGACAGAATCCCGGATTAGTTAGTCCATGGAGCTGATCCAGCACAGCAGGATTTGTTTCTCCAAGAACTTTTTTTTCCCCTTGGCTTTCCTAATATTTGAACAAGCATTCTTGTTTAATTCAGTGAAACAGAATCTGCTTGCATTTGAATTGTGGTCAGCAGCGGGCATGCTGGGCTGGTTGGATCTCTTAAGCTGTAGCCATTTACTTCCCCATTGAGATTTAAGCTACTCATAGTTCATTTGGTTTGCATGTTTCCCTTCTTTAAGGAATCATTAAATAGCCCCAAACATTCTCGTCGGACTGGCTGCAGCGGCTGCCGCCAGCTGCGCATGGTAAAGTCGATCGGCAGAAGCATCCCAGGACTCCTGGGCTGGAAAACCGCAGGGAAGAGCTGGAATTTGACGGAATGGGTGAAGATTTAGTGTCACACACCCCAATTACCTGATAACAAGTACCTGTCAATGTGTATGTACCTGTAAATGTGTGTTCACCAGGAGCACCTCCCGGTGAATGCTGCCTCCGAAGCCGTGAGCGGGCGCAGGGGCATCTGCGGCATCCCTGGCTGGGAGAACTAGGAGCTGGTGCTGTAAACGCATCTCCTTCGAACTGGAGTACGAACTGCTGAGCTGAAACCGCAGCAGGTTGCGTCACTGAGCAGTATCTACTCCTTAAGCCTTCCCCCGCCTTTTTGGCTTTGCGTCAAAAGCCTGCAGGGGCTAAACGCGAGCTGCACTTGGGGATGTTGTCCATATGGTGGCACCAACAGAACAGCAGAGAGTGGCAGGGAACGGCCGAGCTGAGGGAGGGGAAGCCGGGAAGGACTGAGCCAACACAGCCGTTCCCAGCCGGCAGCCGAGCCCAGGATGACATCTTCGCAAACCAAAAGCTGCGCTTCTTCCCTTTAAACGTTCTTGGTGGCTTTCTCTGCTGTCCAAGATTTCTGAAACTCCCTAACTGTCTTGTAAGTCATCTCTGTTTTTCAAGCGTCATAAATGGCTCTACTTAATAACAGCGTTGCTAAAGCTTTCCCTTGTTCCCTACGGAAATGTGCCCTGATTCCCTGTGACTCCGTGCGGCAGTAAGTAGATGGACAGCACTGCACAGGGTTCCAGGAGAGTTGCTGCGTGTGGTCTGGGTAGCACAAAAGTTTGCTGTAGCATCAGCCCTGAAAATTTTGATCACAGGATAAATCTACGGTCTCTGTTGTCCTTGCCCTCTTTCCTAGTTGTTTCCATACGTCTGCGGTTTGTACGCACTTAACATCAGGGAATGCATCGTTGTTATGAGCAGAGAAATGCTAACAGCAATGAAGAGCAAAAATGGGAAACCATCTCTAGAGGGAAAAGACAGTAAGGAGACAGTACCCATCTCTTAATAGGATTACTCTCAAGTGAAAACAGCATGATTTATTTGACTGTTTAATACACTGATTTTTTTCAAAGACAGTTGGTCAGAAAATAGAAGCTTTGTTCCACACAATTCCAGTGCTTCAGAGCTTGTTTCCATTCCAGATCAGACTGAGAAGCGCAAACTGCTCCCAAAAGTAAAGTTCTGTGAAATGTTGATTTGGGACAGTTGAGCTGGGCCCATTGCTTGAATTGTTTCAGCTACGGTTAGATATTTTCTTTCTTAAGAAAAAGCAACTCGCAGAATTCGTGTTTAATGGCTCTTAAACTTGAAAGGTTGCATCACTCTGAAACGTCGCAAAAGCCGCGTGTTTGGGATTTAAATCCTGGTTTCTGGCATCTGTAGTACATTGAACTGTTTTCAGCAGCTCTCCTTGTGATGTTCAGCGGCTCCACGTCTGAGTTGGAGAGATCCTCCCCGAGTCAAGCTGCCCGTAGTTGGAATTTTAAAAACAAAAGAGGAGGGAAAGAAAAGCTTGTCTTCTATTTTAGGGTCTTGCAGTACTGGTAATGCAAACACTGCAGAGTGAATATTTAACCAGTGCATGAGAATCTGAAAAAGTGTAAAGCAAATGCAAGGCAGCAGTCGATTTGCCTTGTTCAGCTAGAGCAGCATTAAAACATTAAAAATAGATTTACAGATTTCATAATGTGATTGCAACATTCACACAGGTTGGGATTTTTAATTTAACTTTGAACTGGATAATGCAGATTGCACGGAGACCAGAATGGACCATATTCTAATGGGAGAATTTGCCTTATGCAGGATTAACATTTCAAAGGCAGGGAAGGATTTTTTTGAGAAGATGGCACAATGATCTGGCTTGCTTGCCAAGTCGACATCCTCCTAAAGCTGTTGGCATCAGTGTGTGGTTTCAGACCATTTCTAGCAGGTAGGGCATCAGGGAGGCACTAGCTCTGCTTTTATCATGTTCCTTCATGTTGCCCACGTGTGATATAGCTGGTCATGGTACAGCCTACTACGTTTTGCTTCTGTCTTCTCTTGACATTAAGAGGTCTGAGCAAACAGCCTTGTACTAAGTGGCCCAGCACTGTCCTGAAAGGGCAATGTGCTCTGGTAGCATGCTCTAGCAGTGTGCCATCCTGGTGGAAGTCACATTGCCACTGAAAGCAGATTGCATTTTAGCTGCGACTGTCCACACCTCTCAGTCAGTGGTGATTACCTTCTATTCCCATCCTTGCAGGCCACTTTGTGTTCACTCAAACTAAAGGTGTTTGAATCTGGAAGTGGCACTTGATGTGAAACCTCCTGTACTTGAGTGCATCTTATAAATCTACTTCAGAAATGGGCTTCAGTTGTGATGACTTAGCAGTAGAGTGTGTGTATCTCTTGAAGATGAGAGGCACTTGCAGCTCTGGTAGAGATGCTGAAATTTCAGGTGAAACTCTGGGAAATTTGCAGAATTTTTTCTTACCAGGAGAAGCTGGGCTGTATCTGAGAAGTTCCAGCACTCAGCACAGAGTGAGTTTTTAAAATGTGTATCAAAAAGTTAAGAAAAGGCAGTGGTTTAGTGCTGGTGGCTAGGTGAGTGAGTAGATGTTATCCCTTCGTGCCTCTTCCCTAATAGCTGCCATCATGCTCTGACTCAGGCATAGCTGTCTTGAATGATGGTTGCTAGAAAAGGAATTCTAGGCAGGTAGGTATTCAAAGAATTTGTATCACTAACAAGGGTAGATGGTTGCAGTACAAATTTTGGAAGTTAGTGGAAAAGGTGAAGAGCAGAAAAGACATAGGCAGGTCCTTAGGACATAGAGGCAATCTGCTTTCAGTGGCAATGTGATCCAGATGGATCAGACAAACTACTGCCCCTGAACTTAGGACGGCAGGACACAACTGTCCCCCCCTGCACGCACAAATGTGTGATTTTGAAGATGCTGTGCATATCACACACTATTTTGCACACGCTATCACAATAGAGTGATATCATACAATATTTTGCATTCCAGAGCAAGGACATCAGATGGGGTCATACTGGCTGCTACCTCCTAAGAAAGTACATTCGTTGGCCCAGCCCCTCTCCACATTGTAGCAGTATGTCTTGTTGTAAAAACCCCCTCTGGGATTTATCTCTTTGGTAAAAGGTTCTCCACAACAGCTGAATGCTCAATATGGCATTGGTTAGCTGTTTTCCACCAGAAGGGGAAGCTGAGTATTTGCAAGTATCAATAGCCCTATATCCCTCTGCAAGGGAGGGACAGAGACAATGCAACACTCTGCTGGTGTGGTGAGCTCTGCGTGCTTTTCTAGGATGGTGGCATTTCATGATCACAAGGATTATCCTTGTTCTTCAACAATGTCAGAAAATGGTCCATATGAAAAAGAAAAAAAAGAGAAAAAAGAGTGATGGGATGAACAAAAGGAATTATGAAAAACTATATAATTTTGTCTGAGAAGTCTGATGCCTTCTGGGAAGTATCATATAATACCCAGCATGAAATATCCCATCAAACGCAGACAGCACAGGCATGGAGCAATGTTGAGCAAGAAGTTTGACCAGAGCACCGATTATTGATTTCAAAACATCCCAGTGCTATGTGGCCACAACAATTCAAGGCAAAATTGAAGTAGTCAGAGAGAATCAAAGTGGTGCAGACCAACGGCTGTTGAAGATCACTTAATGCAGATATGCAACAGCTGCAACAAGCTTCATGCAGAGACATGTCTTTATATTTCATTTAAGTGCAGGCACCAGTACTCACAGGAGAGGGAATGCTGTCTGAAAGCAGTAGTGAGCCTTCTGCATCTGGAACAAGAATTCATATTGAATCCTACCAGAAGTAAAGCAGTGGTGAACAGCTTCCGTGCAGTGACTGAGAGCTCAGGGTTGTCCATGAACTGGGCTATCTCTTTACATCTTCAGAAACTGAAAATGAGGTTATTTGCAAGCTTACATTGCTACTGTCAGCATGAGAGTTGTCCTGAGGATAAGGATGCTGTGATTTGCCAGAGCAGAAATTAAGCCATTGCCTTTACACTTGGCCTCTTTTCAATCTACACTGGTGCTTTCCAGCCTCTGGGGTTCATGGGCTATTTCCAAGTGACCTGTGCATGATAACAAAGAAAAAAGACTTTTTATATTTTTTGATCCCTAGCATCCGCTGGAAGGTGTCTGGAAATCACCAAAATGAAACAGGCTGAGAACTGGTCTCCATTAGTAGTTAGTCAGATACACCAAAACCAGCACATAGCTATTTGTGCATTCTAGATGGAGGTGAATGGTTATTGTCTGAAAGGCATAGACAATTCTTCATTGTGAATGTTTCTAATACTAAATTGTTGGATTTTGATGGCATAGCAAAACTGTCAAGAAACAGACTGTGCCACAGGATACATCTGAAAGCTCATTTTGAAAGTGTCTGTGCTTTTATGTGATCTCTTTGCCTTGTTTCTTCTAAACTAGAAGCTGTCTAGCTGAGGAATCTGGTCTGTCTTCCTGTGATATTGGCTGGGGCTGAGGTCCACCAGTATGTTGGGTAAGATTTGTGATAGTATTTACAACTGAAGCTTGTTGATTTTATCTGGCTGTCTTTTAAAGTTGCACTGTATTTAAGGCAGGTCTTTTCTTCTGAAATGAAGTTTCAAATCTGTCTGAAACAAAGCAGCAAGTGCTTGAGAAATGGATTAGTTTTTCTTTATTAGCTCTGGATTCAAGATTTAGAGATTATTGGAATCTTCTTCAGTAATTCAGCTTGGAGCATTCCTGCAGGTTTTCTAACCTCTGAAGATGTTCCCTTTCATCAGCAGGTATTGCAACAAGGACTTTTTCTCCTTTTGGGCAAAAGTTAAATATTAATTTATAGCATGGTTGCATCAAGATTTCAGAACTGTGCTGCAAAAGCTAATCAATGTTGCTGTGATCTTACTTGCCTTGAGATGATGGGCACATTGCCCTCCGTTGATGTAGTTAAACTTCTTATAGCATGCCTGGATGATATCCTGAGCCCTGATGTGTTTTTATTAAGCTTCTCTGAAATCATTTTCAAAGGATGCAAACCTAGGCTTAGCTGCAGAATTTAATGGAGCCAAACTGTTACCTATAGTCTTTAAAGAACATGCTGTAACCTTTTTGCTAAAAAATCTGCTCTGCTGTTAGCAAGTTTTACCCAATATTCAAATGAAACTTATTCCTTTTCAACCTTTGCCAAGCTGAGGTTATTAAGAAAGAGATACAAATTAAAAGGATTAAAAATGCAGCTCTAATTAAACACATATGAGCAGTTAAGAGTCGGCTCTGCCCTGGTTATCTGTGCACATAGAAGTATCACACACAACTTAAAACAGCCGGAGTCTCCATTAAGTGTTTGCTGAAGGCACCACCAAGCAATATAATAATATGCTGTGCCTTTCTCTAGAGCTTCTTCTATGTAGGTCCTAAAATGTTGTTTTAAAATTAGATGAGCCATTGCTGTCCCCACTTGCTAAAGAGCAGGGTCTGAGCGGAGAACAAGGAGAGATTTCTCTGCTTCTCTCGTGGTCAAACTCAACATGGCCTCCTCTATGGACAAGAACTGGTCGCCACCAGGAGCTGTGCCAGTGCCATGAGACAGGATGGGGATGGCTTGTTTTTCCAAGCAGACCTGCTGTTCCTTTTCAGAAGAATGTAACGTGCAACCAAGACACATCAAGCGGTTTTGGCTTTCTGTGGCAAAAGTGAGTTGATATCTCTTAATAAGTGTCCAAACAAGCCCTGGAAGACACATAATCACAAACCAGCGTGTGCGATCACAGCTCGGCATTTTGAAGGATTAGAGGGGGATTAGGAAGTTTGTAAAATCCTCACCAACCTTTTGTAGAGACAGGATGGAATATTTATTGAAGAATTCACAAGCTGCAACTGCCTGTTAAAAGCCTTTTTTTCCCCCTTGATCTGTGCTGGGTGTGGATGGCTTTGTGATTTTTAATTTTAAAAAGAAAAAAAAATATATCAGAACGTAGCACATCAGTCCAGGCTGTATATAAATCCTGCTTTGTGTGATTCCTAACAAGTTTCAGGGGCATTGTGCTCCTCATGAAGAAGGGGAAAATCTCCTTGCACCAGAGGATAGCAGGTCCATTCGTTCTCCTGGACCAGCTGGTGTTGCTGGTCTAATGCACGCACCCAAGGGAATATTATCACCTGAGGAAAACAAATAGTGAGTGAACTTTAATGTCCAAGAAGTGTTCCAGAAAAGCTACTCATATCCTAGAACTTCTGGGGCCAACATATCATGATGGGCTTGAAAATCACAGTAAATAATCAGGCTTCACCAGACAGGATAACAGGACTTACCTGCTTTTTCTGGGAATGGGAGATGAAGCCGGACAGGAAGGGAAAGGAACACCCTAACTCATGCCTGCAGATGATCTGACAGATCATTTGGATATGGTACATATTAAACAGGGCTGTTCAGAGCATCATCCCTCAGGTGAAAAGGAAGAGGAAATATTTTTCTGGGGAAAACATTATTAATAATATATTTGCTGGAAAGGGTTAATTTTCCAGTACTCTTTTTGGCTATTAGAACATTTCCCATCAACCAAAGAGAGGTGTCTGATTGTTCACAGCTACTGTCTACCCAGTGCTAACCTACTTGTTTTGCAATGGAGGTAAGACTTTCTCTGCATTCTTATCTCTATCCAAGATTGCAGCTTGGTTTGGATGTATAGGCAAAGATCAGAAATGTTGTGCCTAAAGCCTTAGGCCAAAGCTGACAGTGCTGCAGGACCCCAAGGCTGCTGAGGATGGAGTTTCTGTGGTGCCCACCTCTACCTGCTTCTAGTAGGGTGCAGTAATCCTTACCTGTTTGCTGATCTGAATAAGTCTGCAAACCTCAGGCTGAGCTTTTAGGTTTTGTTTGGGGGTTTTTTGCCCCCAAATGTCTGAATGTTCAAAACTTTGAACCCAGCAGTTTCCTCTGTAATGTTATCTCACCACTGTTTCTTTAGCCAAAAGCTAATTTTTACCATGGCTTAAGGATGTGAATTTAAACCATCCTATCTAGTCCTCAATAGCCAGTGTATGATCACTTAATGCTACCATCTGAAGAGGTCTCACAGCTGTCACCTTTGGAGGTCCTCAGGAATTGGCAAAGCTTTCTGAACAACTCCATATGTGAGCAAAGAACTGCAGCAGCTCTGCCTTTAGTATTTGCACACATTGTTGTCGCCTATTCTTATTTCTTCCAGTTTTACTGTCTGCATTTACCAAGGTAAAATCATAAGGGGATTTGCCTAGAACAGAGGGAAGTCCCTCAGCTGCAGTGTCAGGCTTCTAATCCTTTGCCTTTGTATGAGCCTGTGACTCAGGTATCAATACAGGTGACTGGGCCACCACCCAGGCAGCAACAGCATCCTCCCTGCCAAGGGAAGGAGAAGAGTTCCCACCCCAGGTCAGCTTGACTGGTTCTTTGCTCCCTTCTGGCTCTTCATTTGCTTCTAAGTGTATTTGGAGTGGTGTTCATTTGCCAGATTCTGTGTGGATAAGTAGGGCATGGGGATATTAATTTTTGTTGCTACTTGTCCTTCAAACCTGGCCTGCGAGTTCTGGCTCAGGGCCAGACTGAAGAGGTTCCTAGAGGGCTGGCAGCCCTCTTACCAGAGGGAGTTTGCACCCAAGTGCTCCTCTCTGTAGAAACACAAACACAGGGTTTCATATGGTCACCCCTCAGGAAATACATTAATTCACCTTAGTTTAATTAACCTGGAGAAGCCATTGTACTGAAATGCAGCCACCTGTAAGGGAGAGCAGGGCTGAAATGGGAGAAAGGTCCCAATTTTAAACCAGAAGAGTAGGTGTAAATCTTCCTTCAGAAGTGGGGAGGGATTAGTACACACAGGCCCAGCAGGAGCCCAGGTTATTGCTAATTGTGTCTTCACATTTTAGTAGTATTAAAAAGAAAAAAAGATAATCCTTGAATATTTAATGCCCCATTTCTTCACGACCACAGAGATTAATTGGGAAACGAAAGTAACTGGAAGAGAGGAGCGGAGAGCAGAACACCTCAGGGAGCTGCAGCCTGGGCTGGGTGCAGGTGAGGTACTGGGACCTGCCCTTTTCCTGCCGTGCTGTGCAATGGAGAAGCACTGGCCGCCTTGGAAGGTGAGAGTTTGTTCTTCTTGCCCTGTTTTCCGCCTCCGTGCCTTAATAATTCCTGGGTGACTGATACTGACCTAGAGGTCAGGAGCCTCCAGTAAACAGCCAGGAAATGCCCTTCCCATTGGTCATTATTGCCTAATTAACAACTCGAAATATTTCACAATCGATGCCAATGACACACGATGGCCATTCCAAGGGGTGGGAGCTGCAGAGCACTTGGCAACATCTGCATGTGAAAGGCAGCAGTGAGCTGCAGAGGCGTGGGCTGCTGCGACTGGCTCCAGCTCGGCACTGGAGCCTCCAGCCTCACTGACACCCAGAATCATTTTTTTTTTCCACAAACACAATGGCTAGAAATGGCTGGGCTTAAGGTCAGGTATTTACAGCCAGTGCCACGGTGTCGGAGAGAGCTTATAAAAGCTGGGAATTATGAAAAGTGCTCCCAACAGCCCATTCCTTCCTTGTTACTGGAGCTGGCCTCAAACAGTAAATCCTTGACTTGAATCTGCACCAGAAGGAGCTAAGCCAAGGTGTCTTGGCCCTGCAGAAGCAATTCCCAGCCCCTCACCCACCAGTCAAGACAGCCTGCCACCAATAATGTGCCCTATGTATATAAAAATATATACATATCTTTCCTGAGGGACATTCCCTATCTGAGGGGTTTTACAATGTTCATGGCACATTTTGTTTAAAAAAATGCTGAGTTTCAGAAACAGCCTCCCTCCTTTCTCCATTGTCTTGGTCAGGTAGAAAGTGCATTTTAATGTCCTGGGTGACTGACATGGAAAGGCTGTGCAGAAGCTGCCATGCAGTAAGAGGGCTTGAAGGCTGGAGATGGCTGCTGGTGTTGGATCTCCACAGCAGTCCTCCATGGGGCACTTTATGTCACTAAGTTGGTAGACAGTTGATACAACAGAAGCAATGAATGGAGGGGTCCAACAAGTTCCAGGAGCTGGATTTTGGTACTGGAAAACACGATAAAAGATGAAACAGAAAGGCCCCCTCTCCCCTCTCTGCTTTTCACACAGGCACCTGTGTTGGTGCAGCTGCCTGCAGAGGAGCAGCCTGAGGCCACATTTGCTCCAAGCAAATTCAGGCACTTTGTCCAGCATTACACAAGTGATAAATGTCAGGAGTGCAAGAACACATCTATCTGCTGAGATTGGAGCGCATGGCGTGGCACATACACTAGCATGATGCTTTGTCCTCCTCCAGTATGCGTGTCACCACTACCCCAGCCAACTCACCCCTTTAAAAATATCATGAAATCAAGCCAACAGAGGCACTTTGCTGCAGTGTGGACATGGAATCACTGATCTGGCACCCAAATGCCTTCAGCTTGGATTTGGCATCTTCTGGCAGCAGAGCCTTACACGGAGAATTAACATGGAGCAGTTCTCTTCATACCATCGTTACTTAATGTTAGCTTCCATCTGCAGGCCCTGAGTGTCGTGTGGGGAGGTATCAATAGCACTATAAATACATCTCATGCACCCATACAGTGTAGTTTCTGGGGAAGCTACAGTGGAGGGAACAGAGCAGATGAGCCTGGTCTGAGAGCTCCATAGCTAGCCTGTTCCTTTCAGGGCAGGATCATGAAATGTTTAAATGTTCTCCCATGTTACACTACCAGGGTCAAGCCAAACATGAATACACTGGAAAAGCCTTTGCTGCTGTAAATGATGAAGAAAAATATTATGGATTAAACATGGCTTAATTTTTTTAATGCATTTTGCCATTATTTTGGGCGGATATTTGGGCTGCAGACAGTGTCACCATTTCAATTGGAGGACCAGAGTCCTTTTATCCATGTTCATCATGCACCTGCAATAAGAGAGAAAATAATGGAAATAAAAGTAGCCTGTCACTGTAGTGTGGCTAAGGAGAGGAAGAACAGTGCAAAGAAAATGAAGTTTTTCTGCTGAGAGTGTGTGTGTAAAGGGTGAGGATTTGAATTCTGGCATCCTGATATCCCCATTCCTGCTCTATCCGTCACAGTGCTATCTAAATCCTGGGCCATGTTTGCTTTTTCTCAGGTTAGTTTTCCAGCTAATGCTTTCAGAAAGAGGTTTGAAATTAAGATTTCCATATTTATGTCCCTATTAACATAGATACATTAAAAAACTTAATGAGCTTATGTAACAAATTGCTACATGACATTGTTAACAATTCAAGAGAGGATCTGTACTTAGGTAGATAAGAATGATATTTGCAATGGCACCAGCTCTGGTAAAATTACAAGGAGCATCAATTGCATGCTTCAGATAGACTGTCCTGAGACTGGAGCCTAAAGGTCTCTGGCATGGTCCCATCCTGTCAGTGAGGTGTGTGGGTGGGGAGCCATGTGCTACAACCCACTTTGCAGAGCTTGAACAGGGTGATCCAGCCCCTTAGCCTCTGTCCAAGGACTTTCTGTGACCAAAGAATGAGATGAGATTGTGGTCTTCTGATGCAGAACTGGCATCACCTCTTTGTTCTCACAAAGATGATGAGCATCCTTGAGCGAGACCCCTTTGGGCATGTCTGCAGAGACTTTTGCCTGCTCTGGACTGGCTGGATGTGTCAGCAGGTTTGGGAGGGTGCCAGCCATTGCTCTGCTGGAGCCAGTGTGCCTGCTCCAGTCACAAACTGATGTCTCAGGTGCTGCAAGGACTTCTGCAGCTCCCAGATCACATCTGGTCAGCTTGGGGCAGGGCAAGCTGGAGGTGTTTGTAGCTCATAGGTATGCCTTACATTTCCATTTATCCTGCTTCCCAATATAAACAAGGAAATACTGAGTCCCCCCAGTTTTAGGACAGGAAGATGATGTGCTGTATAAGTGCATAGGTAGAGCAGAGCTGGTGAGCATTCAACTGGTCTGAGAGTGCTGAAGATGTAAATTTTCCCCTATTTTTGTGCAGATGCTGTCCCAACTACTCACCAGGTGCACAGGCTCAACATGCTCTCCAGAGAAGCTGAAGCATGGCTTTTAGGAAGAGAGGGCTCAGAAGTTAAAAACTCAGGTATTCAGACCCTTTCCCTCCCCAGTTAGTGCTAACAGATTTATACAGCCAAGTCAATAGACTGGGCTCTTTTGCCCAGTCTCCCAGGAAGCCACCACTGGCCAAGAGCTGTGGCAGCAGAAGTGTGAACTCATCCCTCCTCCTATTCATTGCAAAGCCTCCCTATGACTATTTACATGCCACCATTAGTAAGCAGGGGCAGGTTTGGGCTCCAGAAGGCATTGTGGTCCTGATGAGGTTTGGCTTTCTTTTCTGGAACGAGCCACAGGCATTAAGTGGCAGCTGGTGCCCTGAGCATGGACACAGAGCCTGAATGTTCCTGTGGCTCTGGGGCCTCTGGAAAACCCTGACTTCATGGCTACACTTCACTGGCCACCATGGTGGCTGTGATGGCTTTATATGCTGTCTGGAGAAGAGCAGATAATACTTGCCTCACCAGAGAACACTGTGTCTTGGAAACCTAGGAACAAACTTGAACTGGTGAAGAGATTTGAGCTGTTTGCAGTGCTGTTGCTCTGAGCGGCTGCTAACCACGCTACAACAGATTTACAGTCTCACTGAAACGCAAGTGAGGATTCCTTTGGCAAAACTATGCTGGGATCAGCTATGCTGACAGAAGAGCACTTTAGCTGGTGTATTCTGTGTTTACACAAGAGGAGTGCTTTATCGGTCTAGCTGTACCAGCAAATCTCCCCTCAGGCTAGTTAGTCTTTCCTCTGCAGCTTTGCAGTAGCTGTATGGGCAAAGCCTCCAAGGAGAGATGCAGTTGGCACTCAGTGAGAGCACTTGTGAGAGAGTGTCTGCCTGGGGCAGTTTGCCAGGCTCCCCCCGGGGCAAGCATTGCCTGACAGCCTGGACCCAGCTAGAGCTGAGGCCATTCTGGCAGTGCACCAGCACACACCCTCAGTGTGGACACAGCGTGCTCTGGGGTTACTGTAATTTGCATGGGTGCAGCTTGACCTGGTTTGAGCCCATGTCTGCTGCTGGATTTGCATCTGTTCAGCTGAGCTGGTTTTGTTTCGCTGCTGTTCTTGTTTTTGATTCTAATGCAGCCCAGCACAAGGAAGTGGTGGCCTCATTCCTCTCCTCTCAGCATCAGGGCTGACTTTCAAAGGCTACCACCCATCTTGCACTGGTATGACTCTCACTTGTAACGACTGTTTTCCCTGCCTTTCAGATTCCCTCCTGTTCCTTGACAGTCCCATACCCTACAGCTCCCTACCACCAAACTTTACTCCCCCAAGCCTCAGAGAGAGGGAACAGCTCTGCTCACATCTCCACCTAGGCTGTCCAAGGCTGTGCTCCTAGGGTCTTTAATCTCAGCTCTCCGAGCCACTACGTCATCTAACAGCATAAATTTAATCTGGATCAGGCATGGACCCATGGCTGTCTTTCTGCTGAGGTAGTGAAAGCATGTGTCTAGGGGCAGCTTTGGAGTCACCACTGTTGTAAATTCATTTTGGTGGCAGGATGAGAGAGCATATCTGACAGCAATGATGAAGGTAAAAGACATCTCATGCAGCGTAAAACTACTGGTACCGAGTTAACATCAACCTCTTTTTTTAGTATATCTGTGTTGGTAGAGTGAATTTATATTGTCTTAGTGCTCTCCAGTGACAGATTTTTACACTAGCAGTAGGAGATTTAAAGCTGGTTGAACTGTACTGCCCGATAGTGTCTGGGCTGTGGCTCCTAAATCCCATGAGAGAGAAACTCTGAACTCTTCCTTGAAACAACTATGTCAGAGATTGGAAATCCAGCAAATACCTTTGTTACACCGCTTAAACTTCTCTGGACTGATACACACTGGGCACATTTCACTGCTCCAGCAAGTAGAGAAGTAACACAGGTAGAGAGGAAGTTTGGGATCAGCTTGATCAGCCCGATCCCCAGCTGCCTGATCACAGCAGAGTTCCTGGACAAAACCCATGTTCATAAAAGCAATGACAGGAAAACTTGGAGTGTGGGTGCACATGCACAGGTTGAGGGAAAAATGAATGATGGAAGAAAAGTTGGAAGACCAAAAATGAAGCTGCCTTGAAAGGCTGTCTGCATTCAGATTTGAACTGGAGCACCCTGAATGATACTGTCTCCGTTTTATCACTTTGTAGCAAGGAGTGAAGGTTTTTAACACACACACACACAAAAAACCATCTGGACATCCCAAGTCTGCATTCTGCTGTAATGTTCATGCAAGCTGAACGTGGATAAGAGATTTCTAAGCAGTGTGACTTTTTACACCTCAGAGTATCTCCTATGTGCCTTTGCAGCAGTAGTGCTACGCAAAGCTCTGCAAATAATTTTGCGCAGAAAAAAAGAGTAGAGCTGCCAAAAAAGCCCCAAACCTCAGCCTGTAGTTGCTACACTAACCATGTAACACCATCATGGACTTTTGTCTGTGCAGATACACCTGCAAAATCAAGTCCTTGAGAACACAGCTTGGAGCAGGTTTGGAAGAAATTGAAGGTATTTGCTGGCACCTGATATTTGATAATTCTGACAGCCCTTCACTGGTGCCTTATTAGTGTGATTATAAATGACAGAGTGCATTAAGTGTAGAGGTTTCATTGATGTCATTTTTACCAGCAGTTCAATTCCCCCCCCCCCCCTACACAGTTCTGCTTCATTTTGCCAAGTCATGGAGCTCACCATTGTATCAGAAACAGAGAAACACCACAAAGGAGCAAACGTGGTGCCATAAAACCCTCTGTATTTCCCATTGAGCTATAACCAGGCAAACACCTGTGGTCATCTGTTAATAGAGACATGAAAGAGAGTGTCCCTATGCTCTTTGATGCTAAGTGATAAAAAGGCCAAAGAGGTTAGGAGTTTTGTGTTTGTCTCTACATTTTTTTTCCCTCTACACCTTTCCCCCATACATGATACATTTCAGATTTTGTCCTGCCAAGCTTTGATGGAGGACTCTAGGGAAGACTGGCAATTTAGAGGGATTAGGAGTTGTCTAGAAACTGGACTATAGAAGTAAGAGTAACTGCATTTGTTGTCTTTATTTAAATTGCCTACAGGGACAGTCCTTAGCTTCAACTCACGTGACCCATTTCCCTGACACTAAGGTCAGTTTACTGACTTTAAGATGACTGAAGAGTGAAAGGTAACTAGAAATAAGGCAGCTGGCTCTTCTGTAAATTCCATGCCTACTGTGCAGGTACTGTCTGCATCTCTGCTGAACTGCTGTATATTGTGCTCAAAATCACCTTTGAAAGCATTTAAATTCTTTGTCTATTAAGATGTTTAACTTGTGCATGTGTCACAGTGAGGGAGTTGTTTTAGCCACAGCCTAAACTGGGCTGAGCAATGTTTCTGAGATCATTTCTGTATCTCAGGCTGAAATACTTTTCTGCCACAGGAATCTTTCTTTTTGTGGTACTGAGGGTTTTTCCCCCCTCCTTATTGTAGTATAAGCAGTTAGATGTAGGAAGGTAAGAGCCACAAAGACTTCCTTTTTTAAAAGGTATTAGTTATGTATATTGTGCCAGGAGTCTGTACGTTCTTGTTTGTTTGTTTGTTTTCAGAAAATAGCCAAACTAAATATATGAATCCTGATTTGACATGGTGGTGTTTAAACTGGTTTTAGTGTCTTGTTTGGGGGGTGGTTGGTTGGTTTCTTGGTCAGTTTTTTATTTATTTTATGTGGAGTCTACTTCCTGCCCTAATGAACCAAGTTCAATTACACAGAGACCAGCAATGAGATCCTTTGGAGCAACAGTCTGGCTAGCAGCAATGAATCCGATGGCATAAGGCAAGAATTTAAAAAAAAAAAAAAAAATTAAAAATCACAGCATCTCTCCAGAATGGAATGATCACACTACTGCAGGCAAAATGTCAGAGCCTCAGGATCGTGATGCAGAGATGCAAGGGTCTTGGGGACCATGTCTCCTACCTTTCCCTTGGTCCCACCAGATAAGAATCCAGGTTTTGCCAGTGCTGGGATAATAACCCTTATTTTGTGAATGAGGAGACTGAGGTAAATGCAGCTGCATGACCACATTTGTGGCCATCCCCTGCCTCAAGGACAGAAACAGGCTAGGAATTTGGGTCTTCCTTGCCCTTGTCCTTCCTATGCTGTGGCTGCAAGCAGGCTCCTGTGAAGTCCCTCCCTCGCAGATGTCCATCTCCTTCCGCAAACCATCCAGCTCAACAAAACTTGTGTACAAAAGCCAGGGAAACTGCTTTGCAAGAGCCCGAGGCAGCTGCACATCGCTGCTGAACTTCTGCCACATGCCACACAGCATCTAACCTGGGGCCCAAAAGCGCCTGGTGTCAAAGTCTGTCACTTCTGCCCATGAATTGCTAAACATAACCTTTCTGCTGCAGGCTCACAGCACGCTATGGCCAGGGGACTCTGCTCCTCCAGCTCCATCGGAAAGAAGCAGGAAGAAAAACATAGCTGGAATCGTGTTTATTAAGCAAATTAATAGGTTGGGGAAAAAAACTAGCCACGGTGTGGGCACGCTTTCTTCTCACCTCCTGCAGAGGCAGGGGCTGGAAGCTGAGCAGGTGCTGAGTGCTCGGCGGTGCGTCCTCCTCCGCTCCCTACCAGATTTCTCTGCTGGGGGGCAAGCTGCGGGGCGGGGGGAGAGAGGGCTGGGACTGGCAGGCTCACAGCCCCCGGCGGGACTCCAGCTCCCCTGACACACCTCACATACTGGTGTAATACTGGTGTGGGCGCCCAGAGCTCCGCTGGAGCCGCATCCCCGGGGAGGTGGAGGCAGGCCGGGCCGCCGCTGCAGGAGTGCAATAGAGTGGGCGCCTCCCGAGCGGCCCCTGCCCTTCCCTGGGAGACACACGGAGAGCAGAAGCTGCCGGTGGTCAGGGATGCTCCCGGTGCGAGCAGCTACGGAGAAACACACATAACCCCCATTCCCTCGGGATCTGTAAAAGGAGGAGAAACGTCAGATCTTAGAATTTAAAATAAAATTTTTTTTAAAAACAAAAAAAAACCCAAACTTAAAATGTCCTATGCCGCGACTCGGTGGGACCCTTCCAGCAGCTGTGGAGCACCGCACTAGGCAGCCACCGGCAGCAAAGTCCGGGTCTTTTCGTCCTCTTTCGGGGTCTGCGAAACCCGCGAGACGGAGGTGCTGCCGAGACCAGGGTTTGGGAAGGGGGAGGACAGGCTGGGGGCGCGGATTGGTGCGCAGGCGCCCTGCTTCGCGCCCAGGTGTCCGCGGCTCCGGCACGGGCGCAACGCAAGCCCCCATGGCTCTGCTGTGGAGGACCGACTGCCAAGTATGTATCCCTTGCGCTTGTCCCGGCCCCCTTCGGGGCCAGCAACACCCCAGGAGCCGTCCCACCCGAAAGAGACCCCCCCCTGCAGCCCGGCCGGGGCGGCTCTGCCTCCCCCACTGGTTTTGGGCTGGGTGGTGGGGTGGGACGGTCTGTGGGAGTCCAGAAGCGCTCCTTTACGTGGGGCGAGGGTGGTCTGGGGGTGGAGGAGGGGGACACACACATCTCCCGCTCTCTGCCCCTCCTTGCGGAGTCGCAGTTACACGGCGAGTCTGCCGAAGCGGTGGGGCAACAGCTCCTGTTGCAAAGCGCTGCAGGAACAGAGGCGATAACCATTACAGGTTGCTGAAGCCTTGTTAATGATACAGATTTACGTGTGTTTAAATAATTTCTAGAGGAAGAGAGATTAAACTAATTAGCATCCCCACGCTCTCTTTTAATTGCTGCCAAGTAAGAAAACCTACTGACTTTTACAGAGGGTCAGCAAGTGGGCTCTGGCTTCTCTCCTGAAAGCGTGTTCACACCTGGGGGTGCTTTATGGTCCCCCATGGGAAACACCATCCTCGTGGAAAAAAAACGGGTGTGTGGGGGGCAAGCCACAGGAAGGAAGAAATAGAGGATGTCCCCAAAGTAAAAGCACCAATATATTTTTTTTTTTATTTTATTTTTTCCCCCTAATGCGAAAATAAAGCTGCCACCTGTCGGGAGCTACCTCTCCTGACCCATGTATTGAAGGGAGTGTCCAGGGAAGTACCGTGTACTTGCAGCAGTCCCTGCTGTCTGTGCCCGGAGGTTCCCTGGAAAGGGAGAGTTTCGCCGGCCCGGAGAGGGAGGGTGCGGCCGGGCTGCTGCTGGGTGCTGTCGCCGGTGCCCCCGGCCCGCCAGCAGCCGGCTTGCGTATGAACGCAGAGCATCGCGGAAAGTCGCTCTTCGGACAGAAGCGGCTCAAAAAGTACTTCCCTCTCTTCCCCACTATACTCCCCCCTCCCCTGCCCCAATTTAGAAAAGGGCTGACGTGCCCAGACCCCGAGCCGTTTACTCAACCAAAGCATCCAGCACCAGGGGCAAGAGTCTCACTCGGCCCCAGCGGCAGCAGCACCTGCGCGGCTGCGGTAGCCGCCGGACCCAGCGGGAGGCGGCAAGCAGCGTCCTCAGTCCCAGGCTGTCCTCCCCGCGGGGCCCGGCTCCCCTCGCAGGTCCCTGGCAGCTGCCGCTCTTGTCGGCTGAGACCGAGGAGCAAATCGATGTACTGAAAAGTTTATCTGAAACTTCCCCGCGTTCAGTCTCTGCTCTTTTGGTGTGTATTGTAGGAAGCCAAGTGCTTGTTTCGCTCTCCTTATTCAGTTAATTTCTTCCAAACTTCTCACCCTTTTCCACTTATCTGTTTATAAATATTGTTTATGCACGACAAATAATAAGAAAGTTAATTCATCTTCGTGATTTTGGCTACCGAGAGAAACAAACGGACGGTGTCCAGACCTTGACAATTAAGTGAGAAAATCACGGCCGCTTCCCAGTGTGACATTTCTGAGCAGAAAGAAAAATCTGTCTTCTGAGGTTCTGACAAAAATGACCAGCGTTGCTACAGTACAGTAGAGTCTCTTTGGAAGGAAGAAGAGCCATTCCCAAACCCGGGAAGCTCGACGGTTGCCTTCCTCTTTTCTTTCTAAATCCATCTTGTCCCTTTAATACAAATGAACTTTAAGCTCCCCCTGTCTTTTATTATTTAGATTCCCAGTCTTAATGACGCCAGGAGCAGCGCAAGCACACTCGCTAATAATCGTCGCGAACTGCATTTCAAAGAAACATCCCTGGAAGAAAAACACCGTCGTTTAACAAAACATAAATAGAGACTCCACCAAAAATGATAATGCGGAGTCCCTGATGATGATGGGCTTAATGCAACTGCTGCAAATCGGCACCTGCATGCTAGATAAGGCAGACAACACCTCCAACAGTTACTTCCAGCACCCCCCCTCGTCATCTTCGGTTTTATTTTTAGATCATTCAGGTAGTCAGAAAGAGTTTTTTTGGTGCTACCGTTTTTCTTTAAATTATTATTGTTAATTTCCTTCCCCGATCCCTGGGGGAAGCGAGGGAAGCGTGAAGGGGTTTAAATTTCTTGACGTGGCTCTATCTCGGGCCTTGAATAACAGCTCTCAGGCGGCTCGTCCCCGGGCACTGAGATAGCCAGATCTCGGCAGCCAGCACTGTCCAGGGTCATCTTTTGTCCCTGTCACAATAAACAAACACTTGCTCCTCTCATGTAAATGAGCAGTGATCCGGATGCACCTTAAAACACGGAGAGAAGTCGTTGCTTTTGAAAACGATGTTCATTTTGTCTGACACACGTAACTGCATAGATCAAATGGCTGCAGAAAGGTAGCAATTTTGACAGGGAAGTATTTTCTAAGCTTAGATGAAAGTGTGCTCACGGCGTCCGAAAATGCCTGTCTCACCTCCCACCTGCATCCCCAGCCCTAGATTTGAGCGAATAGATTAGACAGGCGGGATTTTCGTTAAAGACATTGAACCAATAAAAATAATGATGTAAGGAACTAGTGGCACAATTCACCCAGCCCCGAATCGGGGACGCTGAATCAGTGCTGCTTTACCTACCAGGGATTCAGCACAACTGCAATAATCTTGTCGGATAATTAAGTAAATTATACCTTCAACATCGGTAGCTTACAAGTTGTTATCAGTAATTCAAAATCCTGACAATTACGCAAATTGAGCCAGGCTGGCGCTCCGGCGTTCTCCCTTTTGCAACTTTCTTGCTTTTTCCGACTTTCGCCCAGAAGCCGCCAGACCCGCCGGGTGTGGGGTTACCGGGCTGCACCCCTCCACGCGGGGCTTAGCAAAGTCCTTCCACGTGTGTGTGCGTGTGAAACATCTGACTCTGCTCCCCCTCCCCCCCAAAAAATCCAGCTCGTAGAGGGGTGGGGAGGGTTGTTTGGGGCAGCCTCTTTGCAATGTGCATGTGCGGGGGTGATGCCCACCCATGATCCTTCCCACGAGCCAGGACTGTCCCCCTTGCACCCTGAGCGTTGCGCGGGGGCTGAGGTGGGGTCCGGTCCTGCGTTGCCTCCCCACCTCTCCGCGAGCGCGGAAGGAGTGGCTTGAGGCTGCGCGCTCCCTCCTGAGTGGCTGACGGCCGCGGCTCCCAAGCCATCCCTGGGGAGGAGTTATGATAATCCTATTGCCATTAAGGGCGTCTGGGCAGGGAAAAAAACCCGAGTGACCATAAGCGCGGAGCGTTAGTCCGTCATCTGCCTTCATGCCTGCCAACTGAGCTCCGTCCTGGGGGCCGCTCCTCTTCCCCAGCGCCGACGTGGATTTACCGCCCGTGGGGGGGGGCTGAGCTCTCGTTTGTTTTCGGCACCACACACCTGGTTTGGACGCTGGACGCCATGTTGTGGAAACTAGCAGATAATGTCAAGTATGAAGAAGACTGCGAGGTGAGAAGCGTGGGGAGGGGTCGGGAGTGGGGATGGGGGGGGGGGGGGAGGGTGTCCAGCGTGGGGTAGAGCGGAACTCCGCTGCCCCCCTGAGCCGCGCTGCCCTCCTCTTACCCTCCCCACTCGCTTCTAGCCTGAGCCCGGTTTCTCTGCCTCCCCGCCAGTTGGGACGGGTCTCTTCCCTGAGACCCTCGCTTTCTTCTTGTGGGTGTTTGGGTTTTTTTTGTTTGGTTGGTTTTGTTGTTTTGTGTTGTTTGGTGTGGTTTTTTATGAGGTGCGAGTTTAATATTTTTCCCCTGAGTATTTTTCAACTCTTATATAAAATGGGGTGAAAACCTCGGTTAAAAGAACCGAATTGACATCCCGTGTCCCCCACCCGCTCTCTGGAGAAGCGCCGTGAGGGAGCAGGGAAGGAGCAACGACAGTCGGGGTCAGGGCAGAAGGGGGTGCAGCTCCCGGCGCGCCCCGGGACCGAGCACCACAGCCTGCCGGACCGCTCTGGGCGGGATAGGGCCGGGAGATGCGGATGAGCCGGCGGTTCTCGGACGGCGGTCTCGGTGGCACTTCCTCCCCGCGTTCTCCCTCTCCGCGGGACCATCTCCCACTCCTTGTGAGGTGCTCCTGGCCTTTGATCTCTCCGAAAGCGTCTGCGTCCCCGGTGTCCCTTCCCCTGATTCCACTGGTCGCGGCTCGCCTGCTCGGCTCCTACAGATTAGCTGCAGTCCCCGCTTCACGCTCCATTGGGACCCCATTCACCTCATATTAACTAGCCCTGTTATTTTAATGACCGTGAAGCCTGAAGCTGCTAAATCCCTGGATCAGCTCAATGTAGACATTTATGCTTTGACTGGTGAGATTTGAAATCGGGGGAGAAGCAGAGACAGGACGGCTGGCGGGAGGAACGCCGTCCTTCCCTGCCGCTGTCGGGAGAGACCCGGCCTGTAGGGTGGTCAAGACATGGAGCACTGTCCTGCTTTGCGCAGGGCCCTTATTTCTAAAGGCACTGGGTCTGCAACTCTCGGCCTCAGGAGTCCCTTTCCCTGCCGGGACATCACGGTGGAAATGAGGCTGCTTCCCCTTTTTTAATTTTTCTTATTTTGATTGTTCTTCCAATGACTTGCACAAGCGTGAGGGTCAGTCTGTTGCAGTGACGAGGAGAGCAGTGAGAACTGATTTGGCATCCCTTCTCTGAGAGCAGGGCTGAGTTCTTACTCGAAATGCCTTAAAAGCGAAGCCTCCCCGGGCAGGAACAGGGCGGCTCTCTTGTTCTTCTTTCTCAGTGCTACCTCCTGCAGCCCCGAGTGGCTCGGCTGCGCCCGATGCCTCCCGCCGAGCCTGGGCTGCCGCCGCTGCTCGACAACCCCCCGCTGATGGCTGCCTTCCTTCTCCCCTACCCCTCTGTGCTTTCCAGGACCGGCACGATGGAACGAGCAACGGCAACCCGCGGCTCCCGCACCTTTCGGCGGTCAGCCAGCACCTGTACAGTCCAGCTCCTCCGCTCTCCCACTCGGGCGCCTCCGACTTCCAGCCTCCCTACTTCCCCCCCCCGTATCAGCCGCTGCCTTACTCTCAGTCCAGCGATCCCTACTCCCACCTTGGAGACCCCTTCTCCATCAATCCACTGCACCAGCCTCCACCGCCGCCCCCCAGCCAGCAGCAGAGCGCTTGGCCCAACCGTCAGAGCCAGGACCCGGCCAGCCTCGCCCCCCACGGCCGCCCCGGCCTCGTTCCCCATCTCTCGGCACTGGAGAGCGGCTCGGCAGCCGGCCGCAGGGAAACATACCGACGCTCCGAGCTCCTTCTGCCTCACGGGCACGGTCTGGACGCCACTGCGCTGGCCGATAACTTGGGCCTGCACGATATGGCCCACCAGATGGAGGAGGTGCAGGTAAGTTATTCCCCCAGACCCTCGCCGCCCCACAGTGGGAGACGGACAGCGGACAAGCGCTTCCCGGCGGGCAGTGACGCCCGAACGCTCAGCTAGGGAACAGGCGCCGTCCCCCCTTCGTCACATCTCGGCTTTACTTGTCCCATGCCCGTCCTTAGAGCGAAACCTGCCTTTTCTGCCGTTCTACCCTTAAAATGGGGATGCGCGGGGAGTGGGGGAGGTTCCCAAAAGCCCCTCCGGCTCGTTCCTTCTCGGCTTTTCAAGGTGCGAAACTTTCTCCCCTTTCTCTTTCCAGAATGTGGAAGATCAACACTTATTAATGCATGACCAGACAGTCATTAGAAAAGGTCAGTAAGGTGGCACTGCAGTTTACTTTCCCTTGTCAATAGTTACAGTTTGATGACGCACCGGTGAATCGACGCCTTATTATCTTTTAAAATACAGACCCTTCGGGATCGGGAGGGCGGGAGGTGTTATTACGGGATTTTCTAATGCCGTCGGAGGGAAGGTGAAAGAGAGGACAAACCCCCGGGGCTGTCCTGGTCCGGCGGTGAGCCCGAGGTGTGAGACTCCTTCAGGGGACACCGGCTGTGCCTGCCACAGAAAAAAAAGTTCCTGCGTGTGGCTTTAAACGAAACCAGGACCTGGGACCGAATTTAATGCTGCCCTGGAATACCGATGTGTAAAGTAATGTGGAACTTGGTTTTGTGTTTTATTTTTGTTTGTTGCTAGCGCTCGAAGACAGTTTGGGTTTGTTTTCTTTCCGCTTTCAACTTCTTTTCAAGTCCCCTTCTTTGAAGGGAACTAGCTCGCTGGTATGAGCCTGCTTAACCGTATCTTAATCGAAATGGTTTTGTAGCTGAGGTTTTAAGAAAGGAGAACGATGTATTGACTTAATTTACAGTCATTTAGAGTTTTGGGTTTTTTTTCCTCTGCTTTTGTTTTTAAACAAATTTGTGCTTAAAAAAAAAAAAGTCAGTGGAAGTTTCCTCTGAAGACTTCAAACAAATACCTTGCTGAGGAAAAGCAGAAGTGTTTGTCAAAGCACTGATTGCTGCCTTTAGCTCATGGGAGAGTAATTTCGCTGTCAGATGCACCACTGAAAAATCTTTCCCCCTCGGGGAGTGGGACCAACCTCGGCTTTTTAACCCTTTCCAATCGGTGCTAGGAGCCAGCAGCACACCTTTGGGGGTTAACTGGGTGGATTCACACAGGGATGGAAAAGCTGGAGCTCTGATTTGCTGCTTGCAAACCCTGTTGTCCCCATTCACCTAAAGGGTGAAGTCACTATCGAGCAACGTTTCACTTTCAGTTCTGGGCTGCATCCTTCCCTGTTATGTACTCTCCGTTATACATTTGCTGGGATTAAATTCCAAAGGCCGTTTCTTAAATCTGCTTGTGTGTGAGGTGGAAGATGAACCCCAGCAGGAGTTGGGAGCTTTCCCTGCTGCCCCGGCTCAGAAATAGTTCTTGGCAGTAGCTGAAGGATGCTAATTTGGAGTCTGTAGTTGTATTGGGCTTTTTAAGCCCGGATTTGTTAACTCTCAGCATGCCACTTCAGAGATGTGCTCCTTGCGAGTCTTTACTTTGTGTCTGCCAGATCCTAGAAATTCAGTGTGGGAAAATATAGCTGTTCAGGAGCAGATATTTGGAACCTTTTGGCTATAGCCAAGCCCCGTGCAGCAGATAGGTGCTGGGAATAGGGGTCAGTGATGTTAGTGTTTAATACAAAACAAAATCCCTTCTCCTGGTCAGTATTTATTTATTTATTTATTTTTAAGGAAGGAAATTCACTTGCCACGTTCTGTTTATAAAATACCTTTATAAAATGCTTACTTTCCCTCTTCCTCTTGCAGGTCCCATTTCCCTAACGAAAAACAGTGCTCTGAGTCTCCCCTGCCAAAAGGATGGATTAATTGGTGTGGTCATAAACCCCAATGAAGTTTTCTGCTCTGTCCCGGGGAGACTATCCCTCCTGAGCTCCACGTCGAAGTACAAAGTGACAGTGGCAGAGGTGCAGAGGCGTCTCTCACCCCCTGAGTGTCTCAATGCCTCTCTGCTGGGAGGAGTGCTCAGAAGGTACGTTGTGACTCTCCTTACCATGACCCCATGGTGTCTATTGTTTGGCAGTTTTGGTTTTTTTTTCCCCCTTGTGCTCTGTGAAGGAGCTAAGAAAACCTTTTAGCAGATTTCTGACTTTTAAGAAGCCCAACAACACTGCATCTTAATAGGCTTTGGAAATAAACCCTTCTTTGCACTTTTTGCAACGTCTCGAAGTGCCATTAGCAGCTCTGACAGCAACACTCGTTCTCTGTTTAAAAGCTGGATTTTTGTCTCAAAACCAGCTTATGAAGCCTTCTTATGCCTGTAACAAAGTGTTTCTTCGTGGAATGATTTTTCTGGATTAAATCTCCTCGTCCTTAACCATTACAAGGACACTTTACATGCCCCTTTTTTTGCATACACTTAATTGGGCCTGTGACCATTCTACAGCTGTTAGTTTTTGATGATGCAGTTTGGAACATGTTTTGACCTCTACTGTGCTTCATCCTGGCTGGTTTGTAGTAAAGCATTTTAAAAATAGGTCACTTGAAAAGAGCCTGGGTGGTTTGGTGGGGTTTTTTTGTTCGGTTGGTTGGGTTGTTTTTTTTGTTGTTGTTGTTATGGGTTTTAAAAACATTTCCCCCCTTTCAGCTGAATGTCAGTAACTGGAGTTTTTCATCTTAAAAAAAAGAGTATTCCCTGAAGATAAAGAAGCCACTCTTTTTCTCTTTAATTTTAGAGCCAAATCAAAAAATGGTGGCAGATCATTAAGGGAAAAACTGGATAAAATTGGCTTGAATCTTCCTGCTGGTAGAAGGAAAGCTGCAAATGTGACACTATTGACATCTTTGGTGGAAGGTCAGTCTTTAACGTGTTTTAAAGCAATCTTTTTTCCCTTTGTGCACACCTTTTATCCTCTAGGCAAAGCATGGAAAGGCAGAAAGTCCATGAATACAATAGACAGATTATTTGTTTAAAATAAAGTGGGCATAGTGGGGGCATTGCAGCAACTAACAGCTGTTGCCTTTGAGGGAGGGACTCCTCTCCCCTTCTCCCTTCAGATCTGGTCACCAAGACCTTGCTGCCCTACCTGCACAAATCCAGCTAATGCTTCTCATCCTCATGGCTGCTTTTCAGGGATGCTGGCAGAGCTGTAGAAACTCCTACGTGCCTTGATGGTAAAAATGCAGCCTGTGTTGGGTTTTTTTTGAGGTGCTTCAAGTTTTGTAAGGGTACATGCAGGGAAGGCAGAACGGATGAAATTCAGCACATTATTAGTGAGTTTGGTCCTTTACTAGGGAGCCTTAAAAGTCCAGGGTAGCTGACTCCAGTGCCTGGCCCTACCTCAGCGGTGTCCTCAGAAGCTTTTCCAATAAATAAGCTTATAAAGTGAAATTTATAGCTTTTGACTTCCTGATAGGAAACTGGAGCCCCTTTAATCTCCAACATGTTATGTGGACCCTCTCAGTTAAGCTGACTTGAAGAGTGTGTATATATATGTATGGATGTGTGTGGCTGTGTTTAAAGCAGCTCCTGGTAGCGGTACAATTTCATAGGAACAGAAGAAGTGATTGAAAAGTGAAAAATGATCAAACAATATCTCGCTGCTGTTTCAAACCAGCTCAAATAATACAGCAACTGCCATTTAAAGCATTTATTTGGAAGCTGGGTTTAAGAGAGTTTACATATGTGCACATGCACATCATGCTTGATCAAATTACCTTTAAAGGAAAAAAGAAGCCTAATAATACACCTTGTAACTTTTTAATATGAAAATGCTTATTTAGAAAACAGTGAACTGATAAACCTTTTGTGTAAAAGGAATTTAGTTGCCACATTTTTTTCAGAGTCAGTGGACAGCTTGATCTAGACAATTAAAATCTTTGCACAGTTAATCTGGATAGAGCCAAGTTTTTTCTTTCCAGTACAAAGGTGAGAATTCTTTTTTTGTATTAGTCTCCATGTAAGTCTTTGACTTGATTCATACTTGCAGAGAAACACTGATCTATAAGGAAATGGGGGTGAGTTGATATGTGGTAACACATCAAATGTCTTTTTCTGGAAGAGCTGTACACTTCAAAATTCACAGCACTCTCCTTCATTTCCCTGATGTGCTTATAACAACTAGATGTTCCTGTGTGTAATGAGTGTTCTCTTCTACCCACACCAGGTGAAGCTGTGCATCTTGCCCGTGACTTTGGTTATGTGTGTGAGACAGAGTTTCCTTCCAAAGCAGTGGCTGAATATTTAACTAGACCACACATGGGCCGCAATGAAATGGCAAACAGGAAGAATATGCTTCTTGCTGCAAAGTAAGTTTTGAACTTGGATTTTTTTTTGTTTGTTTCATTCTCCTTTTCAAAGATGCTATTGTCTTCACCACAAGGCTCTGTAACTATGGTCAGCTTGTTATGCTTTCATGTGTAATTGTAATTGGGAAAACAAAGCAATTTTTACATTGGTTTTGATTTGAATTCAACTACGGCAGCAGCTATTTTAGTCTGAACCAATAATGCAACAACCCTGCACTAAAGCACTTTGGGCCAATTTATGTTCCTGCTTTTCCTTTTAACTGTAGTAAAAACTTTAGAAAGCCCTAGATTGGGACAGCTATATCACTGGGAAGGATACCCCTAATCTGACAGGGCAGTTGTGCCCTGGAAGTGTGAACTGGTGGTGGGACTGGGAGAGGTGATCATTCACCCACCTGTGTGCATGCAGCCCAGAGTGGCACCTCCAAGGAGAGTTACTGGTGGACATGCTGGGTACCAACAGAAGCTCTGCTTCTTGTCCTCTTAACTGCTTTTGACAATAGCAGCACACAGGTTTCCTCAATAGGGCACCAGGAGTCAAGAACTGTGGAGAGTCCCTTTTCACTGTTCCAGCTGAAGATTTTTTGCAGTTCAGTGAAAGCCAACCTTCAGTAGATATAAAAAGACCCTGTATTTCACTGAATTCTTATTACAAGCCTTGATGAACAGGGAAGGGTAAAAGAGACAAGCTTTTCTGTAAATACTTGTAAGTAAACCATGTACTGAACAGATCTCTGGTAGACAATACCTGTGTTGAGTTATGCTTATCTGAAACTGGCCGTTGGAGTTCTTGCTGTCCCTTTTACCCCATAGACTTCCCAGTCTGAGATGAAACAAAGCCTTCAGTTACCATCCTGTCTGCTCTGAGATGTCTCCTGGTTTGAGCTGGATGTAATTCCTTGCTTTTGGTAGTAACTTTGCTCTGGAGAAGATAGATAAGAAAAGCATGCTAGAAGAATTGCCCTAATTTTGGGCTCGGATCAGGCATGCAAAACACTCCTGTTGCTGAATCAATCCAGCCCTCCCAATACAGAAAAGGTCTTTCACAAGAATGTATCAGTTAGAAATGCAGTCTCTAAGATTGTTCATCTCATCAAGGGGGAACATTTGCAAGCAGCAAACAACATATGCTTGAGCATTATTAACCATTCACATTTTGCCAAGCATATGTGTAAGTGTTTGCAGGATCAGGCCCTCTTGAAGAGGGCACATACGTATAATATGCACAACTAAACTGAATCTCCTTTTCAGCTGCTTTAGCCTTTTAAATCGCTTGACTGCAGCTGTGGAAGTTCTCATAGAAACTAGCCCTAAATTCCCACTCTCTTAAAATCTGGAGCAAATGGTGCAGAGCCAGGCAGACACCAGAGGTGTAGTTTTGTGACAGATATAACAGAAGGTTTATCAGAAACTGGAGCTAATAAATAGGCCTTAATTTTAGACACTGCTGCTGTTGGAGCAATGAATTTCGGGGTGGGGGGAGGGGGAATACCCAACAACTTAATTTCCACATAACTGCCAAATACTTGATATGGACTTTGTTTTTATTTATTTGATATTTTTTCTCTTTTTTTGGGGGCATACATTCCCACCATGGTGTAAAGTGTGATCCCTTTGTGTCTTGCAGGCAGATTTGTAAGGAATTCACAGACCTCCTCACTCAGGACAGAACTCCTCTTGGAAACACGAGACCCAGTCCCATCTTGGACCCTGGCATCCAGGGCTGTTTGACTCATTTTAGCCTGATCACACATGGCTTTGGGAGTGCTGCCATCTGTGCTGCCATGACATCCGTCCAGAACTACCTAAATGAAGCATTAAAAATAGCAGACAAAACATACATGAACGCTGGCGACCAGAGCCCTGCAGAAACCAACAAAACCATTGATAAAATGGATAAGCACAGGAAGTAAAAACAGAGAAATCAGACTTCAAACTCTTCCTCCTAAGCACAGACTGGGATCTTCTTGCCGGGTGGGAGGGAAATAGAGATTTGGGTGGGTTTTGTTTTGTTTGGTTGCTTTTGGTTTTTTAAGAAAGGAGGGGAAAAGGAGAAAAACCATCTTATTCTGGATCTTCACTTCCCCTGGATCCATGAGACAAGTCTTTCTAAAAGCTGCAGTAATCCCTTATTTGTGGAAGCAATTGCCAGAAGATAAGTACTTGGTGCAAGTGTGTTGAAATCCTTTGCTGTAAAAGTGGTGCTATAAAGGGATTTTGATGGAAATATGCAAAGAGATATATTTAGATTTCTCTTCCATGTTCAAGTACCTAGTGGTGACCAGCTTCATGTATAGTTTTTAAGATACAGATTTTAGATGGATGTTCTTTTGATACAACTTCAGGGTTTTATCCTCTCTAAATGCAACAGTAACAATAAAACAGTATTAAACAATTCTATAGAGTAATGTACATTAAATTTTTGGTTTTATAAACCCCCTCAAAATAGCAAGATGAAAACGGGGAGATGATTCTGTGGGGACCCTTTTTGTCGGTTTGTTGGTTTTTTTGATTGCCCAGATGACCACAGGGAGAGTACTAAAATCCTGTTAGACGTTGGAATTTATCTGATGGCATTTGACATGCCTTTTTTTTTTTTACAGGAATATCCAGGCTTTTAAAAAAAACCTGCAGTAACATTTGCTGCAGTGAATATTCTCTTGGGTTTTTCTTTTTAAATTCTTTTTTTTTATTATTATTATTTTTTTTAAACAACAAAGAATAGTTTCAAATGAAAAGGCTTTTAGAAACTTCACTGTCTGTGTCTTAAGGATATTGCAGCTTTGTTCACATATTTATATTGTCTTGGTTTTAAATTGTTGGGGGGGGGGTGGAACTTGAAAGAAGAATAGGCACATAATTTTGTTTGGTTTCATATTATGTTTTTTTATATATATATATATATATATTTCCAGGGAGGCTTTATGTGTATTAAGGGAAGCAGTGTGTTGAATGTAAATATTTATTTATGTGTAATTTAATCGGATTTGTAAATAATGGTGAACTTTTTAATACTTTTGTTTTGTTCTTTTGTTTTGTTTTGTTGTCGTTTTTATAAATGGGTTTCAGATTTTAATTTTGGGAAGTATTTCAAAGGGTAATGGGTAAGCTAAACATATCTTTTAGGTTTATGCACAGGTATGTTATACAGGGTATTTAAGACTTGGTTTGTTTTTGGGTTGTTTTGGGTTTTTTTGTTGGTTTTTTGGTTTTGTTTTTTTTTTGATATCTCAATTCTTGCCACTGAAGATTAAATCTGCTCTGAGGTGTATGTTCACAAAGCAATAATTTTGTGCATCATTCACCTGGTAACTGACTAGACATGCAAAATGAGTGTGAGAGTTAGTGTGTATGTGAATAATGGAGGTTCTGAACTATCTTTGCATATTTGTAAATGTTCCCAATATAATTCTGATGTATATGATAACCATATAATAAAAGTATTCTGGATAGAAGCATGGAATGTTTTGTTAACTGAAACCAGTTTTGTTTTCTTTCTATACGTTGGGAATGTGGGGCGATTAGCACTAGAGGATATTATGTATTGAGTCATAATTGCAGCACTTTATTCGGATTAACAGAACAAAAATATGAAGCTGTTTGCCAGTAAAACTAATGGTTTCAATTAAACATGTTATGCATTTCCAAGAATCCTTTTTTTTCCCCCCCTTCCTAAGATGTCATTATCATGTTAGCTGCCGAGTTAAATAGGCAGCTGAAACAAGCTGCAAGGCTTCCTCTAAATGAAAATCCTATCAGCTTTTGTCTTCTAGTGAATATGACTGTATTAGAATAGTCTGCCTCTCATATTTGAAATACTGGCATGAGAAATTTGATAGGTCTCCCATCTGCTTTCAGCCCAATTTTTACTGATTTGAGAAAGTTCACAGCACTTTGTGGAAGTTCCCAAAGTACTCTGCGGTAGTGGTGAGGCAGGATGCGAGGCTTTCAGTGGTATTAGCAAAAAAACCCTCTTCCTGAAGTGAAACTTTTATGTACTTATTTTTTTCCAGAGCTTTTTGAAAATGGGAGAAATAAAAGCGTGGTCTTTAGTCTGTCCTTGGCACTTCAACACTTGACGAACCTTGTCATGCGTGTGGCTAGGGCAAACATTGTGAATGGTGAGACACAGGACAGAGCTGCGAGCGAGTTTGGTTTGCATTGTGGCTGTGTGTTTTATTCACAGATGTGGAAAAGAGGCAGTATGTACAGTTTCTGAATTCTTTGCTCATAAATTATTTTTAATTTTTCATTATTTTTTCCTCTAAAGGGTAAAGGCAACCTCCTGAAGGTGTGGAGGGAGAAGGAAGGGAAGAAATGAATGGTGATTGTATTGGTGGTGAACTGGGAGAAACCTGGGTTTGAGCTGCAGTCTAGTTTCCTTCTCCCCTAGAGATGTGAAATTCCAGCCTTTACATTTGTTGGATTCACTGTAGCATTTGAGAAATAAGCATTTTGGACCATCTGTAAACACAAGCACAGTGACTAACAGAACTTATAGAATATACAGACAATATGCTATTCTCATTATACATTTTTGTTGATTATATATAAGAAATATGCTAGGTGTGGGAAGAGGTTTTAGAGAATGTGATGTTAAAGTTCTAGGTTTTTGTTCTGTTTCTGCTGCTGAACTACTTATACAGCATACAGAGTAAGTTAGTATAGTTCCCAGACAATGGAATCTTGCTTTTTATTAACATACAAAACCAGGCCCTGAAATATTGCCCCTTGGGATAGGAAATAGGGATGTTTCCATTTATTCCTGCGTGCACTTGAGCAAAGCCAGTCAATTGTCTAATGTACTGATTTGAGTTCTATTTATATGGTCAGAACATTACAAATGGTGAGTTTCCATTACCTTAATTCTTTCCCCTCTACTTTATGTTTTAGATGGTACATTATTTTGTGTGTCAGATACCTTATAAGATGAGCCAGTAATATGAAACATGAACAATGTTTTCTGCTCCATTCACTGAAGAGAATACTTAAACTCTCAGCTGAATTTGTTTGTCACCTGGAATTCTTAACCTTAAGGCTAATGCAATAGGTTAGTAAGTTCTTGAGAAACTGAAAAAGCAAGAGTTATCTGAACACACAGGAAGGTATTTGCTGCTTTTACATAGGCCAGTCCTGGGGTAGCTGAAAGAAAGAAGTTCTAATGGATTAAGACTCCTGAAGTTCCACTTTTCATTTCCTTTGGAAATGGAATAGTCAGATGACTGTCCAGTTTTGTTCCTTCTCCCAGAAAAATAATAGGTTTGGCCTTTTTACAGGGGAAATTTTACTTTATTAGGCTCTTAAAGTAAAAATTCTGAAGTTGAAATGGATCACTTGAAGTGTTGCCCTTCTGCAAAAATGTCATTTGATATGTACCCACAAAATAGTTGAGTTTATGTCAATTGGTATAAAAACTGCTTGCTGAAAAAGAAAATGCTCCAACCATCTCCCTTCTGGCCAGCAGCAACAGCTGGGTGTTGGAGTCTTCCTAGGCAGCTTCTCTCCACCTGTGGTAGCCTTTGTGACCCTATCATGGAATCATAGAATAGTCCAGGCTGGAAGGGACCTCCAAAGGTCCACTCTGACCTCCCTGCAGTCAGCAGGGATATCCCCAGCTAGATCAGGCTGCCCAGGGCCTTGTCTAGCCTCACTTTGAATATCTCCAGGGAAGGAGCCTCAACCACCTTCCTGGGCAACTTCTTCCAGAGTTCCACTGCCCTCATAGTAAAGAACTTGTTCCTGACACCCAATCTGAATCTCTTTCTCCAGCTTACAGCCATTGCCCTTCAGCCTGTCACTGAAGGCATTTGTAAACAGTCTTTTCCCACTTTTCTTGCAGGCCCCCTTCAGGTGCTGGAAGGCTGCTATTAGGTCTCCCTAGAGCCTCCTCTTCTCCAGGCTGAATGACCCCAGTTCCTGCAGCCTTTCAGCATAGGTACTCCAACCCCTTGATCATTCTCATGGCCCTCCTCTGGACCTACTCTATCAGGTCCATGTCTTTCCTAGACTGAGGGCTCCAGGCATGTACACAGTACTCCTGGTGAGGTGTTATCAGAGAGAAGTGGATTTGCTAGCAACATACCTTTTGCAGCCCAGGATGTGATTTGCCTTCTGGGCTGTGGGCTCCCACTGCCTGCTCAAGTCCAGCCTTGCATCCATCAGCACCTCCAAGTCCTTTTCCTCAGGGCTGCTTCCTAATGCCTCATCCCCCAGTTTGTATTGATAGTGAGGATTGTTCTGGCTGAGGTGCAGAACCCTGCACTTGCTCTTGTTGAATCTCATGAGATTCACCTGGGCTCATCTCTCCAGCTTGTCCAGGTGCCTCTGGATGACATCTTGCCCCTCTGGTGTATGGACAACACCACACAATTGTCTGACAGGCAACCTGATTGTTGCTGATTGCAAGCCTGATGATCATTCAAGACCCCAGCTCTTTAGTGTTGCTTTCAGTTTAAAACGGTGGTGGTGGTGGTTGTTTTTTTTCCCTAGTGTTTATAGCTTCAGAGAGAAATGATGTAAAACTAGTAATACATTAGAAAACAAGGAACAAGAATGAATTTCTGTTTTGATTTAGCAACTAATTTCAGTTAAGCTCATTTTTGACTCTTGGTTTTTGCTTTACCCTTAACTTGTTTTGCTTATTTGCAAATGGTTTATGTTGTCCTGTCTCTCAGCTCCCTCAGACTTTTGCAATGTAAACAAATGCAGCAGTGCATCTCAGAATGGGTCTAACATGCTGTGATAGCTTGTTGTGCTTATTTACTGTGGCCCTTTCTTCTCTTTTTTTTTTTTTTCCCCTCATGGGATGCTTATGTACATCCTTGTAGTTATTTTGGCTTAATGGCATGCAGTCATAGTCCTGGTAATGGGATCGGGCTGCCTCAGTAAGAGCTGGATGTGTTAAAATACTGTTATGCTGTTAAGATTTTGTCTCAAAACTGTTAGTTCAGGAAAAGTACATTAAGAGGTTAGGGACAAGAATCCTTCCCCCTCACTAAAAGAAGCCACTCCACTAAGTATAACATGTTTCTGGTCCTTGATATTTGCAGGTTTTTGTGTGGGGAGAACCTGGAGCCGGTTTTGCCAAGGGCTCTGGGGTATCTTTGGGATTGTGACACAAGGCCTGGTGGTGAGCCACAGGAAATGCATATGGAACCATGCAAATGAGACACTGTTCCTAAACTCTGGCCACAGCCAGAGATACCGTGTCTTTGCAAAATATGTGCATTATTCAAACCAGTTGTGGTCTGTCATAACATTTCTGTGCTGCCTGGCTCTTGCTGCTGCCTATTGCCTAGCATCACGTTGCCCACGTAGCTCCATGGATGTCCATCTCTGCAGAAATTACACAGGATTTACACTGGAACCATGTTTTTAACATCATTAAATCCCGTTTTGTACCATTTTCTGCCTTCTCCCTCTTTCATTTTCACTTTCACAGTGTTTATATGTTTCATTCCTATTTTAGATGGTGTTTTACATTCATTGGATATTCCTACATCTCTTATGAGGATGTTCCAGCTGGTTTCCCTGGGACATTGTTATGTAAGGGCTGGCCACAACTATTCTATTTTTCCTGTTCTTTGGCTAACAGCCCTATTTAACTAGCTCTCATGAAGGCCTTGAGCAGAAGCTACTCCTCTTTTGTGACAAATTCCCTGAATCATAGAATTGTTAGGGTTGGAAGGGACCTCAAGGATAATCTAGTTCCAACTCCCCCTTCCATGGGCAAGGACACCTCACACTAGATCAGGTTGCTCAGAGACACATCCAGCCTGACCTTAAAAACCGCCAGGGATGGGGCCTCTACCACCTCCCTGGGCAACCTGTTCCAGTGTCTCACCACCCTCATGGTGAAGAACTGCTTCTGAACATCCAATCTGAATCTACACATTTCTATTTTTGTTCCATTCCCCCTGATCCTATCATTACCTGGCACCCTAAGATGTCCCTCACCAGCTTTCTTGTAGCCCCCTTAAGATACTGGAAGACCACAATAAGACCTTCTTGGAGCTTTCTCCTCTCCAGACTGAATAGTCCCATATCCCTCAGTCTGTCCTCAGAGGAGAGGAGCTCCAGCCCTCTAAACATCCTCATGGTCCTTCTCTGGACACCTTCTAGAACCTCCAGATCCTTCCTGTAATAGGGGCTTCAGAACTAGATGCAGTACTCCAGGTGGGCATCTCACCAGAGTGGAGTAGAGGGGGAGAATCACCTCCCTCAACCTGCTGGCTATGTTTCGCTTGATGCAGTCCAGGATGTGATTGGCTTTCTGGGCTGCAAATGCACACTGTTGGCTCATGTTGAGCTTCTCATCCACCAGCGCCCCCAGGTCCTTTTCTTCAGGGCTGCTCTCAAGCCAGTCGCTGCCCAGCCTATATCAGTGCCTGGGATTGCTCCAACCCAGATGCAGGACTTTGCACTTGGTCTTGTTGAACCTCATGAGGCTGTCATGGGCCTACCTCTACATCTTCTCAATGTCCCTTCCCTCCAGTGTGTCTGCTGCACCACGCAGCTTGGTGTTGTCAGCAAACTTGCTGAGGGTGCACTCAACGCCACTGTCCATGTCACCAACAAAGACATTAAACAGGACTGGTCCCAGTACTGATCCCTGAGGGACTCCACTTGTCACTGGCCTCCACTTGGCCATGGACCCATTGACAGCCACCCTTTGGGTGCTGCCATCAAGCCATTTCTTTAATCACTGAATGGTCCATCCATGGAACCCATCCTGCATCAGCCTGGAGACCAGGATGTGGTGTGGGACAGTATTGAAGGCTTTGCTCAGATCAAATGACATCAGTTGCTCAGCCTTCATCTATTAACATTGTGACCTTGTCATAGAAGGCCACCAGGTTTGTCAGGCAGGATTTGCCCTTGTTGAGGGGGCCCACACCTTCCCTAATTGTCTTTTTAGCATTAACATGCCTATAGAATAGACTATGGTTTTATCACTAATTCAAAATTAGAAACATGGAATCATACAGACATTTGTTTTCTCTGCCATTGAACTCAAACACTTGTTTATTATTACAGCAGTAAATTCAGAGATCTGAGATGACCATAATAACAGGAGTTATCTCTTAGACAATGTTTAGAGCTGCTCTTTCAAGGTCAATCAGCATAAACCAGGGAAAAGTAGCAGCTTAAACTAAGGTGATCTGAAAAGTTGTGTTCTTCAGCTGATAACTGCAATAAAAGCATGATTTCTGGTTAATTGAAAGAGTTTTCCAGTAATAACAGAAAGTGGTTTAAAATGGTGCTAGCTCCCTTGTTATAGACAAGAATGCTAAAGCATTCTTTGGTCATAGCAATCTGGCAGGACAGTGTCTTATCTGTGAGCAGAAACCACCTCTGCCTGCTCTTCAGCCCATCAGCTCCAAAGAGAAAGCATAAAACAACCCAAAGCACATGTGCAGTCCAGACTTTGAGCTTGCTGTGAAATGCATTATTTTGCCTTTGTAGGGCATTAAGATGTCAGACTCCTGTATCTCTACTTATTGCTGGAAGACCCCAGCATGAAAAAGCCACAAGGAAAGAAAAGGCCTGCAACCATGAGCCCTGCTACCAGTGTAAGGTCATCCTCTGCCATGGCTGCTGGAGGACAGAGTGGCAGAGACAGAATGCAACCCATGCCTTGGGTGAAGCATAGAGGATGGACAACGTTGGAGCTGAGCTGGGTGCTGGACTGTGAGCTGGAGCAGCTGGGACGGAGACACACGTGGTTTTGGCTGAACAAGAGAAGCAGCAATTAACCTCCAGCAGAGAGGCAGGGCAGGTACCTGGGACCAGTAATTTTCTCCAACTCTTGCAGCAAAATTTACCTGAGCTCATTTGTCAAGCTTTGAATCCTTAAATCTATAACTCTAATTAATTAAGAATCTCTAATTACCCCAAAATGGTGCTCTATATTTAAGGCTAAGGTGTGGCAAAATCCAGAGAAAATGAGTGAAGGTGGAGGATGTTCTGAGCTGGAGATACCAGGAAAAGGTGTATTTTCAGAGATCAAGGTGCACCTAGGTGTAAAGGAAGCCAAGCAGCTCAACGTGTTAGTGAGACCTAGGGCAGGTGCCACACCACCAGAATTTGTCTTAAGCAAACAAGGACCACCCAACCCTTCACCACTGGAGATTTAAAGCCAGATAACCTTTAGGATTTAAGCCCAATATGGGTATTTTCTATACCAGAAGCACACTGGTTCTGGTTCTCTACTACCTTGAACAAGAAACTCTGGTGGGGATAGTATTGGAAAAAATCAGAGCAGATGCGTTCTGGCCCTGCTCTCATAAGATGAAAAAGCTTTCACAGCCAAAGTCTTATGTAAGTTAAGTAAGTTAAAAATGTATAACTTTTAACTAGGCTGTAACCAGTGAGTATGACTCAGGCAAAAATGCAGTGTGATGGAGACATTGCTTAGATACCATTTTTGCCTTGCTGTAGGGGTTACTGCTTTCCATACCTCACACACGAGTTCCTAGAAGTCCAGGCTAAAGAACTTTTAGGAATTAGGGTCTGAGGTCATCTGAGGAATTGAGGGGAATCACCTGGGTTTGGGGCTGTTTGACTTCAGCAGTGCATCAGCAACCGTAAGCCTGCAACACTTCTCTCTGAGCTCTGTTGGGCTGAGCTTCCCTGGAACTTGGCAGCACCATTGCCTCCTCTGCTGCAGGTGTTTGGTAAGGGTGTGCAGTGGCTGCAGACGGAGCACATCTACATGTGTATGAGGTCGTTGTGAAGATGTTAAAAGAGAAGAAAAATTATGCATGCTTCCAGGTAAACGGTAGGGTCTCTTCTATAGAGCCTCAAGTACTGTTTTCTAGCTCCAATAGTAGGAAATCTCTGCATTGTCTGGCAAATAAACGCCTGTACTTAGTGGCTTTGTCTGGTGAAAGATACAAGTTGATAAGATCCTGGTAAGGCTGTTGTGAGGCACTCCTGTTAACTTCCCTGCAGAGAGCCTTTCCAGGGCTTCACTCCAGAAAAACTGCTAAGCTAGGGGAAGGATTCAGTAATCAGTGATCTGTGTTAACATTTGAAGTAAAATTCATCTCTGCCTGGTATTCATCTAGACCTGTGTGGTTGTGGTGTTAAAAAGCAGCATAACCCCCCTTTTTTATTGTTGCTGTTGTTTCATGTTTCCTGGCAAGGTATGGTAGGGCAAATTGCATCGGAAAGGTAAAGATGGGAATGAGTCGTTGGGTGTTAGCTAAAAAGGTGAGAGAAAACGTGTTAAATCAATTATGAGATTTCCTTTTCATTCATTTTTCTCGTGTAGCTTGACATAAGACACACACACATACATCCCTCCCCCAAAAAAACAACCCACCACCAAAACCCCACTATCAGCTGTTTAGATTGCTTCAAAGGACACTGCTTGGCTGGGTTGGTCAGGACATGGCCCATGCTGGCCCTTGTCACTTTCCTGAAAACCAAGAGGTTTTCACCTCTGAGGCTCTTTGCCCTCTGATGCCACGATGGGCAGATGGGCAGATGGTGCCAACCACAGGGCTGATCTGAAGCTTCTACACATGGGGGCCTGGGTTATGCCTTGGTGCTTGGGCACCCTGTGGGTGCTGACTCACAGCAGCAGGGCCACCTATGGAACCATCGCCTGGCTCTCAGCACCTGGCTCGCTCTGGAGGTCTCGCAGCCAGCACCCAGCAGGCCCCAGCCTGTTTGGGCTGGGAGATCTAACAAAAGCACAGCCGGGGCCAGGGGTGATATGGCCGTAGGCCATCATCTTACATAAACCCCATAAATTTACATAATGTGTTTTACAAGATGAAAACTGAGGAAGCTTTTTTTTTTTTTTTTTTTCCCCCCCCATAAAAGAGAGAAGAAAATAGGTGAAAGAGCTTTACAAAAATGGGCTATCAGAAATCTGTGGTTTCCAAAATAACAGTGTCAGTAGTTGGGTTTGAAATGATTTCAAGGGTGACTGTGTAATTTGGAAATCAGTCATTGTGTACTTGACAAAAACAACAACCCAGAGGTAGGACCATAAACAGAAAGCTAATATTGGGCCAGTGATGGGGAAACATCCCTTTTGAAGGAGCTGTTTCTCCAAACCTGTTGGCTGCATCACATACAAGAAAACCCTCTTCCTGCAGAAGGGCTGTGGCATGGAGAGGGTTGCCAAAGCTTGTGGAGTCACAAAACCAAGGCGTTCTTACTTTGCTTAATTACAGAGGGTGACTCAGATGCTAATGCAGAGGTCAGTAAATGGTCTATGATCTCCAGAAATGCACCTTACTCCCTGCCTTGGCCTGTGCTGGCTCGCTGCAAGTGACTGGATTTCACACAAAGGCCACTGTGTGGTTCAGTCTGCTGAGGACTTGCTGCTGAGCTGTATGTGCCTCCTGCGCTGGGCTTACTGCTTCCCTCGGGGGCTAGTCCTGCACAAGTTATTTAATGGAAGAATAAGGGGAGGGGAGGGAGAAAAAAAATCCAGAAAATTGCAATGCTTGGACATTGTCCCTGCTGTGATGCACTAGGAAATGCTGGCTGATGCTTGTGAGAGGCTGGTAAACATCCCAGAGTGTAGCTATGGCTATGGACCTCGTTAGCCACAGCTGCTTCATTGATAAAAAAGAACAGAGACATTTCCCAATCTGGGGAGGGCAGAAGGCAAAATAATATCCCTGCTGGCTGGATGATAATGTGGGCTTAGACATTCAGTCATCTGGTCCCCTGAAAGTGTTAAACTTGGGGGGCATGCAAGGTCCCTGGGCTGTGGTAAGGCAGATACCCAGATCCCTGTCTGGTAGTGAGGTGTCCAGGGTGGGCAGCAGAACTGGCTGGAAGTTATTTTCAGCTGCTGCTTAAGGAACTGGCTATATTTTTAATAGCTGATTTAACTGAACTAACCAAACTGCTTCCAGCACAGCCTTGTACTTGTAGGTGTTGAAGAGACTTGAATGAAAGGCAGTATTGGATTTCCTGAGAGGCTTTGCCTCACTAATCTCTCACTCAACCATTCCCTGCAGTGGTCTTCAGCCTTTCCCAGGACTTGGCAGTGACATCCATGAGTATGCCCATGTACATAGGTGCATGCGTCTGTGTAGAGGGAAGGGCAGTGGCAGGCACTTGCTCTGCATGTGGATGTGAATTTACATCTTGTTACAATGAACTACATCTGAAGTATCAGTGGTCATATCAGGCTTGCGTTTAGGGCCCCTGACTGATACTGAAGTAAATCACAGTGCAATACCCAAACACATTGCAGATGAAGAAGATATGGAAATATCTGCTTGATGTAGGAGAATTGCGAGGGGTGTGAATGGGCTGACTCTGTGGTCCACGGTCAGGAATCTATACTGTCAGCATGGCCAGTATGAAGTGGTTGTACAAGGAACTGAGCTTGTGTTTGGTAAAAACCTAACTTTTACATTTTTTATCATGTTTCCTCCTCCCTTTCCATTTTCACATCTCTTACAAGGTAAGTTTCATAAAATTACTAGCTCGGGAGTGGGAAATCTCCTGCCTGCTACTGGGTACAAACTCGGTAACAGGGGGAAAAGGAAATAGATACATTGAAAAAGAGGGTTGTGTGGAGGAGTAGCTCCGTAGATGTACTTCGATGTCTCATTTAACTTGCAACACTGAGTCTTCATTTTTTCCTCCCTGTCATTCTTCCCTTCTTCCCTGGGATTAATATCCCTGTCTTTTACATTGTGTCCCTGCACAGATCCAGGATGGGCTGTGTGGTTGTACTGCTGTTGCTGGGATGACACAGGAGAAGCTGACTCTTCTCACGGTTCCTACATGCAGTTCTCTGAACTCTAACTATGACCTGGATGGATCAGTGTGTGTTTAGGGGTGTCAACACGCCTTCCACTCAGAAAGGTGGAAATGGTTATTACATGATGCACTGGAGCTGGGATGTTGTGGAATATCCTCTTTTGGAAGTTTAATGAGCCACATTACAATAAGGAGTCAAGCAAACCAGTCTGTGCTGCTGCTGGGTGTGAGCTGATTCCAGGAGCTGGTGATTTGATGTCTGGCTGCTAAAGATTTCTTTAGTTGGCTCTTGTGTGCTGTAGTTACTTCTGAGGCTTGAAAGACTATCACATGCAGGCAACTTTAGGCCTGTGTCCCAAGTACTTTGTAGACAACAAAGGTGATTCCTGGCTTATTCAAAAGATCAGGAAGGAAAAGAAGGAAAAAAGATTTTTGTGTCTGAGGAAGAAACCTGAAAAGTTATGAAGCTTGTACTAGGCAAATAATGGAGAGAACTAAACCTCTTTCACTCTTTTGTTGTTGTTCTTCTGGATATTTTTTGTAATTTATTTTTTTTTTTGTCTGTATGTTTTTAAATGGCTGGGAAAGGAGAGCATTCCTTCTGGCATGTATTAGCTAACCTTTACTGTACAAGGGAAAGGTGTCAAAGAATGTACACACTTCTCAAAAATACGTACCTAAAAAACCCCAAGGCTCAACCTCTTTCTTCCATCAGGGTTAAAATCTAGAGCCACCAGGCAGGTAGGAAATTGCATCCCTGAGGAGGGCAGAAGCTGAGGGTAAAACGCACAACAGCTCTTCCAGGCTGTGCAGACTGCAGCCTGGCCACAGTGGGGCTGTTGCAGGACTTGCCAAGGGGAGACTTTCAGGAGCACACACAGAGCATGTGAGCATTTATGGTGAGTCACTGCTGGGCTAAAACACTGCCTAGCAATGCTGCTGGGTTGAACCATTTTGTAAGCCTTTGTAGTATAGAGGTTATTCTTCCTGCTACTTCTCTTGGCAGCACTAACTTGTTGTGACAGTGATGTTGCTGGCTGCTGCTATTAATCCAGCCTTCTTGGAGATGCAAAAATCATGCTGTATCTGGGGCGAGACGCACAGTCAGATTAATCTCTGCTCTAGAGTTAGCTGTTCTGAGTCACGTCAAAATATGATAGCCCTTGTGTGCAAGGGTTACAAACTGGGGAGGGATGTGGCTGGGAGCCCCTTTTCCATCTCATTACAGTGTTGGACCACATCACCTTATTATACAAGAAGGTCATTTGTCTCAGTACACCTCCAATTTTTCCATGCAGTCATGCATTTCTGATCTATGTTTCAACTTCCTGCCTCATCAATGCAGCCCTTATCCAACACTTAGTATCTCTGCAGATTTACTAAAGCACAGCTTCTCATTTGCAGAGATGTGTGCTGAGTAAAATGCTGGCTTTCTTGGGGTGATTTGTGTTTAGGGGCAGAAGGAAGCTGCCAGCAGGCAGCTCTTGCCCTCCCCATAATGGTAGAACTAGGGCACTGTGCTCTCTGAACCATGCCACTCCATGCTCTGTCCTCAGCTGAATTTCATCCCTTTCCTTTGTCGGGAGAAAGCAGCCATATGTGTAGCAGGCAGGTGTCCTGCCTCCTCTCCTTGAAGCACTGATGGAGTTTCTCATGTGCCACAACAGGGAGCTCATTAATGACGGCCCTGCATGGGGTCTGTGGATGAGGGGTGTGGGCTGCCTGGCACAGATTGTTTTGCATATGATTATTTCCACACACTCCTCCCCATCAAAACAGCCACTCCTGCATGAGCTCCTCTTCCAGCTCTTGGTATGAAGGATGGGCATGCCGAGGGTGAACTCTCTTGTTGTATGTCTGCACATATATAGAATCCTAGAGTTGTTTTGGTTGAAAAATACCTTTAAGATCACCAAGTCCAAGCATGAACACAGCACTTCCAAATCCACCACTAAACCATGTCCCTGAGCACCACATCATCACTTCCCTGGGCAGGCTGTGTCAGGGCTTGACAACCCATTCACTGAAGAAATCTTTTGTAATATCCAAACTAAACCTCCTCTAGTGCAACTTGAGGCCATTTCCTATGTCCTGTTGCTTGTTACTGCACCTACACAAGCCTGGCCCTTGCAGAGCAGAGCTAGGGGAAGTTTTGATAGTTTTTGGTTGGAATTTCCCTTTTGATTTGAAAAATTCCATCACTGGAAAGACCTAGGCTTTCTTTATGGCTTCCAAAAGTCTGTATTTCACTTGTTGTATGAGCTGTTTACATCAGACACTTGTGCAGGAGCTGCAGAGGCTTTTGTTAGGAGAGGTGAGGAACTGGCCTGTGCTGGTTCCTCATTAGCCCCACATTGTCTACAGCTGAACCTGTCAGCGTCCCTGGGAGTATCCCCATGAAAACAGGTGTAAGAAAGCATAAAATTCTGCCCAGGTGTGAGGGATAATTGTGAGAAGTAGCCCTGCCATCTTTGAGGAGGTGCTGGAGCAGTCATCTTCTGTGGGGCATAGAGGACTCAGGTTCAAGCCGGGGAAAAACATGAAGGGAAGTGCACTACAGGTAGGAACCCCTGTTCTCAAAACCTTCCTGCTTCTCAGGGCAGTGGGTGGGAGGTGGAGGAGCTGGAAATGAAGGAATGAAGTTGAGCCTGGGAATATGTGGGGAGTGAGATGGTGTTTTGCCTTTGCTTCTTGTTATCTAAATCTATATGAATTGAAATGCATTGAGTCAACTTTCTCTAAATCAAGCCTGTTTTGCTCATGACTGTAATTGGTAAGGGATTCCCCTGCATTTGTTTGTTTGTTTTTATCTTGTCCCATGAAATTTTTCATCTTATTTCACCCCTTTTGAGGCAATGAGAGAACAACTGGATGGGTGACCAGCTACAGTCCAAAGTCAATTCACAACACTTGCACAAATGTTTTCACCCAGTGCTTGTACTGTATCTGTGATTCTTTTTCCGCACAAACTTTTCTTCTTTCTCTATTGTAAACCTGGACTGAACAGGTCTCTAATTCAGCAGGAGCCCACTAGGTCACTGCTTTAGTCAGTCAGTGAGTCCCTGTTTCAGGCTCTGGATTCCCCTGGCCTAGGAAGATTACAAAAGCTCATTGTAATGTCCTACAGCCTAACTACAGACTTCCCTCAAAATTGTGAGCCAACATACTTACAGATTTTAGCCACAGCTAAAATTCTATGCTTAAAAATATTCATGTTAACTAGGACTGTTGTGCATGCTTACGGTGGCTTCATACCTAACTGCAAAACACCGTGTGTGCAACAAATGCACACTGCAGTGCCAGCCCTGCATGCACAGGTCTGAATACTTGGATTCATTCTTAAGATGTGCATAAAACTCCTTCTCCTTTGCTCGGTTTTACTGTAACAGACAAAGCTATCTGACTAAAGCACTTCTGAGAAGCATTTCAGAAATCTAATGCCTAAGATTTCACTGTGGATTTTTGGCTTCAAAGTGATTATTTTTTTTTTTTTTAATGTCCCCAGAGCCTAGTTAAATCCTTAGTTATAATGATTGCACACTGAAGGGTGCTGTTACATAGAAATGCTGTCCCATAATGGCTTCGTTGCTGTGGAAAATCCGATGTTATTTGGTCATTCGCTGCGAGTTCCCTAAGCCATCAAGACATTTGCCTCAAGGCTACAAACACAAAGCTACAGGCAAAACCCTCTGGACATAATGAGTGGGCATTTATGCAGAACTAAAAACTGGAACAGCTGAGCAGTAGATCTATGAATAGCAAGCATGCCTCTAAGCACAAAAGACATCATTCTGGCATAAAGGGGTTTATAATGGTTCTGACATCTTGTATGTCAAGATCATGCTACGTTGTTGTAACTTTTTTTTTTTTTTTTTAATGTTTGTTTGTTTGAACCACGTTCCTTAAGTAAGGTCTGAGCAATTAAAGGGTGTGAAGGAAGCCCTATAGCTTTGGTAAGAACAAAAAATTGGGCAACTGACACTTTTGGCAGGATCCGTCATTTTAGGGAGCGAGCTTATTGCGCCTGTGTCCTGAGAATCCCCAGTTCCACCCTTCAGGATTTCTTAGGGGTTTCTCTTCTATCTGTAGCTCTTCTCTTCATCTGTAGCTCTAAAAGGCTTGAATCTGAGGCTTCAATCTAATATTTGCTGAGAAGTGTCTTCTGATGGTAATATGGAGGTTGGGCTAACCATAAACTCCAGGGTCAGGGAGTCAGGCAATACAAAGGAGGGTAATAACATTCAGAGTGATTTGGATCAACAGGGAGCTGGAGGAGCTCAGTGTTGAGAAATGTACTGCAGTGAGGTCGCAAGCCTTTGCAAATCATCTATAGACACTTCAAGCTACATGGTAAGAGCAAGATGGAAAGAGATGTGTAGCTTTTACACCAGGAGCATTAATGAAAACCCAGCATAGAAATTAGAGCCAGAGCCAGAGCTAAAATATAGAAATATCCTAAAGGAAAAGCGATAGGAGAAAGCAAACATAAGGATGACAGATTCATGTTCTGTGTGCCTGCATCCACGTGTATCTGATAATTTTTGAGATGCTGTTGATTTCTAAGATGGTGTGGGGATTTGAGGAGTTTTTTTCCTGGCAATTTTTTCAGCCCTAGTGCAAACATACTGTGGGACTGGGGGAGGGGCTGAGCAGCCCTTTGTGACTGGAAAAACGTACAAGTTCAAACATGTTTTGCAATCCTTGCAAAGTAGTTTGGGCCTTGCAAAACCATTGGTTGTAGAGATGAGCAAAGCTTCTGGTAGTGTGAAGCTCTTGCAGGGAAATGTGGCAAAGGAATTGGGTGCTAATCTCTGACATGAGAAGATGTAATGAACATCTACATTGCGGATTGTAATGCAGCGGAGAGATACCTGAGCTGGTTGTGACTAGCTAACCTAACTCTGCACTTTGGGTTATGAAAAGCAAATTTCCCTTCTACCAGCAGAATGTTAACCCATGCATAAATCAATGCTAGAGAGTCTAGAAAGTATCTTGGCAGAAAACTGTAGACTAATACAGTTGTACACCCCATTTCCTTATGTTCCAAGGGCCACAAGCAAATTATTTCTCTTTTTGGCATACACCCTTCTTATAATTGAAAACAAGGTATCATGCCCGTTTTGCATGCTTACCCTGAAGAGAGGTAGATTCTGAACTAAAGATGCTCAGATACGGAAGGATGCTACTTAGGTTGCTCAGAAAAGCACAGGGATTGATTTCATTATCCCACCAGCTTCTCCCTTGCAGCTATTAGTGGCAACTTTTCCCGACTGGGAACGGACTCCTGAGGCCCTGTTGGGAGAATGACAGCTCTGCCCTGCCCATAAGTGTTGGTTTCTGCAGCCACTCTTTGGAGACTAATTGATTGAGCAGCATGGAAGAACAGGAATGGGAATGTTCTCTTTATAAATGTGGAGTTAAATCCAAGGACTTCTGCTCTTGGTCAGAGTGATGTGGGCTGCAGTTTTATGAAGGCAACACTGTGGTGGAAATGTGTCCTTGGTGCATATTGCAATGCATAGTTCTGTTACACCAAGTATGGCAGTCTGGCCATGGAGTCAGATTTTGTTTTGCTCTGTGTGTGCCAGTTGTATTTCAGGCAAAGATTTTCATGTTTCCCTTGGAAAGCGCCTTCCACTGCTGCATATTTTAGTGGTATCCCTCTCTCTGTCTGTGACTGAGTGTTTGGCAGAGAAGAGGTGATTTGGCAAAGAGAAATCTTGGCTGATGGGAGATTGAAATCTACTTCAGTTATTTGGATGTTCAGTCTTTTGTTGACTGCAGATGTGCATTCTTGGCTGTCAACCATATATCCAGTTATAAAGTGAAAATCAGGCATTAAAATACCTGTATTTGGTGTACCAGCAAGTGAATGCTAAACCCAAGATGTGTCGTGGTAGCAAAACTAGGAGGATGGAGACTTGTGCATACTTAGAGGTCCTTCTTCCTCCATTATCAGTCTCCTAGCACCTGTCCTAGGAGACAGACAGGGAGGCTGGTAGTTCTCTCCTGATGTCTTCCATCACTAGAGGCCCTTCAAAAGCAGCTGAAGAAAATGCCTGAGTGAGAGTAAATCTCTTCACATTTGTAAACAGAGAAGAAAGACTAGTTTGGTGTCTGATCCCACTTCTACACTGGCTTTCTCTTGGGTTCTTGAGACTTGACTTTGCTTGTATCCCTTCAAGCTAGTTTACGTGTAAGTGCCCCTGGAAGCTGCTGTCTCCACGGCTTGGAAGGATATGACAGTTGCTCCTTTTCATGCAATGAACCTCTTCCAAGCAGTGAAAGAATCCTGCTCACAAACCCATTCCCTTATCAATTCTCTTGTGCCCAAACTGCGTAATAACAATGTAGCTTGAACAGCGCTGCGAGCTTATTTGCTTTGTGATTTGTGGTTGGATCATTGCACTCCAGCATTTACTGATGAAAGGAAATTACCAAGAAGACGCTGGTATTTACATTAACTGTGGCTTTGGGGAGATAGTCCAAAGAAAATTATGTTAAAGCCAGTTATTATGTGTCTCCTTAACAATTAGAATGAAACCCAAAGTTTATAAAACAGAGGTTGATCGTACAAAGATTTTAGCTACTACATGGTATTTTCCCTTTCTGGAGGTTGGGGGTGGGGGGAAAGGGGTTTTTCCCTTTTTAGTTTTCTTTCCTCTGCTCTTCTCCCTTTCTTTCATTCACTTTCTAAAACCAGTGTAAAGAAGATGGCTGAATGGTAACATGACGCTACTGCAAGAGGGAGTCTTGATTTACACTGAGCAGGGTCTTGGCTTCCAGGGAGGCCTAGTGGAGTGGCTCAGTTGTCATGTATAATAAATTAAATGGTGGGCTTCCTCAGTTAAAGCCACCAATTCTAATGGGTTTTATTTCACCTCAACTCAGTCTCATGCAGCTCTGTAGGTTAAACAGAGGTTTAGCTCCAAAATCTTTCAAGATACTCCAGGTACTTTCGTGTATGTCTCACTAGATAGTTTTGTGACTGTCCTAAGATGATACTTCAGTCTAAACTACTTCTGGACACTAATGTAACACTTACTATAAAATTAGATATATTATGAAGAGTGATTTGATATTTCTCAGCATGACTCATTTGCCAGCATAGTAGATCCAAGAAACAAACACAGATGTGAGATTTTAATTCTCTTTTGGTGTAAACCACTGCCAGGATTCTTCATGCTATAAACCACAAACTATGCCCAGTAAGACTAGTAACACTATCCTTTTTTTCAGCTTCACTTTTAGCTTCTGACTTCACAGGTGAGCAGAATTTGTACATCTTATTCCTTAAGTAGATGTTGGTGGTGTTTGTACAACCCTACCAATGGTGGGATTTGTCTCATCAAGCTGTAGATGACTAGTAGATGAACAGTGCCCTGTGTACTGCTGCATTGTCCATGCTCTGCATCAACAAAGCCTAGAGTTAACTTTAAACAAGAGAAAAAAAATTACTTAAGAGGTCACATAAAACAAACATTAACATCAAGCAACAAGCGTTTTAATCATAGTTGCTCAGTTCTCCAAAACAGGAATTTTCAACAGCCTGAGCTTCCTGTTGAGGGTCTGTTCACAGTGAAGAAATACAGGCACTACTGAACTATGATTTATCTTATTTGCTGCCAGTATCTATTTTAGAGCCTTGAAGTAAGGTGAAATTAAGTCCTTTCCTCAAAATTCTTCTTTAAGAAGGGGAATTTCAGATGCTGTGGGGAGGCAGGCTGGGCTCCCTTTCCTTGGATGATCCTATTACCAGACTTTACCCTTACATCACTCCACAAGTCCTCGGCAGATCCAGGCACAGGAATGTGCGCTCTGGCTCATGCCTTCACGGGGCGGGCACATAGAACATGTTCCCGCTGACCTTGCTTTGGGGTTATTCCGCTCAGCCTTTGGCTCGCTAGAGTCCAAATGGACAGCGCTGTTTGATATGTGTCTGGCCACCAAAAGGCTGCAGACTAGAAGTGTAACTGACTTTAATTATTAAGGCATAATTTCAGTCTTCATGTTTATAGGATAATTGTTTCTTTTTTAATATAATTTAAACTTCGCAACACAAGAAACAGGCCTGAACCTGCGGACGGAGTGCTGGAAACTGTCTAAGAAGATTAAGGTCTCTTAATTGATTTCGCATAAACAGGTGTGACTGAATTCATCAGAAGAAGGTTAAGACTAAATGTATTCTGCTAATTATGCAAAAATTGCCACAGTGCCTGCTCAGTTGAGCAATTGCCTTTGCTTTGCAAGCGGGATCATTCCTCAGCTATATGTCAAATGGGAAAATTGACATTTCCTAAGCAAATGAACCAACCTGTCACATGCTGTGTTTTATTTGGAAATATTTTTGCTTGTAGATAAGTTGGCAGCGGTGGATTTGGCAACAGGACATGGGAATGTCCCTTGTGTGCTGTGCTGTGATTGGTAGTGTGGGAGGACAGGTGTCAAAGCAGGGCTGTGTCATTTTTTTAAACTTCAGGAATCTGCACTGGTGAAAATTCCTGTTTTGGAGAACTGAGGGAGCAACTATGATTAAAGCACTTGTTGCTTGATGTTAACGTTTGTGGCCTCTTAAGTAATTTTTTTTTTCCCCTTGTTTAAAGTTAACTCTAGGCTTTGTTGATGCAGAGCATGGACAGTGCAGCAGTACACAGGGCACTATTCATCTTGGGTTTCAAAGTAGTCAGTAAGTGGAGCATATAAATCCTCATGCAGCCGATAAATGTGTTCTATCCACTCTGGACTCTTTACCATCTGTCTTCTTAATTTTACATCTTGAATGAACAAGAAAGAATTGACAATGTTGACCATAGTGGTAGAAAGGACAAATGTTCTGCTGTTGATGTCCATCCCAAAGACAGTGTAGATGTGACAGTAAATTGCGTGCCAAGACACGAATATTGCAGCGTCATGAAGGCTCTGCAGTTATTCAGTGGTGCTCCTAACAAAACCATTTGCTGATGAAATAGCTCCTTGAGTCTCCAAACTGAAGGATGGCTGGTATTTAAGGTGTGCTTTCAAAGGGAAATTTGCACATGAATGGCGATCTAAAATTACTTTAGTTGCTTAAATCACTATTTTGTAATAGCAAAGACATTGTTCGTCACATTGAAAATTAATCATGAAAATCATATTCCACATATATCACTGTTTGTTCTGAGACCCAAGTGCAAATTTAAATCAACTAGCAGTAACTGATGACTTAACACTCTAACCATGTGTTTCACTCAAGTTAAAAGTGAGGAACTAGCAGGAAAGAAGGAACAAAATACTAATTATGTGCTACATTTAAAGCAAACACCCTTAACTACATCTCTACTGAACACGTGGAAACCATCCAAATGCACAGTCTTGTGTTTATTATTAAAGATATTCATCATCCATTCATGGTTTTAGCTAATTTTTTTTGGAGACAAGGCGCTCTGCAGTACAAATCTTAGAGTATCACAGCAGGAAAGCCTCTCTGTGTCTTGAAAAATGGATGCAGTGGCTGTGTCTGTACCTGCACCTGCTGAAAGTGAATTGACACTATGCTGTTTCCAAAATAAAAAGTTAAACATTATCAATGGACTAAACTATGCAGAAAAGACCAGAGATACTCTTCTATTCTTCTTGGTACTGGTAAAGCATTAGTAGGAAAGCTCTCTCTAGGTTTAGGTGCTGGCTTTTGGTAAAGATAGGGACCAGATAAAGAGTGTCTAGAGAGGAAGGAAAGAAGATAAGAAATTTGGGAAAACTAATCTACAAAAACCCTGAACTTGGGATTGGTTTGCTTGCACGTGAGACCAGGAAGGTGTTACATGCTTTCAAAAAGAAGGAATGAATTTGTTCTCTCTACCCATTCACCCACAAGAAGCAACTTCAAGAATACAAAGCTAGAGATCAGACAAATATTTTTAGCAATAAAATAATATTTGTAATAGATGGTGAGTTTCATCTGAGGAAAAACTTGGACTAAAATCAGTCTGTACTGAGAAGGGGAATAGTTGCAAGAGTGCTTGAGATCCCTTCCAGCTCTGTTCTTTTGATTTTATGTCTCTATATATTTAATAACTGCTGTAAGCACTCTTGCACCATGAGTTAGAATAAGTAATTTTAAGAGGTTGTAACTTCACTTACTGCAAAATCACTCCTTCTTCCAAGTAAGCCTGTCAGTTTAATTTCGATGTTGCAGATTGCAAGCTCTTCTTCTACAGAAGTATCTTCCTTTTAAATGAAATATACTCAAGAAATTATTTTGCAGTTCCTTGTCAACTTCTCCAGAAAACCACCCATTGATGAAACATAACCCATTTAACAGAGAGAAGAATGAAATGAAATCTTGAATTATGCTGATACAGAAAAGAATCACATTGTTTGTCTCTCACTCACTGTCACTCAAACTTGACTTTATTTCACAAACAGAAAAACTGTTTCTGGTCATCTCTGTTTCAAACATCTCCCTTGGGATGACTTCTGGCTATTTCTGTACATCCAGACTGCATTTGATTTCTGAAGGGTATGAATGCCCCAGTTCCTTTGCTTTTCTGAAAACCTAAGTTGTATGTTAATCAAGACAGTGAAGAGCTGTCTGAGAAAGCATTGGAATTATAGGATTTAAGCACTTGCCTTTAAAATATTTGGCTAAGTTAGACATGTCTTATTTATCTGCTGCCTGACATGAAACCTATTTGATTTTATCAAAACAAGATCATTTAGGGTCCCACCTCCCTGCTTCTATTTTGACAATTAATCAAACTTTAAAATTGGAAACAGCTACACGAGGTTTTCAGGAGGAAAGCAGCTTGGAGTAGTAGGCACCTCTTGTCAAACTGAAGCATGCTGCTGCACGGTGGTGTATGCAAAAGCAATACTGTGCCTACTCATTTGAATGCAAACCTGTTGTAGGCAAAACATCTTCAGGGCATGGCTAGGAAAGGGGAAATGATTGATTGAAATAGGTTTCCAAGTGATTTATCTAATCCAAAGTTATTTTCCACATCCTCTTCAACTGATGGAAAAAAAACAACACAATCCACTGAAACCATTTAGCTCTCCAAGGTGTGATGTTATACAGGAATTACTGGTACTTTTCAGTGGTTGGAAGCACACAGCCCTTGGCCCCCTGCCTCATAACACAGCCCAGGCTGGTACAAGCAGTTTTGCAAAACATGTAATTTTAATTCACTTGTTTTAATGATCAGGAAACAGATACTTTTAAACTGATCTCTGCTGTGCAATTACATGTGTTTTGATGGAAATACCTTTTTTTAATTAGTTTCATTCCCACAATGACACTAGCTAGACTGTTCTATTAGTAAGCAAAAGCATTGCGTTCTTTCATCAGGCTGCTTAGCTTTCAAAATCCAATTCAGTTTCTATTAAGAAATAGGATGAGAAATGATTTGGTTTTTTTTTTTAAGAGAAAAAAAATATATATTCTTTCCTCAACTTTTGGACAAAGTAGTTCTATAACCCAGCTCTGTTTTCAGATCAGTAAAAATTTGCTTGCTAAACATGCACAAACGTTTTGGTATAAAACAAAGCAGAAAGATATCCGAATCTTGAGTCTGTGGCTTCCTGTTTATTTTCTTGTGCTGGTGTGGTAATGGCAAATGGTACCAAAAAATATCTCTGTGTGTGGCAGATAAGATTAGGAATAGTAAGTTAAAGTTTTAGGTGAGACAGGACACAACAAAAATTGATTTATTTCAAGTAGTTTGTGGAATAATGGGATAAATCAGGCTGGATCTTGAAACTTTAAGGTCATAAGTATTATCTTGCTTTTTATTGGAAGGAACACAAACTATTGAGGTTTTGGGGGGAACTGGCTGTAAAATTGCAGGAATTTAGAGGTGGGGGGTGTGCCAGTTCTTCCGTGGGAATGTCACTGGCTGTCTCTGGGACTGCAGATTGAGATATTATTGTGTCAATTAAACATCAGGTATTCATTTTCCATATAGGAGATTCAGTAATTACTGCACGCACACAGTAGATGACAGCTGTTATCATTTTGATGAAAAGAGTCCTAAATTAAAACCCTGTTGCTTTGCATAGATCCCTGCCAAAAACAAATGTTAATTTTCTTAGTTGGTCAGCCTCTTTCCTCGAGTCCTCTGGCAGGTATGAGTAAGGACCAGATCTTTGTTTCTCCTTTCTGTGGTGTTCCCTGGCACGCTGATAGTTTTGCACCTGAGAGAGTAAATCCACAACCAAATCTTACTAGATTTGTGCATATGTCTGATGTTCATATTCAGCTAATAGGGGGGCATTCTGCATCTGTGGAAAGACTAAATATACCTAGATATTTTTTATTCCATTTGTTTTGTAAAAGGTGATGCACTTGTAAAAAGAGAAAAAGGTTCAATGACCAGGATACACTTTTAGCACAGATGTCTGTGTAGACAGAGCAGGGTCTGTCTGAGAAGCAAACAACTTTGCCCTGCTTTCTGACTGCAGAATGGAGTGGCTTACATGGATTAACTTGGTAACATCTGCTTGGGTTTATACACACTCAAGATGGTGAGGTGCTATTTGTACACTTCTGTTTTCTTTGAAAACCTTTTCCAATTATAAGAGATTAAAACCTTTAATATGTCAAGCACCACCACACTCTTGAGAAAAGTGAAGGAGAAAAGAAAGAGAGCTTATTTGACATACAGAATAACTGCTGTCCATGAGCTCCTTATGCAGGAGGGTTTTAAGATATATGGGAAAACCCTGACACGTGCCCATGCTGTGAAGGGATATGGGGGCTGAGTGAGGGGCAGAGGCTTCTCTGTGCTAGTTTAACCACCAATGCACTGACATCTCTCTCTTGTTGGAGACCTCAAAATGCCACATGACTTGCACTCAAAAGACATCCAATGCTACCTAGCAGTCACTCTTAATTTTTTGCCACAATTAATAACCCAGTGATATGACTTACAGCAGAAGACGTCTGTCTCTGGAATGACCTGTCCTTTTGTTTCACAAGAACAAAAACCAGGGCTCTTCTGTCTTTTTTTTCTAAAAGACACATTGCCCACTACATCCCATTTTACTGCAGTTGCTGCTGATTTCCTTCCAAAGTTCGGGATAGAGGCAGGGTGAAGCCCTAGATAACACAGGGATCTTGAGAGCCTGTGTAAATTAAGTAGGACATGGCTTGAAGGACAGAAAAGAGACTTGAAACACTTGAATTTCCTGGGGTTTATTGGGCAAAATTTGGATCTGCTTTGGGTAACTTCATTCCTATACTGGAAATTGTCTATAAAGCAAATTGAAATAACTGAATTGTCCCCCAGAAACAAAGCAATCAAATCAATTTAAGAATAATTTGGAAAATCCTTTCTTTTTTGAAGGCAATGATAAATCATCTCTTTAGAAAAATACTGTGCATGTCCCAAAGCAGAACAGCAACAACAAAAGCTCTCTTGAGCAAATATTGCAAAAGCAGTTTTAAATGTAGTCAAGCCCTCTGTTTAACATGGTTTGCTGCAAACTAACTTTTCTGCAATATTAGAGTGGCCCAGTTGTAAGTGACCCAGACTTTTGGCTTTCTGAGGGACAGAAATAGGATTTTACAGATCAGAATATTTTGTCACATAACAGCAATATGATTTTTGCTTTGTTTTGTTTTCCTTTTCTGTCTGAAGCTGCAAGGGTAGTGTGAATGTTGCCTGTGGATGTCATTATTTCAGTACCTGGTATCATTTGCACGCAGAAAGTCTTTGGAGTTTCCCCGTTGTATAGATTCTCCTTGACTACCCGGCTGTGAAAGGAAATAGGTTTAATAGGTTTTGTACTTTTAAAAGCTGGCTGGGCTGGGCTGGAGATAAAAGTCTTTGCTCTGAAGACTTGCATCTTGTGAGAAGAGACTTGATGGTGCGTTGGTGCCTTTTAACTCAAATACAGGTCTGAAGTTAACTTGGGTTTCTAAAATTGAAAATTGCCAGAAGCCTTTTGTGTGTGTGTGCATGTGCTCTCCTTTGGGTGTATGAAACAAGTTAGGGCTCTCTCCAAACAGACATGCGTGCAACTTTCCTTCATCAGGCAGCTGTCTTCATTTTACTTTATTTCTTTCCATGGCTGAGTAGTTTGCATGGGTTTTTTTTGTGATGGATGGTGGGAAGAGAGAAGAGGGGAGGCCTGTGCTCACTCAAGGAATCATCCATTTACCTTGCTGGCCTGGCTGCGGTGAGGAGATTTCATGGAGAAACGGGACACGCTGCGCTGCTGTTTCTCATTGCTGGGCCGTGCCTTGGGCTCTTGTGCAGGCAGTTGCAATTTTGGTTTTTGAGAATACTCTTTCTTCACAATTTCCTGACTGCTTCTGCCATTTCTTTATTCCTGCCTTTTATTTATATTAATAGAAGTGCATGCAGACACAGAACCGAGGCTTAAAAATAAAGTTCAAGCCAATACTTGCCATTTTTTTTTTCTTTCCCTGAGATATTTTCACAGCTCTAATATTCAAACACTGCTTTTACTAATTAAGTTTGCTTAATTATATGATTTGGAAGATTAAAAGGCCACTGCCAATATAAACCACATATTGCCTCTAAACGGGTAGATGATTAAACTGAATTTTTTAAATTAATTTTTACTTGCCACGATTTGTATTCTGTTTGTTCTGTGCTATTTTAAGCTTGGATAATAAATATCATGTCAGTCTCGTATTCATTTGTGGACAATTCCAAGTTTTCAGTGCTACAGGGTAAGGGTTTGAAAGGCAACAACACAATTTTTTTTTTTTGCTTTGTTTTAAGGAATTGTTTTCTGAATCCTGTTCGTCTCGCGCTGGAGAGGAGACTTTTATTTTTAAACAAAATAGAAAACTGGGCTAAATATAAGTTGACAGCATCTCTTGAAATGATATTCTTGTTTATGACAGCACAGAGGAGAGGCACAAAAAGTCAGAGGTCATTTTTTTTATATGCAGTAGATTCTCATATGCAAGAATGTCTGGATGTGTAAAGTGTCTGTAGGAGACTGAGTCATCTCTTCTTCTCTGATGGGATTTCTCAGGGCTATTGCTGTAAGAACTGCTTGTGATAAGAACATCTTCCCAGTAATGTGTTGTTTGGTTGTTTGTTTTTTATTTTTAACCTGGCATGTCCTATTTCACCCACCTTGGCTCCCTAGTGATGGCCACAGCTCATCAGAGATTGCAGGTGGGTGGCTGGACATCTTGAATAAGATCATCAGCAAAAAGCAGGAGCTAAGCCACAACCACAACGGGCTAGCTGCGTGCAGGCCAAGCTCATGCTGATTTGACAGAGATGGCAGAATTGTGCTAGTATAGGAATAGTATCTCTGTGGCTTAGCCTGCTGCTGGTGAGCTAGTGTGCTGGGACTGGGTTGCTCACCTGAGGACACATTTGGATGGAACTGATTGGAGACATGAAGTTATAGTCACATTGTGTGAGCCTGACAGCATAAGGCAGTTTGCTAGTTCTGGTTCTCTGGGCTGGCCCTTAAGTCAGTTGTGCTCATTCCTACCGGGAATAAACCCCTTGTTCCAGTGAAAGACCCTGAATATACAGCGGTGCTAAGGGAGTAATTTCTGGGGGGTAATCAGCTCTAGAGGTGGCATGATAGCATGGTTCAAGAATGGCTGGGGACTAGGCTGAGTGCCCTTGTTCCTGTAAAGTCATGAGCAGCCATGTGGGCCAGGGTGCAGGCAGGGCTGCTGGAGTTGTCATGACTCAGACCTGCCTGTCTCTGCTCTGAAGGTTACAGCCCTCGGTTGGTGTGAGGTGGAACTGAAAGCCACAGAGGGATGCAGGGGCAAAGCAAAGTATTACCTTTGGGTGTGCAAAAGCTTCACAGGCAGTACAAAACCCTTGTTGAAGGCAATGGTGATCAATACGAGGAGCTTAGCCTTTTAGTGAGGAGCACAATGTATTAATATCATTTTGGTTTTGGCGGCTGTATGCTCATTGTCTTAGGCAAACCGAAATCAGGGCATCCTTCATGGTGAGCAGAAACTTGCATAACAGCTAATTATTAGTTTGTTGTGTAATGGAGGAAGGGTGAAACTCCTTGGCAAAGTGGCTTATTATATATATATTTGCCTAAATTTCAAATACTGTGGGCCAGTGCTAAGAAGTGCTATAAAGAGCTAAACCAGGTTATTAAGTGGTTAAACTGATACAATAAACTCAAACTCTCCTCTTACATGACACAATTTTCTTCCTGCCAGGCAATAAGACAATATTGGTTCCATGATCTTATAGCTTAAGTGATTAATTTAAGATGCTATTTTTTTTGTTTTATCCATAAAATGTAGACCTTGTTTTGCATATGGATTAGAGCAGACAGCCCTTAACATCCGCTGACTTTGGTAGATACTGCTCCATGTGCAAAGGACTACTTGAACAACAGAAGGACTAAGGCCAATGCCTGCTCTTTATTCGGAGTGCAGATGCCTTTGGAGGAGAGAAGAAAGCTGAAATCTGTTTAAACAGCAGTAGCAGTGCTGAAGAAGTAAAAATATGAAGGGGGAAGGTAACTCCTAACACCAACTGGATTTTGTTAGCTCTCTTGTGAAGGGAGGTTAAGCATGTAGTTATCTTGAATTCAGAATTCATGAGGGCAAAAATAAGATTCTGGAAATTCACTTTTGCTGGCTGTTTTTTTTTTTTAAGATAACAGAAGGTTCTTGATTATTTGTCTCTAAAACTGAATATTCAAAAGAAAAACAAAAATGTGTTGAGCATATGCACATTAGTATAAGATATTGAGAAAGGGAGAGGTTTCCTTGAAAGAAAATAGCCAGTATTTTTGGCATCTGACAGAAACAAGTTGTATTTAACAAAGCTTGAAATGATGGGATTAGGGGGCATGAAGAGAATCTTCTTTTCTGTTCATGACTTCATGAAAAATCACATTGAAAAAACCCACACCATGTGTGAGCAGATGCAGAGAGATGACGGTGCAGACATGCCATTGGCTTTAGACACTGTCTTGATAAGGACTTTTCTCAGAGCCAAGACTGAGTCCCTTTCAGAAAGCTGCCTCTGTTATGCTGCTGTCCCAGTTTATGACTTTTTTTTTCCTTTTTCCCCCCACTGCAAAAGATCTTGGATTGAGGGATTGTCCTCATGATCTGTTCAGTGTTCTAAAGGGGCTGATTAATCTGAAAAACCCAACAAGACAGCTGAAACTGCTGCCAAAAATTGTCATCCCTTCTGCTTTCTCAACTGCCAGCTTTCTGTGCTTTTGCTGCAGAGACAGGTCCACTCTTAAAGATGCAGCTTGACGTTTCCTAATACAGCAGCAACAGGGTAAATGACAGGGGAGTGATTATGGGGATATGAGTTTTCCCTTTACTCTGTCACTTCCGACTAGTGGTGGTTTATCTCCTGAGGTAGCACAAAGCTCAGTACTGCTATTAGTTCTTGTCTGTTGAATGCAATTAATCCAGTGGCAGAGAGGATGGAAATCTTCTGGAGGGGATGGTGGTAGCCCTTGACAGTCAACATGATGGAGTTTGTATGGCTTGTTGTCTGTGTATCTCGCAGCATCACTGGTTCATGCATCTGGATTTCCCATACCCTCACATAAAGCAATTAATAATAGCACTTTAGTCCTGCTGTTCATGGGAGTGTGAATGCTGATGCTCAGCAAAAGAAAAGGAGGCTCCTTTGTCTTTGAAGGGAGAGATTTTGGTGCTCTGGAAGGAGCAGGGTAGCCTCAGCTATCCCTTGCCTCACCCACATGCTATATTTACATAAGGCAGGGTGAGCCTCTGTCCCCCTCTTGTGGCTGGTGCACACTGGGGTTGGAGGCAAAAGAGCAGACGGCAGGAGGCTTCCAGCCCCACAGTGGAGTTGTGACACTTCCACGCCAAGGTAGCAGGCTTAAAGCTTTTCCGATACCAGACCTGAGTGTCTTGCTATGACTCCCTAAGGATACTCTTCAGCTGTGGGAGCATAAGTCAAAAGGAAAAAAAAAAAATTAATTTAAAGGAGAGCTGGATAACTGCAATCGAAAGCTCGAGGGAGTGTTTAATAGGGCCATTAATAAATGACTCAGGCAGCCAATGGGATGTAGCCTTTAGTCTCATGCCTTGCCATACTCCAGAGGCACACTGTAATGAACCCATAAAACGTGCCCCATCAAGCCTCACTGCTTTAGCACAAAACACTCTTGAATTTAATGTGTGGTGGATGGCAAAGTTGTGCCTTTAGTAAACATCTAGGGCAGCTAGTGCTGGGAATGATGATTGGTTGTTTTGGTCTTTTGTTTTGTAGGGAAATCTTCAATATTCTCAGAATTTTTAAGAATGCCAAAGTGTTCTAGGTAAAGGAGAGGAACAACCTTCTGAACTTTAACTTGTTGGCAAAGCTCTGTGTTAATCCCCACCATGTATGCAAATGGTGAAAGGTGTATATGTCTCCAAGAAAGTTTTGACCCTGGATACAGAAAACAGTGCCTTGTAACAGCAGTCATTACTGTTCTAGATCCTCAGGTACTATAGTGCAGGGTACTACAGGAGCCCCTAACTAAAGATTAAATTTGATTAAATACACCCCCAGAAAACTGGCTCAGTAGTGCCAATTAACTTGGAAATATGGCAGTGTTTTATTGCTTTAGGAATGAATGGTACTTATTGGCTTCTTATATAACAGTTTGACTTCCTCATCCAGTCAGAAAATTGAGCATCTGTCAGACCATCAACCCATAAATGTCTTCATTAGATCTGATAAACAGACCATGGCAAGCCAGAAAGTTGGAAGGTACCACCCTTCTGCCTGGGGGGCTGGACTCACTTAACAGGCTTAAGAGGAGGGAGCTATGTAAAACAGGGAGAAACGCTCTGGGTGAGTGATACAGAAGAGCTGCTCTGAGACGTGCCCAGGTGCAGCACTGAAATAACCTCTCTTAGGGCCATAAGGGACTCTTCCCCATCCCTGTTACCAAACAAACAAAACCTTGGCAAGTAACTGGTTCAGGAAGCTGTCCCCAGACAAATCATTGGGTGTGATCCCAGTACAGTTGGTCTTGTGCCTACTGACAGCTGAGATCCTTCTGGAAAGCACAGGTTGTCATTGGTTTGAAGGAGCTCTGTGACCCAAAGATGGGTTTTGTACCAGAGTGAGCGTTGCTGCAGGCCCTTTTGCTAAGCCCTTGTGTTGTCTTGCCTCCAAGTAGTCTGCTCACGCTTTTGAGGTCCTTCACAGAAAAATCTGCATGAGAAGCCAGGAGCATCACTCACAAAACACTGCTTCTGCCAGTTAAATGTTGAGAGTAGCAGAGCAGCACTCGCCCTGAGTGCTTGTACAGCCCTTTTACCTGATCTTCCACCTGATCTCAGTACGATAAAGCCTGTGGCATTGGAGAGATGTTGACAGTATTACTGTAGAAGATGGAAGTCCTTAATCACCAGCCATGTGTGGATGTTTTATTATTTCCACTAAAAGCACTAACAAGAATGGAGAAGACATGAGCTTTTAAATGCTGTATTGAGTCTTCTTTCAAAGTGAGAAATCTTTTTTCATCTTCCACAAACTCCTAGGTGCTCTGACAAACCTTTCCCTTTAAATAAGGCTGCTGCTGTTGCACAAACTTTGGTCTTGCAAAATGCAAAGCCATCTGTTACAACCTCAATTATAGGTTAGATGAGACAGAAACTTATTTGATGAACTGCAACAGCAGGATTTACCTTCACTGTGTGTCTGAGAGAAAAGAGCCAGTCTTTCTGGCAGAGGCCAGGTCAAGAATGAAAGGTTTTGTCTATCAAAGCCAACTGAAGAGTTGGCAGACTCTAGAAGACCCTTTTTTCTGTTTGGTGTGGGGCCTTCTTTTTTTGTGTGCCATTTTTTTGTTGGTTTGGTTTAATGTTTGTTTTTTGTTGTTCATACCTAACTTCCTTCAGAAGTCAGAACTGATACATTTTGCTAGATCTCTCTCTCTCTGTTTACTGGTACTTAAAAGCCTTTGTTTTCCCCACAAACTTTGTGAGTGTTAACAAAGTGCTGCTTTGCATCTTGATAATCCATACCCTTGTGAGGGGAAAAACCAAAGCAGCAATACAGCACTCGAATTGCTGCCTGTATGTGGCTATTGAGATAAAATGATTTACTTTCTGTTGAGTTCACTCTTTGAAAACTCCACCTAAGCAAAATAAACTTGGTGCCATATGAGATAAAATCAATAGCCTGTCAGCTTGTTTGATTTTTACTAGGAGATTGATGTTTGCAGATTTTCATCTTGGTAAAGTTGTAATGATGTGGTTCTTTTGAATTCAAAACTTTAAGAGAGTTTATATATTTTTTTGTAGTGGAAGAAAAAAACCCAAAAACCTAAGTATGCAGAAAAAGCCTAAAGAACCCCCAAAATGTAGCTTAAAAATTATACCCTCTTTGTTTTCACTTCCCTGTGGGCAATTTATGGGATCCTTAGAATGCATAACCAAGATTTATTTTTGGTGCTTGGGGTTGTCATTAGTGAAGCAGTCACTTTGCCAATTAAACCTATTCCTTGGGAATAGGAAGCCCAGGTGCCCATACTGGATGTTACATGGGCGAGTACTTGGCTCCAAGGCCTTTTGCTCACAGGGAGCACATTGGCTAGGCTCTGTTTCACCTTGGACAGTATGTCCTGACAGGAGTAATGCAGCCAGGGTTGGGATTCTTCTCTCCAAAGTGAGATGAAAACCTCAGCCCAGATCATCAGTAAAGTTTCCTGTCCCCCATCCTGTTCAGCAGACTCATAAATGTTTGATTTATCTCTGGTTAGTCTGTTAGAGCAGGAGGAGGTTGTTTCTTTGTACGGGGAAAGAATCTGCCACAAACCTGAATGTGCTCAGCTTTAAAAAAATAATGAACTAGGTGAAAGCAGCAAATATGGCAACTCTTCCAGTCTCTCCTAGTCTGCTTTTCTGTTACATTCTTCTTATACAATAGTAAGAGCTATTGCAGTGAGCTCTGTTGAAAGATGGGGGTTTTAAGAGAGAGCTGTGATGGTTGTGTTGGATTGCTGCCTATATTTGGACTGTATTTATTATTCTACTTCTATTAAGGTGCTTAAGATATTCGGAGTTGGGTTTAGACAAGAAATAAGTATCTGAGCAGCTGCGACTACATGTCTGTTAGTGGTTAGTCATCATGACAACTCTTTAGAGTTGGATTTACCAGCAAATTGTTAAAATTCCCACAAAGGGAGGACAGCATGGGGGGTGGGGGGGGAAGCTGAGTTTTATTCTGTTGTGTTTGACTGGAAATTTAACCTGAAGCTATCCATCAGGCCAAGAAAGGAAAGATCCTGGGCTGGCATATGAGAATGAGCTATTTGGGATTTTCCTTCCTTGCAGGTGTTATTTCCTGTAGCTCACCTGTCAGGATCCAGGGGAAAATGCACAGACAGGAAAAAAATATCAAAGGTAATTGCTAGTGGGAGCAAAGAGAATTGGCCAGGTCTTGGGAAGAGGGAGCCTGATTCTACCTACACTGCAGTAACTGGAATCTCTAAGTGTTCATCACCTCTTGGGTGATGAAGAAAAGACCAAGAAAAAAAGAAGTGTCATTAGAAAACAAAGAGAGAACTCTTAACATCTCTCCTGACCCCTGCTGAAGAAGAAGATTATTTTTCTGCTCAAACACTGCAGCAAAGTTTTGCTTTAATTCAGGGCAGCATTGCTCACTGGGTGGGGGAGGAGGGAAGAAAACACTGCAGTGAATGTGGTTCTTGAAATCCACCCCTACTCAGCAAGTAAAAGCATTCGCTTCAAACAGTTTGGTGAGGGAAGGCTCATCCAGCAAGGAGGATGCTAATTGGGAGTGTGAGGAAATTGGGCTTTGGTTTCCTGCCCTGCCCCACACAAGCTGGGTAACCTGGGGCATTTTGCTTGCAGTTGGGGCTATTCATGTCTGGTCCTTTAGGTATCTAGGTTAAGTGCTAAAATTGTGTTCCTGGGGAATCACTCTCTTAACTAGCTGCTGCTGTGAGGTCACTGAATGGAGCTGTTGATGGGAATAGCTCTTCCTCTTGCCCTTTCTCCTTCTTCGTCTCCACCATCCTCATACAGAGGTATTTTAATGCATCATGTGTATAACACCTACAGGAATAATATAAGTCCTTAAAGCTGATGTGGGCCACATACAGATGTATGTGTGACTGGTATTCAGTTCTCAATCAGAAGAATTTGAGAGAGTATGTTCTCACTAGAAATGCAGGTCCTGTTAGCCTAGAGGAGCTGCTGCAGCTGAAGATCTTAGGAACAGTACAATTATAGGTCATGAAAAATAAAACTTTGAATCCTGTTGTCTGCTATCACTGCTGAAGCAGCTAGATGAAAACTTTGGTTATGTTTTGCATGGTTCTGGGTATCATGGAAATCATCTGGATATTGTTCTTCAGTGTTCATAATCTTGCAGCCACATGGGGTGAAGAAGTCCTAAGGGTTGTGTCATTGACCAGTACAACCTAATCTGATCCTGAAATGGGTAAACTCAGTCATCTCTTCAGGTACAGAGAAGTCCTGCGGAGAAGGCTGCACAGCTGTTGTTGATGCCTTTGCAATTTTTAGCTAGGATGGTGGTACCAAATAATTGATACTATTTAATATTAGGTTTAATTTTGATGACTTTCATGCCCAGCCTAGTCATCACCCACTAGAGCCTGCCAAATGGATGTAGTATGAAATATTACTGGTAAAGTTCCACAATCTTTAGTGTCAGATTCGTGCAAGTGATAAATCACAACTTTTATTAATAGATAAATTTGTGCTACCTGGTTTGTCTCTTAGGAAGACAAGTTTGTAAGACATCATAATTCTCGGCCCAGTTAATCTGCTGTTTTGGATGACACTGTGTGGAGGTTTGGAAACAACTCCTGGCCAAAAATTTCATGGCTTGTAATATTGGCAGGTTGAACTATTGGAATGGATTTCCTATACCAAGTGTCTGCCCTTCAGTTTTTTCTTTTTAACCCCAGAAATACATGTTTCTGACTGCCCCATTTGAGATCCTGACTTCTCAATGGGAAATTATTGTGTATCCATAGCTCTGGGTGAAGTCTGGGGAATTACTCCTTGGATATATTACAGGCCATAAAAATACTGAATGCACTTTTAAGTAAATTAGATTTTGGCTGTTTCCAGCAGAAAATCCAGAAGTAGCAAATCCCTGAGGATTTTAACTGGTTTCTTGGTATTCTGGGTATATAGGGAAAAAACCCCAACAAACCCACAAAACAAAATACTCAAGGACCCCAGAAAAACAAAAACCCCCAAAGACCCAAAAAGAAGTTTGTCTTGTTGAGCTGTGGTACAGATAAATTTGTTGAAGTCTGTTTTGCCAATATTTTGGGGGGTTTTTTTGATGACAGGTGGTAAATAAGGCTTGAAGCATCCCAGGAATGTTTCCACAAGTGCTGCCTGCCATGTGTGCTCAGCAGTGAGATCCCAATGGGACAAAATCACAGAATCTCAGAATGTTAGGGGCTGGAAGTGACCTCGAAAGATCATCCAGTCCAACCCCCCTTGCCAGAGCAGGATCACCTATACCAGATCACACAGGAACACATCCATCTCCAGAGAGGGAAACTCCACAACCCTCCTGCACAACCTGTTCCAGTGTTCTGTTACCCTCACAGTGAATAAATTTTTCCTCATGTTTATGTGGAACTTCCTATACCTCAGCTTCCACACATTGTGCCTTGTTGTGTCATTAGGCATCGCTGAGCAGAGCCTGACTCCATACTCTTGGCATATTTACCTTTACATAGTTATAAACATTAATGAGGTCACCCCTTAGTCTCTTCCAAGTTAAAGAGCCCCAGCTCCCTCAGTCCCTCTCTTCATAAGGAAGATGTTCCACTCCCTTAATCATTTTTGTGGCTCTGTGCTGGACTCTTTCAGCATTTAAGTTGTGGTGAGCTGAATTCTTTCACTCAGGCTTATTAAAATTAAAAAATGTGTGAATTCAAGCATCTCCAAGCTTTTAGAGTCCCGATTATGCAACCACAGAACGTCACTCTTTTTCCTCTTTTACTGAATAACTAAGTATTTGCTCTGTGGTAACACCGAGAAGGCAAAAGCTGCGTTCCAAACACAAAGCAAGGTGTAGTTCCTGCCCTGACTTGTACGTGTTTTTCTGATGAAATCTTTTTGCTAGTGATAAGACTTCTGCATTCATTTTATTTCTGTTCTGATCCCTCTTAAAAGAATTAGTATAATTAAAAAACAGGAGAAGTATACGTGAACCTTTACAACACAGTGTTTCGGTGACCCAGCAAAAGGAAACCCCCAGCTTTGTCTGTACCCTGTGAATGGTACTGGATGGAGAGGCAGGGGAACTAACTGGACCCAGCAGCAGTCCAGCCTGGCCTTTCTGCAGAGAGAAATGTGGACAGTTTGAACTGTTCACACTCACCTGAGCTGGTTTGTCTGCTAAGGTGTCTCAACTGATTGATTTCTTCAAAGGCAGAAATTTCTACTCAAGTTTGAAATATCTGCTAAGTACTCTCTGATTCTTCAGGAATTGCCCCATCAGGCAGAGCATGCTCCTTCAGCCTGCATACTGTGATGTCCCAGGCGTGTTTGTTTTTCTTTGCTGCCACACTAGAAGCTAGATGGGTGCAGTGGTGAATGGGGTGTGGATAAATGCTGCAACCCCACGATATCACTCTATTACTCACAGTTTAACAGATCTGGCAAGGCACTACCACGTGCAGCTTGCCCTCCATGATGTCGAGTTCTCCCAAACTAAGCAACACAGCACCTTAAACTTGTGCAATCCTTCTCCTAATCCACACATGAAGACATCTGTGGTGTTTACATAACATTTACTGCGCAGCAAGCATGGAACGGGCATGGTTCACTTAATGTTGTCATACAAGAGAGAGTCACCTCTGAGTAATAGCCTGCTAGATATGCATTTTGATTCCAGCACAGAAAACTCAATACAATCTCTATTATTGATTGTCCCTCTGAGGCTCTTTTCTACCTCTTCTACCCCAATTCAAACTGTATTTTACAGGAAAAACCATGAGCAAAGGGCAGTTGGAGTATGAAACACACTGTTTCCAATTTTGCAGACCTGGGGACAAGTTAAGGATTCAGCTGACTCCCCTTGACTCTGAATCCCTTCACTGACCTTTGCAGGGAGCTGGAATTGAGGTCTGACAGTTACATTGCCTTGATATTTGGCTTCCCTTTTTCCTAGTTGAGATCCATAGTATTTGCAGCTTCCTATGAAGTCTGGGAGTGAATAAAAGGGTTACAGAAGTCTAGTGGTGACTGATTTTTCTTGAAGCTAAAATTCAACTCTTTCTTTTGACAAAAAGAAAGTACTTTGATGGAAAGCTAGGGTATCTTTGTAACTAACAGAAAATAACACAGAAGAGAGGGAGCAGTGGTCCTATTGGACTTATTTTATCTTGAGTTCCTTTTATTTAAAACTCATAACTAAACAAATGTGAAATTGGTTGGGTTACCATGGGTTCAAATACGGTGTGGAGCAGCTTTTGAAATTGTAATATGGAAGAAAAAGCACTGAGCTGTCAAGTGCACAGCTTTAAGGTCTACCCTCTTTCATTTATTTTGGTAGAGAAAGATCTTTCTCCCTTCCCTGAAGAAAGGTTTGCTCTGCAGTACAAAGCAATGGCTGGAAAAACACTGAGAAACTCAACACCTATCAAACCCTTGAAAAGGAACCTGCAGTGAGGACAGGGAGGTGCATCCCAGCACAATGGGCATGATGGAAACTGTAAACATACAGGTAGTCCAAGGAAGGAACCAGATCTCTATTGAACTACCTTTGTTCTTTTACTACTCTACTTGGCATACTGATTTTTCTAGTAAGGCTATGAAGTTGGTTTTGTTGTTGTCTTTTGTTCTGCATTTTAGTGCCTGAACAGATTCTTAGATGTGAGTTAAGAAACACATTCAGTGTTTTGATTGAGCGAGATAACTCTCTGACTATTTTAAGTCTCTTGCATGAAACTGTTGAAAGAGTATTCTGACAACATGGCACAAAAATGAATGAGCAGGGAAGTGTTCATTGATCAGTACAGGTGTTATTTCTGCCTTTGTTAGTTTTTGTGTTGTATCATTTTATGGCAATCTAACTTAGCACACTAAATTGTAGCCAGATCATCAATGATTTGGGTACCTGTCTGTTTCTGGCTTTGAGATATTTCCTGTTGGAAACAGCCTTTGGATTTGCCTTAGTGGGTTCACAAGTGTGTTGTATTCAGCTGTGAGGCAGGAGCCAATGCACATGAAACAAACCTTGTAAGATCATAAATAACACTTTTCCTGAAAGCCAGAGGATTGCAAGTATGCTTTAATCCTTATCTCTGCAATGCTCCTTTGAATAATCTAAGTGTTCAAATTTGTTAATTTGTTACATTAAAAAGTAACCAAAAAGAGAGAGGGAACCTCCTTCTAATAAAACATTTAGGTTTGTGGAAGGATGTAAATTTTTCTGCTTCAGGGGAGAAGTAAAACTTTCATTAACTGATGAGAGGGATTTAATTTTTTTAAATTCCTTTTTCCGAATTTATTTTTATTTAAAAGAAAAAGAAGTTTGCTTTAATATTTCATCTTTCTTTCCAGTAGTGGAGAAGTGATTGTGTACGTACTGTGAGGCATCCTCCTGTGTGTCACCAAAACTGGGCTGTGTGGGTACCAAGACACAGTTCCTATATTGGCTAAACTTTGAGATGGATTCGCTGAACATTGCAAAGAGAGAATTCCAAATCTGAATTTATTTTTTACTATTCTTTAAATCCTCTCCCTTGGTCTTGCCTGTTGAATGCAGAGTTTGGTAGTGCATGAGCGGGTTTTGCCCTAGATTAATATATAATAGAATAGGATTAACCAAGTTGGACAAGACCTTTGAGATCATTGAGTCCAATCTATCACCTACTATCTAATCAACTAAACCATGGCACCAAGCACCCCATCCAGCCTCTTCCTAAACACCTCCAGTGACGATGACTCCACCACCTCCCTGGACAGCACATTCCAAGGGCAAATCACTCTTTCTGTGAAGACCTTCTTCCTAACATCCAGCCTAAACCTCCCCTGGTGCAGCTTGAGACTGTGTCCTCTTGTGCTGGTTGCCTGGGAGAAGAGAGCAACCCCTGCCTGTCTACAACCTCCCTTCAGGTAGTTGTAGACAGCAGTAAGGTTGTCTCTAAGCCTCCTCTTTTCCAGGCTAAGCAATCCCAGCTCTCTCAGCCTTTCCTCATAGGGCTTGTGCTCCAAACCCCTCACCAGCTTTGTTGCCCTCCTCTGGACACATTCCAGCAGCTCAACATACTCCTTAAACTGGGGGGCCCAGAACTGGACACAGTACTCCAGGTGTGGCCTAACCAGTGCTGAGTACAGGGACAGAATGATTTCCCTGTTCCTGCTGGCCACACTATTCTCACAATTTAAGAGAACTTCCTCTCTTACAAATCTAGCAAGCAAAAATATTTTTGCATCATCCTGAACAAAGCAAATGTGCTTTCACAAGACTGCATGACTTTAGGCTATGTGGAAGATATATGTACAACCCTGAGAAAGGAATTTGTGAACACTGTTGAGAGCAGATGAAAAGCCTGGTAGACATTGGGCATCATGTAGGATTGTGGCAAAGCAATGGCAGGGTGGTTGGGTTTGACAACTAACAACATTGTAAAGCTTTGACAGAATAAGAACTTACATGTGGTGTCAATCATCCTCTGCATGCCACTTCCAATTTGTCTTGCTGTAAGAGGACATCCATCCCCATTGGCATCTGAAATACAGCTGTCAATGTCACTGCACCAAGGACAGAGCACTGAAGGAGCAGGGCATGGAGTTGTGCACACAGTAGTTCTGGTGTTGCTTATGAAAGCTGCAAGGATGAAATGGTAGAGAGATGGCTCTGTGATGTGTCCTCAGCTCTGAAGTATAGTCTTCAGAGAAGTGGACTAAGGGTAGGGCAGCAGATAAATAGAATAGAATAGAATAAATCAGGTTGGAAAGGATGAAGCTGTGGCTTGATCTTAAAAGTGTGTGAAGAACCAGAGTTTATTTACAACACTAAGGTTAGGACACTTGGAATGTCCTAGCAAGAGGGATTACTTTGTTTTCTTGTTTTGTTTTTCTCCTTTAATGTGAAGATATTCCAAAAGAAAACTTCTTTGAAAATATCAAGTTAGGGAGCACCACTCTATACTTTGACCAAAATTTAAGTATATATGATTTATCAACCAAGCAGTCTATCCTGTGTGCTTGGAATGAGCAAATTTTAAGCAGATACTGAGAGATATGTAAAGAAAGAGGTGAATTTGCTTGAACAGAGTTTCCTCCATCAGCTGATCACATAGAAATGCTACAATCTCTGCAGAGGAAAATGAGGATGTCTTGCTTTGGTTCCTTCCTACATTGGAAAGTGCATGTTTCTCTTTTCTTTCTGCATGTCTTCATTACATTGAATTTTAGATGAAAGAAAACTTTAAAACAGGATTAAGGACATACTTTTGAAGTAGAAACTATTTGAAAGGTGATGGGATGACCAGTACCCTTGGCTGACATTCCTCTCGATGGCCACTGAAAGGAAAGGGCCAAAGGAGCTTTTGGAGTACTGTGGTCCCTGAGTTTTTATTTATTTATTTTAAATTTTGAGTCATGCTAGACTAACAAATAGTGAGCAGGCTGGTAGCTTGGAGTACTCTTGCACAAAGTCTGGGAAGGAGCTTTGCTGGGCTGCTCAGGCACCCACAATGCCATGGACAGAGGAAGGAGAGCAGTGTTGCCAAACCTGCTTGAGACGCCAGCAAAACTAAAGAGCTGAACTCCTCAGTCTGAGGCTGCTGTGACTGTGTCCCCTCCAGCTGCAGTGACTTGATGCCCTCATTTGTTTGCACAACTGTCTTCAGCACATGCAAAGTCCTGTCTAGCAAACAGCATGTGGTAGCTTCAGTAATGGTGTTTGTGAGCTGGGTGCCTCTGCTGTCTGCACGTATACACTCATACTAGCATTTTGATTAAGACTTGCACGCAGTAGGGAAGGAAGGCACTTTCTGCAAGTCAGCCCATACTGTAGTAGTATTTTAGTGCAGGTTTTGTCTTCTGAGAAGCTTATACATTAACATCTTAATATCAATGCAGTCTAGACTAGTTCTCCATCCTTTTGCTCCACCCACTGTTGTGGGTTTTGTTTTTATCGGTTTGTATTGGGGGGTTCACAAGTTGCTCTGTGTCTGCTCTGGCTGCATCTGTTAGAAGTAAGATAGTTATGCTGTGCCCTGGGGCAGTGTCTGAGTGTGTGTGGTAGTGACAACTGTTAGAGGAAAGAATGACTGTGCGTGTGGGGCCAGTGTGCCACCACACAGGAGGCTGTGCTCTGGCATGACTCTCAAACACAGCAAGTGATGAGATAAATGAGGGATGAATTTACAGAGGAGGCTTGGAGGAGATCTTATTGCTGTCTACATCTACCTGAAGGGAGGTTGTAGACAGGTGGGGGTTGCTCTCTTTTCCCAGGCAACTAGCACCAGAACAAGAGGACACAGTCTCAAGCTACACCAGGGGAGGTTTAGGCTGGATGTTAAGAAGAAGTTCTTCATAGAAAGAGTGATTTGCTTTTGGAATGGGCTGCCCAGGGAGGTGGTGGAGTCACCATCACTGGAGGTGTTTAGGAAGAGACTGGATGGGGTGCTTGGTGCCATGGTTTAGTTGATTAGATAGTGTTGGGTGATAGATTGGACTCGGTGATCTTGAAGGTCTTTTCCAACCTGGTTAATTCTATTCTATTCTACAGGTCAGAATTGTAAATCAATTCCACATAGTTTCAGATTGCAATGAAAAAGAAACCTTGACACCCACTGATGCTCTTATCATAGAATCCACAAGGTTGGAAAAGACCTCAAAGATCATCAAGTCCAACCTGTCACCCAACACCTCATGACAACTAAACCATGGCTTCAAGTGCCATGTCCAATCCCTTTTTGAACACCTCCAGGGATGGTGACTCCACTACCTCCCTGGGCAGCCCATTCCAATGGCCAACAACTCTCTCTGTGAAGAACTTTCTCCTCACCTTGAGACTAAACTTCCCCTGGTGAAGTTTGAGACTGTGTCCTCTTGTTCTGGTGCTGGTTGCCTGGGAGAAGAGACCAACCCCCACCTGGCTGCAACTTCCCTTCAGGTAGTTGTAGAGAGCAATAACGTCTCCCCTGAGCCTCCTCTTCTCCAGGCTAAACAATCCCAGCTCCCTCAGCCTCTCCTCACAGGGCTTGTGTTCTTCCACCTCTTTTAAAATATTCTATTACAAATCTACTACTTATTTAAGATCCTGCTCTGTGAGAGAAATAAATAAAGTAAGGGCATCTAGGGTTGCCTGCACATATAAAACTGAGACTTATTTGACATGATCTTAATGTAGGTGAGAGGAAGGTGGGTGTAACAGTGTGAGACTACTCCAAAGTATATGTCTCTAGTGCATCACCATAGTTGCCTACTTGTCATTTCGCCCTCACTTAAGTGAAGAGCAGTAGTAAAACCATGTGCAGACTCTGTCATCCTCATGTACGGATGAGCACAACTGCAAATTCATAGCTGTGAAAAAATCTACTGTTTTGATTCTTTCTGCTTTGTTTTGAATACTTAGTGATGCGACCAGAACCCTGCTGTTGCACAGGCAAAGCTCCAAAGGACGATGGGCTGGCCTCCTATTTTTATGTGGAGTTTACAAACTGTAATGAAAGAGCACCCAGACAATTGCTTTGGGCACTGTGGATGATCATTTGAAACATAAATTCATAAACAAATGGCTTTATCAACCACCTCAGATCAGATCTAATAAAACTTGCTGTATTTATGCTGTTGCTGAGTTAAGAGCCATCTGTTGCTATACATTAACAGACTATTTACATATACACAGGTCCAAAATACACGAGTAACAGGAACTCTCATTTCTGTCAGAATCTCACAGTATTTAGCAGCTTTTTTCCACTTCCCAGGTCCTCACTTGTAGTGAAAGGTGAAGCTCTGTGCTGAGCTAGAACTAAATCCCAGGTTTGCACTGACTTGTTGGGCAGATATTCCAGAGGATGGGAGCTCTGAGTGAGTTATAAAAATGTGGTTACCAGGGAGAGAACTGTGTGGTGGGCTGGAACAGACCGTGCTAAATCTCTGAATCCTAACAAATTACTCTTCTTTTGGGTCTTGTTTATAGAACAATAGAGTGAAAAGATGCATGACTTCTAGTAAGAATAGGCACAAGAGCTATAGTTGCTGAAGAAACTAAAGCCTTTGGGAGCTCTCTTAAACCATGGACATAAAATTTATGCTTGATGGAGGAATCAGGAAAATGCCCAGCCAGAAGTTTGCTGAGGGATGGTTCCATCAGATCTTGGCTAAGAAATGCCAGAATAAACTAATACTCTGAAGTGACCCATGGTCTATGTCTGTTATATGCAGACATCCATTTTGCAGTGGTTTAATAATGCTGGGGAAACAAAGTATAGTAAGGTACAAGCTAAAATCAAGAACCAAAAGCCATATCTGTGGAACAATTACACAGAACATTTTTCTCCAGATTTGGTAAATTGAAGGAAAGGGTGATCTCCCTTTTGCTCTGTTCCCTTCTTTTACATCATTTTTTTTTTTTTTCATTCAAGTGATGAAATCTTGCAGATTCAAGCTTCACTAGCAAAAATGATACTCTTATTTTTTTGTTTCCCTTTAAAATATATAGGCTCTTCAACTGAGCTCTGGAAGTGGGTATGGAGACTTCCAAGAAGTATTCTTAACTGCCAGAGAGTATATGACTAACTTTAGATGAAGATTTCTATCTAGTAAGCTAGCTGGGGAATAGTAACTCTCAATATGTTGCTGGAGAGCTCTTGAGACTGTTTGGCCAGGAAGACCATTGCTGCTTTTTGCTCACAGAGGAAAAGCCACAATCAGAAACTCATCTAATGCTGGTTCCATTCCCAGTGGTGACATTGCCCTTGTAGGCTTTCCCTTGCTTCATGGGTGCTTGGGTGCAGAGCTCAGCCCTTCACTGCCCATGCTCTGTGCTTTGACACTGCTGTGGGCTGCAGAGCTGGTTCAAGGCCAGGGAGAGACACAAACACTGTGCAATGTGCTGGCCTCCCTGCTTCCAACTGCTAGTTTGGGCAGAGACCTTCTGCCTAGTAGAGAGCTAGTCTGCACATGCACATGTGCACCAGTGTGGCCCCAGTTGTGAATGGAAACCAATGGAGTCAGCTCAGCTTCAGTTTTCATAAGGGTGTTTCATCTTGGAGTCAAAACGGTTGACATCATCTTCAGCTTAAGCACTGATCTGGGTGACCAAGGGAGCTGCAGCTGTATGTGCTCTCTCAGGAAGAGGGGATATTGAGTGAAGTGGTTTAGAGTGGACAGAGACAACCATACAGAGACATATGGTCCTCTGGCAGGTGCCATGGGCCAGGAGCTTCTTGAGCTGCCCAGCAGCCTAAGGGTTTCAGTAGCTGTCATTGCTTTGCTTTTCCTTTTTTTTTTTCCCCCCCCTGTCTTTCTGAAGTGTTTGTAAAATGTAGAAAAAAATGCAGCAGGTCCAGAAAAACTGGAACTGTTTTGTGCAATTGTTCAGGGCAACTGCCTAGCATAGACAAACCCACCATGTTAAACATCTGCCTAGAAAGTGCTGCAAATGCAACAACTAAATAGCAAGAAAAAGAGTTAATAATTGCAGTCCTCCTTTAAGAGAAACCAGAGCTCAGATATAAGCCTGATTTAAGGTGAGCATGGTCCGTGGCTTCTTTATGAAAACTGCAGAGAGCCATGGAGAACACAGTTCCATTGAAAGCAGGGGAAGCAGAGGAGACAAGCTAAGTGAGATGCTCCTCCAGGCTCACATATTTTGTCTGGAAAATTTAGAATCATGACCTCTCTGTTCAGCAGAGTGAGGTGCTTGTGCTGCTACAGTGCACCACACAGCATTATAGCACAAGTGTGTGGAAACCAACATGCAATCGTACCCTTCTGAAATTCCCTAGAACTCTTGAATAATACATTTTCCACTTTCATAGTCACTTTAGAACTGGTAACTCTTCTGCATGTTTTCTATCCTTAAAGCAGCAGGCCAGATATTCAAGACTCCTCAGGCAATGAGATGTACACCAGCAAAACGCTCAAATGCTACTGCTTTTGTGTGAGAGCCCTCAGACCACATGAAAATCTGGTGTTTGCAGTCAGTGTTTCCTCTGCTTGAGGGACAACTGGTTGGCAGCACAGGGTGACACTTGGGAGACACCTTGACTTCCTGCAGACTCAAGCTTTCTTGTCTTCTCCACCACAGGACACAAACTGCCTCCTGTATCTTCCTCTCTTCAATCCCATGTGCAGTGTTGGGGGAACCAGCTATAATCTGCTGGTCTATTGTAGAAAACTGTGTGTGTATGCATACTCTATTAACAGTCATCGGAGCTCCTTTCAAGGTTCTTCTCAGCAAGGGCAACTGCTGCCGGCATTTTGGCTCTCCTTCAAACCAGTCTTGTCAGCAAGAAAACCTATATGAACTTGGAGATTGAAATCAGTTGCCCCAGGGTACCAGGTCCGGTTTCATTTTAACAATAAAAGAATCTGATGCCTTTTAGCAGGCAGGTAGTTATTGCCTAGATGAAGGAAGAGTTGTAATAGTAAATCTAGAATTGCAGTCAGATGTGACATCAGCTGATCTATAAATACTGTATGTCTTGCCTTACCCACCCACTCTTTCTATATGCAGGGAAATCTGAACCAAAGGAGAAGTCAAATGTTGGGCTGGCTCCCCCAACTCCCCAATTATGTGGTTGTAATCCTGAACTCTCTCTACATTTGCAGGTAGCTAAAGGGGCCTGAATCCTAATGCTGTGCTCGATTCCATACACTGCTTACATTAATTTCCAAAAGCTTGAGTGTGTCTGTGCTTCCAGACACAGAGGGCTTGACAAAAGAGATGTTTGAAAGCTCCTGGGAAATCACTGTCATGGAAAGGCTTCTTGTTTGTGGGCTGCACTATGGTTGTTATGCCCTGATCTCCTGTGCTCAAGGTGTTCACTGGAACTAAATATTCAGTTGACTGATCCCTATTAAAATTGGGAGTGGGAGGCTTAAATAAGGTATTGATCAGTGGGTGCACATTATGTTTTACTATGACATATGCAGAATAAGGCAACTTTGCCTCAACAAAAGAATGGATTAGTTACTATCTGAACCACTTCTCATTGTGTCAGGTATACCATAACAGGTGTAAGGACTTTTGGAGTTTTATCGTGTTAGTTCCTTAGTATTGTCACCACTACTAAACATTAGCAAACTAACAGTGGGGACTCAAGAAGGCAAAGGTGACATCCTTGTCCTTAAAAAGAGATTCCCAAGTAATTATTTTCCAAGTACACTATTGTTTTGGTTTGCTGTAACTTATCTTTATGACTGAAAATTAACCTGGTCAGTGTCTTTTTCTGAGTGCAGTCACAGCTTGTTGATCTTGGAAGAGAGCTGTTAGCAGTGTGTTAATTGCAATCCCAGGGCCCTGTTTCAGAGCCCCAGCAGGATGGTGGCTTCTCAATGGTGTGGGAGCAGCTGTTGATGCTGTCTTTAATTGCTGCCCAGTACTCTTGATAAAGTGGAGCTGCGGGGGGAGGGGGAAAGCCCTGCTGAGCTACAGCTTAACTTATGAATAATCTTCCCAAAGGTGCCGCTCATTCTTCTAGTCAAGCACAGTGGAATTATTCTCACCCATGCAGCTTAATCAGCAAGAAGTGCATTTGGTGTATTGTTGGGAAAGAAACTGCTCTCTGCCATTGAGCACTAGCTGCGGCGTAGCTGCCAAGGTAAATAAACAGTTGGGTTTGTAGATCCAGACATCTCCTTGGGTTGCTGTCTGTATCCAGAATTTAGCATGAGAAAGAATTGGAACTTTTCAGTCATCTCCCAAACCCAAAATGTTGTGTCTCATTTTTCAACCAAGTAAGCTGGAAAGTCACAGGACAGATTCACGCAGTTGCTGCCATGGCGCACTCCCGCCTGTGGGAAAGTTTTCTGCTCTCTTATTCACTTCCTTAGAGGTGCATCTTGCTCTCTTCTATGGGCATAGGGGTAAAACAGCAATGCTCATGCCTGTGCATTAGTGACGTGTGGAAGGCAGTGAAGACCAACTAAATGAGGTAGTGGTCCTGCTTTAATTTCAGCTGGGGGAAGAGTGGGAAAGGTGAATTTTTATTAGTTAAAAACAACAGCCCCGAAATCAGTTATTTTGACATAACTGAAATGCTTTAAGATGTCTCAATTTCAGTGATTTCAAATTTGATTAAAAAAGATGCAGAAAGAAAATCTGCTACAAAAAGCTGCAAAAATTTAGGTCTAGGAATTACAAATGATGCACTGCATTGTGGAAATATTTTCACTGGGGAAAATAAAAACTTGTCTAAATTTTTATCAGTAGTTTACCACTTTGATGAAGTAGTTTTATCAGCATATCTTGAAACAGTTTCACCATCCATCTCTTATCTATGTGGGTTAATTTTTCCTGATGAAATTGCTTTTGTCTTTCTTGTGTCTTCAAATTGATAGCAAGTCAATCCTTTACTCAACCTACTCCCTTTTGATCTGATGCTCCATTCGTCTCAGACATAGAAAATGTTGCTCAACAGGATATCAGCCCCTTTGACCTTTTCCTGGGATCCACAGTCCCGTGCAATGCAGTACCACACGTGCCTTAAAGTCAGAGTATGCAATCTGGCATATTGAGCAAGGTAGAACTGGGGTGCTTTAATCTTTGTACAGCTTTAAGCAATCCAGCGATGACATTACTTCAGGACTGGGTTGCATGTGTTTGCCTCACTGTGGTTGGTAGGATCTATTAAAAAATGGTAAGTATGTGTTCAGTGGAAAATCTTCACAAGGAAAAATAGATTTAAAAAAAAAAACAAAACCCAAGCAGGGCTGTTTTGCTCCAGTGACATAAGACACTTCATTTTGCATCCAAATAAAACCACCACCTGGCATTTTAAAATAGAAAAATAGATTGGGGGAAGAACAGTTTTATTAATATTTTTACCCTTCTATTTTGACCTTCCCCCCCACCCCTAACACTAATTTGCTTTTGGGAGCTCTCTTAAACAGTGGACATAAAATTTTTGCTTGCTGGAGGAATCAGGAAAATGCCCAGCCGGAAGTTTGCTGAGGGAGGGTGCCACCAGATCCTTCTCATACTTGTGTCCAACATGTGGAAAGAAACAGAGCCCAGAAGCTTGCAGGAGACCGTTTGTTCACCTTTCAGTTTGACAGCAATTTGCATGTGGTCAAGACTTTTATTTCCTGTGATCAGCAAGCATTCTATTTCCACCTTTATAATGCTGTTAAAGCAAAATTAATGTCTTGTCAATGACCTGTGGAGGTCTTCCACTGTGACCAACAGTGTATATAGTTCTGGATCAAAAATGTATTATATCCAGTGGATGACACTGGCCTCAGCAGTTCTGAAAGCACTTTTCCAGCAGGACTTCAAATTTCCCCCCCTCTTGGTACAGTTTCAGCTGGCTGCAGGAAGTAATTTAGTATAGGGTAGCTAAAAATACTGGCTGAGAATGCAATTTAATATACCTGACAGCTTTTTTTTCTTTTTCTTTTTCTTTTTTTTTTTTACTTACTCATTTATTAACCTAAAAGCTAAAGCAAATAAGGATGCAATCTGTAAAGTTGTTGAATAATTTTAGTAAGCTTAACCACATGTTTAGCCTCAGGAAGAAAGAGTAGTTAATTTTATATCTAATTTTTTTTTTTTCATCCAAAGCACAGGACCCTCCTTTTTCCTGAAGGCAATTTCAAGCTGTTATCCAAGAATGAAAATTGATAATTGCTATAGCTGTACTCAGTTGATCTTAATTTTAGTGAAGCTTCAGGCTAGCAAATATGAAAATATCATCTTCCTAGCTGATAAACTGGTTAAATGCATTGGTGCAGGATTCTGATTAAGTGGCAATAGTTAAAATTTGTTCCTTAGCAAAGAGCAGTTATAATCCTGGCCTTGGAATTAATCCAAATAGGGAGGGAGAAAAAAAAGTCATTCAGCAGCAGTATGAAGTGGTTGGGTTTTTTTTTATAGATATATGCACACACACAAACATTGCTAGACAGCATAAAATGCTCTCACAGCAAATTGTTTGCTCTCCCTGCTGATGAGATGAACACAAGGAGGTTCCATCGCCTGTCCAATTTAAATAGACTTCCTCACCAAATAGACTTTACACCACATGCCAATGTAATAGTTACATGAATCTGTGTAGAAAATACCTTTATCTCATCTGTACTAAGGGCAGGAAGCTGAAAGGAGGACCTCTTCATGGTGGGTGAGTTGCCCCATGCTTGAAATAGAAACAGGGCCACAGGGCCTTGAGAATCTGTGCCCAGACCCAGTACAGGTCATGAGAATAAAGCCCCATCCACAAAACAATGATTGTGATGTGCTACTTGCACACCAGAGTTTTACAGATCACTGTTAAGGCTATCAAAAATTTATATATTATTTTCACTGCATATAGGGATAAAAATGCTGGCTTGTGATACAGTTTGGGCAGCTGTGAGTAGTCTCAGTCAATGTATAAAAACTTAAGTTGTAATTGTTGGTGCCTTGTCTTCAGAAAGGTATTTGTCTCTTGCTTTCTCCTTTCTATATTTTCTATGCCCAGAACCATGTTTCCTGGGATACCTCAGAAAACTTTGGGATTAGATCATCTGGAGGCAGTTTTGATACCCATCTTTACTTGAGGCATCAAAAAGGCATCTTCCTGCTTTTTATTAGCTGTCTTTTCTGGTACTTGTTGCCATTTGTGCTCCACTACTCAAGAGAAATAGTACTGGAAAGTCAGAGACTGGTATAGGAGGCTTAGTTCAGGTGAAGAAAGAATTTGGCTACATTTTCTTATTTCTGATAACATGGTCCTTTAGCTCTAACCTACGTTTTTCTGTGGTGTCAGGACTTGCTGTGTTTAAAGTTAGAGCAATTAGTAACAAGACAGTATCTCTTTTGTCAGATCTCTGCATTGAACATCGGGGGCATCATGGATCATTGTGTCCAGCCCTCTGATCTTTAAAGTACTGCACCGTGTGAGTTTTCCCTAGAAAATGTCATTTTAAATGAATCTGTACTCTTTTTGAAGGAGAAAAAAAAAAAAAAAGAAAAGACCCTTCATTATTCCCTTCAGAAACACTGCAAAGATACTAGAAATTCTGCTTCAGATGCTGAGAAGTTAAAGTAATACCTCCTGGAAATCAGCCAAATGATTACTGGACCCTTAGCAGGAATATTTAACCTTAAAATTTATTTCTGCAATGCATCTGCTCAGGAGGCAACATAGTTTTCCAGGACACTAATTCACAGAGAGAGCTTCTTTCATTAAAATGGAGATCTTTGTAATGTCATTGGGATTGGGATTTTAGATTATCTTAAAGTAGACTGGTTCAAGTCTACAGTCTTCCATTCCACAGGTAACTTCTTTCGGATGCATACAAGTATTTTGTGATTTTATAAGATGGGAAGAAAAAGGAAGGAACTGTGACTATTTCTGCAACTTGAATACTGCTGTGGTGAAAGAAATCAGATACTATGGATTCATTCTAGGGCACGAAAATATTTATGGAGTAGGAATTTATTAAAAGGCTGAAGTGAAGTACCTAAAGGATCTGCTGCACGACTTCTGGCTATACACGCAAGTTTTATTTGAGTAGGTATGTAAAGCTACTGCTAGCAAAGATTGAAATCGGAAGCAAACCTTGAAATGCAGCACAAAGTTATCTAGAATAATAATATTCAAGCAGTAAGTAGAGGGATATTAATTTAAAACACATGCAGTCCACACTCCCAACTCAGCCTGCAGGAAGTAAAAGCAGAAAATAGGCCATGTTGAGATAACATGATGATAACTGGATAGAGAGGCAAAGGTGCCAGTTCAGCAGTGTGTAACACTTTGATTGTGATTATGCACAATTATGCAAACTCGTGAGACTAGAAATCATATTCATAGAAGGCAGGTGAGAAGATAAAATAAGTCCCTTAGAGGCAAAGCAATATAGACTTCTTTCGATGACTTTGTGATAATAGAGCAATGTCAAATGCTAGGAGCAAGAACTGAAACTTCACTCATTAAATGTTGATACCATCACTCCATTCTTTGGTTTTCTTTCTTCTAAACTGTTACCCAGAGATGCCTACATTCTACACTCATTGCTGGTCTCCACCTTCTACAAGCTCATCATTTTCTTTCTGAGTTTTCCTTAAAACATTAAGGAAACTGAGATAGAAAAGAAAAGTAACTTGCCAAAGGCCAAAGTATCCAAGGTGAAGTGAGACACAGAACCTGGATGAGGCATTTAGTGTGATGGTTTAGTTGATTAGATGGTGTTGAGTGATAGGTTGGACTCAATGATCTCAAAGATCTTTTCCAACCTGGTTAATTCTGTATTCTGTAATCCAAGTCTCCAGGCTCATTTGTTTAACTGGTTTTCCTATTTTCCACCCCTTTTCTGTTCCCTGTCAGTCCCTCTATTCTTGTTTGAAGTATAGGGGACTTTATAACCCTGTATTTCTTACAACTGTTTGAAAGCTCTACAAGAGTGCAATGCTCCTGATTGTTTTTGTTCAAAGATGGGGGCGTTTCTAGGCATGTCACATCTGAAAAGTGAATGACTTTTGGCATATAGTCCTTAGTTTTCAGACACAAGAGATGCATGCAAGGAATATCAAACACATGGCTGAAGCCAGACTGCATGTCTCTAAGCATACAATGTTTTATTCTATACTGTAGGCCTAAAATGGGTATTTTCATTGCATATCTAGACAGGGAAGCCTCCTTTTAGGCATTATCTGCTATACAAATATTGGCCTACTCCTTAAATATAGTTTCATAGAAAGTTGAAGGCAGTCTAAAGAGGAGAACATATCCTTTTATATGTGTTGGATAAATTAAGTGGTATCAAATAAAATGAAGGATTAAAGCATGCTTGAGCTTGAAGTAATAGATATAAATATGACAGGAATTATTGTTTACTTACATTTTTCAGCTGGGTGTGTGCAATCAGTTTTGCTGGGGATTTGTGTATCACATCAGTTAATTTACAGCCTGTGCCAACTCCCATAGCATGCACCATGCCAGCAGCCTCAGTTGTGAGCTTACCCAGCAGCTGTGTGCACTCATCCAGGACTCTGCCCAGCCTGTGCTGCCTTTTCTTTACATTTTCCTCGTTGCATGCTTCCGCTTCCTCTGGTGTGCCCTTCCCTTTTCTTACCACTTTTCCTGAATACTTCCCTGATTTCTCAACCTTTAGCAATGAAAGACCCTCTGAGGTCAGCTTTTTGCTAGACAAAAAAGCTGCTGTAAGGCACACCCCGAAGTCCAGATGATTCCAGATGGTGGATCACCACCAGCTTTGTATTTAGGATCTAACCAGGGACATTATCTTCTTGGGTTTTGTGTGTGTGTGTATGTGTGTATTGGCTTTTTGTTTGTTTTCTTGGTTTGGCTTAGTCTGGTTTTTTTTTGGTTTTGTGGTCTTTGGTGGGTTTTGTTGTTGTTGTCAGGTTTTTTGCTTGCTTTTGGTTTGAAAGTGTGTGTTTTTGTTTTGGTTTGGCTAGGGGTGGTTTTGTTTGTTTGTTTGCTTAAATCTTTAGCCTGTCCTGAAGTATGGATCTTGCCATAGCTTTCTGACTTTAAAATATATAGGATGTTTCACTATGATGCTGATTCCCAAGATATGCTGTCCAGTTCAAAAATGTCTGGTGAGTGTATGTAGGTGCCACCTCTAGCAGTTATCTTAAGCACATTTTACTAAAACTAAGATACTCTAAAAAAAGCAGAAAAATGAAAAGGTCCAATAAAAAGGCTTCCTGGGTGTTTGTTTGCTACTTTCTGTAGTTGAAATCTAAGTTCTTTAATAAGGGTGGTCCATCACATTAAGAAAAGATAATGACTTGCCACCTTGCTTTACTGACTCTTTAATTTTCTTCTTCTTCTTTTTAATTTACTGAGATTTTGAAGCTTTGTTTCCTGCTTATCACAATGTTTCACAGCACAGTGGTGCTAAGATCTCCCCTAGAAATTGTGTAGGAAGAGCTGGGGCTTGCATCTTCAATGAAGACTAAAATGTATACTGCACTGATTTATCCACACAACACATTCTATAGTCCACATTTTTTGTGAGCACTACAACAGGGTTAAAACCTGAGATAGATATATATATGAAAATAATGAAACAAAATTTGGAGGAGTCTTGAGACACATTAATATAACTATACTTCATGTAAAAATACCCCTAATTCACATCTAAAAATCACACAAAACATCAGAAGAGCAATGGAAAAGTGACAGTAAACACAGTTGGAAATGCACATGTATTTACAACTGTTTAACCACAACTATTTGAAACTATGTAAGAATTTCTATAAAGAGTTTAAACAAACAAAAGATTTCAGCATGTACACTAAGCTATGAAGTAAGATGGCTTGACAATAGGATTGTTCACCTGCAATAAATCAAACCCTTACGAAGTAACTCATGTACATCACTTTATTTCTAATGGGCAATAAGTAGGAATAACTCTACCAGGTCAAATTTCTCTCTTTCATCCAGGAAGGGTTTGGCTCTTCGAGTGTTTTATACTTGATAGTTGGAAACTTTAGGTAAATTACTGATGTAATAGGGATTACATTCAGGTTTCCATAGAGAATGCAGACCTCGGTGCTTTGTTTTTCAGAGTCCTTTTGAATTCCTGCAGCAGCTGCAAAGCAAAGGTTGGGCTGGGGGTAGGATTAAGGGTATGGCTGGGATGTGGACAAGGGTCCAGATGAAGAAGGCCAGAGAATTGTGATCTCTGGGAACACTTGACTAGTCTCATTCTGAATTTGCTTGACAGCAGCTAAAAGTAGCAGTACAGTAGTCTGAGTGCACAGAGGCCAATAGGCAATTATGAAGACTAGAACTGAGGCATTTGGAGACATTATAATGCTAAAATAAATATGTGAAACCATCATTCCCCCTAGTTTAACTTGTACTTTGAGGCTGAAAACAAGGTTCTGCTTCAGAAATGATTCCTGGATTTCCCCAGGTATCAGCTGGCCAAATGGAAGATCTGCATCTCTTCCCTAGCTGCACTATATTTGTATCTTTGTACTATCAGGGCTGCAATACCAGCCTCAGAAGAGAGTTTTCCTACTCTTAAAATAGGGAGAAGGACAGGTCTCTTGGCTCCTGTAGCAGGAAAGCAAATAGGTCAAAACTAAGATCAGCCAGTGGCCAGTGCCTTGGGCTGTATTGTATCAGTAACAGTGGTGGTGTGAAGCTCACAGGGCCCGGCAGTGACTGTGTAACTAGAGAGGGACCATAAGGCTGCTTCTTGTTCCATAATTTTTCACTGTAGAGACATAATTACAACTGATCTAAAAGCAAGGCCAATTAATGATAGCTGGCAAGTAGATGTTGATGAACTCATGGGATTCATTTTTCAATGACCTTTCAATGCCCATGCCAGTAGCTGACTTAGTCCTCCTGTCCTGCACTGAGGGCATGCAAGGAGGTTGCAGAAGAGCAGGTGGCTCCAGAGCACTTGGTGGTGTAGGAACTTGGCTCCTTCAGAAGAGTAACACCACAAGGCCCAGAAGTTAAAGGCACATGTTGAGCACTGATTTATTTATTTTATTTTGGGTTTTTTTTTGGTTTCACACTCACCCCTCCTCCTCTTAACCAGATCAAACTTTCAGGAGAATTATGTAGAGGGCTGGTGCACAAAAAGGCTTTCAGAATGCTGGTAGGAAAAGTGTAACATAGCAACTCGTGTACTTTGGTAAAAAAAGCCATGCACAGAAGTTGACTTTCTCTGGGTGATTCAGGCTGGCTGGGTGTGGCAGCAGGGGAAATTTGATCCACCAACTATTTACATAAACTGAAAAGTGTTTGTCTAAGCTCCAGGAGACAAGAGCCTAGCTGGATAAAGTGCTGTAAAGAATTTTTTTTGCACAATGATCCCTATTTGCCATAGGCCCTAGTTTCCTATCTGGTGCCTCCAAAGAGGCAGGCAGATGCTTATATAGCAGAAAATAAATTTTTGAGGACCAGTTAAAATTCTTTCCCTTGCAGCACGGTCAACCTTCCTGCTCTCTACACCCTCGAGAGCAGAGTGCCTGGCTGGAGAGAGGATAGTGGAGAAGTGCCTCCCATCCACTCATAGTGCTCTCTTCAGGCCTTCAAAAAATAAATTATAGAAATACACAAAAAAAGGAAAGAAGAAATTAGTTGTAAAAATAATGTCTATTTTGTAAAATGTTTACCAGAGCAACTGCAGAAGTCTCATTATGCAATTAGCTATTCTGTCTGTCAAGTGGGTCTAGTTTCAGCTAATACTAGCCATGTAAAGCGCTAATATGTAAATGAACTGGCAGAAAGAAGCTCAGAATTTAACATTAGGCGCTGATTTCAGTACCGATAAACTGCTTTGATCCATTGAGTCATACCTTGTTGTCCTTCCAAATGAATGCAAGCACCTTCTCCTGGAATGAGTCACTCCTGGAGATGGGGGCAGTCTGACCTAGCTGTTGTCCATGTGCACTGTGCACAAGCAGATATATTTATCCTCATGATACAACTGCAAGGTAGAGAAATGCTCACTGTTCCATTTTATAGCAGTGGAGCTGAGGTGTGAGATTTTCAAATGTGTAGAAGCAGCTAAGTCTTGAGATTAGTGGGAACTGAGATACCAGACATGGAATCTCAGCTCACACTGATTTCTATGGGAGCTAGGTGACTTGTCCAAGGAAATTCAGGAAAACTGGAGCAGAGAGCAGAATTAATCCAGATACATGTCCCAGGCAGCAAACTTTCTTGCTTTTCAGTTATCATTTTTTATTTTAAAAGTTCTACCCTCAAAATCTAATGAGAATGTATTTATACTATGGGGGTTTGTGCTTTCTGTGTGTGAATTTAGTGCATTAGCAAGGAGCTTACTGTAGAAATTGGTATTACACACAGAATAATAGGGATTGGAACAGACCCCAAAAGATCATCTAGTCTAATGCCCCTGCCAGAGAAGGATCACCTGGAGTTGGTCACACTGGAATGGATCCAGGTGGATTTTGAAAGTCTCCAGAGAGGATTTCACATCCTCTCTTGGCAGCCTATTCCAGGGCTCTGTCATCCTCACAGTGAAAAGTTTTCCGGTTGTCCCTTGTTCTGTCATTGCACATCACCAAGAAGATCCTGACTCATTTCTGAATCTTCTGGTACAGGAAAAGAACCGTGGAAGCAGAGTAGTGTAAACTTTTAATATTCACCTTGCATATGAAAACTAGATCCTCCTCAGCACTGCCTTGCTCTCTTTGACTTATGCTTTCATGGGTGAGTGGGAAGAAGACGAAGGATGATTATTCATGCAGCAAAGAGAGAGCTATTTTTAGCAAGGGAGGATCCATGTCTCAAGAGCAGTGATGTAGGCTCTTCAGGACTTCTGCTGTGATTGTAATGGTGGCTTCTATGCTATGATTTCTCTTCACACAGTGTGTATCTCATTTTGTGCTTGCCCTTCAGAACAGATGCAGGGCAAAGGCAAATCTGAAAGTACAGCCTTCTGTGAGAGGCTTCTGCTACTGTTAATACTTTTTTATGTTCCAATGCATAAAATAAATACTTTAAAGCCACAGACATGTGATAGAGCAGAGGTCCTTATGAGAGAGGACCGATTTGTAAGGTCTGTGTGTTCAATAGTGTCTTCCCACAGGTGAGTCTGGGAAAGGATCAAGCACATTTTCCCCAGGACAGCTCCATGCATTTTCTATTCCTGATCAAGATCTATTCATTGGGCAAGTGCTGTTTAATCAAGCAGCAGGAAAAGGGTGTGTGCTGTCTTCAGAAGTACAAAGAAATCTCATTCAAAGACAGTCCCGTTCTTAAAAGGCTGGTGTTTAAATTAGACCTGCCCAGACAGGTCTGGCATGTTTCGTGTGACCCCCTTTTACTGTGGATGTTCCGGTTACAACTATCTTACTGCTCCCATTTGAAATAAAAAAAACCAACTGCTATAGAAAACATAGATCAAGCCAAGCTCCAAACTGTTGTCAGCCCCTGTTGTGAGTAATGTTTGATGATAAACCGCTGCTACCGAAAAATAGCTAGGAGCAGGCATTGCAGAAAAGTACATTAAAGATCAAATTCAGCAAAGTTAAGAGCCAGTGTGCTCAGTAACGAGGGCAGCATGGCAAAAATTACCTTTTTTTTTGGTATTTGGGCTGCATTAGTTTTGATGCCACTCAGGCCTAAATGCACTAAAGGTTTTATGACTGTTTTTGGTCCTTGAAACCAAGCACAGTGTGTCGTTTTCAGCTGAATACCATCCTCGGTAGCCAGAAGAGTGGTGGTTCTTGGCTTTTCAAGTTTTTTTTCCTCTTCTTGGTCCTATATACAGTTCTACTTCACTCTTCAAGTATTACACATGATGAAAATGAGTCTTAAAGGTCACCAAGGCTGCCATGATATGCTGTAGCTTTGCAGGTTAAAAGCAAATAAGATTGTGCTGTGAGATGTGTAGTTTTTAATTTCTGGTGTAAAGGCAGACCACCCTGGTAGCTACCGAAGTCCATATGTTCAGCTTTTTCCCTGGAAGGCCTCTTGGTGGGTGACAGTCTGCCTCTGCCTTCCTCAATCTACTGGCAGAGTTAGCAGATGCTCAGCACAGGCCTTACAGTGAGTCACTTATGGAGAATGAATGATCCATCTGCACACAGTGATGCATGTCGGGAGAGGTGTATTCACACTAAGGCTCCTTAGGAGCCACTCCCAGGCTGTGCTGCTTGTGGGGATGAGTGCAAGCCCAGCACTCCCTAATTTCACTGGGTATTCACTGATCCCTTTCAGCCTTGCAATGCTGAGGTCTCTGTGCAGAGGAGAAAAATGTTTGTAGGATGGTGCATGGGTGACAACTGCTGGTGTTTGGGGTTCTCCTTAAGGCAGCCTTGCAGAGCTTTAGACTCCTTTTCTTCTCCTCGTTTGATGAAGTATAAAAAGCTGTATAATACACAAAAGTAACTTTGCTTACAAAGAACAAAAGTGAAGATTTTTCCATTGATTGGCATGAGATAGGTTAGGGGAAAAGTACAGATATGGTGCTTCCCAGTGAAACTTCACCTTAAACTGTGCTTTCCTTCTTGAGTTATCTCATCCAAGCAGTCAAAGCCATTAACCAGGTTTCACTGCAAATAATTTTAAGTCCTAACTCCAATTGACAAGAAGAGGATAACTGGTTGCAGGGGAACTCATTTATTGCTCCAAAAGAGCGGTCTCTCACAGGCAGGAAAAAACAGATACTGCTTTATTGATCAAGAAAGTAGGGAGATTTTTTTTTCCCAGTTACTGATGTGAATGAACCTTGTTGAAATTAAGAGTGTACAGGATGATAAGGCTTCAGTCTTCATGCTTTCCTATGGATAAGAAAGGAATCACAATCCTGTGCTTGTAAGGCACTTGAATAGTATAAGTGAAAGCCTGTATTTGTAAGTCTGGTATCTCATAGATCCATTGCAAAGAAGAGGAGATCAAACGTTTCTTTCCTTTCTTACATGAACTTGGTGTTGAAATCTTATGTCAAGTGTAGAAACTAACCTTGTGGTTAGATTTTTCCAGATTGCTGCATTGCAGTCTGAGCCCTCTGTGTGTGTGTGTCTATGGGACACCTCATTGTTGGGGAATATCTTTGCCTCCATCTTTTCTTTGTGTCAGTTCCTACTGGCTTTGAGAAGAAGAAAGGAGGTTGGAGGTCTGTAGGATACTGGGTAGCTGAAGCTTTCTGGAATCTTGCTGCTTTTGGTAGAAAGACCTAAAGGAAACTTTTGGGAGGAATTGCTTAGTCTAGAGTAATTTGAAGATTTAGCACTATAACTTCTTCCATATATTATATATATATTTGTTTAAATTTGTCCATCTTTCATACTTTGTAAAAGATGTAAAATGTTTGCAGTTTTTCCATACCACAGCTCTGGTGAGAATTGTTTGCTAAACTGGAGTCCCTGGTGCTAACTGCTGGAGCACCTCTTGCTTGTTCCAACATCTGGGCCACTTGTATGTCTGTCTTTCTACTTTCCTCTGTCTGTCAACAGCACAGTTTATGGGGCTTCCAAGGAAAAGCTATGTCAGAGTGGGAAAAGAGCTAATTTTACCTTTGTGAGGAATGTAAGAAATTGCCTAAATGCATCCAAATGTTATGCAGGACTGTGAACCTTTGCAAAGCACAAAAGAATTAATACCATGGAATGACTGGCTTGTTTTGTTTTGCCTAAAAATGTGTTAGGAATATTTCTGATGCTAAGACTTGCTCATTTCTTAGGAAGCTGTAAAACAGACACATTTACAAGTATGAGTAATGGGAAACAGAAAATTTCTGCACAATGCAGACAATCCTTTCATGTTACATCATTCAAAGCAGAATATTCACATGGGGATATATTCAGGCAAAACTCCACAGCCAGAAGACCAGGCTCCTCTGCTTGGTTGTGCTTTTAATGTAGGAAACTTTTGGTTAAGATTTGTGGGTATCTTTCACACAATGCATCAAAGAGATGAAAAGTTGAGGATAATCATTCCCACACACAAACCTATGTGGGCTAAAGTACGAGCCCTTCTGTGCTTACTGCAATTTAAACGTTTTCCCTTATATTTGCTCTTGAAGATTCAGAGATTCTACGAATGGTTTAAATTGAAAGGGACCTTGAAATTCATCTACTTCCACCCCCACCCCCCCCCTGCAATGGCCAGGGATACCTTCCACTAGGCCAGATTGCTCAAGGCCTCATTCAACCTGGCCTTGAACACCTCCAGGGAGGGGGCATCCATGACCTCCCTGGGCAACCTGTTCCAGTGTCTCACTACCCCAACATTCCCTAACACTGTCGACAGTTCAACAGAGGCAATTCTGAGATTAGTGAGCTATCAAGCCAGTGAAGAACTGTCATATCTTTACATTTTCAGAAACAAATGTTGTACAGGAGCATCTTAAGAACTGCATTTGTTTCCTGTGGATAAATTTCTTCATATTGCAAAGCCATGCTTCTGTACTGCAAACCGATTCCAAAGCTGGAGGGACCAGTGGCAATAGATAGCTGGCTTTGCTGTCTGCACGCTGGAGTGAAAACAAATAACTGAGCTATAAAGTGTCATGAAGTGTCATAAATGTTGTGTTGGAGGGGGAAGGAAGAAAAAATGCTTGTCAAGATTTTTTAATTATTTTTTTTTTATTTACAATTGTGTGCTGTTTTCTGCAAGATGGCTTGTTCTGAAACATTAATGACTCACTTGGGATTTAATAGCAAGATCCCAAATACCTTACAGTCAGGAACTACAGTTGTTAGAAAACATGTAGCACCATGTGATTATACAAAAATCTGGAAGCATAAATGAATGTGTAAATGTACATAAGGCTTATAGTTAGCTATGCAAACACCTAGCTGCAGACCCAGCTTGTGTACGATGTGTAGGCAGAGGTAAACGTGACTGAAAATGTAGCCTTGTCCCTATCTCTGCCCTGGCTGCTAGCAAGGTGTCTCCATCCTGACATGCAACAATCTTCTCATTCCTGTCCAACCTGAAGCCAAAGTGAATTTAATTAGGAAAACTTTATGCTAAACTGTCCCACCTCAACACATGCATGCCAAGAGCGAGCTTCAGCTTCGCTAGGTTCTAGACAGAGCATATAAAGATTATGGAAAGTATGCTTGGGGAAAATCCTGGCTTTGTCTTGTTCCCCTTTGAGCATGAAAGAGTTAGCAGTGAGAAGAAATTTTTTTGGGTATCTAGCTGACCCACCAGACCAGCAGCAGCTCAGCATTGCTGGCTGGGCCCAGAGTCAGGCTCCCCTTTCTGTGAGTGCTGAGCAAGGAGCCAGCAATGCAACCAGATGCCACTGCTGGCAACTCTGATGATAAAAAGCATCCAGACTTCTGGCACTTGAGTCTTGCATCTGCCAAGCTTTTTCCTGCTAAATGGGTCCATGTATCACTCCAGATAAAGGAGGGCGTTGAGAGGAAGGGATTAAGGGGGAATGAGTTCCATGTAGCCAGGAGAAGGTTGTGTGATGTGCCCGAAGCTGCCCTCACTCGTGGTGTTTCTTTTCCAACCCTACTAGGGTTCAGGGGTTCCTGGTTTTGCACTCCTTTCACTTTAATTTTTACAAGCATAATTGTTTAGAGAAATTAAGCATTTCAGTGCTCACTGCTTCACTGACACCTGGGTCCCATCTTGTTTAAATGATGCCAGCCATCTGGGGCAGTCAGTCCTTACTTGCCAATACTGACTGATTCGGCTGCTCATCCTGACGCAGGAGCTATGAATTGTGCCAATTGAGTTGGCAATTTTTATCTTATCAAACAAGTGACATTTATATAATTTTTTTTTGAGAGGTGCTGATCATGTCTAGCATGAAAGAAGGCCTAACTGGATTTTTTTTCATCTGTGAGCTTAATCTGCACACACCTAATGCCGACTAGAGGGACCAAACTGCCAGCATTCAATTTTGTGCATTAAGTTGTGAACAAATGCTCCTATGTAACAACTTGAACCAGTAGGTTACATGATAATGCAGACTATCAAGAGGTTATGTATTTTAATTTGCATTTTCTGTGTTAGTCTAGCAAAGCAGTATCACACTATTGTCCATGGTCAGCTGGGGTTGACATCTATATTCAGCATATTAAAATAACAGATATACACCAAGGTCTTTTGAGACAAGTCCTGGTGCACAGGTGGTGCATATCAGACACTTCCTTTGGTCTGTCTTTACCATATTTACTCTGATGTGCTTCAAATTCAAGGAACTGCTGCTGTAAATTGCAGGTGACCTATGGTGGAGAACACCAACACCAAGCTTGGCAACACCAAGCTGTGTAGTGTAGTCAATGTACTGAAGTGAAGTGATGCTGTCCATAGCAACCTTGACAGGCTGTGTGAACCTCATGAATTTCAACCAGCCCAAGTACAAGTAGATTCAGTAATTAATAGATGGAGAGCAGCCCTGAGTTTCTGAGAAACTTTTGTTGGTTGCTGAGAACCTCAATGTGATCTGTCAATGTGCACTTGCACCTCAGACAGCCAGCTGTATCCTAGGCTGTATCAAAAGAAGTGTGACCTGCCAGTTGAGGGATGTGATTCTTCCCCTCTACTCCTTTCTTCTGAGACCCCACTTGGAGTATTGTGACCAGTTCTTGGGCCCCCAGTGTGAGAAAGGCATGCACTTATTGGACTGGGTTCAGAGAAAGACCGCTAAGATGACCAGAGGGCTGGAGCACCTCTCCCATGAAGACAGTCTGAGACAGTTGGGTTTGTTTAGCCTGGAGAAGAGAAGGCTCCAGAGACATTTTATTGCAGCTTTCTAGTACCTAAAGAACGCCTGTAAGAAACCTGGAGAGGACCTTTTTATAGCAGCATGTAGTGATAGGACAAAGGGTAATGACTTTAAACTGAAAGAGGGTAAATTTAGATTAGACAAATGGAAGAAGGTCTAATATTGTCTGTCGGTAGTGAGACACTGGAACAGATTGCTTAGAGACATTGTGGATGCCCCATCCCTGGAAGTGTTCAAGGCCAGACTGGATGGGACTTTGAGCAACCTGGTTTAGTGGAAACCATTCCTGTCCATGGCAAGGGGTTTGAAACTAGATGACCTCTAAGGTCCCTTCTAAGCCAAATCATTCTGTGATTCTGTGATTTGTGGTAATACCTATAAAGATACCACATGGCAATGAAAATTGCTTCCTTTTACCCTTACTTAGGAGGAAAAAAAAAAGATTAAAAAAATGTGGATTAAAAATAAGTGTGTCATTGATGAAAACTTATTGCAAGGATCTAATTGAAGACATGGGATGCCAAATCCTTAACAAAGGCTTTTTTTTCCTTCCCCCATCTGTTTAATCAGGTGTTTTAGTATAGAAGGCATTTTAACAAAAGGTTGTGCAGATGGTAGGGAAAACATTTCAACTGTTTGACTAAAAATCATTTCCTCTCTCAAAGAGGGACTGCTTTCACAGTTCTCATTAGTTCAACTGTTATAACTTCCAGGAGGTGCCACAGGGTACAAAATGCCTGGATTCAGTGGCAAAAAAATTATAAGCAAGATAAAAAATAAGTGAACGCCTAAATAGCTTTAGTTTCTGTGTACACATCCAAAGGAATTACATGCTCCCTCATTTTCTCTATGGAAATTACATATTCCTCAATTTGCCACACCATATTAACTCCAATATTGTTTTGTCACCTCGGTTGTATAAGCTGGGTGTTAATTGTGGCTGTTGCAGCAATGCACGGAGCAAGTGCTGATTCACAGGGCTCTGAACTGCTGCTCTCTGAGGGCTGTTCTCATTACCTTGCTATTTTGCTGCAGTGGGATCAGCCCCGAGATGGGAGCTGAGTGCTGTACAAGCAAAAAGAGAGTCTCAGCCTGGAAGAGTCTGCAGTCTCAGACAGCCTGCGTGTCTTACTCCAAACTGAAACGTCTGTCGGATTTTGCTGAGTGAGTCACACAGTTTTGTTTTGCCATATTCAGATGACACCTCCTCCTCTTAGTGAAAACATGCTGGAATAGCCTCACAGCATAACCAAACAACAAAAGACCGCTGCTGACGGCTGACAGCTCTGACAGGTGTATTTTAAACTGGATTCAGTTTTGTCATCATGCATATAAAGGAGCATTGACAGTGGAAAAATAAGTAGATTTTTTTTTTTTTAAGTGTAATTTTGTAACTTTGCCAAATGTGGCTTCATTAAGAAATCCAAACATTGCAATCTTCCAAACAGGGTGATTCAAATGCAGATACATTTGTTTTGCGAGGGCACTTAAATATTTAATTCTTTAGCAGAGTTTGCAGAGAATTTGATGTGGCTGCTGGGGAAAGATTTGCCCATTCTGGCTGGAGAAGAGCAGGATGACTCTGGGGTTCTTCAGCGCTCTGGGCGCACTTCTATTCCAGCCCTGTAATTTTTCACCACAAATTGCCTTGACTGGTTCAATGATTTTTGTCATTGTGCAGGTCACTAACATTCAGTCATAATCTGAAGCAGAATACTTCTGTTAGCCTTTTGCAGACTTTGGGGCATTGTATTTGTACTTTGGAAGGAAAACAGGAACCCAAAGCCCTGTTAAAAAGCAAATGCCTTAGACACCAGTTGTTTCATTTCCTTCCCTTTGCCATAACCTCTCTGTACAAAGGCTTCAGGGCAAGCACAGGTGAAACAGGAGAGAAACTTAGGAATTCTAAAGGTTGGGATTTGGTTTTTTCCTTCTCTTTTTCCTCCCCCAGAATCTATTTTCAGCAGTCTGGGAAGATTTGTTTTGTGAGAAAAGCTTACAAGACCTTTCAGATTACTCAGCTGAGTGAGACACAGATGAGCCACTGAGAGACCATATTTAAGCATATATGTAGAAAACCACAAATGTGTTTCACCAGGTGTAGTTTTGAGGGATTGGGTAAATTAAGAAAAACCCCTGGCTATGGAAGGGTCTGTCTGATGGGTTCCTAAGTAGCCATTAAAACATTTTTCAAAAGTATTACATAATTTTCCTGAACAAAAACCCCCTTTAAAATATTTTTGGTAGAAAAAGTAGCAGTTAGTTTGGCAGCGGTTCGATAGCTTGATAACCTTTGTTCCTCCCACAGCTGGCTGATTCCTAGGATCTGTAAACTGCCTGGGTCTCCAAAAGATCTAAATTTTCTGATATTGGTAGCTTTTAGTTGAGTCAATTATGAGCATTAACTTTGTCACTGTAGGGTGGTCTTTTAAAGCATGCTCCCCTCTTCCTTGGCATTCACAGCCCTATATTTTTGGGTATGGAATGGTAGAATTTTATATATGTGTGTGTGTATATATTTATATATATATACAGAAAAAGATTTCTTCCCCCCCTGTATTTTAAATGTGAATATCTCTCTGAGCATGCAGACTAGTTAGCTAAATGCTTAAGGTAGGGAGCATAGAATTTTTGTTTAGAAAATGATATCTAGTTCTTCAGAACTTTGCCTTCATGTTTAAAGACCTCTCTGTGTATATTTTTACATGCACAATTCACAGCTGCAGACAGGCCTAACTAGCATTTGGACTTGACTTTCTCCTTGGAAAAAAAAAATCTGACTTTCAAATGCATTCTTCTCATGTGAAGCGTAGGAATATTGATTTAAGGTTTGAAATTATTATTATTATTTTTTAAATGGCTTATGTGTCAGACCACCCTTCGTTTCTAGTGCTGAAATGATGTGACAGTCTGTGGATGGCTGTGGAACAAGTGATGTCTTGGTAATGGCCCAACACAGCTTTCAGGCGCAGCACTTCTGTCTCCCTTGCCAGCCTCTGAGGCTAAAAGTCTGCCTCTGTCCCAGTATCTCATCTGCTTTTTCACTTGGACTCAAAAAGAATGTCAAGCCTTGACTTTACAGGTCAATGCAATGAGTGGCAACAAACTGAAGACCAATGTGGGGAAGTGTCGAAAGTAAAAGGCCTTTAAATTTGTGTGCTCTAGCCTGGAGAAGAGGAGGCTCAGGAGAGACCTTATTGCTGTCTACAACTACCTGAAGGGTGGTTGTAGCCGGGGGTGGGGGGTTGGTCTCTTCTTCCAGGCAACCAGCACCAGAACAAGGGGAAACAGTCTCAAGCTGTGCCAGGGGAAGCTCAGGCTTGAGGTGAGAAGAAAGTTCTTCACAGAGAGGGTCTTTGGCCATTGGAATGTGCTGCCCAGGGGGGTGGTGGAGTCACCATCCCCAGAGGTGTTCAAGAGGGGATTGGATGTGGCACTTGGTGCCATGGTCTAGTCATGAGGTCTGTGGTGACAGGTTGGACTCGATGATCTTTGAGGTCTCTTCCAACCTTGATGATTCTGTGTGACATGCTTCTAGGTTTGCCTTTTGTGCTTTCAGTAGAGAGTCTGTTTCCTTCCCAAGTCTCCATGCTGTGAGGTGTCAGGTGCCTTTCACTCCCAGGCAGTTCAGCAGAGCCAATTTGCAGCACACGTTCAACCATCCATTGCCTGAAAGCCTCCATCATGGAGCCACTGTCACTCACAACAAGGGCCTGTAGAGCAGGTATTTGGAAAGAGAGAGAAACTTATTATGCAACAGGATATGATATTTTAAGATCTAGATGCCAGCTTTCTTTATGAAAATGGCATGTCATTGCTTTACATTTATTATTTCCTTAAAATTCTCCTACCCAGAGCTCCGCACTCAGGTGTGCCTGTGTCCTTAGTAAGATATTATGCATACTGTGTATACATAGAAAATTCTTGTTTCTGTATTTTTAAACTCCGTAAAACAACAACATCAAACCCAATGAACAAACAAAACCAAACAAACCCCAAAACAACAGCAACAACAAACCTTCAAACTTAAAACTGAACACAGACAAATACTACTTCTGAGGTCCTAAGAGAGTGCAGATTCCATGATGACACCTTTCATTCTGCTTGCTAGAGCTCAGTAATGTGAGGAACAGCTTGACTAAATGTGTGCCGAAGGTCCAAAACTAGCCTGGCTATGCTGAAAATCCCTGGCAGGAGTTCTACTTCTCAGTGTATTCATGTGGTCAGTTGTCATCCGTGGTGCTTTAAACTGGAGAAAAGCTTTACAAGCAAGCAAACAGAAAACATTAAGGGTACAAACCCAAAATTGTAAAGTGTGTTATGCAAAGGTGTGTCACAAAAAAAGTTCTACCTGAGAAAGGCTTGTGTCTCTGATATTTTTTCTGATGAGTAATTCAGAAGCCTTAGTATTACCTTCAGACTTTGAATAGGTTTGTCATCTGATTACCATGGAAATGAATGGTGGGGGGGGGGGGAAATTAATATAACTAGGGGAGAAAACGATCAAGTGTGGTGTGAGATGTAAGCAAATGACTAAAATGGTAGAGCTTTGCTATATTCTTCTTGCTCAAATATTATTCCTCCCAAAAACAAGAGGAAAGGGAAGCAGCTGTGGAAAGCACCATGTGATCATTGTACTATTCCATCAAGCAACTAATGGAGACTTATGAGCTGTTTGCTGTATCCAGCCTTGGGATTAAAGAACATAGCCTAAGCAGTGAAGGACTAGTTCCTATATTCTGGTACAGGTGTGCAGCTTGATGCTCTGGGTTGTTACCCATGAGCAGGGAGTGGGGTAGACAGTCCCTGTGCCTGTGTGGTTGGGAAAGCACCCTGGGAGCAGTGCTGTGTACTGCTCCCAGGGAACACAGCAGGTGATGGAGATCCCCCAACACTGACAAAAGTCCAAGTTACTGCCTAAAATGCTGGAGGAAAACTCCCAAACATTAGTCTTTATTTATCTGCTGGTTGTGCATCTGAGTTGTCAGGACAGTTTTACACTGGGACATTGTTCTGACAATATCCTTGCAACTGACATTAAGACAGTGAGGAGAGCTGATTGCAATTGTTTGGTGGTCTCAGAAGCTGTACTGTGCTCCTTTGTGGGAGTGTATTAGATGGTGCTTTCACGGCAAAGGCGAAATAGGATTGTGCTACCTGTTGTAGAAGAGAAATAAACACAAGCCCTTTTTTAGTATGAAAGGTTAATCCTAGAACAGAATGAGTTCAGCAGAAAAAGGAGTTACCAGAGGACTTTCTCTACAATATATGAAGCACTTGAGTAAGGGAAATTAAGTTCATTTGTCAAGGAAGGTGGGAGGCTGGGGAAAGGAAGGCTATCAGGGAGTTTTGTCTTGTTATTGTTGAGCCAATTTCAATCATGTCATGGCCAGATACCCGAAACCTTCATTGTCTTAACTTCCCAGGAGTTAATTCATATTTTGGTGGAGTTCAAGGAGGACTTGTAGGACTAGCAAAGCAGCTCTTTATTAAGCTTATGAAAACTTAGACTTGTGATGTGTTTTGTAACATCTGTACACTGGATCCAAATCTCAGATACCCCATTAATTATAACTTCTTGCAATGAAGGCGGGCTGCGGAGACCTAACAGAAACTAACACGGGGGCGAGATGTTTCAGTAATTAGTTACAGAAGCAGCTTTGGAAAAGGAATTCAATATATAACCAAACCGTCTTTTTTTCCTCTCAGTTAAGTGACTAAATACTGAAATTTTAATGGAATAAAAAATGTGCATGAATGAATATTGATTTGGTAGGTAAGCTGCCCTTCAAAATAAGGGAAGGAATTGGTGAACACTGTTTCCTTTAAAAATGAAAACTTCACAATGACAATTTTCTTTGTTAAATAATGGGTAGAAATGGAAGAAATATTTCTTTTTGAGTAGAAGAGAGAGTGTTTCTGATTAAATTTTACAAGTGTGTGTGTGTACAAAATTTTCTTTCGCTAACCAAAAATTGCAATAATTAGCTTTTTCAAGAGGCTCTTGATTCATGTATGATAGAAGGTCTTAAAAGAAAAGTAAGTGTTTTGACTTCTTCAATATGTTTACTCTTGGTATTTAGAACCTAGTTATAAGCAAAAAAAAACAAACCAAAAAACACTCTGGGAAAAGGGGAAATTGCTTATGAGAAAGCAATGCAATTTTATTTTTACTTTTATTCCTCTCTAAATGAGCATTTCATCTGGGAGAAAGGCATCTTAGAAGAAAACCTGCCTGTTTGTCTAACACTTTATTTTTGTTGTTTTCTTTGTTGCCCTAAATATCTACAGAATGAGAAAACTGCAGGACTTTTTCCTCCTCTTGTGCAAATTACATGTGAGCACATAATTACCTCTTATAGTAATTACCTTGTTTCTACACAGAGGTAGCAACTATATGCAAATAAAGCACAAAAATACCTGAATATTTTGGGATTTGTGTTTCATGTGCATGAAAATATGCATCACAATTTCTATGTAAAGGTAACTGATGATCACCTGGTTTCTAGTGAAATGCAAACAAGTTCTGAATGGCATATCTTAAGATCTAAATTCAATTAAACCTGTGTAATGATCTGTCAAGAAGGTATTACATGCAAGGATTTCTAGATATCAAAACCTTTATATCTTGTATCAAGCATTTGAACAAAATAGTTGTGAATTAAATGGTCTGCCTCAGCATCGTGAGATTTTCTCTTAAGAATGCTCCCACAGATATTACAAAAGGACAACAGATTATTTAGCATCCTACCAATGACTTGATTAGACAAGGACAGGCTTAAAATTCACCCTCGTCAAGAGTCTGTGCTTGAATGGGATTCTCTCTGATCTGGTTTATATAAGTCCTCAATAATGAGAGCGTGCTGCTTGTTGTGTCTCCCTAAAACTGCTCATATCTTACACCCCAGACAGTGGAGAATGTAGCAGTGTTTCTGAAGCTCTGTAAGTTTTGATACATTTTATGCCATTTGGTCTAGATTAAATAAGACAAAGAGACCTCCACCCTACCTGGTGTCATTGGAAGTGGTGGATTCTTAAGATTCAGGTGGATTTCTCTGGGAATGCTGAAGTCTCCCCAGATTGAAAGCATGGCACCACCATGGAGGGGATTATGCATGTCTGATTCAGTCTGGATTGCTTATCTTTAAACACTATTAACCACAAAGTAGCTGGCTCTTCTGTGGCAGTAAATGAATGGGTACCATTAGTAAGCAGTCAATTATAGGATGAGTATTTTTGCCTTCCACCTTGTGTGCTTGGCTGTTTGCATCTGTGGTGGTTTTCTTTTGTCCATGAGGCAGAGAAAGAGGGGCTGCAGCCAGTGCTGATCCCATGTGGGACTGACTGACCACTGTTCACTTTTCTTCCCAGAGACTAGTGTGTGTGCAACATGATGCTTTTGACATAGTCAGCCAGGTCCCTCTTCTCGAAATATTTGCCTTTTTCCTATCCCTGGATTTGCTCTCACAACTGTTGCGCTGCTCACCCTATATATGTTTCCATGTAGATGCATCTGTAATTTTCTCCTCTCTTAAAGTCACCTGCTCTGTGGTAAAGGCATCATTTATCTCTGTTTGGATCTCTGTAGGTCACAGATTGTGACAAAATCATCTAATTCCTGCATGGCAAATCTTTCACAGGGCCTTCTGTACCTAGCAATGTTTTGTTCAGGCTCTAAGTTCATTTTACTGCAAATCTCCTTAGGTAAAGATTCTGTGGCTATGTTCAAAGTCTTGTCCCTAAGGTGTTGCTTTGACCATTGCAATTCTCAGCAGATATCCCTCTACTGTCTCCCTGTTTACAACCTGTCTCTACCTTTCAAGAACGTAGATGCACAGCAACAATGAAAGTCTTACACTGCTTTTTAGAGTGTTTCTCTACCCCGTCTTTGCATATCATCTAGTCCAATGAAATGTAGATTAAGTGATGGCCCTAAATGCTCTCCAGAATGACAAATAATAATACAGAGAAATACATTTATTCTGGATTTACAAATTAATATATTAGCACAAAATTAATGTGTAATCAGATATAGAGAACATTTTGTCTGTTATGAAATGTCCCAGACAGGAACAGGAAATATTAGTTCATTCCGCTAAACCAAATGTATTTCAGTTCTTTTATCTCTCCTTAATGATTTCCTAAATTAAATTCATAAAATCTACAGGGGGGAAAAAAAAAAAGACATTGACTTATTGAACATATAAGTGAAAAGATAGTAAAAAAGTCTTCTCATTTAGATGGAAAGTTAAGTAATAGAGAAGGTTTCAGATAAAATGTTGTGTGTTCTTTAGTAATTCATTTCAGTAGTTGAGGTGTCACTGGAAAGCTGAATTACAGCAAGCTGGCCAAACACATCCTGGGAATGATGCAGATCTGGGGGCAATGCAGGTGAAGGAGTATCTTGCAGACTCCCAGTCTTACTCCAAGTGCAAACTGGTCCAACAGGAGGAATGGATGCTTTTAAAACACCCTGTTTCTGGGACAACTAGTCCTATAAAGCACCTGCTTTTGGCAGTACCTTTGAAGAATGCTTTGCAATCTCTGAGCGCAATCTCTGAACACAATCTCATTCCTGTTCAAACTGCAGATTAGACTGAGGAATGAGATTGGTTGTTTGGTGGTAGTCTTTAAAAGAAATGATTTATAAACACAAACTGTAACTAAATTTTGTAGGGAACTGGATCTCCAGACATCAATGGCGTGATTAGAAACACCATGGGGAGTACATGCATAAAGCTCCTTTTAATTCTCAGCTTTTCAAGCATTTAATAGCTTGACAGCAACATTTTAATAACAGCCGACTAGGCCCAGTTTTGGCATGCACTGCATACGGAAACAGCTTCTGGAACCCGTCCATGGAACAGTGAATTCTGTTTCTGCAGGCTAGAGCTCAGGCGGAGATGGAGCACCGAGATAGAGCACTTGGAATTCAGGACACTTCTCCCCTGCTTGGTGCTTGGGAACGTTACATGTTCTATGTCCCAACGCGTTACTCACCACCCCTCAGCAGGGGGGTGCACCGCATTAATTTTTCGACACACGTTTGCTTTCTAAACTGACTTCACTGACTAGTGCTGGAGAAAGCTGTCTGCTAGCGGTGAAGTTTCAGTTCTGGAATTTAGTGGCATGCTCTGAGCCTCCAGCAGTGGCAGAATGGGTACCACGTCTGGAGACCCTCTGAATAGGACTCCTGAACACTGGAGCTCCTGTCAGTAGTTACTGCCTTTAAAAAAGGAAAAAGATTTGACCCTTCCAAACCTTGATTTTAATCAAGGCTAAGGGAAAGTGCTTTGGGGGAAAAAAAAAAAAAAAAGGCATTAAAAACTCAATTGAGTTTCAAAGGACTCAAAAAAAATGCTATTTCCTCATAATATATCTTTGATTCTCTCCTGAGTTGTAATTTGTACAGTAACTTATACCTCTGAAACAAAAATGTAAATATGCTTATGGTTATGCAAAGTAGATGCTGATTGCTGCAGGAAGAGTATGTACCAATAAAGGAAACTGAAAATTAGGGATGTTTAGACTTAAAATTAAACTGCTGCTTAGGACCTTGCATGCAGTTAGATTTTGGTCTTCCATCAGATTCAAGAGATACAGGTTTAGACAAAAGTAATTGTCTTGATAATGCTTTGCTGTGTCTGTGGTTGGTTCATTATCTTGGCTTTCTCTTTGTCTCTCTACATCAGAACATATCTGTTTCTATTGGAAGAACTTTCCAGGGTGCTTTAGCTTTTACAAAATCAACATCTTGATCAAATTCAGTCTTGATGTATCCTTTTGTAAAAGGTGGAAAAAGACAACATTTGCTAACAAACAGCTGACAAAACACTGCAGTGGGAATTGGATTCGTGAGGTGTTTCTCAGCATTACATGGTTTTACTTTTTGACAGGAGAAATGAGTTACTTCCATTCATTGTGTTTGTGTCTTAACATAGCAGAAATTGCACTCACCCAAATTTATCCACTGACCTTATTAAATACATGTGGGCTTTTGCAGGCAAGTGTCCTAAATATAGAAGCAAACTGCAAATGTTGTGTGACCAAATGGTCCTGCACTGGCTGGGAAATTCTGCTTAAGCAGGATGCACACAAATCTGGAAAACTAATTCATTTACTTCTCAGCTGAGAGCGTTTGCTTCTAACATGAAGCAACACATGCATGTGGAGATGTCCAAAGACACGGCACATTAAGCAATTCAAATTTGGTCCTACCTACACCATGGCAGTAATTGTATACTTTCATGTTGTAATGTAGAGGTTTCTCGTTCTTTTGGCTGATTTCCTTCTCTGTCTGAGCCCTGGTTGTAGCTCATCTGTTTCCCAGGGCTGTTCTGGCTCAGGGGTGGCTCAGCTGCCGTGGGCAATGTTGCACCCTGGCAATGAGCGGGTGCTGCCAGCTTGAGTTCCCAGGGACTCAGCATGGCATTTCCTCAACAAATCACCAGGTTAGGCAGCTCATAATCAGAAAAATCAGGAAGAGAAATTGGAGGTGAAGAACTGCTATACTATCCCTGTAACCAAGTGTTTCCTCTCACAACAAGTAAACTTTTCTGATAAACTTCAAAAATTGTGGATGTGGTGAACAATTGTACAAGAAAATGGCAGTGGAGAAGGGGAAGTTTCTTAAATCAGATTAGGAGTTTTCTTAACTGGACCTCTAAGGGGGATATTCCCTGCCTTGATTACTGAAGGTCAGAAGGACCCTCTGGATTCCTTTGCAATAATCAACTGTAATACTTTCAGTATCAACTAATTTCCAAGCTGCAATCATTTCTTCTGGTGCTCATTTTTAAGCATGTGAATAATCCCATTACATTTGGAGGTACCTGACTGTTCTTAGATATTCATCAGAAATCAGAAAAACTCAGGTATCAAACCCTAGTGTTTTCTTATGGCATTTTGTCTAAAGCGGTACAACAGGAAATATACTGAAGCCCAAGTGGACTGAATTTAAGCTTTGGAACCTTTGGCTTCAGAATACACACAGAAGGGGTAGCTTCTTCAGGTCAGTTGATGTTCTTGCTGATAAACTGTATACTTACTCCTAATATTAACACCACCACTGTCAGGATAATTATAAATTTAGTTTCTCTGCTCCATGCTCAGGACATTCATCAATGCTGGTGACAGCTCCAGGCTGGGGTTGTTCCCCTCCTGAGAGGAGCACGGGAAACACAGAAAGGTACAAAAGCGGCAGCTCTTCTTACCACTGAACAGGTTCTCCAAGGGAGTGATTGTGCTGTGTCCCTCATGGTAGCAATGGCAATGTGTCCTTTGAGCACAGCCTTTTGGTTGTGATCTTCCTGTCAGGTAACAGCACTGAATGGGAATTGCACAGAAGCATTTAAAATGCGCAGAAGATAAGTGTGGCACTTGGAAAAGCTTTTTATTTCTAGTAGATAAAGGGATATCAGCATCCTCTGAACTAGCCCTTGCCTGGCTGATAGGGTGTTTTAAAATATGGATGGATTACAAAAATATTTCGGCCCTTCAATTTGTATTTCTCCCAGGATTAAATATATTAAGTTGCTAAACTGATGAGTGCAATGGCTAAATTAGAGCTCTGGGTAACCGGTTTTGAGATTATAATTTACATAAAATCATGTTTAGATGTTTTGTATAGTTTTCTTCTCCTTTTAAAGCAGTAAACCCCCACATTTCAGTGTAAAGCTGTTTACTGCAGAAAAATCAGGACCAAACCAAACAGATAAGATTTGAACAAAAGTGATCACTCAACAGCATCTATACCATCCATAGACTTTAATCCTTCTTACTATCAAATCTTTTCTGAGTTCAGCGGCATTGTTTGCTTTAGCTCCCTAAAAAATGCGCACGATGGGAAGAGGTATGTTGATAATAATGTGCTGTGAATAGCATGAAGGCATTCTGTGCACAGCGTATCATATCATCCATCATTAAGTTTTTCTTCTCCCTCTCTCGGTAATGGCAGTGAATCAAATATTTAAATGCATTTGTTAGCCCTACGTGCGCCTCTAGGAGTACGTTGAGCAGGAAAGAAGCAGATTGTGTGGTACAAAATTAGCGCATTTGAAACTGGAGATTTAGTGATGGACGCAGAGCAAATGAACTCAGAAAATTAACATTAGAATTTGCACTTAAAATGCTTCCTAATTGGCACCTCTTGGGATACGTTTTGAACTCACCCAACACGATTTTTTTCCACCACCACCCCCCCCCCCCCCCCCCCCCCTTTTTTTTTTTTTTCCTTTTTACTGAAAACACTCAGTTTGGGCTGACAGCACCTGGGTCATAGTGAATGAGAGATGATGATGTATTTGGCAGCTTTTCTAGTTGAGCACTGACAAGTCCTGTTCTCTAAAGAAAAAAATCAAAACATATCAATCCACATGCTCAGTGTACTGAGGAACTTCGTTGTCATATCTTTCAAATTGTTTTAATGTTTCAGCACTGCAGCAGCGAATGCATAACAGAAGGAGACAACTATATGCAGTTTCACTTTGTTGAAAACAACTACATAAGGAAAGCAGAACATAACTAGCAGAGTCCTGATAAGGTCATGTCAAACAAATTAATAGGAGATGGAAAAGAAAAGCTTAAAAATCTTTCTTTTAAGATGATAGCCCTGCTGGATGGAAAACTAGTTGGGCCAGCCAATCCGGTCCTTCTCTTGACTTACCGCCTTTTATATCCCTGGGATCCTCTGCTGTCTAGATCTTGTGAGTTCATTTCCTAATCCTTTTCTAGGGTGTTTGATTGTGTGCTGACCTGATCTGCCATCCAGACTTCATTATTACTGTTTACTGACTCTGATCCAAAAAGCCACCTCCTACCCCCTCTTCCAGATGAGAGAAAGACAAGATGAGAAAGACGTCATATTGGCTTACAATGACTTTTGAGTGCAGAATGCTAGAGTTTCCAGAGTGAGGGCTCTGTCTGCAACATTTCCAGTGGCTCTTGCATAAGCTTTAGCAGCTGGAAACCCGCCTTGCTGTTGGCTGCATTTGCTGAGACGTCAAACATCCCGGGGCTGATTTTTTTGGTAGTAGTTTGTGCATCACAGTGCTGTATCACGGCTTAGTTACTGTTCATCACTGTAGCTTCAGATGGACTCCCAATGATGCTGTCACAGTGTGTCCTAAATTCACAGGTAGAAGAGATGAGGATGCACAGAAGGGAATCTTGCCTCTTTTGTTGGGAGAAGAATTGATTCCAACTTTAGTCTGGGAATAAATGCTAGTTATATGTAAAATCATTTTTTTACTTCTTTAAGTGAAGAGCAGGGTCACTTGTGTTCTTGATGCTGGTCTTTCTGCACCAACAGAATGAAGTGTGTGCTAAAAGCCTCCAGAAAAAGATGATTTCCAGCCTTAGCTAAATGCTCCACACCTGGGCAGTTCTTTTAAATTCTGGCTTCTGGTTGGATCACCTGGTGAGCGGTGAACACACAGGCATGCTGTATTCTTCTTTTAACAGAACTTCACAATTATATTTACAAATATGTAAATTCTCTACTAGATAAAGGGAAAAAAACCAAACTCAACAGTTTTGAATGCAGATATGTAGCTTGGTTCTGACTGTTACAAACACTTGGGACCTAGTCTGCAAAAGGTATTCATGAATATGGCTGAGATTTATTGAAGGACTTAATTAAATAAAGAACAAGATATTTTTTTTTCCCCTGAATTTTACCACTGTTGTGTAGAAATTGAGAGTCAAGGGGACTCAAAGAGGACAGGTGCAAGGATATCTGGACATAAGAATCTGCAACAATAATATCTGGTCTTGAAGGGTTTTATTCTCCCTCCTTCTCTTCAATTGCCCAAGGATTCCTCAGAAGTATGTGAGCATTTGTAGGAATGATTTATTTTATTTTTTTCTGCATTGAAGATTATCCACTCAATAGGTTTGTGTTTAAATATAGCCTTGTTTGCTTCCCTGTAACCTGTTGCTTAGTTCTACTGACTAAATGTCCTGAGGCACAGTCTTCTCATCCTTTTGTCAGTGGAATCTACTTAATTATTCACCTTGGAGCAGAGATGTTACAATTATAGCCTTCTCTTTGTGTAAGTAACCAAGTAGCATTTTGACTGTTATGTTAACTGTTTAAGACTGAAAATATCTGGGAATAAATCTAGCCCTTTATTCATCTGAATTCACGAGGTTGCGTTGCTTAACTGAGAAGCTGGGGTTTAATCTGATAACTGCTATTTTACAGATCACAGAGGATGAATCTAAAATTCTGTTTAAAGGAGTGTGGGAAAGCATCTAGGCATTTGTTGGGTTTTGGTTTGTTGTTTTTCTTTTTCTTTTTCTTTTTTCCCCAAAGGATTTCTCTGCACTTGTGGTCTGATGCTCTCTTTTTCTTCCACAAGAAAAAGCTTTATAGTTACCTCCCTTTTATTCTCAACAGTATGTGTGAAAAGAGTTGCCAATGATTCCCAATCCTGAAATCTTCTTGCAACTTTCCCTGTGTTTCCTAGTCCTCTCTCTCCTAGGAAAGAAGGAACCTAAAGTATGTTCCCTGCTGTTTGCTGCAAATGTTTATGAGCATATTTACCATCGTCTATCCCTGTGCTCAAGGTGGGAGAGGGCACTGTAGAGGTCCTGCTCTCACACATCTATAATCAATCCTAGTTGAGTAAATCAGTGATAAAATCATTACTGTCTTTCTACTGGTCTGCACTTTTGATAGTGGGGGTGGGTTGTATGTGTGTGAAAACAACATTTTGGAGCATTCTCTATACAAGCCTTATAAGTGTGGTGTAGCATCTTAAACTGGAAAGTCTTGAATGGGTATTCCCTGAACGGCTGCAGATTTAAAATGCCTCATTTTCCAGTTTTAATTGGTACAACTAGTTTTCAGGCACTACAAACTACAGTTTGGGAGTTGCAGGAAATGAGGACTCAGCACCTTAGGAGGACTGGTCCCTGATCAAACAGCGCTGGATTCATTGAAATCATTCTCTGTGCTCATGACATCATGCTATGCTTTTCAATCTGGAGGTTGGTTTTTGTATGGAGTATAAAGGTCATGTTAGGATTAGAGACAATGAACAGCTCACAGCGTGTCTAGTGACCCTGTAAGAGAAATGGTAACACATTTCACAGTAAAATATACATATGCTTAGAACGGTGCTGTGTCCAAGAAGTGGAATTTTCTAATTACGTAGTCATTTTGAGAAGGAATGTGCTTGTTTGAAGCAGGCCAGGTGTGCACTTGTGATGGGAGTTTGAAATGCTGCGTAATTACACACCTTGCATAATATAAAGTTTACAATAGCCACCCAATTGATGCAGCAAGATGTAAATACAACAAGTTAAAGTGTCTAAAAGGACACCTGTAATCTAGCCTGCAGCTATCACAATTATGTTGGAAACACTGCCTCACATTAAGATTTATTAGTGTGTTAAAGTTGCCACTATTCTGAAACAACAGCAACAACAAAAAGAAAAGATAAATACTTTGGAAAATGATTTGAACAGCATATTTTCACTGACAAATGAAAGTTATTTGAGGAATCTTTCTGTAGCTCCCTGAGGGGACAAGTCACAGTAAAATCACATTCATTTAAATAGTCTTCAGTAATTGCACAGCAGTTTCCAGCAAGTTGCTTTTCTACTTTTGCATTTGTGAGGACTTGCATAGTGTGTGCCTGTCCAAAAGATCACCAAAACTTTGTCACATTGCAACAAATGAAAACCACCAGAACAAAAGAGAGAAAGGAAAGTGGGGAAAGAGAAAAATTTCTGCCATAGTCTCTGCATAATCTAATGTAGTTTCCACGGTGCTTTTTTCACAGGCTGTAGAGATTTGAGTTGGAAGAGATCAGTAAAATTTCTCCAGTATCACTGAAAAATGCTTCTTGGAAAGGTGCTGTTCTCCAGCAAGCCAGTGCGGTGCTGCTGAATGGCTCCCTGACGCAGAGATAAAGAGGGTAGTGCCTTGCCTTGTGTTTTGCAGCCATTCCTGTCACAAGGCAAGTGTGCTCAGCTGTAGTGTGATGCAGGATGGGACAAGACCTCTTGGTCCCGGGATAATCCCTTGCCTGGTTCTCCCACTCTGTGCATGTAATCTCATCTGTGGTGTCACTAGTCCCACTCTGGGCACAAGGACTGTCAGAGCCTCTCAAAATTTGGTGCAATGCAGGTAGTTTGTACTTTCTCTGCAGCTTAGGGCCACTCTTTGCAAAACCACCCCCACAGGATATGCAGCTCCAGGTCTGTGGCTGTCCTGCACCCAGGGGAACTGTGTGGCCTAGGGAAGCAGCAAGGTGAGGTGATGATTCAGAGCCAGGTGTCCACAGGGGCAGAGCAGAGGGATGTGCTGGGGCTTGCATGGGTTCTCCCTGATGGGGGGCCCCTGCTAAGCTGGGCATTGGAGGGGCCATGCTGGGGTGGGCAGCTGGCAGAGGGGCTGGGAGTGCCCTCTCTGCCACAGCCTTGCCTAGGCAGGTCACCTGCTGCTCTGGGCCACTCCTCACTTAGAAATGACACGTATGTGTGTGTAGGTATGTAATGCATACCCATGAGGACTGTTTGTATGAGCGAGCACCATCCTGGGAGAGGCTTCTAGGACAACCGTTGTCTGCAGAGCACAAAAACTATCCTTGCACCGCAGACGTCTTTATAGCTGAAAGCTTTGTGTAGCTCTTGTGTTAAAGACCTCACTGTTAAAGATGTCTTGTTTTTCTGTGCATGTTCTTATGGTCCTTTCCTTTCATTGCTCCCAGTTCACTGATTGTTCCCATCAGGTCAGTTTGTTTCCATTCAATTTCTGTTAAGGTTATCTAGCCCATACCTGTCCCCTTTCAATCATAAAATTGGGCATGCTAATTATACTAAAGTAAAAAATGACTCTCTCTATTTGTCTGATTGAGGTGGGAGGTTATTGCTCTTTTCCTGATTTATTTGCTGCTGCTTTGTGAATAATACAACAGGCCTTCAGGACAGGAACTTAGACCAAGTAATGCTCCCAGCATTATTTCCTTCCCTGGGTGTTTGAACCACCCACTAGCTTTCCATGCCTTGAGGTAGGAAAAGGAGCATGCTGCTGATGACCAATGTTCCCCATGCTGCCATCGCAAACACACAATTACCGGTGACGATATAAAGTGCTTGTGAAGAGGAAGGCACATGCCAGAAGGGTGAAGTAATACAAACAAAGGCTGCAGTGCTGACAGGTAACAGGTGGTTTGTGGAAAAGAAAAGGCATGTATCCTCACATAGCACCCTCTCTGAAATGCAGCATAGGGAAGAGAAGGGAGCCAATACCAGGTGTCTTCTGCTCAGATACAGCCAAGATCTAAGAGTGACCTGCATTTATCACTGAACTGTTCACTTCCCTGAGGCAGTGGTGAATGATTTTGCAATGGCAGTAGGGAAGCAGATGAGCAGCACAGAGCCAGGCAGAGTGTGATACCCATCAGGCTTGAGAAATCCAGGTGCCCTGAGCTACCCATCAGGGGCATTTCCAACGACTCCAGGAGCCGAGACTGCTGTGAGCAGGAGATGGGAACTTGGCTGCACTGTTTGATTAGGATCCATATCCATCAAAGTGGAAAAATGACAAACAAAGGGCTCTTTTTACTCATAATTCAGAAGGAAGTGTAAAATCTGGTGTGACAAGTTTAGTAAAATAAAGGCACAGGAAAGAGCCATTCAGTGCTTGTGTGCATCCTGTACAGAGGAGCAGTGCTCCTTGGCTCTGACCCCTGCCTTGTGAATTTAGCAATAAATGATTTTACAAACAAGCGATTCTTTGACTCTCCTTTGCCCAATTATTGTCATAATTGATTAACTCATCTTTCCTTTCTTCCTATTTGAACACAGCTTTTGAATTGGATGTGACTGACAAGTAGACAAATATTCTTCAAGAAAGGGCAAAAGAATTGTTGAGAAAGGTGAAAGGAGAGAAACATGAGATAGAAGTGACATTGTACTGGAAATGTGAAAACCTGCACGAGAAGGAAGGTGGGCAGATAGAGACTTGTAGAGCATTTGCATGAAGCCCCGCATATGCTCCTTCCTCTTTTGACCTGCCCTCAACACTGCTCATCAGTTGTCATTGCTACTTTGGCTCCATTTTGCAACACTAAAGTTGCAAATTTAAACTGAGGAATTAGCATCACACAGCAGTCACTTGGATTGTACTGGAGGGAGTAGCACTAGTGATGTGCAAGAGAGCAGTTGAAATGCTTCACCCCACCAGCTGAACCCATGTTAAAATTGTGGCTGCTTATAATGTGAATTTCTTTGCCTGCAAGGAAGGTGTATTCATGGCATTATAGTGTGGAGAGCAGAGAGCAAAGACAAATGAGATTATTGCATTTTTATTTTGGAGAAGAGCAGAAAGCTGACACATATTACTGTATTTGTGGAGAATGTTCCTTACTGTGTGAAATAAAGGGCTCAGACTGTTAAATTTTCAGAAAGAGGCCTGACCTGGTTACCATGTGTAAGTACCTCCAAGGCAAGGTATGAAACAGTATGTTTCAAATCTAAGGAAGAAAGACTTGGGAAGAACCAAAGAGTAGAATGGCTCACCTTGGAGGTAAAGCATCGAGTAACAAGGCAGTTAGCTTTGAGGGGGGAAAAAACCAACAACCAAGAAATGACCAAGTGAAAGAACAGTTTCCCATCTTGGTCAAGAAATGTCATTCTAAAAATTAATTTTATTCAAACACAGAAGATTGGATTTAAACAAGATTACAACAGATAAGGGGAGTATCTTAAAATTCAGGGGTGGCCTGGTGGCCCAGTAGAGCTATCTGTGGCTTTCCTAGATCAGTTATGGTCTTAATAACTAAATTAGAGACATGTCAAATTGGAATAGCAGACTTCTGACTCTCTTCCTTTGCCCACTCTGACTCACACAATCTCTATAAAGACATCTAAATTTTGAGGGTGGGAAGGGGGAGTCCTGTGCCTTTAGCTTGCCAAACATGTCACACCAGATTTTACACTTTCCTGTATATTGTAAGAAATCTATATCTACCAATTGTAGCCAGATTCCAGTCGCTTTACATCATTTAGGTGGATAATTTGTTCCACTGTGTTTCTCTTTCTTCTCAGCTGTACTTTCTCTTTGAAGCCTCCAGCTACTGAATTGGGGGAGGTAAATTGCAGTCTTCCTTGGTCTTGAATCATGCCTCTTGTTTCAATTTTTGGAAGTCACATAATTGATTCATTGCATTCACGTGGTTACGTAACTGGAGTCTCTTTTCACAGAAGCTGCTGTGTGAAAATTGTTATGATACTTAAGAATGATCTTTTAGTACTTCCTTTCTTGGGGCTACAGGAGAAACAATGCTTTCTGTGTGACACTAAGTACAGAAAAGTTGGTTGCTCAGTTTTTGACGTGTGCATTCATTGGGTTGGTTTTGGTTCTTTGGTGCACGTGCAGGTTTGTCCCTTTTTGCTTTAGGTAGTTACAGCTATAGCTACATGTGCGGGGGTTTGTCCAGTGAGAATTTGCCCTAAATACTTGCTGTGTAATAGTAACTATCAGCCTACACCAGGAAAACGTGCTGATGATAATGTCTGTGGCCTTAACAAGGCTGTGTTGAAGACGCTTTGTCAGATGATATGGGGGACGTGTTGATGGTAGTTGGTGGAAGAAGGGTAGAGCTCAGCTGTGCGCTGGATCCAGACAGAGAATCTCCACAGTCCCAGCACTGATGAAGTACAGACTTTTTTTAGGGTAGGATGTTTTTGGCTGTGTTTTGTTTGTTTTATCATCTACACAGTCAAATCTCACTCAGTTTGGAAGCATCTGGAATCTTGCAAAGATTAGTGAAACGATAATAGAAGAAAAAAGGACCTTTGAGAAATGATGGGGATTTTCAGTCCCTTGAGCTGCACTGGTTTCCCTCATGCAGTTAACCCTTTTCACTGCCACTGGCTAGCCACCATTTTAGAAAACACAGCAAGATTTTCACCCATCAAGTACCCCAAAAGTACCCATCAAAAATAGAGAAGATGAAAGCCTTCCCTTTTTTAGAACTGAGCGGGAAGGGTAAAACCCTCTCAGGCTTTCTTTGAGAAGAAAGTGTCTTTTACAGGCCACCTTCATATAAGCATTGGGAAGTGCAGAGCATCTTTCTCATCTGCTCAGTGTAAAGTCTGCTGAATGTTAACTAATGTCTGTTTGTGATGGGCACTTGCAAACAAGGTCTGGATTTTGTAGACTGCATTGTTGTATCATCCATGTATACTTCTAAGGAGCTGCTGTGGACAGCTTTATGCCATTCAAGCTTGGTTTTTTTTTAATCTTACAGCATTTAGATTCTTCTGTCCTAAACATAAACATATTTAGAAGAAATAAAAATGCAAATGAATAACTGGTTTGTGTTTGGTTAGCAAACAGAGCAGGAAGTGTGGATGTGCAAATGCCCAGCAGGCTCGGGGGTTAAACCTCTTTCCTTTTAATTTTTTTACAATGGGTTCTCAACATCCAGTGTAAACAAAACTCAGCAAATTATTCCTTATGCTGTGCTCAGTTGTCCAATCATCTGCTCCTTTATTCCTTATTATACATATACTGCTTGAAAAGTAATTTAGGCAACTGGGAAAGTGCCATGTGAGATGAAGAGGAAGCCTTAACCACCAGGAATTAACTTAAAATTTAAATGTGTATACAAGTCACATAACCAGGAAGTTATTGCTTTAATCAATTCAATAAAGTAGCCAAGACCTGAAGAAGAAAGTTAATGTAAAAGTTATAAGAGAAGCCTTTCAAAAGCATTATTGGGAGCAAACCAAAAATAATTAATTATGTATTTGATCTGTGGTGGAATTTGGTGTGTTTAAAGAGCCTGTGTAGAAATAGTCTTGAATATTGATCACATCATTATAGCTCCTGCACATGTGAAAGGAGATGGGTGTAACACAGGCTTGAATGCTGATATCTAGTCTTGACCACCATGCTGTACGAAACTCTGTTTAGTTGGATTTTGCCAGGAGATTTCCTCCTCCCCCCTCTCTTTAGCTCAGCATTAATTGATACTTATTCCCCAGCCAACTTACTGCAAGCAAAGGATTACTCAAGCACATAATGTCCAGCAGAAACATCAGACTTAGGCAGTCACTGGTAACCACTCAGCTCACATCCAGATGGTTGGAGCTGCACTAGATCTGGGTTGGAGAGAGCATGTAAGGCAATCAGCTTCTATGCATTAAGGTTTGAGTCATTTTGAAGAGGTATCTTCAAATTAAGATTTCAACAAAACTCCTGACATTCATTACTGTTCTCATTTGTCATGCCAGAGCAACATCCAATTCTTGCTCATTTAAGAGAAAAAACACACCAAACGTTTGGATATCTGCCCAGTATTTTGAGGCATCTTCTGCTTATGTTTCAAGTTGATGTTTCTGTGGTAAGTTGAGATGTTGCAGTTCTACATGTCAGAGGTCAGACACAACTCACAAAGCCTTAAGGGAGGCACGATGGGCGTCAAAGTAGGTCTTGGAGGACCTCATGCAACCCCTGGGCAACTCATTGTGCATCCATGCCTTAACAGGAAGCTTTCTTTGTTCTAAGATTTGCATTTTGTTTTCCTCAGCAGGCTTTATTTCTGCTTGAAGAGTTCTCCTCCATGGTTAAAAAGTCTTCTCTTGCTTGCTGCTGGCTGTGCAATGCCTGGTGAATGAGTTTTGATAATTTCTGTTGGGATTAATTAATTAATTGCAAATGTCTTCAGGCTAAATTGTGAGTTTGCATGTCAGGATGCTGTACATAATCAACAAAATCACTCAGGGGCTTGATGTTGTAGAGGTTATATGGAGATTGCAAAAGGAGCACACTCAATCCATATGAGTCAAAACTTTGTTATTTATAGACCAATTCCTATTTTATGAATTCTCAGTGTCAGAAGCACACATTTAGGGTGGTATGTTAGGATAAGAACTCAAGCAGGAAGATAATTCCAGTAATGAAACCTATTTGATGAAACTGCAAACATGTTTTAATAGGGCAACTTACATTTGTAATTGAGAAACTGTGGAAGGAAAAAAATTATGCATTGCAGTATTTCAGGTGAGAGGGAACCCTGCTATTCCAAAAGAATAAGCACTGACAAAGCATTGTATGATCTTCTAGACACTGGCTACACAAGCTAAGTGAAGGGTACAGGACACTTTATTAAAGTCAGAGAAAGGTCTTTAATGTGAATGTTATCATCACCAACTGATCCATAAGAACAAACAGTGCATGAGGCACATAAAAAGCATTTTTTAAATGTATAAACCTGCAAGTTTTGGCTTCTGTCCTGATCCTAGATTATATGGTTGTGGGTTTTAACTTATTTTTTTTAACTGACATGTTCTGCCTTATAAAAAGCCTATTCAGAAACCATGCTGAGTTAGCCCAGCAAAGTTGAGGCAAACACAACTACACAAAGGCTTTATGGTCTACAATGAAACAGGAGGCAGGTTTTCTGAATGTCTTATACTTGTGTTTTGAAATCATCAGTTTAAATCCCCTTGGCAGTGAAAGCATTATTGCTTCTGCTGTATTCACCAGTCTTTGTGCACTCAGTAAGACTCTGATCTTGTTGCTTCAAGTAAAAACTTATGGGTTTGGTCTGTAGTATCTTGCTCTTTCCCATACTGAGTTTGTTGGGGTTTTGCCTATTTATGAAGGCTACTCATTGATCTCATACTCATTCTTAAGTATATAACATTGATCTCATACTCACTGTTAAGTATGTAACAGATCTAGAAAATAAGCAAAACAAACATCCCTTCCCCCAAAAAACCCACAACTAAAACCAAACCAACCAACCAAAAAAAATCCCAACCCAAACAAACAAACAAATACCTCCCCCAAAAGACCTACCCAAACCAACCAAAAACACCCCAGCAACAAAACAAGGGGGGGGGGGGGGGAAAGTCAACTTAGCCACCAAATATCATTAAGTTTTAAGAAAACCTGGAACAATAATACATCTGACTCTGGGTTCCATCAAGCTCCTATACAAACTTACTGTCCATAAACTACAGAATTACAGAAATAAGTTCTTGCATGGACTCTCCAAGCTCCTCCTTCCTTTCTGCTGTGGATCACAAGAGCTGTCTTCATTGCACAAGAAATGATTTATTTGATGTGTTCATCAAAGCAGATTCTGAACTTACACTTTTAACATTTAACGATAGGGCTTAAATGAGGTTCAGACTCTGCATTATTTATGTTTCTGGCTGGATATTTTGGTTGCATAACCAGGTACACATGGAAATCTGGCATCCAGCAAAAAGCTCTAAGCATGCATGGAAATGCAACATATGGTTGTTGAGATTTGGGCAGTATTTAAAGGTGATCTTTGCTATCAACATTGAAGATTTCTAATGATGTTGCTGTGATAGCAGCAAAAGCAAAACTGCCTGAATGACTTGAAAACTATACCCCAAGAAACTAGTTTTGTCTTGGCCTTTGATAATGACATTTTGTTAGAAAGGACATCAAATAGTAATGCAAAAGTGGTTTTTATTCAACCTGTGATTGTTCTGTCTTTCCTTCCAAGCTCTTGACCATAGATTTTCACACTATATATAGGTAGGAAAAATGCAACTGTCATAGAAACTGTGTATATCATTGCAGACACCACTGGACAATTCCAGTCAGATATTTAATTGATGTGCATATTTGTCTTGTATACATGTGGAAATTAGACATGTACTACAAGTGTGGTGGAGCATACATCTCACTAAATCAAAGAAGTGTATGCAAATTAGATGCTGTAGTAAAATCCACTGTTAGGGTTGAGACAATATTCCTAGATGTTCTCCAAGATATAAGAGCTCTGGAAAGCAGCATTGAAGCTCTCTAAAACATTTTTTCCAACTGTCAGGGCTTGGACCAGCAGAAATGGGAGGAAAGATCTTCTCCTCAGCTTATGCAGTATAAAAGGGCTAGAATAGCATAACGGACTTGCAGGAAGGAGATGGTCCTTCTAAATACAGTACTGCAAAAGTTTTCCCATTAAACTACCTCCAGGATTGTATTATACTCCCATGAATATTAAATAGGGACATGGAGGCACAAGACAGGTGGAATAGAGGTAGCCCTGGCCTAAGTGAATGTGAGAGAGTGCAGGAGCTGAAGGGTTTCTTCAGTGCAAAGAAGTATAATGGATCACTGCTGGTGCTTGAGCTGCCTGAGACCAGAGGGTGAAAGTGTTAGTCAAAGTTGCCTTTGACTGCCCTCCTGTTTTGAGGTCTCAGCTCTCTGGAGAGGGGGCACAAACTCTTCTCTTTGTGTGTTGTTGTATGAAGACGTTGTCCACGGGATAGGCATCCCTTGAGCATCGTTTGAAATCGGTCGTCCTGATAGACACCAATTCCCAGTGTATTTTGGGGATTGCTCTATACTTAGTTACTGACAGAATTTTGGGGGCACAATGTTTTGTTCTTCCTGACCCTTCACATTTTCACTTAGCCCACAGTAACCTGGAGCTCTCCACACTGGAGGAGTTGAAAGGTAATCTCTCGTGGTCCGAATCTGGATCACATTCACGGTTAGGCCCTCACCCTTTAATCAGTCCCTGTTTGCAAAATCCCATCTTTCACAGTATTTCACAGGGTGGGGTGGGTTTTTTTTTTTATTTATTGTTGGACTTCATCTGGTACAAAGGTTTAAACTACAGAAGTAATTTAAAATATTGTGGCATTTCCTTTCTTAATTAATCCCAACTGTTTTCCTTGGTAGTACAGAAAGTATCAGTATTTGATGAGGACATTATGCCTTCATCACTGGGGCAGTGGATTCTTCCTGCCGAGTCTGTAAACAGCAGACAAGCCACAGAGTTCAGCCTTCATGTTCTGGTTTTCATTAAGCCCAGACTAGAGGAGCACCCAGCTGTGTCTTCCTGTAAGGTCTGTCAGTCTTCCAAAGCTTGTTAACATGCTAATATAAAAGGAAATAGGGCTGACTTCAAGGAATTTACAACTAGTCTTAAACTTCAAAGACTAGAGCTACATCTCTTCAATTCAACAACAACAACAACAAAAATCCTATAATAAAAGTTGTGTTAGCCTACGAAGACAGATCTGTATGCATTGAACACTTCAGCCATAATCTATGATGCCACATTTTTTTGTTGCAAGTTACAACACAAAGCCTCCTGCAGTTGTGAAACTGTTCATAGCTTGTAGGTTTGATCAGAGACAAGATAAATTGCTGTCCAGCCCACAAATAGGATATCAGGAACGATGCTGTCAATCCTTCCCTAAACCTGTTTTCTATGTAAATGTTTGCAGTGGGTAGGTGAGTCGGCAGCATTCTCAGGTGGCAGAAATTGGAAGAACTCCTACAACTTCAAGGGAATTACTCTTGTTCTTAGCACCTGAAGATTTGGTCCAATCTAAGGAAACATCTGCAATGTGCTTACAGAGTTGACTGAACAAGGTTGGACATACCCTGTTGCTTTTAATGGAAAGAGAGGGGCAGCATTGTGTGGAAGCCGGGTGAGGCACCTTTTCAAGGTGACAACTCACAACTCTCATTCAGTATGGGTAAACAGATGTGCAAGAAAGATTATACAAATGGGGCAAACACTTAGTGGTACTTCTCCAGACTCCAATGATTTGAGAATCAGGGATTTCCCTGAATCAGAACCAATGCCATTTATATCAAGAAACAATTAATGATTTTATATATTTTTTTACATCTTCATACTACATCTCCTTAGTTAAATGGATAACCTGAGAGATCAATTGTAAATGCTTCTTTCAGCCCTTGGAGTGCTCTCTGCTTCTGCTGGAGTCTAGAGGAGGTTTCAGGTCTTGCAGGAACATGGAAGGATGAGAACACACATGCACAAAGTTCTTGGATAGGTACTTTTCATCAGTAAGTTGCTGTGTCCATAAGCAGATCTCTAATAAAGGAAAAATATCTTGGACATCCAAGAACATACCATCCATGAGATGGCAATGTGCCCTTGGGGTCAAGAGGGCCAAAGGTATCCTGGGGTGCATTCAGAGGAGTGTGTCCAGGAGCTTGAGGGAGGTTCTCCTTCCCCTCTACTCTGCCCTAGTGAGACCTCATCTGGAATATTGCATCCAGTTTTGGGCTCCACAGTTCAAGAGGGACAGGGGTTTACTCATGAGAGTCCAACAGAGGGCTAAAAATATGATTAAGAGACTGCAGCACATGCCCTAGGAGGAGAGGCTGAGAGTCCTGGGGCTTTTTAATCTGGAGAAGAGAACACTATGAGGGGATTTAATAAATGTTTATAAATATCTGAGGGCTGGGTGTCAAGAGGGAGGGGACAGGCTCTTCTCAGTTGCACTCTGTGATGAGACAAGGGGGAATGGATATAAACTACAGTGCAGGAGATTCCACCTCAACATAGGACGAACTTGTTCAGTGTGGAGGTCACAGAGCACTGGAACAGGCTCCTCAGAGAGGTTGTGGAGTCTCCTCTGGAGACTTTCAAGACCCATGTGGAGGCATTCCTTTGTGACCTGCACTAGTTTCAGTGGTCCTGCTCTGGCAGGGAGGTTGGACTGGGTCTCTGGGAGGTCCTTTCCAACCCCTAATATCCTGTGACCTTAGTGTTGGTAAAGTTTTCAATTAGAATTATGGAGGGAAGGCTGAAGAATTTAAATGCATAGAAATAAGAGCTGTTGCACAGCTGAGATAGTTGTATATTGAAGAGCTTTGGCAGAGACCTTGAGCAATAAATACATCAGATGACACATCCCTGAGTCATGCGAGGACACTTCTTCGTGGGCTTATTTTTTACTGAGATTGAACTCTTTGTGTCAAGGAACTGTAGGAATTTGTGTGCGTTCAGTTGACCTCAAAACTTGTTACTTTGGTCACCCAGAAATATTAAAAGCAACTCAATATGGGGGGGGTGGGGGGTGGAGGGGGGGAAGAGAAAGGAAAAAAGAAAGGCAAAGTAGCATATTAAACTCAGCAGTAATTCACACTGTTCTTCCTCCGACAGCTTGTTAAAAATGTTGGTAGAAGAGGTGCTGCTGTTATAGTTTCGTTATTCGGTGCTAATTAGGACAAACACACAAAAGTGGTTTCTAAAGGGAGCTGATTGCTTTCATAGGAATTAACTGAAAATCCTGACTATGTTGGTGAAGGTGACCACAGGGAGCAATGGCACACGTTTTGATTCACTTACCAATCTGGTTTGTGCTTATTGCAAAGGGAGCTGTTATAACCACGTCCACACTGCAAAGGCTCAGGGAGGGAGAAGACTGTAGGTCACCAATGGCTGGGTTGGTGTCAGAGACAAGCAGGACAGCTGTGTCAGGGCTGTATTTTCCAACTGTCTTTTGCCTTGGATGAGATAAAGTAGAGGGATGAAAGGTAACAGGTTGTGTATTTACTGTGTTGCTATGTTTGAAAATACTGCATTTGTAAAGTGACAGCAGCTGGCCAGATATCCTCTAAAAACCTTTACAGGTTGTTTCCCTTGTGCATTTCTATGATACATCACTGCAGTTTCCATCATCAGTTCAATTGGCTGAGTCCTCCCATGCGTAGAAAATTCTGTTCTTTCTACTGGCTTGTGTTGGTCTTATCAAGGGTCATTGGAAAATAAAACTCCCCAAAACAAATAAAAGAGTTCTTAGGTAAACAAGCTGCCCGATGGAGCCTTTGTTTTCCTGACAGCAACGACAGGCGTTTAGGCAGTGATGTGCCATTTTTTTCAATGTTCTTGAAAATCCTGTTTTAAGAGGAAAAATGACAGGAAAGGCTGCATCAGTCGTGTTAAATTTCTGGGAATGGAACTAAATATGATACGGTGTGTATCTATTGCCTTCTGCCAAAAGCACCTCAATTTTGTCAGAGAAGAATGGTAGGAGACACTGTGCCATAAGCTGATAAGGTCATATTAAATCAACTGTCTATTGAGTCTCACATATTTTATATATAGTCTTCCCCCGAGGGTGTGTTGTATTCAAACCCCTAGACAGCTAGCACGTAGGTGACGGCTGACAAGCACAGCAAATCAGCTAGAAGGGAACCACACTTTTTGGGAAGAAAAATCGTGCAAATTAAAAAAAAACCCCAAACATTGATAATTCAAGAGGGTATCACTTTGGAAGAGGGATTGTTTCACATTATGAGCATTTCTCACAATAGGGAACTCTGCACCTAAGCCTTTAAGGTGAGGAATCCATAGCCCAGCTGAGACACTGGAGCTCTGGCAGCAGTTTGGTAAGACCCCTTCTTCCCTGCAGAAGCAGTAATGAGGAACAGCAGGAAAATAGGAAATTCATGTTAAAAAGCAAATCAAGTTCCACTGTAAAATTGTTAAAATTATCATAGAATTTGCTTTGGAAAGAAAGGAAAACGTTGCTTAATATAGCCTTGAGAATCTGGCACATCCCTGATGATGTTAATCCATCTGCTGACATTTCATCTTATTGGTTTTGTTTCCAGTTTTTTGATACCTCAAGCACTTTAGATGTTATGTTATTGAAGTCACGGGTCTTGTAGAAAACAAATTACTCCACAGTTAATTGCTCCCATCTCACTCTTTATCTTGTTGAGGTAAACTTCTTATCTGCATTTCATTGTGAAAGGGGAGGAAAAAAAAAATCTTTGATAGGAAACAAACGCAAAAAATGGGAGAAGAAGTTGATCGTCTCCAGCAGTTTTCCCAAGAGCAAAATTAACGAGATAAGCCGTTATCACTTGTCAGGTATTATTTGAACCCTAAATAATCTGTTCCCTGGGTAGACCTGAGGAAACCTTGTGCTTTTATGGCAAAGAGTAAAAACAATTTCTTAGTCATTATATTGTTTGGAGGATGCAGTTTGAGATTTTCTGGCTGGACAGCCCTCTTGGTTGAGAAAGATGATATCAGAGTAAGCACGACACTTCATTACATTGAAATGTGGAGCTAGAGAAAGAAAACACCTGAGCTGATCATCTAAGATTCCAGTTTCACTGCTGGAATCTCAAACTTTGACTGAAAGCATCTCATTTTTTTCAGACCTCTCCATTACCTGTAATCTCAGTCACAGAGCATTTCCAGATTTGTTTCATTGATGCAATACTTCAAATTTTTTTGGTGGGTTTTTGTTGTTGGTGGTTTTGTTTCTTTGGCATTTTTATTATTTTTTTGGAGGCTTTTTACTGTTATTTTATTTTAACTACTGCGTTGTTGTGGACAGAATAATTCCAGCAGGCAGAAGATTAACGGATTGTGCTTTACGCATTTCTCAAGGTAGATCAGATTGCTTCTTTAAAACAAGCATGTGCTTGTGTGCAGTTATGCTCATGCAGCTTTGTGGTTAATGTCTATAAGTTATTTCTCTTGATTGTGACTATATGGATTCGTTGTTGGAATTAGTGGAGTGTGTGGATTGGGGAAGTCAAGGCAGTAGGGGAATCTGTGGGGAAAACCCAATTGACTGGCTTACCCAAGACTTCTGAAGACTTGTTCCTTAATTTCTTTGTGTTTTCTCTCTTGCTTCAAGGTTTTTCTTTGTTTGTACGTGTTTAATTATTATCTCAAAAACATATGCAAACTAGCTGTCTGGCTAAAGATTTTGAAGCACACGGGAGTGGATGAAAGTGGTTGAAGAATACAAAGGAGCACCTACAGGGAAAACGTGCTCTTACCTCCTGTCCCTTGACTGCCAACAAGACAAACTAGAATATGGGTTTGTTGAAGCCAAATGCAAACCTTCTCTCTGTGGCCAGGATTTTGCCTCGGGAGAAAATCTCTATTTGACAGAAATTCCAGTCTTCTGCTAGTTGTAGCAGTATCCTGCATAGGTTGCTGGGCTACTTGGTGGGGTGCATCCGTAACCTAGATTATATTATGGGTTGCTTTCCATCACTAGATGGCCAAGAGGCACTGATAAATCTGGCTCTCAGAAAAACTGACTCTTCGTTTGTTTCACATAGGTTCTCCCTCTTCCTTAGTGTCAGAAAATGCTAAATTGGAAAGTCACTGTAAGGTCCAGCTTTAGCAGAGAGACATATTCAGATAAGGAGGAATTCAATGATTTATTCACCAGATGATGGTGAATGAATGCTGTTTTCTGTGTATGAATCACAGCTGACTTTATTATAATGTTCTCAATGTATTCGTTATTTGAACTGATTTCCTGATTCATTCTTCTCAACAGATTGCCTGCCAGCAGTTCATTGTGGGTTCCCAATGTTTGAAGTTTAAGCTCTCTGTAATGGGTATCTAAGTCACATGATGTGCTTCTTTTGCCTGATTGGAAAAATGGATTGGGGAAAGGGCTGGTGCAAATACTAAAAATTCATAAGTCACTTTTATCACACTTCAAAACACTTTTGAAATACCTCATTTCTAAGCAAGGTTCACTTCAGCGCAGCAAACTCAAAAACCTGTTCTCTCCCCATGTCCTGATCAAGCAACATACCAAAGTTTTAACTGACACGTGGACTTCTGCTCTGATAATTGCACAGAGTTTGAATTGTAGAAACTCATTTGAAGACCCAGATTGGAATGGAACTTGAATACAGTGAGACAGAATATTCACAGGCCTATTTACAGCTTTCTCTCAGTTCTAATAATAAGTGTAAGTGTGGATCACTTCAGCTATCTCACTCTGTTTCCAGCTTTCTGCAAATTCTTGAGGGATTTTTCTTGCATACTGGAAAACAGGACAGTATCAGGCTAAATTTGCCTTCCATATGTACAGCATTGATCCCTTATCACATAATTATGTTGTGACTCGAGAACCTAGCTGCAACCCACGCAGCAGTTATTAGACCCTCTGGAATTCTGCCTTCCTTCAAGCAGTGTGGTTATGTGGGCTGACAGTGCATTAGGTGTTTCTAGGATTTATTCTCTTTGGCTCAGGTTTCTGTTCTCTTTATTGTGTAGATTTATGCATAGATAAAATTATCAGGGCATATGGCATGTCACATGAATGAGAAATGGGAGCTGATTTTTTTGACTTTTTGGTAAATACATCAGCATCCTGAGACATGAACCATGGCTCAACTTTCCCAGCAGCTAAGTCCATGTAGCGGCACCTGTAGAGGGTCTCACCATTTTAAGCATTTGTGGGCAAACCCCAATCTTGCATTTGTTTGTGGGTTACAAATAATATTTAAGTAGTGCTTTGGGAAGTAGGATGTGCACACCTTCATCTGTCTCTTTGTGATTCTTGTGGGAAAAGAGAAATACAATGAACCCTTAATAGAATTAAAAAGCTTGTCGTATTTTTCTGCCACTTATCTGTAATTGTCACTTGCAATTAGCTGAGAGATTTGATAGTCAGAGACATAAAATTACTAGCATCTGATGCTATAATAGTGTCTTTCCATTTGAATCACATTTAATTTTTGCAGCCTTCACTGGAGGAGCTGCAGCAACAGCTTTTTGTCCCTTGTGAGTATTATTTCTGACTCCAACTAGTAACAGTGCCCATGTGTCTGAGTAAGCAAGCTCATACCCCTGGTGTCTCACCATCCTTTGAGGGTTATGCTAATTCAGGAGATTCTTAACCAGAGAAGAATAGGTTGGTGCACTGAAGATGATTGTGATAGTCAAGGATGCTGTGAATCTCAACATCAATGCTCCGAGCATTGCTGGTTCATGATGATTCTGGGATCTCCAAGTCCATTAGTAATTAGCGGAATGTTGGCATGTCCTGTAGGTAGGTAATAATCCTGTGCAAATCGTAGTGATGACTAAATATAGCAAAGCTCTTGAGCACACATTTCATGAGGGGTCAGCCATTGATCATTTTCATTAACAGCTTTTATCAGCATTTGTTATCCAAGCAAGTTTTGATTAGAAAAATCATCAGAGAATCAAAAGAATAAGTTACAGCAATTCAGAGGGCGTTTCCTTGGCATGTCAGAACAATCACTGCTATTTTTGTCTTAATACCCAAGATGTTGGAGAGGAAAGGAAGAGCTAAGAGGAACAAAAACACTGATAGGGGTTTCATGTCCTAAAAGTAGAATATTATCATTGTTCCCAATTTTGTGAGCTGCTTCTGGGTGAAGGACCCAGGATATTATTCATTTAGAGCCTGTCTCCAGTAATTTCTGCCCTTGCAACAGCAATATTTATCTATTCTATATACAGATGGACAGTGAGAGCTCAGAAAGCTTTAAAATTTCCTCCTGCACAAGCTCTCATTGCTGTGATGCATGTCTCAACTTCAGAGTTGGATACTCTGCATTGCAGGATACTCTCCCCTGTAGAAGGTTTTCTTCACTTTCCATTGTAATTGGTCCTACTCCTCTTTGTGTACGTATTCAATTGAACTCATTCTATAAATGAAGGAAAGCCGTCCATGATAAAGCTCTCATAACAATATGGTTAGCTATCTTTAGAATCTGAACAATTAAAGACTTTCACATAAACAGCAAAGGCAGCCCCTGTGCATCAGCAGCATCATGCAGAATGTTACATAACCAGCGCTGCTCCCACAAATAGGCCACATGGATCAATAGACTAATACAAGTCTTACAGATTTTACTTCTTGCTGGAAATTATTTTATAAACAGTTTCAGAGAGCAGGCCAGTTGCTAAAGCAAAAAAAAAAAAAAAAACCCAAAAAAACTCTATGTTTTCTGGATAAAACAAGGACTAATTTAGCCAGCCTTGTTCATTTTGCAGACAGAGAAAGTGAGGCACAAAAACAATTACTTTCTTCAAGTTCCAACAGTGAACTGGTGGCAGAGGAGAGGGTGAAACCCAGATGCACAGGCCTGGAGCCATATGCTACAGCCTCCAGTCTCTTCTGCATAGTCCATCTGCAGCATTTTTCTCCAGCCAGGAAATGTTGGTCCTCAAATACCACAATTTATAATATATATATAGTAAGTGTACCCTTTATAGATAGTTTTAAAGGGAAGTGGATTTTTTTTTTCGTGTTAAATTTATAGGTAATTTACATTACTAATTTGTAAGCCAAAGTGTAAATGATGCTCAGCTGAAGTGACCATTTTGACAAGCAAGTGCAAACATTGTCAGAACATTGGCAGATCTGCTTAGGACAAGACTGAGCTTGACAGCTTTTTCTGTGTGCATCTGGGTTTTCTTGGGGGGGGGGACAGCAAGGAGGGAGTGTGCTTTGTTTTGGTTTGCTGGGGTTTTTTTAAGAGCTACTTCAGAATATAACATTAGAATAATCTCATTTTAAAATTGTCTATCTAGCTATGTCATTTAAGATATTAAAAAAGCTGGCTTGCAAACCAGAAAGCTGTTGGGGTTTGGTTTGGTTTTGCTTTTCTGTGCTTGTGCCCAATACTGTTTAAACAAATAGAAAATTATTGTGAAACATACAACGCTCTCAACCATCTGATATAGTAATTCAGCTCCAGTTAAAGGTGATGACTTACAGAAAGCTGGCAAGACAACTTACACCAATGATAGATATGAATGACTATTTCTATGGCTTGATGTTTTTTGTTTTTTTTTTTGGTATAAAGCCCATAGAATTTTGTGGTGTTCCAAACTTTTTTTTTTCAGCCATCTGTAGATCCTTTTCTTTACTTCCATCCTTCTCATGGGTCACTCAGTTTGGATAGAGTCTCTTCTCGTCAGCTTTGCCTTTAGTTCTCATTGATCCAAGCCCTCCCAGGAGGTGATGGGAATCTGCTCTGTAGCTTTGAATCGATCTCTGGAAAGCTGGTATTTCACAATGGGTGGGTCCTAGCACACGTCTGCTTACACTGGAAGAAAAGCATTATTTTATTTCTGTCTGAAAAATAGGGTTTTAAAATAGAATGCAAGTTAGCTTTGGACATGTAGTGGTAAGTAGCAAGTTGGGGATACCAAAGGTCATAAAAACACGAATTTCCCATTTGTGTTTTGCCCAACTGTTGTGATGTCTCCAGGTCTAATGGCTCTTTGACTCCAAAATAGACAAAAGAAGGACAGATTATAATTTTTACCCATGGACCATTATTTATCATTGCTTTTCTTCATGATCTGCATCTGCTTTAATAAAAAGACTATTTAAGGAATCCTAAAGAAAGCTAACTCAATTCTTTTTTAAAGCATTGTGTAATTAAATCTTTATTAAGATTTGAGAGCTGTGCAACCACAAAGGAAAAAAATCACAACAAACCAAGACAAACCCAGGAGTGATTGTGCCTTTGTATCTAGACACGTATAGGGAAAAATCTGCACATGGGAAGAAAACGTGCAGTCCATCCTGTGTAAGGTCAGGTAAAGGATTCCGACTATCCCACAGGCTTGTCCTGCAAATATGAATGCTTTAGGTAGGATTATGGAATTGAATAGTTCTCTTATGCACCTGCAAAATGAAAGCCTGCCTATTCCAAGTCTCTTCTGGCCACTGTAAGAATGAGAAAATTAATGGAGCTAAGTATTGTGTGAACAACCTGGGACTCTTTCAGGGCATTTTCAGTGGACGTTACCTGGTTCCAGCTGGATGAGCTTTCCAGCTTTCATAATGATGTGTTTTGAGGAGAGCCAAGCTGTGGTTCGAGAGACTCGTGCACTTCACAAGTGGTTCAGGCTGTGGCTGGAGCACGTGAACAGCTTCTTCCCACAGGCACCAGTGGGAGCCATGGGAGTTCACAGCTCTGTCTCCCTTTAGCTGTAGCTCCCGCCCCTACGACAGTCTCAGTAAGTGGTTCAGGTTCAGAAAGACTGGCTTCCATATTTTAACACCAGGTTTTACTGGTATGCATACATGAATGTGCCCTACCAATTAACCTGTGCTTACAGATGTGTAAAATCTCAGTGGTGGCTCTGACAATTTGCACCCAGCTATGTGGACTGGTTTTCCTCTTCACACTGAATAATGTGTCCAGAACTGAAAGATACTAAATTGCTAGTTTTGTCGCAGAGCTGTGAGAAGTGTTTTGGATAATGGATCTATGTTTCAGTACCTAGGGACAACTTCAGATTTTCAGTAATAATTTACAGTTATGAAGCAGGTAGAGTAGAATTCTTCCCCTTTACTGCCCTAAGAGTTCACTGAGAAAGGGGGGGACACCCCCCCATCCAGAATACAAGTTATCTTGTATTTTTGCTAACGTATATAATTACTGATGTGGGTGTTCCCACATCTTAGAATGGAAAAAGTGCTTGCCAAGATTTAAAAACTGTAGTAAGCAATATAAATGATTTCTCTCACACACCAGCATTTCTTGCTGAGACAAGTGAACTGGAACTGTGTTTAAAACCATATAATTATACCCCTATATATCATTTATTAAATCAGATTTCCCCCACCCTCTTCTTTCAAGTCACTTCTGAAAATGCTTTTCTTCCAAGAGGCCTGCTAGCTGGGGTCCTCCTCTGTGAAGGACTCTTTCAAAAAACATAGAAATGAATGAAAATGTAAGCAACACATCAAGACCCATGTGACATGATGCCTTTATACTATTATTGCTCCTTGCTCTAGCTTCAGTGTCACTGAAGTTTGTTTGGTCCAGATATGAACTGTGTGGTATCTACTCAAGACATCCTTGGATTGTCTGGGGCATTTTGCTCATCCAGCCTGACTTTCTTCATGACACGGTCCATACAGCTTCATCTGTCCATTCCTTAGTCAGAACCAGAGCTGCCTGTTCAGATAGTCCAGGGGCTGTAGGAAGATGTTTGTGGATTTCCGTATTTCACACTCATTTCTATGCTGCTTAAAACATAAAGAAGCTGACCCAGTCTTTTCACACCCATGAAACAGAAGGACTAATGAACAATTTTACCAAAGCACACAGATTGTATATGCAAAGGTCCAGTACGCAAATCCTGACTTGTTTATGCCTCAGGTTGTGCATACAAAAAGCTATTTAACTTTGAGCCAATATATCTTTCTTTCCAGCACCCACACCTCACTCAACCCATCTCCTTTAAGAAACTCTAGGGAAGAGACTTTATGCCATGCTCCAAAAGGCTGGGAAGGAATGCTGTGTTGGACAAAAAGACCATCTGAATATGAATTGGTGCCAGAAATGAAACCCTTTGCAATTGTAATCAAAGTATTGCTGTCAGCTCTTGACTTATGATCTCCAGAGGTCTCTTCCAGTCTCTACCATTCTGTGACTCTATAAAGCTTTTTGTTCATGTAAGCACACGGGGTTTGGGGTGGATGCTGTCAGATTGGTGGTGTAGGTGGTACTGCTCATGTTCTTAGAATAGCTTTCTCCATTTCATACTGGAGATTGCATACCAAGGTGTGGTGACATCTTTTGGGACTTTCACTATGTATATTAAGATACATATCTCAAGACATATATCTCAGAATTACCTTTGCACTTCAGACCACAGAGCCTGGACAGTGTTTTTTTCAGGTTTAAATGTTAACACATATAAAGAGTCAGTATGGCACTGCAGTCTTCTCTTATTAAGCTCTGGTTTTGTTTAGGCTTTGTTTTTTCCTTTGGTCATTCTGTTTGTAACTCTTGCTAAGTAAGGAAAGTTTTGTGTTAAGGGTTTCATTAGCAAGGAAAAAAGATTCTTTTCTGACTCAGTGATATGTGCACATGATGAAGATGCATTAGATTTCAGTCTGCATTTCCCATCAAGTTTTTCCCCTGTTGTTTTCCCTCTGTTTTAACTCCTGTTTTAACTCCTTTTCTGTTGAATCTCTCTGAAGCAATACTCTAGCTCTAGTTGATCTCTTAGGCCCTACAGTATGAGAATAGAGCTCCAGCAGTTCCCATGTGGTACTGCTGTATCCAACATGCTTAACTTCTAAGCATTTAAGGAGATGTACTTCATAATGCTTTCCTTGGGGTTTAATTAGGTTTTTTCGCTTGGTTGGGGTTTTATTTTCAGTTCTTTTTTCTACTAGCCAATTTACCATGTGTTTTAACAAAATACAGTACAAAAAAGAACAAAGCACTATTATTCGAAGGAAGACACTGAGAAGTATTAGAGTTATTTGTGTTGATTGTTCTTCAGTGAATGTTGGAAAATTGTTATGCTCAGGACCATCCTTGTTGAAGAAGTACTCATTGTCATGAGGAAAGATACGAACTATGCAAAATGTAGAGAAAACAAACCCAACTATAAGAAAAGAAAACCTGCATGGTACCTACCATGATCAGAAATCTGCTGAATTTACAGCAATGACCATTACAGGAGAAGTTATAACATACTGTTCTTTTATTGTGTTTTATTAGTCTGCAAATCTAATTAGGAAACCAAGTGGCACATCGTATGCAATGACGGAAGCAGTACCACCTATTCTCGTGGCAGCTTTGGTTTTGCTTTATGGGTGGTCTTTGTTCCTAAAAGCTTCTATGAATACCACATATTAGCTGAGCTGGTTCTCCCTTGATGTCTGTGTTGTATTGTACACATGTTGTCACTGTTTGACACTTAAACAATCCAGATTCTTACCCAGCCCATATTTAGTGCCATAATAAACTTCTGAGCATATGTTTTTGAGAGCAACAGTAACATCCATCACTACAATGTGACATATAAATAAGCACTACTGGAGAGTGTGCATGCCTTCAGAGGGCAGAGCTGGAGTTAGAAGGTGTGTGCCAAAGGGATGTGGTCATCTGTCTTGCCCTCGCTGGGCTTCTTTCTTCTTTGCCTTGTTTGAGTGAAGCAAAACGGTTATTGAAGTGACCTCCGAAATTCCCTCTGTAGATGCGAAAAACACACGCCGTTACAAAACTTCCCTAGTCAAACATTTCCCGTTTGAGGCTTTGGCTTGACAAACAGTAGATTTAAGGCAAAAGCCATTCCTCTTCTCTCTTCATCTCACTTGCTCTGTCTTTCTGCAGGGAACTCCATCTAGGCCTGCTCTGAAGCTCTGGTCTGGCAGATGTGATGTACCAATGCTTCCTGCTCCCGTGAGTCTCCTGTTGTTCCTGTACTTGAATGGCTTTGTTTCATCAGTGGTGGGCTTTTAGTGTTTTGAGGGTTCTTTTGTTTGGTTGGTTGGTGGTTGTTGTTGGTTTTGTTTTAAGGTGTCTTTGGTAGAAGTGAAGAAGAATCACATATTAAGAGCTTCAGGAGTTGACTTGTACTTTGTTCTCTCTGAGCAAGACCAGAGGCTTACAAAGTGGCAGTACAACAGATTTACAATGCGGTCATACCCTGCCTTAGTTGAGTAACCGCATTCTGGTTCAATGAGAGCTTTGTCTGAACAAAGACAGAAAAGTTGAACAAGGAAATCATTTATATCAGTTTTAATGAATATGTAATTTCATTAGGAAGAAAAAAAAAAGGGTGTATATTTTGATGTCCTGCCTTTGAGTGACAGGTCATCTAGTGTCTCCTTGGCCTGAGGAGAACCATCAACTTGGTAATTATGGATGTGTATCAATGGAGTGACAGTATCCTCCTTGTACCAGTTGTACCTCTTTAAAGAAATGTGTTAGAGGTGAAAAAGAGAAAACACAGTTAAAACTGAAATGATATAAGAGCTACCTGCTTTTGTTGCTTTGATTACTACTTGAA